>NC_045766.1:131852015-133112729 GCF_008692025.1 Phocoena sinus | reverse complement strand
ATGGAAGCAGAGTTGCCATGAGTCAAGGCAGGGGCTCCCTGCTGTCCTAGGGTCGAATCAGTGCCTGACTCATGGTGAGCTCTCAGCAAACGTGTTAAATGACTGTTTCCAACGAGGAAGGTCTACTGATGATTTCATGGAAACCACACATTTTAATTTGTTTTAGAAATTCTTGGCCTCTGCTGCCTATTGAAATCTCCTGGGGATTTTTGAAACAAAGTCTTGTCATTTGGGTTCCAACCCTGGAGATTCCAATTTAATTGGTCTAGCGTGTGGCCTGGGCATTGTTCTTGTTTTGTTTTGTTTTTAAAGCTCCCCAGTGTAATGTACAGTCAAACTGTGAACCAGTGCTTTAGCTGTTAGTGAACTTGCAGGTATTAAGGTGATGTAAAATTGGCCTACAAGAAAGGAAAATTCATATGGTTGAACTTGACATTTCACTTGAAGAGTTGGCTTTGCTTCTCTTTTATTCATGTCTATGCTTGGTTGTCAGAGTTAAAAGCACCTCAGCTCAAATGAAGCCCAGGCAGTCCTGCTTTGGAACATTGAATGAGATATATCTAAAGACAGGCTGGTCCTGGGTCAGAGAGGGCGCAGAAACCCTGTCTTCCATGGATGATGACTGCATGGAAGCTATGAGAGGCTTGCTCTTCCATTTGGGCCAAATAATGGACTTATTCTGCACCTAAGAGCAAATAAAAGATGCTCATCTGAGCCTGCTTTTCTAATTCACCCTGTAATGTAGGAAAGGCTTAACTGGATCCATGTATGAAGTGCTCAGAAATCCATGAAGGTAAGTGCTCTGCAATCATTTCCACTTCTTCATTGATAACTGGAGATCTGGTCCCAGAGGGGACCAGTGCAGGACCAGTGGAAGGAAGGGAAGGGGATGATGGAGGAGGCAAGACGCACAATTAGTCACAAGGGAAAAATGAAGCTTCCATCCTTTTTCCTCCCTCTACTGCTGGTCTTTGCTTGGGAAGATGTGGAGGCTGGGGGCTGTGCACACATAGCCCTTGCCTCTGGCACCAACTGCTAAGTTCAGGGGGGCACATTTCCTCACCCTGAGGTTTGATGATTCATTAGAAGGACTCACAGAACTTACTGAAAGCTTTCTACTCACGGTTACAGTTTATTACAGTAAAAGGATGCAGATTAAAATCAGCCAAGGGAAGAGAAGCATAGGGTGGAGGCCAAGCAAGATCCAAGTGCAGTGTTCCAGTTGTTCTCTCCCAGTAGAGTCAGGCCAGCATCACTCTCCCAGCACAGGTGTGTGACAATCCACGCAGGGTCCTGCCAACCAGGAAAGCTCAGCAAGCCTTGGAGTCCACAGCCTTTATTGGTGCTCCATCGGTTTAAACCTGGTCAGGCCCCCACGTGGTTGACCTCAGTCTCCAGCTCCTTCAGACGTCAGCTGATACCGCATAACCAAAGCACCCACCCTACGTCACATTGTTGATGTGGCTCAAAACTTCCAGGCAAACAAAGACACTCCCATCAAGCATGACATCCCAAGGGCTTGGACGTCCCCTCCTAGAAGCTGAGGACAAAGGCCAGACTCTCTCTGGGCAAGGTTGAATTCTTTCCACATAAAAGACGAGACTTCTTTCTCCCTCAAAGGAATCCTGCCATGCGTCGCATTTGCTTTTCTTCACTGGGCCTCATCAATCTGGACAGACTCAATGCCTCAGCCTGTTTGTCTTTTCTAGGTCAGATGTCATCTCCAAACCCTAATCGAGATTAGTCCTGAGTCCTTGGGGTCCACCAGTGATGGGAGTGGAGGTTGGTGAGAATAAGGTTGATGCAGCTCCCTGAAACCTTCCATGTAGGCGACGTCTACATGCCTTAAGTATAAGACAAATCTGATTCACTTTTTTTAAAGGTAACCTTGGGATTTTGTCATCTAAAGTTCAGGTCACGAGCAGGTATAACATGAATCTGAGGGTATTTAATTCTGTGATGGAGTATAGGAAATGAGATGAGTTGGATGAAATAAGGTGAAGTACAAAGAATGAATAAGCAAGTAGCTTGTAAGACATAAGCAGACTTTGTAAGAAATGTCAAGTATAGAGAATAAATTAGTAACCTGTAAGTGATGTTGAATGATTTTTATAAAACTGGATGGACTAGCAAGACTGCTGCTTACAGAGAGAAAGGGATGGAAAGACCAAGTCATAATGTATGGGTCATGCCACCTCTAAGCTGATTGTTTTGTCATCCCTGGATTGGCCACCCGTCTGTGGCACTCAGTATGTCCCATTCTGAATCCCCATGTGCTCTGCCCAAGGAGTGCTGGTAAAACCCACAGCTGTTCAGTAAGCTAGTCGGCAAACTCCAGCTATGACTGGGCATAACTGTTCCTGCATCTCTCCAGCGTGACAAGTGTATGTTGACCCCAGGTGCTTTCTGCCTGCTGACCCCTGCTCAACCTTGGCACCAAACCATCACTGCAGAAGGTTGATGCAGCTGTAGAGACAGGGTGTGTGTATGCCATGTAACCCAGGATTCACATGGGCTGCCCGCTATGCTAACTATGGTAACTACCCCATCCCAGCCCCTTTGCTTCTTGCTGTGTGTTTTAAGTTGACTTAACAAACCGTGAGATTCAAGCATCTTAGTTTGGTCTGTGTGCTGTCTGTTCAGGGACCACTGGAATTGTCTTCAGGGTGGTCTCTTTGGAGGCTACCACTAGATCAAGGTGATTTCCTACACGACAGCAAGGATTAAATATTACAAACTATTATAAAAGGACATACAACTCAGGGGTGGACCCAGCATATCACAGAACTTTAAGGAAGGAATGAGGAAGGCATAGGCAGGGCTCTCTGAGGCTCCAGGGGCAGCATCTGCTCCCTGGCATCCCTGGGGAGGAGGCTGAATTTTCATGCAAATGTTGAATCAGACAACCCTCTGCCTTACTGATTCCCTTGTGGGAAGGAAAAGTCATGAAGCCAGGATTTGGGTATTTCTTTTGCTTCATGCCAATTAAAATACTAGTATTTTACTTTTTAAATGAAAGAGGATCACCACGACCATCTATGATTTTGTCCTCAGAGGCATTCTACCCGAGAGGAGGTCAGGATCCAGGACTAAACTTTTTCTCTTTCCAAGTGGAATGATTGAGGACAAAGGGCCTTGGAAAAATAAATTATCTTAGAAGAGAGATCTTCCCTAAGAGACTGGACTTGGCCTTGGAGGAAAAAGTGGGAATAAAGTGGAGGGCATGTAGCCCTGAGGAGTGGGAGGTGATTTGCTACTGGGGCAGGGGATTGGGTTTGAGAATCTTCCTCTTCTCATCCTTCCTTCCTCTCCCCCAACATCATCCCCTACTCCTTAATAATACACCCTTCTCCTTAATAATCCTCAGTAATTCTGAAATGGCTCCGAGATAGTTAAGGAAAGAGATGTGGGCCAAACGCTCTGGGAAAAATATAAATGACCAATAAATATAAAATGTTCAACCTCACTAGGAACTCCAGAAATAGGAATTAAAAGCAACAATACAATTCTTTAGGAGGGTTTTGAACAACTGAGAGAAGTAGTCTCCACTCTTTCCAAGTAAGGAGACCTTTAAGCTTATAACTCCCCAGGTCTGCCTCAAGATGGACGTGATTCTGATTTTGGAGGGTTTTTTTTTTTAACGATAGTGAAATACTACCATTATACTGACAAAAGTGGCAGGTATTTGGGGATTTAATAAAAGCGTGGTATCCAGGGTTTATTGAAATCCTAACTCATGGCAGTCTTGAGAGATGACAGTCATTTTTTTCTTTGCCATTGGTCTTATAGAGATTTCATTTGGAGAAATCAGAGTCTATAACCAGCACTGAGTTTTGCAAGAGGAAATTATCCCACCTCTGTGTTACCCAGACCCTTCTGTTTCTTCCTCCTAAAAGACTCTCCCACCTATGCCCTGACCCAGTCCTGCCTGTTCACGTGTGCACTGGATTCTGAGCAACAGAACTATAGAACTAATAAGCTGTCGAAACCTGGGTACCTTCTTCATTAGCAGATCTTCTTTCTTCCCTGCCCATGGAAAATTGAGATTTGGAAGTTCAGTAAAGAGCTTTCTGGCTGGATTCCCCTCTGAAATGAAACTGAAACCACCTAGCATCACCTGTGAACAGACATTTACAAGATGGAATGTCTGCATGTCCCCTCCTCCCTTCTCCAGTAGAAGGACAGATTTTTATTCCGTACACCAAATGCCATTTCCTATCTCCTTCCCTTCTCAGTTTCCTCCTATTCCATCAGGAAAGAGGAAAGTTCAGAGGTGAACTTGAAACTTCCTGCATTGCAGAAACGCCATAAGGCGTTTCTTTCTCCTGTGAATTGGTCTGTCCATAGCCTACCTCCAAAAGTTACAGCTCTGCAAAATGTCAGAGATACAGGATGAGTGGAGGGCCACCTTCTGCAGGGAATCCGGCAAATCCCTTGGAGAGTTCTGCAATCATTCCAAATGAGATGAAGAGATGGAAACGCTTGCACTGGGATCATTAAGAACCATTTTCCAGAATTAATGCAAGAAGATTTGATAACATTTCCCTGGCCACCACCATCATGACTATCAGGAAAGTTCACCAAAGCAGTTAAATCAAACAGCAGGATGACATGAAACAGAAATGCTGGCAAAACCTCCTATTTGGAGCTTCTCTTATAAACTGGTCTAACTCACTATGGTTGTATGTTTTGCCCCAAGCCTTTGAAACTATCAAGCTGGGGTCTCTGGCTGTCAGGGAGGACCACTAACACAGGCCTTGCCTTGAAATTCCTGTCTGTGTCCACCCAGGAGCTGTTTGGCATCACACGGATGGTGACAGGCTGGGTGCCAGATCTGCATGCCTATTCCAGGCAGCGGATGAGGATATCTGAGAGGCTGCCTTTCATCCACAGTTTCCCTGCCCTTTGCCAACATGAACTCCTCTGGGAACCTCCCCACCCATCATGCTGAAAGGGGGCAATGCCTGGGATGTCCCTGCCACTCATACTCCTGGCTCAGACTCGCTGAGGCTGCAGTCAGCTGCCAAAAAGAAAGGTCAGGCTGGGGGAAATACATAGGGGGCCCTGGAAAACCCCATCCCCTCGGCAGCAGTGCCAGGTGCATCTGTGGCAGCCAAAGCAGGGGTCCCACATCATCCATGTAAGCACAGGAGCATCAGGTGGAGGCCAGAGGCAGTAGGCTGTCTTTTAGTCTTGTGTGTCTTGCTAATATAGTGGTGACCAGCCTTTGTGGAGGATGCTATAGACTGACTTGTGTTCCCCAACCCCCCCCCCCAAAATTCTTACGTTGAAGCCCTAACTCCCATGTGGCTGTATTTGGAGATAGGCCCTGTAGGAGGTAATTAAGGTTAAATGAGGTCATAAGGGTGGGGCCCCAATCCTATAGGCCTGGTGCCATTATAAGAAGAAGAGACTCCAGTGATTCTCTCACTGCACTTGAACAGAGAAAAGGCCATGTGAGGACACAGCTAGAAATCAACCATCTACAAACCAGCAAGAGAGGTCTCACCAGAAACCAACCCTGACAGCACCTTGATCTTGGACTTCCCAGCCTCCAGAACTGTGAGAAAATACATGTCTGTTGTTCAAGCCACCCATTCTGTGGTGCTTTGTTGTGGCAGCCTGAGTAGACTAATACAATAGACTTTGTATGAAAACTGGGCAAGTCCAGGGAAAACCAAGACAAGGCCCTTACCCTACCTAGAGGTCCCCATGCCCTCATTACCCTTCCTGGAAAGCCACAAGTGTATATACTGCAAGCCCCGCTCCCACCACGGGGGGGTCATTGCTCTTTGCCTCATTTCCAAGGAGCACAAGCCAGTGCTGGGCTACCAGCCTTCCCCAGGGATGTCAACTCCCTGGCACTTCCACTCCATGCCCTTGCAGGTGAAGCAGATCCAGTGGCAGGCATCTGAAGGACACAGGTGCAAGCATATAGGAGCAAAGCACATGGAAGCTGGGGGATGCACGTGCAGAATGGGTAAAAGGGATTCCTGGACACCTGGACATCAAGAGTGTCCCCTGGTGCTAATATCCTCCCTTTTACAGATGAACAAATTGAGGTACAGGGAGATTAAGTAATTTGCCCCAAACCAGCGAGCTTTTGTTTGAGGCACCTTGATTTCAGACTTCTGGCCTCCAGAACTGTAGGAGAATAAATTTTTGCTGTTCTAAGGCACTCTGTTTGTGGTACTTTGTTATGGCAGCTACAGGAAACTAAGCCAGGAGGGCTCTGTAATTATGGACTCAGGGGAACAGTTGTAAGGGCCCTGGACAGTTGAGGGGTGTTTTATCCAGTGGGGACAGCCAGGGAAGCTGCTAAGGTCCTGAGGTGCAAGGGCCCTGGATTCGATGTCCAGGCAAAACAGTTGCTACTGGAGAAGTTCTGCCTCTGCAATCAGCCATTGCTAGCTTGACGTTCATCCGGACCGAAGCAAACCCCAAACTTTTCTTTTCCCTTCTGAGCCTCAAGAACAAGTGTTAGAAATCAGGGCTCCCTATGGACATGCTATCGCGATATTTCTAAGTCTGGTGGCTTAGTGCACCAATAAGCTGAAAAGGAGCATCGCTCACCAAGTCTCTTTCTCCCACTCAGTGTCCCCACTCCAGGTCATCAGGTTCAGGGAGTCACCCAGGACACAGGAGACCCAGTGACCTGCTGGCCTCGAAGCCTGGAAAGAGTAAGCACTACCCTCCCTTCTCTTTACAAGTCCACTCATGGCAGGGAAGCCATAGCCCCGCAGTGGAGTAGGAGGCTGCCAAATAAAATGGTATTTATGGAGAGGTTTTAGTGACAGGGCCAAGTGCTTTTGTTATGTATCTGTATTTTGTTAAGTAAATAAAGCTGGTGGCCACAAAGATTGCATGTGCAATTAAAAAGAAAAATAAGGTTTAAAAACTCATATATGTTGACAATCGCCCTATGGTTATAGAAGATATTATCACTAGGCACAGCCAGTAGGATGGTTATTATCAAAAAGAAAGAATATAGCAAGTGTTTTCAAGGATGTGGAGAAATTAGAACACTTGTGCTTCAATGGTGGGAATGTAAAAATGGTGCAGCCACTATGGCAAACACCATGGCAGTTCCTCAAAGAACTAAACATAGAATTACCACGTGATCCAGCAATTCCACTTCTGGGTATAGACCCCAAAAAAGTGACAGCCGGATCTTGAAGAGATACTTGTACACCGATGTTAATGGCAGCATCATTCACAATAGCCAAGAGGTGAAAGCAACTCAAGTATCCATCAATGAATGAATAGATAAAGAAAATGTATTATACATAGTATACATTGTATAGTCGTACAATGGACTATTATTCAGCCTCAGAAAGGAAGGAAATTCTGAGACATGCTACAACATGGATGCACCTTGAAGCCTTTATGCTAAGTGAAATGAGCCAGTCTTAAAAGGACAAATACTGTATGCTTCCACTTATATGAGGTGCCTAGCATAGTCAAATTCAGAGACAGAAAGTAGAATGGAGGTGGTCAGGGGCTTGGGGGAAGGATGATGGGGCATTCTTGTTTAATGGGTCAGGTGTTTTAGTTTTGCAAGATGAAAAAATTCTAGAGACGGATGGTAGTAACGGTTGTGCAACAATGTGAATGTACTTATTGACACTGAATGGGACACTTAAAATTTATGCTTTGTATATTTTACCACAATTTAAAAAAATAAGGGAATTCCCTGGTGGTCCAGTGGTGAGGACTCAGCACCTTCACTGCCATGGCCCCGGGTCAATCCTTGTTTGGGGAACTAAGATCCTGCAAGCTGCGTGGTGCAGCCAAAAATTAAAATAAAATAAAATAATCACTGGGGGAGGGTACATGGGAACTCTCCATACTAGTTTTGCAACTTGTATGAGCCTAAAATTATTTCTAAATAAAAAGTTAAAAAATAATAGTAAGATGAGCAAACCCTATAAAGGGTAAAACTGTATTTATAAATGCATGGGAAAGAATTATAAATGTTTTTAGGCATGGGATTTGGGGTAAACGGTTTTTCCTTTTTTCCTAACCTTCTAAATTTGCTAAAATGCAACAGTATTATTACAATTAGGGGGAAAAAATCCCTCACTTTTAAAAAACCCCCTGCTATTTTCTAGTCAAATATAGAAACATGAGCTCTCTTGATATTCAAGGGCCAAAACAAAGTCTCATTTTTAGATCCCCAAAGACTCACAAAAAGTTATTCATAGACATATATTTATAGATTTATAAATCTATATTTATAAACACAAATAAATTTTTATTGAAGGAAATATAATAACCATCCCTATAATGAATGGTGAGATGAAAACCAGAAGAGCAATTGCTGAAAAGACAACAAAGGCATCAGTCCCCACCCAGGCTAAAGATGGGATGCTCTATTCTGAACAGGAAAGAATGTTATTGTCACAAACAGACTAGTGGTCTTGTCATTGATGATCAGGAAGCTTTTCTACGAAGTTCAATCACAACCTGGGGGCTCTGGTGTCTTTCATCAGACTCCCCGTCCTTTTCTAACCCCTTCTCCCATAGTAACCCACCCCACAAACTGCAGAGAAAGTTCTTCTCAAGAAGAAACGTCATTTTGAGCAAAAATTCTCATTTCCTAGCTGACTGGCTGTTATAGGTTAAATTGTATCCCCCCCAAAAAAGATAAGTTGGAGTCCTAATCCCCAGTACCTCAAAATGTGACCTTATTTGGAGATAGGGTCTCTATAGAGACAAATAAGTTAAGGTGAGGTCATTAGGATGGGCCCTAATCCAAAATGACTGGTGTCCTTAGAAAAAGGGGAAATTTGGATACAGAGACAGACATGAACAGAGGGAAGATGATGTGAAGATGCAGGGAGAAGACAGTCACCTACAAGTCAAGGAGAGCCCGAGACCACCAGAAGCTAGGAGAGAGGCCTGGAGCAGATTCTCCCTCAGAGCCCTCAAAAGAAACTAAACCTGCCGACACCATTATCTCAGACTTGTAGCCTCCAGAATTGTAATACAATATTGTTCTGTTGTTTAAGCCTCCCAGCCTGTAGTACTTTGTCACGGGAGCCCTTGGAAACTAACACACTACCCTTCGTTTCATCTTCCAAGCCAGGTACTTGCCTGACAAGCCCATATCAGGCCACCGAAGGGTAGGCTCTGCCTTTGGATCAGCTGTTGTTAAACTCTCCTTCCCAGGCCCAAATCTGAAATGGCTGTTTTCCCCTGTGTACCTCAAAGACACAAATTTGTCTTCTGTGTCCCTCCAGCCCTTTTACCTTGTTATTTTCCAGTCTGGTGAATTGCTCACCAAAAAACTGACTCATAACACTAATACGCAACTGGAAGACCCCTCCCCCAATTCGACCTTGCCACAGTCCAGAGCAAGGACCACAGGACCTGATGACCTTTGGGATCCAAGATGCCAGCCACACTGGGAGGCTAAAGGCATGACATGTGGCCCTGTGGTAACCTTGCTAAACAGCTGTTACACAGCCTTGCATTTCCCAGGTCAGTTGGTGCATGGCCACAGCCACAGATCAGGGCGCCAGGTTCCCACCATGGGAGGATTGGATGGTGGCCCCAAACCCACAGCTTGTGGCTTGGCCCAGAATCAAGGGAATTCACAGCTCACACACTACATTGGGGAGGGTGGTTGGTGGGTCCAAACGGGATCACGAGCTTCAACTCTGTGTGGTTTGGCAGCATGAAAAACTGGCAATACTAATATCTCCAAACCTCAAACCTCCCCTGTGTGTGGAGAAAGGACCCTCAGGGAGTCTTCCCCATCCAAATTCTGCAGGGCTGCTCTGCCTGTGCACTACTGACCTCCAGCTCCTTGAAACTGGTGCATGTTGTTTCTCCTGGCTTGGTGCGCAGAAGGACTCTAGGTACAAGGGGGGCAAACAACTTGCCATGCTCTTTACTCTCTGAACTACTAAATTCTTGGGCAATCTCAGAATACATCAAGTCCAGCCAAAGGTCAGATCTTAAAACCAGGATGAGATCTGTATTCATTTCATTATTCAACAAATGTTTGCTAAGCACCCACTATGCTCCAGGCACAGCTGTTACTGGGAATACAAGATGAGAAAGATATGATTCCGAAGGCTGAAGAGCAGTTGGGGGTAAAACGGGCAAGATGGATGCAGAAATAGACAACTACAAACTAACGTAATAAGGGAAGTGATCAGGATATGCATCAATAGTTATGGGAGAATCAGAGAGGGGCATTGTGGTTGACTGAATAATGCCCCCCACCAAATATCCACATCCTAATCCCCAAAACCTATAAGTATGACTTTTTATGGCAAAAATAACTTTGTAGATGTGCTTAACTTAAGGACATAAAGATGTTACCATGTGGGGGAGGTGGGCAGTGCCCTGGATTATCTAGGGCCCTATCTAATCACAGAGGTCCTTACAAAATGGAAGAGGGTCAGAGTCAGAAAAAAGAGGTATGATGAAGGAAGCAGAGATAAGAGTGATATAACTTTGAAGTGGCCACAAACCAAGGAATCCAGGCAGCTGCTAGAAGCTGAAAAGGCAGGAAAACAGCAACTCCAGAGGAAACCAGTCCTGACAACACCTTGATTTTAGCCCCGTAAGACCCATTTCAGACTTCTGACCTCTAGAGGTGTAAGAGAATGCATTTGTATTATTTAAGCCATTAAGTTTGTGGTGATTGGTTTGTTATAGCAGCAATAGGAAACTAATACAGGCATGTGATGACCCACTCCAGGATGGTAGGAGTGGGGACAATGATGTCTCTTTGATAAGAGAACATTGGACGTAGTCTTACAAAATGGGCAGGAAAAGTGGGAGAGAGGGGCCCAGCAGAGAAGACAGCAGATATGTGTGTGGAAATACGAGCAGCTGAGCATGGCTAAAGCACAGTTACAGACAAGGAATGGTGAGAGTTGAGCTTGGAAGATAAGCAGGGACCAGGTTGCACAGAGCCCTGTGTTCTTGCTAAGCAGTGGGGGTTGTAGCCTGTGGCTATTAGGGAGCCAATGAAGGTCTGTAAGTAGGGCAGTGACATGGTCAGAGTTTAATATTAGGAAGATCAGTGACCAAGTGGATGAAGGGTGGATTTCAGGAGACCAGTTAGATGGTTGTTGCAATAGGCTTGACCCAAGATGATAAAGACTGGTGTAAAGGCTATTGAAGGGAAGTGGCTTCAATGAAGGGGTGGAAGAAGCAAGATCCTGAGGTTGGTTGAACGTGGGAGCTGAAGGAGAGGAATCAAGCATGAGAGCTAGGATTCTGGCCTGGGGGCCTCAGGGCAGAAGAAAACAGAATGGAGGAAAGAGAACAGATTCAGAGGGGACACTTGTAAGTCTGGCTTTGCACATGTTGACTTTGAGGTGCCTATGAGATTGCTGAGATTTCCAACCAGAGACTGAACGCTCATGTCTGAAGTTCAGGGAGATATAGATGTTAACAACTTTGGCTTGGAGGGAGGAGCTGAAACAATGACAGTGAGTGAGGTGGTTGGGGATGGGAGGTGGGGACACCAGCATTTAGAAAGCGGTGAGGGGAGAGGAAATCCAGAGAGAGACAAAGAAGGAAGAGTCAAAGAGATGAGAGGAGAATCACGGAACTGGGAGGGTAGAGAGTTTCTAGGAAAAAAAGTGTATGAGTCAGCTAGGGCTGCCATAACAAAATACCGCTGGAAGTCCAAGATCAAGGTTGGTTTCTCCTGAGGCCTCTCTCCATGGCTTGTATAGATGGCAGTCTTCTCACTGTGTCCTTACATGCTCTTCCCTCTGTGTTTGTGCATCCCTGATGTATCTTCCTCTTCTTATAAGTTCCCCCAGTTCTATCCTATTAGGGTCCACCCTTATGACCCCATTTACCCTTAATTACCACCTTAAAGGTCCTATCTCCAAATATAGTCACATTGGGGTTAGGGCATCAATGAATGAATTTGGCAGGGGGATATAATTCAGTCCATAACAGAGACAGTCCAGTGAAATAAATGAAAAATTCTCATTATATTTGGCAATGAGGAAGTTCCTAATGATGCTGGAGACCAATTTCAATGACACAGTGGGAGAAGACCAGAAGGCAGTGGTGCCTGGTGGATGGAACAGCGTGAAGAAACGGAAGCAGCAAATGTGAGAATATCTTCAAAAAGTTTGGATGTGTTGGGATGAGAAGGGGAAGAGAGGGAACAGATCCAAGTTGGAATTGTGTTGGGTCAAGGTAGGGCAGTACTGGAGGGGCTCACAGTGGTGTATCAGGCTCTACAGAAGACAGCTTGGTGGGGAACTTCTGGCGGTGGTTCCTAGCCAGATGACATGTGGTCCTTCTAAGGAGAGTGTATTAGTCGGGGTTCTCCAGAGAAAGAGAACCAATAGAACATATATACCTATAGAGGTGTACACACACACACACATATATATGGGGAGAGAGAGACACACACACACATGGAGAGACACACATACACACACACACACACACGGGGAGAGAAAGAGAGAGAGAGAGATTTATCATGAGAAATTGGGGACTGAGAAATCCCACAGTCTGCCCTCTGCAAGCTGGAGACCCAGGAAAGCTGGTGATGTAATTTAGTCCAAGTCCAAAGACATGAGAACCAGGGGAGCATCTAGTATAAACCCCAGTTCAAAGGCCAGAGATGAGATGAGATGTCCCAGCTCCAGCAGTGAGGCAGGAATAAAAGGGGAGAATCTCTCTTTCCTCTGTTTCCTGTTCTATTCAGGCCCTCAATGGATTGGATGATGCCCACCCACCTTGCGGAGGATCATCTGCTTTACTGAGTCCACCCATTCACATGCGACTCTCTTCTGGAAACAGCCTCACAGACACACTCAAAATTATGTTGAATCTGGGCACTCCATGGCCAGACAAGTTGACATGTAAAATTCATCATCGTAGACAAGACAAACATTTTTGACTCTTTGTACCAGGAATATCAGTCCATCCACTGCAGTGGATTTCTGTGTATCCAAAGGGGTGGCCCGTGAGACTTGTGGAAGTCAAAGACTGATCTTAAAAGGGACTTGCTATAACCCGCCTTTGCCTGACGGCTGCAGGATTTCCCACACCAAGCAGACAGCTCTGCGCCAGGGGGTTGAAGAGGATGTGCATGTTGCTTCATGTCTGAGTAAAAATGATGGCAGTTTTAAAAGCAAAGAGTCTCCAATTTTGTATAAAATAAAACAATGGGTAAGCTAGACATCTGACTTTTTTTTCAAAAGAAAGCATTGGGAGAAAAAGCCAAGAACATATGGCAAAGAAGAGAGTTCTTGATTGTCATGGAAGGCTTAAGAAAGGAAGGAGCTGGTTCAGCGATGGAGAATGGGGAGTTGCCTTCTCACTCAAAAGAGCAGTGGAAATGCTGAAAGAACGGCACACTGGACAATTAATTGTGAGCATGATGGCTGAAGTGTTACAGTCAGATGGAAGAGGACTTGAACACTAGAGAGATTTCTGTGAAAACTTGCCAAGAATTTTAATTCATGAACTTAAAGCTAAAAAGCCTTGGCATTTGCTCTGATTTTTCAAGGGGGGTTTGAAGAAATGAACAAGCACAGGTTTTTGAGAAAAATAGTAACTAATCATGGAACGTGGTGTTTCTATTATGATCCAGAAGCTAAGTTTCAACATTTATGGTGGAAAACTTCAACATCCCTAAGACTTAAGAAAAACACCCCTTTCAAAAGCCAAAGGGAAGGAAGTGTTCATTTGTTTCTTTTGCATCAGTGACATTGTTCATGCTTAATTCATCCCACAAAAGCCAAGACTTGATCAGATTTTTCTAATGCATAAACACAGAAGTCATTGAGAAATGTTAAATACTTTAAAAAAAAAAAAAAAGACTGGCTGTGATTTGCTTCTCAACCATGCCATTGCTTTGGTTCACCACTTACTTTCTGTCACATAGTTTTTGATGAATGAGATTATTTAACTCACTTGATTACCAATCTATGTCACCAGATAAGATTCCAAATGATGTTTAGTTATTAAAATATTTTTAAAATCCACTCACAAAGGAATTGGACTTGGCACTGTTGATGGCACTCAAAAGAACATAATGAACCAGGGCTCCTTGGGAAAATGGCTGCTTCTAGGACAGAGGCAGGGAATACAAGATGAGCCTGGAGCATCTTAGAATGCCAGAAAGTAAGGAAGTGTTAAAAAAAACAGAAGGGAGGAAGCATGTCAAAGGGATGCAGAAACCAACCTGAAAGGGTTCTCAATGCCCCAAACTGGAGCAATTTGGGCAACAAAATAAATAATGTCTATTGGATTATAACCTAAAGTATAAACTTATAAACCACGAGTCCATACTGATATTAATAAGTGACTGAATAAACAAATGGGCAAAAAGAGACATATCTTTCTTAAAGAAGAATTTCAAATAATGTATGTAATACTCCCTCTTCCCAGAGGTAGAGCTTGATTTCCCCTCTTCTCACTTAGTCACTGGCTTCCAAAAACTAGAAAAAGGGAAAAACAGGAACTTGACAACGGAGAAACCTGACAACTCTACCTTTACCAAATGATTGAGATTCATATCATGTTGCCATGTGGCTCCCAGGTACGCCCTGATACAATGGGTTGAGAAGGGTACTTCTTCTCCATGGAATTCCTTACAAAGACCCATACTCTAGTCTAATAGTGAGGAAACAAATAGAAAAACCCAGATTAGGAGACATTCTACAGGACACCTGGCCAGTATTCCTTGAGACCCACAAGGTCATGAAAAACAACAAAAGATTGAGAAACTGCCACAGGCCAGAGGAGGCTGGGGAGTCATGACAGTTAAATGCAATGTGGTGTCCTGGATTGGATCCTGGGACAGAAATTGTCCTATTAATGGGAAAACTGATGAGACCCAAATAAAGTCTGGAGATTAGTTAATAGTAATGCACCAATGTCAGTTTCTTAGTTGTGACAAATATACTCTAATAAAGTAAGATGTTAACAATGGGGGAAACTGGGTAAGGAATATCCAGGTAAGGGGAACTCTCTGTACTATCTTTGTAATTTTTCTGTAAATCTAACATTTTTCCAAAATAAAAAGTCAATTAAAAAAAAGAATATTTTGAATTCCAAGAGAAATACTAAAACAGAATTCCTCAAAAGCATTCTGAAAACTGGCAGCAATGCTAGAACACGTGTTCACTTTCTCAAGGGGCTGAATTCAACTGTTTTTGTTTTATGTCTGTGAGGAATCTCTCCCTAGAGAGTGGGACAACTTGTCCATAGCTCTTTAATGCAGATCAAGGCTGAGGACGCAGGGCCCTCGACTCTAGTACTCTGTACAACAGCACAGCAAACTGCCACAAGATAGCTTACACACCTATAGCACTTGCTTTGTATCAGACACTTCTAAGTGTCTTGCATATATTAACTATTTTATCCTCATTTAACTTATTACCCCAAATTCTTATTTTGCAGATGGTTCTGGATTTGATGTGTCTTCCACTGCCCCATGCTAAGTGGCATGAGAGGAGAGTGGATTTCATACCTCCATGTGGAGATCATACTAGCCCTTGGTAGCCCTTCGTCTTTGGAGGGTGGAACTAACAGGATTTGTGAATGGACTAGAGGTGGGAGGTGAGGGGAGAATGTGGTCCAGGATGATGCTCAGGTTGGGGCTTGGGCAAGGAGGCATCTGTGGTGCCCTTCCCTACAAGAGGGAGACCAGGAGCATTTGTTCTGAAGAATGAGATAACTTGTTTGGGATACACTGAGTTGAATGTGGTCCTTCTCTGGGGCTTGATAAACATGCCTGAAACTCCAGAGAATATTCTGATGCGAAGATAGAGTTTTAGGACAAACAGTATGCTGATCCATGGATTTTGTGGAGAATCGAGACTTCATAAACCCCTGGACATAGCATTCCCACAATTCAGCATCCCCCCTCCCCTCCAGGGTTGTCTCTCTGTGAAAGTCTATGTCAGGAGGTGACCAGATTATCAACTTGGTCCCAGTGTCTGCCTTCCTTGGGGTGGACCTGCCAATCACTCCACATGGTCAGATGTGGTTTCCTCTCCTCCCTGCCTCTGAGCATCCCAAAGTTTCCACCCAAAGCATCACTTCCTAACATACTCAAATCTGAACATCTCGAGACTTCACAGAGTTGACTCCCCCGTGGTTCCCAAGGCCCTGTGTCAGGTCCAGACTTGCCAGGCCTCTGGCCCTGGTAACAGCAGAAGATGGTGACGCATCCATCCACCACCCACCCATCCATCCATCAGCCACTCACCCATCCACCCACCCATCCATCCATAAGCCACTCACCCATCCACCCACCCATCCATCCATCATCTACTCACCCATCCACCCACCCATCCATCCACCACCCACCCATCCACCCACCCATCCATCCACCACCCACCCATCCATCCATCAGCCACTCACCCATCCACCCACCCATCCATCCACCACCCACCCATCCATCCGTCATCTACTCACCCATCCACCCACCAATCCATCCACCACCTACCTATCCATCCATCAGCCACTCACCCATCTATCCACCCATCCATCCACCACCCACCCATCCCTCCATCAGCCACTCACCCATCCACCGACCCATCCATCCACCACCCACCCATCCATCCATCAGCCACTCACCCTTCCACCCACCCATCCACCTACTATGCACCCACCCATCCATCCCTGTGTTGGATGTACTCGTGGAGGACCATGAGTACCCAGAGAAGGGCAAGACAAACCATGCTTGGGAAGGTGGAGAGAGCAGTTACACATACCCTCTTCCTTCAAATACTCCTCACAAATCAATTTCCTTCTTTCTATTATCCACCCTCTCTGTGGCCTAAAATTTGCAAGACGGAATGAGTAGACCCCAGACATCGTGACACTCCTAAGCATCCCCAGCCCCTCCTTTAATTCTGGGCTCTTCACGCAGGGTGGTGGGAAGAGAACATTGACCATGGAGGCAGATGTCGCCAATGACAAGTGTGAGTTCCTCATGCCTTATTTCTCCATTCTGGCCTCAAATGCATCATCTGTAAATGAGGGAGGTTGACCCTGACTCTGCCTCTTAAAATTATCCCCTGAAATATCCAAAGCAGAGAGGACAATCAGGGGTGCAATCACAATAGTCACACTAATTTTGCATCTGAATACATGACATATGTTAGTTTTAAGTAAAAAAACAAAAAAATTGTTTTAATTAGCAGTGAGTTATAAAAGCTCTGCTCCAAGAAGCTGCTTCGTGCTTATCTTGAGAACCCATGTTTCCTGTCGCTCTTTGTGGAATGCCCCAAACTCCTGGGGGGGACTAAGCCCAGGAACTAGGTGACCCCAAGGTCCTTGTGATTCTGTGACTTGGACCCAAAGGCTCTGAAAGTGAGAATGGCTCATGTAATTGAAGTGGCCATGGTGGGAAGGGCTCTGAATGGGCTCTCTGGGGCTCTCTGACTCAGATGGCACGATTCATCTTTCAGTGGAGGGGACGCTGGTCCAGGCAGTGGCCACACCATGTCATTCAGGTTTGAGTAATGGTCATGATTCATCTACAAGACATCATGCAGCTACACATCTGCTCTAGATTTAGACTTTTCCCCGCAAATGTTGACTAAGCTCTCTCTTTTTATGAGCAAGCAAGAGCCCATTTTGGAGAGGCCATTCACAAAGAGAACGGGAAACGGCTTGAATGGAATGTGATTTGAGCACCAGGGCTGTGCTCTTCTGTGTGGATGAAGCAGGATGAATCCGAGAATGGGGACCAATAGTGGCAGCGGCAGACCGGTGACCAGGACGTTCTCCTGGAGTGTCGCCGCGCCTGTGGCTGGAACCACCGCTGGAAGTCTACCAAAAGCAATAACGAAGGAGCTCTCTTTTTCTTCTTTTCAGGTGGTGGGACATTTTGAACATCTGTGGTCTGTGACTGCATTAGTGCTGGTTGTGTGAACTGGGCAAAGCTACCTCAACTTACTTGTAAAATAGAGACAATCTGACCACTCCACAGGCTTCTTGTGAGGATTAAAGCGGGAGGCCTGAGGGCCAAAGTCTCTGTGGCCTGTTTTTGTCTGCCCACCAGACATTTTTAAAGGGTTGTAGAAAAACAAAAACAAAACACAAAGAAGAATATACCACAGACTGCACGATAATCCGCTAAGCATAAAGTATTTTCTATCTGGCCCTTTACAGAAAAGTCGGTGGGTCTCTGGATTGAAGGAAGAAACATACTTGAAAACAACTGGCTCATGGGTCTAGCATATCGGGGACACTTGGAAAAGGTGGAATTTCACTCCAAAAAAAAGGACAACTTTCTGGGAGTAATTTAGTTGCAAGAAAAGGGTAAACGAGATTCAACATATGGGACAAAATCTGTAGGATTTGTAGAATATATAAATATTTCTATTTGGCCTCCCCACCGTGTTAGTCTGCTGGGGCTGCCATAACAAAATACCACAGACCGTGCGGCTTAAACAACCGACATCTATTTCCTCCCAGTTCTGGAGGCCAGTAGTCCAAGATCCAGGTGTTGGCGTGTTGGCTTTCTCCCGAGGCCTCTCTCCTTGGCTGGCAGACGCTGCCTTCTCATTGTGTTTTCACATGGTCTTTCCTCTGTCTGGTGTCCCCTCTGTGTATCCAAATTTCCTCTTCTTATAAGGACACCAGTCAGATTGAATTAGGGCCCACACTAATGGTGGCCTTTTTAAAACTCACCTCTTTAAAGGCCCTATATCCAAACACAGCCACATTCTGAGGTACGGGGGGTTAGGCCTTCAATATATGAATTTTTGAGGGCATACAATTCAGCTTATAACACTCTTCTTAAATTAAAGGAAGTATCTATAATTAACAATGCTTATCCCTTTATTTAGAACAAATAGTCCTTACACATGAAGAGGTGCCATAATTGTGTAACAATGGGAAAGGCCAATCCAATTTTAGGGAGCCTTTAAGGGAGAGGCATCTGTACTTCCCCTGTGGCAGAAAGATTCACTGCACCCAAAATATCCATATGGTCCCACACATTTCTCAGCCTCTTGCTCACAGGCAGGGCCATAGGACTAGTTCCAGCTCTCATGAAGCTCTCAAGGGCCAGTGGAAGCCCTCCAGCTCGCCCTTCTTGGCTGTAGCAGCTAGAGAAGCTTCATCTTGAGTGGACAGAACTGGAAGCTGGAAGCAGCCTGGATCCGAGTCACCACATAGAGGACAGCTACTCTGGAGTCAGCCAAAGTGCATAAATGTTTGTGTAAGTAAGAAATAAAGCTTTATTGAACAAATCACAGAGATTTGGGGTTGAATTTATCATAGCAAAGCCTGATCTATCTAACACACTGGTTGTCAGAGAAGAGTACACTGGTGAAGGATCACAGAAAGCACGCTCATTTCAGACCTGCCGTGAATTCACTACCTAACCTTGGACAAGAAGCCTTATTCCTGACGCAGGCTTGCACTCTGCCTTTTGTTAGCTGGCTGTGGTAACAAGGCCTAGAAAAAATAAATTTTGTTATTCCTGAGGGTTTATATATAATATCAGCCAAAGACTTTCCTTTCAAAATAGCTATGGCGGGACTTCCCTGGTGGCACAGTGGTTAAGAATCCGGCAGCCAATGCAGGGGACATGGGTTCAATCCCTGGTCCGGGAAGATCCCACATGCCATGGAGCAACTAAGCCCGTGTGCCCCAACCACTGAGCCTGCGTTCTAGAGCCCGCGAGCCACAACTACTGAGGCCCATGCACCTAGATCCTATGCTCCGCAGCAGGAGAAGCCACCGCAATGAGAAGCCCTCGCACCGCAACAAAGAGTAGTCCCCGCTCGCCACAACTAGAGAAAGCCCGCGCGCAGCAACGGAGACCCAATGCAGCCAAAAATAAATAAATAAATAAAGTAAATAAATAATTAAAAAAACAGCTATGGGCCATCTTCTGAACAAGGAATATGTTGTATAACTAACTCAGGCCCTTAAATTGGAGCCATTTATTAAATAATGCAGCGTCCTGGCATTGTCCACTCTGTGATGTGTCACTGGTTAGTCCCTGAGTTTGCTGTACAGCAGTTACTCTACACTCCCAGAGCGCATGCCCCCAAAGACCTCCTTAATCGCATACCAGCTCAAACATGGATATACATGTAGAAGGAAATTGCAAAGGATGAGATGCTCCCCACTCTTTCCCACCCCCAGGCCCCTTGGAGCCGCAGACATCAGCTCTCAGAGATAACTGTGTGTCCTGAAAACAGGTCCACAGAACGAAGTGCAAATACAGACTCCATTTGTCTTTGGAACCAGGTGTCTGAAAAGCACCCTTGACCAAAAAAAAAAAACCTGCCACAAATAGTACACTCCTTTACTACTCAGGAAATATGCTCCTTTCATTGAAAAGTGATGACATTAAATTGAACCAGCTCCCAGTACTGCTCTGCATTATTCTAACTGTGCCTGTAACACTTAGAGGGTCTTACAAAGAAAACAAATACAATAATCGAGAGGCTTCCAGACCCCCTAAAAATATCAGTCTCACATTCTTTCTGTATTGGTCTCACGTTATGACATGGCTATATAGAAAGTCTTTTATTGACTTAATCTAGTAAAACCCAGTAGCCTTTTAACAGCTAACATAGATAACGAGGCTATCAGGGTGGCTGCTTACTTGGGAGATCTGTTGAGAATGGAAGAGTTTTTGTCCGGCTTCAAGAGTTGCCATACTGAGTGAAGGGAAAGAGAAATATGGTATGATATCACTTATATGTGGAATCTAAAATAAAATGACACAAATGAACTTATTTACAAAACTGAAACAGACTCAGATTTAGAGAACGAACTTATGGCTACTGGGGGGAAAGGGAGGGGAGAGGGATAGTTAGGGAGTTTGGGATTGACATGTACACACTGCTGTACTTAAAATAGATAACCAACGAGGACCTCCTGCATAGCACAGGGAACTCTGCTCAATATTATGTAACAACCTAAATGGGAAAAGAATTTGAAAAACAATAGATACATGTATATGTATCACTGAATCACTTTGCTGTACACCTGAAACACGACATGGTTAATCAAATGTACTCCTGTATAAAATAAAGTTAAAAAAAAAAAAAGAGTTGATGGTAGACGGAAAGCGTGTGATGCTCAGGATCTCAAGAAGCTGCACAATTTTTAGAACGACTTAAAACAGCAAAGACTGGCCCACGTGGAAACCCCAAAGATACGCGCTGTAAGGACAGCCCGATCTGCTGTTGACTTTCCCCTCTGCCCACGGTGGCCATGCTCTCTGATTTCTCTGTGTTCTTTGAGGAAGGTGCCCTGCCCCCCAGACCCACTCAGGGACCCTGGAGAGTCCTTAAACCATTTGGGGCCCCAGTTTTCTCTTCTTCAAAAAAGCTTGGGTTGAACCCCATGATCTCAGGTCCCTTCTGTTCTAAATTGTTCTGATTCCTAAAAGAAAACATCCTCATCGAAACTAGACACACCTTCTTGCCTCTCCCATACCCACCCCATCAAACTTCAGAGCGAGCTTTGCATAGTGGAAACTGTGGGCCTCTCACTTTCTACCACGCTACACCGTACAGGGGAGTCACACTGCAAGGGGGACGCAGGGCTTAAGCAAGTCTGTAGATATGAAAAATGTTTTGTGAACAGTTATGAAAGAAGTCAGAACTGGGCCAATCCGAACACCCCGTCTGGACCCCCCTTCCATTCTACTCACCACTCCTCTTCCCCCAACCCTCAAACAAGGACAAAAGCTAGAGTTAATGTTCACAGATGGCATTCTTCATGTGCCGTTTTCAGAGTCTACAAGGAAGATCCCGATACCCCCGCCCCCAAAACAGAAAAATGCTGATTCGTCTCGAACTGCCATTTGCCGGACGTCAGGCAGATAGATGTCGGCAGACACCCTGTGGCAAGTGAAACGAAGCCAAAAATGCCCTCAGATACCCACACCTTGATCCCCTCTTGTATCCTGTCAGTTCCTGGGCCAAGAACTTCACGTAGAAGATGATACCACTATTTTGCAACGTGCTCTTAGTTTTAAGATATATTAGCCAATAAATGAAGCAGCCATAGTGAGGGAAAAGTGTATTTCACAGTCGTTATAAAAGTACATATATTTAATAATGGTGACATAAATACAGTCCTTACTTATGACCAGATGGTACAACGAAAGCCGACTTTTCCTCCCGGGTGTCACACGAAGATAGCTGTCACTTCCGGCAGTAACTATAGGCTGATTCAGCTCACAGGTGCAGACCACTACTGAGAGACAGTCATGGGTCAAAGAGACAACACGCTTTGTACTTACCAAAGGGATACTCAAGGTCTCCATATAAATATAATAAAATAATAAAGAATTAACATTTCTTCTCTCACTCGATTCCATAGATTTGTCAGGTGCTCACACACACAAAATACAGTTTCCCCCCTTCCTCACTCCCCCCCTCACCTCTCACTGGGTTTGGAATAAACCTGAGTTCACAGTTCAAGTTGCCAGTGGCGATGCATTTGGTCAGTTGTAGGAGAGCCCGCAGCTGTTCTGGAAGCATACGAGGATCGGGGAACACGTCCCAGCAAGCTAACAGCGACACAGAAATGCTCGTGTTCTCGAGGCAAGTAAAACACAAGAGAGAGACATAAAGAGCTAGACCAAGTTCACAGGCACGTAGCCTGCAAGCCTGCAGAGCCGGCACTTGCAGCTGGAAACCATCTTCAAAAAGGCTTCTTCGGCGATCAAAGACCAAACACTTCATGTCAAATGGAGGGAGGGACTTTTTCAGATGCTTTTCTTCTCTCGACTTAAAAAGCTCTATTTTCAACGGAAAGTTCCGCAACCCGGTCTGCAGCCATCCAAAGGAGTGCCACCAATAGCGGGGAGCCTGACTTACTCCTTAGCCCTAGGGCTGGGGTGATCCCATCAAGGGGGAAGCAGCAGCCCCAGGTCTTGTCAAGGTCAGCCAAGACTGGCCACGGCAGTGGCTTCTGGGGACAGCCAGGTATCTGCTCTCTCCTTGCTAAGTCAGAGACGTTTGGGGCAGAAGAAGGTCACCAGTGCTGAATGAGAAGAAATGAAGGACCATCCCCACTACTCTCTGGCACAGGCTGGCTGCCGGTGGAAGGGAAGGCAGGCTTTGCAAATGCTCAAAGGCTGTGGCCTTTGTTCGGGATCAGTGGGCTGGGAGGACTAGCCCTGGGGTGGCCACATTAGTGGTTTCTGGCGGCACCTGCACCAGCCAACAGTTGAAGACTCCAGGCTGCAGTGTAACCTGTCTCCGAACTGACCTCTATCCAACCTGTGCTGATTCTTCCTCTTTTGCCAGTTCTGCTCACCACCAAGTGGTCCCCGCCAAGTGCCAGGGCCCAGACCCCAGTGGAGACAGCCCCCGGTGGGCTCCAAGCTACACACGGTCAGACGACGCTGGGGTCCACAAAACACGTACAGAGGGACGGCACAGACACAGACCCAGAGATGCATCTTTGGTTCCATCCTTGGCAAAAGGTGTGAAAACAGAACATGGACTCAAAGCCTGCGTGAGGAATGCTGCTGTCCTCAAAGAAGATACGATACTGTATTTTGAACATGCTGCCCTCCAGACGAGCCTCTCACAGCCCACGGCAAACTGGCTGAATTCTAAATCACGCCTGTTTCCTTGGCAGCTTGAAAACCGCATCGCACAGAGCTAATGGTGCCTTCTGAGCACATCCATATCCAACCATAATTCTCTTCTCTCTTTCCAAATAACCACCCGTAACTATGTGTTACGCTTTCCAGCAGGATCAGGGCTCTGTCGATCTGATGGGAAGAACACATGGCCGGCTACGATCTCGCCCCTCGTGCAGGCCAGCGTAGGCCACCAGCCACTCAAAACATCACCTGGGTGAGCTTTGATGCCCTCCACGCTTATCCTCCTGTGAGAACAGGAGTTTGGTGAAATCAATTCTCATCTCTCCATCCAGGTTTTTAAAAATTATGTTGTTTCGGTCTAATGACATCACATAAAGAAAAATCAGCTTTGGAGAAGACAATTCAACCATTAGCAAGTTTCAACCAAAAGAGAAAAGAAATCTGTCATGACCCCGCCTGGCAAATGAGTGTCCCCATCGGCCCTTTCCTTTCATTGGCGTCCCCACTGTTCGGATTGGTCTTTGACCAGATGCCCCTTTTTGCTCACAGGGGACGGTGCTGGTTTCGGAGGTTCCTGCCTGTCCTCCCCAGGGGTTCATGGGACTGGGCGCTCCAGGTCGCCAACTCTTGCCACCCCTGCAGGGATCCACCTCTGTGAAAAGAGGGGAAACCGTGCCTGGGTGAACCAGTTTGTGACGCCGCCATCTGACTGCTGAAAAGAGAACAGTCCATTGAGAGGCACACACAGAGCACGAAGTGGAGAAACAGCTCGGAAGGGTCTGTCATCTGAGTGGCCCAGAGCCCGATGCTGGCTTCTCACCCCCAGTGCAGTTGAGGGAGGTGGGTGGAGGGTTCGTGAGTGGGTGGGAGGAAGGAGGCCGTGCATAATTGGAGCTGGATGCACGGGCAGGCAACCCTCCTGGGGGATCCCAGCATCTCCAGGGGGCCCTACTCGGGACTGGGCTGCACGGGCTCTTGGGTCTGTGGGTTTCAGCTGTGGGGACATCGCATGTCAGGAGGAGGTGAGACCGTGAAGGATGCTCTGTGAGAGGCCTTTGAGTCTTCATGCCCTGACAGATGTATGGAGCTGCTCCATTGCTTTCCTTAGAAATGCCAAGAACCCCACTGCTGGCCCAGGTTAACACTGGCCTTTGACACCGTCAGCCACGTCGAAGGAGAGGCTCACGGGGGCCAGGGGCTGCAGCGGGGGCATGCTGGCCTCCAGGGGCCTGTCTGCGGAGGGCTGCAGGCTCTGATGTCGCTTCCTCAACATCTGTCCGATGCCCATCATGGGGAACCTGCCTCGGCTTTTCACACAGTTCGGGCTCCCCAGGGGCTGTGTGGTGCCATTGCCGGACCCCGGGGCTGGGGGACACATGCCCTCCTCTTTGGGGGGGCTGTTCTTATCTTCGTGGGCAAAGGAGACCAGGGTGGGGTGCAAAGGAGTTTGGAGAGGTGACGGGCTTCCAGGCAGCAGGACGGGAGAGAGCGTCCGCTCACCGGGATTCCCTCGAGCCAGGCCTCCAGGGGAGTTCAGAATCCTATAGTGATGGGACGGGGACAGCAGTTCCGTCTGGTCGTCACGATCCACAGACTCAAAGGAGCGCACCATATCCAGCATCGGGGGGTCTTCCTTGGCAGGGAGGCCAGCGCTCCCAGGCCCCTGCTGAGGGGCCTCTGGTTTCTTGACAATCCTGGGTGTCCTGGGGGGCGGCACAGGGATGAACTCCATGGAGGAGGAAGCCACACAATTGGAGTCCGAGGTTTTGCGAAAAATATTGCGGCAGCCGAAGGAATCTACACACCAAGAAAGCAAAGGAAACATGAAGACGCCACACAAACAGTGCTGACGGCCCGCTCCCGCCTGCTCCGACCCCCAGCTTCACTAAGACAGCGTGTTATCCAGGGAGGTCAGATGGAAGCACGCAGTGAATGGCCGCAGCATCCCATCCTCCCCATGGGGAATCAGACGGTCTTCCTAGAATGGAGGAGACAGAAGGCTGGTGATGGGAGGCCTCCTGGATTCTGATTTGCCTCCTGGCGCCAGCTTAACATCTGTTCTCCTTTCGGTTGCTTAAAATTCTGGACCCTGCCGAAGAGCCTTTGAATAAAAAGGTCCACGACTCAACAGAACGACCACGAAACTGGGGAAGCACACGGATACCAGCTCTCTGAGGACTTGCAGATTTGGTCCTCAGATAATCGAAGCTGGAAGGAGGGTTTCCCTCGTGACTTTTTTTTAAAAAATTATGGTAAAAATTACATAACATGAATTTTAAAGTGTTTATTTGTTACTTAACCAGTCTTAAGTGCACAGTTCAGTAGTGTTCAGTACATCCACACTGCTCTGAAACAGAACTCTTCACCTTGCAAATCTAACAGTGGTTGCCAGGGGCAACCGGTCTATGAATCTGACTACTCTACGTCCCTTGTATAAGTGGAGTCCACAGTATTTGTCCTTTTGTGAGCGGCTTGTTTCACTGAGCACGATGTCCTCAAGGTTCCGCCGTGTCAGCATAGCACGGGTCAGAATCTCCTTCCTTTTTAAGGCTCCCTCGTGTTTTTTGGTCTCACCAGAGCCTCACCTAATTCTGAACAGGGGTGAAACACTCTTCCTCTGTTTATTTAAGGCAACCAGCTGACCCCCACGGTTTCCATTTCAAGTTGGCACAGACTAGAATCCAGGTTTGCAGACTCTGCCAGAAAAGAAAGGGAAAACCTCCACGGGTTTGGAGGCGAGGGAAGTAAAGCCAAGTTCCTGTGGAACAGGCCCTGTCTTAGCTGCCTTTTCCTACCATCATATTTTATAGGCCCCGTCGGGGCTCAGAGGCAGGAGCCAGCTGCCGCCCCCGGCAGTGATTTCGGGGACAGCCCAGGGCACTGGGAATCCTCTTCACCCTACACAAATAAATGCACAGTTCCTGAAATAAACCTCCTCCTCGGGCCAGCACAGATGCCCGAGATTCACCAGCAGAGAGAAGGAAAATTTCATCGATGGCTAACGTCTCCAGTGTTCCAGCTGGCATGTGAGGTCCCTGTCCCTCCGAGATGGCTGCGTGCTCCCAACTTGTAGCCCGGCTTCTCCCTCCGTGCCGTCCTGCTTCCTTCACTTCCCCAGAGGTGCAAATCCTGGGAGGACGCCCCTCACACTGGCCCTACTGATCCCCAGCTCAGAGTCAGCCCCGGGGCATAGAGCCAGACATTGCACTGTCCCCGCAAGAAGGGCACAGTCACCAGCCCCAACCCTCGAGCATGACTGCCGGTTCGTCTTCATCCCATCCTGCCCGGGAGGCAGTAGGCTACACTGGTCAGGAGAGAAAGTTCTAGAGCCAGGCTGCATGGTTGGAAATCTGGGTGCCGTCACTCACCAGCTCTCTGACTTTGGACAACTCTCTGGGCTATTTCCTCATCTCTAGAAATGGGGGCGAGAATGATTTCACTGGGTTGAGGTAAGAGTTGAAACAGTGCCTACCACACAGTGAGTGGTCAGTGCTAGCAATTATATAGGCTCCGGGTTGCTTGTCAGCAACAGGCGCTCAAATCCCAGGAAAATGCGAAGAAACAGAGGACAGTTAGCCCAGAAAAGTATCAAGGAACGCACTCCACCTCTGGGGCTGCAAAGTTACCCCCAAATATGCAGCCCTGACCTAGACTTTCCTTGGGGAATCCATAGGACGCCACTGCCAAGGGTCCTAACAGGATTTGCTGCCTGTTCCCAAGCCAGCAAGGAGGATCCCCCAAGGAGGGACAAGCACAGTCCCTCCAGTGGGGTCCCTGCCTTCCTGAAACCTGCAGAATGAAACTGAACTAAATGGAATTGTTCTTCTCTGGGTGAGAACCGGTCTCAGAGCCAAATGGACCGCGCTGCTTGGTGCTGTTTGAATCTCTCTGATAACTTCCTGCTTGCCCAGGGAACCACTGGTTGATCTCAGACAGCCAGGGCCCTCCTGGAATCTCAGTCTCTTCACATTTAAAACAAAGAGATCGAAGACTGGACTCCACAGTCTCTCCCGTCCGCCCTCTGTAAGGAGAACCTCTCCCCTACCCCACAGTTGGCCTCAGGGTGCACCCCGGCTCCCTGTGCCCGCCTCCCAGCTCTCAGAGTGTGTTAAGCCTCCCTTCTGCATCGCTGGATGCTTGCCCCAGAGGAAGGAGACCCGTATCGATCAGTTGTCTCACGTGCTGGATGGTGAATGAGGCGGAGGAGCCCACACACGTATCTCATTCGAGCCACCCGATAGCTCTGACGGGTAGATTTCCTCTCAAGTGAGGGAACCAAATAAGATCCTCAGAGGGGAAGGAACTTGGGCCGCAACCAGCTATAGAGCTGGGTTTGAGCACCCTACCTCCACCCCAAAGCCCACATCACTGCCTCTCAGGGTGCACTTTTCTGGTGAAGGCTCCCACAAGAGCACGCCCCCATCATGGCTCCCGCACCGAGATCTCTGCCCCTCCAGTACTGAACACCCATTCCTGGTTCCATGATACCATGCACCCCAAGCTCTGCTCCCGCAGTGCCACGCACCCTATCTGCTCCTGCAAAACCATTCCTCCGATCTCTGCTCCTTCATCCTGATCTCTACTCCTGTAATACCTTACACCCTGATCTCTGCTCCCACAATCCCGTGCCCCCCATCTCTGCGTTCTCAAATCCTGCCCACACCGGTGGACAACACCAGGCAGTCTGGACTTGCTTAGTCTCAGGTTGCCTTGCATGCATTAATCCTGCTTTCCCATGGGCACGAGAGGTGTGTCTGTCCCAGGGGCCTACACAGCCACCAGCACGGGGTACACAGCGGCCACGCAGCTGAACACAAATGGCCTGGAGAGCCCCCCGAGCCGACCCACCTTTGTCGGGGAAGCCAGGCTTGGCGGCCTTCCGGTCCTTCAGCAGGGCCCTGGTACTCTGAATCTGCGTGATGAGCGAGGCTGAGGGCTGTTTGTGCGATGGCAGGCTCTTGTCCAACTTCTTGGAAAATGGCCGATGAAGAAAATCCCCTCTTTTCTCTTGTTCTTTGGGCTTTTTATCCTTCCAATCAGAAGCAAACATAGGTACTCAGACGCACACAAGAATACACAATGGAGTCCCTCTCTGAAGAGTTATCAAAGTAGAGTTAAGAAACGCCAGGTTTCCAAAACGCTAGGCTCTCAGCTACGTGTTGAACAATGGAAGCGCTGAGGCCCAGAGGATGCTCCAGGGAACCTCCCTCCCTCCGCCTGGGCCACAGCAGCCTTCGGTGGTCCCCAGCTCCCTGCCTTATGCCGTTTTGATGTGTTCCAACAAGGGCAAGGTCACCCCTGGGCAGTCCATTATTCTAGAACAAGCTGAACAAACTGGCAAAGCGGATGAGGACTCCCGGAAACCTGCTGCCTTATTTATAGCAGAGCCCTACGATCCTGCCCACAGTAGTGGTTTCGCAAAGGCAATTCTGCAAAGGCAACAGAACTGCTTCCTCAGTGCTTGTGTGTTCAGTCAAGCCGAGGAGGTTTACGACCAGCCCACGGAGCCCTGAGCCAGTCTAGGTGAGCTTCTGACCGCTTTACCCGCTCTGGGCATGCGGGCTCTTACTTGTGTACTTAAATTGGCATGATTCAGTCACTTGTGCTGTCAGTCTTGCCTTTATTTAACTCAATTATAATCCCTCTGCTAGGAGTGAATTTGACTGTTTTATATATCTCCCACCCCACAGCCTCGGGCATGAAGCCAGGCATAGAGAGAAAGCTTAATAAATAGTTATTGAAATATTAAAAAGCAAAAACAAAAAAGCCAGTGGAAACGAAACTGAATTAAAATTAATTGGGTTCAAGCTTCTGGGAAGGGTGATGCTGCTAAGAGGAAGCTTTTTTCTGGCCCTAAAGATTATGTTTGATGTTTACTGTTAAACAGAAGCAACTGAAACCGGACCTCGCCACAAGGGAGGGGGAAAAAGAGACCGATTTTCACATTTCTTGCCTTAAAACCTTAAGAGCATTTGCAATTCAAGAGAGCTCATCTATTTTTCATTGATGTTGTTGAAAAGCTTCTCAAGGAAACATCCCCTTCCACTCAGGTAACCCTTTCTAATGAGGATTTTCAGAGCCTTTACGAACTGGGGTTCATTATGTCCAGGTTTTGAGTGGGAAAGAACGACTGGGAAGAGATGGAAAGTGGGGATGCCCAGCACCGCCTTGAGTGTCACCATGAGGACAATAGCTCCCCGGGGCTTACGCCTTGGCTGAGGTGGCTTGTCACCTGGGGAGGAGTGAAGTGAGATGAAAGCAGAGGTGAAACTTCTGCAAACACCCTCCCCAGCTTCTGGACAGCCACTGCCACCTTTATTCAGGATGCCTGGAATGCAAGACACTATTCTAAGAGCACGACCCATGATGAGGCAAATACTGTTATCCCCTCTTGCAGAGGAGCCTGCGGTGGTTAAGAATTCACCCAGAATACACCCAGACAAAACTATAATTCAAAAAGAGACATGCACCCCTATGTTCATAGCAGCACTATTCACAATAGCCAAGACATGGAAACAACCTAAATGTCCGACAGAGGAATGGATAAAGAAGATGGGGTACATATATGCAACGGAATATTACTCAGCCATAAGAAAGAACGAATCATGCCATTTGCAGCAACGTGGATGCACCTAGAGATTATCATACTAAGTGAAGTGAGTCAGAAAGAGAAAGACACATGCCATGTGATATCACTTACATGTAGAATCTAAAATATGGCACAAATGAACCTCCCTACGAAACAGAAACAGACTCACGGACGTAGAGATCAGACTGGTGGTTGCCAAGGCGGGGGTTGGGGGGGAGGGAGGGGGATGGCCTGGGATTTGGGGTTGGCAGGTGCAAACTATTACATTTAGAACGGGTAAAAAACAAGGTCCTACTGTATAGCACAGGGAACTATATTCAATATCCTGTGATAAACCATAATGGAAAAGAATATAAAAAAAGAATGTCTACATGTGTATAACTGAGTCACTTTGCTGTACAGCAGAGACTGGCACAGCACCGTAAATCAACTATACTTCAATATAAAAAAAAAAGAAAAAGAATTCATCCAGGAGCCGGACGGCAACTCAGTTTTTCACAGTCCTCCCTGAAAGTCGGTGTTCTCAACCCTTGATTCCACATTGCCCTCCGGAAGCCTGGGGCAGGGCCAGGCGTTTCCAGCGGCATAGAGAAAGGCTGGGCACAGCGACTGCGGGATCAGGGACCACACTGCAGTCCCAGGGCTCCAGGTCGGCATCTGGAATGCTACAGAGGAGGCCGCGGGCAGGACACTACGGAGGGGGAAGGGGGCATCTGCTCCAGGCCAAGGCCAAACACAATTCTCCACTGCCCCCCTCTCCCCACTTCTATCAAACACCAACAGGCCCCCGTCTCTACAGCAAAGGAGAGTGAGCTTTCACGCTCCCCAGCCTCCCCCAAGCATCAAAGGGCCTGTCCCGAAAAGTCTGGCAGAATTCCATCCTTTTGCTCTGTTCTATCTCTGTTTTTATGAGAAAACTCATAAGTTCTACCTGATAACACCTTAAACAGGAAAAAAGAAATCAAACACGCTTTCGTGATACATTGTAAAACAAGAGTATTTGGAAGAAAAAACAAAACTGGAGTTCCCCCCTCCCCCCACCCCCGGCCCCTTTTTAAGGATTTTTTTAAGAATGATGGGCACGCCTTCCTCTGGGCTGCCCTGCGATCCCTACACTCAGACGGCTTCCTGCCGACGGCTTCCTGGGTCCGGCTCAGCCCTTTTCTAACTCTCCGTGGTTCTCAAAGCTAAAGGTTGCAGATGCAAACTTTCGGGGCGCCAGTATCACCACCCAGATAGAGTTCATGAACCAAGAGGTATACAAGGTATGAGAGTTTTCTGTAGGAAGAGACCAAGGTTGGCTCTAGAAATCTCTCCAACAACCGACTAAGGGGTATTTGGCAATGAGCAGAAAGACTGCGATGGGGGCAGAAGAAAGGGGACATGGATTTAGGACTAAAGATTGTGGGAAACCCTGCTCAGGCCCCCCTGTGGAACTTAATCCCAGGATCCTGAACCATGGTGCTTCCTCCATAACCCCCAGAGCCCCTTTCTCCAGCCAAAAAGACTGGGTGACTTCACAGTGACTGGTTTCTTGGGAGATACCAAGAGTTCATCATCGGACCGCTCCCTATGCGGGACAACCCGCTGGGTCAGTCAGTCCCGGTGGAAGGGTCACCAGCCCCCAGAAAACGAGTTTGTTTACAAGCAGCCATCCTCATGCCTTCCAAACACAGGTTACAAATGCAACTGATCCTCCAATTCTACCTTTTCATTTGCATGGCCTATTTTCTCCAAAAGAGATTTCCCAGGGAGCAGGACGCTAAATTGCCTTATGTAACAGAAACAGATCTTCAGGAGGACTAATTACGCTCCCCCTTTGACATGCCTGCACCCATTCCCGCGCACCCCACCCAGCAACGCTGGCTGCCTTCAGGTCGCTTTGGTTTCCCTCTGCTTCTCACGGGAGGGCGGTGCGCCCCTCCCCCGCGTGCGCCTAAGGTCAGGCCATGGAGCTGAAGCTTCAGGGGTCTTCTCTGCCCCCTCACGCTCGGTCCGCACCCCCAAGGCAGATCCAAGAGGAGGCCACAAGCAAGCCCCACACAAAACAGCTTCTTGTTTTCTTTCAACCACGTTCCAACCACCACACATGTGCGTGGACATTTACAAAGCTGGACACTTTGAAAATGTGACCCCTCAAAGGATTATCTACCCAAGACTCTTTGGATGTCATGGATTGTTTGATGGAGGAGAGGGAGAAACCAGTGAGTGAGGATCCATTGGGCTACGGGAGGGAGGTGTCTACAGGCTCGGCAGCCGGGCCAGGGGGTAGGGGGGAGCCAGTCCTCAACTTCTGAGATCTGAGCTCCAGGGAGCGGGTCCCCTTAGACTCTTCCCTGCGACTCCAGGCTCCTGGCTCCAAAGAGCCGCAGCCCTCCCCCTGCCTTTCCCGTTTTGCTCCTGAAGGTATGGCCAGGTGACCTTCAGCAAGTCACTTCCCCTTGAGGGACGGGCCTCCCCATCTATAACCAAAAGGGTGGGTCCTTCCCAAGCTCTTCGGTTATAAAAATGAACCCCACATCTCGCCTGCTTCACTGTCTGAAAGGCAAAGGCATTCATTCAACAAGGACAGATGCGGCCACGCCTCCTGGGCCCACCCCATCAGCCCCGCACCCCCGAGGCTGCAGGAGGAAGTGCTGCCCAGCGGGGCCACCTGCCCCTCACGCAGTGCAGAACTGACCACAGAGTGTCAGTGATGGCACAGCAGAGGGGCCAGGGGACTGGAGGCGAGCTACAGCTGTCCTCTTTGAGGAGCCTTCAAGTCCGCTCAGCATGGGCTTTCTGGAGCCTGGTGTCCCCTTGATGATGAGACAACCTCACCTGGCTGTTTGGAACATCAGAACCAGGTGCAGATCGTGGACACCTGGGATGGCCCAGGGGCCCAGGTGTTGTCTGCTGGTTGGTTTTGGTTCCTTGCTGCCCATCCCATAAGGGAAAGCCACAGAGGCCTGATTTTGCCATAGGAAACAACCAACTGAGTTGAGAAAAAAGAGGGCGTGGTTCATAAATTAGGCCACTGAGCCGGGAAGCCCTGGACTGTTGTAAACCCCACTTCTTTTTTCTTTTTTTAATAGAGGATGATGTGGAATAAGTACGTCCTCATTAATTAATCAATTTATTTATTTATTTTTGGCTGTGTTGGGTCTTCGTTTCTGTGCGAGGGCTTTCTCTAGTTGCGGCAAGCGGGGGCCACTCTTCATCGCGGTGCGCGGGCCTCTCACTATCACGGCCTCTCTTGTTGCGGAGCACAGGCTCCAGACGCGCAGGCTCAGTAATTGTGGCTCACGGGCCTAGTTGCTCCGCGGTATGTGGGATCCTCCCAGACCAGGGCTCGAACCCGTGTCCCCTGCATTGGCAGTCAGATTCTCAACCACTGCGCCAAACCCCACTTCTTTACAGGTAGAAACACGAACGCATAGCCAAGCGTGTAGTTTTAGCAAGACAATAAAAAACATGGTCAACTACACATAGACAGCACTGATCTGATCTGAGGGATTCTGACAAATCCACTTACAACAGGATTCTGCATGGTGGAATTCAGGACAGGATGGAGGCGTGCAAGGCCCAGAGCCCTGAGCAGAGATCTGCCAACCTTCAGGGTCATATGTGATGGTTACTGTCAGGTGTCAAGTTGGCTAGGCCAGGGTACCCCGTGTCTAGTCAAACGCCAGTCTAGATGCTGCGGTGAAGGTATATGGTAGACGTGACTGACATTTAAATTGGTAGGCTTTGAGTAAAGCACATTAGGCTCTACAGTCTGGGTGGGCCTCGTGTAATCAGTTAAAGGCCTTAAGAGAAAAAGAGTGAGGTGTCCTGAGGAAGACGGGATTCTGCCTCCAGGAGACATGGGGATGAAGCTGAAACATCAACCCTTCCCTGGGTGTCCAAGCATCACACACACACACACACACACACACACACACACACACACACACACACACACTATTGGCTCTGTTTCTCTGGAGAACTCTGAGGAATCCAACATAACCCCCCAAGTTCTTACCTGCACAGCGTGAAACTCGAGGTCTCTTGTCCAGGTGCCCAGGGAGGCCTGTAAAAAGCAGCATTTTTCAACAATTCAAGGAGCTTCACTTGCTATTTATTTCCTAATCTCCACCCCCGCCCACTTGCAGCTCCGGTTGGGGATTCTCCATTTCAAAGTTTATAGACAAGAAGCCAAACTGTCGTGGAAGCAGGCAGCAGATAGATGTCCTAACGCCTGCCCTGGATAGATTTTCTAGGCAACATTTTTATTAAAGTCTAGGACACATAACACAAGGGTGCTCTGATGATGAGTTAGGAGTTCAATATGTTTCCTCAGACGGCAAAAACACATCGCAATGGCACCCTGATCAAGACAGAGAACGCGGCTGGCACCTGGAAGTCCCTCGTTCCCAGCATCCTCTCCCTGTCCCCAAAGGTAACCACTGTTCTGATTTCTAACAATTCAGCTTGACCTGATTCCATACTTGATTTTAAAAATTTGTACACAGGCTTCCCTGGTGGCACAGTGGTTGAGAGTCCGCCTGCCGATGCAGGGGACACGGGTTCGTGCCCCGGTCCGGGAGGATCCCACATGCCGCGGAGCGGCTGGGTCCGTGAGCCATGGCCGCTGAGCCTGCGCGTCCGGAGCCTGTGCTCCGCAACGGGAGAGGCCACAGCAGTGAGAGGCCCGCGTACCGCAAAAAGAAAAAAAAAATAATTTGTACAGATTTTAAAATGACACAAAGAAAAATCATTGTAGTATTTTACTTTTAAACTTACAGTCCCCGTTATGGGTTTAATTTTATTCCCCCCAAATTCATATGTTGGAGTCCTAACCCCCAGACCTCAGAATGTGGCCTTACTTGAAGACAGGGTCAGGCCAGGCCCATCATATCCTCTTTGAAGCTTTGGGGAGGGGGGAGTATGAAATTTTGCTCTCCTTTGCCTTTGAGAAGAAGGAGTGTTGGTGTTACCTTGACAGAGGTAAGCAAGTTAAGATGAGGTCATCAGGGTGCGTTCTAGAGCAATGTGACTGGTATTCTAATAGGAAGGGGGAAATTGGTCACACACACCACACACACACACACACACAACGCCATGTGAATATGAAGGCAGAGATCGGGGTGATGCTTTTACAAGCCAAAGAATGCCAAAGATTGCCAGCAGCCACCAGAAGCTAGGAGGCATGAAAGATTCTCCCTCACAGCCCTCAGAGGGAACCAATCCTGCAGACACCTCGACCTTGGATTTCTGGCCTCCAGAACTGGGAGACAATACACTTCTGTTGTTTAAGCCACTCAGTTTGTGGGACTTGGTTATGGCAGCCCTAGCAAACTAATACAGTCCCTCCGCAGCCCTGCACAACTTTTCTTCCAAAACTGCAATGTTACTTTGACACTACAGAGAAGCCCTCCAGTTCTAACTTACATTTCGCTACAAATTAGCATTATTCTTCAAGACTAAACAAACTTGGCTCCTGGCTCTCTACAGCTTTAATAAGCCAGTTTAGAAATGATGACTGCTCTGCCACGACCCCCATGGCCCCCCAGGGCCTCTGTCTTAGGAAAAGGAATCTCTGGGGCACATGCCTAAGGTGAGAGAAGTGTCCCACTTTTCCAGACATAATCTCTGCCTGTTACAGGAGGAAGAGGGGGAGAAAGTGGTAAAGTCATAAAATGACGGCACTGTAGTCCCCAGAGGGAAGCTCTTTCCACTTAATTCAGCTCCTCCGTCTCCTTGGAGAGAAAGAACCAGGATCGAGAAGAAGAAAGAGACCATCACGTGCCCTCAGTGCCCGGACATGGCCCCGGAGCCGCTCTCCAGCCGGCTTGTGTACAACCTTGAACTTCATTCCACGGTTCCTGCTCACAACACCTCCCGCCTCTGCCACTTGGCCGCTTCTCCTCCTGGACCAGCTGATGGTAACTGGGAAGAACCCCACAGAGGCTCTGAGTGGGCTTTACCTGGAAAATCTGGCTTCTTTCAGACTTTCTCACCACTTTTTCTAACTGGCCCCATTCCACTTTCTAGGTTCCAACAGAGAGAGGAGTTGCATCATCTAGTCAGAGCCTGTAATTTAATTAGCACAAGGATCGCTGCAGTTTGGAGAAAACAAGTGGATCACAGAAAATTGAAATGCTGTCTTCCATTAGCGTTCCTATTGAAACCCTAACCATTAAATACTTCGACAAATGTTTTAATATGCTTACTATGTGTTTTCCGGGCCAAATGAAATAATCAGCTGAGAATAATAATCTGGATGAAAAAAAGAGGCCCCTTTCCCATCGCGGTTCTGACACTTAACACACAAGCAGGGCAGGGTACTAGGGCAACCAAGGACATGGGCGTCAGCCACGTGGCTTAGAGGCTGCCTAGGGCACACACATAGGGGCATGCGGTACATCTAAGTTTGTGTTATTACCTGAGGCCCTAAACAGTCAAACCAAGAGGCAGGGGAGCTTAACAGTGAATTCAGTATCCCCTGGACCCCAGCCGAGGTGCCCACCCTCCCTGCAAATGACTGTAAGAGGTCCCTCCCTGCCACAGGGCATGGCCATCAGGTGATGATAATTCGACTTGCGCGCTATGGTGCAGGTGGCCCCCTACTTTAATCAAGCTAGGTGCCCCACCTGGAATGTTCGACCTTCCCCAGATGCCGGCCCAATTCTATTTTCTGAGACTAGAGCCAAGGTCCACTTGATTATTTCATCTGTCCATCTAGCAAATATTTATTGAGCCTCTACTGGGTGCCAGGCATTGTGTAGGCTCTAGGGACACCGTGAGGAGCAAAAGTGACACCGTCCCTGCTCTTAAGGAACTCACAGTCCAGAGTGGGGAAGACATGATAATCAAATAATCCCTGAACAAACGGAACCCTGCAATGCGACAACCCCCAGGAAGCAGAATGTGTGTGACCGTGTGTGCTGGAGGGATGCAACCCAATGGCAGAGGTCAGAGAACGGCAGGGGTCCACGAAGATGACCCTGCCGTGGGAGCTGAAGATACACATTAACTCAGCAGAGAGGGGTGGGGAGAACATTCTGGAAGAGAGAACAGTGTGTGCCCAGCCCTGGCAGCCAAGAGAGCACAGAGTCTCAAGGCCCATGGGACTGAGCACGAAGCAAGAAGCAGGGCTGTGTGCAGGGCCTGGGAGACAAGGCTGGAGTTGCTGGCAAAGCCAGTTCAATCCGGGGCATGGTGGCCACGTCACAGAGTTTGCCTTCCAGGTTAAGGAAGCCTTTGAAGGTTTCCAGCGGGGAAGTGACATGGTCTGATTTGAGTGTGAATCGCTCGCTCTGGCCGGTGTGTGGACGGAGCGCCAGGTAGTCACAGGGAAGGAGCAGGACCAGTTAGGAAGGAGGCTGCAGCTGAGGTCCACGCAAGAGGTGATGGTGGCGAGGATGGGGCAGATGGAGAGTGGAGGAGTTGGAGAGTTTCAGGAGTCAGACCGGCAGAACTTTGCGACAGACTGGCTCTCGGGGTGAGGGAAAGGAATACAAAGGTCTTCCAGGTTTCTGCCCTGTACTGAGGGTGGGGCTGCCATTTGCGGACAGAAAATAGGGGCCGGGGTGGGGGGAGATGGGGGAGGAGAGGGGGGGTTGGTTCTAGGCGTGCTGGATTTGAGACGCCTTCATTCACGCCATAGAAGTTTCAGTAAGCAACTGGCCGGAGAGATGTGGAGCTCAGGGGAGTCTGGCCCTACACCATCTCTGCTCTCCCTCTCCCAGCCCTAGAAGCCATGCTCCCCGCCCAGCCCCATTCCGCACCCCCCTGCTGTCCCTCCAAAAGCTTATCTCCGTCCTCATCATGCTGGTGCCTCACAGTCAGTCTCAGAGGAAGGAGGCCTACAGCCTGGGGTCAAGGCCAGGGCCCACCCTGGCTGCTCTGAATGCATGGCCTTCCCCGCCCCATCAGTGGAGTTCCTTCCTCTGCCTCCCAGCCCGCCTGCTCCCCAGCCCCTCTTCACTGCCAGCGGCATCGACGGAGAGATCTCTGTTCACGGTCCTCACTCCCCCCAATCCACGCAATCTCCTTTCTGCCTTCTCTACCTCCTCCAGGACGAGAAACCGCTCAGCTGTCACCACTGGCTGCTTTATACTTGACCTTTCCCATGTCCTCCCTGGCATCCCTCCCTCCTGGGTCTCCGGCTGCCCCGTTATCTCCGCTAGCTTCTCTGTCATCAGCGTCTCCTTTTCTCTGCCTCCTTAAATGGTGCCATCCCCCAGGCTGTGTAGATTGACCAGCCTCGCCCTCCTCCTGCAGCTACCCCAGCCTACGCCCGCCTCGATGCTCAGGGGTGGCCACATTTACACGTGGTGCCGGCAGTTCAGCAGCCCCGTCACCAGCGTCACTGGGCTGGCCTGGGCCGTGTCCCACTTGCTTTCTGCTGCCGCCGTGGAGCGCAGCCCGGCTCGTTCCATATTCCACGGGAAAGCACTGAGAAGACAGGCGGGCCCCACTGCACAAAACAGCAAATGTGGAGTCCTGGTGGGGGGACCCTTACCCTGTGCTCCAGGCCTTGGTTCTCGAGTTCCCAGGCACAGTCTCATAACAAGCATGTATTTGGGGTCCAAATTTGGGACGATATGATACCAGTTTTTACTCTGAAATCAAAGAATCTTGGTATTTTCTCTCAGGTACGCTCTAGGTAGCATCAAGTCAGCAGGGACAGCTGACTGGAAAGGATTGTTCCAGCTACTTTTTCCTGTTCCTCGCTGTACTTTGTTCCCCTGATGCCAAGTGTTACACACACTTATATTTTTCAGCACCTCGTTTTTAACCTCTTGGAGATCTGACAGCGGATTCCAACCTTGATTCCACTGGGAACCATCCAGGGAGCTTTAAAAAATACTGACCCCCGATCTCGTTGGAGATCAAGAATGGATCGATGGAATCAGTCTGAGGCACGGCCCGGGCATCCAGATGTTAAAATGCTCCTCAGGGATTCCACTATGTGGCCACAGCTGAGAACCATAGTCTAGAGACTGAACGACTGTGTCCCCGCTGTAAACCATGTCTCAAAGGCTCAGTTAAGTAAGTATTTGTCTTTGGCTACTTCTGTGTCCTACAATAATTGGTTTCCTTTCCCCTCTTCCCCCCAGAATGGAAATCCACTCTTCCTAAGAGATCCTGGGGTTTGCTCTGGGGGCCACTCACCTCATAGGGCTCCTTGGTGGGCCTGCACTTTTCTATCTGGTAGAGCTGGGTCTTGTAACAGACGCTGTCCTGGATGTCGGATTTCTACCAGAGGAGAAGAGAAAAAAAGCCTGGCTTAACTCACAGGAAATAGAAATGTCCATTAAGCATTCATTAATTTTTAAACCAGCGCTTGGCTGAGAAAAGGCAGAAAGGGGTTGGCAAGGCACTTAATTGCAATGCAAAGCCTCATCCAAGGACGAAGTGTGGGGAGAGCTCGGCACCCAGAATCAGGTGACCTATCTCTGTTCCTGGCTCTGCCAGGAAAGGGCCAGGTGACCCTGGGCACATCACTGCTCCTTGCTGGGCCTCAGTCCTTTCATCTGAGCGATGAAGACCATTCTAAGACATGAAAAATGGATAAATAACAAGGACCTACTGTACAGCACAGGGAGCTAGATTTAATATCTTGTAATAACCTATAATGGAAAATAATCTGAAAAAGAATATATATATATGTATAACCGAATCACTTTGCTGTATACCTGAAACTAACACAACACTGTACATCAACTATACTTCAATTAAAAAAAAAAAGCCCTAGCTCCTGCCCCCTGCCCCAATAAATGTCACAGCAATTCATAATATAGCTTAAAGAAGACAGATAACCACACCTAAGATGATCCAGGGGCACTGTTTAGGTGCAATCCTCTCTGGCGACAGGTGAAATTAAATGACTGATTAATTTTTCAGCCAACAAATATTCACAAAATGCCTTTACAGGCTCTCCAAATTAAAATCCACGCTTCTAGGTTTTAGAAAGAGGAAACAAGAATCAAGGGATAAGGGGAGAAATGACAAATAATTAAGTTACAATATTTTACTTTTTTTTTTTACAGGTTATTAGTCATCAATTTTATACACATCAGTGTATACATGTCAATCCCAGTCACCCAATACGATATTTTACTTTTTAGTTCACTAGTTTTGCTTTCGAAATTATACACGGTTGTTAGTAATTGGTTAATGATATTCATAACTGGCACAGTGCCAGGTGCAGTTAAATTAGCCTCGTGTGGAAATTACTGAGTGGACCAGCTATGGCTGTCTGTGGGGAATAATTCATTCTTAAAAGCAGCCACCCACCTAGACAGTGGTTCTCATACCAGCTATGTCCTATGATTTAAGGTTTAAGTGTGAAACAGACGATAAAATAAGAAAGAACCTTCTCCAGTTAGAACTAAGTTAGTTGAGTTTCCAGGGAACTTCTCAGGAAACAAAACCACAGAGCTTTTCAACACTGCACCATTTGTAACCCTGATGCTGGGCAAACACAGCAGATGGCAAGACGTCCAGAGAAGGCAAGACATACCCTGAGAGCTTCACACAAATGTCTCTTACTTGGAATGAGCCATGTGATTAAGAGTGTGAGTAACCAAAGTTTGCATCTGTAGATGTGGAGGTAGACATAAGAAAGAAACTAGGGCTTCCCTGGTGGTGCAGTGGTTAGGAATCCACCTGCCAATGCAGGGGACGCGGGTTTGAGCCCCGGTCTGGGAAGATCCCACGTGCCGCGGAGCAACTAAGCCCATGCACCACAACCACTGAGCCTGAGCTCTAGAGCCTACGAGTCACAACTACTGAGCCTGTGTGCCGCAACTTCTGAAGCCCGCATGCCTAGAGCCCGTGTTCTGCGATAAGAGAAGCCCTCACACCACAACGAAGAGTAGCCCCCGCTCGCTGCAACTAGAGAAAGCCCGTGCGTAGCAACGAAGACCCAACACAGACAAAAATAAAAAATATAATTTAAATAAGGAAAGAAACTATTTTAAAAACAAAAGCCCCTCTATCTCATTGATCAGTATCCAGAAAACTGGTTCTTCCAAAAGAAGAATGTTTGAATCTGCTAGCCCACTCAGGAAAGTAGCAATGTCATCCTTTCAATATGTGAAATCATAAACTTTAGAGTCAGTTTCATGGAAACATTTTTTAAAACGAATTTTTGAACAACATTCATTATTTCAAAAAGAAGATCAGCGTGTGACCCTCCTCTGTTCCTTTTACTTGAGAACTACTTGTCCCTAGCATGGTGGTTCCTAAATGGTGTGACCTTGAGCCCATATGAGTGAAAAAAGTTGTTAGCAGGCATCTACAATATGTGCGCATTTATTTATAAATTATAAGCATGTACTGTACTAACATATCATGTACATTATAAAATAGGCAATAAAATAGGAATTTAAAAGGATAAGATAAGAAAGAAATATAGGACATATAAAAGAGAAATGAGAAATGGCTTCAAGTCTAACATGTCTTTTAAGCTCATCATCATAGGTGAACAGAGGACCTCTGTCCTCTGGTGTGAGAGAATTTCTTAATCCCTCCTATCACATAATAAAATGATATAAATAACATACTATGTATCAAAGGTCCAGTCTTTCTGAACTCCACTTCTCTCCTGCAGTAGCTTTCCCGTGACCGTGACACTGGCTCTGAAATCCAGCTGCATATCTGTTCCCTCCGGAAGTTTCGTCCCATCATGGCTTCTGGAGCACGTTTTTTTCCCCCATAAAACACTGCTCTTATTTTTAAATGCCTTTTACTATAACGTTTCTTCTCACGTACATCATTCCTTTGGTGGCTCACCAAAAAAAAAAAAAGGTGTTCTGTGGATAATTTCCTGTTGAAGGCAAATCTAGGAAATACCCGAAGCTGACTTCGGCTTAGAAACATCTATACTTTTGTTCCATTGTTTAACAAATCTCCCATCAAGCTTCTTCATCTATTCGGCCATGTTTTCTAGATGTCTCCCAAATCCATTTGCTAACGAGAGACACATTCTGATCATGCTGTCTTCTGGGCATCATTTTGGTCATTTTCTCCCTCATCAGGGAGAATAGCATTTCCCCAACTATTGGTGAATTTTCACCTTTAGCTTTAATGTAGAAACCTCATAAAAGGTTTATAAGCCTATTGTTTAGTGGAATGTTGTGTGATATCGGGCTATCACATGACTTTAAATAGTACCGAAAACTCTAGAAGTTCCTCTTTACGCTCTGGATTCTAAATGTCTTCCTAACAGTGATGACCCCATACGACCTGATCTCAAGGTGCCATACAGGCAAGGTGAAGGTCATCCTTCAGGAATGGGTATGAAATCAAATTTCAGATGGGCTTCCTGATAATTCCAGGTTTCTCTGGCTGACTTCCTGTTAGATCTGGTCAGTCCTCACCATTCTGAGTAGGAGAAACAGAAGGAGTGATATGCAGAATCCATACTGCCTGTGATCCAGTTTTCTTTGCAGAATTCTTTTTTAACCATTGTCCACTTGGAAAGAGTTGATTTAGTCAAAACTAGATATTGAAGCATGTAAATTCCCTCACCCAGGCATGTATGAACTTCATGAGGCAGAAGGATGAAGGTGACCAAAGCATGAGGGTACCATGGTCCAACACAGGCTCCCAGCTCTACCTCCTTCATCTTCAACACACAGGACACCTGGACTATCTGATGCCCAGACTGAGTGAAGGGGCCAAGGTTTCACTTTTGTTTTCTAGAGAAGTAAATGTAAATAGTGGCTTTCTCATCTACCATGCTTTAGAGGTGAATGCTTGAGGGGCTCTGCTCCCCAACTTTTATGATTACACAAGCCCCAGTGCATCTAAGTGGGGACCCCAAGGAGAAAAGAGAAACAGAGCCAAAAAGGCAACAAGAAGCTGAAAGGAACAGAGGCTTGAATCTCTCACGAGTCTGCCCAGAGCTTAACTCTGTGGGAGAATATTTTTAAAACACCTCAGATAAAAAGCGCTCCCTGAGAAGCAGGTTTTGCTACTATTGTATCCCACCTTCAGGAAACTCAGCCTCACATTAGTTTCAATTAACAGCTCAGATCAAGTGTCAGTAACTGGGAAACGCTTCAAGTGTCAGAGCTCGTTTTTCCACAGAGAGCAGAGAAAACCACGGCGGGGCTCCACTCACCCCTGACAAATAGCGCTCGAGCTTCTTGTTTAAGAGGAAGTAGATGGCAAGGATGTGGCAGGCGCGGTTGGAGAGCACGGTGTTGATCACGTCGCTGTTCTTGTAGCCCAGCTTCTCCGTCATGTGCAGCACCACACTTGGGCTCAGGTCTTCCAGGGAAATCCTGCGGGGCGGAGGGACAGAGAACCAGTCACCTCTCCACCGTCGCTGAGAGGCTCCAGGGCCTCCTTAGCGATGCTCACAAACATGACAGCACAGAAACCGCCCCCGCCCACAACACACACACGCGCCCCCTCATGAACACTCAGTCCATTCATTCACTCATTCATTCACTTGACTTTTTTTTTTTTTTGCGGTACGCGGGCCTCTCACTGTTGTGGCCTCTCCCGTTGCGGAGCACAGGCTCTGGACGCGCAGGCTCAGCGGCCACGGCTCACGGGCCCAGCCGCTCCGCGGCACGTGGGATCTTCCGGGACCGGCAGGCGGACTCTCAACCACTGCGCCACCAGGGAAGCCCTCACTTGACTTTTTATTATGAAAAGTTACATATACAGAAAAGTAAAGGGAATAGTCTAATAGCCTATGTGTGTACCCAATTCCTGGTTGAACCAGTTGTTAACACTTTGGCTTTCTTCCTTCCTTCCTCCATCTCTCCCTCCCTTCCTTTCTTTCCTAAAGTATTTTAAATCACAAACATCATGACATCTTTTTTCCTAAACACCTCGACATGCATCTTTAAAAACCAAGGACATCTCCTGTAGAACCACAATACCATCAACACACCCAACAAACTTTTAGTAATCTCTTAATATTCTCTGATATCTAGAATATATTCAAATTTCCCCAATTGTCCCAAATTTCTTTACAATTTGACATGTTTTCCTTAAAATGTATTTATTGGAGATGGGGTGGAGCCCACACTTAGGTTGGGTGGAAGCTGAGTTGGGAAAGGAGGGTGTTCAGGACCAGCCCGGAGAGCGTTTGAAGGAACAACGTGAGTTCACAGGTTCACAAATAGGGGATCTGGGGCTCAGCTGCCAAGTAAAGTGCTCTCAGAGGACAGGTTAAAGCTTCTACACAGGAGCATTATGAAGATAAACTCCTTGGGATAAAATGCCAAAGAAATGAATGCCAGGCATTCATTTAACCACTCATTCATTCATTCGTTTATTCAACAAGTCCCTGCCTCATGGAGTTTACATTCCAGTGGGGAAGAGAGAAAATAAATTCATTTATTCTTCATGACAGTCTTATGAGTAGGTACCATTATTATCCCCATTTTACAGATGGAGAAACTGAGGCCCACAACAGGGAAGTAATTTGCCCAGGGACACATAGGCAAGTGGCAGCTATGGAGAACACAAAAACAGGCTGAGGGGCATAGAGAGTATGTGTGTTGGTAGTGGAGGTGTGTCATCAGAGAGAACGTGCTACAGTCCTTAAGAGAGATGCAAATACAGTACTCTGTGAGCAGAAGGCGAGCACATCTGGCTAGAGAGCTCTGTAACCACCGCCAAAGAGTCTGAAGACATTTCTGGTGGAACCTCAGAACCATAACGCTAGGAAAAACCACACAGTATAACCCCATAATGGTGCAGAAGAGGAAACCGACTTGCCAGGTTCACAGGCCCGTTAGTAGGGGAAGCAAGGGCAGACCTAGGTCTCTTGACCATTGCAACCTAGGTCAGCTCTCCCTCTATTTGGCTAAGTGCCGTCCAAAGAAAAGGTGCCCAAGAAACCACAAAATCTGCTTTCCTCACTCCTGTTGGCTACAAAATCACAAATTCTAGAAAGCAGGCTGGAGTATGGTTGGTATGATTAATGGTTAAAAATAATAACGTTTGTTTAAAAAGGATACAATTACGTGAAGATTGACACAAGCACTTAACACAGAAAGCACAACTGTTTGAAACTCTCTGGTAACTACCACGTGCCAGCAGCCCTGCCCTAGGTCAATGACACCACTGCTGCTTGACCTCACTCCTGGCCAATGAGACCAGTGACATTGGCCAATCAGACCACAGCCTCATGGCCTCACCTCCCAGCCAATCAGATCATGAGTTTTGTGACCCCACCCCCCACCCCACCCCTGGCCAATCACCCACAGCTACACACGGATGGCCCCACCCCCTACCAGGAGCAGGCCCTGGAAGGGAGGGTGCTCTGGGTGTGGGGTGCCACTGGGGTGGGGCTGGGGGTGGAGGAGAGAGGAAGAAAATGAGCAGGGGGAGACACCCCGTCTCTGCCCTTTGTACCCACGTCTTCCAAATCGGGTGAACTCTGCCAAACGTAGACTGTGGACTGGCTCTTGACTGACTAATATTTTAAACATTTTCAATAAGCAATGCATGTATTTAATGCTCTCTTGTATCAGTTGTTGAACCTGTGTTATCTCTCCAAGTTTCTTTCTTTTTAAAATTTTATTTATTTTTTTATACAGCAGGTTCTTATTAGTTATCCATTTTATACATATTAGTGTATATATGTCAATCCCAATCTCCCAGTTCATCCCACCACCAACCCCCCCCCCCCCACCGCTTTCCCCCATTGGTGGATAAAGAAGATGTGGCACATATATACAATGGAATATTACTCAGCCATAAAAGGAAATGAAATTGGGTCATTTGTAGAGATGTGGATGAATCTAGAGACTGTCATACAGAGTGAAGTGAGTCAGAAAGAGAGAAACAAATATCGTATATTAATGCATATATGTGTAACCTAGAAAAATGGTACAGATGAACTGGTTTGCAGGGCAGAAATTGAGACACAGATGTAGAGAACAAACGTATCTCTCCAAGTTTTGATGATACAGACAATGGTAAAAAATGTTCCAGAACACTAGGTATAATTTTGAGTAAATTTGCATTAAATCCAATTTTATTCCACTTTGGTCTAATTCCGTCCTGTGAACCAATGACCTGCTTTCCCTCCCACTCATCTCCAGAGCTAACTGGAGGTGTGGGAGAGTGTCCAGGCCCAGGCAGGACAGGAAGGAGGTAGCCAGGGTCGGCTGTAAAAAAAATGTCTGCTCCCAGAACAGGGAGGGGAGCCTGGCACACAGCAAACATCTGTGACTAACTGGCATGAACATTTATTATAAAGAGTTTACATTTAAAGACATTTTCCTCTTGCCTCTTGGGGATATCAACTTGGAGGCCCAAACAAATTAACAGAAGGCTTTAAAGAAGAGTGATATAAAACACAGGACCTTTGTTTTCTCTCTTTCCCAGAAGTAGAACATTGACAGCATCTAAAATAATTAAATCTGGGGCTATGAATGTTGGGAAGCTATAAAATAGACTTTATAAGGAAAATATTCCTTTCCCTCGTCACATGTTCTTATTCCCTTTATCTGTGTGCTGGTAAAACCAGAAAACTAATCATCAAAGGTACAATTTTTTTTGCATTATATATTTTTCACAATAAAGACTGTAAATAACTCGTGTCTTTTCCAATAGTTGAGATTTCTGGTTTCATTACTTAAAAACTGGACATTGATTTGCCTCTGGTATTAAATGCGTAACGAACCTTACCTAAACAGAAGATATTCAGCTGCTGTTTTCCTTAATATACAAGCTCTTAACCATTTTTACAATCTACCCAACTAGATCATGTGCAGCCCTTATCGCTTTTGACCAAGTCCAAATGCAAAAATGACCAATCTGGCAAAGCCAGTACAGGTTACTAGAATTTAAGTTTTAATCTACAAAAGCCTGTTTATAAGCTACAAAATGAGATGGCTGGGCCTGAATCTTTGTGAATGAAGATGTGGTCAGCAAGGGGGGGGGGGGCCTGTATTTTTAACAGCAGCTTCAGTTCCTTTAACACCTGCTGCATCGAATGGATTGATTCTGCTCATTTAGACCGTGATTACGTTAGGCTAATGACCCGTTTGGCTGCCACCGGTGCCTCCTCCTTTACAGAGAGCACACCTGGGCGTGCCAGGCAGCATGAGCCCTGGTGACGGGGCACGGCGCCTCGGCTCTGCTTTCCCTCTCTCGCTGGGCTAATAATATTCCCGGTGTCTATTTCAGGTACTAGCCCAAACCCAGCCAGCACTGGAAACCAGCAGTCTATTTCCAGGTTCCCTTGGTAACCTAAGTAACCTAGACTTTGTTTACATTACCTCCCACAAGTCAAATGCTAGAATTGTAGATGACAGCTATCTATGGCCATGGCAAGTGCAAATGTGGCCCAGTAGCCAGGAGGCGGGTCCCAGCACCGTCCACCCACACCCCCTGAAGTTCTTCTAGAACTTCCTCCCCAAGACGGAGCTCTGCCTGCCCATCTCATTTGGAGAAGTCAGTGCTGCAACTTTCGTAAGTCTTGGTGGATGTTTCCAGACCTTCCTGGGCATTCTGAAGATATGATCACAGAGGACACCTCTTCCCTGCCCTGTCAGTGCTCTACCTGTCCCACTTCATCAGTGGTTCTCTTGTCTTCATCTGAGCTTCAGATCTAGAATGCGCAGGCCACTCCAGGTCTGAAGGAAGAAGGGACTCAAGGTAGGTTCCAGTCCTGGGGGCTATTGGACCCACAGGTCCTCACGTTGGCTCTAAAGCCACCAAGGGGAGGGTCCTCATTCCTCCGCTCGGGCTAGTTAACAATATGTCAGATGAGTAGGGAAAAGTACAAGGAAACGTTTTCCTGTACCTGTTTTTAAATCTGTACTCGATACCCACGCATGGGGACACGTGGGCCATCATGACGTGTCCCTCAGTGATACCTGAGGACTCCTATGGACTCCTGCCTGTAAGCCTTCCCTAAAGATTCCTCCTCACAGAAATGGCACAGGGAGACACGGCCTGAAGCAAAGGACTCCTGCTCTTGACTTTTCTTTCTGCCCCCAACATTTCAGGGCAGGGGACTTAGGGCTGAAACAAACATCGGAGCAAAGAAGTGGCAGAAGAGGAGCCCGGGGGATAGTTTGCAAAGGGAGAGAGGCGATTCCACTGGATTCCGCCCAATGCCGACAGGAGAGCTCTTGAGTGGCACACACACACACACACACACACACACACACACACTCACTCAGGTCATAGCTAGTCTACACGGTCCCTTGGTGTGAATTAGAAAGAGGTGCTGCTCTGGAAAAACGCAGGCCCTCAGGAGCAGGTTTGATAAGGGGAGTGCGGCCCGATTTCAGCGCCCGCACGCCCTCCGCCGGGCGCCCCCTGCAGGGCGCACTCTGCACAGCCACACCGGCCGGCCCCGCCTACACTTCCTCTTGTGTGCGCAGTGGGGAAGGGCAGCCGAGAGAAGACGTGGCCTTTGCTCGAGTCACGTGAAGCTTCCTGTCCAGAACTATTCAGGGGCTCGTAAGACAGGCCTCATCTTGCCCGAGGAGGAGGAGTCCCTCTGTGTGCACTTGATTACCTGTTGGGATAGGTGACATTGCATGGCACTTTGCCCATGTAATTCTCATTAAGCCAGCGATTCGCCAGTGCTTGCTGGATATTGGGCCTCTTCACAGGATCTGGTTCCAGGAGAGAACGCAGGAAGTTCACGGCTCCTGCAAAGACATTCAGCAGAGAACACGCATGTGTTACAGGCTGAAGGAAGACCCAGGGCAGGGGACCCACCACACCTCCCGAGCCACTGCTGATCTATTTTCTGGATCTCTGGGTGTCATAAGTCAAGAGTTTAAGATATCTGTCCAAGAGGTGCACCCGGAACACGGTAGAGCACGAACCAGTGCGGGTCTCCCCACATCCTGTACTTCCCCAAACCACCTGTGGTCTTATGGTCCACCGCTGTGGTTTTTTTCTCTGGTCCACTGCTAAAGGTGAGCCAAAGAGGGATGAAAGAAAGTAAAAAGACAGTGCTTGATCTCAAGGTAGGTTTTGAGGAATATATATATATTATTATATATATATAATATAATTATATATTTATATATTATATATATATACAAATTCTTTTCAGATTCTTTTCTCTTTATAGGTTGTTACAAAATACTGAGTATAGTTCCCTGTGCTATACATGCATCCTTTAAGATTATAACAGTGGAGACAACTACACAACATGGAAAAATACGTTTATAATGCATATGAAAGTCACAGGCTCCAAAATTGTTCGGCAGGAGAATATGCAGGTCCTCATATGGACAAGGAATGCCAGGGATTCCTTCAAAATGAAGATGGTCTGTCTTGCTTGAGTTTTGGGACCAGGATATTTTCTTATTTATACTCATTTTATGAAGCATTGTGATATTATCCTTGCAAGAGAAAAAAAATACTCTTTTATGTAGCTTTGTACATGATATCCAATTTCCAATATACCAAGTAATAGATTCCGGAAAATAATCTTAATTTGCTTGGTCACCAAACTTTTCTGTCTTCTCTCCAAAGCTATTTTTCAGTTTTCTAAGATAATCTAAGTTTTCGGTGATAAGTCATAAAAATTCTCACTTTCTCACAGGCTTTAGCTGTCATTTCGAAAACTGTCCTTTACAGAATGATGGGTGTTACTGTCAACCATTTTTTGCGGGGTAAAAATGAAGCCATCAAAAGAGGAGCTAACTCTGATGCCAGAATCAACCCCAAAGAAATAGCCTTTGCTAGTTCAGGACCCCAGGTAACCTCTCCAGGTGGGTTCCCACACAGTTGATGAGGTCACCAGAAGGTCATTTCCCTTTGAGAACGTTGTGGGTAAAAATATATGCGTAGATGCGAGAACAGTCAATGAGGCACATTTACTATTGTAAGTTTTATAGCTGGGTCTCCAAATAAAACTTTTCTAAAATGTTCTTCAATGCTCTGAAAAGCAAGTGGGGCTCCAAAAGAGAGGTTCCTCTTGGAACCTCTATCTCCCTTCTCTCACCTGCCCTATATTGTAAGGTCATTTATATTTGCTTTATCAGGGGCTTCTATTGGTCAAAGAAAAAATGACGTGAGCTTAATGAGTTGAAACGGGGAGGCTATTCAGTAAATGATGTTTCTTTTACAGACATCTCTGTTGCTTACCCTCAAAGGACCTGAACAGCAACCCAGGCTTTCTCAGAGTATGATTGACTAAGCTAAGAACAGAGCTAAGAACAGACTGGATGTGTGTTTTTGTTCTATTTTCAGAACAAGCGCTCTGCGCCTTCACAAATTGAGGATGAGCACAAGTAATTTTAGTTCAGATCTCTACTGGTGAATTTTCTTTCTGTGGACATCACAAATATTGCCTTACTATCCAAAAAGGACTTAGAAAACATGCTTAGAGCTCTTTGAAGTTTGTGTTAGGGTCTTGAATATCCCTATGACTCACGAGCAAAAGGGATTAAAATACTCTCCACTGTCCTGGAAAGCCATGAGGGGCACAGCCATGAGTCCCAGCCCGTCTTCTAAGCTAGCGCTTGGGGTCTCCACTCGGGCTTAAGCGTAGGGATGGCCCACACGGGGCGCACTCCCTGTCTGTGCTCCATGTCACAGAAGGTACGCACTCCTCCAGTGCAAAACCTGTTACCTCCATGAGCTTCAGCTTTTCCAAAGTCTGGACTGGCTTGTGTGAGCTCCTGACCCTGTGCCTAGGGAAATAGCCACAGGAGACAGACGAAGCCATCAAACATTTTGCTCCAGTGCTGCCCATGGGAGACAGCTGGGGTCTCCCACACCTGAAGCTCCTTCCTCATCACCTCCCAGGAGTAAGCAGCAACAACAATTATTGGACAGTCGAGGCTTCTCAGAACTCTTTTTTTTCATATATATGTATGTGTGTGTGTGTGTGTGTGTGTGTGTGTGTGTGTGTGTGTGTGTGTGTATATATATATATACACACACACATATATATAAAAATATATGTATTCTTTTTCAGACTCTTTTTCATTATAGGTTATATACAAGGTACTGAATATAATTCCCTGTGCTATACAGTAGGGCCTTGTTGTTTATCTATTTTATATATAGTACTATGTAACTGTTAATCCCAAATTCCAAATTTATCTCCCCCCACCACTGCCCTTCCCCTTTGGTAACCATAAGTTTGTTTCCTCTGTCTGTGAGTCTATTTCTTTTTTGTAAATAAGTTCATTTAAATCATTTTTTTTTAGATTCCATATGTAAGTGATATCATATATTTGTTTTTCTCTGACTAACTTCACTTAGTATGACAATCTCTAGGTCCAACCAAGTTGCTGCAAATGGCATTATTTCATTCTCTTTTTTATGGCTGAGTAATATTCCATTGTACATATATACTACATCTTCTTTATCCATTCATCTGTTGCTGGACATTTAGGATGCTTCCATGTCTTGGCTATTGTAAATAGTGCTGTTGTAAACACTGGGGTGCACACATCTTTTCCAACTAGAGTTTTCTCCAGATATATGCCCAGGAGTGGGATTGCTGGATCATATGGCAATTCTATTTTAGTTTTTTAAGAAACCTCCATACTGTTTTCCATAGTGGCTGCACCAATTTACATTCCCACCAACAATGTAGGAGGGTTCCTTTTTCTCCACACCCTCTCCAGCATTAATTATTTGTAGGTTTTTTGATGGTGGCCATTCTGACCAGTATGAGGTGATATGTCATTGTAGTTTTGATTTGCATTTCTCTAAAAATTAGCGATGTTGAGCATCTTTTCATGTGCCTGTTGGCCATCTCAGAAATCTTAACTGGCATTGGCTCAACCCTCACAAATGCTAACACCCCACCTTCAGCATCACTTCAGTGACTTCATGGTGCAAAACCCTCTAGATCTTAACTGAGTGTCTGGAATGTGTTCTAAGTGCCATCATTGAGCTGTAGTGATGGAAAGGTAAATGTGAAAACCATGAAAGGCATTCACAACTCTGTGATGTACAAGCACCAGCAAGCAGAAAGAGAAACTGTCTAGAAGCCAGAATTGGCAAGATCCCAACAGCTTAAGCTTTCAAACTACATGGTGGAGAAGAGAGGCAATTCTTCAAAAGCGTGCAGAACAGACTCACTAGGGCAATAACACTGTGCGCTTTTTCAGCTCAAATCTGGAAAAAATTATTCCAACTTAATCCAAAAAAAAGAGTGCTATTATACAACAGACGTGGAAAGATCATCACAGACATGAATGATAGGGGACTTCCCTGGTGGCACAGTGGTTCAGACTCCATGCTCCCAATGCAGGGGGCCCGGGTTTGATCCCTGGTCAGGGAACTAGATCCCACATGCATGCCACACCTAAGAGTTCGCATGCTGCAACTAAGGAGCCCACGTGCCGCAACGAAGGAGCTGGTGAGCCGAAACTAAGCAGCCCGCCTGCCACAACTGAGACCAGGCGCAACCAAGTAAATATTCTCAAAAAAACGATGAATGATAGAATCATCAAATTAATAAAGATGTGTTAGTGAGACACAATAAAATGGCATATCCTCAATTTGGATGTTTCAATTTTGATATTACTCAAAACATGAGGACAACAGATAAAACCACCAAATCTGGGATGGGGAGGGGAGTGGAGGCATCTTATACTGAATAACATAAAGAAAGATAGGGAAGCAACCCAGTATAGTAGGGAAGTTCAGGTTTGGGGGTCAAGCAGATGCAAATTAAAAACCACAGAAGCTATATGACCTCACCGAGACTCAGTTTCCTCCTTAATAAATTGGGAATAATAGAACTCACCTTACAGAGTTGTTTTGAGAACAGGAGGTACTATGAAAAGCACTTACCAATGGCCATTCAGTAAATGGCAGCTACTCTTGTTACTGTAAGCTAGTATTCTGGGATGTAAACGAGGCAGTATCATACAGTATCACAAATGAAGGTGGGCCAGGCACGGTGGAAGGGAGAAGTGGTAAACTCGGGGTGCAAAGAACAAAGGGTTGGAGGAGCAGGGGGCTGATGGAAGGGCAGTGGCTGATCCCCCAAACTGAAGTCATTCCCTCTGTAAACAAGATGACCTGAGCTTCCTCAGCAGCTGGGACACAGCTCTGGGCCCTACCGCATCGAGCCAGATCCCATACCTGAGTAGTCAAATGAATCTATGGGCTGCCTTCCCAGACCACACACTTTAACACAAGTACCAGAGACTTAGATTCCCTGAGCACCTACTATGTGCCAACGCTATGTTTTGTACCTGGCACAAAGGGTTAAAGCCCAAGTTGAGTAGATATACACATATCCCAATGGTAAAAGAATAAAAGGGGGAGGGCAATGTCCACATTCCTTAATTGTAAAATCAGATATAGAAATGCACTTCGTGCTTGTTCACGTCTGACCGGTCAAGACCACAGCATCCTGTAGGAATGTGAAGATCTTTAACAAGCACACACAGAGCTTAAGGCCGAAGTCAAAACTGTCTGCTCAGTGCAGGAGCTACGTGAGGTTGGACACCAACTCCAGGGATGCTAACATTGCTTGGAACAGTTCTAATTTTTCTTCTGTGGAATTTCCTTTGGATTTTTTATTTTTTAACATTTTCAGGGGTGCAACTTTTACTTCTTTAAGGGTAAATTTAATTGTCACAATCAGAAAACACTTAGAGCCTAGACTGCTAAGGCCAGATAATAGTACCGGGGTAAAAACAAGTTTGGTTCAGAAGTAATGAGACTGATTTCCTCGTGCTCTTACTCTACCTTTCCTTGCCCTGCTGCCCAACCCTCCTCAGTGATGATGGCAGGGGCCACTGCCCACCCCCCACCCCCATTCCTCCTCCTACAGCCTGTGGCTCACACTCATAATGCTGTTTGGTCAACGGATATTTCTGGCTTTCTGCCTTCCAGATATATAGTAGGGTTGCACTTCCTCAGTTCCTTTAGCTGGGTGAAGCCATGTGACATGTTTTAGAAAGTTAGGAGTTATGAGTGGAATGTTGGTGGAAGATTTCACTGCTGACAAGAGACCTTCTAGATTTCTCTTTCCCTCTGCACGGATCAGATACATTTGAAATGGTGGCTGCCCCGTTGGTCTGGGACCCTGACTGACTAAAATGAGCAGAACCCTTTGACCTTTGATCCAACTCTCCACAGACATAAAGCAGGAATGAGAAATGAATCTTTGCTGAATTCCCTGGTGGTCCAGTGGTTAGGACTCTGTGCTTCCAATGCAGGGGGCACGGGCTCAATCCCTGGTCGGAGAGCTAAGATCCCGCATGCCACATGGTGTGACCAAAAAAAAAAAAAAAGAGAGAGAATCTTTGCTGTCTTATGCCACCGAGATCTGGGGGCTGTTTGTTACTGCAGCATAACCTGGGCTATCCTGACTAATACAGTGAGAAGCAGCTCCAGCTCTTTAGGGTCTCACTGGGATTCAAAGTGAACACTGTCTGCCTTTTCCAGGCATGAGGATACAAACAACCTCCTATTGTTCTTTGTATTGGGCCACTTAAGACAAAACAGGCTCTGAATCATAAGAGGAACTTCAGAATCACTCTGAAAGATGGCAGTACTTATGACTATATAACCCCTAAAGAGACTACCTTGAAAGATTGAATTTATTTATAAACATTAAATCTTTTTTGTTACCACAATGAGGTATCATTAGACCCCTATCAGAATGGCTAAAATAAAAAGTAGTGAGAGTATCAGATGCTGGCAAGGATGCAGAGAAACTGGATCACTCACACATTGCTAGAGAGAATGCCAAGTGGTACAGCCACTCAGAACAGGGGTGTTAACAGTTCCTCACAAACCAAATATGTGCTTACTATACAACCCAGCGATTTCACTCCTAGGCATTCATCTCAGAGAAATGAAAACATGTTCACACAAAGACCTGTATATGAATGTTGACAGTAGATTTATTCATAGTAGCTGGAAACAGGAAACAACCAGTTGTCCTTCAATGGGTTATTTACACTATGGTATATCTATACCATGGACTGCTACTCAGCAAGAAAAAGGTACAAAGGATTGATACATGCAACAACTTGGACAGGTCCCAAAGGAATTATGCTGAGTGACAAAAAGGGATATATATATAAATATACAGCATTTTTGAAAGGACACATGATAGAGTTGGAGAACATGTTAGTGGTTGCCAGGGGTTAATTAGGAGGCAGGGAGGTGGCTGTCGCTACAGAAGGGTAGGACGAGGAATCCTGGTCATGGGACTGTTCCCTACCTTGACTGTGTAACTGTCCCATGACTCTGCACGTGTGATGAAACTGCATGGAATTAAATACACACCAACACACACAGGTGCAGGCATATCTCAATAAGCTCAATGGATTCTAACAAGGTCCTGGTGGTGATATTAAACTACAGTTACTTAAGGTCCTACCAATGGGGGAAACTGGGTGAAGGGTAAACATATCTCGCTGTATGATTTCTCACAGCTGCATGTGAATCCACAATTACACCACAACAAAAAGGTGTGTAAAAATTGTAATTGGTTAAAAAACAGCAACAACAAAAACCTATCTTTATTCTCTATCCCCTTATCCTGGTTTATCTTATTTTCTTTAGAGCACTTAAACTATTAAACATCACACGTGTTTGTTTATATGTTATTTTTTTGCCTCCCCTGCTGATATGTATGCTCTATATGGGTAGAGACTGTTTTATTCTCCTGGTGCCTAGAGCATTCCTAGCACAGAGTCGATGCCCAGGACATATTCATGGAATAAGTGAATGAATGTGAAATATGGAAGGAATGAATGAATGTGCTTTCATTGCAGCACTTTCAACATTTCCGAAAGCTCTAAAACATAAAGATAACAATTCAATCAACATTTTTCACATTTTCTAACTCCAGGAGTTATGGCTCTTGGTACAGAACTATTTCTTTTACAACGACAGAACTGTGTAACTCATCTTTCTAAGTACATCATGCCTGCTTTGCTTTCAGCCTCCAGAGGTTCGAACCTCCCCAGCAGAGGTGAAAGTATGAACCGAATTAGATAATTACCTATAAGAATGCATTTCAGCTTGGGTGCCATTTGGCAAGCATTAAATTCCGGGTCAGCCTCATGGATGCTTTATAAACTCAAGAAAAAAAATACCTGATAGCAGTCAAACCAAAATGCTATATTTTAACCATGTTTCATACATTGAAATTAAATAATTACTCCTTTTTTCTTTTTTTGGCCACATGCCTTACCTTAGTGAAGCTGAGTTTATTCTAAGGAGCCAATTAAATGACTGTCGAGGGCAAGCCAAGGCCAGGAACTTGAAGTGAATTGTGAAACAAACCAAAGAACAAACTCTGCTAATCTGCTGGATCTGAAACCAAACCTTAATACGAACTGTTTACCGAAACGTGAACCAGGTAAAGTTGAGTGTACTTTCCAAACACACCTGATGGTTCAGTTTAACCAAGTAACCAAACCTATATATATTTAAAAGCTCCTGAACAGGCTCAAAGACTCACACTGCTAAACAAATCCCAGACCAAAGTTGAATGAAACTAACATTTCTTTGCAGTGACTTGACTAAGGAAGACACAACAGAAATGTGATGATCAACATTCTTTTCAAAGTCAACGTTATAATATGATGAGTTTTAAAACAAACCAGCCTGAAAGTACTTTTCCAAGGGAGACTACACGATCCTTTTGATATGTGTATTTTGTGCAGAAGGAGGAAGTTAGGGGTTCAGAATTACAACGGAAAAAGAAAGGATTGAGGAGAGTGCCTCCTTAGAGATGGGAAACCCAACCATTTTTTGCGACTTTGCTTTAATACTAGGAAGAGACCGAGTACCATCAGAGGGTCGTCCTAACTCCAGTGCTGCAAAACAAACACTGCTTCCGGTGGTCAGAGTGCAGCCCTGGGCCCTGAATCGGAGTGGCAGGTGCATTACCTGTAGAGAGCTGGGTGGGAAGGGGGTTCATTTCCTTGTCCACCATCTTCTGGTACAAAGCCCTCAGGCTAAAAGGCTCCACCGTGAAAGGCAGGGTCCCGGTCAGCATGGCATACATGTTCACACCTCTGAAAAGAGAGACACCAGAGCATGAGACCAGAAGAAGACCCCGGGGAGAGGATGACAAAGAGGACGTGGGCTTGGGGAAGCTGCAGTCCTGCCACTTTCACGTCCACCTCGGTGCTCCTCCTTGGTCATTTTCTAGAACACTCAGCTCTGCTCTGAAACAGCAAATGTGAAAGGAGGGGGTGAAAGCACAACTCTGACGATTTGGACAGGCAATCAGAAGAGTTTAAAGAGCTTCAAGATGATACAAATGAACTTATTTACAGAACAGAAACAGATTCACAGACATAGAAACTTATGGTTACCAACAGGGGAAGGGGGGGTAAATTAGGAGTTTGGGGTTAACAGATACACACTACTATATATAAAACTGATAAACAACAAGGACCTACTGTATAGCACAGGGAACGTTACTCAATATTCTGTAATAACCTATTATGGGAAAAGAATCAGAAAAAGAATGGATATATGTATATGTATAACTGAATCACTTTGCCGTATACCTGAAACTAACACAGTATTGTAAATCAACTATACTCCAATATAAAATTAAATTTAAAATTAATTAATTAATTAAAAATAAATAAATAAAGAGCTTCAAGAGCTATCTCAGTAAGGAGGGGAAACTATGTCCCTTCCTTCTGGAAGGAAGTCCAGACCACATGATGTGAAAAATACCTGGGGAACCTCATATAAATAGGAGCCTCGAATAAAAGTAGGTCTGCCATGATGTGGTTTTCCAAGTACAGTTTACAAGGTGGAGCCTGGAGGAGGCCAGACCAAAAAATACATAGCAAGACCCTGCACAGGAGGCCAAGTCACGGCATAGCCAGCGTGCCTGGTTACCACTCAGCCCTTTGAGACAAAAGTCTCATAGCCCAGACTGGCGTTCTGCTCTTCCCTTGAGTTCTGTTTTGGCCTGTCACTGGAGAAATTCCTTTGGGGGTGGGGAGGGGAAAGGAAGTCTCTTTCCCACTCTTATTCTCTATATTATTGTTTATTGTGAGATTCTGCCACCCAGCTCTGGACCAATATCTCAGATGTGGTCAGAATACCTTCCGAATGGGCTTAACTATACTTATATCCAAAGCCAAACTAGAGAGCAGCAACATCTCTTGGAGGATTTTTATTTTCCTGATGTGAAATCCTAATATCATTTTGATGAGATTTCCTGACGGGGATGAAATGCCTTGCCTGCCAAGAGGTCTGAAGTGTTCAAAAGAGCCCAAGGGAATGTTTTAAAAAGAGGCAACAGGATCTCCAGTCAAAACAAATCCAATGAGACTGACTGAAATGAAGACCCTTGGGGCCCAATTCCACCAAGGTGCCTCTGAATCACAGCGCTCTGGAGAAGGACAGGTACAGAGCCCACAGGCTCCAGCTAGAGATCATTCTCGAATTGCAGGCATATGCCAAGACCCAGTTCCTGCTCTGTAACTCGCAGTCGAGTTAGGGAGACTGATACATCAACATTCATTCCACAAATGCTTGCAGGTCGGCTCTCTGCCCCAGGCAGTGGAATAGATGCTGGCTCTGGGGCGGGTGGGGAACCAGACAAGGAGCTGCCATCTTGGACTTAGAATTGGGTGAAGACTGACAACCAGCAAGTCAACAAATAAATAAGCACAGTTCTTTCCAATAGCGAGTGCAGAGGGGGTAAGAAAATGCTGAACTGTGCTGCTCCCGACCCCAGAGGAGTGGAATTAAGGGCAACAGAGGACTATAACAAGTACGTGAAGATGGGAGGCCTCTCAGGGGTAAGTATATGTGTGTGAGCTTATCTGTCTTGGCCGGCTGGATATGAGGATAAACTGTGTAGACCAGGAAATGGAGACAAGAATGAACAAAGCACATGCAGAGCCGTTTAGAGCAGCGTTTTCCTGTGTGGGCTGAGTGGAACACGTTTCCCAGGACAAGCATAGATGTTGGGTGAATAAACCTTCTAGGGCCAGATAATCTGGGGAGTAGTCACCTGGCATTAAGTGGATGAGGGCTCAGAATAAGCAGGAGACTGTGTCATGTTGTTATTAAAGTCTGAACGGGAGGGATGGCGTGCCGTGGAAAGAGAAAGGCAAATCAGCAATAGAGACGTCTGAAGGGGATGCAAGATGCAAACATGGAAAGCCGGATGGTGGTGATGAGCGTAATAGAAGACAGGAAGCTGGGAGGAGAGCCAGTTTGGGGGCAGAGGGAAGGGGTGTTAGGGGATGTAACCTGTCTGAGAAACTGGGATGTAGTGCTGCACTGTGGGTCTGTTTGAGGCAGAGCCAACCATCCTTGATTGGAGGATGCTTGGAGACTGATGAGAGGGGAAACGAAGAGGGCCTCCAAATTTTATCGTTTTTGCATTCAAAGGGATCTTGGACACACAGCTCTTATGTATGGAAATCTCATGGGACACTCCACGAGGTTGTTGCTGGAGACCCCTGAAGAACCTCAGAGTCAAACAGCTTCCAACCTCCGTAAGGCAGCTCGGGCCATTCAGGGCAATGCATGGGGAGGGGTTTCAAATACTAAGGCCAAAGTCTACAACTTCTACCCGTTGGCTGTGGGACACGACCAGTCAATCCTGTCCCCGCTCACCTCTGTGTGCCTTAATCCTGGCTCTGACACTCACACCTAAAGCTGAACAGCCTGGTACTTAAACAATATCATTTTTCCCACAGGTGTTTTATGGTACCCAACCCATACAGTGATTCTCAAACTGAGGCCCAGGGACACAACTTCAGGGGCTCAGCAGTCCTACTTTTGCTTTTCTTGTGGTGACAATACTAAAACATTTGACAGAGCCCAACCAGGGACCTGGGCCGGCCGCCATATAACCCAGTCACCCCCCAACTGTACACACTTGACTGCAGTGCCTGCTTTTGCATTTGTGTTTACCAACACACACCTTTATTAAGGTGTGTGCTAAAATATATCCCCTTTATTATCATAGGCCAGTGAGAAAGGAGCAGAGGTGGACTTAATTTGTCAGTGATGTCTCTGTGCTTATATCTGTGGGAAAGAAAGCCTCCTGATGGTCTGGAGAGTGTGGTGGTTCCCAAAGTGCAGTCCTCAGGCCAGCAGCCGAAGCATCACCTGGGAACTTGTTAGAAATGCAAATTCTTGGGCCCCGCGCCAGACCTACTGAGTTTGAAACTCTGGGGGTGGGCACCCGCCCCCCACGTGCTTCCCGTACACACTCAAGGTTAAAAGCCACTCAAAGAGTGAAAAGTGGTGAGCGAGTGCAGTGATCACAAGCCGGGACTGAGCAGCTCAGAAAGCCTGTGCCCAGCGGTGAGAACCACACCCAGACCGCGTACAGCAATTCAGCTCCCACCCACAGTAGCCTTAGCATTTAGTGAATGTTGCTAATTTGACTATTTGGGGGTTCTTTTAGTCTTGGTTAGATTTAACTTGTAAATGAGTTTTGGTTTTTCATTTCTACAGGACCCTAAATAAAAGGAGTTTAATTTTTTTTTTGCGGTACGCGGGCCTCTCACCGTTGTGGCCTCTCCCGTTGCGGAGCACAGGCTCCGGACGCGCAGGCTCAGAGGCCATGGCTCACGGGCCCAGCCGTTCCGCGGCATGTGGGATCTTCCCGGACCGGGGCACGAACCCGTGTCCCCTGCATCGGCAGGCGGACTCTCAACCACTGCGCCACCAGGGAAGCCCAAAAGGAGTTTAATTTTACATGCAAGCACAATAAGTAAAACTTAAATAAAAATCACAAGTCAACACGCGGGGTTATAAGAAGAGTGAACGATACTGAAGTTTGATGAATATCGCCCTGTGACCGTTTCTATTTCCCTTTATCTTTAGGGACACAGAGCATCCTGTGACAGGTGGGGTGCCTGAAATAGTGCAGAATGCTACATAAGGTAGCATGCTATGGTAATGGGACGGGGATCCAACTGAAGAAGTTTGGTGAGTGTAATATGGGGTCAGAGAACTGACTCGAAAAGCTTTATGAACTTTCTTCCTTCAAGGAGTCCTTAAGACGTCAAACTGCTTGTCTCCTTGTCATCCTTGGCTGCAAAAGATGACAGAAATCTCCTCCAGGGTTTCCCTGGTGGCGCAGTGGTTAAGAATCTGCCTGCCAATGCAGGGGACACGGGTTCGAGCGCTGGTCCGGGAAGATCCCACATGCTGCGGAGCAACTAAGCCTGTGTGCCACAACTATAGAGGCTGCATTCTAGAGCCCGCGAGCCACAACTACTGAGGCCGCGTGCCACAACTACTGAAGCCCGCGCGCCTGGAGCCCGTGCTCCGCAACAAAAGAAGCCACCGCAATGAGAAGCCTGTGCACCGCAACAAAGAGTAGCCCCCGCTCATCACAACTAGAGAAGCCCGCGTGCAGCAACACAGACCCAAAGTCACCAAACTCACTCCAGGTCTCCATTTCTCTTGGAGGAGTTTATCATCAACAAAAACCAGTCACAAATCTGTAAAGAAGACCCAGCTCTCTCATCCAGCGTCTCTCATCTATAAAACATGGATAATAATAGTACCTACCTCTCAGGCCGTATGAGGGTCAAATGAACTCAGCCACAGAAAGTGCTGAATGCCGTGCCTGGTATAAGTTTACTGCTTGATAAATGTGACCTGTCGTTTCATCATAAAGCTTTTAAAAACGAGAGATGAAAAGCTACCATTATATTTGTACCTTATTGCCAAATGATTATAGAAACGTACATTAATAGTCCTACAGCCGCAGCAGATTTGAAAAGGGAAACCAGACTGAGCATCTTAATTCCCCTCCCCTAGAGTTTTCATACACGTTTAATATCTGGATAAAGAGAAATCCAGTCCGTTTGACATTTCAGAAGGATGTGAGAATACCAAGGGAAAAATGTGGAATGCGGTTTATAAACCTCTGTAATCCCGTAGAATTAGTAGGAGTTTCAAAACATGCTCAGAATTTCCTGATGTGTCTTTTGAAACATGGCCCATGGGCTTTCTAGCTTCTCCATGGCAGACATGGGGCCCCCAAGAACCACAGGTAGTTTCAAAGAAAGAACGTAATGAGATGCTGGGATGAAGGAGGGCAACAAGCACGTACAATTCAGGGTTTTCCAAGCAGAAAGAAATAAGGATGGAAGCAAATCCAGAGAGACTGGCCAGGTGGAATACTGTGATGTCAGGAAAGAAGGAAAAAGTGCCACTGAAGGGCAGCTGGAAGAAGAGAGGAAGGGGCCCCGGGAAATGTAAATGTGGAATCTTTGGGATTAAATCAGGAGCCAAATGGTGGTCCTGATATTAATCTGAAACACAAAAATATTCCCTGGAGGAAAAGTTGGGGTATCACCTGGCATCTCTGAAAGGAAAGACATAGAGTCGCAGCTCCCTGGAGAAGTCAGCCAGCGACTTTAACAAGACACAAGGGACAAAGCAATTGGCAGAGCTATGGTGTCAGGGGAGGGTGTGGATACGGGTTCTCACAGGGCCGGTGGGCAGCCCAGTTTATACCAGAGTGAAGCTGAGAGAACCTTCAGCTGACACACCTTGCTTCTTCAAGAAAGAAACTGCCTTGGAAAAGTTAAAACTCTCCACTTAAAAGCAATAGCCTTCCATCTTTCGGCATCAGTTTTCAGTACAACTTCTGATTTAAGGTCTTAAAAACAGAGCGGGAACAGATCCATCCATTTGGTAAATCTCAAAGTTCACAACTGCTCCATTCAATGGTCTGTGTTCAGCAAGAAATTATTTTCTTGTGGATTTTAAGGCTTCCACCCCCCCCACACACACACTTTTCCTTTTCCTCTTCTATTTTAAATGCACATGCTGGCTACAAAAACAAAAAAGTCTTGTATTTTATAACTGAAAAAGCTCAAAAGCTAAAGAAACCTTCTCTTTTAAAAGTCAAAAGCTCTAAACTACCCAAAAGAAGCCATCAGGCTCCTCTTTCTGCCTGCTTCTCCTGCCATCTTTCATTTTAAGGGGGCCTGAATGAAGAGAAAATGCTATCCTTCCAGATTTGAGCCCTGGAAGTAGCTGATGGTGTCTGGCAGTACTTTCACAAAACAGAGTCTGAAGACTGGAACAAATTCTCCCGCTCTCCCTCCTGAATGCTTAGGTCTATATGGGGATAGTAGGGCTGGGAACAAGATGACACCCCTCGGCCAACTTGTCTACCCAAAGGGACAGCACTGGAACAGAGATTTCCCACAAAGTGAAAACAGACTCAGTGAGCCTGGGAAGGTGGTCTGGGTGTATTGTGCAGGACACTCCACTAAGTACCAGGTCTTCACACAAATGCTTCCCTCACCTCAGATGCCCCCACAAAAGCAAACAGCAGCTTTGGTGAAAATATGTTGCATTCTCAATGTTTTGGGGATGGAACTCTCACCTTCTGTTTGCCCTACCCTTAGAGATTCACGGAAGTTCTCCCAAGAGCATTGTAATATTTTGAAAATTAAGTTAATTTGAATTCTTTTCATTTAAAAAGTACATCTGCATTAAAGGGTTTTTTTAATTAGTATATATGCCACTCTGAGGAAAAGTCAGTTGCCATAAAAAAAGTTCACTGCAACAGAATGAATATTTAAATTTTGTGCTGAAATTTCAAAATTCACTGGAGATAGAGATATAGATATTTCATTCACAGGGGTTAAAGGAAAGAAGCGAATGATTTTACAGGTATTCATAGGGCTTCCCTGGTGGCGCAGTGGTTGAGAGTCCGCCTGCCGATGCAGGGGACGCGGGTTCGTGCCCCGGTCCGGGAAGATCCCACATGCCGCGGAGCGGCTGGGCCCGTGAGCCATGGCCGCTGAGCCTGCGCGTCCGGAGCCTGTGCTCCGCAACGGGAGAGGCCGCAACAGTGAGAGACCCGCGTACCGCAAAAAAAAAAAAAAAAAAAAAAAAGGTATTCATATACAGTTCAAATACAAAAACAATGACCATTGAAAATAACGGGAGTCCCCCAAGATGGCACACGTCTTTTTCCATTTCCATTGTTAATTCCTGATTCACTAGAGGAGGATCCTGGGGGCTCCATTTGTGGGAAAGAGCTTTCTTTCCCAAGCTTTCCTTGAATGACAAGCTGGTTTTCTTCCTGAGTCAGTGTCAGAAGTCTTGAAGAAAGGCCCCATCCATCTGTCAAGGTCCAAAAAAAACCTCTGGAGACGGGAGTTTGCTTTGATTTTGGAAGCAAACTCTTCATTTTATTGTTTCAGAACAATAAAAGGGATGTTTTATAATACTGGTGTCTGACCCAGGGAGAAAATTGGTCCCACTTTCACTCTCTTTTTAAACAGCCTTTAAAATTAAATTCTCTTTGGGTTTTCCATTTCCAATGCCGCCAGCAAAGTCGTGGGCACCAAACAGAAACCTAACCAGTGTCTCAGACACAACATCCCAAAGCAGTGGAAAATTAATCTCTCAAAGAAGGTTCTGAAGTTTTGTTTTCTCCAAGATTAAGAGCAAGAGGAATCAGACTTTTCACAACTTCCCGCCTTTGCATAGGCTGTTCCCTCCGCCTGGAAAGTTTCCCCTCCTTTTCTCCATCTGGCAAACTACACGTCATCCCTCAGGAGCAGATTAAAGGCTCCTCTGATGCCTTCTTGAATTTAACCCAGCTGGGCATCCTCATTTGTTCTCGGCACCGTGCCTCCTGACATGCTCTATTTGTTTTCAGGTGAGACTTCTAGGTCACCTATAAGCAGGTATCTTGGTCAGCTTGGGCTGCCGTAACAAAATACCACCGACAGGGTAGTTCAACCACCAGAAATTTATTTTCTCACAGTTCTGGAGGCTGGAAGTCTGGATGAGGGTGCCAGCGTGGCCAGGTTCTGGGGAGGTCTCTTTTCCTGGCTTGTAGACGGCCACCGTCTCCCCGTGTCCTCACATGTCAGGGAGTGAGCAAGTTCTTCTCAAAAGAACACCAATGCCATCGTGAAGGCTCCACCCTCATGAACTGCCAAAGGTTCCACTTCCAAATACCATCACACTGGGGGTTACGGCTACAAAATATGAATCTGGGGGGGAACACACTTGTCCATAGGAGTAGATAAGTACGTTCAATTGCAAAACAAACAAACAAAAAAAGACAAAGGCCACAAATTCCTTGCTACTCCCCCATCAGGGGGTGGAATCTATCTCTCCTCTCGACTCTGGGCTTGGCCATGCACTTTACTTTGCCCAAAGAGACATGAGAAAAGGTGACACAGAGGCCTCTTGAAAAGTGCTTCTGCACCAAGGCTTGTCCTCTCTTGCTCCAGGGACTCTCCCATCATTATGTGAATGAAGTTCTCCATGTTGGTGGTTTTCTTTTGTTTCTGGTTTTCATGCAGCCAGTAATGTATGGGGAACAGTAAGGACTGAGACTTCGGTATATGGTCTGGCCTTTTGGTGACCTCTGCTGGGGGGCTGTGAGGGGTGACCAAGACTTCAGCTGGTCCATTTCACTTGTCAATTAGCGCACTTGATTCACTGGGAAGGAGAATGGCTCTTGGGATCTGGAGTGGTGAGTTTTTACTCACCTTTCACCTTTCCTGAGATTGCAGAGCTTAAACAAAGGAAATCTCACAATTCTGGAGGCGCAGAGTCTGTGATGAAGGCGTTGGCAGTGTTGGTGTCTCCTGAGGGCAGTGAATGGGCATCTGTTCCTTGCTGCTCCCTGAGCCTCTGGTGGTCTGCTGGCCATCTGGGGTTCCTTGGCTTCTAGATGCATCACCCTGATCCCTGCTTTCATTGTCACATAGTCTTCTCTCTGTGTCCAAATTTCCCCTTTATGTGAGGACACAATCATATTGGACTACAGCCCATCCTAATGACCTCATTTAGCTCATTAAAGACCCAATCTCTAAGTAAGGTCATATTCTGAGGTCCTGGGGCTTAGGACTCCAACATACCTTTTTCTGGAGGGACACAATTCAATCCGTAACTTTTTGTTACCCACCTGCTTACAATTGTCCAATAGTCTCTCACTACCTTTAGGGCAAAATTCAAACCCCTTCCCACCCCTTCCCACTCTACAGCCTTCACACATCCTGTTCTGTCTGCCTACAGCCTTCTCCCACACCTTCTTCTTCCCATAGCTGATTCTTCTCATACTTAGGATTTGGCTTTGAGGTCTTCTCAAGAGGCCACCCCCATCCTTGTTCCCTGCATCCCGCCCACTTCTTCCACAGCCATTACCGCACTGAGTTTACAGCTTTTTAAAAAATTGTCCGTCTGCCCCACTAGTCTGTAAACCCTACAAGAGGAAGTACAACATAGTAGAAACAGTAGAGGGTGACGATGAAAGGCAGACTCCAGAGTCAAACCCCCTCAGTCCATCTTGGCTTGATCGCACACCAGCTGTGTGTGTTATCTGGGCAAGTGCCTCCAGCTTTTCATGCCTCAGTGTCCTCATCTGTAAAGTGGGACAACAAAGCATTCCCTTGAAGCGCTGTGAGGCAGATGAGATGAGCTAAAACTCGCAGAGCCCTTGGAACGCTGCTCGTCACTCGGCGGGAGGTATGTGAGGGTTAACGGTGATCATTACAGGAGCAGGACGGACCATTGTGCACTCAGAACTTGGCACAGGGCCTGACTCCACAAATATCTGCCGAATGGACAAATCTCTAGTAAGCCAATATAGGGCTCACGTAGCTTCCTTTTGTTTTTCAAGCTTTATCAACAGCTTCTAAAAAGGGCCGAGTTTATACCACCCCTGTGAATTAGGTGTGGGTCATGTGGGCTCATCCCCTAGGGAATGTTCCAGAGAGTCAGCTAACACAGAGCTGCTCTGGGGAAACCTTGTTTCTAAGAAGGAATAAAACATGACCCTTTGTAGCTGAGCAAGGGTAAGAATTTACTCCACCTCAACTCCCCACCTCAGGGCACCAGAACAGGGACTCAAGGGGCTGCAGGACTCAAGGCCCACATCCCACATGGGCCTCCAGAGCTTTGCCGTGATCAGCTGAAGCCCAGTGTCTGTAAAGTTATAACCGTTTATCAAAGGCTTTCACATACATTACTTGATGGTATCATGACTAAGAATACGGCCCTATTAGAGCTTTCAGGAGACTTTCAGCTGCACATCACCTTCTGGAAAAAAATGCGATTAAGTGGAGGTTAGCAAAGAAGTGTCCAGCTGCCCCAGACACAGCCCCACCAGGCCAGCAGCCAGGGTGGAGGCGGGAGGCGAGAGTCTGGGCATCCTGGTCTCGGGTCATCTCCATTCCTCCTGCAGCTTCCCCTTTACCTGCCCTCCTCCGAGGCCACCATTACTTCTGGGTAGAATCACTGGATGGATGGCGACACAGCAGGTGGCAATGGACCAAGTCCCTTTATTTTATTTTATTTATTTATTTTTTAATTTATTTATCTTTGGTTGCGTTGGGTCTTCGTTGCTGCGCGCGGGCTTTCTCTAGTTGCGGTGAGCATGGGCTACTCTTCACTGCGGTGCACAGATTTCTTATTGTGGTGGCTTCTCTTGTTGCGGAACATGGGCTCTAGGCATGCGGGCTTCAGTAGTTGTGGCGCGCGGGCTCAGTAGTTGTGGCTCGCGGGCTCTAGAGCTCAGGTTCAGCAGTTGTGGTGCACGGGCTTAGTTGCTCCGCGGAATGTGGGATCTTCCCGGACCAGGGCTCGAACCCGTGTCCCCTGCATCGGCAGGCAGATTCTCAACCACTGTGCCCTCAGAGAAGTCCCAAGTCCCTTTATTTTAATCATGGGGCCCCAAAACTAAGAAATGGAGCATCTGTGGTCACTAAATGTTGATTCCTTTCCCACGTCAAGGGACTCAGAAGAAGAGGTAGGAACAAAGTCCGAGCTTAATACTGACCCTCAGATGCAGCCTGTGCTTTTCATTTTCCTTTGTATTTCCCCACACAGGATAAATGATTTGTCCCCATCTTAGTGTTAGCACAAGGGGACGAGTGACCCCAGGCTGGTTATAAGGCCAGGCGCTCTCCTACAGCTCTGACAATCCACTGGCTTCTTCCTTCCTTCCTTCCTTCCTTCCTTCTACCAGCAGTTCTAGACTTTGCGGAGATGCCTGCTTTGTTAGTCATGGGCCAGAAAGGGTCCCTCTCACACAGGCTGAGCTTCATCACCATGACAACCAGGGACGACACTGTATTATCCAGTCCCCTCTAGAGCAGGACCTCAAGAGCAAACTGTCACCTCTTCTCCAACCTCTCTTTCCCTTTGATCACCATGTCGCCCACCCCACTGCCTGTCACCACAGTTACATGACACCACTGAACCCCTGGTCTTTCAGACTCCCTATTCTCCACATTTTTTTTTTTTTTTTGGTACACAAATCATCCCTCTGAAAGCTTTCCATTTAGCCTAAATATGTACCCTAACTGTTAAGGAGAGAGAATGATTATAGACTCAAACTTTCATATTCACCCATTAATAAGTAAATACTTATTAAGGGCAGATTACATACCAGACACTTATGACACCAAGAATGGATTTCACCTGTGTATTGACTCTGATCCATTGGTGTTGGCTGCCTGGAGGGCTGTGTTGAGAAGGATTCTGAGGCCCGTCTGGGCACAGTATAAAAAGAGTCTGCGATTAGCATTGCCAGTCACACCACCCAGCGCACCTCAAAGAGAAGGTATCCTCTGCCTCTGCTTCCTTCTGCCACTCCCCCCTACCCCAGTGGCCCCCAGCAAGTCAGCAGCACACGGCACCCTCTCCACCTGCAGCCTTCACACGTCCTCTGGAGAGAGGGAAGGAACCGGGAGCTCAGGCTGAGGCGTGAAGAGCCCTGAGTGCAAAGCGCAGCTCGCACACCTACAGGCTGGGTGGCTCTGGGCCACACTAACCACAGAGATGCCCTCCTGTCTGTGTAAAAGAGGGTAAGAGCCGGCCTCACAGGTTGTCCTGAGGAGCAAAGGGGACAGTTAACTTCCTTCCTTCCTTCTTTCCTACCTTCCTTCTTCCCTCCCTCCAACCCTCCCCAGCCCAGGCTCTGTGCCAGGTGCTGAGGCATCCCCAGAACAAGAGATGGGCTCTGCAGTGGTGACACTGGACTAACACTGGAATGTGGGAGTGGACGGGCCATTCAAAGAGCTGGGAAATGGCATTCCAGGCAAAAGCAACAGCGAGTGCTGGCCGGGGTGGGGGTGGGGGGCGGGCGGGGGGGGGGCTTGAGCAAAATAGGTGAAGGGGATTAAGAGGCACAAACTTCCGGTTATAAAATAAATAAGCTACTGGGATGTAACCTACAGCATAGGGAATATAGTCAATAATACGGCAATAACTTTGTACAGTGACAGATGGTTGCTAGACCTATTGTGGTGACCAGTTTGTAATGTACATAAATGTCGAACCACTGTGTTGTACACCCGAAACTAATACGATATTATACGCCAACTCTACTTCAATAAAAGAAAAGAAATAGCGAGTGCAAAGCCCAGAGGTGGGGAAGACAAAACGGAAGCCGACATGTGTGAAGAACCGTGAGCAGAGGGTGGGGTGATAGGTGCAGAGGCAGGAGACGTGGGCAGACCCGTGAGGTCTGGGGCCAGGCAGCAAGGCTGGGATTTACGCTGATGCTGGTGAAAAGCTTTGGGAGACTCCAAGCAGGGGAAGGATGCGAGTGACTCGTGAAACCAGAACGTGATCTCGGCGAGGGCACGGCTCCGTTTTCTTCCCTTCCGGCACGTTAATGAATTTTAATAAAGGCCTTTCGGGCAGTTGGTGGAGAAAAGACAGAAAGAACAGAGGTGGAAATCAGGACCCCAAAGAATCACTGCATATATATCCCAGAGCCTATAATTATAATTCATGCTTATCAAATACTCAAAGGTTATTTCATAAGAAGGGAACAGCGGAGACAGCAGGAGGGCGCATTCAGTCTTAGAAGCTCAATAACTCACATGGACCAGACATCGATTTTGGGGCCGTATTTCTTCCTGGCAAGGAGTTCGGGCGCGGCGTATGCGGGGCTACCACACTGTGTGCTGAACGGGTCGGAGTGGCCCAGGATCCCGGCACAGTTGCTCAAACCAAAGTCTGCAAAGAGGGGAGGACAAAACCAGCCCTGAATTAGAAAACCATGGAAATGAAAAAGGGGGGAGGGTTGGGGGAAGCAGCAGGAAAGGAAACAGTCTCTCGGGCTAACACATCATTTCACATCCAAAAGGAAACCCAGCAGCTGTGAACCGTAACCTCTGGATATGGGTCTCAAGACAAAAGTTCCCTTGCTGAACTGGAAACATTTTCTATCAGGCCTCACAGTCAAATCCAGCGAGAGCTAAAAAGTATGTTGAACCAAAACATATTTTCATCAAATCTTGGAAATGAGTCATCCAGAAAAAAAGACAGGCTTGCTTTCTAGGACTAAAGGCAGAAGGAGAAAACGAGCAGAAGTCCTTGGAGTCAGCCTGCTGGCTTCCAAGTGGCCAAGTGGGAAAAAGCCGAAGGAAGATTGATTTTCTCTGGCTGGTGTTGGTGTCACCCCAGGTGACATGCGATCCCACCAGTTAGAGTTGACTTTTTTGGCTGAATGCTTTCATTTCATGCAAGTCTCTTAAAAATGCTCCCAATGCATGAGGCAACATATGGTGATTTGAAGAGGGGGGAAAAATACACCCAACAATTTAGACAACGCTGAGTGTTGGCCAGAAAAATAACGCCAGAAAGATAGCAATGAGAACCAGACTAAATGACCTCCTAGCATTGCTTTGTTCCTGGATGATTAAGGCAGGGGGAAAGAAGAAAGAAGTGCCCAGTGCATCTAAAGCCATACTGGGTCCATTGTGCCTTTTGTGCTGTGTTTACTTTTGATCTTACAGATCCTGTAACTGACAGGTCATTAGAGGGCTGTTAGTGTTAGGTGCTCATCTGATATCTTTCCTCAATCTTCGTTGATTGAAGAATTAAGAGCATGGCTCCTCCTTTGAACTTCAGTGTAAATATTATGGTTCTGGTCCCCAAGCAGAAGGCTCAGCCCCCAGGGCTCAGTCAGAAAGGGGCTGTGGTCAGAGACAGGCTCCACATGGGGAACAAAACCCTTGCACTTTCTCAGCTGGCAAGATATACATCTAATTTCGTTGACTGTTTTCTCCTTGAGGCTAACACTTCTCCACCTGCAAAGCCATGGCTCTTGTGAAAGCTGCGGAAAAGCTCAGGAAAGGAGAGACACAGGGTGGGTCAGTGCTATGAGTCCGCGAAGCTACTCACACACCACAGATCAAGATGCACCACCAAAAATTCTCCCCACAGTCGCTGGTGTAAGCCGTATAAGGAAAGAGCGCTTCTGAACAGAACCCCAGGACTTCCCTGGTGGCTCAGTGGTTAGGAATCCGCCTGCCAATGCCGGGCACATGGGTTCGAGCCCTGGTCCAGGAAGATCCCACACGCCGCGGAGCAGCTAAGCCCATGCGTCACAACCACTGAGCCTGCAGTCTAGAGCCCGCGAGCCACAACTACTGAAGCCTGCGTGCCTAGAGCCCGTGCTCCGCAACAAGAGAAGCCACCACGATGAGAGGCCCACACGGCAACGAAGAGTAGCCCCTGCTCGCCGCAACTTGAAAAAGCCCGCGTGCAGCAACGAAGACCCAAAGCAGCCAAAAATAAATAAATAAAATTTTAAAAATAAATAAGTAGAACCCCATCCAAGCAGAGCTCTGAAAACACAGCAAGGCTCTGAAGGTCACCCAAACTCTTCAGCTCAAGATTCAAATGAAGAATCAGAACCAAAACTGGGGTGAGGAAACCAACCAGGATGCTGCCTGTTCACATACTTGACTCTTCTTTTGTTTGGGGGAGTTCTTGAAAATATGATTTTATTCCTTTCTCTTAATCTCCCTCCTCCTCTCTTCCTCTGCTCTCTACTCTTCCACTCCCACCCTGACAAATAGGGGGACAAAAGGCCCCGATTTCTTTTCCCATTGGCCCAGCTTGCACTAGCAGGCCGCACATAACCTGCCCAAAAAGGCCCTTCAGGGGCTCCACGGCTCTCTTGGATTAGGAGGAGATCTCTGTTCAAAAGGATCTGAGGGCCCCTGCTCTCAGGTCCCACCCTGTAGTATCACTGAAGTAGGAGAAGGGGGGGCATCATAAGTAGAAAAATCATATTGAGCTTTAAACTGAATGGCCGTTTAAAATTCCCAAAGGAAATTTCAGGAAACAACCAATGTGTAAAGATCACCCACTATGGTAAGATGGAGAGGTAGCACCATGGAATACACATCATATTAACTGGGCCAACATTTCAAGGAAAATTTCTTTAACAGTCATGTTAGAGGCCCAATTTCCTAAGAGCCCCTAAACTAAAAGCCTCCCTTTCGAATCTCCGTGGGGTTCCATTAACTGTGCAGTGGTTGAGAGTCCGCCTGCCGATGCGGGGGACGCGGGTTCGTGCCCCGGTCCGGGAAGATCCCACATGCCGCGGAGCGGCTGGGCCCGTGAGCCATGGCCGCTGAGCCTGCGCGTCCGGAGCCTGTGCTCCACGACAGGAGAGGCCACAACAGTGAGAGGCCCGCGTACCGCAAAAAAAAAAACCACAACTCCTTCAATTACTCCCTCACCTCCTGACTTGGGGTCTACAACAAAGTGCTTGATCTTAAAAGAGGGCAGGGGAGGGGAGATAAGAGACCAGATCACCCCCTTTGCTCCCAGGCAAGCTTGTGCCCACAGCGTCTTGCCTTGTCTTAAGTTTCAAGAAGATAAATAAGAAGAGGGTCTGGGGAATGGAGAAGATAAAATCTACATTTTAAGTGACTTATGTTGACCTAGCCGAAAGGGTTTAATTTAAAATATATTGTAGAGAAATAACTAATATGTTTCACATTCATAACTATAATTATTAAAATTTTACACATATGCCTATAATTAGAATTGTGAAACTAGGGAGAAGTTCGCCTCCCAGTAATGTCACATGAGTCTGCCTCAATTAGATTTGGTAAACGCATAAGCCAATTATCACTCAATTTTCTGGGAGCTACACAATGAATTTGAAAAGACGTCGTCCAAATGAACGCTGTTTTGGAAAACTGAAGTGCAAAACTGTTTTGAGTTGTGGCTGATACATTTTAAGATTATACTAAACTAAAAACATCAAACTGCTTTTTTTTTTTTTAAAGGGGGTGCGGGGGAAGGATCCCCCGCATCAAATCTCATTCCAGCTAATTCTAGTTAACTTGAAACATGGCTTACATGGCTTAAGTAAATTTATTTAAATCAGATTATTTCAAAGAGAAACTATTAAGAGAAAATGGTAATAGCTATAATCAACCTTTGCATAAACAACTAGGTAATTCCTTTGAAGAAAAGGTTCAAAGGACTTTCAAGTTGCAAAAGGACAGCTGTAGAGACATTTGATCCAAATTGCCCAACCCAGGGGCAAGAAAACCCACGAGACACTGGGCCTTCCTTGCCTCCAGCATCTTCCCTCCCCTCCTTCGGCCTCCTCTTTATGAAAAAAATGAGGAAACACAGATTCTGCTAAACAAAACGCAATTCCCAGCTGCCATCTGGGATGGCATAATGTCTCCTTCCATTAGGAGTTTGGTTTTAGCTGATCATGAGAGAAGTAGACGCCAAGTGAAAAGTTCTAACAAAGGGACATCTAATTATCAGAGCCTCTTTTCCAGCAATTTTGGGAATTCCAGTTTCTGACATGGCCCATTTTGTCTGGATGAGCTGAAATCCCCGCGTGGGTACCAATCCAGCAGTTGCCAAGCTGGGAGATGATGACTGAGTAAAATGGTCCCCGGTATCCAAAGGGTCCGCCACTCATCCCAAGGCAACTGTGGGCTCTGATTTAGGTCCATCCTGTCTTCATCTTATTTGTACAGGTCTCCTCTGAGAGGGTTTATTATGCAGCCAATCTGTGAGCTACTTATTAAATGCATCTGCTGTTGACAGAGATTGGTTCTTCGAGGATCTTCTCAGCAACGAAAAGATCTGTGCTTTTCAACACTGTATACTCTCACAAATGGTCGTCTAGGGCTATCGTTTGAAGAGAGAGAAGGGAAAGCAAGCACAGGGGCAGACAAGGAGGCAAAGTGAAGGGAAGAAACAGTGTAGGGGATGCTGGGTGGGTAGGGAGACCCCCTGCCGGTGGCCTGCTCTTTGCTGGAATTACCAGCCTCGGTATAGACGGTGCGCAGGGGAAGTGAATTATTCTTACTCGTACGGTCATGGACATCCAGCCTTCACACAACCTGTTCTCTTACAATCTCTGCAGCTTTAGGGCAACTCTGTGACTGTCACCTACACACTTGCCAAAGACAAGTTCCAGGTCACCCTGCCAGGGAACCTAAAAGACAATCTCCTTTCCTCCGTCCCTCACCAGGACATGCCTTTGTTTAATGCCGCAGATCCTGGAAACCGGGACCAGAAAGACATCCTGCAGGCATTTCAATGTCTGCCTTGTTTAGCGCTGCTGCATTTGGCCCTCAGGACAACTCAAATGCAGTAGTAAAACAATCTGATTTTTAAAAAAAATTCTTTGAATCATCCAGGAATCTTTTAACAATACCTCCTATAAAATCTTTGGGGAAAAAAAACTGGTTTCCTCTTAATTGTTAATCTCCTAAAAATGGGTGTATTTATCAACACCTGTCAGTGGTGCCTAATCACCCAGCCACGGGGTCTGGAGTCCCTTGCAGCCTCTTGACTGTTACTGGGTTGGAAGCCAACTGGACTTCCAAAGAATATAATTGGTCACTTGAATGATATGTTTTAGAAAGTCTTGAGATGGTTTTCAGTATTTGACAAACAAAATTTCCTTCTTGGGTACAAAAGTTAAAATTCACAAAGTTTGGGCTTCCCTGGTGGCGCAGTGGTTGAGAGTCCGCCTGCAGATGCAGGGGACAGGGGTTCGTGCCCCGGTCCGGGAAGATCCCACATGCCGCGGAGCGCGTCCGGAGCCTGTGCTCCGCAACGGGAGAGGCCACAACAGTGAGAGGCCCGCGTACCGCAAAAAAAAAAAAAATTCACAAAGTTCTATTGATCCTTCTCTTTTCTTCTAATATAAAGTTTTTTCAAGCCATTGAGGTGGAAGAAATTACTTGCACTTGAGGTGGGAAAAGAAAGAAAGGAATAAAAGATGATGCTAAAATCTGGGTGGAAAAATGATGCCCTGAGATTTTGCCAAGAGCAACAAGACAGGCAAACAAAAGCAGAAATTCTGGAGAATAAGCCATGGAGTGAATTCTCTTCTGGACCCTGACTTGTGAACCAATTATGATTCACTCCATCCTGGAACCTCCTTCTGATTGGGACAGACCTCTAAAGGATCCCTCTGTGGGGATTTCTCTTTGCACGACCATCAGTGTACTACAGGGCTTGGCTAAAGATATTAAAATGAGAACGTAGGTCACATTCCCCCTTATTTCAGTGCCTCTACATTCACTGAAAAGTAAAATAAGGCATGGCCAAGCTAAGGGCAGCATTTCTGAACCAAACTATTTTCCACTATTTTTAAGAAGCGTTCTCGTGAGTTCAGATAAGAAGAACCCCTATAAAAGTTCAGCTCCATCTGACTTAACAGAGAAGCAGAAGTTTGAAGAATCCTAAGAACATGTTTTATGTCTAAATTATTAAAATTAATTTTCTTTTTCGAAACCATTGTTAAATGTTGCAGGTAAGAGGAGGTGAACTAGAAGTATTGTCTGGGGATTAGAGATAGATCATGATCATTTTCAAAGTCAGAAACAAATAACTGAGAATTGGTAACACAGCACTTAAAGGATAATCTTGCTTTAAAAAAAAAGTCATACCAATCAGCTTGATATTATTGTCTTCATCTAGCAGCAAGTTTTCTATCTTCAAGTCTCTGAAATAAACAAAACCATACAACATTTCAGATAAGCACTTGAAATGGTGGAATGACATTTTGCTTCTGAAGGGAAACAAACTGTTTTAGAGCCACTTTGAACCAACCCATAAGGCTTTCTGCCAAAACTCACACAATCAATAAGTAAATATTTATAAAACATGATATAAGTAATTGCTGCAGACTGAAAAAGCTAAAGGATTTCAGATAAGATGGGGAGCAAGAAGGGCAGAACTAATAAGCTTCCAGAAGAAATGGGACCAAAGCTGAAACTTGGAAGTTATTAAGACCGGGAGACAGTGGAAGCATCACTCAGGGCAGGGACTGCTAGAACAGTCAGGGAAATACAGATGTGGCCACATGTTTGTGAGACGGTGAGCAAAACCCACCAGGGTAAGGAAGATTCAGGGAAACAGTTTTTTTTTTAAAAAAAAATGGAAAGCTAACGTAATTATCGGTCCTACAACCTCCGTGCTTGGAGCCAAATCCACAAATTGGCAAGTGATAATAAATTAATCTATTTAGCAATCAGCTATTATGGTGGGTAGAAAAGTAGACCCCAAAGATGTTAGGGTCCTAATCCTTGGTATTATGCCCAAGGATATGTTAACATTACATGACCAGAGGAAATTAAGTTTGCAGATGGAATGAAGATTGCTAATCAGATGGGTGACTTTGATCATGGACACTGAGATGATTCAGAAGGTGGGAGGGAGAAATGCGCCCAGGGTCATGCTGAGTGTGAGGGGCCTTTGGTATCTGTACAAGTTGACTGTAAGCCCCTTGAAGGCAGGAGACATGTCTGCCTTGCTTACCACTATGCCCCAGTACCTTTGCACATTCCATACTCAGCAAATACCAATGAATCTACATTACCAAAGAGATCGTTTGGGATTTCAGAAGGAAAAAACACGGGCAAAAGTATAAACCATCTATGTCAACGACTATGAGCCTCTTAAGTTGTAGCCTGTCAATTCAGACACACCATGAACATTAAATATGTAGGAATAGTCTTCCCTTCTATACACACACAAAATGATTTCCTCTATTGTTTTGAAACACAGCATTCTTGGTCCAGCTTTTATTTTCCCACTTCTGAATAGAGACATGGTCAATAGGATTATTTTTGTCCTCTTATCTCTATTGTTAGGACTAGAATAGTGTGGTCATGATAAACAAAAATGGCAACTGATAGCACTTCTTCAAAGTACAGAGGCAAGGGGAGCAGCAGTTGCTAGGACCGTGGTAGCCAGGAGAGCAAAAGTGTCCCATTTAACGGGGACAGCGTCTCACAGCTTGGTCTCAGCACTGCCACCTCATCCTGCTTCCCCAGAGAAGCCAGAAATCTAGATTCGATCCCAGTTTTTTAAATGTTGGCAACAAATTCACATTTAAAACAACAGTAACAATCAGAGTGCGTGGGCCAACCTTGCAGGCAAGATCCAGCCTACAGACTACCAATTTTCAACCTCAGTATGGGTAGAAGCTGAGCCTGGAAAGGACATGAGATGCCCAGGGAGAGGGTAGAGAAGGAGGGTGAAAAGACCAAGGACGACATGCTGGTGGGAACACCGACATTCAGAGTTGGCTGGGAAGGAAGAGTCGGGGAAGTATGGGCACAGGACGACAAAAGGGCAGCATTTCAAGACGAGAAGAGTTAAGGAGTCAAGTGCAGAAAAAGGTGGGCTTTAAACAGTGACCAGTGGATTTCAAAATTGGAAGGTGGCCGGTAGCCTTAAGGCTGGACACTTGAATAAGGGAGATTGCGTTGAACCTGGCAGCTGGGGAAGGTAAATCGATACTCTCTAATCCACATGCACCACCAACGGGAAGAATTGTATACCTGCACTTCAATTCAAATGAAACGATACACTTGAAAAACTGTGCCAGGCTTTAAAAGATGTCACATATGTCCAAATGCAGGGTGACCCCCAGTACAGTATGTTCCTCCACACTTTCCCAGTGGGAGGACCCTGCCCCTCAGAAGGGTTTTTGGAAAACACAAATATACAAATTTTAGAAATGCAATGAAATTATCAAATGACTATTTATACTATTGAGCTATGAAGCTGCACCTTCCTATTTAAGAGCATATACTATCACCTTAACATAATTAATTGCAGAAATATTGTTCCCACACCCTCACATTTTATGACACAATTTCATTCAAACTTGTGGCAGGCAGGGGCAGGATGAATCAGCAGAATCATCGCTGCTGTTTCCAGTGTAAGATGATCTTTAAGTTGATTGGATATTTGAGATAAAGCACTTTTCGAATCTGTCTGTGACGCGCTTGCCGGAAATATTATCCCAAGTCATTTAAATAACAAGAGCCCATTTAAAATCTCTATAAATTATCTGCTGAGTGAATCGATTTTAGAGTGGTCTCACAAACTATCACAATTGTGAGTCACATCTCTTTAGAAGTTATTATTAAAGCCACGCAAAATGCCTCCCTTTCTGTTGGTTTCCTCAGGTGACTTCTAGAGTTCCCAAAGTCCTCAGTGAGTCAGGTCAAGGTTAACTGGTCCTTTGTTGTTGAAAATAAAGAAATTGAGATTGTGCCCCCATACTATCAGAGACTTTGCCAGCACTCTGTAAGGCACTTCCTCTTTCCTGAAGAGGATGGGGACAGAAGACAACACCCTTATATTCAGGCATATACGGTAATTCCCAGCCACTTGCACAGACTCAGAAAAACAGTGTGCCAGCAATAGCCCAAACTGTGATTCTGTGAAAACTGATTATAAAGCAGCAGCATTATTTTAATCTAAAGGAGAGCCACAGTTTGTTTCCAGCAAAATTAAACCTCTTTCCCCGGGAAGCATGGAAGCCACACTAAGGCATTAAAGGAGAAATTTGGTTCAGAACAAACACTATAAAGAAAAACAGCTTAAAGAGGTGAGGTAAAAGAATGCAATTGTCAAGAGTAATAAGACTAAGCTGGATAATTCTGGGGCCACAAAAGCCCAGAGAACAACCACAGTGATTAGAAGAATGATATAAATAGAAGGCTAAAACGAGAAAAATGTAGAAGAAAAAAAAAAGCCCACTTTTAAAATCGGGAAAATGTCATAAAACCCGGGGAGAAAGCACTAAAATGTAATTATTAGGCAAAATGAGAAAAATGAAATCAGTTTTTCTTTTCACCCATTGCATCCCATAGCCACCCACCCCAACCCCTAGGAAAAATGCTCAGAACAAACCTGGTTAATGGCTTGTTTACCCATACCCTTTGGTCAAGGTTTCTAAAGGATTTCAGTGATAACCAATCTAACTGCCTCCAAGACTAGTTAATGGAGAGGTAGCTACCTCAGTATCTGCCCAGATCGATGTACTTAATCTACCCAAATGAAGGGAACATTCAACCTCTTTTGGCTTTATTTCCACCTCCTGCTTTGTCTTTGGAGATTTAAATAGAAAGAGGAGAAGAAGACTTTCCTTCTGACTCTTTAGGAAAAAGGGGTCTAAAATCATATTTTAAAAAGTCGTTTTAGCCTAGGTATTTACCCAAATGCGTTGAAAACTTATGGACACGAATGTTTACAGCAGCTTCATTCGTAACTGTCAAAACTTGGAAGCAACCAAGATATCCTTCAGTAGGTGAATGGATAAACAAATTGGGGGACATCTCAGACAATGGAATATTATTCAGCCGTAAGAAGAAATGAGTTATCAAGTCATGGAGGAACCCTAAATGCATGTTTTTAAATGAAAGAAAGTAGTATGAACATACTACACACTGTATGATTCCAAATTCTGGAAAAGACAAAACTATAGACAGTGAAAAAAATCACTGGTTGCCAGAGGTTGCAGGAGGAGGGCTAGAATGAATAGGTGGAACACACTTTTTCAGGGTGGTAAAATTATTCTGTATACTATAATGGTGGCTACATGACATCATGCATTTGTCAAAACCCATAGAATGTATAACACAAAGAGTATCCTAATGTACTATGTACCCTAATGAATCCTAATGTAAACTGTGGTTGTTAGTTAATAATAATGTATCAATATTGGTTCACCAATTGTAACCAATGTCCTACACTATCATAAGATACTAATAATAGGGAAAACAATGTAGAAGGGAGGTGGGAACTCTGCAGCTCTGCACAATTTTTCTGTAAACCTAAAACTGCTTTTAAAAATAAAATCTAGGGCTTCCCTGGTGGCGCAGTGGTTGAGAGTCCAACTGCCGATGCAGGGGACACGGGTTCGTGCCCCAGTCCAGGAAGATCCTACATGCCGCGGAGCGGCTGGGCCCGTGAGTCATGGCCGCTGAGCCTTCGCGTCCAGAGCCTGTGCTCCGCAACGGGAGAGGCCACAACAGTGAGAGGCCCGTGTACCGCAAAAAAAAAAAAAATCTATTAATTTTTTAAGTAGCTCTTGGATATTTTCTCCCTTCCTAGGAGATCAGTACTAGGAATGCTATGGCTACCACCAAGTACCTCATTCAGGATGTTCACTGTGGAGCATCCTTACCACCTGAAGTTAATTATGAATCCATTCAGCACAGTGGGCCACTCAGACCCTCTGCCCAGCTACTCAACATATGACCCCAAAGGCCAAAAACTGAAAGATAACTACATGAGTAATAAAAGAAGGATGAACTTATTCACAAGGTTTTAGTGTTAGTGTATCACAATGTACCTTAAATATATAATACACAGAAACACACACACACACACACACACACACACACACACATACTGGCAGGCCTCTATAATCCAGAAGACCTCCCCCATGGTCCATGTGAAAAGCACGGTTTTTAGCTCTATCCCGAAAGCAAAATATTTGTCTGTGTTAAGTGTCAGATCTGTCAGATGGGAAGGAAGGTTCTGACAGCTGACTGGTTTGCACTTGATGATGGGGCAATGCTCAATTTCATATTTATGGTCCTTGATCGGATTTAGCACTTTGTGGAGACGAGAGAGAAGTGGAGGGCTCTTCCTCCCATCCCGCAGTGTGAGAAGTTCCTCTCTGTGGCTGGCAAACTTGAGGTGGTGTGAACTTGCAACTGAAAGCCAAAGGGAAGGAAAGAAAATGGTCCCTGGATGGACAGGAAATAGCTTTTCCTTGGCCAAAGGGGCTTCCAAGAGGAGTCAGGACAAGCAAGAAAGAGGATGGGGCACATGTGGAGGATCCACTGACTAGGACAGTGCTGGGGGACAGGAGTGGAAATGGTGTGTCTTAGGAACAAAGGAGAGTAGCCAGTGAAGTGGCCTTTGGCAAAGCATGAGGCAGCCAAGCCCAGAGTGCAGGCTCAGATGATCCTGGACCCGTCTCTAGTAACTGGGCAGTTCCAGGAAAAATGCCCAGTGGGACTCATCATGGCGGCCCTCAGCAGACCAAACATTGGGTCCTGTTCCCTACAGTGTTTGGGGGTGGGGAGTGGGGGTGGGTAGGCATCTTTCCAGAGATTGAGAGAAGGCCCAAGGGGACAGCCCTAATCACCAGCCCTTTGTTCTAGGTTATTTCAAAAGAACAAGCTCGAACAGGCCGCAGCTAATAATTAAAGGTTCACCCACAGGCTACCAAGCACCCCTCCCCCTGCCCACCCACCCACCCAGAGGTTCCTTGCATTTCTTTAAAGATGATAATCTCTAAGATTTGGAGACTGGCCACAAGGAACTCTGCCCTCCCAGACTGAGGAGTGGAGGGGAGGGCCTTGTTGCCATAACAAACACAGGGTCCTGGGGCGCCCTGGGGGAGGGGAGGGCCAGGACCGCCAGGACGCTGCAGAGCAGAGGCCCGAGTGGGAATGTGTGTGTGCGTGCTTACGGGAAAAGCACACATCCCTGTATGGGTACTCGTATGAGATTGCATGTGTGTGAATATGTGCTGCACGCACACCCACGTGTGTGCGAGCACACGTGTTCGTGTGTACGTGTGCACACACACGCTTCCAGAATACTGGGATGGGAATGAGGGAAGAGTTTCTCCCCTGGGCCTCACCTGGCCATGCAGTGAAGGTGGAAGGTCGGGCATCTAACAGACTCCAGGCCTAAACTGAGGGGCAGGAAACTCGAGAGCCTCCAGGGGCCACTCAGGGCTGAGACCCAAGATGAAAGTGAGGAACTGAGGGGCATAAAATGGAGGCTGCCAGGCTTCCAGGGAAGGGAGAAGAGGACAGAGGGAGACATGGGGGAGCTGGGAAAGAGCTGGTGAAGGCCCAGGGTGGAGGGGCTGAGCATGGCCTGGTCCAACACGGCAGCCCGGGGAGGAAAGGAGACAGGCTCTGGAGGCTGGGTCTCTCTCACTGACCCGCTGAGCCGCCCTGGGCAAGTTACTTAAACTCTCTGAGCTTCTGATTCTTCTTTGGAAAATGGCGTCATGAGAAGGGCCACCTGGTAGGGCCAATCACGGTGGAAATGAGAAAACGGGCCACTCTCAACTGAGCAACCACTAATAGGTAAGAGGTGAGAGGCTGGTGTGGCCAGGGGAGGATATGAAGTTAAAGGTTCTAAGACAAAGTGAAGGGGGAGACTCCAGGAAAGACTTAAGTGGTTCACTTGGTGATAAGCAAACAGTACTCGGGGGCATGAGCCCTCGAAGGAAAGGTCAGAGAGAAGGGGCCCGGGCAGGAGGTGGGGAGCCTGGACCAAACCCACAGAGGATTAGGTCTGGGGGAGAACACTGTACCTGTGGAGATGGCCACAAGATGGATTTCAGTCATAAGCTAAGAATAAAGCATTCCAGAAAAGCACAGAACTCCCCAAGGCAATAAGCATTTTGCCGTGAACAAGAGGTGTTTCTGTTTTTGTTTTCGTTTTTGATTAGGTTTTATCTTCAGAAGCGCTGTATTAAAACCAAATGAGTTTTTAATCTTTGATTTATTTACAAGATGGGCAATTTGGTAAAACATAAGAACAATTTGTTAAGTATGTACCTGAGTTATTTATTCAAAATGAAACCTTTATTGAGTTCCTACAATGCTCCGGAAACAAATTCTGTTGATAAAATGAAAGAGCTGGTCATTCACTAAAAAGATGCCATTCTACAAATTGTGATCTGAAAAATAAACAAATTGGTATGAAGTCAATGAAGAAACTCCCTTAAAATTCCAGGGAGAATATGGAATATTCCAGAAAGAACATGAATGGGTGACCAAAAGCTTCCATCCCAGTGCTAACTCTGACACTAACTGTATCCGTTCAGTTTCCCTTCATTTATCCAACAGAGTCTCTCTGTGTGAGTACTGGGCTGGGCGCTGGGCTATATGGTGGCCTATGCAGAAGACAGATAGCAAACAAGCCAGTTATCTTGTGAAAAGTGTTTGGAAATCAAAGTAGAAGGTGCCGGGGAATCTATGACCAGGGGTCCTAGCCTGGAGGGCATCCTGCAGGACGTGAGCTTCCTAGCTGGGACCCGAAGGATGAATACGATTCATCCAAAGATTGCAAGGGCAGTACAAGCAGAGAACAGCTGTGAGGGCTTGCGCACACAGAACTCAGCCTCTGTGGATAAAGTGAATGAGGTGGACTCAGTAGTAGTTACGGCAAACACGTACTCAGTACTTCCTAAGGGTCTCCGTGTTAAGCACTTGTTATACATGAACTGACTCATTTAATCCTCACAACAAAAACATGGAGTGGATAATCCCTAATACCTGCTGCGTAGCTCTGGAAAGTGAGGCAAAAAAGCCTAAGTGATTTGCCCAGTGCAGCTTTTTTCTTTCCTCATAAATTTATTTATTTAATTTATTTATTATTTTTGGCTGCATTGGGTCTTTGTGGCTGTGTGCGGGCTTTCTCTAGTTGCGGCGAGCAGGGGCTACTCTTCGTTGTGATGTGCAGGTTTCTCATTGCGGTGGCTTCTCTTGTTGCGGAGCATGGGCTCTAGGCACGTGGGCTTCAGTAGTTGTGGCTCGTGGGCTTCAGTAGTTGTGGCACGCAGGCTCAGTAGCTGTGGCTCACAGGCTCTAGAGCACAGGCTCAGTAGTTGTGGCGCATGGGCTTAGTTGCTCCGTGGCATGTGGGATCTTCCTGGACCAGGGCTCAAACCCATGTCCCCTGCATTGGCAGGTGGATTCTCAATGACTGCGCCACGAGGGAAGTCCAGCAACGGTGCAGCTTTTAAGTGGTAGACCCCGCACGTGGACGCAGGCGGTCTGGCTTTAAAATCCACATGGCCGACCACCGTGCAACCCAGTCCACAAAGTTGTCACGTTTTTTCAAACTCAGTTAAACAAAAAACCTCTGATCTATATAACCAGCACCTCCAGATATGTGCTCAGGCCCTGGTATCTCCAGCAGCCCCCGATATGAGCAGAAGTCGCTCCCTTCTCGTCTGCCTTGCCCTCTCTCCCCTCTCCAAGGAAACTTAAAAGTTAAAACAGCTTCTTAAAACCCCCCACCAGTACAGGAGGGGCTTGCTTCTTGTCAGTCCCCTAAGAACAAAGAAGAGTCCCCTCTCTTGCCCCATAGTCCTCCCAAGTGCAGAAGGTCCTTCCCCAATACTGATGAGTGAATAAAGACACGGCTCTGGGAGCAGCCGTGCTGACACACAGGCTCCCGTTCACTTTGATCGTCTGTGTCTCTCTCCCTGTCCTCGGGCCCCTATGGCTTGTCTCTTCCTGCTTAGGGGATGGCGGTACTGTGTTACCCAGGTATGTTTTGTCTGTACAGTTTGATTGGACTTCGTTATTTTGAATGAACAGAGGAATCTCAAAGTAGCCTCTTGGCAGAATCAGTATTCTTGATGATGGATGTGAAGAGTCAACGCTCTTCGTACAATAGGAAAATCATCAGATTTGGGCACCCTGCTGGGTGAGCCCGGAAGAGAAAATGAAAAAAAGAAAAGAAACCCTCATTAGATTTTAAACCGAAAGCGTCTCAGGCAATCCTCAAATGGTGTAATGAAGAAGTTAAGACCATATTCTAACTTTGCAAAAGTGAACGACAACCCTGTTGTAGAAGACACAGAAGCTACGGCAGGTCCAGTTTTAAATGAAGTTCTCTGCCAGCTAAGGAAATCTGCTTTATAGACGTTCAGTTTCCTTTTTTCCCTTCTACTTGTAATAGTTACAAGATTTTTAAAGATTTGCTTCCTTTAAATGATATTTAAATGGTTCTGGAGAGATAATTAAATATTTAGATTTAATTTCACAGGAAATGAGGGCTCTGCTAGGCATTAAGTTGATGATGACATGACGATATAGTACCAGCCTCATCAGGAGCTGTGCTTTTTAAAGCATCCTCTAACACATAACCAAAATCCCTTTAAATCATATAATGTAGCCACCAAAATTCATCCTAAATCCTTTTGGAAGATCCAAACTGTTTGCTCAGAACTCTTCCCGCCAGGGACTCCAGGACATCTCTGAAATGCTATCTAAACTCTCTTACTCATTTGAAAAAATCTAACCTCAAAATAATTTATGAAATTCACTCCACCTCCATAGCATAAAGGAGAAGATTCTCCACCACTGAAAAAGGCTACAGCATATAGAATACCAGCCAGATTACGGCTGCTAAAAATGAGACGTATAGAACCTTTCAAAATCAAGACAGTCCAGGTACAGCCACCCATGAATATATTCTAAGCAAACATTTTCCTGTGCTGTCTCAACCACCTAATCACCTATGCCCATGTGTGCACAGGTGACACTCATTAACATGATTTCTAGAGAAGAAAACAACACCTGTATTTCCAATCTTCCCTAACTTTAAAAGATCTGAGCCTTTGCCACTATTGGCTGATGAATATATTTCCAGGGAGGGGGGAAGTAGACCGCTGGAGATCAGAGAGAGAAAAAGCACACCGTCTTTGCTATCAAAACATTATTAAATTCATTCCTTTGACATTCTGACAGTAATTGCACTGAGAGGGATTGGATTTTGTTAAAATTACTTTAAAAGGGTTGTTGAGAATTTCCTGTGGGAGGGACCAGCGAGCGATGCACACAGCCTTTGCTGGCTTTCCCTTTGTTGTCCTCCAAGCTCCAAGCTCGGTGCACATCTGATCTCTGACAGCACGAAACCCTTGTAATAACACCTTGAGTCTCTTGGAAAGCTCTTCCCCGGGTTCTGTCTTCTGCCGTGACCAGCTGAGTGGGTAACCCAAGCTGATTCATTCCTGAGGTTTCTGCCTTTGTCATCTTAGTCACCAAAGACAGAAGCAGAAGCACTTACGACCATCATTTTCCTAATAACGGCAGAGCTCTGACACGGCAGGTTACACAAGGGTATTGTTGGAAAGAGCCAAAAATAGCATTATTCACTTAAAATTTCTGAATGTTCCCTTCCTTGCTGATCGAAACTCAAAGAGTTCTAATGAATCGTGATTTCGTGACAATGTGTGTGACTAAAAATATGTACAAGGAGAGGTTTTCTTACCTTAGTGAGAAAAGGATGTGCCTGAATGGGGCCTGGCCAAGGCTGGCTCCCTCCCCCAAGTGCCACCCCTCTGCCCCTGAGCCCGGGACCTCCCCACAGTGTCCTCCCGAGCCCGGGACCTCCCCACAGTGTCCCAGATTCAGGCACACAAGGTAGAGCATCCCCCGGTGTCAATCCCATTGGTTAAGTTAAGTGAAAGAAGCCACTTATAAAAGACCATATATTGTTTCCATTTATATGAAACGTCCAGAATAGGCAAGTTCATAGAGACAGAAAGCAGATTGGTGGTTATTACCGGGGGGCTGCTGGGAGGGCTGGGAATACGGGGTGACTGCCAATGGGTACAGGGTTTCTTGTCTGGGGTGATGGAAATATTGTAAAAGACACAACTCTGTGAATATACTGAAAATGACTGAATTGTACACTTTAAAATGGTGCCTTTTATGGTATGTGAGTTGTATCTCAATACAAAAAATTTTAAACGTATGTGTGTGCATGTATATATAATTCCTTGATCTTGCTTTTGTAAATGAGAATCAAACATGAGCCCTAATTTTTCTCAACAACCCGGAGTAATTATGAATTATAACTCCATGAAGGAAGAACTATGCATTAATTGGTGAAGTCAACACTTTCTTGGGAGGGAAAGAGGGCGCTTTCATTTTTTGATTTTATTGTATCGTATTGGCCTTATTTAGTCTAGCACTAAAAGTTAGCACCCACCGCCAACGGCAGCACTGCTAAGAACCCTGTTTCCACTCAGTCTGCTTGCAAAGCTCCTCCTCGGGAAGGAGCAGTCTGTTTAAAAACAAAAGTTTGATTTTCATAATTATTTGCAACGTCGGTTTGGCTTATGGAGAACATGCCTAACTTTCAAGGGCAAGTTCACACTTCACGTGGTGATTCAATTCCATTGAATGAAACAGCGATTAAGCAACTACCATATGTAAAGCAAATACGATGAAAGCACCATCACTCGTTGAAAAAAACAATCTCACGCCATCTTAACACTGATGCTTCTTTCAGGTACCTGAGCAACTGTTCTCATTACTTTGCAAATAATAATAATGAGAGCCGCCAACACTAAACATGCCCCTTACTATGTACCTAACGCTGTCCCAAGCTCTTTCCGTATATATATAGTTTTTCTTTAATTTTTTTTTTTTTTTTTTTTGGCCACGCCGTGTGGCAGGCAGGATCTAGTTCCCCGACCAGGGATCGAACCCAGGCCCCCTCCATTGGGAGAGTGGAGTTTTAACCACTGGACCACCAGGGAAGTCCCTCTTTCTGTATATTAACTCATTTCCCCTTATACCAACCACGAGATAAGTATCGTGAATATTCCCATTTTACAGAAGAAGAAACTGAGGTTCAGAGAGGTTAACTAACTAGCCCAGGGGCACACAACAATTAAAGGAGAGAGCCAGGATGCAAACCCAGGCAACTCGGACTTCAAACATTATTCTTTTAACCTCATGTCAGCATTAACCCGACTCACAAAACAAGTCCACGAAACAAAACTTCAGAAGAATTGTAAAACAGGCCGCAAGGACTCAGCCTTGCTTGGAGCACGCTGAAGCACAGTGCCGTCCACTCAGCACAGAACTGGTGATCGGCATCGTGGTGTGGCCCTTACCTGTGGACCACCCCGGCCCGGTGCAGGTGCTCCACCGCAGAGATGAGCTGCCTGATGTACCTGCGGGCTTCGGATTCCTCCAGCCGCTTCTTCTCATATATCTTGTGCATCAGGTTGCCCCCAGGACACAGCTCCATGACCAGGTAGTAGCTGTTTTCTGTCTCTAAGATGTCAAGGAGCTGGGTAATGTTAGGGTGGCGGATCATCTGCTGGATCTGCCCCTCTCGCCGAAGGTTTTTGGTGACATAGGTGTCTTTTTTGGCTCTCTTCTTGTCGATGACTTTTATGGCCACCTAAGGAGACACGAAGAATATGGCTGTTGTCAGACACTGCAGGCAAAGTTTATTCCCTGACTCCTCACAAAACCCTAGGAAAATACATAGCTGCTCACCTGCACCAGGAGAAAAACTTTATCTGAAATAGCATCGAGGGAGAAAAGAAAGATGTAACATCAGCGAAGATCAAAAGATTCAATTATGAAGGAGGAGAATGAAATTTACTCAAGCAAACTCAAACGGTGGTCCGGAAGCCTCCGTGAAGAGTCAGCGTTGAACTTGGTTCTCCGCAGGGTGAAACACCAAGTTCTCCTCCAGCAAAGGGCCCCTCCCCGCTCCCTCTCCGGCCTCGCCACCATCCCTCCAAGTTGGGTCCCCCCATGACTCCATTTCTGAAACGACCAAATCTGCCCCATCTTCAGTTCTAGGGCGTGTTTAGGGAGCTGGGGGATGCAACGCCCGGTGATGTGGCACCCCTGCCCTTCCTCCCAACCCTCTCTCTGCCCTGGACCAGGACCTCAGGCCAGGCTACCTCTGTCCAATGGTTACCTCTTTCCCTGTGAATCACTGTACAGGTTATCTCTTGGTCCCAAGTCCAGAGAGGTATCTCAACTGCCCACTGGATGCCCCTCCTGGGTCACTTCCCCCACAATCAACATGTCACATGTGTGGACCCTCCAGCTTTGTATAAAGGGAGAGAAGGGGGCAGGGAGGGAAAGGAGAATGGAAGTAACGATGGCATGAGGGAGGGGAAGGGAAGTTTGTCCCTTCTGCCCAAGCCTGCACCCTTCCCCACTCTCCCTTCCTTCAACGGCTGTCACCAATCCACTCACCCGGCCTTAAAACACACCACCGTTTGGCCCTCTTCTTTTCTTACTATGTCTTCGCTCCTCTCTAATGTGACCAGCCAGGGACATCATGTCGATGACTTCTGCTAACTGCCTTCCTCACTTTCCCTTCCTTTCTGTTCCCATGCCAGGTCGGGTTCATTTAGGACCTTGTTTCGCAATGCCCCAGACGCATTGTCTCTACGTGAGACTCCAGCAACCCAAGGGATGTTCTCATACAAGGCTACCAAGCCACTGGGCTGCAGGACAAAAACAGTGGACCTTCCATTTCTATTTATTTCCTTTTCTGTAATTATATTTTTTAACGGCTTCATAATGCACTCAATGTGCAGAGGTGTGATATAGATCAATCAGTAAATGATTGATAGATGATAGATAGATAGATAGATAGATACACATTTGCAGCAAGGGGCTCAAACGTTATTTTCTTGACAGAAGTTTGTAATAAAATAAAATAAAAGTCTACCCACCACTAGCCTAGACTATGACATCAGCGTGCTACCTCTTTTTCTCGATGCTCATCCTGGCCCCTTGAATTCATACTCGAAATCAGTGGGTCTGGAACTCTGATTTCTTGCTTAAAGCTCTTCGGCGGCTCCCTGCTGCCCACAGAGCAAGGTCCACAAGCCTCAGCCCAGCCCTGAAGCTCCCTCCCCGTCAACCCCGCCACTGTCCAGCCCCGACTCCCAGTTCCCCGGGGCGGGTCTCCTCACTGCCCAGACCACACGTTCTGCTACTCTCCAAGCTTGCACTCACAAGCCCACTTCACCCCTTCAAATCCGCCTGGTCCTGCAGACGCTAACTCCAGGCCCACCTCCCTTCCAGGAAGTCTCTTCAACCCTCCTTCCTTACGCTCTCACCACACCCACTGTCTGCGATACCATTTAAAGCTCCTACCCCTCCCTTAAAACAGGGACTGCTCCCCCCTCACCACACACAGCACTTTATAAACAATGAGTGAACAACAGGTCACTAACTGAGCACATCAGTGAACCTTTTTTTTTAACCATTGAAGCAAAAATAGCTGTAACAGCTTAATCTATTATCTCTTCTGGGGAACAGTCTTTTTTTAAGCTTTTTTTTAATTGTGATATAATTGACCTATAACACTGTATCAGTTTGTACAACATAAGGATTTGGTATATGTATATATTGGGAAATGGTCACCACAGTAAGTTTAGCTAACATCCATCACCACAGTTACAAATTTGTGTGTGTGTGTGATGACAACTATCGAGATCTTCAGTATTAGCAACTTTCAAATATACAATATTGTTAACTGCAGTCACCAGGCTGTACATTACATCCTCAGCACTTATAACCAGAAGTGTGTATCTTTGGACCACCTTCACCCACATTAATGGAGGTTTTCAGGCCCTTAAACCAAAGATATGACTAAGAGGGGACAATCAGCCATTGGACCAGACAAGCTGGGGGCCTGTACTGTCCCTGGGCCATGAGAGGCTGGTGCTGTCAGCCCACAGAAGTGGGCTGTAGTTTGGCCTACGAGTCCAGTATATATGAAACTAAAAGCTTTAAAAACTGTACTCATTTGTGTGTATATATGTATAACACATACGTGTACATATATATACATACAAATATATACCCATATCTTGTGGAGGTGGAGAGAAAGAGGAATGCTGGAAAGTACAATTAGATTCTGTCTTTGCTAGAGTCTACGTTGCAATGTTTTAAAAATTACACTCTTTGGCAGTGAAATCCTCAAATGTACTCTGAATGAGTAGTCTGAAAACCCAGCAGTAAAACAATCTGCCTTTCTTAACAGAGCACACAATTATTATTAGGATAATTTATTTAGCTCTTTAATTGCCCGGAGTAGGTTATATAACAGCCACCCAAAGACGTTAAGGCCCCATCCGTGGACCATGTGAAAGTGACCTTATTTGGAAAAAGTGAAGGATGTTGAGATGAGATTCACCTAGATTATCTGGGTGGGCCCTAAATGTCATCACAAGTGTCCTTATAAAATAGAGGCAGTGGGAGATTTCACACGAATACACAGAGAAGTGGTGAACGGGGCAGAGATGGCAGGGATGAGCCACAAGCCAAGGAATAATGCAGCCCCACCAGAAGCCGGGAGAGGCAAAGGACGGATCCCCCTAGAGCCATCAGAGGGAGCATAGCCCTGTCGACACCTTGATTTTGGCCCAATGAAATCGATGTTGGACTTCTGGCCTCCAGAACTGTGAGAGAATGCATTTCTGTTGTTTTAAGCCACCAAGTTTGTGATAATGCATTACAGCAGGAAACTAACACACCAGGTATCTGTTCCACCATCATTTGCCATCTTGGTTCCCAAGTTCTACTGTTTCTGAGAGTCCCTCAGTGAAAACCCTGAACCCTTAGGCAGCCTCACCTGGAGAAGGTTTTCCATAAAGCTCCCTCTCTATTTTTAAACACCCTTACTTGTAAGCGACCTTAAACTTATAAGCTCTGCATTGATAATACTGAAAATGTAATCCGTTCTTGATTACACAAAACCATTTAATCAACTTCATCTGTAACAACTGAAAAGGGAAAAACTGAATTGGAAGTTAAGGAAAAGGCAGTGATCGATGATCAGCAAAGGGAGGCATCTAATTTAATTTGACGGTAATCAGAGATTTACAGGCACTAATTCTCCCCGGGGGGAGCCCAGGGTGATGATGGGTCTCTAGCTGAAAAGATAAACTGCTTTAGTCAGGGGAGTTTTAAAGAGTAAAATTAAATCTGCACAGACTGACTGAGGCCCCAAGTCCCAGGACCACACTGGAACTCCCAAGCTGGTCGTCGAGTGTGGGAGGGAGGGGAGGGGAGGGTGTCAGGGGAGTTTCTGAGTTGCATCCTGAGCACGTTGGGACAGGAACTTTTGCTGTGAAAGGTCAATAAAACGAAGACTCCAACCCTTCGATGGATCCAAGTTGCAAAGCCTCCTGAAATTTTACAGAGGAAGCCGTTTTCAAAGATTGCCCCCATATTTCCGAGTAAGTAGCAAAGTCTTAAGGTGCTAGGAACTTAGTAGAGCGAGATTAACACAGTGCCAGTATACCACAGCTGAAACTGATCACTCATCAACTTCTTATTAAGAAGTTGCACTTCTGTGACTTCCCTGGTGGTGTAGTGGTTAAGAATCCACCTGCCAATGCAGGGGACACGGGTTCGAGCCCTGGTCCGGGAAGTTCCCACATGCCGCGGAGCAACTAAGCCCGTGTACCGCAACTACTGAACCTGTGCTCTAGAGCCCGTGAGCCACAGCTACTGAGCCCGCGTGCCACAACTACTGAAGCCTGCGCACCTAGAGCCCGTGCTCCGCAGCAAGAGAAGCCACCGCAGTGAGAAGCCCGCGCACCGCAATGAAGAGTAGCCCCGGCTCGCCGCAACTGGAGAAAGCCCGCGCGCAGCAACGAAGACCAAAGGTCACCAAAGAAAAGAAGTTGCACTTCTCACAGTATGGCAACTCCCACCCCACCTCACTCCCCAGGCTCCCGCCAAAAAAATACCTATCAATGATGGATAAAATCAGCAAACTTTTAAATAACTAAGCTCATACGAAAGAACAGGAGACCCTCCAAGGCCAAGAAAAAAAAAAAAAAGAGTGAGTAGATCTAAGATGAGGAGAGGGCAGCTATGGGGTAGTGAAATAGAAGATACAGGAAAGAAGGAGTGACTGCAAGGAAGGATCCTGAGGAAGGAAAGGAAGAGGTGGCAGAGCGCTCTGCAGGGATGGGAAGCACGGCTCCCTCCCACACGGGAAGGAGGAGGGACCGAAAAGCGTGAATCCCAATTCTCCAGGAGAGGCGCCAGCTGCGGAAAGGTATTCATGCTTAATGGCCCCTGTGACGTATTAGGAGAAAAATTCCAATATAGAATTGTACTTAGAATGCGGGATGCACAAAATCACATGGCTGCAATCACGGCACACACTCCCACAAACCAATTGGTACCTAAGATAACGTACATAAAGCACTCAGTACAATGTCTGGCACATAGTAAGAGCGCCTGAAATTGACATTCTTATTATCATTATCATTTTACTTTCACTGAGGCAACCTGTAGAGGGTGAAAAGCATTTAAGCTTAGTTCAGCCAAGAAGAAAATGTGCACTTCCTTGACCTGTCGCTTTGGCATATTTAAAAAAAGAAAAAGAAGCTTGAACCTCATTTCAGCGTTTTGAACTCTCTGGAATAGAGTTGCTTTTAAATCCCAAGGAGGAGGTTTAATATCAGTCTAGTCTCTCATCTTCTTTAAATATTGACTTAGTTGAGACTGTCTACGTAGGATCAGAGTTAACAGGATTTAAAATTCATCCCTTCATCCTGGATCACCATTCACTGCCTTTAAAATTCACTCCTCTGAAACACATCGAGGGTTGTTCACATAGCCGATCTCCAAAATGAAAAGGCAGATGCAAAATGGATGGATCTTCCATACAACGGAGAGGGAGGGAAACACCGATCAAAGAAACTACTCTTTAATATCACAGAAATATACATATATGTTTTACCCATTGTACAATGTATGCTGTGTAAGTTCAGCCTTTCTTTAATTAAAGCAATTTTATACCACGATGTTTTAAATAATCAGAATGCACAGGGAATAGGAGGCTGTCATCAGCAGGATTTTCTTTTTACATGGAAATTAGCCAAAAAGAGCTTCCTTTCCAGAACATCTTGGTTTCTTAATAAATACTGTATGTTAAACTCAAGTGAATCTTTTCGTCTTCAGCAAACATTTATTAACCACCTAAAATATACGTGACACTGTTCTACATGCCAAGAGTACACCATGAGAGAGATATGGATCTTCAGGCCCATTTGCGGCCATAATTCAGATTTTTTAGAGTGGTTTAAAATGACCATCTGTCATGGGCTGAACTGTCTCTGCCCACACACCCCACCCCCAAATTCACCTGCTGAAGCCTTAATCTCTAATGTAACTATATTTGGAGATAGGGCTTTTAGGAGGTAAAAAGGTTAAATGAGGTCATAAGGGTGGGGACCTAATCTAATAGGATTGGTGTCCATATGAGAAAAGGAAGAGATACCAGAGATCTCTCTCTCCACACATGCACAGAGGAAAGGCCATGTGAGGACACAGCAAGAGGAAGTCCATCTACAAACCAAGGAGAGAAGCCTCACTAGGAAGTAACCCTACTGGCACCTTGATCTTGGACTCCCTGCCTCCACAACTGTGAGAAAATAAACGGCTGTCACTTAAGCCATCCAGTCTGTGGTCTTTTGTTATGGCCACCCGAGCAGACTAATGGACCACCCGAGCGTCGTACAATTCTACTATGCAGAAGAGTTAACTGTAAGAACCAAGGGCTAGCGTCCATTCTCCAAGGACTGGGGTCAGATCTGATAGTTCCTTTCCTGCCCTCCCCCAGTTTTCCACACCCCGGCAGTTCAGAGGGTGGAACGGCACAGCAGCCAGACATACAGATTCCAAGGTTGGGTGCCTTGACTTCAAAGCCTGCCTCTGCCACCCGGTAGCTTGGGCCTTAGTTTCCTCGCTGTTATAAAAAACGGAGCGGGGCGGGGCTTCCCTTCCCTGGTGGCGCAGTGGTTAAGAGTCCGCCTGCCGGTGCAGCGGACACAGGTTTGTGCCTCGGTCCGGGAAGATCCCACATGCCGCGGAGCGGCTGGGCCCATGAGCCATGGCCGTTGAGCCTGCGCGTCTGGAGCCTGTGCTCCGCAACGGGAGAGGCCACAACAGTGAGAGGCCCACGTACCGCAAAAAAAAAATACAAAAAAAAAAAACGGATGGGGGATAATAGTACCTATCTCGTGGAGATGCTGGGGATATAAATGAGGAAACCCAGGAAGGATGGTGCGCACCGGGAACATTTCTGGAAGCCCTCGGTAAGTGTCCACTGTTAGGATTTGCATGTCTTGTGCAGGAAGAGAAGCCAGGAAGCCCCTGCCACCCAGCTTCCATCCCCATCACTACCCCCGTCAGGGTCCCCGGTGCCTCTCGACCACCCAGTCCACAAGGTCACTCTCCCTCCTTGTCTCCTGCTTTTCCTCCCAGCCCAGTCTTCCCAAGGTTCTGCCCCAGGCCCCATCCTTCCTCACATTAGGGATGTACAGTCCATCTCCTCCACTTCCAGGACTCCTACAACCGTCCATATGCTGACCAGTCCCAACACCTCCATCCTGCTTACGCCTCTTCCCCGAGCTCTGACGGCCCCGTGGACACCTCCCATTTGGGTGGTCCACTGGCTCTCCAAACCCATCACTTCCCCCTGGCCCTCCCTGGGGCTCCCCAGCTCAGCCTGAAGCACCTCCCTCCATAGGTGTCCTTGCACCCCAACTGTGCATCCTCCTCCATCCAGCGCACCCCTAGTCCCCCATCTAGTTAATCACCAGGGCCTGTCACCTCCACCTCCTAAGACCTCCCCACCCCCTCTCTTCCCCCATTCCATCTGCTGCTTGCTGCACCACCAACCTCTCCCGCCCAGATGTCTCCCAACCCCGCCCACCACTGCCTGAAATTCCCTCCCACACAGGGCTGTCTGGGTCAGGCCAACTCCCAACTCCCACTCCTCTCTCCAACCTCAGATTACAGTTTGCTTCTCCATCCCAGACTGGCTCGGGCCACCCTGCAGTTCCCCAGCTGTCACACCCATCACACACACCCTTAACGGTGTGGGACACCCTCCATTGTCATTTCCAGGAAGGCAGGACTTGCCCAGCCTCCCCACTTTTGTGTTCCTGGCTTCCACACTGTGCTTGGCTCATTTAGGACAAGTACGTGAGAGAAAGAAAAAAAAAAAAGAACAAAAGGTCCCAGCAGTCTGCTACAGTGGGTCAGGATGGTGAGCTGGGGGTCATCTCTATGCCTGCCTTGGGTAAGCTGGCAGCTAGAGCCCTCCCCTTCCTAAGCTACAACACAGGCAGACCAGAAGCCTTCCCTTCAACCATTAAGGTTATAAAACGTGATGCCACCTGTGGACGTGGTTTCAGCTCGTGCGTGATTGTGATGCGGAAACACTCCCTTCCCCTTTTGAGAGATGTCACCTCGTCAGAGGCTTCCCTAACCAGCCTAATTAGCGCTGCACCCACGCCCTCCAGCCCCGCCCCCATGGCAACACTCATAATCCCCTTACTCTGTTCTGCTTTTCCACTGGGCTCCAATAGGACATTCCTCCTTCACAGCATCAAATTCTCCCAGATTTGGGGATCAGCCCTGCCGATCACCCTTCTTCAAGTCTCATCCTTTTCGTAGAATACTCTTCCAGAACCTCAATCCCCGTTGTCACTTCAAACAGTGCTCAGCCTTCCACGACCTGTGCCGAGCAGTGTCAGGAACAGAGAAGAAGCTCAAGTAACGTGTACTGGACCAATGACACAGCCAACAATTGTGCAGGTTAAGGAGAGAGGAAGGGAGAAAGGGAGGGTGGGGGAGAGGGAAGATGGATGGATGGCTCCGGTCCTTCACACTTACACGTGAGCTCTGTGGATTCCCGGATAGAAGCCAGACGATGTACCCTAAATGCCCACGCTAGAAAACAGATTAGATGACATGGAACAAACAGTATCCTTGGTGACCCTCTCTGGGTGAACCAGAGCAGACAGAGAAATTCAGAAACCCTGCTAAGCTAAAGGCGGTGGATTGTGGTCCCCTGCTCACCACGTGTGGACTGGAGCTGCCCAGCCATCCTGCTGCAGAAAGCAGTTTCTTACTTCCTGTGAGTCTGGCTGAGAGCTGGGAGAAGTCACCAAGGAGAAGGTGTGCTGGAGGACACCCATGACCAGCGGTGAAGTGTGCCGTCTGGGGACCTGGTGTCCACCACAGAAGCAGCCTCATCCTTCCCCCTCGTGCCCACTAAGTCCCTCCTGCCCCAACATCTTATTCTGGCTTGTGCCCCTGCCATGTACCTTCTCCCTCCTAAACTTGTCTGAACCATCTGTCACCTTCTCTAGAACAGCTAATCTAGAGGGGCAGGAAAGTTCCCCCAAGGCAAGGACCACCCCAAAGCACCCAGAATCCCCATTTCTCCCTGAGAAAGAGCCAAAGTCCTGACAGCGCCTGGACACCCATCTCCCTCCCATCTCCTCTCATTCCCTCTGCTCACTTGCGGGCCTTCCTGTAGTTCCACGAATGTGACAGGTGTATTCCCGCCCTGGCCACACACTCTCTCCCTCACCTCCAAGACTTGCCAAGACGTCACCACTCAGAGAGGCTCCCGTGACCCACCTATTTACAGCCACACCCACCTGGCACTCACCCTCCCCTCGATCCAGTCTATTTGTCCCCATAGTGTTCATCACCTCTTAAATCCTACAGAACTCACTGACTGAGTGTGGAATCTGCCTGACCCATGACAGCTCTAGAAGGGAAGAAACAGTTCTTTGTCTCCTTTGCTGTCATGTTTTCAGCATCCAGAATCGTCTCTGGCTCATAGACAACATTCAATAAATATTTCTTGAATGAATGAATGAATGCAAGTGCAGTTGGAAGAAAAAGATTCTATTAACTATATCAGAACCTGTTATGGACCAAATTGTGTCTCCCCTCAAATTCATATGTTAAAAGACCTAACCCGCAATGTGACTACTTGGAGATGGCTCTTTACAGAGGTAATTAAGGTTAAATGAGGACATAAGGGTGGGGCCCTGATCCAATAAAACTGGTGTCCTTGTAAGAAGAGGAAGAGACACCAGGGATCCACTCACAGAGAGAAAAAGCCATGCAAGGACACAGCAAGAAGATGGCCATCTGGAAGCCGAGGAGAGAGGCCTCAAGAGAAATCTAACCTGCTGACACCTTGATCCTGGACTTCCAGCCTCCAGAACTGTGAGACGATAAATTTGTTGTTTAAGCTACCTAGCTGTGGTATTCTGTTAGGGCAGCCTGAGCAGACTAATACAGAATCTTCATGAAAGTTATCAGTGATGATAGGATGGCTTGCTCTATAGATCTCATTACAACAATAATATCTAGGTGACCATGCTGGCTGAAGTGAGTTAAGCAGGGGTGAGCTGGAGGGGACATCCCAAAAGCCACAAAGAAAACAGCAAGGGACTGAGGACTCTGAGGCTCTAGCCCAAGCCTGAATTCGGTGTAAAAGGGCTGAAAACTGTGGTGATTAGCTTGACCCAGTGGGAAGATTTGAAAATAAATTGGTTTCACGCCTTTTTCCCGTAGAAACAGTGTATGTGTAAATGCATTGGAGTAGAGAGTGTGCCTGTGTGGAGGATACTTACTTAACAGAAAGCAGAAAATATCCCCCGCTGGCTTTATAATTAATTTCAGGGTAGCTCCAATTCACAGAAAAATGATGTTGGACAGCACACACAAATCGCTCTTTTATGAGGGCCCATTAATTACTGCTATTTATGTCACAGAGCACAACAGCTCTGACCCCTGGCTCCCCGCCGGCTGTCTTTGTGGAAATGAGGGGGGAAAGTTTCTTTCCCCAGTTTAAACAACAGAGCTCATTAGGGCTGATCTCGGTGATGAGAGCAGAAGTCAGTGCTGGGCAGATGTGAGCAGAATCCAGCTCGCAGTACGGGGCTGGGAGACCCTCCCACACCCACCCTGGGAAGTTCTGAAGCCACCATCACCGGGGTTCCCTGCGCCCTGACTCCAGCTCCGACTGAGAAAGCAAATCACGTCCTGACACCCTAGAAACATCCCGTGGGTGGGAAACCAGAAACTGGTTCCTGCAAGGAGGAAAAATGCAAAGCACAGAATTTTGAGAGAGCTATGTAGACCAGCCAGGCTGCCCACAAAGGGCAGTAGTTGTGCAGTTGTTGGAATTCCTATCAAAAGCCCGCCTACTTAGTTAGAATATGCATGCCTCATCTGTCGTCAGAATGTATTTATTATCCACAAGGATAAAAGTAACCCCCAATTCCCTGCCCAGTTGGAATTCACCAAAGCTCATGAATCCTATGGGGAGATGAGAATTAAATGATGAATTAAAACAGGTAGTGCGGGCTTCCCTGGTGGCGCAGTGGTTGGGAGTCCGCCTGCCGATGCAGGGGACACGGGTTCGTATCCCGATCCGGGAAGATCCCACATGCCGCGGAGCGGCTGGGCCCGTGAGCCATGGCCACTGAGCCTGCGCGTCCGGAGCCTGTGCTGCGCAACGGGAGAGGCCACAACAGTGAGAGGCCCGCATAACGCAAAAAAAAAAAAAAAAAAAAAACAGGTAGTGCTAGAATCATTTCTCCCTGGTTTTGGAAAAGGGTCAAAAAGCCCCAGCTCAGTAACAGATTACAAGCTTTTTAAGACCATGGGTAATTCATCTTGGTATTCCCCACAGTGCCTGGCTCCGAAAGCACCAAATATATTAAATCGATAAATATATTGGTTAAAAAACTGAATGTCCATTTGTCTCAAATACTCTTCAACTCCGATCCCCCAGGAGCCTCTTCCTGCCTCCAATCCTAACTCCGCCCCACTTTTTAATGACCCAGAATGTAACTCGGGGCCAATATGGAGGAAGCCACAAATTACATCATCTAGAAGCAAATCGATCCGTGGAATCCAAAAGATAATGGGATGGTTAGGCTTGACTACCCCTCGCCAGCCATCAATGTCAACTGGCTGGAAACAGCAACTCCCGGCTGCCCGCGGGACACCCACACGGAGAGCCGGCATCCAATCCTCCCATCACAGCCTCTCCAAGATCATACCCGCCATGCTCCTCCTCTGAGTGAACCGCTCTCTGTGCTCCCCTCACTGAGGCCATCACCATCCCCACCTATTGGCTGAGCACTTGACTCCCTCTCCTTCTCCCCCCCAGCCCCCAATTCCCGTGGCAAACAGTCACCAAGTCTCTTCTGAAAGTTTCCTTCCTCGCCACCCCCACTGCAGCTGACCCAGCCTCCTAAGGGCTTCCTGGCGCTCCCTCAGGTCTCCACCTTCTTCCTTCTCTACACACTGAGGCATCAGAGGTTTCTTTCTAAGGATGGCTATGATCATCTTCTGTGCTCAGAAACTTTTAAAAGAAACTCGATCCCTTGAGGAGAAATTAAAACTCCTTCATGATCTGGCACAAGCCACCACGCCCCCTTACCTCCCCCTCTGCATATTTTTTTTTTGAGCAAAATTTTGACTAGCTTACATTCTATCAACTTTCATTTAGCCCGACTGCTGTCAGCCAAATGACATTTTCATTCTTTAAAGGGTTTCACATAATAGTCATAGTGAGACATATAGTCATGAAGTTTTTGTTTGTTCTTTATTATTTATTTTTATTTCCATAAAAGACACCTAATATAAAATCAAGCATTATTTTTTTAACATCTTTATTGGAGTATAGTAGCTTTACAATGTTGTGTTAGTTTCTTCTGTACAACGAAGTGAATCAGCTATATGTATACATATATCCCCACATCTCCTCCCTCTTAAGTCTCCCTCCCACCCTCCCTATCCCACCCCTCCAGGTGGTCACAAAGCACCGAGCTGATCTCCCTGTGCTATGCGGCTGCTTCCCACTAGCTAGCTATTTTACATTTGGTAGTGTATATATATCCATGCCACTCTCTCACTTTGTCCCAGTTTACCCTTCCCCCTCCCCATGTCCTCAAGTCCATTCTCTACATCTGCGTCTTTATTCCTCTCCTGCCCTTAGGTTCTTCAGAACCTCTTTTCTTTTTTTTCTTTTTTTTTTAGATCCCATATATATGTGTGAGCATACAGTATTTGTTTTTCTCTTTCTGACTTACTTCACTCTGTATGACAGACTCTAGGTCCATCCACCTCACTACAAATAACTCGATTTCGTTTCTTTTTATGGCTGAGTAATATTCCATTGTATATGTGTGCCACATCTTCTTTATCCATTCATCTGTCGATGGACACTTAGGTTGCTTCCATGTCCTGGCTACTGTAAATAGAGCTGCAGTGAACATTGTGGTACATGACTCTTTTTCAATTATGGTTTTCTCAGGGTATATGCCCAGTAGTGGGATTGCTGGGTCGTATGGTAATTCTCTTTTTAGTTTTTAAGGAACCTCCATACTGTTCTCCATAGTGGCTGTATCAATCTACATTCCCACCAACAGTGCAGGAGGCTTCCCTTTTCTCCACACGCTCTCCAGCATTTGTTGTTTGTAGATGTTTTGATGATGGCCGTTCTGACGGTGTGAGCTGATTCCTCATTGTGGTTTAAATCAAGCGGTATTAAGTACACCATTCAGTGGCATCAAGTACGTTCCTATTGTTGTGCACCACCACCCATCTCCAGAACTCTTTTCATCTTGCAAAAGCGAAGCTCCTTATTCTTTAAGCAACAGCTATCTGTGACCCCTCCTTCGGTAATCACCTTTCTACTCTTTGCTTCCATGGGTTTGATTTTTCAAGATTCCCTATAAGTGAGATCACGCGATATTTGTTTTTCTGTGTTTGGTTTATTTTACCTAGCATAATGTGCTCCAGGTTTATCCATATTGTCACAAATGGCAGGAGTTTCTTCTTTCTCATGACTACATAATATTCTATTATATATAGGCCACACTTTCTTTGTCTGCCCATCCAACAGATATTTAATTTGTTTCCATATTGTGAATAATGCTTAACAATCTGTTTTACGCTTTCTTTTTCATACTAAGTCTCTGATGTCTGGTGTGGATTTTACACTCACGACACATCTCAGTTCAGACCAGGCACACTTCCAGTGTTCCACAGGCAGACGTGAGAGTGGCCAGGGTTAGACAGGCAGTCCTGGTTCATGACTTGGACCAAGTCACTCACCCTCTGAGCACAGGACCCAGCACGCTGTCTGCCTGAGACAGAGAACTCAACAACAAAGCCTGGTGAATGAAGAAAGGAATGAAGAGATGCTCCTTGGTCTTCATCTGCACATCGTGTAGGAGAACACAATCACACAGATTTGTAGCGAGAATAACATCACACCTTTTGGAGCCAAACCAAGGTCAACCTCCAGAACTGAGGAAGTCGCAGGCAAGAAACTTACCTCAGTAAACCTCGGATTGTTGATCGGTAAACTGGGGGTGATGGTGGTGGCCGGGATACGCCGCGTAAAGTGCTCGACACGTAGTGACTGTTTCATTAGTTGAGTTAAAACTGAGCAAACAATGGTGACAACACAGTGGGATAAGGATATTACTGCTCTAATCACACCGTGCTAATGGGGAGGGGAAGGAAGGGAGGAAGGGAGGAAGGGAGGAAGGAAGGAAGGAAGGAAGGAAAGATGGAAGGAAGAAGGATGGAAAGGAAGGAAGGATGGGAGGAAGGGAGGGAGGGAGGAAGGAAGGATGGAGGGGAGGAAGGAAGGATGGAAGGAAGGAAAGAAAAGAGGGAGGGAGGAAAGGAGGAAGGAAGGAAAGAAGGGTAGACTGCAGGGGCAGAGGGGGGTGTCTCACGGAAGCCTTTAAGAAGAGGACGTACTGCTCTAGGTGGAAAAGAGTTCACCAGCCCCCAGAAAATAGAGGGAGGGCAAAGGCCCGGTGGAGGGAGAAATGCGGTGGTTCCAGAAAAAGAAAGTCAAAATAATAGTTGCGCACCCCACCGAGCACAGGAATCCTTATCAGCCCTCCCGTCTCCAGCGCCCGGGACGCTGCTGCCCTTTCACACGAGGTCCTCAATCAGTGTCTGCAATGGCTTCCTCGCGCCACATGCACACAAAGCTTCCTTCCTCTCCGCGTAAATCACGCGTTAAACATCAGGCCTCGCCCCAGTGCCCTGTGCTCTTCAGAACGCGAAAACTAGGTCCTTTTTCCACTCTTGCCCTGATTTATACGCATCCATTTATGGTGTCAGCATGTGTGAAAGGAGAATTTGTGTTCCTGCAATGACACCATAAATCCTCCCGGTCTCTCTTCCATTTGCTGGGAATCCTGAAAGCTCCGCTTCCACTGACAGCAGATAATGGCTTTAGGAAGGGCCAGGAATTCACAAGCTGATAACAAAGGGGCTCGGCAGGCAGTGTACGAGTGTTCGCAAGGCACCTGTGTACAGGGTGCAGCAGGCTGCGTGGAGAGGGGCCTGGGCGAAACCAGAATGCTCCAGTACTTGATTCTTTTTTCGTTTTAATACAGGTTGTCCTTTCAATCATTTTAATTAACGTCTCCCAGTGTATTCGTTTGCAAGGGCTGCCGTAACAAATGCCATCAGATCGGGTGGCTTCAACAACAGAAATTTATTTTCTCACAGTCCTAGAGGCATAGAAATCTGAGATTAAGGTGTCAACAGGGTTGGTTTCTTGTGAGGCCTCTCTCCTTGGCTTGTGGATGGCTGTCTTCTACCTGAGTCTTCACGTGGTCCTCCCTCTGTACATGCCTGTGTCCTAACCTCCTCTTCTTTTAAAGACACCAGTCAGGGCTTCCCTGGTGGTGCAGTGTTTGGGGGTCCGCCTGCCGATGCAGGGGACACGGGTTTGTGCCCCGGTCCGGGAGGATCCCACATGCCGCGAAGCGGCTGGGTCCGTGAGCCATGGCCGCTGAGCACTGCGCATCCGGAGCCTGTGCTCCGCAACGGGAGAGGCCACAACAGTGAGAGGGCCCGTGTACCACACACACACAAAAAAAAATTAAATAAACTAATCTGTTTGGCCAAGAATTAAAATTATTTGTCAACTCAACTGTATCGTCAGTACCTGGGAAACACTTTTTGTTTTTCTGATTGCAAAAAGTAACTGATGAAACAACATGAAATATACACACACAGCAACATAAATATTTATATAGTCAAGTCCAATAAAGACTCATTTCAAGAGAATAGACTATCACAGACTTCAAAAGGATGTTTCCCACTTACAAGAAAGGTATCACTAACTATGAAATACATTTAAATTCTGAGATTTTTTGTTTTTTAAAGTTTTGGTGGAGGTATACCTGTGATGGGAGTTATTACCCAGTTTATGATTTCCTACACTACTGGGTCCCATACTGTGAATTTGGGCCAAGTACCAGTTATCTATTTCTTCCATCAAAATGAATGGAGCTTTGTTATGTCAAAATCAGGATGGAAAGATTTTAATAGTGTCTTTCATAGGAGACAAAATTTACTGGTTGCAAACCCCACCTCTCCCCCTTCAAAAAGAAAAAATAAATACTTTGATCATTATCATAGTTTTTAAAGTGGATCAGTAGTGATAATCTCATATTCAACACATTTTTATCGTTACATAAAGAAAAGATTCATAGTGCGAATAGTATTAAAAATTCATTTTGTAGGGCTTCCCTGGTGGCGCAGTGGTCGAGAGTCCACCTGCCGATGCAGGGGACACGGGTTGTTGCCCCGGTCCGGGAGGATGCCACATGCCGCGGAGCGGCTGGGCCCGTGAGCCATGGCCGCTGAGCCTGCGCGTCCGGAGCCTGTGCTCCGCTACGGGAGAGGCCACAACAGTGAGAGGCCTGCGTACCGCAAAAGAAAACACAAAAAATTCATGTTGTAATTAGGATTGGGTCTCTGTGGTCCAGATAACTCGATCAATCAATCAACGTAGGCAACTGTCTGGATAACTGAAGCTATGCAGATATTCAGAGCGGCTAGGGGTCCGTGTAGCGATCTAACTTGTCTAGCTGAGCTGTCTGTAAGCATAAAACCAACGAGGTATTTGGGCAATTGCCACTTCTTTGTCAACCGCATAGTGTGAAAACAAATTAAAAAGTACACGCGTAGACCACAGTCACCAAGCCATAGAAAGCTCAGACCGGGACTAGTCGTATTTATTAAGTACTTGCCAAGCAAGACTCTGCAAGACATTTTACATGCATTGTCTCATGTAACTCCCATAGATCCTATTATTTTCCTTTTTTTTTTTTTTGGCCACACCACATGGCATGCGGGATCTTCGTTCCCCAAACCGGGGATGGAACCCATGCCCCGTGCAATGGAAGTGCAGACTCTTAACCAATGGACCACCAGGGAAGTCCCTTTTTCCCCTTTTTACCAGAGGGGAAACTCTCGTTTTACACAGATTAAGAAACTTGCTCACAGGTCACCCAGCTGGGATCTGGTACAGCCTGAAGTTGACTCTCAACCCACAGCTAAGCTCTTCTTGCCATGTAGAGGGGCCACTGGATCTGAGTTGGAGTCCGAGCTGGACTACCCAGTGGATTATTTGATTATTGTAAACAGCTAAATCAGGTAATTCTATGTAACCAAGAAAAACAAAAACAACTTATTTTCCTATCCACATTAGTCACTTAAAAAGCCTAATTCCCAAATCTCTACATCTTCCCACTGCTTCATAAGACATCCTACGCTAACTGTCTTAGCAAACGGGCAGTAGCTCAATCACCCACAGGATCACAGCACTTGGTGAACAGAGAAAGAAATCGTCCAGGTGGGACAGTGTGAACCGAAAAGGGCAAGTGACAAGTTTCAACATTAGCTAAACACAGATGTGACTGAGGCTGGGACCTTAACTCGGACACCTCGAAAGCTCTCTCCAAGAGGGCTACCAATTCCTTCCCGTGGGAGAAGTGCTCACAGTGTATCCACAGCCAGGTGTGTGGACCAGAGTTATTTCCCAGGGACTAGAGGGGAACAGGGTGGATGGGAATGGTCAGATCCTTCTCTTCACCTCCTTCACCCCTGAGGGAGCATCCCTCTGCCCTGGCAGACTTCACTGCCTCACCCAAGTCAACCTAGCAGACACACCCCAGGCTCTACGGGGTGTCATGGGTTGAACTGTGCCCCAAAACATTCAAGTTGAAGTCTTAGCCCCCAGTACCTCAGAATGTGACCTTCTTTGACATAAGGTCACTGCAGATGTAATTAGTTAAGATGAGGTCACTAGGGTAGGCCCTAATCCAGTGACTGGCATCCTTATAAAAAGGGGAAGTTGGGGGCTTCCCTGGTGGCGCAGTGGTTGAGAGTCCGCCTGCCGATGCAGGGGGCACGGGTTCGTGCCCCAGTCCAGGGAGATCCCACATGCCGCCAAGCGGCTGGGCCCATGAGTCATGGCCGCTGAGCCTGCACGTCCAGAGCCTGTGCTCCACAACGGGAGAGGCCACAACAGTGAGAGGCTCGCGTACCAAAAAAAAAAAAAATAGGGGGAAGTTTGGACACAGTCGCACATGGGGAGAAGGCCACGTGAAGGTCAGAGTTATGCTGCCACAAGCCAAGGAACTACCAGAGCTAGAGGGGAGGCCTGGACAGATGCTTTCTAGAGCCTTCAGAAGGAGCCTGGCCCTGTTGACAGCTTCATTTTGGACTTCTGGCCTCCAGGACTGTAAGAAAATCGTTTCTGTTGTTCTAAGCCACCCAGGTTGTGGTTCTTTGTTAGACAGTCCCAGGAAATGAATCCAGGACGCTAGGGTTACTGGCACCCAGTTCATCCTGAAACCTCTGGAAAAATCCTTTCCAACCACTCCACATCCGGTCCATCAGGAAGTTAAAAATAAACCACAATAAACCAGCGGCCAACTTTGGATAAAATCTTTCTTCCACAGTACTGATTAACTGAGGTCTCACACAGGGCTCGGCAGTCATATTGTCCGAAGGAAATCCTTGGACGGTGACAAAGCCTCAGAAGTACAGCCAGAGCCTCCACAGGAAGACCTTGGTTCTCCCGAGCTGCCAAGTCCCACCATGTGCGAAACATCAGGAGAAGCACAGAAGAGGATTTATTTTGAGTGACTAAAACCTGGTTCTACCTAAACAGTCCTACGAATTGATGAGGAAGCTAACACATGCTCCCTCATGACCAAGATGTCACATGGAGTGTGAGAGGTGACGGGGGCAGGAAGACACAGAAGCAGGAGAAACTGCTTCGGGTCGGGCAGATCAGGGCAGGCTCCGTGGAAGAAGGGGCATCTCAACGGGGCTGGAAGGGTGGGCCTTCGGGTGGCACCAGCAGGGAGCAGAGGCATGCCACAGGCCCCCGAGAAGGATACTCCAAGGACAGAGAACCCATCTGCCCTGGGTGAACACAAACGCTGATGGGAGAGAAACCAGAACACAGCTCGGGGACTGAACACTGAGAAGCCTGGACGCAGGGGAGGGAATTTGGAATCTGCTCTGTAGAGGATAAGAAAACCAACCAATTGAGGGTGTTTTTGTTTTTGTTTTAAGCAGGGTCCTGGCATAGGGTTGGTTTCTAGATGGTTAGGATGGATTCTGGCCCTGAGGATCTGAGGGTGGGGCGGATGAACAAGGACTAAACCTGAATGCAGCCAAGAGACTGGTCAGTGGGTAATAAAATCAAAATGCAACTCTGAAGTGGAACTCACAGGAGCTGCAAATAACCCGGGAGGGGCTGAGGCAGCTGGAGGAGAGGACACCAAGCCTCTGAGCAGAAGAAGCAGGGAAGGCAAATAGGCGATTGGGGGGCACAGATGGAGACAGATGTGTTTGGGGTGTAACTGTGTCCCCTCAAAATGATACACTGAAATCCTAACTCTGAGGACCTCAGAGTGGGGCCTTCTTCGGAAACAGGGTCATTGCAGATGTAATTAGTTAAGGCAAGAGGAGGTCCTACAGGGGTAGGAAGGGTCACTTATCCAAGGTGGCTCGTGTCCCCATGGGAAGAGAAGGGACACAGGGAGAATGCCTTGCAAAAACAGAGGGAGAGATGGAGTAACGCGGCTACAAGCCAAGAAACACAAAGCGGGCTTCCCTGGTGGTGCAGTGGTTGGGAGTCCGCCTGCCGATGCGGGGGACGCGGGTTCGTGCCCCGGTCCGGGAAGATCCCACGTGCCGCGGAGCGGCTGGGCCCGTGAGCCATGGCCGCTGAGCCTGCGCGTCTGGAGCCTGTGCTCCGCAACGGGAGAGGCCACAACAGTGAGAGGCCCGCGTACCGCAAAAAGAAAAAAAAGAAAAAGAAAAAGAAACACAAAGCTTGCTGGCAAACCAGAAGTTGGAAGAGGGGCAAGGAAAAACTCCCCTACGGGTTTCACAGGGAGCCTCGCCCTGCTGACACCTTGATTTCGGACCTTCTCGTCTCCAGAACTCTCAGACAATGAATTTCTGTTGTTTTAGGCCACCTTGTTCGTGGTACTTTGTTTCGGCGGGCCCGGGAAACGGATACAGAATGTGGAAACAGAAGATCTGAGCAGGGTTAGCTCATCGGCAAATCACAGCCAGCCCTAAAGCCATGTCGTCTGTAGCACTAAGTACGGGATTCAGCTTTCCCCCCATCATACTCATATACCTATCAGAGCAGTGGAAGACGGTGATAACTTATAAACACTGAAACTGTTTCCCCTGTAACATCCATCATAATGTTAGTGACATTAAGCCATAAAGGAGAGTAAGTTCACAAACGGTGGTCCTCAAGAGGCTCCCAGCGAACTGTTTAAGCATACTGATTGGATGCTTTGCGGATATCAAAGTCTTTACTTTCAAATCCATCTCTTTACCAGCAGCCTTTCCCCTAAACTTGCCGAACTCCTTACTTCCCTCAGGGCTGGGCCAACGTTAATCAGCCTCCGTCCCACCCCTGCCCTGTCCCACCCCAATCCACAGCAAAGTTCATCGCTGGGCTTCTCCAAGGGGCGACCCAGAGACAGAGGAGAGGCCTCCAGAGTCTGGAAGGAAAGAGAGCTGGCAAAACGCATATTCAATACACTGACTTTTGCCCTAATAAAACCCCAAAATATAAAGCTGGTCTTGATAGTAATCACGAACCATAAGATGGTTCTGCCAGGTGGGGATTCACCAAGGGGCACGTGGGTGAACGTCAAGGCTAAGAAATACTGGACCCAGACATGAGCTGGGAGCCCCACAGATGGGCAGGCTTCCACGGAAGGCAGAGAGCTGAGCAACACAGGGCAGAGTTTCTCAGATCCCCTCTTCTTAGGAAGACAGCAGTCCTACTGGATCAGAGCCCACCCGTACAACCTCATTTTACTGTAATTACCTCTTGAAAGTCCCTATCTCCAAAGACAACCACATTCTGAGGTCCTAGCGGTTAGGACTCCAACATGGGATTTGGGGCAGGGGGTGGGAGTTGGGGGACACAGTTCAGCCCATAACAAAAACCCCAAGATGTGCAAGACTTGGGTCTCTACATGGGGATGCTCAGGATGACAGTGGCTCACAACCATTGCAAACACCAAGCACCAGCTTACACACCCTTTCAGGGGCAGAAGCCATGCTGAGCAACTATATTGAAAAGGTCGCTGATGCCCGGGCACCAGTGAGGCATGGCCCACCCAGCTGTTTGTGATCAATCAAAAGTTACTTTCCTAATGTTGAAATTTTCCTCTGTCACACTGAGATGGATGAGCCTCTCAGATTATACACGGAGAAACCCAAAACTATCACATTCCTTTCCCAGAAAAAACAACAACAAAAACCAACTCTGTTCAAAGACTCTTGCTTCTCATTCTCTCCACTTGCATGTAATTGTCGCTGACCCTTTATTAAGCGGTCACACTATTTACCCATCCAAGGGAGGTATTGTGCCGAGGGGCCTGAGGTGCAATCAGTGCTTTGGGGGAATTTTTCTGTTCAGACTCATAGAGCAGGGTCTATGGGACCCCAGCTGAACAGCTGCTGCAGCTCTTAACACACAGGAAGTCTGAGACCTGGGCCTCTCCATCGGCTTGAATGATGACTCAGGAGATGGGGTGGGTCACAGGCCTTGAGGCTCCAGTGAAGGGCATTTCCCCAAGATCTTAACATTACATATGCCGGAGTAGGTCTTATGTCTTCCGGACAGTGAGTAACACAAACACAACTGAATTTATTTCTCACCCCGATGCTTCACCTTGCTTGGCTTTCTCTTATAGAGCAAAGCAACACAGTGGATGTTTCCAGAGAGGAACCAGGACTGATTCTGCAGAATTTTACTGGAGCTTTCCTAAAACCCTAGGACTCTTCATCTGTCACTCTCTGAGGAAAAAAATTTTTTTTTTATCTTATTGAAGTATAGTTGATTTACAAGGTTGTGTTAATTTCTGCTGTACAGAAAAGTGATTCAGTTATACATATATTCTTTTTCATATTGTTTTCCATTATGGTTTATCACAAGATATTGAATATAGTTCCCTGTGCTATACAGTAGAGTTTGAGGAAACATTTCCACTGTAATACCGTGAGCTCTGTGTTTGTGGTTCATGGCTTGGTTCTGATTCTAGAACCCAGGTTTCCTGAGGGCAGATCTGATTCTTCTGCCTATTCACAGTGCATTTGGTGCCTTACACACACACACACACACACACACACAAACACCCATTGCAGGGGCCGTCTGGGACAGAAACCCGGACTCCACTTGACTTGCCAACCCATGTGCCCTGGAGGTGCCAGGTACCATGGTGCTGCAGCCACTCGTGGGGGGCATCTTTTTCCAACTGGTCTAGCAAAGGAGACTCCTTTTTCTAAACAGCCTGCCCGGGGCAACACCTTTTTCTAACCAGTCTGTCTAGACATACATGCCTTTTCTAATTTGTACAAAAGCCCATACACGTTGCCAGCAACTGTGCATAATGAAAGAAATCAATAAATGTTTGAATGAAAAAACACATGATCATCTCCAACGGCCAAGTAAAGGTAATGCTTTCTTTAAAAACCATCCACAACCGGGAAACTTCTCCAGCCATGAACGTTCTGACCTCACAGTACACCTAGCAAATGGCTTTAGATTAAGAAATAAATCTTTAAAAAGGACAATATGAAAATGGAAAGAGTTCTCCGTAAGTGTAGAGGGAATGATTCAGAAGAGGGAGAAGAAGTCATCAGCTGTTTTCTCTTTTCCCTTCTCTTTCTTCCTTTCCCTTCCCCTCAGCCTTGGATGACCTTCCCTTGTGTAACAAAGCGATCTTAAACAGGCTATCTTCAAAAGTTGACATTGAGTACTTTAAACTCCAAAATTAGCTCTAATTCAAGAAACATTCCTGTCCCACAGGCAACAGGAAACAATCAATATTCTATTCTCACATCATAGGACGGCTGGCAGTCAAGTGTAGCTGAAAAAGTACAAGAATAAAGTTGCCTTTGAAGGGGGGCTAAGTTTGGGAGGCACTATAGGAAATGGAAACACAGATATTTTGGCAATAATAATCCAATAAAAAATTCTCAATCCAATCCTGGACTCTAAGGAGATCTTAGATCACACTGGAAATAATGGGAACTTCTAGCAAAGGGCCAGTTAACAAATGTAGTGCCATATCCCCAAAAACACAAATGTAGAAGAAATCAGAACCCCTAAAGACAGTAAAATGTTTTACTGAGTGTTGAGGAAAGAGCTGGCTACCAAATCAAAAACCTGGAGAACTAAGTTGTCTAATACATTTTTCTAAACCATACCAATCTGGTAACTCGTGGGGAATCACCTATAAATTGACTCTTTCTTCTACTGTTAAAATGATTTTTTACTGTTAAAGGATGCTCAGTGCCAAAAAGGTGACAAGAAGGTCAGGGCAGTGTGGATTCAAGGATCAGACCTTCCAAGCACTATGCCACCAATTCAAAAAATGTCAGGGAACCAAATAATACTTAGAAAGAGAAGAAAGGGAAAACCAGGAGACAGAGAAGACAAAAGGCAGAGAGGATGAGCCCGACGGAGGAATATTCCCTAGGAGCCTGGGAAGCTCCAGGCAGAGGCAGGGAAGGGAAGCGGAATGTTTGGAATGCAGACATCCAGGGCCCTGGGGAGTCCTGCAGACCTTCCAGGCCTCAGGGAGGTGCTGACTGCAGAGGTGAGAGATGTAGCCTTAGTCTTTCTTCCTCACCTTCCCTTTATCATTAAAATAAACTTCATCTTCCATGATGAACTGAGTGGGTGTCTGTTAGCTCACTATCTGAAAGAGCCTAATTACAAAACTTTAAGGGTTAAATATAAATGTGAAAATAAAACAGAAGAAGATAACCAACTGCCATTTGTTCACTAACACAATATTGAACACATTTTCAGGCTAACTATGTGCTTTACACATATATACACATACATACACATCAAATACACAGTACATATATATATATATATATATTACATACATGTGTATTTTATACACACACATATACAATTTTCTACTGAATTCCCGTGAGATATTATCATTATTTTACAAATACAAAAACTGAAGTTTAGAGGATTTAAATACCTTGCACAAGATCACACAGATACTAGGTAGCAGCAGAAAGGACATAGGAACCCAAGGCTTTCAGCTCCTAAGCCTGTGCTTTAGTACGCGACCCCATTAAGTTAAATCATGCAACAGGCTAGAAAATTCAGTCAAAAATCCCTACTCAACACAAAGATTTTTCTGCAGATGACAATGAAACACTGGCAAGACTCACTGATAATTTATAAAGCAAAATCAACAACAAATTCTCTAGTTTACGTAAGCATAAAAAATAAGAGAAAACTAAAGGAAAAAGACTAATTGGTTTAACTATACAAAATATAAAATCTTATGTACCCCCTCCCCAAAAAAGGAGCCATAAAATGAATCAAATCCAAACATCAACTGGGAGAAAATATCTGCAACATAACATATGAAAAAGCTAATATCCTTAATATGTAAAGAGTTTGTGGAAATCAACAAGACAAACAGAAGAAAAATGGGGAAAATCATTACTAGTTGTCAAAAAGAGGAAACACATTTTCAATCAAGTACACAAATTACGATAAACTCTATTAATTATCAAAATATGCTTTTTAAAAGTATATACATACTCACATATGTATGTGTGTATATATATATATATATATATATATGTGTATATATATATATATATATATATATATATATATATCTGGATCACATGTAACTAGCCCAAACACCTAAACCCACTGATTATTGCTGAGTTGTATAATTACAGGTGATTTTTAATTTCTTCTTCGTGTTTATGTTTATTTTCCACAAGGAACGAGTGGGGAAAATTATGTTTCATTAATCAGATTAAAAAAGGATAATTTTTTTTAAGGTATCTAAAACAGATGGGGAGTATATAATGAAACATGTCAAGCGTGGTAGCGTTAATAATGAAAATAGGGCTTCCCTGGTGGCGCAGTGGTTGAGAGTCCGCCTGCCAATGCAGGGGACACGGGTTCGTGCCCCGGTGCGGGAAGATCCCACATGCCGCGGACCAACTGGGCCCGTCAGCCACAATTATTGAGCCTGCGCGTCGGAGCCTGTGCTCCGCCACGAGAGAGGCAGCGATAGTGAGAGGCCCACGCACCACAATGAACAGTGACCCTTGCGTGCCACAACTAGAGAAAGCCCTCACACAGAAACGAAGATCCAACACAGCCATAAATTAATTAATTAATTAATTTACAAAAAAAATCTTCCAACAAACAAAAGCCCAGGACCAGATGGCTTCACAGGCAAATTCTATCAGACATTCAGAGAAGAGCTAACACCTATCCTGCTCAAACTCTTCCAAAATATAGCAGAGGGAGGAACACTCCCAAACTCATTCTACGAGGCCACCATCACCCTGATACCAAAACCAGACAAAGATGTCACAAAGAAAGATAACTACAGGCCAATACCACTGACGAACATAGATGCAAAAATCCTCAACAAAATACTAGAGAACAGAATCCAACAGCACATTAAAAGGATCATACACCATGATCAAGTGGGGTTTATTCCAGGAATGCAAGGATTCTTCAATATACGCAAATCAATCAACGTGATACACCATATTAACAAACTGAAGGATAAAAACCATATGATAATCTCAATAGATGCAGAGAAAGCTTTCGACAAAATTCAACACCCATTTATGATAAAAACCCTGCAGAAAGTAGGCATAGAGGGAAGTTTCCTCAACATAATAAAGGCCATATATGACAAACCCACAGCCAACATCGTCCTCAATGGTGAAAAACTGAAACCATTCCCACTAAGATCAGGAACAAGACAAGGTTGCCCACTCTCACCACTATTATTCAACATAGTTTTGGAAGTTTTAGCCACAGCAATCAGAGAAGGAAAAGTAATAAAAGGAATCCAAATCCGAAAAGAAGAAGTAAAGCTGTCCCTGTTTGCAGATGACATGATACTATACATAGAGAATCCTAAAGATACTACCAGAAAACAACTAGAGCTAATCAATGAGTTTGGTAAAGTAGCAGGATACAAAATTAATGCACAGAAATCTCTGGCATTCTTATACACTAGTGATGAAAAATCTGAAAGTGAAATTAAGAAAACACTCCTATTTACCATTGCAACAAAAAGAATAAAATATCTAGGAATAAACCAACCTAAGGAGACAAAAGACCTGTATGCAGAAAATTATAAGACACTGATGAAAGAAATTAAATATGATACAAATAGATGGAGAGATATACCATGCCTTTGGATTGGAAGAATCAACATTGTGAAAATGACTCTACTACCCAAAGCAATCTACAGATTCAATGCAATCACTATCAAACTACCACTGGCATTTTTCACAGAACTAGAATAAAAAATTTCACAGTTTGTATGGAAACACAAGACACCAAATAGCCAAAGCAATCTTGCGAACGAAAAATGGAGCTGTAGGAATCAGGCTCCCTGACTTCAGACTATGCTACAAAGCTACAGTAATCAAGACACTATGGTACTGGCACAAAAACAGAAATATAGATCAATGGAACAGGATAGAAAGCCCAGAAATAAACCCACGCACATATGGCCACCTTATCTTTGATAAAGAAGGCAGGAATGTATAGTGGAGAAAGGTCAGCCTCTTCAATAAGTGGTGCTGGGAAAACTGGACAGGTACATGTAAAAGTATGAAATTAGAACACTCCCTAACACCATACACAAAAATAAACTCAAAATGTTTTAAAACCTAAATGTAAGGCCAGACACTATCAAACTCTTAGAGGAAAACATAGGCAGAACACTCTATGACATAAATCACAGCAAGATCCTTTTTGACCCACCTCCTAGAGAAATGGAAATAAAAACAAAAATAAACAAATGGGACCTAATGAAACTTCAAACCTTTTGCACAGCAAAGGAAACCATAAATAAGACCAAAAGACAACCCTCAGAATGGGAGAAAATATTTGCAAATGAAGCAACTGACAAAGGATTAATTTCCAAAATTTACAAGCAGCTCATGCAGCTCAATACCCAAAAAACAAACAACCCCATCCAAAAATGGGCAGAAGACCTAAATAGACATTTCTCCAAAGAAGATATACAGATTGGCAACAAACACATGAAAGAATGCTCAACATCATTAATCATTAGAGAAATGCAAATCAAACCTACAATGAGATATCATCCCACACCGGTCATAATGGCCATCACCAAAAAATCTAGAAACAATAAACGCTGGAGAAGGTGTGGAGAAAAGGGAACACTCTTGCACTGCTGGTGGGAATGTGAATTGGTACAGCCACTATGGAGAACAGTATGGAGGTTCCTTAAAATACTACAAATAGAACTATCATACGACCTAGCAATCCCACTACTGGGCATATAGCCTGAGAAAACCATAATTGAAAAAGAGGGCATATAGCCTGAGAAAACCATAATTGAAAAAGAGTCATGTACCACAATGTACATTGCAGCTCTATTTACAATAGCCAGGACATGGAAGCAACCTAAATGTCCATCGACGATGAATGGATAAAGAAGACGTGGCACATATATACAATGGAATATTTCTCAGCCATAAAAAGAAATGAAATTGAGTTATTTGTAGTGAGGTGGATGGACCTAGAGTCTGTCATACAGAGTGAAGTAAGTCAGAAAGAGAAAAATAAATACCGTATGCTAACACATATATATGGGATCTAAAAAGAAAAGAAAAAGGTTATGAAGAACCTAGGGTCAGGCTAGGAATAAAGATGCAGACGTAGAGAATGGACTTGAGGACACCGGGAGGGGGAAGGGTAAGTTGGGACGAAGTGAGAGAGAGGCAAGGACATATATACACTACCAAACGTAAAATAGATAGCTAGTGGGATGCAGCCACATAGCACAGGGAGATCAGCTCGGTGCTTTGTGACCACCTAGAGGGGTGTTATAGGGAGGGTGGGAGGGAGGGAGGAGCAAGAGGGAAGAGATATGGGAACATATGTATATGTATAACTGATTCACTTTGTTATACAGCAGAAACTAACACACCATTGTAAAGCAATTATACTCCAATAAAGATGTTAAAGAAAATGATGAAAAAAGTATATGTAAGTGACTGCAAGAACAAAATACATGGCAATTAACAAATATTAGCCCAGGATTTATTTTGATAAATTAAAAACCACAAATATTCTAGAATGTGCCAGTGACTAGACTAGCTGAAAAAATTCTAAAACACGAAGTACTTGGTCCAAAATACTTTAAAAATTTATTTTAAAAATATTTATAGCTGATCATAGGAAAAGCACGGATTTATACTCGATGATTTACATACATATTTTTTAAAAATATGCCCTGCTGAAATCTGTAGCACATTATTCCAAGTCTGATTACTGGAAAGAAACCATGTGTTACTCTATGTGCTCTCAGATGCTTTAATTTAATGGCTTCTACGACAAAAAGCTCATTTTTGATCTAGGAAGAAACATCTCAGGGTACTGAATTGGGTGGGAGTACCATAGCCATAAAGTTTCCCTCCAGAGGGAAATTCAACTTTCATAATGTCAAATTGGGCTTGAAATTACAGCCACTGCTCACAAATGTGTTTTTAATAGAATAAAATGTCATCCCGGGGCTTCCCTGGTGGCGCAGTGGTTGAGAGTCCACCTGCCGATGCAGGGGACACGGGTTCGTGCCCCGGTCCGGGAAGATCCCACATGCCGCGGAGCGGCTGGGCCCGTGAGCCATGGCCGCTGAGCCTGTGCGTCCGGAGCCTGTGCTCCGCAACGGGAGAGGCCACAACAGTGAGAGAGGCCCGCGTACCGCAAAAAAAAAAAAAAAAGTCATCCCGTGGAACTGACACTTTACAAACCTGAAGAAGTGTTTTCAAAACAAGTTTTTTTAATTAGTATTAGAAATGTAAATGTTCAACTGAGAACTGAGTCATCAACTAGTTTCTCTAATTAAAATTTTACCCTGGAATAAAGAATACACTTAAAAACCTCGACTTCTACATCAAAGCAGTAATTCCACCGAAAGGCCAGATTACGTAAGTGATAACACTTATCTCTATCCATTTGGTTTCACTAAAGTAGGGCTCAGGTAACATGCTAGAATATTCTGATCCCAGACTTTACAGTCACTTGCCTTGCAGCTTCATTTTCACTTGGGCACTTCCTTCTGTTTGGCTCCAGCGTCCCTTCTTAGCCCAAATGGGGACAGAGCAAAGGCTTAGAAAAGCTAGTCTAGCTCCAACCGTCTGCATAAATAAACTAGGCAAAGGTACTGGGTGTTCTGCACTGTTTTTAATAAATAATTATTTTCATTCTTGAAGGAGGGTGGTCTAACAAGGAGACTCTCAGGGACTGTTCATTGAGCTACATAAGATGTGCATTTGCAGCTTACCTTTATTCAAAATCCTCTCTCCCCTCATACAGATTTTTCTCCCTCCAGCGCAAAAGAAAGGTATTAAAACTAAGACTGAACGCTAATCAGAGCTGCTCAAGGTAACTCCTAGTACCCATTGCTTCCTTCATTAAGAAAATCTGCTAGCGGGTCTTCCCTGGTGGCACAGCGGTTGGGAATCTGCCTACAAATGCAGGGGACACAGGTTCGAGCCCTGGTCTGGGAAGATCCCATGTGCCGCGGAGCAACTAGGCACATGAGCCACAACTACTGAGCCTGCGCGTCTGGAGCCTGTGCTCCGCAACGAGAGGCCGCGACAGTGAGAGGCCCGCGCACTGCGATGAAGAGTGGCCCCCGGTCGCCGCAACTAGAGAAAGCCCTCGCACAGCAACGAAGACCCAACACAGCAAAAATTAATTAATTAATTAATTAAAGAGTGAAGTACCTTGTCATTAAAAAAAAAGAAAATCTGCTACCAAAAAATTATGTGTGGGGACTTCCTTGGTGGTCCAGTGGTTAAGACTTCACCTTCCAATGCAGGGGGTGTGGGCTCGATCCTTGGTTGGGGAGCTAAGATCCCACATGCCTCATGGCCAAAAACAACAAATATAAAACAGAAGCAATATTGTAACAAATTCAATAAAGACTTTCAAAATGGGTTCACATCAAAAAAACTTTGAAAAAAAAGTTATGTGTGTTTATATTTAGCTCGGTATTATGATTTTTATTTAATAATACACACACACACACACACCACACACACACCACACACACACACAGAGCAGGCTCAATCTCTTCATCTCATTGTGAACTTGTAAAAAGATGAAGACCAGGACCTCTGCCCACACTGGAGACTTGGAGTGCACGGTGAACCTAGCATATTGGAGCCCAGGGGTGGGAAAAAAGCCCCCTCACCACCCAGGACCACGAGTGGAGGTCATCGTCCACAACAAGCATCTCAGTTTATGCCCAGGGCTTTGGGCTTTGGGGTTTGGTACGTTCATCACTTATTCATGACCTGATTAACTGCTCTTAATACTTTCATTTGAAAACCCTCAGTAGGATTCCAAATACTGATGAGATGTTCTTCTTGGGTTCATCTGGTTTTAGCCCTTATCTTAGGAGTCTCCCCAAACGCAGGACTTTAGAGACTATTGGGCACCCCGGATGGCTGGTCAACCTAAGCTACAAAACTGGGACAACACTGCCTACTACAAAAGCACTGTAAGGAATAAATTATATTCTGCAGCAAAGCATCTAGGACATGGCGTAGCAGATGGTATGCGATCCATAAACGTTAATTATTACTACTGTTATCAGTATTACATCCTCAGTGGTCAAAGCAAAAGAGAAAGCACGCAATCCTCTCCTGTAGGTTTTTGGTGATTCAGAAGGTCCGAAAACCCTGCTCTGCTCCAGGTAGACAAGAGAATCATTGGGTTTCGAACTTCATCCCATCATCCGAAACAGAGAGAGCAAGCCTCCTCGTGGGTGGCTGCTGAATTTTCCGCTTGCTTTGTCCGTCGCACCACGCCCAAAGAGCATCCCTCATTGCTGTTCACCCTTCCTGTGCCCTGTGCACAGAGCTCTAGTGAAGAGCAAGTCGTGACCAAGAGAGAGATTCGTGGAACAAGAGTATCTGAACAGGGCTTCCCTGGTGGCGCAGTGGTTGGGGGTCCACCTGCCGATGCAGGGGACGCGGGTTCGTGCCCCGGTCCGGGAGGATCCCGCATGCCGTGGAGCGGTCGGGCCCATGAGCCATGGCCGCTGGGCCTGCGCGTTCGAAGCCTGTGCTCCGCAATGGGAGAGGCCACAGCAGTGAGAGGCCCGCATACCGAAAAAAATAGTATCTGAACAGAGTCAGAAGGATGGCCAGACCCCTTACCAAAAAGCCATGGGGCAGGATGCAAGACAACAGAAACTCAATAGGAGATTAAAATGACAGAGATACAACATCTCTAGTTATTAGAGAAATGCAAATCAACACTACAGAGGCACCACCTCACACCGGTCAGAATGGCCATAATGAAAAAGTCCACAAATAACACTTGGCTGGAGAGGGTGTGGAGAAAAGGGAACCCTCCCACACTGCTGGTGGGAATGTAAATTGATACAGCCACTATGGAGAACAGTATGGAGGTCTCTCAGAAAACTGAAAATAGAGCTACCATATGATCCAGCAATCCCACTCCCGGGCATATATCCAGACAAAACTATAATTCAAAAAGAGACATGCACCCCTATGTTCATAGCAGCACTATTCACAATAGCCCAAGACAGGGAAACAATCTAAATGTCCATTGACAGATGAATGGATAAAGAAGATGTGGTACACGGAACTCCCTGGCAGTCCAGTGGTTAGGACTTGGCTTTTTCACTGCTGTGGCCCCGGGTTCAATCCCTGGTCAGGGAACTAAGATCCTGCAGGCCGCGAAGCACAGCCAAAAAAAAGAAAGAAGATGTGGTACATACATATAATGGAATACTACTCAGCCATAAAAAAGAATGAAATAATGCCCTTTGCAGCAACATGGATACAACTAGAGATGATCATACTAAGTGAAGTAAGTCAGAAAGAGAAAGACAAACACCATATGATATCGCTTATATGTAGAATCTAAAGTATGACACAAATGAACCTATCTATGAAACAGAAACAGAATCACAGACATAGAGAACAGACTGATGGTTGCCAAGGGAGAGGAGGTTGGGGGAGTTTGGGGTGAGCAGATGTAAGCTTTTATATATAGGATGGATAAACAGCAAGGTTCTACTGTACAGCACAGAGAACTATATTCAGTATCCTAGGATAAACCATAACGGAAAAGAATATATATATATACAGATATATATACAGACACACACACACACATGTATAAAACTGAATCACTTTGCTATACAGCAGAAACTAACACAACATTGTAAGTCAACTATACTTCAAAAAAAAAAACCATGACAGAGATAACAGCAAGGAGAGGGATGTGAATGAATCAGATGGCTCAGAGAAACAGGCAAGAGAAGCAAGCAGGGTTGCTACATGTTTTGGCAGCAATTTGGCTAAGACAATGATAAACTTATAAAGAAATTTTAGTTAAAGAGACAGAATCCAAAGCTCCATATATCTCCATGGGAAACATCCAAAGAAATGTATGTTTTGCAAATAGCAACGTCGCCCATCTGCTGCTGTGTTGGTACGTCTTCTCAGGAAAGAGCTGAGGGTCCATTAACAGTCCCATGACACTGCAGAATATCTTTCTGTCTCTGGCTGGTCCCTCTGATACCCAGGTGACTTCCTTAACAAGTCCTGCAGAAGGCACAGCTGTCCTGGGTCTGGGATTTTTCCCAAAGAGCACCAGCTGAACAAGCTGTCCAATCCCCTCACTGCTCACACAGGCGCACCCAGGAGCTGCAAGGAAGTGAGAGAGACAGGGCTGTCAAACCGTTCCCGGCCAAGGAATTCCCTGGTGGTCCAGTGGTTAGGACTCCATGCCTTTCACTGATGGAGCCCGGATTCGATTCCTGGTCGGGGGAACTAAGATCCCGTAAGCTCCGTGGCGCAAACCAAAAAAACAAAACAAAACCATTCCGGCCAACCGTCCTCATGGCCTGGGGAGATCAAAGCATTCTTTGATCCATTCAAAAAATATTGACTGAGCACCGTCTCTGTACCAGATACTATTCTAGCCACGAAGCATAAAACAGTGATCCTTTCCTCATGGGGCTTATGGTCTAATGGGGTCAGGTGATGGTATGAATTGAATGGAGCCCCCCCACCCCAATTCATCTGTTTAAGTCCTTTCTTAGTCTGTTCAGGTTGCTATAACAAATACCATAGGCCAAATAGCTTACAAATAACAGACATTTATTTCTCACAGTTCTCGAGGCTGGGAAGTCCAAGACCAAGGCAGATGTGGCATCTGGTGAGATCTCTCTTCCCGGTTCCTAGACAGCATCTTCTTGCTATAGCCTCACATGGAAGAACAGGCCAAAGAGCTTTCCAGGGTCTCTTTTTTAAGACCAGGAATCCCATTCATAAGGGCTCTGTCCACATGGCCTAATCACCTCCAAAAGGCCCTACCTCCTAATACCGTCACATTGGGGATTAGGTTTTAATCTATGAACTTTGAGGGGACACAAACATTCAGACTAACCCCCAGTACCTCAGAATTTCACCTTATTCAGCAATAATGATCTTGACAGAGGTCATCAAGTGAGGTCATTAGGATGGACCCTAGTACGACTGATGTGCTCATAAAAAGGGGAAATGTGGACACAGAGACAGACACACACAGAGGAAAACAATGTGAAAATACACCAGAGAGAAGAAGCTATCCCCAAACCAAGGGAGAGGGGCCTAGAGCAGATCCTGCCCTCGCAGCCCTCAGGAAGAACCAAACCTGCCAACACCTTGATTTTGGGCTCTGGCCTCCAAAACTGTGTGGCAATAAGTCTCTGCTGTTTAAGCCACCCAGTGTACGGTACTTTGTTACAGCAGCTCTAGCAAACTAATACAGGTGGTGAGAAGCACTTTGAGGAAAGACAAAGCAGGGTGAGGGGGCAGAGAGTGACAGGGGACAGGAGCAATAGAGAGGGTCATCAGAGCGAAGCCATGCTGCCCTCCAGGACTCCAAACAGGCCCAGTTCACTCCACCAGTACCACCCGTCGGAATGCTTCGAGCGTGGACAAAATAGCCCCAAAGGGTCCCAGGAATATTTTTACACACGTGCTTACACTGGACTCGGTGCATTTTGTGTCCAAGTTAAGAGGCAGCCATTGCTCCTTAAAAGGTTTTCATTTCCCTTGATGCTCCCTCTTTCTCTTTCTTCTCAACCACCCACCATCAACTGTATCTATCACCTTTCGCATGAAGAAATAATGGGACATGATTCAAACACGTCCTAGCAAGAGTCAACGTCTTCCAAAAATCTGTCCACACTCTATCATGCCCTTTCCCTGTGACCCAGGCATGGTGGGGGACAGGAAGGCAGAAATTAGGCATGCCAAGCCAAGGTCACAGTCATAGAATCACCTGCCTAGCCCGAGCGTAACCTGCAACTTCAGCCCAGTTAGCACAGGTGCTAACACGCCAAGGTGATCCAAATATACAACATACAAACCTCCATTCAGACGGCATTGCTGACACAGATGGGCAACGAAGCAGTGGCTCTTAACATTTTGGGGGTAAATAATTCCTTGTAGAATCTGATGAAGTCATGGATCCTTGCCCCAGAAATATAATTATACACATACAATTTGTAGGGGTCCATGGAACCACAAAGCTCCTTATGGCCCCTCACTAGTTAGTAGAATCCAGGAAATAACCTCTGCAATGGTGAGGATGACCAAGAAACAAAAGACAAAGAATAAGCAGGGAGCAAGCAAGGTGGAGGAGGCTTCAAAATATATCACTGGAGAGGACTGATTGCCTTAAAATATAAAAAGTGCCTATAAATCAATAAGAGAAGACCAAAACCCAAGGGAAGATGGAGAATGGACATGAACAATTAACAGAAATGAATCCAAATTGTTTTTGGACATATGAAATATGTTTCAATTCACTTACAAATATGATAAACTACACATAAAAAAAGATACATGTTTAATCTACTAGATAGGCAAAGATCAGAAAGTTTGAGAGTACCTTATATTGATAAAGATGTGGAAAGAAACTCACATACCAGGTTTATGGAAGTATAAACTAGGACAACCTCTTTGGCAGGCAATTTGGCAATATTCGTCACAGTTAAAAGTCATACCCTTGGGAATCCACCCCGTAGTCCAGTGGTTAGGGCTCAGAGCTTTCACTGCAGGAGCCCAGGTTCGATCCTGGTTGGGGAACTAAGATCCCACAAGCTACACAGTGTGACCAAAAAACAAAACACAAAACAAAAAGAGTCATACCCTTTCGCCTAAGGCTAGGAATTTATCCCTCAGATATACCTGAAACATTTACAAGATGACACAGAGGCACAGATATTTACTGCTGCACTATTGGGGAATAAGAAAAAATTGTATACAACCTAAATGTCCATTCTTTAATTGTGCTTAATTCCTTAAGTGATGTCCATTGGCATACTTATCAAGGAATGACTAAGTAAACATGGTACCACCATACAATGAATACTATGCAGTAATTAAAAAGAATAAGGCAATTCTGTAGTGATCTGGGGGAAGGATGTTCAAGATATATTGTTAAGTGAAAAAAGCAAGATACTGAACAGCATGTATAGTGTAAAAATATATTTCCCTATGTCTACACCTTTACAAATGCATGCATATGGAGTTTCAAATGTATGTACACTTGTATGCAGATAGAGTATGTTTGGAAGGATACACAGGAAGCTAGAAGTGGGGTTGCCTCTGGGGAGAGGAACCCATCACTGAGGCACACAGGTAAAGGCAGAATTACCTTTCACCGCATCCCCTCTTGAAACCTTTCCATTTAAGACCACGTGTCTGTATTTCCTATTGCAGACTTTAGCCAAATGAATCTTAAAACACACACACACGTGATTAAAAACCAGAAAGAGTCCAGTAATTAGAAACCGCATAGCTGTAGGGAAGAGCCGGTTCGCTGGAGGTAGACGTGGTAAGAGGGTGTTAAGAGATGGCTCCCACCCGAGCAATCCTTCCTGTCACCCGAATGTCCTGAATCATGACTCTGCTTGGCAACAATGCAATTTCCCACAGCTCAGGAGTGATGCGGGAGGGATGATCTCTCCCACTGTCTCTGATTAGACACGCTGGTCGACAAGTAGACCCGACTCTGTGGACATAAAGTCCTCGAGAGAAAACACACAGAACACATGAAAGTACCCCAAAGGTACCACAAACCCAACAGTGAGCCCTGAGCATCCTAACGTGAAAAGAAACGTGAGGCCAGAGTATTCCAGGATGCTCCCTGTTAGGAGTAGACTGTGGCTGTTCCCTCATTTCAGGTGCAGAAGCATCAAAACTAGGTGGGCAAGGTAGGGCGGGAAGCTGCCCACTTTGTTTACGGATCCGGCCTGGACTCAGATCAAGACCCTGGACTCTGGCCTGTCTTCTCCCAGTAAGCAGTGGACACCTGGCCGCGCTGCACCACTTCCCTTTCTGACTGAGAACTTCCTCCCCAGCTGCTGACCTCTGCTGCGAGCTCACCCCGGGAACTACCCTCGGCAAGTGTCCAAAGCCACGCCCCTTCCAGGGCAGCCCTCACCCAATGACGGGTCCAGGGTCCAAAGTTACAAGGCTCAGTCCCCTCGCCCCAACCCTGGACACCTCAGTAGATACAAAGATGCAGAGCCCCCAGCTTGGACCTCTCAGCTCCAGAGTGCAGCATGGCATGGGCGAGGGGCTTCAGCTGGGACTGCATCGGGGCCCAACTTCTGCCTCTGCCCAATGCTGCCTTGCCCCTCTCCTCGCCTCTCCTCCCCTCACAGGTGCTGGTCCCGAGTATACACCGTAAGACCACATTCCCCTCCTTCCTTATAAGGAGAGGGAGATTTGCAGACAGAGAAGACACACAGGGGAAAGAAGGGCATATGAAGGCAGAGGCAGAGATTGGGGTGTCGCATCCACAAGCCAAAGGGATGCCGGGGATGGTCAGCAAACACCAGAAGCTGCAAAAGGCGTGGAAAGATCCTCCCCTAGAGCTTTCAGAGGTTCTGCCAACACCTTGATTTTGGACCTGTGGCTTCCAGAAGTCTAAGAGAATACATTTCTGTTGTTTTAAGCCACCCAGTTCGTGGTCGTTTGTTAGGGCAGCCCTAGCAATAGAGAAGAGAAGGTCAGAGGAAAAATCTACTCAGGGCATACCTCCACGTAGTCAACAAAGGTAAGGACACCAGCGAGTTGGTTCTCACCTGCCCAGGGCTGCTTCTAGCAACTAATGAGAAAATGCATGGAAGACCCTGAACATGCCACAAGGCGCTATACCGCTGAGCTGGCGTTCAGGAGACAGGAGAGGCAACAGCTCTGTCTACCTTTGTAGAAGTATCTACCTCCTCGGGTACCATTCAGGTCCCGTGGTTCACCCCCTTCCTGCTGGTCGTCCTACCAGCCAGCACCATTTCATCAGAGAGCATGAAATTCAATTCAGGTCAGCACTTGAAAGTGGCCAGGGCCCAGACTGAGCAGAGGAAGAGGTTTCACCACTTTGCTAAAAGTAAGGCTTGGGGATTATCTACGGGTTTCAATTAACCAAGAGAGCAGGTCGCTGGGTTACCATGAATATCGAGATGGGGCGTACATCCGAGGTAAACGATACTTGGTGTCCAAACCACCTTCCACAGGACACCCAGTCTGCTCCTCTCTCTGGACAGACACGGCTGCCACTCCCCACACCTCCTGGAAAAGTTAACCCCTGGGATGGATGATTGCCACGCGGCACTGGAACAGCCACCAGCGTGCGGACCGCTGTCGTTGAGCCCAGCCTGTGCCGGTGACTCCACACCCGCAGAGAAAAGGTCAGGCTGTGTCCTCTTCGTGGGCACTATTCAGCACTGTTGTGCTGACTGAAAGCGCCCTTTGAAGTCCATGGGACCTGCGTATCAATGAACACTGAGAAGTGAGCCCAAAGTGCCAATTTCCATCATTCACAAGGACTTCAAAAAGATGAGGCAGGGCAGGAAGTTCAAAAAGATTGTGCCTGTGAACTGCAGCATGCAATCTCGGAAATTATAGGCGCTGCCTTATCACAAGCAACACACTGAGCAGGTGCTTTTCCCCAATGCCTTTCGCTTGCCAAGAAATCCCTGCTGGGGACTAATAGGAATTTCCAGTTCCCTAGGCATTTCTTGAGCCTCAGAGCTATTACCCCTAAATTTCTAGCACTTTAAAAAAAAAAAAATACGGGATTTAGCACCTGTCTGTTTCCGAAATACTTGCTAAAAACAGATCTGCCAAAAGGCCACCTCTAAAATTAGTCATATTTCCTGATCCAAAAAACATAGTAAATTGTATTTTTAGTAACTCCTTCACTCCAGGTATCTGGTGCTGTCATGCTTGAAGCATAATTATTGGCAACTTATTAAGCAGGCAACCCTTATTTTTAGCCCCCAAATAGCTCCAATGAAAGTGATAAACAGGCTTTTTTTTTTTTAACCAAGGGTTAGAACAAGGTAAACATCTCAACCAATCATTTTCTGTACCTAACTTTGTCTCTCAGAGAGACTTAATCACACAAAAATGTAATTGTGGCCTCAACTATTTTTCCCTTTTTGCAGCTTTGCCTACCTGTGGAACCTGCTCTATACTTGAGATACCCCTATGCTCTTCGCTCTAAGCCTCTGCAACGATATTCTTTCATCTTTAAAATGAATAACCTATCAAGTACCAGAGACTGTGCCTTTCATAGGTATCGGGGACCAATACAGAGCCCGCAAGCACACCTCTTCCTGCACGTTTCAAAGTTACCACTTAACACTCCTGCACAGCAACTTTGCTCTTCGTCTCAAAGCCACTGAGAATCCCTTTTTTCAAAGTCTGATTTTGTGATCATTTTTCCTTGTCTAATCATCAACCTAGTCAAAGACAGACTGAGAACATGCGGGTTAAGAGTTTCACATGATCGAGTGAATGATTTATTTTCAAAGCCGCGTGAACGGAGGATGGCAGCAACTCAAAGCTACAGGAGGACAAAATTAGGTCTTGCCCAAAGCCATCCTTTCTTTTCCAGTGGTAAAAGGGCACTAGATTCAAATGACTTTCAAACAACTTCGGAGAGAGGCTGGCCAAAAAAAAAAACAAAACAAAATACTGTCCTGCAGGCAGTGGTGGGAAAAGGAGCCTCTTGATAAGATAGGATTGAAGCCTGAATGAAAGTCAGGAAAAAGCGGCTCCGTTTGTCAGACGGACTCAGACGGTAATTCTCAGCGAGCCATGTAGGATGGCACCCAAAGCTTTTTGGAAACGTGCGCCAAGTCAAAACACAACACGCACACACACACACACTACACACCCTAAGCCAGCAATACCCTGGCTGCTGGCATAAATCACCCAACACAATGTGCACAGTTTGAGACTGCAACTGCAGGCGTGGGGGCACCTCCCCTTCTACCCTTTCTCCATCCCCCTTTGCAGATTTTTCATGAACTGATTCCTCAGGACAGGCTGCCCTGGATCCTTCCACTCAGGGGATGGCGTGGGGGGGGGATACATCTATTTCTTAGGACAGCCTTCATGACTTAATTCCCCTCCCGCGGTGGTCTGTGTCCTTTCCAAAAAAAAGGAATAGAGAAAAGTGAAGTGCTTTCTCCAGAAAGGGGGAATTATTGAAGGGAGAGGCCCTTCTGGAACACTCACATCACCCACTCTGGGGACACTTCGTCTCCTCCCTTCCTCTGGGTCCTGTCACCTCGAGGTCTCCCCTTGCTTGGCTCACAGGAGTAACCCCTCTCTGGGCGAAAACCCTCTTAATAGGTCACCTTGTAAAGAGACCTGGAGGCTGCAAATAGTGTGAGGTTGACTTCACCTTTGTTTTGGCCTTAGTAAGACATTATCCAGCACATGAGTGGGGCTGGGAACTCATGAACTCAGCAATACTTCCCAGGCAGAATCATGTATACACACACACCACACACACACACACACACACACACACACACACACACACACACAAACATTTTAATCTCTACGATCTGCCAAAAACCAAATCTTTTAGTTAAGCATTAAGGTGTTGGATCTGGGAGATAAAAAGCTATGAACGACACCCATTGTTTCTTTCAAGCTGGCCATTAAGTGAACTAAAACCCAGATTTCTCACGACGCCTGCATTCCCTGAGCACTGATTCTCAGGGCTGAAGTAGGGCACATCGGAAAAATCTCTCAACCTCCTTCTCCACTCTAAGAACCACACTCCTTAACTAGATCCAATCGATTAGTCCAGCTCAATAATTTTACATCCAATTAATTGTTCCTCCCCTTGTGGAGAGGAAGTGAGATGCATCATTCAAGAAAGACAAGATGAGATAAACGGGCGTTAGCACCTAAGGGTGAGGGGAAATCCTCACTGGACCCCATCCGGGCAGGAATTCCCCACATTTCAGTGAGCCTTCGGGCCCAGCACAGAGCTCCAGAACCCAAGCATCCGGCTAGGGACTGAGCTCTGAGTGCATCCTCGGGCAGTGCAGCCAAAACGAACAGCCTGATGTTAAGAAGCAAAAATGCAGCGGAGAGGAGCCGGACCCACAGCACGGACCGGAAAGGGGAAGGCAGCCCGAAGCAGCTGAGCCGCAGGGGAGGGGAAGCGAGCGTGCCTCTAACGTTGCCCATTCTGCTGTCAGCGTAACGCCCCGTCTCTTTTTGCTAAGTTTCAAGAGGAAACACACACAACTAGACTGAATCCTATACATTTCGAATCAAAATAAAGTTCTACCCCCGTGTGCCGGGCACGGAGAATTGAGCGCACTGTGGTTAGCAAGCTGGGGCCTCGGGCATCCCCGTGCCATGACGGGATGTGTAAGTTCCCAGCCCACTGCGAACCCAGGAGTAAACGGTGCCGTGCTCCCTTTGGACTAGAATGAGGTTTGGAGTTTTTTGGTTTTGTTTTTGTTTTTCTTCTTCTTTGAAGAGTTACTCAATTCAGTGAGTTCATCCTGAACACTCCCGTTTTGTACGGAAATTCAAGCAAGAGGCACTTTTAGAACTGCTCACTCTAACCCCACTTACCCAAAACAAAGGGCACTCCACCCAGAGCGGCTGTAGGAAAAGGACACGTGACAAGGGTGATGGAGACCTGCACTCAAATGCAAGAGGCTCCAGGACACACTGGGGAACCGAGGAGGGAGATTACAGACAAGTGAGGCTTGGGACTGGAGGGCAGGGCGGCTCGCCCAGTAATCAGAGGTCACACAGCAGTGCATTCCCAAGGAACTTCCAGGCCAGACAGAGGATCCCAGGGCAGAGGGTGGAAGGGCAGGTAGGAAGCCTGGAGCTTCCCACTCCCACCCACACTGCTGACGCCTCCCTGGTGAATGGGCCACAAAAAGGGGCTACTACCCCACCTGTGCTAAGCAAGCCCCAGCCTGGGGGGAGCCTTGAGTCTCAGATGATCATGAACTTGGGGCAACCCCAGCCTGAAGTAGCTCCAAGCTTAGGGTAACTCCCAGGCTGGGGCAGCCTCCCGGCTGGAGCCTCACCTCAGAAGTAAGTCATCCCATTATGGGTTTCTTCTCACAGATCTAAGTTACAACTTAGGTCTAGCTGAGGCTTGCCTGGCAAGGGTTCACACACTGCTAACGTCTCACAAGGCTGGAGGGGGTACCCTTGCAGGTGTCTGGGGTCCCTCCTTTGCTTTCCCCTCTTCTAGGAAGATAAGAAGGCGTCTCCCAACCTCTGAAACATGGGGAGAGCGGTGTGTAGTTCGGTATCTGCCAGAGCAGGATCCTTACTGCAGCTCCCACCCCAGCGGCTGTAGTGAGGAGTGAAGGAGGGGGTGATACGGGGATGCAGGGGTGGGAAGGGTGGGTGGAGGGAGGGGCGGCGCGTGAAAATCCTCCTGTGAGCACTCAAAACTTCCCCTAGCTGCCGCAGCCCACAAGCGGGTACGTCCCTGGGCTCTCGTCCTTCCCCCACCTCCTACCCAGAGCCCAGGGTGCGGATCAGACTCTAAGTTCCCCCAAGGGCTGGCTAATCGGCTCTCCCACCCTCAGCGTAAGGGCCCACGCACTCCATTCCTGGCTCCAGCCTCTCCACTGATCTGCCGCCCCTACCGGCCCGGAGATCAGAGTCCCCCAGACCCCAGCCCACCCCACCCCCGCGCTGGTGTCCGCCAGGCGGCGCCCTTCGAGGAGCAAAAAAGGCTGCGGGCGGCTTCGCGGGGAAACCAGTCGCCCCCCGGGGAAAGTGACCCCATATCGCCCCTCGGGAAAGGCCGGTATCCTGGCTGCGAGGGTCTGCGCGCGCGTCTGGCTCGACCCCACTTTCAACCCGAGAGGAAAAGCCGACGGAGCGGGAGGCGCCCGTCCGGGGCTCCGCAGCCAGACTCGCAGCGCAGGGCTCTCCGCAGGGGCCCCGCCGCCCCTGCCTCCCCGATCCCCCAACCCAAAGGCCAGGGGCCGGCGCCCCGGGCGGCTCACCTTCTCTCCGGTCAGCACGTGCAGCCCCTCGCGCACCTTGGCGAAGGAGCCCTCGCCCAGCTTCCTGCTGCCTATGAGGTAGTTGCCCACGCGCTTGTGGTGCTGGAAGTCGCGGAGCCGCTCGCGGGGCACGCCGCTCACCCAGGCCGGCAGGAAACTTCCCTCGCAGGCCGCCGCCGGCCTGGCCGCGTCCTCGGCGCCGCCGCCGCCCCCGGGCGCCGCCGGCTCGCCCAGGAGCCCGTCCCCCGCCGCCGCCGGCATCACGCTTGCCCGCTGCCCGCGCCGCTCCGGCTCTGCTCCCACGGGCGCGGCTCCTCCTCCTAGTCCGGCCCACGCGACTCCCCCGGCTCCTCCCGCCGCCACCCCGGGCCCGGCCCCGCCCGGCCCGCGGCTCCCGCGCCCCGGGCCGCCGCCGAGCGCCGCGCGCAGACAATAGCGGTCGCCCAGGCCACAGGGTACCGGGGACCCGCCCACAAGAAGTTCTTCTTCGGAGGGTCGCCCGGGCCCCTTTCGGGACCCCGAGACCCTGCCCGGGGTCCCGTCCGGGCGGCTAGTGACAGTCGCCCAGCTCGGGTGCGCGGGGAACGAGCCGGCTGCGGAGGGGCGGGCGAGGGGGGGGGGGCGCGGTCCGGTGCCCGGTCCCGGAGCCGGGGTGCCTGGTCCCGGAGCCCGGGCGTCTCGGCAGCCTCCGCCCTAGCCGCCGCGGGCTGGCCCGCACGGGCTCGTGTCCGGCTCGCTGGCTCCTAGCTGCGCGCCGGGCGGCCGCTCCCGCCCGAGAGCAGCGCGCGGCGGGCTGCAGGCGCCCTCTGGAAGGCAGCAGAAGAAAGCCCCATTCAGTTTGAATTTGCAGAAATTTAATCCGGTCGCGGGCGGCGGGAACAGATGCGAGCTCCACTCTGCAGCCTGTACACTTTCAAATCCCTCGTAGCCCCTCCTTCCCCGCGCGCAACAGCCAAACTCGACCCTCGCCGGAGAGGGGAGGGCCCTGGGAGGGGAGCAGCGGAGTGGGCGGCGGAGCCACCTGAGCGCCGGGCAGGGGGACCTCGCGCTGCCTCGAAGACGCGCGCTCCCGGGCCGCCCAAGTCGGGCCGCCTCCGGCTGCGCCTCTCGCCTAGATTCGGGGCTCGGGCTTTCTGGACCTTTCGGCGAAAGGTCCAGCCGCACCCACCCTGGGCAGGAGGAAGGGAGGGAGGCTCTCTCGAACCCGGTGGACTGTGGGTTAGGTGCCCGGTGTGCAGCCCCGGGCGTGGAACATAGTAGGACCCTCGGACCCTGGATGGGTGGATAGATGGATGGGTGGAAGGAAGGATGGAGAGGTGGCGGGGCGTCTGCCCGGGCTCACACCAGAGGGGAACGCTGTGTTGGAGGAGGAGCAGCCGCAACAATACTAGTAGCAGCAGCAACGTAGGAACCAGGGCATTTGCTGCCTCTGCTCGTACGTTTACACCTTCTCTGCTTTCCATTGAAATGATGCCGGTGATTGCAGGATGCGATGGACCAGCGCTCCCTGCTCCTGGAGGCTTTTGTTCTGTGTGCGCCCTGACTCTGCTCATCCCTCGTAAACAAGTGCAGCTGCCCTGACCACTCTGATCTTCTCCAGGATCCCCAGCGTCTTCTCAAACCAAAAATGAGGAATCTCGTGGCAGGGAGGGGGGAGGAAGGTGGGGGGAGGAAGGGGGAGGCATTTACAAAGTGCTACCTGTTGAGCAGCCAGATAAAAGACACCAGCGTTTCAAGCATACTTAACCCCTGACATTACAGCATCAGAGTTCAAAGGCAGGATTCGGTCCTCAAGTTCCTTTCACTACTGACTCCGCTGTAAACAATTATGGCATGATCCACGTCAGTGCTCTGAGATACGGGCGGGGCGGGAAGAGGAGGTGGTGCACAGCAGTCGTTAATCCAGTGTCTTGGGGGCTTTCTGACCCATGTGAAAAGTGACCCAGAGGAACGCCTGTTTTAAGTAGATCTAATTTTAAATATGCTATGATCGACTACTCACGTGTTATGACTAGGGTTGTTTTCCATCAGTCTCCTCATTGTTCCCTCTTCTCAATATTAAAAATACACTTTCAAATGTTTTTCTTGCTGTGCTTAAGGGACTTCATTACTCCCACCCACCCCCATAATTTCCACAAGGCCAATCCAATCGCTATAATGTCCTCCGATTCAATGATCAAATTTTAGGACCGTAACCTGGTGGGAGAAGGGGCTATATGACCAGCGCTGAGTGAATGTTCAACAAAGATCTGATGGACGAGGAATATGGAGCTCACTTTGGGATCAAAACCATTCTGCATCTTCTTTCTGAAAAGGTTTTAGAGTTTCCCCAGTTAGTAGCCTATGTGTTAATAGAGTATGAATTTCTTTAAATTTTAGGATGATTCGCTCTGTATGAAAATTTAGAAATTACTTTATTATAGAGTAAGGCAAATGTCAGAGACAGTTCATCAAATTACCTTTATGGCCTAAAAAAAAAAAAAGCTAGCAATTCAGGCACAAAAATGGTGGAAGATATTTACAATGAAATAGAGATTTTCTTTCCTTTTCTTTCCTTTTAATTACCCTCTATGGGTGGAGGTCAGGAAAGGGGTGAAGAAGAGAGAAAATCCAGGCCCATTAATTCTTTTTCAATGCCTGGGTTTGATTCAAGTTCACTGCTAATTCCATCAGCTGGGATGGATGCCAAAGAGAAGTCCAGATCTTACCCTTCCTGGGCTTAGTAACTGGTTTTTGAACCATAGGTCCTGTCCTCTGAAATGGCCTTGTTTAATAAGGAATAAGCCCAGAAATTCCTTTATGTAGGACAAATCAGTACACGAAACAATGGACTGCCCTCATGTTAGATACGTAGGAAACAACTTGTTGAAAGTCCTAGTCCAGCATTGAAGATTCTCTACTAATTATTCCAAACTATATGTCTTCTCTTCCTGTGGGATGTCCCTGAGCACTACATTTCAGCTGTCTTTATCCGGGATGGGGCTTCCTCACCTCTGCACCTTTTTTCTTTTGGCTGCGTAGGGTCTTTTAGTTGCGGCATGCGGGATCTTTGTCGAGGCGTGCAGGATCTTTCATTGCAGCGCTGGCTCTTCGTTGTGATGCGTGGGCTTCTCTCTAGTTGTGGTGTGCGTGTTTTCCATTCTCTAGTTGTGGTGCACAGGCTCCAGGGCGTGTGGGCTCTGTAGTTGTGGCGTGTGGGTTCCAGAGCATGTGGGCACTGTAGTTTAACAACAGTGAGCTGCAATAGGCTGATCACTCGTCCTTCTCTCTTACTCTATATCACTCATTCTTCTTAAGTTCTGTATTACTTCCTGTGAATATCTTTCTTCTCTTTTAGACTTTTTGAGAACAAGAGATTCTATTTGCCCTAGAGAACCTAGCACAGTGCCCTGAGACATGGTCATCATTCAATACATATTTGCATAAATGAAAGCAATCATGGGACTTCCCTGGTGGTGCAGTGGTTAAGAATCTGCCTGCCTAATGCAGAGGTCACAGGTTCGTTCCCTGGTCCAGGAAGATCCCACATGCCACGGAGCAACTAAGCCCATGTGCCACAACTACTGAGCCTGTGCTCTAGAGCCCGTGAGCCACAACTACTGAAGCCTGCTCGCCCTAAAGTCCACACGCTGCAATTACCGAGCCCACGCACCGCAACTACTGAAGCCCACGCGCCGCAACTACTGAAGCCCATGCACCTAGAGCCCATGCTCCTCAACAAGAGAAGCCGCTGCAATAAGAAGTCCACGCACCACAATGAAAGGTAGCCCCCGCTCGCCACAACCAGAGACAGCCCACGCACGGCAATGAAGACCCAATGCAGCCAAAAAATAAATTTAGAAAAAAAAAGAAAGCCATCGTTCACGGATTCTCAAATGAGTGGAGCTTCATTGCTCCAGACAGCAAGATCCCCTCTGTCCTGGTGGAAGACACTTCTAATAACTTTCTAAAAGCGTTTGCAGTTATATTGTTCGTTGCCTATGGGTAGTCAACAAATATAATTGTTTGTCTTGGGCCATTCTCTAATTCGGATGCATTAACCCTTTAAAAAACATTACCAATTACAGTGGGCTGGAAAGCCGTGAAAAGCTTTCTCAGTTGACTTGTACCAGCTGTCTCCTTCCCATCTCTTTCACCATCTCCTCCTTCCATATGGCTGGGAGACTGTCTATGTGCTCCCACAGAATGCCAGCTAGGAGACCCAGCTGGAAGCAGTCAAAGACAATTAGAAGTAATCAGCTGGCATGACCAGGAAATGAAAGTTGTCTGGAGGGGGTTAGGATGGCAGAAGCTGGCTGGTGACTGGAGAAAGAACGGAGAGCAAAGCAAAGAGAGCAGGCCTGAAGAAACTTTGCCTGGAAGACATTCTCTGAACTCTATACGTTAGTTCTCCCCAAACAAAGCTTCCAGTAAATCACAGAGGCAGGACTTGAACACATGTCCCCAGAGTTCACGTGCACCGTTATCTTTTCACAGCACTCGGCTGTTGAATGTGTACAATGCAAAGGCTGAGGAAGGCGGGGTCCCTCAGTCACAGACGGGGGTGTAGAGGCAACCTAAGCTGGCGCTGGAGAACAGGGAACGTGCAACACCCCGCAGTGATGTCCTTCTCTGAAAATGAATCGTGACTCGCCACCTCCCTGTGCCTCAGTCTCCTCCATCTGTAAAAGTGGGATATTAAGGAAGCGTGAGGCTTAAATGAGAGGATGAACACAAGCATTCAGCCTAGTACCCGGCACTTCGAAACACACGGTGAAGTTTAGCTCTCACTCCTTCCATCAATACCGTGATCATCACAACACTGGGAGAGGTCACTCAAGAAGGCCCCAGAATTCCACAAACACAACTACCCTTATTACTGAGGAAGCCAATGCATTTTCTCCAGGTGGGATCACTTCCCTGAATCCAGAGTCCTGTGACCAAACCCTCTTCTTCTCCACCAGGCTGTCTGAAAGGATCTCAGACTTAAACTGGGCTCAACACACACACACACACACCCTGCTCCACTCCTATTCCAGGGTTGTACCCCAACTCACCCCCAAATCTAAGAATCATCCTTTGCTTCCTCTCCTTCCTGAGCCTCATATCCAGTCCCTCAGCAAATGCTATGGGTTCTACTTTCACAACACACCCACATGTGACCATGGCTGGCCATTCTCACCATCGTCACCTTCTTCAAGCTACCATCCTCTCTCTCCTCCTAACTGGTATCCCTTGTTTCCATAGCAAAGCCCAAACCATGTCCTAAAAATGGGAATCCTATCACAACACCACTTCCCTTCCCCAAACTGTCCAACAGATCCCCCACCACAGAAAAGACACCCACGTGCCTTATCCTGGTGCAGCCCCTGCTTCCCTCTTCAGCATCCAGCCTCCCAAGACTCACTAGCGGTACCTCCCTCCTGCCCCGACTACAAGCCACGCAGCTCCTTCCCACCTCAAGGCTCTTACCCTTGCTTTTCCCTCTGTGCCAATAGCACACTTCTCGTCGATCTTGGTGTGGTCTGTCCCTCCCTTCATTCAGGGTTCTGCACTCTGGATCAGAGAGCAGGGAGACCTCCCCAGGTCCCCTCATTGCCATCCTCTAACCCCAAACTCTACTGCATATTTCCTTGTGCCATTTGGTCAGTAGCTGACAGAAGGGTGCACATTCGTTTGTTTATGCACATCTCTCTCTCCCTCTAGACTTTAAGGTCCATGCAGCCAGGACGTTGGCCGTATCCCAACCCCTGTGCATGCCCGGCATATTGTAGGAGCTCAGCAACACCTGTGGAACCCCATCTCGACTCCTGATATGCCCATGCACGGAGTCTGGATGGTGGTACCAAGCCTGCCCTCCTGCGACTGCTTCCCAGCACCACTGAGGTGATGTCTTCCAACAAGATCCTGATGGCTGCCCCCAAGGGAGCTCAAGGCTTAACATGGTTGAACCTCCATCAGGCCCCAAGAGCCAGATATCATGGCTATTTCAGTAAGAAAAATGTACCGCCCACCTCACAGCCACATGGGAGCCTGGGCTTTCGGATTCCACATCTAAGGTTTGGTCCCTTCCTCCAAATTCCAGAGAGAGGCTATTGAGCAGGATTGGAAGTTAAAATATTTTACAGGAAGTAATCATCACATATACTCCTCTGGACCGTTTCTCCTTGCCTGCACTTCTCCTTGGCAGTCAACACCAAGAGCCCGAGAGCTACGAGGCCCTTCCCCCTCCCTTTACTTCTCTGACCTGTCTCTCCCTATTCACTCCAGTGAAGCCACACTTCTCCTGCAGTGGGCCCTTTACGTTATCTATTCCCTGGAATAGCTTTCCCCCAAGTATCTGCAGAGCCAGCCCCCTCACTGTCTTTGGGTCTTGGCTCAGAGGTCACCCACTCTGTGAGCCTGTGTCTGACCTCTTCATTTCCACCACAGACGTCCCCCAGGCTACCTCTTCCCCTACCCCCCCTTCCCCTTCTCTGCTTGATGTTTTTTCCTGGCACTTAACACCATGTGACAAATCATATATTTTCCTTATTTATTTTGTTTACTATCTGTCTCGCTCCCTAGAATGGAGGCTCCATGAGGGCTGGGATTTTTTGTTCAGTGTTCTATGCGTGGTACCAGGCACACAGGAAGTACTCAATACAAATCTGTCGTGATTAAATGAATTTGTAATTCACAGGTTCTCCTGTTGCTGATGAGGGGACCATGATAAATGAGAAAGCAGAAAAAAGAAACACAGCAAAACTGAGTTCTGTTAGAGAAAGCTTACATCAAAAAGAAAGAATTGAGGGCTTCCCTGGTGGCGCAGTGGTTGAGAGTCCGCCTGCCGATGCAGGGGACACCGGTTCGTGCCCCGGTCCGGGAAGATCCCACATGCCACGGAGCGGCTGGGCCCATGAGCCATGGCCGCTGAGCCTGCGCGTCCGGAGCCTGTGCTCCGCAACGGGAGAGGCCACAACAGTGAGAGGCCCGCGTACCGCAAAAAAAAAAAAGAATTGAAAAAAAAAAAAATCAGTATTCATGCCGCAAAGATAAACCTCCATAACAAGCTCCACATCTGTAGGATGGCAGGAAGGGAAAGGTTATTATCAGCACTAAGGCTTGAAATACGTGGCCTCCATTTACAGGTGCGAACGTCTGTCCATTTCTTGCTGGGGACTGGGCGGAACCATGCAGCATCATCAGGTCTGCAGGGGCACCTGGAGAGTGAGCACACACAGTGGGGCACCTCTAAAATCTGACCCGTAGGTAGAGGGTCAGTGAGTGGAGGGGCATTCTGGAACTGAGCCCACTCACCAGTCACGAGTCAGGCACTCACGCAGGCTGATGGCAGAAGCCTGCTCTGGAGGGTCAGTGGCCAGATTCAGACAACAAGAATCAGGCGCCCCCTGCTGGTTGACTCAGCTCTGCTTTCCCTCCACAGCCCAAGGAGCCACAGACAGAACACCAGTCTGGAAACAAGAAACTCCCTCATCCGCTGGTTTAGTGACCCTCAGCAGGGCACTTATTATCTCTGACATCAGTTTTCTCCACCTGTAAAGGGAATAACTCCTTTCTGTCATTCCTAGTTCCCAGGAATGTCCCCTGGATAAAATGAGGCAAATATGCGTGCATGTGCCACGAAACTAGAAGCTATTTTGGTCATTGCTGTCTTAAGTCAAAATGGAAAGTGGGGCTTCCCTGGTGGCGCAGTGGTTGAGAGTCCGCCTGCCGATGCAAGGGACACGGGTTCGTGTCCCGGTCCGGGAAGATCCCACATGCCGCGGAGCGGCTGGGCCCGTGAGCCATGGCCGCTGAGCCTGCGCGTCCGGAGCCTGTGCTCCGCAACGGGAGAGGCCACAACAGTGAGAGGCCTGCGTACCGCAAAAAAAAAAAAGAATTGAAAAAAAAAAAAATCAGTATTCATGCCGCAAAGATAAACCTCCATAACAAGCTCCACATCTGTAGGATGGCAGGAAGGGAAAGGTTATTATCAGCACTAAGGCTTGAAATATGTGGCCTCCATTTACAGGTGCGAACGTCTGTCCATTTCTTGCTGGGGACTGGGCGGAACCATGCAGCATCATCAGGTCTGCAGGGGCACCTGGAGAGTAAGCACACACAGTGGGGCACCTCTAAAATCTGACCCGTAGGTGGAGGGTCAGTGAGTGGAGGGGCATTCTGGAACTGAGCCCACTCACCAGTCACGTGTCAGGCACTCACGCAGGCTGATGGCAGAAGCCTGCTCTGGAGGGTCAGTGGCCAGATTCAGACAACAGGAATCAGGCGCCCCCTGCTGGTTGACTCAGCTCTGCTTTCCCTCCACAGCCCAAGGAGCCACAGACAGAACACCAGTCTGGAAACAAGAAACTCCCTCATCCGCTGGTTTAGTGACCCTCAGCAGGGCACTTATTATCTCTGACATCAGTTTTCTCCACCTGTAAAGGGAATAACTCCTTTCTGTCATTCCTAGTTCCCAGGAATGTCCCCTGGATAAAATGAGGCAAATATGCGTGCATGTGCCACGAAACTAGAAGCTATTTTGGTCATTGCTGTCTTAAGTCAAAATGGAAAGTGGGGCTTCCCTGGTGGCGCAGTGGTTGAGAGTCCGCCTGCCGATGCAGGGGACACGGGTTCGTGTCCCGGTCCGGGAAGATCCCACATGCCGCGGAGCGGCTGGGCCCGTGAGCCATGGCCGCTGAGCCTGCGCGTCCGGAGCCTGTGCTCCGCAACTGGAGAGGCCGCAACAGTGAGAGGCCCGCGTACCGCAAAAAAAAAAAAAAAAAAGGAAAGTGTCTGGGGCGTACATTAGAAATCAATGAATTTAAAATAAAATAGAAAGTGAACGGTTGGAAAGATGTAGTCAGACAGAGCCTCTTCCTTTCAAGGTGGAGGCTTTCTGGGGAGTATTGACATGGGTAGAGACATCTTCATGCTTTGTGCCTACTGTCACAGGTCCATCCACAATGCCCCTACCTCAGATCTCCTTTAATGATGATTTTCCCATGTTTCTCCTTCCAGACCTCTGATCAACTGACCAAGCCATTTGTCACTGCTGAAGAGTGTGTGTAGAGATAGTAGATGGATGACATATATTCTCCATCTAGACCAGTGGATGACCAGGTACACCATCGAAGCCACTCGTTAGAGGGAATTCGCCTCATTCTTGTCTTTAAGGCCGATCCTGGGGGCAGCCGTAGTGTCACTGTGTATTTTTGCCTAGTACCCTCACACACCAACCAAGAACCAAGCTTGTGCTTTTTCCTCCTCCATCAGTGTATCATCAGGGATGCCCTTCCAAATATGGCCATAAGTGTGAGCTGATGTAGAGTTGCGGGTGCAAAAGGGGAGCAGGTTATGGAGGTCTGAGCTACCTGCTTATATCGCTTGCTTGGGCCATCAGGCCCTGCTCATGATCCAGCGCAGAAGGCTGGACTTGGGCTGAATGCTCCAGTTCCAAGAGGCATGGATGGGAAAGTTCATTCTGGTTGTTCTCAGGAGGCCTCAGTTCCTTGCCACATGGACTTCTCCAAATGGTTTGACTGTCCTCATGACAAGACAGTTGGCTTCCCCTCAGTGCCGTAGTCTGTAAGAGAAGGCAAGGCAGAAGCCTCAATCACTTTGTTTTTGAGAATTTTATTGAGTTTTAATGGACAATGAAACATTTTGTATATTTAAGAGATACAACTGGATGGTTTGATATAGTGTACGTACACATTGCAAAATATTCACCACAATCAAGTCAATTAACATATCCTTTAACATATCCACCTCACATAGTTGCCTTTTCTTTTCTGTGTGGTTTGAGAACACTTAAGATCTATCCTTTTAGCAAGTTTCAGCCATACAATAGAATATTGTTAACTATAGTCACATTGTTGTACATTAGGTCTCCAGAAATTATTTATCTTGTGTAACTGAAACTTTGTACCCTTTGACCAACATCTCCCCATATCCCCTTCTCCCAGCCCCATTCTACTCTCCATTTCTATATTTTATATTTTTAAAAATTTTTGGCCGTGCCTAGTGGCATACGGGATCTCAGTTCCCCGAACAGGGATCAAACCTGGACCCTCTGCAGTGGAAGCATGGAGTCTTAACCACTAGACTGCCAGGGAAGTCCCATCTACTGTCCATTTCTATGAGTCTGACAATTTTAGATTCCACATGTAATTGAGAGCATGCAGTATTTGTCTTTCTGTGTCTGGCTTCTTGCACTTAGCATAATGTCTTTCAGGTTCATCCATGTTGTCACAATGGCTGTATTTCCTTCTTGTTCATGGCTGAATAATACTCCATTGTATCTATGCACCACATTTTCTTTATTATTCGTCCATGGACAGACATTTAAGTTGTTTCCATACCTTGGCTATTGTGAATACTGCTGCAATGAACGTAGGAGTACAGATATCTCTTCAAGATACTGATTTCATTTCCCTTAGATATACATTCACAAGTGAAAGTGCTGAATCATATGGTAGTTCTAGTTTAAACTTTTTGAGGAACCACCATACTGTTCTCCATAGTGGCTGCACTAATTTACATTCCCACCAAGAGTGCAAGAGGGTTCCCTTTTCTCCACACCCTCTCCAGCATTTCTTATCTTTTGTCTTTATGATAAAATCCATTCTACCAAGCCACGGTGGTATTTTATTTAGCATCTTTATTGGAGTATAATTGCTTTACAGTGGTGTGTTAGTTTCTGCTTTATAACAAAGTGAATCAGCTATACACATACATATGTCCCCATATCTCTTCCCTCTTGCGCCTCCCTCCCTCCCACCCTCTCTATCCCACCCCTCTAGGTGGTCACAAAGCACCGAGCTGATCTCCCTGTGCTATACAGCAGCTTCCCACTAGCGATCAATTTTATGTTTGGTAGTGTATATATGTCCATGCCACTCTCTCACTTCATCCCAGCTTACCCTTCCCCCTCTCCATGTCCTAAAGTCCATTCCCTACATCTGTGTCTTTATTCCTGTCCTGCCCCTTGGTTCTTCAGAACCTTTTTGGGTTTGTTGTAGATTCCATATATATGTGTTAGCATACAGCATTTGTCTTTCTCTTTCTGACTTACTTCACTCTGTATGACAGACTCTAGGTCCATCCACCTCACTACAAATAACTCAATTTCATTTCTTTTTATGGCTGAGTAATATTCCACTGTATATATGTGCCACATCTTCTTTATCCATTCATCTGTCGATGGACACTTAGGTTGCTTCCATGTCCTGGCAATTGTAAATAGAGCTGCAATGAACATTGTGGTACATGACTCTTTTTCAATTATGGTTTTCTCAGGGTATATGCCCAGTATTGGGATTGTTAGGTCATATAGTAGTTCTATTTTTAGTTTTTTAAGGAACTTCCATACTGTTCTCCATAGTGGCTGTATCAATTTACATTCCTACCAATAGTGCAAGAGGGTCCCCTTTTCTCCACACCTTCTCCAGCATTTATTGTTTGTAGATTTTTTGATGATGACCATTCTGACTGGTGTGAGGTGATACCTCACTGTAGTTTTGATTTGCATTTCTCTAATGATTAGTGATGTTGAGCATTCTTTCATGTGTTTGTTGCCAATCTGTATATCTTCTTTGGAGAAATGTCTGTTTAGGTCTTCTGCCCATTTTTGGATTGGGTTGTTTGGTTTTTTGGTATTGAGCTGCATGAGCTGCTTGTATATTTTGGAGATTAATCCTTTGTCAGTTTCTTCATTTGCAAATATTTTCTCCCATTCTGAAGGTTGTCTTTTCATCCTGTTTATGGTTTCCTTTGCTGTGCAAAAGCTTTTAAGTTTCATTAGATCCCATTTGGTTATTTTTGTTTTTATTTCCCTTACTTTAGGAGGTGGGTCAAAAAGGATCTTCCTGTGATTTATGTCATAGAGTGTTCTGCCTATGTTTTCCTCTAAGAGTTTTATAGTGTCTGGCCTTACATTTAGGTCTTTAATCTATTTTGAATTTATTTTTGTGTATGGTGTTAGGGAGTGTTTTAATTTCATTCTTTTACATGTAGCTGTCCAGTTTTCCCAGCACCACTTATTGAAGTGTCTGTCTTTTCTCCATTGCATATCCTTGCATCCTTTATCAGAGATAAGGTGACCATATGTGCGTGTGTTTATCTCTGGGCTTTCTATCCTGTTCCATTGATCTATATTTCTGTTTTTGTGCCAGTACCATAGTGTCTTGATTACTGTAGCTTTGTAGTATAGTCTGAAGTCAGGGAGCCTGATTCCTCCAGCTCCATTTTTCGTTCTCAAGATTGCTTTGGCTATTCGGGGTCTTTTGTGTTTCCACACAAATTGTGAAATGCCTTGTTCTAGTTCTGTGACAAATGCCATTGGTAGTTTGACAGGGATTGCATTGAATCTGTAGATTGCTTTGGGCAGTATAGTCATTTTCACAATGTTGATCCTTCCATCCAAGAACATGGTATATCTCTCCATCTGTTTGTATCATCTTTAATTTCTTTCATCAGTGTCTTATAGTTTTCTTCATACAGGTCTTTTGTCTCCTTAGGTAGGTTTATACCTAGGTATTTTATTCTTTTTGTTACAATGGTAAATGGGAATGTTTCCTTAATTTCTCTTTCAGAGTTTTCATCTTTAGTGTATAGGAATGCAAGAGATTTCTGTGCATTAATTTTGTATCCTGCTACTTTACCAAATTCATTGATTAGCTCTAGTAGTTTTCTGGTAGTATCTTTAGGATTCTCTATGTATAGTATCATGTCATCTGCAAACAGTGACAGCTTTAGTTCTTCTTTTCCAAATTGGAATCCGTTTATTTCTTTTTCTTCTCTGACTGCCGTGGCTAGGACCTCCAAAACTGTGTTGAATAATAGTGGTGAGAGTGGGCAACCTTGTCTTCTTCCTGATCTTAGAGGACATGCTTTCAGATTTTCACCATTGAGAATGATGTTGGCTGTGGGTTTGTCATATATGGCCTTTATTATGTTGAGGTAGGGTCCCTGTATGCCTACTTTCTGGAGAGTTTTTATCATAAATGAGTGTTGAATGTCATCAAAAGCGTTCTCTGCATCTATTGAGATTATCATATGGTTTTTATCCTTCAGTTTGTTAATATGGTGTATCACATTGATTGATGTGCATATGTTGAAGAATCCTTGAATTCCTGGTATAAACCCCACTTGATCATGGTGTATGATCCTTTTAATGGGCTGTTGGATTCTGTTCTCTAGTATTTTGTTAAGGATTTTTGCATCTGTGTTCATCAGTGATATTGGCCTGTAGTTATCTTTCTTTGTGACACCTTTGTCTGGTTTTGGTATCAGGGTGATGGTGGCCTCGTAGAATGAGTTTGGGAGTGTTCCTCCCTCTGCTATATTTTGGAAGAGTTTGAGAAGGATAGGTGTTAGCTCTTCTCTAAATGTCTGATAGAATTTGCCTGTGAAGCCATCTTGTCCTGGGCTTTTGTTTGTTGGAAGATTTTTAATTTTTAATCACTGATTTTTCAATTTCAGTGCTTGTGATCAGTTTGTTTATATTTTCTGTTTCTTCCTGGTTCAGTCTCGGAAGGTTGTGCTTTTCTAAGAATTTGCCCATTTCTTCCAGGTTGTCCATTTTATTGGCATAGTGTTGCTTGTAGTAATCTCTCATGATCCTTTGTATTTCTGCAGTGTCAGTTGTTACTTCTTTTTCATTTCTAATTCTATTGCTTTGAGTCTCCTCCCTTTTTTTCTTGATGAGTCTGGCTAATGGTTTATCAATTTTGTTTATCTTCTCAAAGAACCACCTCTTAGTTTTATTGATCTTTGCTATTGTTTCCTTCATTTCTTTTTCATTTATTTCTGATCTGATCTTTCTGATTTCTTTCCTTCTGCTAACTTTGGGGGTGTTTTTGTTCTTCTTTCTCTCATTCCTTTAGGTGTAAGGTTAGGTTGTTTATTTGAGATGTTTCTTGTTCCTTGAGGTAGGATTGTATTGCTATAAACTTCCCTCTTAGAACTGCTTTTGCTGCATCTCATAGGTTTTGGGTCGTCAGGTTTTCATTGTCATTTGTCTCTAGGTATTTTTTGATTTCCTTTTTGATTTCTTCAGTGACTTCTTGGTTATTAAGTACTGCATTGTTTAGCCTCCATGTGTTTGTATTTTTTACAGATTTCTTCCAGTAATTGATATCTAACCTCATAGCATTGTGGTCAGAAAAGATACTTGGTACGTTTTCAAGGCTTTTTAAATTTCCCAAGGCTTGATTTGTGACCCAAGATATGATCTATCCTGGAGAATATTCCACGAGCACTTGAGAAGAAAGTGTATTCTGTTGTTTTTGGATGGAATGTCCCATAAATATCAATTAAGTCCATCTTGTTTAATGTACCATTTAAAGCTCATGTTTCCTTATTTATTTTCATTTTGGATGATCTGTCCATTGGTGAAAGTGGGGTGTTAAAGTCCCCTATGATTGTGTTACTGTCAATTTCCCCTTTTATGGCTGTTAGCATTTGCCTTATGTATTGAGGTGCTCCTATGTTGGGTGCATAAATATTTACAGTTGTTATATATTCTTCTTAGATTGATCTCTTGATCATTATGTAGTGTCTTTCTTTGTCTCTTGTAATAGTCTTTATTTTAAAGTCTATTTTGTGTGATATGAGAATTGCTACTCCAGCTTTCTTCTGATTTCCATTTGCATGGGATATCTTTTTCCATCCCCTCGCTTTCAGTCTGTATGTGTCCCTAGGTCTGAAGTGGGTCTCTTGTAGACAGCATATATACCAGTCTTGGTTTTGTATCCATTCATCCAGTCTGTGTCTTTTGGTTGCACCATTTAATCCATTTACATTTAAGGTAATTATCAATATGTATGTCCTATTCCCATTTTCTTAATTGTTTTGGATTTGTTATTGTAGGTCTTTTCCTTCTCTTGTGTTTCCTGCCTAGAGAAGTTCCTTTAGCATTTGTTGTAAAGCTGGTTTGGTGGTGCTGAATTCTCTTAGGTTTTGCCTGTCTGTAAAGGTTTTAATTTCTCCATCAAATCTGAATGAGATCCTTGCTCGGTAGAATAATCTTGGTTGTAGGTTTGTTCCCTTTCATCACTTTAAATATGTCCTGCCACACCCTTCTGGCTTGCAGAGTTGCTGCTGAAAGATCAGCTGCTAACCTTATGGGGATACCCTTGTATGTTATTTGTTGTTTTCCCCTTGCTACTTTTAATACGTCTTCTTTGCATTTAATTTTTGATAGTTTGATTAATATGTGTCTTGGTATATTTCTCCTTGGATTTATCCTGTATGGGACTCTCTACACTTCCTGGACTTGATTAACTATTTCCTTTCCCATATTAGGGAAGTTTTCAATTATAATCTCTTCAAATATTTTCTCAGCCCCTTTCTTTTTCTCTTCTTATTCTGGGACCCCTATAATTCGAATGTTGGTGGGTTTAGTGTTGTCCCAGAGGTCTCTGAGACTGTCCTCAATTCTTCTCATTGTTTTTTTCTTTATTCTGCTCTGCAATAGTTATTTCCACTATTTTGTTTTCCAGTTCATTTATCCGTCCTTCTACCTCAGTTATTCTGCTATTGATCCCTTCTAGAGAATTTTTAATTTCTTTATTGTGTTGTTCATCATTGTTTGTTTACTCTTTAGTTCTTCTAGGTCCTTTTTTAACGTTTCTTGTATTTTCTCCATTGTATTTCCAAGACTTGGGATCATCTTTACTCTCATTACTCTGAATTGTTTTTCAGGTAGACTGCCTATTTCCTCTTCATTTGTTTGGTCTGGTGGGTTTTTACCTTGCTCCCCCATCTGCTGTGTGTTTCTCTGTCTTTTCATTTTTCTTTACTTACTGTATTTGGGGTCTCCTTTTCACAGGTGGCAGCATTGTAGTTGCCATTGTTTTGGTGTCTGCTCCCAGTGGCGAAGGTTGTTTCGGTGGGTTGTGTAGGCTTCCTGGTGGAAGGGACTAGTGCCTGTATTCTGGTGGATGAGGCTGGATCTTGTCTTTCTGGTGGGCAGGACCACATCCGGCGGTGTGTTTTGTGGTGTCTGTGACCTTATTATGATTTTAGGCAGCCTCTCTGATAATGGGTGGGGTAGTGTTCCTGTCTTGCTAGTTGTTTGGCATAGGGTGTCCAGCACTGTAGATTGCTGGTCATTGAGTGAAGCTGGGTCTTGGTGTTGAGATGGAGATCTCTGGGCAAGCTTTCACTGTTTGATATTACGTGGAGCCGGGAGATCTCTGTTGGACCAATGTCATGAACTCAGCTCTCCCACCTCAAAGGCTCAGGCCGGACACCAGGCTGGAGCACCAAGACCCTGTCAGCCACATGGCTCAGAAGAAAACGGAGAAAGAAAGAAACAAACAAACAAAATAAAATAAAATAAAGTTATTAAAGTAAAAAATAATTATAAAAACTTAAAAAGTTATTTAAAAAAGAAAAAGAAAGAAAGAAGAGAGCAACCAAACCAAAAAACAAATCCACCAATGATAACAAGCGTTAAAAATTATACTAAAAAAAAAAGGACAGACAGGACTCTAGGACAAATGGTGAAAGCAAAGCTATACAGACAAAATCACACGAAGAAGCATACACATACACACTCACAAAAAGAGAAAAAGGAAAAAAATATATATATGTATATAGATAAAAAGAAGAGGAAGAGAGCAACCAAAACAATAAACAAATCTACCAATGATAATAAACTGTAAATACTAATCCAAGATAAACATAAAACCAGAAACAAATTAGATGCAGAAAGCAAACCCCAAGTCTACAGTTGCTCTCAAAGTCCACCTCCTCAATTTGGGATGATTTGTTGTCTATTCATGTATTCCACAGATGCAGGGTACATCAAGTTGATTGTGGAGATTTAATCTGCTGCTCCTGAGGCTGCTGGGAGAGATTTCCCTTTCTCTTTTTTTTTTTTTAACATCTTTATTGGGGTATAATTGCTTTACAATGGTGTGTTAGTTTCTGCTTTATAACAAAGTGAATCAGCTATACATATACATATGTTCCCATATGTCTTCCCTCTTGCGTCTCCCTCCCTCCCACTCTCCCCATCCCACCCTTCCAGGCTGTCACAAAGCACCGAGCTAATATCCCTGTGCCTTGCGGCTGCTTCCCCCCAGCTATCTACCTTACTACGTTTGTTAGTGTGTATATGTCCATGACTCTCTCTCGCCCTGTCAAAACTCACCCCTCCCCCTCCCCATACCCTCAAGTCCGTTCTCCAGTAGGTCTGCGTCTTTATTCCTATCTTACCCCTAGGTTCTTCATGACATTTTTTTCCCTTAAATTCCATATATATGTGTTAGCATACGGTATTTGTCTTTTTCTTTCTGACTTACTTCACTCTGTATGACAGACTCTAGGTCTATCCATCTCATTACAAATAGCTCAATTTCATTTCTTTTTAAGGCTGAGTAATATTCCATTGTGTATATGTGCCACATCTTCTTTATCCATTCATCCGATGATGGGCGCTTAGGTTGTTTCCACGTCCTGGCTATTGTAAATAGAGCTGCAATGAACATTTTGGTACATGACTCTTTTTGAATTTTGGTTTTCTCAGGGTATATGCCAAGTAGTGGGATTGCTGGGTCATATGGTAATTCTATTTGTAGTTTTTTAAGGAACCTCCATACTGTTCTCCACAGTGGCTGAACCAATTCACATTCCCACCAGCAGTGCAAGAGTGTCCCCTTTTCTCCACACCCTCTCCAGCATTTATTGTTTCTAGATTTTTTGATGATGGCCATTCTGACTGGTGTGAGATGATATCTCATTGTAGTTTTGATTTGCATTTCTCTAATGATTAATGATGTTGAGCATTCTTTCATGTGTTTGTTGGCATTCTGTATATCTTCTTTGGAGAAATGTCTATTTAGGTCTTCTGCCCATTTTTGGATGGGGTTGTTTGTTTTTTTGTTATTGAGCTGCATGAGCTGCTTGTAAATTTTGGAGATTAATCCTTTGTCAGTTGCTTCATTTGCAAATGTTTTCTCCCATTCTGTGGGTTGTCTTTTGGTCTTGGTTATGGTTTCCTTTGCTGTGCAAAAGCTTTGAAGTTTCATTAGGTCCCATTTGTTTATTTTTGTTTTTATTTCCATTACTCTAGGAGGTGGGTCAGAAAGGATCTTGCTGTGATTTATGTCATAGAGTGTTCTTCCTATGTTTTCTTCTAAGAGTTTGATAGTTTCTGGCCTTACATTGAGGTCTTTAATCCATTTTGAGCTTATTTTTGTGTATGGTGTTAGGGAGTGATCTAATCTCATACTTTTACATGTACCTGTCCAGTTTTCCCAGCACCATTTATTGAAGAGGCTGTCCTTTCTCCACTGTACATTCCTGCCTCCTTTATCAAAGATAAGGTGTCCATATGTGCGTGGGTTTATCTCTGGGCTTTCTATCCTGTTCCACTGATCTATCTTTCTGTTTTTGTGCCAGTACCATACTGTCTTGATTACTGTTGCTTTGTAATATAGTCTGAAGTCAGGGAGCCTTATTCCTCCAGCTCCTTTTTTCGTTCTCAAGATTGCTTTGGCTATTCGGGGTCTTTTGTGTTTCCATACAAATTGTGAAATTTTTTGTTCTAGTTCTGTGAAAAATGCCAGTGGTAGTTTGATAGGGATTGCATTGAATCTGTAGATTGCTTTGGTTGGTAGAGTCATTTTCACAATGTTGATTCTTCTCATCCAAGAACATGGTATATCTCTCCATCTATTTGTATCATCTTTAATTTCTTTCATCAGTGTCTTATAATTTTCTGCATACAGGTCTTTCGTATCCTTAGGTAGGTTTATTCCTAGATATTTTATTCTTTTTGTTGCAATGGTAAATGGGAGTGTTTTCTTGATTTCACTTTCAGATTTTTCATCATTAGTATATAGGAATGCCAGAGATTTCTGTGCATTAATTTTGTATCCTGCTACTTTACCAAATTCATTGATTAGCTCTAGTAGTTTTCTGGTAGCATCTTTAGGATTCTCTATGTATACTATCATGTCATCTGCAAACAGTGACAGCTTTACTTCTTCTTTTCCGATTTGGATTCCTTTTATTTCCTTTTCTTCTCTGATTGCTGTGGCTAAAACTTCCAAAACTATGTTGAATAAGAGTGGTGAGAGTGGGCAACCTTGTCTTGTTCCTGATCTTAGTGGAAATGCTTTCAGTTTTTCACCATTGAGGATGATGTTTGCTGTGGGCTTGTCATATATGGCTTTTATTATGTTTAGGAAAGTTCCCTCTATGCCTACTTTCTGGAGGGTTTTTATCATAAATGGGTGTTGAATTTTGTCGAAAGCTTTCTCTGCATCTATTGAGATGATCATATGGTTTTTCTCCTTCAATTTGTTAATATGGTTTATCACATTGATAGATTTGCGTATATTGAAGAATCCTTGCATTCCTGGAATAAACCCCACTTGATCATGGTGTATGATCCTTTTAATGTGCTGTTGGATTCTGTTTGCTAGTATTTTGTTGAGGATTTTTGCATCTATGTTCATCAGTGATATTGGCCTGTAGTTTTCTTTCTTTGTGACATCCTTGTCTGGTTTTGGTATCAAGGTGATGGTGGCTTCGTAGAAGGAATTTGGGAGTGTTCCTCCCTCTGCTATATTTTGGGAGAGTTTGAGAAGGATAGGTGTTAGCTCTTCTCTAAACGTTTGATAGAATTCACCTGTGAAGCCATCTGGTCCTGGGCTTTTGTTTGTTGGAAGGTTTTTAATCACAGTTTCAATTTCAGTGCTTGTGATTGGTCTGTTCATATTTTCTATTTCTTCCTGATTCAGTCTTGGCAGGTTGTGCATTTCTAAGAATTTGTCCATTTCTTCCAGATTGTCCATTTTATTGGCATAGAGTTGCTTGTAGTAATCTCTCATGATTTTTTTTATTTCTGCAGTGTCAGTTGTTACTTCTCCTTTTTCATTTCTAATTCTATTGATTTGAGTCTTCTCCCTTTTTTTCTTGATGAGTCTGGCTAGTGGTTTATCTATTTTGTTTATCTTCTCAAAGAACCAGCTTTTAGTTTTATTGATCTTTGCTATTGTTTCCTTCATTTCTTTTTCATTTATTTCTGATCTGATTTTTATGATTTCTTTCCTTCTGCTAGCTTTGGGGTTTTTTTGTTCTTCTTTCTCTAATTGCTTGAGGTGCAAGGTTAGGTTGTTTATTCGAGATGTTTCCTGCTTCTTAAGGTGGGCTTGTATTGCTATAAACTTCCCCCTTAGAACTGCTTTTGCTGCATCCCATAGGTTTTGGGTCGTTGTGTCTCCATTGTCATTTGTTTCTAGGTATTTTTTTATTTCCTCTTTGATTTCTTCAGTGATCACTTCATTATTAAGTAGTGTATTGTTTAGCCTCCATGTGTTTGTATTTTTTACAGATCTTTTCCTGTAATTGATATCTAGTCTCATGGCGTTGTGGTCGGAAAAGATACTTGATACAATTTCAGTTTTCTTAAATTTACCAAGGCTTGATTTGTGACCCAAGATATGATCTATCCTGGAGAATGTTCCATGAGCACTTGAGAAAAATGTGTATTCTGTTGTTTTTGGATGGAGTGTCCTATAAATATCAATTAAGTCCATCTTGTTTAATGTATCATTTAAAGCTTGTGTTTCCTTATTTATTTTCATTTTGGATGATCTGTCCATGGGTGAAAGTGGGGTGTTAAAGTCCCCTACTATGAATGTGTTACTGTTGATCTCCCCTTTTATGGTTGTTAGTATTTGCCTTATGTATTGAGGTGCTCCTATGTTGGGTGCATAAATATTTACAATTGTTATATCTTCTTCTTGGATCGATCCCTTGATCATTATGTAGTGTCCTTCTTTGTCCCTTTTAATAGTCCTTATTTTAAAGTCTATTTTGTCTGATATGAGAATTGCTACTCCAGCTTTCTTTTGGTTTCCATTTGCATGGAATATCTTTTTCCATCCCCTTACTTTCAGTCTGTATGTGTCTCTAGTTCTGAAGTGGGTCTCTTGTAGACAGCATATATAAGGGTCTTGTTTTTGTATCCATTCAGCCAATCTGTGTCTTTTGGTGGGAGCATTTAGTCCATTTACATTTAAGGTAATTATCGATATGTATGTTCCTATTTCCATTTTATATATTGTTTTGGGTTCGCTACTATAGGTCATTTCCTTCTCTTGTGTTTCGTGTCTAGAGAAGTTCCTTTAGCATTTGTTGTAAAGCTGGTTTGGTGGTGCTGAACTCTCTCAGCTTTTGCTTGTCTGTAAAGGTTTTAATTTCTCCATCAAATGTGAATGAGATCCTTGCTGGGTAGAGTAGTCTTGGTTGCAGGCTATTCTCCTTCATCACTTTCAGTATGTCCTGCCACTCCCTTCTGGCTTGTAGGGTTTCTGCTGAGAGATCAGCTGTTAACCTTATGGGGATTCCCTTGTGTGTTATTTGTTGTTTTTCCCTTGCTGCTTTTAATATGCTTTCTTTGTATTTAATTTTTGACAGTTTGATTAATATGTGTCTTGGCGTGTTTCTCCTTGTATTTATCCTGTATGGGACCCTCTGTGCTTCCTGGACTTGATTAACTATTTCCTTTCCCATATTAGGGAAGTTTTCAACTATAATCTCTTCAAATATTTTCTCAGTCCCTTTCTTTCTTTCTTCTTCTTCTGGAACCCCTATAATTCGAATGTTGGTGCGTTTCATGTTGTCCCAGAGGTCTCTGAGACTGTCCTCAGTTCTTTTCATTCTTTTTTCTTTATTCTGCTCTGCAGTAGTTATTTCCACTACTTTATCTTCCAGGTCACTTATCCGTTCTTCTGCCTCAGTTATTCTGCTATTGATCCTATCTAGAGTGATTTTAATTTCATTTATTGCATTGTTCATCGTTGCTTGTTTCGTCTTTAGTTCTTGTAGGTCCTTGTTAACTGTTTCTTGCATTTTGTCCATTCTACTTCCAAGATTTCGGATCATCCTTACTATCATTATTCTGAATTCTTTTTCAGGTAGATTGCCTATTTCCTCTTCATTTGTTAGGTCTGGTGGGTTTTTATCTTGCTCCTTCATCTGCTGTGTGTTTTTCTGTCTTCTCATTTTGCTTATCTTACTGTGTTTGGGGTCTCCTTTTTGCAGGCTGCACTTTCGTAGTTCCCGTTGCTTTTGATGTCTGTCTCCAGTGGCTAAGGTTGTTTCAGTGGGTTGTGTAGGCTTCCTGGTGGAGGGGACTAGTGCCTGTGTTGTGCTGGATGAGGCTGGATCTTGTCTCTCTAGTGGGCAGGTTCACGTCTGGTGGTGTGTTTTGGGGTGTCTGTGGCCTTATTATGATTTTAGGCAGCCTCTCTGCTAATGGGTGGGGTTGTGTTCCTGTTTTGCTAGTTGTTTGGCATAGGTTGTCCAGCACTGTGGCTTGCTGGTCGTTGAGTGAAGCTGGGTGCTGGTGTTAAGATGGAGGTCTCTGGGATATTTCCACCGTTTAATATTATGTGGAGCTGGGAGGTCTCTTGTTGACCAGTGTCCTGAAGTTGGCTCTCCTACCTCAGAGGCAGAGCCCTGACTCCTGGCTGGAGCACCAAGAGCCTTTCATCCACACAGCTCAGAATAATAGGGAGAAAAAGTAGGGAGAATTAGTAGAAGTATGAGTAAAGAAAGAAGGAAAGGAGGAAAGGAAGGAAGGAAGAAAGAAGCAAAGAAGGAAAGAAAGGAGGGAGGGAGGGAGGGAGGGAGGAAGGAAGGAAGGAGGGAAAGAAGGAAAAAAGACAGAAAGAAAGATGATACAGTAAAAATAAAATAAAGTATAATATAGTTATTGAATTAAAAAATATTTAGAAAAAAAAAAAAAAAGGGACGGATAGAACCTTAGGACAAATGTTGGAAGCAAAGCTATACAGAGAAAATCTTACACAGAAGCATACACATACACCTTCACAAAAAGAGGTAAAGGGGGAAAAATCATAAATCCTGCTCCCTGAGACCACCTCCTCAATTTGGGGTGATTCGTTGTCTAAAGGAGGGAAGGAAGGAAGGAAAGAAAGAAAGAACGAAGGTAAAGTATAATAAAGTTATTACAATTAAACTTAATTATTAAGAAAAAGAATTTTTAAAAAAAAGTCATGGACGGATAGAGCCCTAGGACAAATGGTGGAAGCAAGAGTATACAGACAGGATCTCACACAGAAGCATACACGTACACATTCACAAAAAGAGGAAAAGGGAAAAAAATCATAGATCTCGCTCCTAAATTCCACCTCTTCAATTTGGGATCATTCCTTGTCTATTCAGGTATTCCACAGATGCAGGGCACATCAAGTTGATTGTGGAGCTTTAATCCGCTGCTTCTGTGGCTGCTGGGAGAGATTTCCCTTTCTCTTCTTTGTTCTCACAGCTCACAGGAGCTCAGCTTTGGATTTGGCCCTGCCTCTGCGTGTAGGTCGCTGGAGGGCGTCTGTTTTTTCGCTCAGACAGGACGGGGTTAAAGGAGCCGCTGATTCGGGGGCTCCGGCTCACTCAGGCCGGGGGTTGGGGGATGGGGGAAGGAGGGGCACTGCGTGCGGGGCGGGCCTGCGGCTGCAGAGGCAGCGTGACGTTGCGGCAGAGGCCGGCGTGACGCTGCACCAGCCTGAGACCCGACGTGCGTTGTCCCGGGGAAGTTGTCCCTGGATCCCGGGAACCTGGCAGTGGCGGGCTGCACAGGCTCCGCGGAAGAGGGGTGTGGAGAGTGACCTGTGCTCGCACACAGGCCCCTTGGTGGCGGCAGCAGCAGCCTTAGCGTCTCCCGCCCGTCTCTGGGGTCCGCGGTTTTAGCCGCGGCTCGCGCCCGTCTCTGGGGTTCGCGCTTTTAGCCGCGGCTCGCGCCCGTCTCTGGAGTTCCTTTAAGCAGCGCTCTTAAACCCCTCTCCTCACGCACCAGGAAACAAAGAGGGAAGAAAAAGTCTCTTGCCTCTTCGGCCGGTGCAGGCTTTTCCCCGAACTCCCTCCCGGCTAGTCGTGGTGCACTAACCCCTTCAGGCTATGTTCAAGCCGCCAACCCCAGTCCTCTCCCTGAGCTCCGTCCAAAACCGAAACCCGAGCCTCAGCTCGCAGCCCCGCCCGCCCCGGCGGGTGAGCAGACAAGCCTCTCGGGTTGGTGAGTGCCGGTCGGCACCGATCGTCTGTGCAGGAATCTCCCCGCTTTGCCCTCCGCACCCGTCGCTGTGCACTACTCCGCGGTCCCGAAACTCCCCCCTCTGCCTCCCGCAGTCTCCGCCCGCGGAGGGGCTTCCTAGTGTGTGGAAACTTTTCCTCCTTCACAGCTCCCTCCCACTGGTGCAGGTGCCGTCCTTATTCTTTTGTCTCTGTTTTTTCTTTTGCCCTACCCAGTTACGTGGGGAGTTTCTTGCCTTTTGGGAGGTCTGAGGTCTTCTGCCAGCCTTCAGTAGGAGTTCTGTAGGAGTTGTTCCACGTGTGGATGTATTTCTGGTGTATCCGTGGGGAGGAAGGCGATCTCCGCATCTTACTCTTCCGCCATCTTCAAGGTCCCCCTCTCCCTTTCTCTTCTTTGTTCGCACAGCTCTTGGGGTTCAGCTTTAGACTGAACCTCGGCATGTAGGTTGCCTGAGGGTGTCTGTTCCCCGCCCAGACAGGACAGGGTTAAAGGAGCAGCTGATTTGGGGACTCTGGCTCACTCAGGCCATGGGGAGGGAGGCGCACGGAGTGTGGGGTGAGCCTGCAGTGGCAGAGGCCAGCATGACAGTGCACCAGCCTTAGGCGTGCCGTTTGTTCTCCCGGGGAAGTTGTCCCTGGATCACGGGACCCTGGCACAGGCTCCCGGGAAGGGAGGTGTGGAGAGTGAGCTGTGCTGGCACACAGGCTTCTTGGTGGCTCAGCAACAGCCTTAGCATCTCATGCCCGTCTCTGGTGTCCATGCTGATAGCCTTGGCTCGCGCCTGTCTCTGGAGCTCCTTTAGGCGGTGCTCTGAATCCCCTTTCCTCGTGCACCACGAAACAATGGTCTCTTGCCTCTTAGGCAGGTCCAGAGTTTTTCCCCGTCTCCCTCTCGGCCAGCCCTGGTGCACTAGCCCCTTCAGGCTGTGTTCACGCAGCCAACCCCAGTCCTCTCCCTGGCATCTGACCTCCGAAGCCCAAGCCTCAGCTCCCAGCCCCCACCCACCCCACCAGGTGAGCAGACAAGCCTCTCGGGCTGGTGAGTGCTAGTCAGCACCGATCCTCTGTGCGGGAATCTCTCTGCTTTGCCCTCCGCACCCCTGTTGCTGTGCTCTCCTCCGCAGCTCTGAAGCTTTCCCCCTCCTCCACCTGCAGTCTCCACCGCGAAGGGGCTTCCTAGTGTGTGGAAACCTTTCCTTCTTCACGGCTCCCTCCCACTGGTGCAGGTCCCATCCCTATTCTTTGGTCTCTGTTTTTTCTGTTTTTTCTTTTTTCTTTTGCCCTACCCAGGTACGTGGGGAGTTTCTTGCCTTTTGGGAGGTCTGAGGTCTTCTGCCAGCATTCAGTAGGTGTTCTGTAGGAGTTGTTCCACATGTCAATGTTTTTCTGATGTATTTATGGGGAGGAAGGTGATCTCCATATCTTACTTCTCCACCATCTTGAAGGTCTCTTCTCATTGTGGTTTTGATGTGCACTTCCCTGATGATTAGTGAAGTTGAGCACCTTTTCATGTACCTGTTGGCCATCTGTGTATCTTCTTTTGAGAAATGTCTATTCAGGTCCTATGCCCATTTATCAATATAGTTATCTGGTTTTTTGCTATTGTTACATGAGTTTCTTATATATTTTGGATATTAACCCCTTATCAGATGTGTGGTTTGCAAATATTTTCTCCTATTCTGTAGGTTGCCTTTTCATTTTGTTGATTGTTTATTTTGCTGTGAAGAAGATTTTCATTTTGATGCAATCCCACTTACCTATTTTTGCTTTTGGTGTCAGAATAAAAAATATATATTGCCCAGCTTGTTAGATCCTATATTCCAGGAGAGTACTCCCAAATTGATAGGCTCTCCTTTGTCCAACTTTATATTCCACACCCCTTCATCCAGCATCTGAGAATTCAGTTCCTTGTGTTCTTTTTCCACTTCTGCCAGCACATGTTGGCTAGGTCCTGCAGCATATGGTTGCATTGTTCCCTTATTCAGACCTGCACTTTACCGGCTGTGCTATGTTGTGACTTAATCCTAACTATTGCCCTCTTGGCCAGAAGGGGAGGTTGGACCAAGACCTCTGCAACATGCCCAAGCAAGAAGAATGTGCTAGCTGTTAACAAGGAGATGAGACTACAATAGTAAAGAAAAGTGAGTCCTCCGGTGTCAAGATGGACATGAAAAGTAAAAGAAATGAAATATATATGGAGAAAACTGTAATTTGAAAAGATACATTCACTTCAATGTTAATTGCAGCACTATTTACAATAGTCAAGACATGGAAGCAACCTAAATGTCAGATGACATTTGAATGGATAACAGATGAATGGATAAAGAAGATGTGGTGTGTGCATATATATACACAATGGAATAATACTCAGCCATAAAAAATGAAATAATGCCATTTGCAGCAACATGGATGGACTTAGAGATTATCAAACTAAGTGAAGTAGGTCAGAAAGAGAAAGACAAACACCATATGATATCACTTATATGCGGAATCTAATATATGACACAAATGAACTTATCTACGAAACAGAAATAGACTCACAGACGTAGAGAACAGACTTGTGGTTGCCAAGGGGTGGGGCGGGTGGGGGAAGGATGGATTGAGAGTTTGGGATTAGGCAATGCAAACTATTGTATGTAGAATGGATAAACAACAAAGTCCTACTGTATAGCACAGGGAACTATATTCAATATCTTGTGATAAACCATAATGGAAAAGAATATGAAAAAGAAAGTATATATATCTACAATGGAATCACTGTACAGTAGAAATTAACACAACACTGTAAATCAACTATACTTCAATAAAATAAATTCTTTTCAAAAGTAAAAGCAAGGTGAAAGCGAAATGCTACTTTTAGGTCAAAAGCATAAAACTTAAAATACAAACCAATCTCAAAAGAGAATCAGTAAAGAATATGCACATTTAAGCTTATACAAACAGATCTAAATGCACAATAGTGGGGCTTCCCTGGTGGTGCAGTGGTTGAGAGTCCACCTGCCAATGCAGGGGACACGGGTTCGGGGCCCGGTCTGGGAGGATCCCACATGCCATGGAGCGGCTGGGCCCGTGGGCCATGGCCGCTGAGCCTGCGCGTCCGGAGCCTGTGCTCCGCAATGGGAGAGGCCACAACGGTGAGAGGCCCGCGTACCGCAAAAAAAATAAATAAATGCACAATAGCAAACTCAGAGTCCAGACTTATACCAAAGATGTAATAAAAGGTTTCAATGAGGTCCACCTTAATTAAAGTCAAAATTATAGCTTTTTTGGTGATACATTACACTGTGTAAAAGAAAACAGGCATAAAAATAAAGTTTTGGCAACTGACTTATGGTGTACCTTCACTTCCAAGAGAATGCTGAAGACTGCCAAGGAAGAAAAATCCCAGGCACCAAGGTGAAAACAACAACTCGATGGAAATATTCTAAGAGAAACCCCTGGGTTTTCTTTTTTCCATTTAATACGCAGGAAAAAAGAAATGTAAGACGTCATTGATGAGCTGAGATAGTGAAGTATTTCTATTTCAGTTTACTTATGCTATCAATGAATTTCTGGACTTCCTGGGATTTTTTTTCTTCCCGTTTTGTTAAGATATAATCGACATAGAGCACTGTATAAGTTTAAAGTGTACAACATAGTGATTTGACTTAACATACATCATGCAATGATTACGACAGTAAGTTTAGTGAACACCATCATCTCATATACATATAAAATTAAAGAAATATAAAATACTTTTCCTTGTGATGAGAACTCAGCATTTACTCTCTTAACTTTCATATATAACACACGGCAGTGTTAATTATATTTACCATGTTGTGTATTACACCCCTTGTGCTTATTTATCTTAAAACTGGAAGTTTGTACCTTTTGACCACCTTCATCCAATTCCTCCTACCCCTACCCCCCACCTCTGATAATCACAAATCTGATTGCTTTTTCTATGAGTTTGTTTGCTTGTTTTTGAAGTAAAACTGACCTACAACACGATGTTGGTCCCTGTTATACAACATAGTGATTTGATATTTCTGTACATGTCAAAATGATCACCATGATAAGTTTAGTTATGATACGTCACCATACAAAGATATTAACATAGCTATCGACTATATTCCCCACACTGTACCTAGCAATATATACCTCTATCTGTGTATCATCTATCTATCTATCTATCTATCATCTATCATCTATGTATTTCAAGTTGCTGATCTCTTAAGTTCAGACTCATTGTAACAGTCCTGCATTTTATTCACTCCCTCCCATGTTTACTGTTTTTGACATCATATTTTACATCTCTTTGTTTTGTGAATCCATTAACTACTTCTTGCGGATATAGATGATTTTACTACTTTTGTCTTTAACCTTCCCTACTAGCTTTGGGCGTGGATGATTTACTACCTTTACTGTATATTTGCCTTGTAATTTTCATGTTACTAGTCATGGCCCTTTCTTTTATACATAGAGAAGTCCCTCTAACATTTCTTGTAAAGCTGGTTTTGTGGTGCTGAACTCTCTTAGCTTTTGCTTGTCCGTAAAACTTTTGATCGCTTCCTCAAATCTGAATGAAAGCCTTGCCAGGTAGCGTATTCTTGGTTGTAGGTTTTTGCCTTTCATCACTTTAAATATATTGCCCCACTCCCTTCTCGCCTCCAAAGTTTCTGCTGTAAAGTCAGCGGATAGCTTTATGGGAGTTCCCTTGTATGTAACTTGTTGCTTTCCCCTCGCTGCTCTTGATGTTGTCTCTTTAATTTTTGCCATTTTAATTACAATGTGCTTTGGTGTGTTCCTCTTTGGGTTCATCCTGTTTGGGACTCTCTCTGCTTTCTGGACCTGGAGGTCTTTTCTTTTCCCAGGTTAGGGAAGTTTTCAGCTATTATATCTCCAAAAATGTTCTCTGCCCACCCCCCTCTCTCCTCTCCTTCTGGGACCCCTATAATGTGAATGTTAGTGTGCTTGATATTGTCCCAAAGGTCTCTTAAACTGTCCTCATTTCTTTTTATTCTTTTTTAATTTTTTTCTGTTCAGCATCAGTGATTTCCACTACTCTGTTTTTCAGCTTGCTGATCTGTTCCTCTGTATCATCTATTCTACTGTTGATTCCTTCCCGTGTAGTTTTCATCTCAGTGATTGTATTCTTCATCTCTGTTTGGTTCTTCTTTATATTTTCCAGCTCATTGTTAAAAGCTTCCAACTTCTCACTCTGTTCCTCAATTCTTCTCGCAAATTCTTTGAACATCTTTATGATCATTACCTTGAAGTCTTTATCAGGTAGACTGCTTACTCCATTTCACTTAGTTCTTCTTCTGGGGTTTTATCTTGTTTCTTTGTTTACAAGATGTTCCTCTGGCATCTCATTTTACTTAATTTGATCTTTTTAATTTCTATGTATCTGGTAGGTTGCTGACTTTTCCCAACCCTGGAGAAGTGGCATTCTCCTCTTTTGTAGGAGACATTCTATGCATCTCAACAGTGCACTACCCTCTGGTCACCAAAGCCATATACTCTAGGAGTGCCCCCTATGTGAGCTATGTGGGTCTTTCTGTTGTTGCAGGCTGACTACTGCGGGTGGTCTGGTAGGCATGACTGACCCCCAGTCTGGTTGGTTGCCAGGTCCTGCCTTGTGCAGAGGCTGGTTTCTGGGGCCAGATCATGCGGCTGTGGGTTGTGTGGTCCTAGGGTTCCCGGGGCTAATGCTGGCCCAATTGTGGGCAGAACTGGGTGCTGGGGTGGGTGGTTGGTTGTGAGGCCAGGGATCCCGGATCTAGTGTAGGACTACTGGTGGGTGGGCCCAGTTCCTGAAAACAGCTGGCTGTGGTGTCTGGGATGTCCCAAATCTGGTGTTGGCCTGTTGCTGAGTGGGGTTGGATCCTGGGGCAGCTGGCTGAGGGGTCCAAAGTGTCTCAGTGCTGTATCAGCCTGCTGGACAGGGCTGAGGCCCAGGGGATCCCAGGACTGTTGCCAGCTCACTGGTGGGTGGAGCCAGGTCCTGAGTCTCTGGTGGAAAGGGCTGGATCCCTGTGGGCAGTTGTGGGCTCAGGGTGGCTTAGGACAGCAGGCCTGCTGGTGGGTGGGGCTATGTCTCTGCCCAGCTAGTATCTTGGCCTGAGGCCTCCCAGTACTAGTGCAGAAAGGCTGGTGTATGGGGCCAGGTTTTGGTGCCAGTAAGCTAGAGGGAGGATTCCAAAGTGGTGCTTGCCGACATCGGTGTCCACATGGTAGAACCAGTTTCCCAGGATAGATGCCGCCAGTGTCTATGTCCCCAGGGTGAGCTGCAGTTGCCTCCTGCCTCTCCAGGAGATTCTCCAGGATCAGCAGGTGGGGCTGACCCAGGCTCCCTTCAGATTACTGCTTCTGTCCTGGATCTCAGAGCACGTGAGATTTTGTGTGCGCCCTTTAAGAGTGGAGTCTCTTTTTCCCACAGCCCCCAGGTCTCCTGAAAATAAACTCCACTGGCCTTCAAAGCTGAATGTTCTGAGGGCTTAGCTTCCAGGTGCAGGACCCCTGGACTGTGAAACCCGATGTGGGCTTAGACACCTCACTCCTTGAGGAGAACATCTGCAGTTGTAATTATCCTTCTGTTGTGGGTCACCTTTGCGGGGGTATGGATCTTGACTAAAACACATCTCCACCTCTCCTACCTGTCTCACTGTGGTTTCTTCTTTATGTCTTTGGTTAGAGATCTCTTCTGCTAATCTTCTGGTTTTATTTATCAATAGTTGCTCTGTAAATGGTCGTGGCCATGGAAGGAGATGAGCTCAGGGTCTTCCTACTCCGCCATCTTGGCCATCTCCTCTTCCTGGGATTTTAATTAAGAATAAAAATATCTTCGGGATATTTTTCACAATTTCTGCAAACTCTAAATAGAATCAGACAACTCTGATGTGGACCTGAGACACTGTGTGGGGACTATGGAAATATCTGGAATTCTTCACAGGTGGCAGGAATTCTGCACCCTCATACTCATTGGTAAAAAACTGATAACTTTTCCCCTAAGTTGCAACATCTCATGACACTCTGAGTGATGGATACAGACTACCAACAACAGGAGTAAAATCCTTTTTCAAGGATCTTCTGGACCTCATAAAAATGGCAGAAAATAATACAGACAGTCTTAAGTGTCCAGTGTTATCTTTCAGGGCTGAGACATGTCTGGAACCCTGTTGACCTTACACAACCAGGACTCCTGTTACAAATGCATAATTCTTGAATAATGTAAGCCCCCCAAATCCTAGCTAATACAAAGTACAAATACCTTGGTATAACAAAAATTTTCTGGGTCCAGTGAAAACAAAATGTGGACTGAATCTGTTAAATGAACTTACATGAGCTAATTTTACATCTGTAAACATTTGTTTATTAAATTTTTTTTAAAAGATCTTAAATGGTTAATTATGTTATCTTTTAAAACTCAATGTGTTGCCCCTTCAGGTGCAAATGTTCATCTTCTTCCCAGAGCCCAGAGAAGCAACTGGGAGAAAGTGCCAGTATCCCTAATGAGGAAGCAAGGTTTGAGCCCATCATCATATACTCAAGGATGTAAAGCTGTGGCTGGACCAAGATTCAAACTAATTTCAAAGAATTCCTCATGATTCTGGAAGTCACTTAATTGACATAGGAAGAGGATATGTTAAATGGGCGAGAACTTAGAAAGATATAGTAGGAAACCACTGCTAACAAAGATCTCAGTACTGTTCATTAGAAGCTAACAACAGTAATAGTGACAATGTCATTGCACATAAACCCTGCTACAGGATAGTAATCTGCTGCTACTATAACATTGCCAAAGAAAATTACTATAATTCCTCTCAACGGATGCAGAAAAAGCATTTGACAAAATTCAACATCCATTCATGATAAAAACTCTCAACACTCTGGGTATAGAAAGAGCATACTAACATAATAAAGGCCATATATGATAAGCCCACAGATACCGTCATACTCAATGGTGAAAAGCTGAAAACTTTTCCGCTAAGATTAGGAACAAGGAACAAAGATCCCCACTCTCACCACTTTTATTAAACATAGTACTGGAAGTCCTAGCCAGAGCAATAAGCAAGAAAAAGAAATAAAAAGCACCCAAATCAAAAAGGCAGAAGTAGGGCTTCCCTGGTGGTGCAGTGGTTGAGAGTCCGCCTGCCAATGCAGGGGACACGGGTTTGGGCCCCGGTCTGGGAGGATCCCACATGCCATGGAGCGGCTGGGCCCGTGGGCCATGGCCGCTGAGCCTGCGCGTCCGGAGCCTGTGCTCTGCAACGGGAGAGGCCACAGCAGTGAGAGGCCCACGTACCGCAAAAAAAAAAAAAAAAAAAAAAAGACAGAAGTAAAACTGTTTCTATTTGCAGATGGCATGAACCTATATATATAAAACACCAAAGACTCCCTTAAAAAACGGTTAGAATTAATAAATCCAATAAAATTGCAGGATACAAAATTAATATATAAAAATCAGTTGCACTTCTATACACTAACAATGAAAAATCAGCAAGAGAAATTAAGAAAACAATCCCATTTTCAACTGCACCAAAAAGAATAAAATACCAAGGTATAAATTTAACCAAGAAGTGAAAGATTTGTAAACTGAAAACTATAAGACTTTGGTGAAGGAAATGAAAGAAAACACAAATAAATGGAAAGATATTCCATGCTTGTGGATTGGAAGAATAAATATTGTTAAAATGCCCATACTACCCAAAGCAATCTATAAATTCAATGCAATTCCTATCAGAATTCCATCGCATTTTTCACAGAAATGGAAAAACAATCCTAAAATTTGTTTGTAACCACAAAGACCTTGAATAGCTAAAGCAATCTTGAGAAAGAAGAACAAAGCTGGAGGCATCACACTCCCTAATTTCAAACTATATTACAAAGCTATAGTAATCAAAGCAGTACAATATTGGCATAAAAACAGACACATTGATCAGTGGAACAGAATAGAGAGGCCAGAAATAAACCCATGCATGTATGGTCAATCAGTTTATGACAAAGGAGAACATACAATAGGGAAAGGATAATGGCTTCAATAAATGGTGTTGGAAAATAAATAAATAAATAAATAAATAAATGGTGTTGGGAAAACTGAACAGCACATGCAAAAGAATGAAACTGGACCCCTATCTTACACCATAGACAACAGTCAACTCAAAATGGATTAAAGACTTGAACATAAGACCTGAAATCATAAAATTCCTAGAAGAAAACATAGGCAATAACAACTTTAACATCAATCTTGGCAATTTATTTTTTGGATTTGACATCAAAAACAAAGGCAACAAAAGCAAAATAAAAGGTGGGACTACATCAAACTAAAACTAAAAAGCTTCTGTACATCAAAGGAAGCCATCAACAAAATGAAAAGACATCGACAGAATGGGAGAAAATATTTGCAAATGATAAGATAAGATAACCTCTTATCTGCAAACTTCAGATAAGAGGTTAATATCCAAAATATATAAAGAACTCATACAACTGAATAGTAAAAATACAAACAATCTGATTTTAAAATGGGCAGGGGAACTAAATAGATGTTTTTCATAGAAGACAGATACAAGGCCAACAGGTACATGAAAAGATATTCAACATCACTAATCTTCAGGAAAATGCAAATCAAAACCACAGTGAGGTATCACCTCACACCTGTTAGAATGGCTATCATCAAAAAAACAAGAGATAACAAGTGTTGGCAAGGCTTGAGGGAAACGGGAACCCTTGTGCACTGGTAGTAAGAATGTAAATTGGTGCAGCCACCTTGGAAAACAGTATGGAGATTCCTCAAAATAAAAATAGAACTACTGTATAATCCATCAATTCCACTTCTGAATATATATCTGAAGGAAACAAAAAGACTATCTTGAAGAGATATCTGTACCCCATGTTCATTGCAGCATTACTTGTAATAGCCAAGACGTGGAAGCAACCTAAGTGTCCACCAACATGTACATAGATAAAGAAAATGTGTGTATATATACAATGGAATATTAATCAGTCATAAAAAGAAGGAAATGTTGCCATTTGGGACAACATGGATGGACCTTGAAGACATTATAGTAAGGGAAATAAGTCAGAGAAAGAAAATACTGTATGATCTCACCTATGTGGAATCTACAGAAACCAAACTCATAGAAACAGAGACTAAATTGGTAGTTGCCAGAGTTGTAGAAGGGAGGGGTGAAGGTGGTCAAAAAGTACAAAATCCCACTTACCAGATAAATAAGTTCTGAGGATGTAATGTACAGTATCATGACTGTAATACGGTATTGTATATTTGAAAAGTGCTAAAAGAGTAGATCTTAAAAATTCTCATTGTAAGATTAAAAAATTGTAACCGTATGAGGTAATGGATATTGAATAAACTTAACATGGTAACCATTTAACAATATAAACAAGTAACAAAACATTATGTTGTACAGTTTAAACTAATACAATATTATATGCTGATTATATTTCAATCAAAGTGGGGGGAGAAAATTACTATAAATCACTTTACTTTTAATCTAAAAATTAGAAGCTTTAGTATTTTATTCCACTGATAACGTTTGCTCTAAGGGAAATAGAGACACAAACAGATAAATGTATGTTTTACAGGCCATCTTCCTGATAAGGCTGAGGTAGTTGGCCATCACACTGGCTAACCTAAATATGAGATACCATGAAACCAACTGGTTTATAGAATGTGCAACATTTAAGCATGCACAACTTACAATAGAAGCTTAGGGAGAGCTTGATTATACACAGATGATAAATTGTAAATGCAGCTACAGCTGCGTTATGTGATATGATAGCCTGTTTCTTTACTCTGCAACTGTAGTGAGACTATAAAAGTTAGATTATGCATCAGTATAACACCCATCATTAACATAACTAAAGGTGTGTCACAATGAAAGAGACAAGATGGTCACTAAGAGGATTAAAACTCACAGAACAATCGTTTCTAAAAGATGAAATGTCATATCACTATCATAAAACTAAAAACTAAAATCGTCTCTGTGTACATCTAGGCTCCAGATTTTCGTTCAAGCAAGTTTGCAGTCATGTAGCACAAGTAATGTGCTATAGTCACGCCTCTCACCCTGCAGTTTTCTTTGCTACATAGAACTGAGATGAATTGGTTTGCAGGGGGATTCAATTACTAGGGACACATTTAATTTTCAAATCTGAACATTTTTGCAAAGATGGATATTTTTAGAAAGGCTCCTAATATTTCTTTTCAGAAGCTCTACTGATTTTATTGAAATCAAAAAAGCAAAAGCCATAAGATCAACATTTAGAATAGACAAAAAAAAAGTATGCTTTATTGTTCTAAAGAAAATAAATCTAATTTAAAACATGCAAGAAAGATTTTGTTGACTGTTCGGTTTCGGTTTCTCAGAAATGAGAAAATCATAATGAATGAATATATGTGAAAGATCTTGAAAGTGTATACACCTTTTGACCCACAATTTTACTCCTAGGAATTTATCCTTAAAAGAATTATTAACAAAAATGCGTAAAGACATACACACAAATATGTTTATTGCAGTATTTACTTACAGCAAAATACTGGGAAATATTCAATTGTCTAATACTACAAGATCAAATACGTAAAGTCCAGTACCTCTGAAAATGTGCAACTACACAGCCATATTGTAGTGCAGAAGAATATTTATGGACATGGGAAAGTTTTAATATTAAGTGGAAAATATTATAATGTTAAGGGTACTTATAGAAGTGATGATTGAGTAAAAAGGACATATGTGTATACAGTCCCTGCATTGAAAAAAGTTAAGAGAAGCATTATTTTAATAGTGATTATCTCTAGGTAGTAGAATAAGTGTGATATTTCTTTTGCTTGGCTTGGGCTATTCTGTTTATGCAATCAATAAACACTCATTGTTTATCTTCTGTGTACTAGGAACTGTGTTAGGTGCTGAATGTGTGAGATGGTTTGAAAACATCGCCTTAATTTTTTCTTCAGCTTTATTGAGATATATTTGACATATAACATTGTATAAATTTAAGGTGTACAACGTGATGATTTCATACATGCATATATGGTGAAATGATTACCACAATAAGGTTAGTTAGCACATCTATTCTCTCACATAGTTAACTTTTGTGTGCTCTGTGTGTGTGTCTGTGGTGAGAACATTTAAGGTGTACCCTCTTAGCAACTTTCAAGTATGCAATAGAGTATTGTTAACTATAGTCACCATGCTGTACATTAGGGGCTCAGAACTCATTCATCTTTTTTTTTTTTCATTCATCTTATAACTGGAAGATTGTAGCCTTTGACCACTTTCACACATTTCCTTACCCCACCCCCCTTAACCGCCCAGTTAACGAAGCCTCTTCCACCTGGAGTTCTCAGAATGCTCATTGCCCAAACACTCCCCTTGGATGCTCCCACCCTGGACCCAGTCACTGTGCTGTGAGACACCCAACTCACAGGCGAGGCACGTGGAGGTGCTGGGGTCAACAGTCTCAGTGGAGCCCGTCCCTCAGCCAGCCCAGCCTAGGCCCCAGGCAGGTCAGTGAAGAAGCCACCCAAGCCACTGCAGCCTCTGCTCTTTCCACCTCGAGTCTTGCCAGCTGAGACCAAGACATCCTGGAGTAGAGAATATTCATCCCCATGGTGCCCTTTCCAAATTCCTCACCCTCAGAATGTGTTAGCACAATAAAATAATTGCTGTTTAATGCCACTAATTTTGGGGTGCTTTGTTACACAGCAAAGATAACCAGAACAGCATGAGACGGTGAAGAATAATAAATAAGATTATGGGTTTTTCTCCATTGTTTTTTTTTTTTTTTTTTTTTTGGTACATGGGCCTCTCACCGTTGTGGCCTCTCCCGTTGCGGAGCACAGGCTCCGGACGCACAGGCTCAGCGGCCATGGCTCACGGGCCCAGCCGCTCCGCGGCATGTGGGATCTTCCCGGACCGGGGCACGAACCCATGTCCCCTGCATCGACAGGCGGACTCTCAACCACTGCGCCACCAGGGAAGCCCCATTGTTTTTTATTGTTCTTTATTACTATCTGCTGTATATGTAATCTACTTTACTTCTTTATCTTGCCTATCATATTAATCAGTGTTCTCCAGAGAAACAGAACCAATAGGAGATATACATAGAAAGAGAGAGAGAGTGATTTTAAGGAATTAGCTCACATGATTGGGTGCTTGGCAAGTCTTACATCTGCAAGGCAGGCCAGCAGGCTGGAGACCCATGAAAGAGGAGAAGTTGGAGTCTCTAGTCTTAAGGCAGGCAGGAAGCAGAATTCCTTCTTCCTCGGGAGACCTCTCAGTCTTGTCTCTTAAGGCTGTCAACTGACTGATCAAGGCCCACTGACACAGCAGAGGACAATCCTCTTTATTCAAAGTCTACTGACTGAAATGTTAATTACATCAAAAAAAAAAACCTTCATAGCAACATCCAGACGCATTTGACCAAACACTGGCTACCATGACCTAGCCAAGTTAACACAAAAAATGTACCTTTTCATCTGATCTCTGATTCTCACCACTGGAACATAACCTCCATGTGGGCAGGAATTCTCATCTGAGCCACTGTTCCAACACATGGAACAATGCCTGGCACTTAGCAGGCACTCGTTAAATATTTATGGAATCATTAGGTAAGTGTGTGAATTGACTGGGGCAGTCACTTTACTCAAGTGGTCAGGGAAGACCTCTCTCTGAGGAAGCAATATTTGGACAGAGACCCAAAGACTGAGAAGGAAGGACAGTCAAGAAGCAGATACCCACAACCGCTACTGCACAGATCTGGGGACGAGCATGTTCATAGAGGGAGGGAATTTGCTGTGGCTGAAGCCCTGGAAACAAGGGGCAGAGTGATAAGATGTGGTGCTGGACCGTGATGCTCACTGCCATTAGATGCCATTAGAGCCTAGCAGTCAGGGAACCTTTGCACAGATTGGAGAAAAGCACCCTCTCCTCGGAGCAGAGGTTCTTCCTGTGGCAGGACACGGACCCAGGCTCAGGCCATATATCAGCCCGTGGACATGGTGGCCAGGAGCCCAGAGCAGGACGCAAACTGCCCCACTGCATCCAGTGGCTCTGCTTCCAGCTCAGTGTAAGGCGTTTGGACTTCATCCTGGGATGCGTGAGGGTGACGACTGTTGATTTGCATTTTAGTAACACAACTCTGACTTTTTGGAAGAAGACGGAAGCAGGAAGACCCTATAAAAGCCACTGTGCAGACAAGTGACAAAGCTCTCTTGGGCAAGTGGCATGGCCACAATGTGGAGAGAGGGGCACAGATTTGACATCTATTTTGGAAGTTGGACAGCAGGATTGATGATGGATTCAATGTAGGGGGTGAAGGAAAGGAGGAGAGGGGAGTAATGAGAAAACAGTCTACAGTGGCTCCAAATCTGGGGCTCAGGCAGCTGGGTGGGTGCGTGCCATGGCTAAGACAGCCCAGCCTCATGAGGAGTGAGTGTCAGGTGGAGGGTCGCGTAGGGGGCTGGGTGCGGGGAAAGATCCGGACCTCTGGCAGACATCAGGTGGACATAGTAAATAGGTTTTTGGACACACAAACCTGGAACTCAGAGGAGAAGAATGGGTGAGTATATAAATTTGGGGATCCATAGCATATAGATGAATTGAAGCTCTGGGCCTGGATGAGATCACCCAGGAATTGGGGTAGAACAGAGAAAACAGAACAGTCAGGCTAAGCCCTCCAACTTTTCTCCAATGCATTTCTAATTTCCAAGTTTTCTGCACTCAGCATAAAAAAAGTTTGAATTAGGAAAAAGAAATGAATAAAGATCTTCTTCCAAAAGATAAAAAGCCATTGTATCGAGGTTCCTCCTCATGGGAAACAGATGGCCCACTCGGAAGGGAAATGCAAGCTGATTCAATGAAGGGAGGACGAGCCATAAAAGTGTGGGCAGCGTTGAGGGAAGCCAGCAGAGAAGGGAAGCCTTCTGAGCTCGGGAAAGCAGGAGCACCTCTCACCCCTGGGCCTGGAGGAGCGAGAGGCAGCAGGGGTGTGGAGCTGTGGACGGCAGCCCTTCCACAAACCGTGCCCAGTGGGGAGGCGGCTGGGGGTACATGCTCCCACCTGTGTCTCCCTGTCCACTCTCCCCGATGCCCAGACCCAGTGGGAATCTGGAGGGCAAGGAGCCAAGTTGGTGCCGTTTGCGAAGTTGGCTTCTGTGATGCCCAGGAGGGTGGAGATGCTGAGGGCAGCCCTGGGAGGGGGAGGAGGGGGAACGGGGCAGAGTGGCCACCTGCCCTTGCCACACAGAGCAGCTGCAGATCCTTGAGCTTAAGGTTTTTCTGGAATGAGTCAAACACCAGCCTACCGCCTCACCCCAGCTGTGGGACACGCACAGCAAGCTCTCTGGGTGGTCCCACGGGATCCCCTTTCCCTAGACTTAGGAAGAAGGGCAAGTACCCCTACCTCCCTTTTGGGGTGAAGAGACCCCGAATTCCTCAACCACCCTCTCTAAGGAAGTTCCTCCTCTGGCTTCCCTCTTAGCTCTTTTGTGCACCCTGTATTTTCGAGAAACTAAGAGACTTAAAACCCTTCTGCCAACCCTTCCTGGTTCTCCCACTTGGAAAGTGGGACACGGCATCTCTTGAGAACCCAGCTAAAATAAGACGAAAACAACTCCATTATCACTTCCTGTCACCCACGTATAGATGCGAATTTAATATTTGACACAATGGGCATCTAAATCAGAAAAGACCAGCCATTCAATAAATAATGGGACACATGGTTATCAACTAAGGGTAAAACTTAAATCCCCACTTCACGCCATTCATACAAACAAATTGCATCAGGATTAAAGTGCCATTTCAAAGTATTAGCTGGAAATAGAGGATAACATGTTCATCCTCAACCTTCTTAAGAGACAAAAATAAAAAACCACACACACACGAAAAGGGCCCCACCCCCTGGGCTCTGAAATCTACCACTGTGTGGTACTGAGGCCACCTATTTTCCCATGAGCTACTCCCAGGCAGTGATTGAGCACAGTGGGGATACTAAGGCAGCCCGGGAGCAGGTCTGGCTTCACCGGCACAAGACCCACGCAGTCACACAGAACATTCCACTCATAAGGGCCCCGTACTTGGTTGAATGCTCTGCTGTTAAAAATTTGTTGACAAGAGGTCCTGCATGTTCATTTCACACCGGGCCCTATATATGATGTAGCTGGTCCTGCCTGGGAGATGGGCGACCCCCAGGTGGGCTCAAGAACTACCTGGCATCCTTGCAGAATCTTCCTTAAACTGCTTGTCGGTCTGGGACCTTTCCGCCCAACTCTCCCTCCCTTCTCTTGAGGTCTGCTGGCTCTCCTGAATTTTCCTGGCCGCCTTCCCCATTTTCTCACAGGCATCTGCCCTAATAAAAACCTTGCTGCTTAAGCCCATTTCAATGTCTGCTTCTGGGAGGAAGCTTAAGCGATGCCAAGGGAGGTCAGACAATACAGGCAGAAAGATGGGGATTTGTGACTACCTCATCCACCACGTGGTGGGCGAAGAGGATGCTGTCTGGGTTGGTAGGTAGGTCACAAAGCAGCAGCTCAATTGCTAAAGATTTCACTGGTGGTGGCCTGGGAAAGTATCCTGGTGGTAGGGCGTGCTCTGGCAGGGGCAATGATGCGGGCATATGAAAAACCTGTGGGGAAAGCCTACAGAGACAGCAGCATCGGCTGAGTTACGCTAAGTCACGCTGAGGCCCTGCAGAAGCAGCAAATGGTAGAGCGTGAGAGCTAGAGCACCTCAGCGGGTGCTCACAAGGAGGCCCAGATCAGCTGCAAAGGAAGGAGAGACACAGGCTAGCAGCAGCCTAAAGACCTGATGATTCGGCTGCAGGTAGCTCCAGAGATGTCCGAATGCTCAGCCCAGGCAGGTGTGGGATGCACAGGTCAAGGCCCTGGTGAGGACAACCTGGATGGGGGTAACCCAGCCTGTAGAATAAAGCCAAACAGAAACAAGGAGAGACAAGAGACAGAAATGACACAACATGACATGAGACTCTGGATTCAGCCATACCTAAAGCCAAATCCATCTCCGGGCTTTTCAGCTTTGAGAACCAGTATTATTCCCTTTCTCTAAAAGCAGTTTGAATCTAATTTCTGCCATTTGCACTGCAGAGTCCAGTCATAGCTTCCCTTTAGGTATCTTTTTGCACAGATAAGTATCTTTTCTCTATGTATTCCAGCTCCAGCAAGAATATCTATATGCTTTCCTTAATTTTTTTGCAGAAAGAGGGAAATCATAGATTCACACAGAGCATGATTCGGTAAGTTGGTCTTGCTTGAATCAAGAAAATCCTCATGGTAGTCTGGAATCCATTTCATTACTTCATTCTCTGCAACCCCCTTTGAGGCTTCCTCTTGGCAGACAATGAGTTTTACATAGGATAGCTCCAGATTACTTTTTAAGCCCTGTCTTATACAATCTGGCTCTGGAACTAAGCTTCTCAGTTTCTTGGGATTTACAGCCTGGCTTTCTGCTGATGTGAATTTCTTCTAAATCTTTAAAAGTTCCAGACGTTTTTCCTTCTAATATTATTTTGAAAAGACACAATAGATGTAGGGTTGAGGGAATGGATATTGCGGTTTCTTTACCCAATGATGCAGGGAAGTTCTTACTTAGTTGTAGTAATAAAAACCTCAAGATTATTTTAACCTCATTTCAGCTTTTCTCGTAATTCAAAAAAGCACACAGTCGTGGACTTCTACTCAGAGATAATGGCTTATAGGGTTGGGATTTGAGAATGCATTGGTACGTGATTATTTATTGTATGGAGTTGTTTAACTGACAAACATTTACTGAATACTATAGCACTTTGCATGATCGTTCTCAAATATTTGCTGCCCCTCCCTACGGAAAGTTTATATTTCCCTGTGCCAGTGAAGGTGAAGCCACATAACTTGTTTTAGCCAGTGAAAAGTCTGTAGCAGTGACGTGTCATTTCCAAGCAGTAGCTGTAAGAAGCAAAGTAAGTTTTGCCATGTTCTGTTTTTACCACTGCCATGGGCCAGCAATGTTTTAGCTTGAGTCTGCTCTGTCAGCTTGAGTCCCAAAGTAGGAGGATATGTAAACAGAGCCACAAAAGATGTGCAATGGACATGCAATATAGGCAAGAAATAATGGACCTAGCAATTGTCATACTGAGGGAGGTAAGTCAGACAGACAAAGACAAATATCATATGATATTGTGCATATGTGGAATCTAAAAACCATGGTACAAATGAACTTATTTACAAAACAGAAATACAGTCACAAATGTAGAAAACAAACTTATGGTTACCAAGGGTGAAAGGGAGGAGGGATAAACTGAGGGATTGACATATACACACGACTGTATATAAAATAGATAACTAATGAGAACCTACTGTATAACACAGAGAACTCTACTCCATACTCTGTAATGGCCTATATGGGAAAAGAATCTAAAAAAAGAGTGGATATGTGTATATGTATAAATGGATTCGCTTTGCTGTACACCTGAAACTAACACAACATTGTAAATCAACTATACTCCAATAAAAATTTAATTAAATATACATATAAGCAAGAAATAAATCTTTTGTGTTGTAAGCCACTGAGATTTGGGGGTCATTTGTTATAGCAGCTTCATATAACCTACCCTGAATAACACACAGTGCCCACTATATGCTTATCATTGAGCTGGATGCATAATTTATTTACACATACGACTATAAGGCTATAGCCCCCAAATAGCTTTGCTTAATAGAAACTTCTTTTAAACAAGGGTACTATATCAGAGACGATTTCAAACTTTCTTTAAGCAGCAGAACCAACACCAACTATTAAACTGATACCAGCAGAATTGCTCTGGTTGAAAGAGTGGGGGCCAGGAACTTGGCAGTTCTATCTCCCCAAAGGCCACACTCAAGCCAGTGTCAGACATCTGACCAGCACTCAGTGAGTATTTGTTGAATAAATAAACAGATAGATTATTTCCTGCAGAATTCTTTGAAGACTCTCTGGGGAACTCTCTATAGGTCCATAGAGTAGAGTTTAAAATTTCCATAGTAACAGTAGGGTCTTATAGGAAGTTTCAGAATTAGTTGTCAGATTCCTTTATGCAGACTAAGAGGACAAGAGCAGAGATGGTAAAAATTCTGATTTTATTTCAGCCAATTGTTTCTACGTCTTTCCAATCACAGTTCTATCAGAGATGCTAATGATTGTTACTAGTTTTAAGGGTTTTCTATGACGTCTTTTCCATGATCCAGCCAACAGAAGAGATGCTAATAAATAGAAGGGAAAAAAACAAATAAAAAATATCTAATAATTCACACATTGGGTAATTAGTCCTAAAACAATAATTCAACCCCCTGTGTTCAGACTGCATGTTAGGGAAGTCTCTAAAAAACTGATAAGTTTAGAGAACTGGCTCAAAATGATACTATCAATGCAACAAGAATTCCTTTCCCTACTAAATCTCTCTCTTTCTCTCTCTTCCCATAAGGGTAGCCTGCTAGACATAGGAGCCTAATGCTCATATTACTCCAGTAACAGTGATCTCTCAGCAAAAGACTTTTTAAAAACAATAATGGGAGGGGGCAAGCTGTGCTGGCAAGATGACAGGCTGAGATAAAATAAAGCCCCCTCCCAAAACTCCTAGATATGCTGCCTAAAATATAGGGGGTTTTATGGGGGTTTTGTTTTGTTTATTTATTTATTTATTTATGGGTGTGTTGGGTCTTCGTTGCTGTGTGTGGGCTTTCTCTAGTTGCAGCGAGCAGGGGCTACTCTTACTTGCGGTGCACGGGCTTCTCATTGGGTGGCTTCTCTTGCTGTGGAGTGTGGGCTCTAGGCACGTGGGCTTCAGTAGTTGTGGCACGTGGGCTCAGTAGTTGTGGCTCGCAGGCTCTAGAGCGCAGGCTCAGTAGTTGTGGCATACGAGCTTAGTTGCTCCATGGCATGTGGGATCTTCCCAAACCAGGGATCAAACCCATGTCCCCTGCATTGGCAGGCAGATTCTTAACCACTGTGCCACCAGGGAAGTCCCTACAATATAGTTTTTAAAAACCTTTTTAAATGTTATAGTTGAGCTCACAAGAAAGAAAGAAGAAATCCCAGGGCCATGTAGAAGAGAGAACTGAAAACTGCTGTGTGAGCTGACACTGCAGATAAAAGGGCAGGTGGGTGGAGTCTGTTCCAAATGACCAAAGGACTTGAGTTTCAGTGTTCATGTGGGGAAAGGAGCTGAGGCCCAGGGTGAGATGAAGAAGGAAGAGTGAAAAACCCCACATGGAGTTTACTTGTCAAATAGCTGCAACCTCAGCAAAAGAGTGGACCAGAAAATATCACCCATCAGCAGAGCCAGTAGTTAGGGAAAAAAGCTCGTCTGTTTTCTGCTTGGGCTCTGGGTAAAAAATAAAAGAAAATTAAAACTTTAAGCCATCGCTTCACATATCTGAGTTTATAATTTTACTAATTGTAGAGTCTAGGAAACATCAAATTGGAAATTAATATAGAAATTGGTCCTGGACCAGGGAAAAAACACAGGGGAGAAGAAAATACAAGATGATCTCTTAGATTCTCTGCAAAGAAAGCCACAGTAGACTGCCACAATATAGAAGCCTTGCGAAAGATGAACTTTCAAATGTATTACATTATATATTATATATACATATATGCATATATATGTATGTATGTAAGCACACACACAATCCACAGAGACCATAAGACAAATATTGCAATATAAATAAGAGGATTAGAAACCTAAAACTTTAAGATTTTAAAAATGAAGAATGTGGGAAATAATAAAAATTAAATATGCCTAAAATAAGTAAAGACTTAAATAGGAGATATGAAACCCTAAAAAGTGAACAGATAACTATAAACGAGAACAAGGAGATTTGAAACAAAAAGCAAATAGAAATTCCAGAAATGCAAAATATATTAAATGACATTAAATGTTAATAAACAGAAAAGCAGCAGATTAGACACAGCTAAAAAGAGAATTGATGCATTGGAAGATAGATATGGTGAAATTACTCAGAATGAAATACAGGAAAACAAACAAACAAACAAAAAAATGTAGTACAGCCACTATGGGACACAGTATGGAGGATTCTCAAAAAATTAAAGATAGAACTACCACATGATCCAGCAACTCCACTTCTGGGAATATATCCAAAAGAAATGAAAACACTAACTCCAAAAGATGCCTGCACCCCCATGTTCACAGCATTATTTATAGTAGCCAAGACATGGAAATAACCTAAGTGTCCATCAATGGATGAATGGATAAAGAAATTGGGTATATGTTATACATATACATGTATAACAGAATATTATTCGGCCATGAAAATGAGGAAATCCTATCATTTGAGATAACATGGATGAGCAACGGAGGCATTATGCTGAGTGAAATAAGTCAGACAGAGAAAGACAAACACCGTATGATCTCACTTTTACGTGAAATCTAAAATTAAAAAGTCAAACACATAGAAAAAGGGATCAGACTTGTGGTTACCAGAGGCAGAGGGTGTGGGAAGGGGGACTTAGAGGAAGGTGGTCAAAAGGTACAAACTTCAGTTATAACATAAGGAAATACCAGGGATGGAACGTACAACATGAAGACTATAGCTAATACTGCTGTTTGATACATAGGAAAGACATTAAGAGAGTAAATTCTAAGAGTTCTCATCACAAAAGAATGTTTTGTCCTTTTTTCTTCATTTTTTTTCTTTTTATTGTATCCATATGAGAAGATAGATGTTAGTTAAATATATTGTGGTAATCATTTCATAAAATATGTAAATCAATATATATAAATATTTGTAAATCATTAAATATCGATATATGTAAATATTTACACAATATATGTAAATCATGTAACCCATCATGCTGTATGCCTTAAACTTACACAGTGATGTATGCCAATTATGTCTCAGTAAAACTGCAAAAAGAAATGAAAGAAAGAAAGAAAAACAGATGGAAGAGTAGTTAAGAGACTTGTAGGATGGGGACTTCCCTGGTGGTCCAGGGGGTAAGACTCCACGCTACCAATGCAGAGGGCCCAGGTTTGATTCCTGGCTGGGGAACTAGATCCCGCATGCATGCCGCAACTAAAAAGTTTGCATGCCACAACTAAGAAGTTGACATGCCACAACTAAGAAAGATCCCACATGCTGCAATGAAGATCCCGCTTGTTGCAACTAAGACCTGGTGCAGTCAAAATAAATAATAAATTAATTAAATAAATATTTTTTAAAAGAGACTCGTAGGATAAAGTTAGAATATCTAATATAGCTCCTCAGAATTTCATGGGAGAGAGGAAATATTGCAATATAAAATATTTCCTAGGATCTTGGTGTCTTAAATATGACACTAAAAGCACAAGAAACTCAAGAAAAAAATAGATAAATTGGACTTCATCAAAATTAAAAACTTTTATGCCTCAAAGAACACCATCAAGAATGTGAAAAGACAATCCACAGAATGGGAGAAAATATTTGTAATTCATATATCTGATAAGTGGTTTGCACCTACAATATAAAAAAGTTACAACTCAACAATAAAAAGACAACCCAATTAAAGAGTGAGCAGGGCTTCCCTGGTGGCACAGTGGTTGAGAGTCCACCTGCCAATGCAGGGGACACGGGTTTGTGCCCCGGTCCGGGAAGATCCCACATGCCGCGGAGCGGCTGGGCCCGTGGCCCATGGCCGCTGAGCCTGCGCGTCCGGAGCCTGTTCTCCATAACAGCAGAGGCCACAACAGTGAGAGGCCCGCGTACTGCAAAAAAAAATAATAATATAAAAAAGTGAACAAATGATCTGAGTAGATATTTCTCCAAAGAAAACATAAAAATGGACAATAACTACATAAAAAGATGTTCAACAGTATTAGTCATTAGAGAAATGCAAATCAAAACCACAATAAGATACACCCACCAGGATGACTACAATCAAAAAGACAGACAATAACAAGTGTTGGTGAGGATGTGGAGAAACTGGAATCCTCATACATAGCTGATGGGATTGTAAAACAGTAGTGCCACTTTGGAAAACAGTTTGATAATTCTTCAAAAACAAGCACAGAATTACCATATGATCTAGTAATTCCTCTTCTTGATATCCACCCAAAAGAACTGAAAACAGATGTTTGAATAAAAACGTGTGCATGAATACTCATAGCATTATTATTCAAAATAACCAAAAAGGAGAAATAACCAAAATGTCCATCAACTGATGAATGGATAAACAAGATGTAGTATATTCATACAATGGAATATTTTTTTGGCCATAAAAAGGGATACTAAAACATGCTACAACCTGGATGAATGTTGAAAGTATTATGCTATGTGAAAGAAGCCAGTCGCAAAAGACCACATAACCCATAATTCTATTTATATGAAGTATCCCAAATAGGCAAATACATAGAGACAGAAAGTAAATCAGTGGTTGTCAGTGAGGAATGGGGAATGAATGCTCACTGGGTATGGGATTTCTTGTTGGAACGATAAAAATGTTCTGAAGTTAGATAGTGGAGATGATTGCACAATTTTGTAAATAAACCCAAAGCCACTGAATTGTACACTTTAAAAGGGTGACTCTTACGTTCATTGTATCTAATTTTTTTAATGATTAATAACTATGAATGAGGAAATAGACAACCCTAAATACAATAATGCTTTGATTGAAAAATGTTTGCCGAGAAAAGAAAGAAGTTATAAATTAATTCTGATGTTTAAAAATACACATACACAAAACTGCAGAGCTTCCAGTTCTCAATTCACACTGATACTAGTTTTTAAAGAGTAATGAACAGGACTGCCACTTGTGGTGGTACTAAACTGGAAAAAAATTATTAATTTCTCGGGCGGATACATGGAGCTGAGCCAATAGTAAAGGGAAAGAGCCAGCCCACAGTGCCTGGCAGGCAGGGAAGAAGATGAAAAAAGACCCCAGGTTCACCCTTGTTCTACCTTCGGGCCTCCCACCAGTGCCTTCCAATGGCCAAACACAAATGGAATCCAGAGGTCAAGGAAGTCCACTGATGGACGCTGTAAGGATCAACTTTCCAAGATACTGAGCCGCGTAGATGGCTGGGGAGCAGAACCGGAGAGACAAAGGAAGAATGCACAGTACCCATTCTTAATTCATTTTGTGTAAGATTTAAGTTAGAGGAGAATCTAAGTTGCCCAGTTTGGACCCGGTTCTTGCCTCTTGGGTAGGGAAGGACAGAGCTTTATTTTTCTTTTGCGTTACACGGGCCTCTCACTGTTGTGGCCTCTCCCGTTGCAGAGCAACAGGCTCCGGATGCGCAGGCTCAGCGGCCATGGCTCACGGGCCCAGCCGCTCCGCGGCATGTGGGATCTTCCCGGACCGGGGCACGAACCCGCGTCCCCTGCATCGGCAAGCGGACTCTCAACCACTGCACCACCAGAGAAGCCCAGAGCATATTGATTTGCTATCACATTAAGACATTAAGAAGTAAATCAAGGTACTTTGAGGAAAATAAGGCAACCTGGTTTCCAGAGAGTGATACCCACCATGGACATCTTTTAGAACCTTAAAAAAAAAGACTTTAGTACTTTTGTAATCCCAAACAACTGGCTACAACACAAAAGTGAGAATGAAATGGACTGTAAAACTAACTGGCACCTGGTCATTGGGTCTTTGCTATCCATGAGAGGTTAAAAATCCAGTGAAAGGTTAAAAGTTAATCTCTGTAAACAATGATAAAGGAATTGCTTCCCTCCTTTGCACAGCTCTGCGTTAGTGTCTGTGGGAGAGGAGCAGTGTCTGACAGCTCAAGTCTAGGTCACAGAGTTGTATTTCTTCATGCCATCCCAGGGACATAGACTCTTAGGTCCTCTCTACCGAGCACTGGATATAGCACACAGTGGTCAAGGTAACTTGTCCAAGATGACTCAGCTGGTATGTGGTTGATCCAAGAACAAAAGAAGAACCCTTGCTTTCTCCACGACGCCATACTTTCTAGAGATATTCTAGTCAACAGCAAGCTCTAATGGCTAATGAGGCAACTGGGGACTAGAGAGAAGAGAGTTGCCCAATGTCACACAGCTAGTTACTGAAAAGGGTAGAATAAGCTAGTCTTCTGATTCCTAAACCAGTGCATTTTCCATTACACAACGGAGACTAGAGAGAATTTCATTATTTCGCACTTGCTTGTTCTCCCCATCGTGAAATGGCAGCAAAAGGGATGAATGAGTGAGAAACAGGAGAGAACATAACTGAGCTCTGTATTTTATCTAAGTCCCTTTTCTTTTATTGGGGACGCATGAGCAAAACTGACATGAATAGCTCTCCACGTGCTTCCAATACTGGAGGGCACCATATAGAGCAGTTAAGAGTATGCACCATCAGAAACAGTATGCAAATTCGGATGTGAGGAAAACTCATTTGATTCTCCATCTGTCTCCCTGTTTAATTACTTAGCCATAAATTAACACTTTTTACTAGCTACATTCAGCGAATGTGATCAATTCATTGACTTTAATTTCAAATATGGGAAATTTTTGACTTTCAAGTATTTAGCCTCTTAATTTACTTTCACGTTTGGAAATCTAAATTAACTATCAAAATCTACCCAAATGCAATGTTAGGAATATTTTCCTATTTGTCTTCTCATTAAGATATTTCTTTGATTGAATCACTGATGAGATGCTTTTTTTGAAACACTGTTTATTTCCCCCAAAGGGCAAGAAAATAAAGTGTTTTTAACGTTTAAAGTATATGTATATAGGAAGTGTATAGGAAGCCTACCGTGGATAGTGTGAACTCATGGCCTTAAAAACACAGAGCCTGTAACTCTGCTTGAATTTGCTTACAGTCTGACAAGATGAGCACAGCCTGCCTTCCCTACACTCACCTTGTCAGACTTTCATCAACAGAAAAGGAACAGCACTTTCCAGCCCTCTCTTGTGCATATTCTCTTAAACAGGGCAACTTTCCAGCTTCCCTGTTGGTGAAACCACTCCTTATTTACTGTGTAATCACAATGTATCAAACCACTGTGTAGGCCCAACAGAGAAATAAAGAGGATGAGATGACTTCTGGTATTAGAATATCAGGGATGAGAACAAGCTCACACGAGGTAGAAAATGTTAAGGAAACATAATAAAATAACTACAAATATGTATTTGCATGTACTAGTATACACTGTACTGATATCCTACCCCTACTTATTCCTTGCCCACAGAATCCCGGGTTTGTTTAGGAAGGTAATGTACCCAGCTCCGAGCAATGGATCAGGATTGAAGCCAGTCATGGCAATCCTGCTCCCTAAATTCCCAGATCTCTTGCAACTACAGAGAGCCATGGGACACAATCCTAGCTAACAAAATATAATAGGAAGACTTCTGTGGGCTTCTAGAAAAGCTTCTGTCTCCTTGATATAAGCTCTGAGGTGCCCCTCCCACCCTTTCCTGTTATGAATGTAAATGTGATATTTGGAGTGGTGAAGACATCTTGAGATTGTGAGTGAAAGGCAAAAAGAACTGCCAAGATGCCAGCCCTACAGTCTTTGAATGCCTGAACTAATGCCAGGAACCACCTACATTAGGACTTCTTATTGTATGAGAAAAGTAAATCTTTTGTTACATGCAACTGAATGCATTCCTAACCAATATGTATATAGGTTGCAAAATATATTTAAGTACAAAAGTACTAAAATACATTCATAAAAGAAGAGTTACTGGAAAACTAAGAGTTAGTTCAATGTCTGCTTCTCAATTAGCCTCAGAACACCCAGCTGGTCCAATTTCAGTTCCTCAGTTGGGTGCTGATTCATCAACCCACTAAGACAGTGGGTTCTGAAGTGTGGTCTTCAGGCTGGAACAAATGCAAGAGAGAGATGTGTTGGTGTTTTGAGTGATGTACTTAGCAAGTACTGGAAGGGAAGACAGGCACTGAATGTTCTGACTGGCTTCACTGTTCCAACTCACCATGGACAGAGTGCTGGGAAGTTGCTGAGCCTCCTGGCTAAGAAGTTCCAAGGTTAAACCCTCTGGAATCAGGTGAGAAGCTTCTCAATAGTCCTCATAGTTCCAGAAAAAAGCCAGAGCTGGACCCAAAGTGATCTACAAATTCAACACAATCCCTATCAAAATTCCAACAACTTTTTCTTTTTAAAAATGAGAAAAACAATTCTCAAATTCCTATGGAATTGGTGAAGGTTGGGGGGGAGCTCTGAATAGCCAAAGCAATCTTGAAAAAGAACAAAGTCGGAGAACTCAACACTTCTCAATTTCAAAACTTACGACAAAGAGAAAGGAATCTCCAAAGTGTAGTATTGGCATAAGGATAGACAGAATAGAATTGAGAGTCCAGAAATAAATCCATACATATATGCATCAACTTACTCTTGACCAAGGTTCAAGACCATTCAGTGGGAAAAGAACAGTCTCTTCAACCAATGGTGCTGAGACAACTGGATTTTCATATGCAAAAGAATAAAGTTGGACACGTACTTTATACTATATACAAAAATTAACTCAGAAGGAATCAACGGGGGCTTCCCTGGTGGCGCAGTGGTTGAGAGTCTGCCTGCCGATGCAGGGGACACGGGTTCGTGCCCCGGTCCGGGAAGATCGCACATGCCGCGGGGCGGCTGGGCCCGTGAGCCATGGCCGCTGAGCCTGTGCGTCCGGAGCCTGTGCTCCGCAAAGGGAGAGGCCACAGCAGTGAGAGGACCGCGTATCACAAAAAAAAAAAAAAAAAAGGAATCAATGACCTAAATATAATAATTAAAACCATAGAAATCTTAAAAGAAAACATAGAGATAACTCTTCATAACCTTCAATTTGGCAACTCTCAGATTCTTAGATATAACACGAGAGCACAACCCACAAAAGAAAACATAGATAAACTGGACTTGATTAAAATGAAAACATTTTTTCCATCAAAAGACAAAACGACGACCTACAGAATGAGAGAAAATATCTGTCAATTCTACATCTGATAAGGATTTTATATCCAGAATATATAAAGAGCTCCTACAACTCAACAACAAAACAAACAACCCAATTTTAAAATGAACAAAAGAAGATACACAAATGGCCAATAAGCACATGAAAGTATGCTCAACATCATTAGTCATGAGGGAAATGCAAATGAAAACCACAATGAGATACCACTTCACACTTAATAGGATGACTATAAAAGCAAAAACAAAAACAGAAATTGACAAGTGTTGGTAAGAACTTGGAGAAATTGGAAGCTCCACACATCGATGTTGAAAATGTAAACTGGTGTGGCCACCGTGGAAAACAGTTTAGTAGTTCCTCCAAAACCTAAGCATAGAATTATCATATAACCCAGCAATCCCACTCTTAGAGGTGAATGAGGGCCGTTGGGAGGACAGAATGGAAAGTTATTGCTTAATGGTACAGGTTCAAACTCTCAGGAGCTTCCCAGGTAAAACTGGCCCCTGTACACAGAGGACAGGGAGAAACCAAGGAAGAGACAGATCATTCCAGATGAGTAGGTGGCGGTCTTAATAAGCAAGAGGTTTTTCTTGGGCCACTACAAGACGAGTAGATCTCTGCACCCGTCTGCCAGAATCTTAAAAGTTTATAGAGAGGACTGAACAGGGTTCAGTCACATATAAACCGTCCAGATGATCCCAACAACACATTGCTCTTCCAAGGCTGCGTCCTTCAAAGTAGTTCCCATGCTGAGAACAGTGGGCAGAACGTACCTTCCAAGGACAGGGGAGGAGGTGAGGTGCCTCTGATTGCCCAGGTCTAGCTCATGATTCAACTGGTGGTCACATCCTCTCAATGACCTCCTCCAACAAATGGGTACAAAGTTTCTGTGTGGGGTGATGAAAAAGTTTTGGAACCAGATAGTAGTTATGGTGGCACAACCCTTTGAATGTACTTAATGCCACCTTAAAGTGGTTAAAATGGCAAATTTTATGTTTTATGTATTTTACTGCAATTTTTAAAAATTAAATTAAATTGAAGAAGCAAGAGCTGGGGCCCACTATACAGGCAAAGAATCTTTAAAAGAGTGGATATATGTATATATACAACTGATTCACTTTGCTGTACACCTGAAACTAACACCGCATTGTAAATCAACGACACTCCAATAAAAAAAATTTTTTTAAAGAAAAATAGATAGCTTACCTTCACACACACAGGAACAAAGAGCTGGGGCCAGAGTCCTGGTGAAGGGAGTCACATTCATCCTGCTCTTGGTTCTATGAGAACCCAAAGATTCCTGAACAAGAGCCCTGGAATACCTGCTCAGCAACCAAAAATTGACTGTTTCAAGGTCACTGCCCTGAGGAAGTTGGGTTTTCCCTCCCTCTTTTAATTAGTGACCACAGCTGGTTATAACAAAGGTATCTTTTCCCATGGCTTTTCTCTGAGAGAGGATTTACTGACCACAGTCTTGAGAAGCACACAAAGCACCTTCCTTTTACCGGGAGCATGGATTCTTGTCTCCTTCCTTACCGTTCTCCTGTAATTCGGGTGGCTGAGTAACCCAAGTGACTGCCAACTAAAGAGGCCTCATCCACAGAGCAGCAAGGTCTGTCCTTCCCCTACGTAAATGTCACCTTCCTTTCAGTCAGGCCTTCCCATGTGGAGCCCATGTGCTCTAGTGGTCCCTCAACCTAGCCCATGGTTGCAGGGAGACAGGGGAGAGTAAATTATTAGAACTCTTGTATTAATTTCCCATCTCTTCCTTTTTAACCTCGATTTTTATATGTGTTTTGTAATGTTGATAATATATTAGTATAGTAGCACATGTATGTTATTGACAAAAATAAATATACATATATATCAGAGGGGCATGCTTACAATTTTTCCTTACTGATAAAGGTATTTGCTCAAAAAAGGTAGGACACCAAGGCTTTAGGACCTTTGGGGGAAGGATTTGCAGCCCATCCCTTCTGAGCTGGGGTTTGCTATGGACAAATATTTTATGATTCCACTCATACGAGGTACCTAAAATAGGAAACTTCACAGAGACGGAAAGTGGGTTTTGTGTTGCTTCCTTTTCATAACTGAAGCTCTTGGCCCCCTTTCCATGCTGGCCCTTGGGCTGGGCCTCTTCTTTATCCACAAATGACTAATGGCACAAAACCAGTTTTCATAACAGAATTACTGAGGGTTCAAGGGCAATAGAAAGGGATTATAACCCGTAATAGTAAGCAACTTATAATTAAATAGTTGACATCAGTGTTCTGGAATGTTCCTTGTTTATTCTCACCACTGGGAACTTTGCTCGGCCCATCTCCTCCTCAGGCCCTGGCTCTTACCAAGTTGCTGGGCCCCTCCTCTAATGAAAGAAGCCTTCTCCATCTTTCTAGAACCTCCTCCCTTACAGGCTTCCAGCAATTTCCAGATTCCTGCTATTTGATTATACATAATGATACAGCTCCATCACTGTTCACATCTCCTCTTCCAGACGTTAGGCAGACTTTGCCTTGGACAACCAAAATCTCCCTATGAAAGCAATTCTTTCCTTGGGCAGAGTCGTGTGAGCCTCAAGGATCCGAATTACATAAGCTTTTATTTAAAACACAGATTCCCAGGCCCCCACCCCAGTGCTACTGAATCCAATTGCTGGTGGGTGTGGCCTGGGAAGCTGCTCCCCCATGATTCTGGGGCACAATGAGGTTGGAGAACCACTGGCCTCTCGAGTAGAGACTCAACCTGCAGAGACAGTTGAAACTTGAACAACATGGGGGTTAGGAGCGCCACCCTCCATTTATAGTAAACCCTCCATATACGTGGTTCTCCATATCCACGGTTCGGCCTCCGCAGTTTCAACCAACCAGTGGATCATGCAGTACCGTAGTATTTACTATTGAAAAAAAATCCCTGTGTAAGTGGACCCGCTCAGTTCAAACTCATGTTGTTCAAGGGTCAACTGTATTTGTTTTTCTTTCTGTTACAGCTGATTTGCTACTGAATGTATTGGACAAAATTATCTTTTGCCTTGTTACCCATCCCACACCTGTGTTCAGAATACTTTTCCAAACCACACCTCTGACGAGTGTTTCAATGTAACCCTCCAGGTAGATGAGCCCAACAGGTACACAGTTTACAGGGGGCCCTGTAACGATTAGAAAAAGGCATCCCTTACTCTGGGGATACAACCCCACACAAGGGTGAGACACTTGCCAAGCAGATGTGGGCTGGGGTTCAGCTGGGAAAGGAAGCAACTTACACAGCCCTGCCTTTGGTATAAACCTATCAAAATAATAATCATTTTAGCTCCTCCTCTCAGATTTTGGGCTACCCAGAGTAAAGTGGCCAGGAGCTAGTGCCTAAACTTCCTGGGAGCAGGACAGTAAACAGCTGAAGCATCTACATCCAAGCTGCTATGAAAGGCTTGTCTTCCTGATGACTGTTAAAGAACAAATCATTCTGACACTTGTTAAAACAGTAAGGAAGACTTTATTTAGGGTTATTGCAATAGGTGTCAACACTATCACAACAAGGGAGAGAGACTGGGCTCAACTCTGAAGGCAAAGATGGGTTGGAACTTATAGGCAAGGGCCAGCGTAAGGGGGCCAGTGGATGGGAAATTATAAAAGGAGACATCAAGAGTAAGGGGGTCTTGCTGAAGGTAGCCAAGGTGATCAGATATCAAGGGTGGGGGATGAAGAATTTGATCACATATCAAGAGTGATATCAAGATATCGAGTAGAGAGATTCTCTTTAAACTGACTTAGCGGGATTCTTGCTACAGCTAGGCTGTGCAAACCCTGAAGGGAGAGGGGTCAAGGTGGAGGCCCAGCTGAGAAGAAGGCTTAGAGGAGTCCAACTAAGGTTTGGTCAAAGCGAGAATCTTCGTCATTACTCAACAGAATCATAGTTTGTCTTCGTGATTACTCCATATTGTCATTCTGGTCTGAAACAGAGCCAGGGGCTATTAAGTTATGCTGGGTGGGATGTTCCTTCACCAGGTGTGCCCAGGAGATGGCTTCCAAATTCTTAAGTCTCCCTCTAATATTTTGATTGTCACTATTCTTATTATTCTGTTAGCTGTCATTTTTGTGCTTGTCATCGTACTTGCCTTTCCTATTTGCTGCTTCCAGTCTGCTGTAAACTAGGGAGCCAGACTGCTAGCTTTGAGTGAAATATTTCTAATTAGAATAGTGGGACTAGAATGCTAGAATTCTGGTTGATTGTTCTGGGAGATCTCCGGTCAAAATCCCTTTTAAAAACCTGGCACTACTCATCCTCTCCATTTATAATTTTACTCCTTCCTTCTGGGAGAAAAAAAAAACCAATATCCATAAGTGTTGTATTCAAGAAATAAAAGCTGGGTGCTATCTCCTTCAGAGTTGTAAATTTCACAGCTTTGCAACAAATTAAATACATGGATGCTTGCAAACCTTTTGCAAGAGATCTGTTCCAAAGAACCGAAAGGGGCGGGTCCATTAGGCCTGCCCCAATCAGGCAATGGAGATGTGATTGGACGTTGTTGCTGTCAGTCACATTTGCGCCAAGAGAGGCTGTGAAAGGTCCCACATTTTCTCCTCCTTCTGAGCAGTTGTAGGGTCCTCTGCAAGTAGGACGGTCCTGGTCTGGCTCAGACCCGTGCAAACATAAATCATCTCACCAACAGAACAGAAGTCTGCTTGATTATATCTAAAAGATGTATTATATTTTTTGAATAGAAAATAAGGGGAAAGCAAAATGACTCTTTGAGGATCCTAGGTGTCCTGAAATATTGATTGACGTCATCACCAAGAATTAGACTTGAATCAAAGGAGAAGATCCACTCTTGATTTTGGCCAACAAATGCAGTGCCTTTTTAATGTTTTAAAGTTAAAATAACACTTCTTTTTCAACTATTAGGGTCTAAAATAAGAAGAGAGAGATGGAATGAGAACCAGAGGAGCTTTCCTGTGAACACAGCTGGTAAACTTCTGGGCATGGATTTTGTGAGATTGAAGCTTACTGACTTATAAAGTGTCCAGCTTTCTTCAAAGCTTCTATGGGTAAATTCCAAATGGCTGAGCTCACAGGGTGATGAGTTGCTCCCTTAAGGAAAAAAAAAAAAAAATCAATGTAAATAATTTGCACTTAGAGAGCACTGCTTTGTTCTAACATACATCCTTTTGCCATGGTAAAATTTCAGGTAGGTTAGGAGATTTCCTTCTGCGAAGCCAAGGGCTTCTCTTTCTTGCTCGTGAGGATCCAGGCAGCCTTTGCTTGCTTGGGCATTGGGTCTATGCCCTATCGTCACAGCCCTCCCCTGGGTGGCCGCAGATGGTCTCCATGGCTGACTCCCTGATTATGGAAATGTTGCCTCATTCTAACTCAGCGTTCTTCAATAATTTTAGGCTATAAATCTATATTAAGAGTGTGACTGTGTGTGTGGGGGGGGGTGACTGAAATTTAAATTCCACAAAATAATTCTTAACCCTTGTATTAATTTGTTAGGTCTGCCATAACAAAGTTCCACAGACTGGGCGGTTGAAACAACAGAAATTTATTTTCTCCACAGTTCTGGAGCCTAGAAGTTAAGATCAGGATGTTGACAGAGTTGGTTCCTTCTGAGGCCTCTCTCCTGGCTTGTATATGGCTGCCTTCTTGCTGGGTCCTCACATGACTGTCCCTCTGTATGTCTGTGTCCTAACCTCCTTCTTCTAAGTATACCCAAATATTGGATTAGGACACACTCTAATGGTGGCGTGTTAACTTAATTACCACTTTAAAGACTACCTCCAGGACTTCCCTGATGGTCCAGTGGTTAAGACTCCGTGCTTCTACTGCCTGGGGCATGGGTCCCATCCCTGGTCGGGGAGCTATGATCCCGCATGCTGCGCGGCCAAAAAAAAAAAAAAAGACTCTGTCTCTGAATATAGTCACTTTCTGAAGTGCTGGGGGTTAGGACTTCAACACATGAACTTTGGAGGGACACAGGTCAGCCCACAACACTCTTTTTGCATGCATCCAGTGCAGTCTGTTATTTTGTATTCTGTTCTGTTTTTCAAAAATACATGGTGAGATGCTCTAAAATTTGATTTCATGACCCAATAACGGGACACAACCCAGAGTTTGAAAAACACCATTTAACACCTTGGCGTTACTCTGTGGTCTGATGATTGGCAAATAAAACCTTGATAAAGAGTCAGAAAACACAGCCCTCAGATGCTGATCGTGATCCTTGCCTGTCCTTAGGGAGAAGTGAAAAGAGCAAAAGCTTTGGGTGAGTCATACCCAGATAGAAATCCCAGCTTTATCACTCACTCACCGCGTGGTCCTGATCTGACCAGATGGACAACTGAAATATTCTGGCTTCCTTCCTTCCTGGTTTTGTAAGTCCAAGATGGTGAACCCTTAGATCCTGATTCCAGAATTAAATGTTGGTCCTTCTATATCCTTTGGTCTCCCCAGAAAGAATCGCACAGATTATCAGCAGAATGGGGCAGTACTTCCTCAAGGGAAATTTTATTCCTCATTCACACAAATTCCCCCATAAATCAGAAACTTTGTTTTCTTCGAGTCTGCTTTACAACCATCCCTCTTCCCCATGCCTCAGAGAACTGAGGTTTCATGTTATATAAAGGAGTTCCTATAATTAGTGTTTCTAATTTGAATTATTTTTTAAAGGATTGTTAACATCTTTACCTTTTTTTTTCAATTTAATTCCCAGTGAATTTCTTTTGTGCATAATTAGGTTTTTTTTTCTTTTGAAAAAAGAAGTCTTTAGGTATTAAAAAAGATGAGCTGGTTATTAAATATGAATTTAAATTCTTGCCACCTACATCTCAATGTTCAGTGACGTTTCTTGGGTGCTCAACATCAAATAATCCTGTCCTCCAAGAAAGGTGGGCAGGTGCCATTTATGAAGATGAAGATGTGATATCTTCCTGGAAGAAGTTAAGTACACAGAGTAGACCTGAACTGGAGACCTGCAGGTTAAGAGAAAAGGAAAATTCAGAGGCAAGTACCCAGAGAAAGCACTGTACACAAGAGAACCTAAAAGGAAGCTCTCATTTGGAGAGAAAAGAAACATAGGTACCCTGAGCTGCTAGGACAGCAGACACTTTCATCAAAACCTACGTTGGAGCATTTTCTACTTTCTGGCTAAGAAAATGAGGTGAAAGGTGCATTTTAGAAGGAAATGATCTCAGCACCATTTTTAAGAAGAGAAAGAATACCTGTGGTGGCCAAGATGGAAAGAATTTCTTGATCACTTTTTGATTATATGTTTCTCCCTTTCCTCTTCATCTTCACCCACTTCTTTCCATCTCTACAATCTCACTTCATTCTGTCATCTCACTACCCCATTTCCAAAATTTTGGTTTCTTTCTCTCTTTTCTTTTTCCTTCTCCCTTTTAGAGGCATCTTTAAGTATTGCTACACCTCGCCTAAGCCCATACCCCTCATCCACAAATCTCTACCCCATCATGTGGAGTTTAAGGCATCAGAGACTCTTGACTTGGATTCTAGATTTTGTGGTACATACACTGCTATGCTATGCTATACTTTGGTCCCTGCTATCTGAGAGCTTACAGTCTATATAGACAATATGAAGTGGTCAGCTTTTGCTGGATAACACACAGTCTCCCAAATTTCAGAGGCTTCCAGCATCAAACCTTTATTTCTCACTCCTGTTATAGGAGGGCTGCAGTTCAGACAAGATGACTTCAGGTTTGCTTCACATGTCTTCTCACTCTGGGACCCAGAATGGAGAAACAGCCCCATGCGTCATGCTGTTCTCTTGCAGAGGGCAGGAGCTCCAGTGGCCAAGCCAAACCACACAACTGCATCTAAAGCTTCTGCTCTGAAGTGGCCTCAGTCCTGTCTGCTCACATTTCACTAGCTACAGCAAGTCGCATGGCTGAGTCTGTCAATATACTCCACCTCCAGGGAGGGAACAAAGAGTTGTGACCAAAACTAAACATACAACAGACAAATGTGTGGACATATGAACAAGCAGGAGACCAGTACCATGCAAGAGCAGACATCTAGTAGCTGATGATTAATGAATCAGTATTTTCACCAATCTGGGTAACTGTCTTTTAAAAAGGTATTCTTTTGGGGGTAAAAAAGTTAATTGTGGTTATTGTAAAAAGTTAGGAAAATATGGGGGTAAAAGAATAAACAGGAAAGAAAAAACCATCCATAATATTGCTACCCAGAGACAATATTAGTGCATCTCCTTCAGGAATTTTATCTATAAGTGGGTGTGAGGGGGAGAGGATATTTAAATTGTGATTATACTTCAAGGTTTTATATCCTGCTTTTCTTTGTTAACATTGTGTGCCTTTCCCCAGGTCAGTAAAAATCCATCACAAATCTCATATTATATAAATGTGTTATACTTATTTTTATTATGTAGAACAACAACTTACTTTACCTACTACTATTATGGTACATTTAATCTGCCTCTGAATTTTTATGCTACTATAAATATTTCTGCAATGAACATCCTTATAAATACATTTTTGTGGTATCTATGATTATTTCCTAAAGATAGAGTTTATAGAGTTATAATTGAATACAGTATACTACATGTATTTAAAGTGTGAAATTTGGAAAGCGTTAACATATGTATACATGCATGAAACCATCACTACAATCAGTAATGGATAATCAACATATCCATAACTTCCAAAAGTTTCCTTCTGCCTCTTTGTAATCCCGCCCTCTCATTCCTACCCACCCTACTCAAACTATTAAGCACCTTTCTGTCACTATAGATAAATTTGCTTTTTTAGAATTTTATAAAAATTAGAACCATACAGTATGTACTTTTCCTGTCTGGCTTCCATCACTCACAGAATTAGCAATTCACCCATGTTGTTGCATGTATCAATTATACTTCCTTTCTTTTTATTGGGCAGTAGTATTCCACTGTATGGTTATACCAAAATTTTGTCTTTTTTTTTGGCTGCGTTGGGTCTTCATTGCTGTATACGGGCTTTTCTCTAGTTGTATACCACACTTTTATCCATTCATCTGTTCATGGACATTTCACTTATTTCCACAATCAAAACTGGTTTCCAGTTTTGGGCAATTACACATACAGCTCATATGAATATTCATGCTTAAATCTTTGTATGGACATCTGCTTGCTTTTTTTTTTCCACATCTTTATTGGAGTATAAATGCTTTACAATGTTGTGTTAGTTTCTGCTGTATAACAAAGTGAATCAGCTATATCTATACATCTATCCCCATACCTCCTCCCTCTTGAGCCTCCCTCCCTCCCTCCCTACCCCACCCCTCTAGGTCGTCACAAAGCACCAAACTGATCTCCCTGTGCCATGCAGCAGCTTCCCACTAGCCGTCCATTTTACATTTGGTAGTGTATATACGTCAATGCTACTTTCTCACCACATCCCAGCTTCCTCTTCCCCTCCATGCCCTCAAGTCCGTTCTCTATGCCTGCGTCTTTATTCCTGCCCTGCCACTAGGTTCATCAGTACCACTTTTTAAAATTCCACATATATGCGTATTTGCTTTTCTCTTTCTGAATTACTTCACTCTGTATGACAGATTCTAGGTCCATTCACCTCACTACAAATAACTCAATTTCATTCTTTTTTATGGCTGAGTAATATTCCATTTATATATGTGCCACATCTTTTTTACCCAATCATCTGTTGATGGACATTTAGGTTGCTTCCATGTCCTGACTATTGTAAATAAAGCTGCAATGAACATTGTGGTACATGACTCTTTTTGAATTATGGTTTTCTCAGGGTATATGCCCAGCAGTGAGATTGCTGGGTCATATGGTAGTTCTATTTTTAGTTTTTTAAGGAACCTCCATACTGTTCTCCATAGTGGCTGTATCAATTTACATTCCCACCAACAGTGCAGGAGGGTTCCCTTTTCTCCACACCCTCTCCAGCATTTATTGTTTGTAGATTGTTTGATGATGGCCATTCTGAGTGGTGTGAGGTGATATCTCATTGTAGTTTTGATTTGCATTTCTCTAATTAGTGATGTTGAGCATCTTTTCATGCATTTGTTGGCTATCTGTATATCTTCTTTGGAGAAATGTCTATTTAAGTCTTCCACCCATTTTTGATTGTGTTGTTTGTTTTTTTTGATATTGAGCTGCATGATCTGCTTGTATATTTTGGAGATAATCCTTCTTCATTTGCTTCATTTGAAAATATTTTCTCCCATTATGAAGGTTGTCTTTTCGTCTTGTTTATGGTTTCCTTTGCTGTGCAAAAGCTTTTAAGATTCATTAGGTCCCATTTGTTTACTTTAGTTTTTATTTCCCTTACTCTAGGAGGTGAGTCAAAAAGGATCTTGCTGTGATTTATGTCATAGAGTGTTCTGCCTATTTTTTCCTCTAAGAGTTTTATAGTGTCTGGCCTTACATTTAGGTCTTTAATCCATTTTGAGTTTTTTGTGTGTGTGTGGTGTTAGGGTGTGTTCTAATTTCTTTCTTTTACATGTAGCTGTCCATTTTTTCCAGCACCACTTATTGAAGAAGCTGTCTTTTCTCCATCATATATTCTTGCCTCCTTTGTCAAAGATAAGGTGACCATATGTGTGTGGGTTTATCTCTGGGCTTTCTGTCTTGTTCCATTGATCTATATTTCTGTTTTTGTGCCAGTATCATACTGTCTTGATTACTGTAGCTTTGTAGTACAGTCTGAAGTCAGGGAGCCTGATTCCTCCAGCTCCGTTTTTCTTTCTCAAGATTGCTTTGGCTATTCAGGATCCTTTGTGTTTCCATACAAATTGTAAAATTTCTTGTTCTAGCTCTGTGAAAAAATGCCACTGGTAATTTTTATTTTTTAATATCTTTATTGGAGTATAATTGCTTTACAGAGGTGTGTTAGTTTCAGCTTTATAACAAAGTGAATCAACTCATTGCCACTAGTAATTTGATAGGGATTGCACTGAACCTGTAGATTGCTTTGGGTAGTATAGTCATTTTCACAGTATTGATTCTTCCAATCCAGGAGCATGGTATATCTCTCCATCTGTTTATGTTATCTTTGATTTTTTTCATCAGTGTTTTATAGTTTTCTGAGTACAGGCCTTTTGTCTCCTTAGGTAGGTTTATTCCTAGGTATTTTATTCTTTTGGTTGTGATGGTAAATGGGATTGTTTCCTTATTTTCTCTGCCTGATCTTTCGTTGTTAGTGTATAGGAATGCAAAAGATTTCTGTGCATTAATTTTGTATCCTGCAACCTTACCAAATTCATTGATTAGTTCTAGTGGCTTTTCTGATGTCATCTTTAGGATTTTCTACGTATAGTATCATGTCATTGGCAAACAGTGATAGCTTTACTTCTTCCTTTCCTATTTGGATTCCTTTTATTTCTTTTTCTTCTCTGATTGCCATGGCTAGGACTTCCAAAACTATGTTGAATAATAGTGGTGAGAGTGGACATCCTTGTCTTGTTCCTGATCTTAGAGGAAATGTTTTCAGTTTTTCACCATTGAGAATGATGTTGGCTGTGGGTTTGTCATATATGGCCTTTATTATGTTGAGGTAGGTTCCCTCTTGCCCACTTTCTGGAGAGTTTTTATCATAAATGGGTGTTGAATTTCATCAAAAGCATTTTCTGCATCTATTGAGATGACCATATGGTTTTGCTCCTTCAATTTTTTAATATGGTGTATCACATTGATTGACTGGCGTATATTGAAGACTCCTTGCATCCCTGGGGTAAATCCCACTTGATCATGGTGTATGATCCTTTTAATGTATTGTTGGATTCTATTTGCTAGTATTTTGTTGAGGATTTTTGTGTCTATGTTCATCAGTGATACTGGTCTATAATTTTCTTTTTTGTTTGTTTGTTTGTTTGTTTTGCGGTATGCGGGCCTCTCACTGTTGTGGCCTCTCCCGTCGTGGAGCACAGGCTCCGGACGCACGGGCTCAGCGGCCATGGCTCACGGGCCCCGCCGCTCCGGGGCATGTGGGATCTTCCCGGACCAGGGCATGAACCCGTGTCCCCTGCATCGGCAGGCGGACTCTCAACCACTGCGCCACCAGGGAAGCCCTAATTTTCTTTTTTTTGTGATATCTTTGTCTAATTTTGGTATCAGGGTGATGGTGGCCTTGTAGAACGAGTTTGGGAGTGTTCCTCGCTCTGCAATTTTTTGGAAGAGTTTGAGAAGGATAGGTGTTAACTCTTCTCTAAATGTTTGATAGAATTCGTCTGTGAAGCCATCTGGTCCTGGGCTTCCATTTGTTGGAAGATTTTTAATTACAGTTTCAATTTCATTACCTGTGATTTGTCTGTTTACATTTTCTAATTCTTCCTGGTTCAGTCTTGGAAGGTTGTATCTTTCCAAGCATTTGTCCGTTTCTTCCAGGTTGTCCATTTTATTGGTATATAGTTGCTTGTATAAGTCTCTTATGACCTTTTGTATTTCCGCAGTGTCAGTTGTGATCTCTCCTTTTTCATTTCTAATTTTATTGATTTGAGTCCTCTCCCTTTTTTTCTTGATGAGTCTGGCTAAAAGTTTATCAATTTTGTTTATCTTCTCAGAGAACCAGCTTTTTGTTTTATTGATCTTTGTTATTGTGTTCTTTGTTTCTATTTCATTTATTTCTGCTCTGATCTTTATGATTTCTTTCCTTCACTAATTTTAGGTTTTCTTTGTTCTTCTTTTTCTAGTTGCTTTAGGCTTAAGGTTACATTGTTTATTTGAGATTTTTCTTGTTTCTTGAGGGGAGCTTGAATTGCTATGAACTTCTCTCTTAGAACTGCTTTTGCTGCATCCCGTAGGTTTTGGATCATTGTGTTTTCATTGTCATTGTTTTTAGGTATTTTTTAATTTCCTCTTTGATGTCTTCAATGATCTCTTGGTTATTTAGCATCACACTGTTTAGCCTCCATGTATTTGTGTTTTTTACTGTTTTTTTCCTGTAATTGATTTCTAATCTCATAGCGTTGTGGTCAGGAAAGATGCTTGATAAGATTTCAATTTTCTTAAATTTTCCAAGGTTTGATTTGTGACCCAGAATGTGATCTATTCTGGAGAATGTTCCATGTGCACTTGAGAATAATGTGTATTCTTCCACTTTCGGGTGGAATGTCCTAAAAATATCAATTAAGTCTATCTGGTCTATTGTGTCATTTAAAGCTTGTTTTTCCTTATTTATTTTCATTCTGGATAATCTGTCTATCGGTGCAAGTGGGATGTTAAAGTCTCCCACTATTATTGTGTTATGGCCAATTTCTCCTTTTATGGCTGTTAGCATTAGCCTTATGTATTGAGGTGTTCCTATGCTGGGTGCATAAATATTTATAATTGTTATGTTTTCTTCTTGGATTGATCCTTTGATCATTATGTAGTGTCCTTCCTTATCTCTTGTAACAGTCTTTATTTTAAAATCTATTTTACCTGATGTGAGTATTGCTACTCCAGCTTTCTTGTGATTTCCATTTGTATGGAATATCTTTTTCAATCCCGTCACTTTCAGTCTGTATGTGTCCCTAGGTCTGAAGTGGGTTGCTTGTAGACAGCATATATACAGGTCTTGTTTTTGTATCCATTCAGCCAGTCTGTGTCTTTTGGTTGGGGCATTTAATCCATTTACATTCAAGGTGATTATCGATATGCATGTTCCGATTACCATTTTCTTAATTGATTTGGGTTTGTTTTTGTGGGTCTTTTTCTTCTCTTGTGTTTCCCACTTAGAGAAGTTCCTTTAGCATTTGTTGTAAAGCTGGTTTGGTGGTGCTGAATTCTTGTAGCTTTTGCTTGTCTGTAAAGCTTTTGATTCCTCCATTGAATCTGAATGACAGCCTTGCTGGGTAGAGTAATCTTGGTTGTAGTTTTTTGCCTTTCATCACTTTAAATATGTCCTGCCACTCCTTCTGGCTTGCAGAGTTTCTGCTGAAAGATCAGCTGTTAACCTTATGGGGATTCCCTTGTATGTTATTTGTTGCTTTTCCATTGCTGTTTTTAATATTTTCCTTTGTATTTATTTTTTGATAGTTTGATTAATATGTGTCTCAGTGTGTTTCCCTTTGGGTTTATCCTGTATGGGACTCTCTGTGCTTTCTGGATTTAATTGACTATTTCCTTTCCCATATTAGGGAAGTTTTTGACTATAATTTCTTCAAATATTTTCTCAGACCCTTTCTATTTCTCTTCTTCTTCTGGGACCCCTATAAGTCTAATGTTGGTGCATTTAATGTTGTCCCAGAGTCTCTGAGACTGTCCTCAATTCTCTTCATTCTTTTTTCTTTATTCTGCTCCCTGGCAGTTATTTCCACCATTTTTTCTTCCAGCTCATTTATCCGTTCTTCTGCCTCAGTTATTCTGCTATTGATTCCTTCTAGAGTATTTTTAATTTCAGTTATTGTGTTGTTCATCACTGGTTGTTTGCTCTTTAGTTCTTCTAGATTCTTGTTAAATGTTTCTTGTATTTTCTCCAATCTGTTTCCAAGATTTTGGATCATCTTTACTATTATTACTCTGAATCATTTTTCAGGTAGTTTGCCTATTTTGTCTTCATTTATTTGGTCTTGTAGGTTTTTACTTTGCTCTTTCGTCTGTAACATATTTTTTTGTCATTTCTTTTTTTTTTTTTATGTGTGGGGCTGTATTCCTGTCTTACTGGTTGGCCTGAGTCGTCCAGCACTGGAGTTGGCAGGCAGTTGGACAGAGCCGCATCTTGGGCTGAAATGAGGGCCTGTGGGTGGCCTCACCCAATTAATATCCCCTGGGGTCTGAGGTTCTCTGTTAGTCCAGTGGCTTGGACTCAGAGCTCCCACCACAGGAGCTCAGGCCTGACCTCCAGCCTGGGAACCAAGATCCTGCAAGTCGTGTGGCATGGCAAAAAAAAAAAAAAAAGAAAGAAAGAAAGAAAAAAAGGAGCAGTACAGTAACAAAGTGTAAAAAACAAAATAAAATTAGAAAGATAAAAAATATGTTAGGAAAAATAAAAATATAATTGAAAGAACTGCAGCAAGGTAAAATAAAGCCACACAGAAAGAAGAAAGAAAAAGAGAAGGTGGCGGGGGGGAACAAGCCAAAAGGAGAGAACAATAACAAAGTTAAAGAATAAAATAAAATTATAAAAATAAAAGATTTATTAGAAAAAATAAAAATATAAATGAATCAACAACAACGAATCAACAAGGTAAAACAGACCTGAATCTAAAAGAGGGGGAAAAAAGAAGCCTTGGCTATGGGGGCGGAGTTTAGGCAGGGGTGGAACTTAGGCAGAGGCGGGGTTTAAGGTGGGTCGGGACCTAGGCTCAGGATCCATGCAACCAGAAAAGGCCTTGAGTGCTGGGCCTAGGCTGGACGACATTCAAGCATGGGGCAGGGCCTCTGCTTAGGACCTGCGCAGACGAGGAGGGGCAGCATGTCCAAAGGAGGGTCTCTGGAGTGTGAGGTTCTAGAGTTTGGAGGTAAGTCCCTGGGTGAGGGTGTGTGGGTGGGGTTTAGGCCCAGTGCGTTTGGAGGGGGTCTCAGAGGGGGTCTCCGAGTGTAGAGGTGGAGCCCTGGGTGGGGGTGTAGGGGTGGGGCTTGGGCTCTGCACTGCGGGAGGGAGGCTCCGAGGGCAGAGGAATAGGCCCGGGAGCTCAGCAGGCTCCCCGGTGGCACAGTGGACAGGTAAGGCGCTGGCCCCGTTCCCTTCTGTTCCTCGGCGTCCCTCCCCCACCATCTCCCCCAGGGTCTCCCCCATCCCCCTAACCATGGGTGGGTCCCGCTGGATGTAGGACGCCCTCCCCTCCGCCAGCCGCCCCTCAGGGTGCTGGTCCCGGAGGTCCAGCCTTTGCTTTAGCTCCCCTTTCCCTCCCTCCCACTTCCTCAGGACCCCCACGTCTGGAGGGGGCCTCGGTGGGCAGAGGATCAGGCCTGGGATCTCAGCAGGCTCCCCGGGGCCCAAGTGGGCAGGGAAAACCTGACCACCCTCCCTTTGGATCCTCTGTCCTCCCAATGGTCCCCCAGTTTCCCCCTTCGGGCGTGGGATCCCTTCCCATCCCCCAGCCGCCCCTCAGGGACTCCAGTCCCGTCCCGCCTCCACTTCTCCTCCCCCTTCACTCACCCCATGACCCATGTCCTACCCGGTCGCTGGGGGTTCCTCCTGTCCCCTTAGGTGTCCGTGGTCTGCCACTGGTGCCTGGTAGGTGCCCTAGTTGTGTGGAGACACGAATTACACGTCCTCATAATCCGCCATCTTGACTCCGCTCTCCATCTGCTTACATTTCTTTGGGGTAAATACCAAGAATGGGATGTCTGGCAGGTAAGAAACCGCCAAATTGTTCCAAAGTGTTTGTACTATTTTATATTCCCACCAGCAGTATATGAGAGTTTAATATACAGCTCATCAGTACTTAGTTTGGCCAGTCTTCTTAATTTTAGCGATTGTAATAAGTATGTAGTAATATCTCAGTGTAGTTTTAATTTGGATTTCCCTAATGACTAATGATATGAACATTTTTTCATGTGTTTATTTGCCATCCTTTTGGGTGAAGTATCTTCTCAAATTTTTTGCCCACTTAAAAAACAGTTCAGGGACTTCCCGTGTGGCACAGTGCTTAAGAATCCGCCTGCCAAAAGACCTAAATAGACATTTCTCCAAAGAAGACATACAGATTGCCAACAAACACATGAAAGGATGCTCAATGTCACTAATCATTAGAGAAATGCAAATCAAAACTACAATGAGGTATCACCTCACACCAGTCAGAATGGCCATCATCAAAAAATCTACAAACAATAAATGCTGGAGAGGGTGTGGAGAAACGGGAACCCTCCTGCACTGTTGGTGGGAATGTAAATTGATACAGCCACTATGGAGAACAGTATGCAGGTTCCTTAAAAAAATAAAAATAGAACTATCATACGGCCCAGCAATCCCACTACTAGGCATATACCTTGAGAAAACCGTAATGCAAAAAGAGTCATGTACCACAATGTTCATTGCAGCTCTATTTACCATATTCAGGACATGGAAGCAACCTAAGTTTCCATCGACAGATGAATGGATAAAGAAGATGTGGCACGGGCTTCCCTGGTGGCTCAGTGGTTGAGAGTCTGCCTGCCGATGCAGCGGACATGAGTTCGTGTCCCAGTCCAGGAACATCTCACATGCCGCAGAGCGGCTGCGCCCGTGAGCCATGGCCGCTGAGCCTGCGCGTCCAGAGCCTGTTGCTCCGCAACGGGAGAGGCCACAACAGTGAGAGGCCTGCGTACCGAAAAAAAAAAAAAAAAGATGTGGCACATATATACAGTGGAATATTACTTAGTATAAAAAGAAACGAAATTGAGTTATTTGTAGTGAGGTGGATGGACCTAGAGATTGTCATACAGAGTGAAGTAAGTCAGAAAGAGAAAAATAAATACTATATGCTAACACATATATATGGAATCTAAAATAAAAAGGTTATGAAGAACCTAGGGACAGGACAGGAATAAAGATGCAGACGTAGAGAATGAATTTGAGGGCCTGAGGAGGGGGAAGGGTAAGCTGGGACAAAGTGAGAAAGTGGCATGGACTTATATACACTACCAAATGTAAAATCGATAGCTAGTGGGAAGCAGCCACATAGCACAGGGAAATCAGCTCAGTGCTTTGTGTCCACCTAGAGGGGTGGGATAGGGAGGGTGGGAGGGAGACGCAAGGTGGACGAGATATGGGGATATATGTATAGGAAAGCTGATTCACTTTGTTATAAAGCAGAAACTAACACACCATTGTAAAGCAATTATACTCCAATAAAGATGTTAAAAAAAAGAATCCACCTGCCAATGCAGGGGACATGGTTCAAGCCCTGGTCCACGAAGATCCCACATGCCGTGGAGCAACTAAGCCTGCAAGCCTAGAGCCCGTGCTCCACAACACGAGAAGCCACCCAATGAGAAGCCCGCGCACCACAATGAAGAGTAGCCCCCCCTTGTCACAACTAGAGAAAGCCTGCGCGCAGCAACGAAGACTCAACACAGCCATAAATAAATAAGTAAAAAAAATTTATTTTAAAAAAGTTTATTTTCTTATTATTGAATTTTGAGCAATCTTTATATACTCTGTATACAAGTCCTTTATCAGAAATATGATTTGAAAAACATTGTCTCCCTATTTGTGGGTTGTCTTTTCATTCTCTTATCGGGACTTATGAAGAGAAAAAAGTAATTTTTAAAAAATTTATTGTGGGGCTTCCCTGGTGGCACAGTGGTTGAGAGTCCGCCTGCCGATACAGGGGACGTGGGTTCGTGCCCCAATCCGGGAAGATCCCACATGCCGCGGAGCGGCTGGGCCCGTGAGCCATGGCCGCTGAGCCTGCGCATCCGGAGCCTGTGCTCCGCAACGGGAGAGGCCACAGCAGTGAGAGGCCCGCGTACCACAAAAAAAAAAAAAAAAAAAATTATTGTGGTAAGAACATGTAACATGAGATCTACCCTCTTAACAAATTTTTAAGAGTTAATACATTATTGTTGACCCTAGGTGCAATGTTGTGCAGCAGGTCTCTAGGGCTTATTCATCTTGCTTGATTGAAAGTTTATGCCCATTGATTAGTAACCCACTCCCCATTTTTTCCAGCCCCTGTTATCCACCATTCCACTCTTTGATCCTACGAGTTTGACTGTTTTAGATACTTCATATAAGTGGAGTCATACAGTATTTGTCTTTGTGTAACTGGCTTCTTTCACTTAGCATAATGTCCTCAATTTTCATTCATGGCGTTACATATTGCAGAAAGTCCTTTTTTAAGGCTGAATAGTATTCCACTGTATCATGTACCACATTTTCTCTATTCATCCATTGTCTATGGACTTTTGGGTTGTTTCCACATCTTGGCTATTGTGAAGAGTGCTGCAATAAATATAGGAGTGCTGATCTCTTTGAGATCCTTATTTCAATTGTTTTAGATAAACACCCAGAAGTGGGATTACTGGATCATATAGTAGTTCTATTTTTAATTGTTTGAGGAAGCTCCATACTGTTTTCCATAATAGTTGTCCTATTTTGCATTCCTGCCTACAGTGTGCAAAGGTTCCAGTTTCTCCATATCCTTGCCAACACTTGTTATCTTCTGTTTTTTTGATAATAGCTATCCAGAGAAGTGTGAGGTGATAGATCTGTGGTTTTGATTTGTGCTTCCCTGATGATTAGTGACATTGAACATGTTTTCATACACCTGGTACACATTTGTATGTCTTCTTTGGAGAAATGTCTATTCAAACCCTTAGCCTATTGTTTAATTGGATTATTAGTTTCTTCACTATTGAGTTATAAAGGTTCTTTATACATTTTGGAGATTAACCACATAACAGATATATGGTTTGCAAATATTTTCTACAATTCCGTGTGTTGCCTTTTCACTCTATTGATTACTCCTTTTGCTGTGCAGAAACTTTTTAGTTTGATGTAGTCCTACTTGCTTATTTTTGGTTTTATTGCCTGTGTCATATTCATAAAATCATTGTCAAGATCTATGTTATGGTACTTCTACCCTACATTTTGTTCTAGGAGTTTCATACTTTTTGGTTGTATGGTTAAGCCTTTAATTCATTTTGAGGTGATTTTTTTAGTATATGTGCTGCCGAAGCAAGCACGAGGTGATTTTTTTTTTATATGATGTATAAGAGTCCAATTTCTTTTGTTTGCGTGTGGATATCCAGTTTTTCCAACACCAGTTGCTGAAAAGACTAAAATATTTTTTTTCTTTTTTTTCTTTATTTTTTTTTTTTTGCAGTACGCGGGCCTCTCACTGTTGTGGCCTCTCCCGTTGCGGAGCACAGGCTCCGGACGCGCAGGCTCAGCGGCCATGGCTAACGGGCCCAGCTGCCCCGCGGCATGTGGGATCCTCCCAGACCGGGGCGTGAACCCACGTCCCCTGCATCAGGAGGCGGACTCTCAACCACTGCACCACCGGGGAAGCCCTAAAATATTTTTAATTCTGATGAAGTCCAACTTAACAATTTTTTTTTCTTTTATGGATCATGTTTTGGTGGGTTTTTAAATTCTGTTAATGTGAATTATCATTTACTTTATTTTGTTTTATTATTTTGTTAATATAAATTACATTGACGGAGGTTCAAATATTAAATCAACCTTGCAAACTCCGTTTAGTCATGATATATTATTACTTTTACATATTGTTGAATTCAATTCGCTAAAATTTTTTTCTATTTTCTTTTTTTTATTGATGTATAGTTGATTTACAATATTAGTTTCAGGTGTACAATATAGTGATTCAAAATTTTTATAAGTTATACTCCATTTAAAGTTATTATAAAATATTGACTATATTTCCTGGGCTCTACAATATATCCTTGTAACATTTATTTTATACATAGTAGTTTGTACCTCTTAATCCCCTATCTTGCCCCTCCTCCCCACTGGCAACTACTAGTTTGTTCTCTATATCTGTGAGTTTGGGTTTTTTTGTTATAGTCACAGTTTGTTTTATTTTTTAGATTCCACATATAAGTGATATACAGTACTTGTCTTTCTCTGTCTGACATTTCATTTAGCATAATACCCTCCAACCTTGTTATGGCTGAGTAATATTGCATAGTATATATATACCACATCTTCTTTATCCATTCATCTGTTGATGAACGTTTAGGTTGCTTCCATATCTCGGCAGTTGTAAATAATGCTGTTATGAACGTTGGAGTGCATGTCTTTTTGAATTAGTGTTTTCAGGGTTTTTTTTGGATGTATACCCAGGAGTGGAATTGCTGGGTCATATGGTAGTTCTATTTTTCGTTTTTTGAGAAACCTTTATACTGTTTTCCACAGTGGCTACACCAATTTAATTCCCATCGACAGTGTATGAGGGTTCTCTTGGGAAAGTTTTAAAGTAGTTATTAAATTTCCTTAATAGACGTAGGGCTAACTATTTCTTCCTGGATGAGGTTTAGTAGTTTATGCCATTTACCAACTGTGTCCTTTTCATCTAAGTTATATATAGGCATAAAATTGTTCATAATATTATCCTTTATCTGTAGAATCTGTAGTGATTTGGACCTCTTTCATTCTTAATATTGGTCTCTCTTTTTTTAAATAAACTTTTAATTTTAAAATAGTTTTAAGGATTTCCCTGGCAGTCCAGTGGTTAGGACTCCGTGTTTTCACTGCCGAGGGCCTGAGTTCGTTCCCTGGTCGGGGAGCTAAGATCTCAGAAGCCGCGTGACACAGCCAGTAAATAAATAAATAGATAGATAGATAAATAAATAAAATAGTTTTAGATTTACAGAAATTTGTGAAGATAATACAGAGAATTCCTATATGTCCTACCTACTTTCCCCTATGTTAACATCTTCCATTAGTATCATGAACTTGTCAGTTAATGGACCAATGTTGATACATTATTATTAGTTAAAGTTCACACTTTACTCAGTATAATAAATTCTTTTTTTCACCTCATCCTTTTTCTGTTCCAGATTCCATCCAGGATACCACATTATATTTTGTCATCATTACTCCTTAGGCTCCTCTTCCCGTGACAGTTTCTCAGATTTTCCTTGCTTTTGATGACTTTGATAGTTCTGTGGAGTACTAACTAGGAATTTTTTAGAATGTGCCTCAATTTGGGTTCGTCCGATTTTTGTCTCATGATTGGACAGGGGTTATGGGTCTGGGGAAAAAAGACCAGAGAGATAAAGTGCGGTTCTCATTATCTTATATCAAGGGTACTATCAGTATGACTTAACACTGTTGATGTTGACCTTGACCACTGGCTGAGGTCGTGTGTGTCAGGACTCTCCACTGAAAAGTTACCCTCTTCTCCTTCCTTTCCATATCGTACTATTTAGAAGGAAATCCCTTTGTATGTTGCACCCTTAAGGAGTGGGTTTTTATGCGCCATCTCCTTGAGAACATAGTATCTACATAAATTATTTGGAACTTTCTGCACAGGAGATTTTTTTTTCCCTCATTTATTTATTCAGCCACTTATTTATATTAGTATGTACTAATGGATATTTATTTTATACTTTGGGTTATAATCCAATATACTTTAATTATTTTGTGCTCAAATTGTCCCAGCTTTGGTCATTGGGAGTTCTTTCAGCTGTGTCCCTTTGACACATCTCCATCATTGAGGGGGGTGGCAGTTGTAGTGGGGTTTTGGTAGCACTTCCTTATTTTCTGGCACCACAAGTTGCTCCAGGTTCATCTTGGATATTTCTACCCCAGTCTTAAAAGCAGTTGTCTCTCTTTTTTTTTTTTTTTCTTTTTATCAGTCAAATAATAGTAAGTTAAGTTCAAAAGGGGAATATTTCCAGACTTGGTTAATATGGAGACCAAAAAATCAAGGACCCAGACTAACTGTTTTCCTTTTTACCATCCTTGGTATGCTGGTTTATCCTTTAGGTGGGCTCCTCTAATGGTCCCAAAAAGGCTACCATATTTCCAGGCATCACCTCTTTTTTTTTTTTTTCTTTTTGCGGTACACGGACCTCTCACTGTTGTGGCCTCTCCCGTTGCGGAGCACAGGCTCCGGACTCCACGGCACGTGGGATCATCCCGGACCAGGACATGAACTCATGTCCGCTGCATTGGCAGGCGGACTCTCAACCACTGCACCACCAGGGAAACCCCAAGCATCACCTCTTTACAACAACACAAGAAGCTGAAAAAGGAGCATGCCCACCTCTTTTAAAAGCAAAGGAAAATCTCCTCTAAGATCCTTACCAGATTTCCCCTCTCATCTCATTGTGTCACAAACCCATTCATAAACCAAACCCTGGGAAGGGAAAACAAGATTCCCTATTCTGTGCCTGGGGCCACTGCAAGGCCGTCCTACTCTGAATAGCATTGCCACGCTTTGGAGAGTAATTGAAAATGGGATTCTGTTCACGTGGAAGAAGGGAAGCTGGGGTAACTGCTGTATGCAGGTAACTAACGGTATCTGCCATAGAAAGCTATAATAATTAGATATCTCAGAAATACATCTTCATTGATAGAAGAGACATCAGTCCACTCTGGGATTTAGGCAGAAGGTGTGTGTTGGGTTGGGGAGAGGTCGTGGAGTCATTACTGAGAATAACTGGTGAGGGCCTTGAAAAGCCATAGTGCTACAAAAGCTTCTCTCTTTCATCTTTTCTTTAGCTTTCTTCCATTGTCTTTCTAATTATTTTAACAACTGCCCTCCTCCCCGCTCCAAATTCTTTTATGACTTTTCCTGCTTGAGGTCTTTTTTCTTTAAGTTTCTAAATTACCAGACTCCCTCTGGGCACTAAACAAAATGATAAGCAAAGCATCTGTAAAAGGCCTGGGAGCACAATGAAAGAGTTTAGGTCTCTGCCCTCTGCCCTGGAATATTTTTGATAGCTTGACAAAGGTACAGTGAGAATCAACAAAGGAGAAATTTCTTTATTCCAAACCAATAGTCATGAAGCACGTGGGCTTAATGTGGACTAAAGGAAAGTGGGCGGGGGGTAGGAAAGTACCTGCGGGAAGGGAAGAAACAGAAAAGAAAATATGACACTGTCTTCAAGATTTACAACACAAAAATATTAGAAAACAAAGCAACGTTCCCACTGGTGCCCAACACAACACCCTACACTCCAAATAAGTTCGCCTCTCTCTCCTTTTTTCTCCTCACTGTGCTTATTATAGCAATTAGCACATGGTCAGCTAGAGGTAATGAAAAACTGTAAACTCCTAGGGGGTTACTTTTTTCACATACTAAGAAGTCCAGAGGGAAGGCCTTGCATTAGTTTAGCTCATTAGGAACCCAGCACTTTCTACTCTGCCACCCTCCATTTGTTGGCTTTTTGTCTTTGTGTCTGTTGCTTCATGGTCACAAGATGGCTGCCACAGCTCCTGGATTCATGGCTGCCTTCAAAGTCAGGATGCAGTGAGGCAGCCAGAAAGAGAGGGCTGATGTTCCTGCCTTCCATCAAGGGAATCAAAATACTTTTCACAAGCCTTCAACAGACTTCCCCTTTGTCTCACTAAGCAACTTGGTCACATGACCCCTCACTGGCTACAGCAAAAGTGAGTACATAGCAAACAGGATTAGCTTAGCCATGATTGGCTTAAAACCAATCCCAATTCATCCCTAAGAGCTGGGCATATTGCTGCCTCCTCACCCTCTCAAAAAAAAAAAAAATCAGAGAAAGAAAGCAGAGAAATGGCAGGTAACCAGGTCTGCCAAGTTCATATACACATGTGCCTTTCATCCTGTTCACCTCACCTATAGTGGCTTCACCAACCCCCTCCTCTTACTCAGGATCAGCTCATGCCTCAAGACCCCAGCTGACCTTGCTGCCTTTAGGAGCCACCCAGGACCGCAGCCCCACCCTGAGAGGAGGGCTCAACTGACCAATGTCTCTGGCCCAGTGGAAGAGTCTGATTTCCTGGGTTTGAATCCCAGCCAAACCTCTTTCTCGTTTCAGCCCTTAGAAATTGTTTTGACCTTCCAGGAGTGAGGACACTTCAGTTTCCACATCTGTCCAAAGAACGGGAATAGAGTGACTGGCCCGAAGCTGTCTTCGGTTTTAAAAAACTGGTTGGATGGATGGATCGTACGTACCTCCACAGAACCACTGAAAAGATTAAGTGAGACAACGTAACTGAAAAATCTGAACAAATCCTGGCATGTAGTAAATGCTCATTAGACACAGGTAGAAACCAGTCGTATCACTGCCCTGCTTCAAAACCTTCAATCGTTTCAGTCAGCCTTATGGAAAAGGATCGAGTCCAACCTGTTTAAACAATCTGGCCTTTGCCTACCTTTGGGACTCAGCTGTCATGCTTGTGGCTCCACTGACCCTGTCACTCACCTGCACACCTGCTTCCCCCACCCATTCATCTTTCATGCCCTGGCCCAGGAGGCTCTTCCTCCTGGGGACTTCACCACTGCTCCTCTCACAAGCCACGCCAGGTAAGGTTCCCAGGGCGACGGCAAGTTGGAACGTCTGAGAGCTCAGGGAGAATTTTTGGAGCTGGAGAGCAAGAAAGCATCCTCTCAAATCTGTACCTCCAAGGCCCAGACTACAACCCCCCTCACCCCTCCACCTCCCCCCACTTCCCCCTCACCCCTGCCCCCCATCCCTGAGAAGTTCTGCGTCTGGGGAAGTTGTGGGAACCAGGGCTGCAGCTCAGACCACGATACCGCGCAGGATGGAACTACAAAGAGGGGCATGTTCCTCGAGGAACCAAGCCCTCAGAACTCAGAAAGACCCCATAATTACCCAGGAACCTACAGTGTGCCAAGAGTTATAGTTGCAGTCTCCTGAGATGCCTCGTTTCGTAATAAAGTATTTTCTTATACTCCTATGCGCCCGTGCAAAGTTAAACTGTTCATCTTCTCTTTCTTCCAGCCCCTTCTCCCCAACTATCTCTGCCCACGGGCTGCACCGCCGCTCATCCTCCCAGGCATCTTTCATCCTCTGCTCTCCACGTGGTGGTGGGACTCACACCGTTCCCACGGCACCGCCCCTCCACTGCCCCACTGCGCAAGCTCAGACCTTGCTCTCACTCCGCCAAGACTCCGCATCTTAAGGCCCTCCCTGCTCTCATCCATCCTGCCTACAGAGCCTGGAGCCCTTCCTAAACCACCGCTGTCATACCCTCAGCTCAGACACCTTCACTGGCTCCCCGGTGTTTGCCTTAGGTGCAGACGTCTCACCTGGCGCCCTAGCCCCTGCACAGTGAGTCCTCAAGTGCGTTGCGGTGCGGCTTTCTTTGGCCTCCTCCTCCCCTTTTTTCTTTCTTTGTTTTGAAACAGGTCATACATTCGAGAGTGTTCATAAGAGATATACAAATTGTTCTTGTAAGGACCACACCTGTGAAACCACCACTCACAGTAAGACTCGACGGATATGTGGAGTTTGTTAGATGGCCACTCATCTCTCTGCTCCCCACTCCCCGCCCCCCTCAGCTATTCTCCTGACTCCAAGAGCTGACACTCCCCTGACATCTGCAGAACCATTCCCTTGATTTCTTTACAGTTTTGCCACCTATTCCTTTTTTTTTTAATAATGTAGTTATGACTTAGATTTTTTTTTAATTAATTAATTTATTTTGGGGGCTGTACCACGCAGCTTGTGGGATCTTAGTTCCCCAACCAGGGATTGAACCCAGGCTCTCAGCAGTGAAAGTGGGGAGTCCTAACCACTGAACCCCCCAGGGAATTCCCTGCCACCTACGTCACCAGGTTCTGAATTTTCTATAGCTTGTATCAGTCTATACTTATTGCGCTGTGACTTTTTAATGGTTTTTTGAGATATGATTCATGTACCATGCAATTCACCCATTTAAAGTGTACAATTCAATGGCGTTAGTACATTTAGTATATTTAAGCTAACCATCATCTCAGTCTAATTTTAGAAAGCTTTATCATCCCGAAAAGAAGCCCTGCCCCGCAACCCTGGGCAACCAGTAATCAACTTTCTCTCTCTATAGATCTGCCTGTTCCATTCTATTTCTTATGAACGGAATCACACTCATTTGGCCTTTTGCACGCTCTGTGCCCTTATTCACCCAGACTGTTCTTCTCCCTCGTGTGTGGAACACTTCTTCGTTCTGTCTGGAGAGCCTGCCCGCCCACTGCTGCCCAGCCAGGACTGTCAGTTTCTGCAGGATCCAACCCCAGTCATCTCTTTTCCGTAAAGCCATTCCTCTTTTCCTTTTTTTTTTTTTTTGGCAGAATCCTAGTTCCCTGACCAGGGATTGGAACTGCGCCCTCAGCAGTGAAAGCCTGGAATCCTAACCACTGGACTGCCAGGGAATTCCCAAAGCCATTCCTCCTTCCCATGCCACCCTGTGTGACGCTTTCCTCGTTAAATTCTCAAAATATGCTGCGTGTCAGTTTGTCTGGGGGGGTCCAGTGTCCCCCCACTAGCCTGTCAGCTTTGGGGAGGCTGAGGACCTTGCTTGGTTCTGTTCTCTGTTGGTCCCTAGAGCCAGCTGTGAGCCTGGCACGTAACTGGTGTCCGGTGAGCATGTGCTGAGAGAGCGAGGGACATGCGTGTCATTCTGTCTTAGATCACCGTCATGCGTGCATATAACTAGTACTCCAATGAGAGAGACTCACTAGGTACCATCAGGAGTGATGTTTTCTTTCCCCTGAAAGGGCTTGTCTGACCTGTTCACAGAGCAGCGCCACAGGGGCTGGATCGTCCCCCACTCCCTGATGAAATCTCAGGTAGGTCCCGTGGCTTCCAGCTCACGTTCCTGCTGGCGTTCCCAACGTCCAACCCATATAATAGTCAAATCTCCGTTTTAAAGTTAAAACTTCTCCCTAGGTCAGTCGAGGTCTCCTTCCGGCTGGCACCTGGAAGCATGTGGTTGGTTTCTTCTCTCCTTCCCTCACCTTGTCTGCACTTTCGGACCTCTCCATGGTTAGAATCAAGAGGGGCAAAGGTAAGTATCCATCAGCCAAAGCTCGTGTGTGAAGCCAGCTCTTTCTCTGAGCATCCCTCCTGCTCCCGCTTCCCCTGGAAACTGGGGATATTTTCCACCTGTCATGTCCTTGACTCAGGCAGAAGCATCCTATCTAGTTGGTCACCTAAGAGCCCTCCCTTGGTACCTGGTCACCTAGCAATACCTCTCGCTTCCTTCTGCTCTTAGAATTCTCCACGACAATCTCACAGGGCTCTCTCTCACGTGGCTCACCCCTGCTCTGCATTGAACTTGCATCTTTGGCCTGTGGTCATCGGAAGTGCCGACACACAGGCTTCTTCTCTGTGGCCTCAGCCAGCCCCCTGCCTGTGAGCATCCACGGGCCCGAATCCGACTCTGGTCCCTGAGTGACCTAAGTTTCTGGGGCACTGAATGTCATCTCCAAAAGGCATCACTTGAAGCTACCCTCACAGACTGAGGAAAGAAGGTAGCACCCCACCCCTGTTCCATGGACGCGTAAAGCATGTTGCACACTGCCTATTTCTCTTCAAAGCAACCCTCCGCTAACCTCCAGCCCCTCTCCCAGCCTCTTGGATGTTTTCTATAGGCTGCAGCTATAGGTGATCAGCTGGAGGCTTTGAAGCTGGTTTCGAATGACCTCCTTTGCAGTCCTGCCTGGGAAACCACACACCTCACCTTGGAATGTGCTCTTTCACCTACTGACTCGGGGCCTGGGTCAAAACTGAGACAAGGGCTTCCCTGGTGGCGCAGTGGTTGAGAGTCCGCCTGCCGATGCAGGGGACACGGGTTCGTGCCCCGGTCCGGGAAGATCCCACATGCCGCGGAGCGGCTAGGTTCGTGAGCCATGGCCGCTGAGCCTGCGCGTCCGGAGCCTATGCTCCGCAACGGGAGAGACCACAACAGTGAGAGGCCCGCGTACCACACACACACACAAAAAACTGAGACAAGAGTCCCATTTTAAGTCCTGTACTTGTCTCATCCCTTCGTGAGACTGTACGCTCCTGGAAGCAGGCACTCTGCCATTCTCGTCTCCACTGCCTTCTCCCCTCTTACCTGGTGCTTGGCGGTGCCATGCTCAAGGTGCTGGGAAGTATTTTAGAGGAAAATCCCCGTGGCAGTGAGGCAGCAGCATGAAGGAGCATGGAAGAAGAAAAGCAGAAGAGTCCAATTCTGGGGTGGTGACTCGAGAGGGAGGCTTTAGAAGTTTCGTTTTAGAAGTTACTCAGGCTTGGAAGCTAGTTTTCAATGAAATCAGACATCTGCCCCGTCCGGTTGCCTCCGGCCTTGAGTCAAAAACAAGTCTATAATGTAAGTAATGCCACACAGATTGACTTTACGATGCTGCGAACGCAGAAAATGGAAATAATGAGGGAATTCCCTGGTGGCCTAGTGGTTAGGTCTCCAAGTTCTCACTGCCAAGGGCCTGGGTTCGATCCCTGGTCGGGGAACTAAGATCCCGCATGCCGCGCGGTGTGGCCAAAAAAAAGAAAGAAACAATGAGGTTTTAAGAGGAAACAAAGGAGCACTCGGACAGCATCTAGGTCCCTCCACTGATTTTTCTAGGTAACTCTGTTCCCAAAAATCAGACCTGTCACCCACCACTTCTTTGGGATATTAGGAAACATATTGGTCCGTTTGTTTAGACCTGGTCAAGGTCCACGCACAAGGTCTTGGACATATAGAGAAACAGAATTTATTAGCAGGATGAAGAGTTCTGGGATAAGACACCAAAAAGTGTCCAACTCCTAGCTAAGCAACAAATCCGGGGTGCTATACTGAGAACTGGATCTTATCACTTTGCAATCAGCGTCTCTGTTACATCCTAAACTTACGGGGTTATACTCGTTTGTTTGACACTAGGTAGGAATTCTGAGTTAAGGGCTCCAAACTTGTCCCTTCTACTAAATTCCCTGCCTTGGTTTCAGCCACCAGCCTCTTCTCAAAAGGTCCACTGTAGAAATGGCCCAGGATTTTGACCTACCTCTCCCCTCCCCCATTATTGCTATTCAACCTACCTCACGAGTACCTTCCCAATCCACCACCTCCTCTCCATCCCTGCCACGACCCCCAGTCAGGTCTTCACCATCATCCACCAAGTGGACTTGTACAAAAGAGCTTTATATGTGGTTCATTTCACTACCTACCAGTCTTTCTTACCTGTATGCCTGCTATGGACTTAGTTGTGTCCCCCCAGAAATTCACATGTAGAAGCCCTAACCCCCAGTACCTCAGAATGTAACCATATTTGGAGATAAGGTCTTTAAAGAGTATATAAGTTAAAATAAAGTCTTTAGGGGGACCCTAATCCAGGATGACTGCTTTTCTTATAAGAGGAGGGAATCTGCACACAGACATGCACACATGGAGAGAAGGTCGTGTGAAGACAGAGGGAGAAGGTGGCCATCTACCAGCCAAGGGGAGAGGCCTCAGAAGAAACCAACCTTGCCAACACCTTGATCTCAGACTTCGAGCCTCCAGGACTATGAGAAAATAAATGTCTGTTGTTTCAGCCACACAGTCTGTGATATTTCGTTATGGCAACAAACTAATACAATGCCCATTAGCTTCCTACGCATAGACCTGTACGTTCTCCTGTTTAAAACCCTTCTAGAGGGAATTCTCTGGCAGTCCAGTGTTTAGGACTCTGCGGTCTCAGTGCCAGGGGCCGGCGTTCGATCCATGGTCAGGGAACTAAGATCCCACAAGCTACGCAGTGTGGCCAAATAAATAAGTTAAATAAAACCCTTCTACAGCCCTCAGCCTCCCTGTTTCCTTTGGGATCAGGTTCAAAGTCCTTAGTATGGCACACCTAGCCCTTCCTCCAAGCCCACTGATGTCATCTCCTGCTCACCTCTCCTGGTCCACATCACCATCCCTAATAGCATAACCCAACACATCAACACAGACCTCAGCACACACTGTGCCTTGACCACCTCCCTGACTTGGCACTTCTATCACCTCTGTCTGGGATCACCCCCTCTGTGCCTCCCTCATCCTTCAAGACTGGCTCAAATGTCACTTTCCCATGATATCTTCTCCCAGGTAGAGTTTGTCCCCCATCCTCTGTGCACTCCTAGCAGTTTGTCTATTGTTTGCACTGAGCTCCTTGAGGCAGAGACAGTGTTTTACTCATCAGCACAACTATAGCACATAGTAGGTGCTTAATAAATATTTGTTGACTGACTGATGTTATGTACTTAATATTTGTCTTCCCCTCCAAATTCATAGGTTGAAGCCCTAACTTCCAATGTAATGGTATTTGGAGATGGGGCTTTTGGGAGGTGATTAGGGTTAGATGAGGTCATGAGGGTGAGACCCTCGTGATGAGATTAGTGCCCTTATAAGAAGAGACAACGGAGTGCTTCTCTCTCTCTCTCTCTCTGTCTCCCTCCTCCCTCTTTCCCTCCCCTGTCTCCCCACACCCCCACCCTGCTCCCTCCCTTCTCTCTCTCCTTCCCTCACCCCACCCTGCCATGAGAGGACACAGCAAGAAATCAGCCACCTACCAGCCAGGAAAACAGCTCTCACCAGCAACCGAGTTGGCCAGCATCCTGCCTCCAGAACTGTGAGAAAAGTTCATTTCTGTCATGTAAGCCATCTAGTCTATAGTATTCTGGTATGGCAGCCCAAGCTGACTAAAACAGCTGGGTGGCAGAATAATGCAGGGCTGTACCCCCCACTATTTTAACCAAGGACTCCTCCCCAGACCTGTGAATTGTTTCCTTACGTGGTCGCTGTCTGACACTCAGTCTCAGGCAATCCCCATCTATCTTGTTTTCCTGACACTGATGAGCTCCCTTGGGTCCTTAGAGCTTTTGCATGTGTATAGCATTGTCTGAGCTGTATTGCCTTAACCAAGGACTCCTCCCCAGACCTGGGAAGTGTTTCCTTACGTGGTCACTGTCTGACACTCAGTCTCAGGCAATCCCCATCTATCTTGTTTTCCTGACACTGATGAGCTCTCTTGGGTCCTTAGAGCTTTTGCATGTGTATAGCATTGTCTGAGCTGTATCGCCTTTCTAGCCACTTTCTGTTTTCGGGGCTTAATAAATTGCATTTGACTTTTACCAAAAAGTATGCATTTTGTTTTTTTCCACCCTGAAAATTCCTTGTGCCTTTCTTTTGCCAGGAGCCTGTTTGTGTAAATGGACGCTTCCCAGTCACCTCCCTCACAGGTCTTTGCCAATATCACCCGATTACAGTTAGAGTATTCTGTCCAAGGGAGATGGTGCCTCAGTCGGAAGCTTAAACCCAGCCTGAGCTGCTTTCCTCCGTGCAAACCCAGGATTCTTCAAATTCTTCTCTCATTATGTAATTGTAATTCCCACAGGCTTGCTCCTAAAACGTTTGTAATATTGCACCTTCAAGCATGCATAAATCTCTCTAATAACTTACATAAGTTTAAACGTACATGAAACTGGCATAGAAACATAACCCACCTGGGATTCCGGAACTCCATTTCAGAGCTGGCCATTGTCTCCTTCTACACACATGCAGATAAACCTGTTGTGTCAACAAAGAAAGTTCTTGGCGAAGAAGCGCAATTTTCTCTCCTGTATTACTGACATTTCAATAAGCCTTTCCCAACCTACCTTACAACTTGCCCTGTGAAGAAGTCTGAGAGCTTGCAGAGAAGTTGCAGGGCAGTAAGCTGAGTGTTTGCTTACTTTCTCTGGTGTCAAGGAGCCTAGAGGGGGGTGATGAAGAGTGCCTGGATCACCTAAGGGGAAAAACTCCACTGAATTGAGATTTGGAGCGCGTAGAGGGGGAGGAGATACACCCATGGTCTACCACGGCAGGGTTCAATACTGGAGCCACTAGCCACATGCCGCTATTTAAACTGACATTAGTTGAAATGAACTAAAAGCGACAATGCCATTTTTCAGTCCCTCTAATCACCTTTGAGCGCTCGAGAGCCACCTGTAGTGGCTACTGTATTGGAGAGGGCAGTTATAGAACATTTCCATCATTGCAGAAAATTCTATTCGGCAGCTCTGATCTATAAGCAGGTAATGCTTATAAGGAAGACCAAAATGTGAAGTTCCTACCATTAAAATGTGTTGGAGGGCTTCCCTGGTGGCGCAGTGGTTGAGAGTCCGCCTGCCGATGCAGGGGACATGGGTTCGTGTCCCGGTCCGGGAAGATCCCACATGCCGCGGAGCGGCTGGGCCCGTGAGTCATGGCCGCTGAGCCTGCGCGTCCGGAGCCTGTGTTCCACAACGGGAGAGGCCACAACAGTGAGAGGCCCGCGTACCGCAAAAAAAAAAAAAAAAAAAAAAAATGTGTTGGAAAAATATGGAATGGATTTGGGTAACCGTAATAAGAGTAAAACATAATTTTTTTTAAAAGGCACTCAGATTTTCTCTCAATGCTGGTGAAAGATATAACTGTAAGTGGAACAGAACCTTTAAAAATTATATAAAAAAATTAAAATTTTTTAAAAAGTTTAAAAAAATGGTGAAAGAAAGAAATGAAGGGCAGAGAGAAGAAAAGAAGATAGTCAGATGGTTATCAGCACTGAGGTGTCTCCTTGAAGATCAAGAGAACCCACCACATCTACAGCACAGGAAAACCAGTGGCCAGGGACCAACTTGTCTGAAGCCCCATCTGAAGGTGGCAGGCACGTCCTCATCTGAAGAAGTGGCTTCAAAGACGTGATCGTGCAGACATGATCATGGGCCATGTTTGATGTGGCTGTTTAAAGACCTAATATGAGGAAGGAGGATGATGTCACCTTTAAATAGCTCCCAACCCCTATTTACACATGGCTTCCTTTTCTTAAGGTCATGGTGGATGACTGGCCAGTTGTGCAATAACCTATGTGGGTGCCACCACTGGGGGAAAAAACACACACAGGCAAAGGAACTGGTTGCACTTGTTCAAGATGCCAGGAAAGAAACCCCAAGAATCTGTAATCCCAAGGAGTCTTGGTATTCAGACTCAGGGGCTCATGACAATGAGTGATGCCCATGTTCCTGGCTTCTCTAACCTACCAGCCCATCTCTCTAGGTCTTTAAACCTTTGCTCTGTTTAGTAAGACTCCATCCCTTCCTCCACTGTCAAGTAGTAAATGGCTAGTGTACATCCTACCGCCATATTGATTTTTCAAGACTCGTTAACAGCAATCCTGCAAGAGTAGCCTTGGCTTCTGGGCTCCGTAAAGTCTAACGAAAATCAGGTTTGCTGACTCCTCACTCTGTTCACCCTGTCTGCTGGGCTAGCCAAGAATGGAATTATCCAAACAAGCTCTGGAACTGGGCAGGATCATAAATGTGAGCGTGACCCAGCCAGGGCTGACTTGCCAACACCTGTGCTTTTTTATTCACAAAATCCTAGCCAAGTGTGGGACCTCAAAGCACAATTCATATTCTACTGCTTAGCAACGATGGCTGAGTGAACTGCTTCCAGAAGTTCCACAGATGGGCAGAATGTCTAAGACGGGTTATTGTTAGTGGCGAAGCCCGGCTATGATCCCCTCTGCCTCGCACTGTGACCAGGGGAGAGGCGATGACAAGAGGCAAACCCAGGCCTGGAGACAGGCCCCGCCCCCAGCCTGGGCTCTGGTCCTGCTCACCCCCTCCTTTTTCCCCCTCCCCCAGCGCTGTCACCCACCCTCTCACCAAAACAAGGAGCAGGGGAATGTCTCTGCACCCACATTTGGGCGCTGGCAAGCTTGTTCACCACCCGAGGTCCAGAGTATAACCATCAACGCTCGGGGATCTTTTAAGAAGGCTATGTGCATACTGGCATGCACACACACGCACAACACACACACACAACATACACAACACACACAACGTACACACACACAACACACACATACACACACACACAACATACCCACACAACATACACACACAAGATACACACACACACAACATACCCACACAACATACACACACAACATACCCACACAACGTACATACACACACACAACATACAAAAATATGCACCCATTCCCCAAACACATAAGTACCTACACAATCATGTACACATATTCATACACATGTATATATACACACATATACACAACATACAAACTCACAAATATATACATATACATACACCCCGTGCATATATACACACATGCAACATACACACTTAAACGTACACACTCACACATACACACACACACCACAAACACATCTACATACTTACATGCCTTGGACAGCGCTGTTTTGCTTGGCTCAGGTTTAAGCGGCCCGGGAATAGGAAGCAAGCTCCGGAAGTGGGACCGCACCTCCCCCTCCCCTTTAGCAGCAGCTCTGGAGAGGGGTCGGGGTGCGGGGGGGGCACATCTGTGCTGAAGCCTTTCCCACTTCTGCCCCATCTCAGAGGCATTCGCGATCAGCCTGAGCTCAGGGCAGAGCGTGGGCTGCTCTTCAGCGTTGTAGCTGTACTGTCACATCAGCTCCATCTCTCATTACAAGACATATGTCATCTATTGATAGAATGTCATGTGGTCTATGATATTACACGTATGGTACATAAAACATATATGAGAGATGTAAAGGATATCTATGAATAGGCCAACCAGAGGAGAGGCAGGGGGAGGAGCAATGCAAGAGCTCTCCAACAGGAATCCGACTGCACAGTTAGAAACTGGCCCCGTGGTAAGTCAGACAGCGAAAGACAAATATCATATGATATCACTCATATGGAATCTAAAAAAAGGGGACAAATGAACTTAATTTACAAAACAGAAGTAGAGTCACAGATGTAGAAAACAAACATGTTTATCGGGGGAAAAGGGGGAAGGGATAAATTGGGAGATTGCGATTGACATAATACACACTACTGTATATAAAATAGATAATAATAAATACCTACTGTATAGCACAGGGAACTCTACTCAATACTCTGTAATAGTCTATATGGGAGAAGAATCTAAAAAAAGAGTGTATCTATGTATATGTATAACTGATTCACTTTGCTGTACACCTGAAAATAACACAACATTGTAAATCAACTACACTCCAATAAATGTTTTTTAGTGTAACACTAAAAGAAAAAGAAATTGGCCCTGTAGCTCACCAGTAACGCAGCCTGGGCCCCGGGCTCTTTGTATATAATCCCTTTCACACACAAGTCAGGCACCTGTGGCCTCTTCTATTCCACTGAGAGGCTCATGCTGGAATCTGCAGGAATTCAGCTATTTCAAAGGAATCGAGAAGAAATAAGGATGGAAGGGCAGAAACGTACATTTTTAAAGGTGGAGCTCACTGGCTAATGATACCTGGGTTTCAGGCTGGGCTGCATGCTCTCCGAGGCTTCTGCAAACATGAACTAATCAGCCTGTTCTCAGAGGTGGGCGCACGTGTGAATTGTTACCACTCGAGCTAGCAGAGCCACTTAGCTCTGTCACACTTCTTGTAGCAATATGCCAAATAATCACTAAAAACACACTGGGTTTAAAATACCTGGATCTAAACTGATAGACCTGGGGGATCTGTGAAGCCACTCATGCATTCGAATTAGAATTCTCCCTCTTCTCTCCTAGCTCTTGGCTGCTCTACGTTCTTCTAGACTCTGATGGCCACTCAGTTATTTCCCTCCTCCACAAAACCTTCCCCAGCTAGGCTTGCTCTAAAATCAATCCTTCTCTGTAGTGACCAACTGTCCTGTTTTGTCCTGGACTGTCTCAGTTTTAACATTCCAAGTCCCATGTCCCAGGAGACCCCTTAGTCCTGGCTGGTCACCCTGAGACTCTCACCGCCCTACAGGATCGGTAGCATGTGATTTTGCTTTTAATTACGCTGTATGCTCTCTAGTAATATAACCTACTGATTCACATGCTGAGTTTGTCCCGACTGCTCAAGTCAAGTGTCCTTTCTTGATCTCCTTGGTATACCTAATTTGGGCCCCAAGACTTGCACGTTGACTTCATTTCTTTAAATACCAGGTCTCTGCTATGACACAATACAAAATAAGACACACACCCCCCCCCGCCGCCAACGGTTTCGCCTGTAAAGGCAGGATGGAGCCTTCCCACCAAGTGATGTCTTGAGCTCCAATCCTCAAGATTGAAGGTCCAGACAAAGAAGGACCTACGGATTTTGCCCTGATTAGTAGAAGAGCCCTGAGAGGCCAACTCTTCTTAGTTGGTCCCAACTGGGGTGGTTTAAATGCAGGTTCCTCCAGCCCATCCTCAGAACTTCTGACTTTGGACTGCAGCTCCCCTGTTGATTCTGATTCAACGGGTCCTTAAAAAATAGAGTAGAAACCCTTTCATCAGACCCAGCTGGGGACTAGTTGTTGGTTGCCAATCAAAAGGACCACTTACAGTGAAAATCCATTTAAAAAAATAAAAAGATACATACTTACCATACTTATCTTAAACACTCCCTTGTAACTTAAAACACGTAAATGTCCATTGCTTCACCTACCTCTTGAGGAATGACCAAAGTGTTTCTTGGGTATAGGTTTGCTGATTGTACGTCTTCATTGTTTTTCTTGTAGAAATCACATCCATGTATTTCTAGTTTTGACTACTTTAAAATAGAACAAGAACTTAAAGACACTTGTGAAGTGCTCTGTGTGTGGAATCCTTCTAGATCCTTGCAATATTTTTTCAAATCTTTTTACAGTTGTCTTAACCACACCAAATTAAGCAAAAATTTCGAGCAACTCACACGTGTTGAGTCTCACAGAAGCATTTAACATAGTTCACGTAGATACAACTCTATGACGTAGATTTTTTTTTTGCATAGAAGATAAGTTACATGAAAAAAGAAATCCTTGTTTCTTTGTTCATCGATTTATTCCAAGCCTGAAGATCAAAGCCTGGTACGTTGTTGGTGTTCAATTTGGTTTTTTTTAAAGAAAAAATTTCACATAATATTTAATTTATTAGTTATAGTAATAAGTACAACCAACATACAGATATTTGGGAGCTAACACCTGACTTGATAAACACAGCAGCTAAATCCGCAAGTGGGTGAGACAGTGGTCAATTAACTCTGAGATTCAACTTACCATGGGTACCTGTTTTGTGTTTTGGAGGCAATGGAGAGTGTCCATTAAGCTGGGGAGTCAGGTGAATGTTTCTCATGAGACTTTCCTCTCTCCTGATAAGATAAGGGGCCTAGGTCAACTGAGGCCCGAGAGACAGAAAGAAGTCAGGTAGAACTTCTCCAATTTCCAGTTTGCCAAGGAGTTCTTCTCCCAAAAAAATCATTTAAAGTCTTTCAACCCCTTCTAAATAGCTACGGGTTGCTGTGATTCCCAGCAGGGGGTACACATCCTGCCACCATTTTAAGAGCAAGATACCCACCTACTTCCTGATGTTCTTCATTCGTGTCCTCCTTTGCCAAGAATGCATCTGATTAAAATCATGTGAAGCTGAAACTAACACAACATTGTAAATCAACTATAATCCAATCAAATTTTTTTAAAAAGTCATTTGAGACCACATCTAGAATGACATCAGAGATTCAGACTGCCTTGTATGATCCTAGTGTTACATCAGCAATGTGAAACCCGGGACAAGTTCTTCACCTTCTCTCTACCTTGCTGATAACACTTCATGGGGTTACTGTGAAAGCTCCTGAGATAACACAGGTGAAGATTTTGAACCCAACATGTTGTTAATGTATTTGCATCTGTGCTATGCTTCTCTCTCGGGGCCTAGTGAGTGTCAAAAACAAATAAGCAAAAAAACAAAAAAAAAATTGTTGATTGAATTTCTGCTCCTAGCACAGGAGAATGAGTTTTCAGTGCCCTGATCCATTGCATGTAATTAACCTTTGCTTCTTCAGATTTCAGATCACTTTTGTTTCTGGGACAATCAAAACTTATGGCAAGAGGCAAGTAGAGAATACCGTACTTTCAGACAGATTGGGAAGACTGCAGAAGATTCAAGGAGTGACGTGGGTCTTGTCATCGTCCAACAGGCTCTCTCTCAGACCCCAGCTCATTAGAAACGTAATATTACATTTACTGGATGAAACGTTACCTAGCCATTAAAGTGGATCGTTTTCTATTGATAATGGAAAATGATTACAATATTAGTTTAAGATTTAAAAAGCAACCATTCATTTAGGCATTCATTTATTAATGTGGAGCCATGGCAAATAAAACAGATGATATCCTTGGCTTCATGAAATATATGTTCTCCTAAGATGGCTTAGGATTCTTGGGCTGTGAGCTGCAGCTAATGTTTGAATGGTTGGTCATGAACTTGGAAGGAACAATATTGGAGAACTAGTAACAGGATTTGAGAAGGTATGTGGATGGGCTTCTAGGAGAGTGCCTCAAATGCAAACTCACTAAAAGACTCTCACTCCACAGTGGGAAAGATACTCAATAAACCAATGGACAAGGTGCCCACTCCTGTAGCTATTGGTCAGTCTCCTCCCCAGCCACCCCAGTGGTGGTTCAATGGACTCATGGGCAAAGAGGCCATGGAGGTGGGAGTGGAACATACTGATGGACTCGAAGACACAGATTTCGCTGAGGCTAACCTCCCTCCCTCCAGCGCTGAGGTCCAACTTGCAAGTGGCATGAATCATCCTTTATCCCCTAATACTGTCTTCCCTGGATGGACCAGCCTGCCACCTGGTGGCGGATGGACTGAACTCAATCCCTTCTATCATGAGGCATCAGCATTTGTCCTCATGGATATAAACACATTCTGGATTTGGACTTGTTTTCTGCACCTGTCATTCTTTGGTCAGCATCACCATCCACCATCAAATTGCGTCTGTCTAAGGAACACACATTACAGGGAAAAAAAGGTTAAAGGGCTGCTGCATTTATAATTCACTGGTCCTACTTTGTACACTTTCACCCAGAAATAGCTTTGCAAGCAGACCAAAAAAAAAGATGTGTTGTTGGTTGCATTTGATTGACTACCAACAGGGAAACGGGGCTGCTGCTACAAATTGAAGGCAATTGGAGATGGATGGAACCCATGGATCATTGGGCTATCTCTTAATATTACTGTGCCCAATGGTAAAAAACCAATCAAGGGCTATAGAAACCCACTTCAGGCAAGACCACCAAGATTTCAGAACTCTTAGAATGAAAGTTTGTATCATCTCATCAGGTTCAGAACCCTGACCAGGTGAGATGCCGTCTGAGTTCAAAAGAAACATGGTGGTAGTGGAGGGGAGATATATTTATCAACTTAATCCTCTTGACCAAATACAGAAATGAGCTCCTTAATTTTCTTCCTCACTAAAATATATATGTTGGTATTTTAACTAACTTTCTTCTCCTTTCTCCCACTATTTTATATCAGGTGATGGTTATTACCCTTACAAATCTTCCCAGAGATTACAAAATATCAAAATGAAATCATTATGGAACAGATGAGAAATGGTCATGGCCCAGAGATCCTGAACTCCAAGGTGGACACAGAAGCAATGAGACTTTGAGTCACCTGTATTTAGGAAGTGAGAGCATATCTTCAATGGCATGAATGATGGTTGTTAGGTGGGAAGTATAAGTATAGGGATAAGAGTATATGTTATTGGGCTGCCGGAGGGGTACACGCTGAAGGACAATTAACTGCCCAGCTTCTCATTCTCCACACAGAGTCTCCAAGGAATACAAAGGCAACCACCCCTGATAGATGCTGGAAATGGCAGATGTTTTCTTCCCGAGCCTCCTTGGACACAGATTCCTTGCATCAGACACATCCACATGGACGGCAGATGAGGAATACGTGCTGATACGAAGCCAGAATGGCAGAGAATTCTGTGTATGTGTGTGTTACAGTGGCAGGAGGATTGAGGCGGAGGTACGGTAGCAGCAAAAATGGCAGAGGGATGGTGATTAGAGGCATGGAGTTCTTGGGTCAGCAATGCAAGCCAAGGCATCCAGGGCAGGCTGTGGCATCACTGTCCTCTCTGTGGTGTATTTGTAGACTTTTTTTCCCTTTGCTTTCTAGTTCCAAGCCTAGTTCTTCAGCCCTCCAGAAACTTCCAATAAATACCTATTATTCTTGTAGGAAATTCCTTTTCTACTTATATCAGCCAGTTATTTTGTCTTGCATACGACCAAGGATACTGACTGATTCTGAATATGCAAGAAGGGTAATTAAATACCCCTTCATAACCTGACCCACATCTCAGTTCTGTTATTCAGACGAGGCTACTTTGAACTAAGTTCTTCTCCCTTCGTTCTGCTTTCACATTTCAGCAACCTGTCTGTATCCTGATTCTTGCCTCTGCTATGTACCTTTGCCTAATGTTTCCAGGGGTTCATCCAACTCCAGGGCAGCAGGACCTAGTCTCTCTGTTCTGGAAAAGTAGGTTTCTGGGGGTTTTTTTTTGCATTTCTTTAAAAATTTTTATGTTATATTGGAGTGTAGTTGATTACCGATGTTGTATTAGTTTCAGGTGTACAGGAAAGTGATTCAGTTATACATATACATGTATCTATTCTTTTTCAAATTCTTTTCCCATTTAGGTTTTTACAGAATATTGAGCAGACTTCCCTGTGCTATAGAGTAGGTCCTTGTTGGTTACCTATTTTAAATATAGCAGTGTGTACATGTACAGTCCCAAACTCCCGATCTATGCCTCCCCCCAACCCTTCCCGCCTGGTAACCATAAGTTCTTTCTCTAAGTCTGTGAGTAAAACAGGACTTTTAGACTCTAACAACTTGGGAAAAACAGAGATTGTATTTGGTTTGAAGGAAGGCTCACAAGGTCTTATTACTGTGTTTCTAAGTTTCCACTAATTGTCTTCCCTTTTGGGGGGAACCACACATTCTTTCTCATTGGATGTTTTTGTATTTGTTTTTCCTTTATCTGACAGCCTGGCTTGATGGCTGCAGTTTTTGCTACTGAAAAGTGATTAGCCATCCTCTTGATACCAGAGCCCGAGTCCCAACACTTGTCCCACTGCTTCTGCAGGGCCCTCAACACTGACACTCTCCTTCCTCGGTGATTATAAATTTCCAGGGCCCCAAAAAGTAGCCTCAATCTTTCTGATTAGACTAGAGTTGATTTGAGGGACACCATCAAATACTACATCAAATGTATCGGTCACTATACCTGACCAGGAACCACAGGACAACCCAGGCAATCTCAGACCATTTTCTCCACCTTCTTGAAATACCCAGGTACCTACTGATCTCAGACAAGGTGGGCAGGCTTTGCCTCCCTGATTTGAACCAAATACCTCAAACAGGTATTCTGAGGCTCTACCATGAGTCCCAGGGATGTCTTTCTCATTTCTCCAAGGAGATTTGGAATCCTCACACAAACAGGATTTCTGCTTACTTCTGGTACCCCAGTGTCTCCAAGTGGACAGACAGGTTAGGCCTAGATCATGACCCTCACATGCAATGAGACAAGCAGTGCAGTCAGTTGTGAGGCAACCTGTTTTGGTTTGCCTTGGACGGTACCAGTTTTAGCACTGACAGTCTTATACCCCAGGAAAACCCTCAGTCCCAGAAAAACTGGGACAACTGGTCAACCTAACAATCAGCCAAAGTGGAAAAAAAAAAAGGATGCCTACAAGCAGAGATCAACTGCATGTTGGCACAGGTAGTTTATTTTTTTTCCTTTGTGTGTACACACAGTGCATTTTCTTAGATCTACCAAAATGCTAAAGTAATTATGTCCCCTCTTTATCATAGCTTGAAAATATTCGTACAAGTCTTGGAGCCGGCTTTCTTCCAGCCGGCTGACTGCTTAGTGAAGCATTCCCTGCTTAGCTGCTTCAATCTTCTCGCTATTCATCATTTTAGCTGATCTCTTCTGGAACCTCTGCCAATTTGTCTGCATCTTCTTCATACCATGGTACTCCGGATTGAACACCAGGCACGTTTGTGTAGACTTTCACCTCCCCATCTCATTAGGTGCCTCAGGCAGCAAATGCAGCAAACCCATGTAAGCATCTTGTCCAATTATTGTAATTGCTTTTAAGACACATACACACAGACAGATACGCTTTGTTAGTCAAGAGAATTAACCACCATCCCTTTTGGTTAAAAAAGGCAGGGCAATAATCTTGGAACACTGATGAGCATAACAGTAGGAAGCGAAGCGGATGGAGTTCTGAGGAGCTTCTTAGAGATCCAGCTCTGCCCCAACAGCTGGGAAACCTTGGAGACAGCCTGGCTTTTCGTTTTCTCATGAATAAAAATGAAGGGTTTAGAGAGGTCATCACAAAAGTCCTGAAGAGCTATTTGGGAAAAGACAGACACTACTTCAGGATAACGTTTCATCCAGTGGATCTCAGTAGAGGTGGAGCTGAATCACTTTCGCTAAGTACACCGGCTTTTCCAGCACACTGCCTGCTGCCCCTCCAAGGCAAGTCAACATTTGGTGAAAGGGGAAAGAAACATTTCTGCTTTATGGAAGCTCTTCTAGTGATCATGACAGTGACCGTGGCAGGCTAAATAATGCCGCCTCTTAATCTCTGGAACCCGCGAATATGTTAGGTTACGTGGCATAAGGTATTGAGTTGCAGATAGAATTCAGATTGCTAATCAGCTGACCTTAGGTAAGTTACACTGAATTATCCAGGTGGGTCCAATGCAATCCCCAGGATCTTTAAAAGTGGAAGCAGGAGGGAGTTCCCTGGTGGCCTAGTGGTTAGGATTCCAGGCTCTCACTGCCATGGCCTGGGTTCAGTCCTGGCTGGGGAACTGAGATTCCACGAGCGGCCTGATGCAACCAAAAAAAAAAAGTGGAAGCAGGGGCAGAAGAATAGGTCAGAATACTCGATGTGAGAAGGACTCTTTCTGCCATTGCTGGCTTTGGAGATGGAAGAAGGGCCACAAACCAAGAAACATGGGCAGCCTCTGGAGCCTGGAAAAGGCAAGGAACAAATTCTCCCCTAGAGTCTCCAGAAGGAATGCAGCCCCGCTGACAACTTGATTTTAACCCGATGAGACCCATTTTGGACCCCTGACCTTCAGAAATATAAGATAATAAATCTGTGTTGTTTCAAGCCACTAAATACGTGTCATCTTGTTGCAGCAGCAACAGGAAACAAAAACAGTGACCTCTAGCGCCAACGTGCAGACACATACACTCACTCTCACACACATTCGCACACACTCATGTGGTCACACTCACATACATATTCCCACCAACCCACCCTCTCTTTCATGGACACACTCACGTACACTCTCTCGCACACTCGCATACACTGACACACACTCACGTGCACTATTCACTCACATACCCATGCACACGCACTCACTCCTCACACATGCTCCCTCGCATACACACACTCATTCACACACATACTCACACACTTGTCCTTAAAAATGAATCCATGCAATTGCCCTGGACTTTATGGAATAATACGTATAGACTTTTCAGTGTCCCCAGGAGGAAACTTTAAATCTCTTCTAACCATACCAAGAAATAATTGGCAGTGAAAGAAGCTATGGAATGCGATGGGCGTTCTGGCAAACTCAGCTTCTGCCAGGCTCACTCTCAGTGACCTTACCCCGCCCCACCCACACTCCCCCAGGGGAGCATCTCTCCTTCCTCTCACGCCCCCCTCACCCCCTTCATCCCCTCCCCCGCCTTGCCAATCTCCTTCCCTTGGCCTGAAAGAAGCTCCTTACTTTCTGTGCTACTCAACACAGCAAACTCTTAGACCAAAAGGATAACCAGCCATAAAACTGCTCTCCTAAAAAAAAAAAAAAAACTGCTCTCCTTGCTCCTTTCCTCCCTGATGCTTCCCTCCTCCAAGATGCATTTGAAATGCTCTTCCTGATACCAGGATCTGATTTTTTTTCATTTGCTTAAAACTTCTGAGGCATTTAGGGCACAACTTACCACTGCAGTTCGTGGCGCTCGTTGGGGTCCGTGGACGGCTAATCTGATGGGAAAAGTACTGGGCGTGGAGTCAAGAGGCCACAGGCTAGTCCTGGCTTATCACGTTATTTTGTGGTCCCTTAATTACAAAATATGTCACTCTCCACAAAATAAATTAGGCTGCTGGTCTCTAAACCCCACATGAAATGTTTCATTATGAGTGTGTTTATGTTCAGTGGGAATGTTCTGTGTCCCTCAGAAATTAAAAGCTCCTTCAGGGCATGAGTTGAGCTTCTATTTATTTTTAATCCAGCCCCACACCTAGTAAAATGTGCCACATCCTGTGGTGTCCGGTAGATGTGGGTTGATTGACTGCTGGCCTCAAAGGAAGAAAGCATGACTCAATTCAAATAGTACAGATCATGAATCCACTTAGGAAGGAAAACTGCTTGGCGGGCATGAATTTGGATCTTCTTCATATCACCAGTGACACTTTGGAGCTCTATGTCTAAATGTGTAACATAACTTTTAGCCTGCTATAAAATAATTATTAGCTTCATGCTGTAATTATGCTTTTACAGCGGAAAGTGTTTCATGTGAAAACTAGACTTCCTTACTTTATTTAGAAGGCAACTGTTATGAGCTAAATTTTGTTCCCCCAAATTCATACGTTGAAGGCCTGACCCCAGTACCTCAGAATGTGACTACACTTTGAGATAAGGTCTTTAAAGAGGCAATTCAGTTCAAATCAGGTCATTAGAGTGGCCCGAATTCAATATGACTGGTGTCTTTGTAGGAAAAGGAGATTAGGACACAGACACATACAGAGACAGGACTGTGTAAAGACTCAGGGAGAAGATGGCCATCTACAAGCCAAGGAGAAGGGACTCAGAAGAAATCTTACTGATGCTTTGATCTCAGACTTCTAGCCTGTAGGACTGTGAGAAAATTAATTTCTATTGTTTAAGCTACCAGTCTGTGGTACATTTTTTTTTTTTTTTTTTTTTTTGCGGTACGCGGGCATCTCACTGTTGTGACTTCTCCCATTGCAGAGCACAGGCTCTGGACGCACAGGCTCAGCAGCCATGACTCACAGGCCCAGCCACTCCGTGACATGTGGGATCTTCCTGGACCGGGGCACGAATCCATGTCCCCTGCATCGGCAGGCGGACTCTCAACCACTGCGCCACCAGGGAAGCCCTGTGGTACATTTTTATGACAGCGCTAGTAATCAAATATAGCAAGTATATAGGCAAATTTTGTTTATTTCAGATGTTTGTGGAAAGCATATTCATTTTGAAATTACATACTTAATACCCGATCATTGCAAAACATTTTTGTAAAGAGAAAAGAGAACAGAAATTTGATGAAATTTATATTTCCCCTTCCCTCACCACTGGTGCAAATCCTTCCAAAACTTTTAAAAAACAAAAATATATGCATATAAATATAAAAACTTTTTGAAGTGGATAATACACATACAGTCTATAATCAACTTTTTACTAAATATATGTCCATTTTGTTCTTCCCTTTTAATAAATATAAATTTAATGGCTGTCTAGTTCTCCATTATATAAGTGTATAACTCAATCAGTCCTCTTGTTTAACAGGTAAGCTTTTTCCTGGTTTTTACTTTCATCTGATAAACAATGCACACTTTGCATTTGCCTGGTAGCTTCCTTCGGATAAATAGGAGATCGCTGTATCAAAAAGAATGCAGTTTCCAGACTTCTGATACTTTTTTTTTTTTTTTTTTTTTTTTTTTGCTGCGTGGCTTGAGGGGTCTCAGTTCCCTGACCAGGGACTGAACACAGGCCACAGCAGTGAAAGCCCGGAATCCTAACCACTAGGCCACCACCTTTTTTAAGAGACTCATTTTGTTCTCCACCTTGTCCTCCGTACCTCAAACGAGGCCCAGCACAAAATAGAGGCCAGTCAACATCTGTTGAATTCATCAGTTTTGCCAGATGAGGTAGAGTTACTCATATCATGTCATTTCTAAATCTATTTTAAGATGCTATAAAATTAAAAGTTATTTTATGTGCACAGCCATGTGTAAAACAGATAGCTAGTGGGAACCTAGCTATACTGCAGGGAGCTCAGTTCGGTGCTCTGTGGTGACCTAGATGGATGGGATGGCAGGTGGGAGGGAGGTCCAAGAGGGAGCGGATATATGTATACATATAACTGATTCACTTCATTGTACAGCCGAAACTAACACAACATTGTAAAGCAAATATACCCCAATAAAAAGAAGAAAGTTATTTGAAGACCCAGAATTCACGGTTAGTCAGAGATTGGCAGCAATGAGGGCCCATTGGCGCCTTCAATCTCATGTACATCAGAGAATCTTACCTATAGCATTTGAATCAGAGTGACACCTCTCCCAGGCGACGTTGCTCTCAAAAATCTGCACTTTTGGCAATGTATGGACTTGGAAAGAGTGGAAGTGGTTAGCCTAAATCATTTGCCACTATTAGAAAAACGAAACAAAAAACTAAACCCACACATTCACACATACACACCTCACCCAAGCTCAGCTTACTAGAAGGCCGGCATGTAATGCCTCTGTCTTAGCCCATTCAGGCTGCTATAACAAAATACCATAGACTGAGTGGCTTATAAATGACAGAAATTGATTTCTCACAGTTCTAGAGGGTGGGAAGTTCAAAATCGAAGTGCCAACTGATGCAGTGTCTGGTGAGAACCTGCTTCCTAGGCGGCCATCTTTCCACTCTAAACTCACATGGCCTAAAGGGTGAGAGAGCTCTGTGGGGTCCCTTTTATAAGAGCACTAATCCCATCATGGGGGCTCCACCTTCATGACCTAATCACCTCCCAAAGGACCCACCTCCTAATGCCATCATAGGAGGGTTAAGTTTCAACATAGGCATTTTGGGGTGGCACATTGAGTTCATTGCAAACCCCTCTTCAACAGAGATAAGAAAAGCAACACTCTGTCTATAGCAGTGGACTGTCTTTATATTAAATATTCGATTCATCTATTTTACAGTCCTGAAATGAAATCCACTGATGGAATGGCCAACCCACAACTATGTAAATGCTCATGCTTGACTACAATAGAAGACATCAGTGGGTAGTCAGATGCTTGCCTTTCACGGAAAACTCCAGGAACAGGACAGTTAATACTGCAGACAAAAATGGGTGTGCTGCATTGGCAACTCAAACCCCATGAGAGTGTTGCCATCGGTGATGGGATTTTCAGAAACGGTGAGCAACTCTTGGTAACGTTCTCACAAAAGAGAATGCAGTGTCGCTTCAATTTACATGGTTACCCAAATGGGATTCGTTGCATATTAAAAGTGTGTGAAAAATAACTTGTGTTGCATATAAAGTGGAATTCAGGTCTAGGATTAGATCACTACCAACAAATTTTTCACCTACATGAATGACCAACAAGATATTAAAAAATAATGCAGTCTGGGGGACAATTCTTCATTGTGAGGGAAAACCTCACTCATTGCAGGGGTATTAGCAATACAGGCACCTACCTACTAAGTGCCAAGTATGTCCTTAGTCATTGTGACTACAAAAAGATCCCACACGCCTGGAGGGGTGGGATGGGGGTGGGGGGTGGGAGGGAGGGAGACGCAAGAGGGAAGAGATATGGGAACATATGTATATGTATAACTGATTCACTTTGTTATAGAGCAGAAACTAACACACCATTGTAAAGCAATTATACTCCAATAAAGACGTAAAAAAAAAAAAAAAAGGTCCCACAAAGATGTGGAGAAATTGGAGCACTTGTGCATTGCTGGTGAGAAGGTAGAACACTGCAGCTGCTATGGAAAGCACCATGGCAGTTCCTTAAAAAAAAATTAAACATAGAATTACCATATGATCCAGCAATTATGCTTCTGAATATATATCCAAAATAATTGAAAGTAGAGTCTCAAACAGATACTGGTACAGCCACTTTCATAGCAGCGTCATTCACAGCATCAAAAAGTAGAAACAATCCAAGTGTCCACCAACGGATGAACAGATACACAAAACGTGGTATATACCTGCAATGGTTATGTATCTATTCAGCTTTTAAAAGGGAATAAAATTCTGCTGCATGCTGCAGCATGGGTGAACCTTGAAGAAATTATGGTACGGGAAATAAGCCATTCACAAAATGACAAACACTGTATGATGGCACTCACACGAGACGTCTAAAGCAGGCAAATTCGCAGAAAGCAGGATGGTGGTTATAAGGGACTGTGGGAGTAAACTGAGGGACTAATGTTTAATGGAAATGGATAGTGGTGATGGTTGCTACTGAACTGTGCACTAGAAATGTTTAAGATGGTAGATTTTGTGTAATGTATATTTCATCACACGCACACCCCCCCCCCCACACACACACACAAACTGGAGATACTGATAACACAGAAAAAAAAAATGTTTAAGATGGTAGATTTTGTGTAATGTATATTTCATCACACGCACACACACCCCCACACACACAAACTGGAGATACTGATAACACAGAAAAAAAAAAAAATAGGGCTTCCCTGGTGGCGCAGTGGTTGAGAGTCCGCCTGCCGATGCAGGGGACACGGGTTCGTGCCCCGGTCTGGGAAGATCCCACATGCCGCAGAGTGGCTGGGCCCATGAGCCATGGCCGCTGAGCCTGCGCGTCTGGAGCCTGCGCGTCCGGGGCCTGTGCTCCGCAACGGGAGAGGCCACAACAGTGAGAGGCCCGCGTACCGCAAAAAAAATAAAAATAAAAAAAAAAATAAATAAACAGCAAAAAAAGTCCTGCAGATTTCCAAAATTCTCCGAGAGTGGAACTGCACAATTAAGCATCAAATATGCTTTTTAAAATAGAGGCCCAGGGAATTCCCTGGCGGTCCAGTGGTTAGGACCCGGCGCTTTCACTGCCAGGTTGGGTTCAATCCCTGGTTGGGGAACTAAGATCCCACAAGCCTCGCAGCGAGGCCAAAAAAAAAAAAAAAAAAAAAAAAATTGAGGCCCAGACACTATACTTTAAACGGGGAGTGATGCAAGTGTGAAGGAAAATATCTCAGGGATGCCAAATTGGTTTTCTCTCAAGTTCCACTGATTGCTGGAAGTTGACCGAAGTGCTATGGTGAGAAGGCATCTAACCTGCCTTTGAACTCAGCAAGGAAGATCACCTAAATCTATCAACAGTGCCTTCCGAGGGCAAAAGAATGAGGCAAGGGTGGCCATGTGTCACATGTGTGCGGACTCAGAAATGTAAACCCTCTTACTCTGGACATCTTCTGCCCGTGAATGAAGCCTAAACTCAAAACAACTTTTTGGGGCTTCCCTGGTGGTGCAGTGGTTGAGAGTCCGCCAGCCGATGCAGGGGACACGGGTTCGTGCCCCGGTCCGGGAAGATCCCACATGCCGCGGAGCAGCTGGGCCCGTGAGCCATGACCGCTGAGTGTGCACGGCCGGAGCCTGGGCTCCACAATGGGAGAGGCCACAACAGTGAGAGGCCCGCGTACTGCAAATAAAAAACAAAAAACCCCCAGCTTTTTGGCAGGAAAAAAATGCAATTGACATATTAAGCTCCATCTTCCCACATTTTGCAAAACATTTCAGAATTTAGAGCAAAGAAGAAACATTGGGTTCAAATATTCAAAACCATATGTATTTCACTCAACAAGAGAAATTCACTGTGACAGAGAAATAGGGGAAAAAAGTAGAACGGCTTAGTAAATCTATAAAGCCTGGTTTGGGGAGCAGTCTGGAGGTATTTACACTCAGGCAGCTCCAAAACTCAAAAACCGAGTAAAATTCTTCAATGTATTAACTTGGATCACATTTTCCTTCCAGAGTCTGCCCTCTGGTGACATTACTATGAAGCAAACTCATCTGAGATTGAATTTACTGAGGGAGAAGGCGGGGAGGGTAAGGAGAAATGGGCCAATTCTGCCCTAAGACCTTCTAATGATGGAGGAAATATTCTGTGGCTGCTGGTGACGATGCTGGTGGTGATGCTGGTGGTGATGACGGCTGTAATATCTAATCCACATTTAACTTTTCTCCATGCCTGGCTCTACTGCAAATGCTTTACATACATTCATAAACGTAATCATCACAACAGTCTTATGGGGCAGGTACTTTTATGATACCTATTCACACACGAGGAAACCTAAGCAAGAAACCGAGAGGCCCGCCAACACCCTGCTCTAAAATATTAATTAAATAAAATTTCCTAATAGCTTGTTCCTAATTAAAGTTTCGTTAAGATTCTCTCTCAAAGGAAAAGTATAAGCTGGTTAGTGAAGGCCATCAGTCATTCACACATGTGTGTGAAGTACCTTAATCAAATATGGGAGTTTCCATCGAAGGTCAGAAGGGAGTGGTGGCACTGGAGGAGAAGCGCCTGAAGAATAGGTTTGAGGGGAGGGGCTGCTGTAGTTGGAGGGGCTTGACTCTGGCAGTCAGCAGGCACATGTCTTTGAGTCAGAAACAGGGTGTCAAGCAATCCCACTACTGGGCATATACACTGAGAAAACCATAATTCAAAAAGAGTCATGTACCACAATGTTCACTGCAGCTCTATTTGCAGTAGCCAGGACATGGAAGCAACCTAAGTGTCCATCAACAGATGAATGGTTAAAGAAGGTGTGGCACATATATACAATGGAATATTACTCACCCATAAAAAGAAATGAAATTGAGTTATTTGTAGTGAGGTGGATGGACCTAGAGACAAGTCAGAAAGAGAAAAATAAATACCGTATGCTAACACATATATATGGAATCTAAAAAAAAAATAGGTTATGAAGAACCTAGGGACAGGACAGTAATAAAGACACAGATGTAGAGAATGAACTTGAGGACACGGGGAGGGGGAAGGGTAAGCTGTGACAAAACGAGAGAGCGTCATGGACTTATATATACTACCAAATGTAAAATAGATAGCTAGTGGGATGCAGCCACATAGCACAGGGAGATCAGCTCGGTGTTTTGTGAACACCTAGAGGGGTGGGATAGGGAGGGTGGGAGGGAGGGAGATGCAAGAGGGAAGAGATATGGGGATATATGTATATGTATAGCTGATTCACTTTGTTATAAAGCAGAAACTAACACACCATTGTAAAGCAGTTATACTCCAATAAAGATGTTTAAAAAAAAAAGAAATAGGGTGTCAGAAAACGGGAGGGTTCCAAGCATGAAGCTTATTTTCCTTGTGAATTTTTCAAGAGACTGCTCTTGACATGTATGACCTTGGTTTATTTTTCTAGTACTGTCCATCCTTAAAAAACTGGTACAGGGCTTCCCAAGACCACTTATTGGTTAAACTTGTCACTGGAAATCATTACCATGATCATTTCAACTGCCTAGTAATTGTAGCAGCATACCAAATAACCAAAACATGTATTTAGGAATAGGCTTAGAAAGGTTTAATGTATTCACCTACTACGTTTTAACAAAAGGGAAAGGGGATGGGGTTGGGAGGGTAGAGAAGATGATAAAATAGCCCTGGTGGGTTGATTTGACTCTGTATCATGATTTCCTCAGGATTTGGAATAGTGTAGATGCTCAGTGAATGTTTGTTAATAATAACTAAAGGGATGAATTCATGAAATATACCAGGGATATCTCTAAAGTAAGAAGTCTGATTCGACATCAGTGACGTCACTGTCAATCTCTTTCAGTTTCCACAGATAACACATTTGTAGTCATATTTCACGTGGATTTTTACCCCTGGATTCTGAAATCATTGCGTCTCTGAGTGACAATACCGAGGGGATGTGGATGACATGTCCATTACGAAACAAGACATGACTGTTGGTCTGATATGATTCATGGATTTGTGTCAATGGATGGGATTTAACAGTAGATGCTTTATTAGGGACATGATGTGATGTGCAGGTAACATCAGTTGGTTGTAAGTATTTCATAGAGCATTCAGGTAGGGTGGAAAAGAGTGCCTGGTGAAAAGGGTGAAAAGTTGTGAGAACTTTAGATTGGGAGATGAGAAGGACTTCCCTGAGCAGATGGCACTTAAGCTGAAAATCAGACGCATCACAGGAGCCACCATGAGAAGACGGGGAGCCCGCGTGTGCAGTGTCCACGGAAAGAAGGTGTGGCATAGACTGCGAAGGAATATGTAGGGAGAAGGGTCTGCAAAAGTAGGAAGGCCGTGACCGGGTGGGACTTTCTAAGCTAGGGAAAGGATCTTGGCTTCTGTTTTAAGTGCTATGGGGAAGCCTAGGTGGATGGTGGCGACTTAAGGGAGTGGCACGATGTGATTGTAAAGAACACTGGCTGTGTTTGAGGAATTGGTTAAAAAGGACAAGTGAGGCAGCACGGGAACCAAGAGGAAGGTTCTTGGCAGAAGTCCAGGCCAGCAATCACGGCGGCTCTGCTAGGCTGGAAGACAGAGGGTGAAAAGAGAAGGGCAGAGTCGGGGTGTGTCTTAGGAGAGTGGGCAGGACCTTTTTGGGGATTAGTGGAAGAGGAAAAAGAATGGACTCAAGGATTTGATTTTGGGCCTGAGCTGCTCAGAGGATATGGGTGCCATTTATGGAAATGGGGAAGACCGTGGTTGGAGTAATTGGTTCTTCTTCTTTTGGAAGTAGAGAAGAAAGCAGATCAAGAATTTATTTTAGCCTCATTAATTTTGAAATGCCTCTTTGACACTGGGGAGGAATTCCAAGCAGGACATTGGAGACATCTTTCACATCATGGAGCACCTTCTGTGTGCCTGAGCCCAGTAAGCCCAAAGCCTCCTTGTGACGGAGTTACTACTTCTACACTTTTACTGGTTAATATTAATACTTTGCATCTGTGTCTCCTGTTAGAGTTGCCTAAACACTTCTCCAAGGGCTGTCTCTGTCACATTTCGCTCCTGTAAATCACACTGGGAATTAGAAGGCCTGGGCAATGGTGGCCATAAGGACAGGAATTATACCTGTAGAAACGTATACCTGTTGAGACACACGGATGACGTCAGAGGGTATGCACACCTGTGCTTATTCTCTTTAAAAAAAAAAAAAACAGTTTTTTTTTGTGATGGACACAAGAGCCCTCTGCTGTTCAGACTGGGCGTATCCATTAACTACAATTTTTCAGCTGAACTGTGTGCAGCTATTGAATCAGAATTCTCTTTAATTTTTGTAAAATGTTCTTGGCATAGAAATCCTACATGATGTATAGACTGATGTGTATACAATTGATGACTAATAAGAACCTGCTGCATAAAAGAATAAAGAAAGAGGGCTTCCCTGGTGGCGCAGTGGTTCAGAGTCCGCCTGCCGGTGCGGGGGGTGCAGGTTCGTGCCCCGGTCCGGGAAGATCCCACATGCCGCGGAGCGGGCTGGGCCCGTGAGCCATGGCCGCTGAGCCTGCGCATCCGGAGCCTGTGCTCCGCAACGGGAGAGGCCACAACAGTGAGAGGCCCGCGCACCGTAAAAAAAAAAAAAAAAAAAAAAAAGCATCTGGCCCCAGGCAAGGTACTTTGGGCGTCATTATCTGCCCTGGAGAATTGCTATGTGGCGTAACAACTAATTAATAGCAAAGGGCTCTTGGCACCTATAAATCCAGAGGTCAGTGTTCAGTGGTAAAAACGGATGCGCACATTATGGTAGAAGTGGTATGGAACATGATTGGCCCCAATAGTGCTTCCAGGCTACAGCTGGAATCTCACTAAATTTTAAACAAGTTAGGTTTGTGCCGACAGGACTTTTCCAAAACCATTGGTTTCCTTGGCCTCCTGCACAGCTAAATGGGACAGTCCCTGGAGAGGTAGGCGGGTTTCCTGATAGGTCACACCTCCCTGGGCAGGCCTGCTCAGCCCCCCACAGGAAAGCCATGGTCTCATCTTCATCAGCCATTGAATCTTGCTTAACCCAAGACTGACAAGACCAAAACATATCCTGCTGACTGCCTCCTGCCTTGTGACAGGGTCAGCTGCGTTGAAAGAAGGGCTGACCCCCAGCAGTAGGTAACTGAAAGAATTGTAACAATGTCCTCTTCTCATCGGGCAATAAAATGTGTTGCAAAGCAATTCTTATAAATCATTAGGGGTCGAAATACAGACCACTGAGACACATAGGTGTTCTGACACAGCCTAATTGGGGTGCTTTTGGAGCAGCAGTGAGCCTCTAACTTGTGAAGCACTGCAGAGCAAAAATGAAGACCAAGAGATGTGATTGCAGGACCCTCTTATCACATGCACAGGGAGGGCTGGACCAGGAAGCTCACTGTAGCAGTGTTTGTATGTTGAAAAACCCCCAGGAACAATCTAAACGTCAGAACATCAGTAAAGGAATAGCTAAATAAAATGTGACATGTCCATAGGATAGAATTCTAGACAACAATAGAAAGACATTATATCTCTCTCCCCCTCTCTCTCTCTCTCTCTCTGTCTCTCTCACTGGTGTGTGTGTGTGTGTGTGTGTGTGTGTGTGTGTGTGTGTGTGCGTGTTTGGCTATCAAAAATTTAGTATCGAGTGAAAGTAAGTTTCTAAATGAACATCCAGTATAGTATCATGTGTTTTATAAACATATAAAATAATGTAATATTTTTTCATGGAAAATATATTTAAAGGTATACGATATATATTTTTAATGGGCCAGAAGGATACTTGGCAAATTTATAGCACAGATTGTCTTAGAAGAAGGAGAGGTTGCAGGGACTGGGGAAGGATCAATGGGACTTCCGTTCACTTTGAAAATTTTTATTTGTTATACGTATATGTATATATAAAAGACCAAGCAAATATGTTATGGTTCATCCTGATGGTTAGAGAAGAGGGGTAGGAGAAGGAGAGACAGGAAGAAGAAGCTCACTGCTTTCATTTGGCAGACAGGGCTCTTGGCAAACAAACCACAAGGAGCCCCGTCCCTCCCTCCCTACTGCACTTTGAAGAGAGAGAGGAACCTGTTCTCTCTACCCTGCAGGCCCCCTGCATGGCACCCAGGGGGGATGCTCAACACAGCTTCCACTCCATTTCTGCACAAGCTGAAAGACTTGCTTCTCCCATCTCCCTCCTCAAGCCCACAGACGACAGCCTTGGAGCAGGGACACCTGTGATGTCAGCCCAGGGGTGACTTCCCAGGAAGGTCACAGAAGTGTCTTGTAGGCCAGTGCCACGCCCCTTCCTGGCAACAAGCCTTGATCGCAAGACCAAGGGCAAATTATAGCCTTTGCGGCACATGTGTGGCTGTGTCTAGTCACCCAGCTCAGAGGGAAATTCCCTCAGTTAGACTTGTCCTTGGTCAGGGGAGAGTGTCCCCTACCTGCTCTGCCCACCTCTTCTCACGGAAAGATCCCCAGTCTCAAGTGTTTGCCCAGCGTTTTGGGGAATGTGGGAATCTAAAGGGGTGGATCCTTCATGCTCCCCACCTCCCCTGCTCCGGTCTAGGGACTCTACCCCCTCCACACCTTGCCCTCACATCCTTCAAGATCTCGGCTTACAAGATCTTAGTTCCCTGACCAGGGACTGAACCCTGGCACTCAACGGTGAGATCGTGGAGTCCTAACCACTGGACCAGAGAATTCCCCCTCAAGACCTTAAGTCTCCAGGTCATTCTTTCATCTGCATCAGAGGTATGTATCCCTTTCTGCTCCTATGTGTCCTGGGGGCAACCTCAGCAGAGAGGAAGGAAAATACACAGAAAACCAACTGTTTTCTCTGCTCTGATGGAGACCTCTGCTCCCTGCGCATTAGCTGGGTTGATCCTTCCACACTAGCAAATGGATTTTCTATTATTCCTATTTGGCAGGTGAGGAAACTAGGGCTTTGACTCGACCCCGTACCTGTACTCACTAAGGAAGAGTTCCATTTCTCTCCTTCCTCTTCCCTCCAAGGCAAGTCTTTTGAGACAGAGAATCGGGGAGGGGAGAAAAAAAACGCAGAGGCAAGCAGGGGAGGGAGCAGGGAGCAGGGGAGTATTTTAGGTGGGGTATTTTAGGTTCTTGAGAACAGCATTTGTGTTGTACATTTGCAGTGAATGGGAGAGAGGAAAGGGGGATTTTCAGAGCTACAGTGATTATGGGTTTCCTTGAGTACAAGAAATAGATGAAACAAACCTGAGATATTTTGAAATGACTGTTGGTTATTGAGACTGTCTTATTTTGAAGGCAACAACATATTGTAGCTAATCCATGAGGGTCATACCTTTATAAGCTTTGTAGTAATTAAGTGAGGACCAGGGTCTGACCTGAGGCCTCTGGGGTCTGGCACCATGTCCTTGCCGCTGGCCCTGGCTGCCTGTCCCACTGTTCTCATGACCTTGACCTAGACCTGGGGCAGTTGGACTGTTGAAGAGCCTATCAGTTAATGCTTAGCCTCTGATATATTGAGGTCCCTGAGCACCCACTGGTGACTGGGCACAGCCAGCCTTACCCACAGCATCCTCTCTGCTGGAGAAGATCTGCCCCTGTGTCCTGCCAGCAGTGCCCCGTTTCCTCCTCAAGGCCACCACCTGACCAGTGAGGGGCCATGGAACCAGGATGGGGCAAGGAAGCTTCTCACTGGGACTGTGGGTAAGCAAAAAAATACCAGAGGAGAGAGTAGAACTTAGACATACATGGAAATAAGAGGCCAAAGATTAAGATGACCGAGAGGAATCTGAGGAACCAGAAGCAGGACCCAAAGCTTACTGTTCTGGTAAGCCTAGCATCCCTTCCCCCATCCATCTCTTCCTTCATTCATTTGCTCACTCATCCATTTACTCTACAAATGTGTCTGGCACTGAACTCTGTTCCGGGGGCACCATGGAGAACCCCACAATGCTCTAATCCTTGAGTGCTCACATACCAGTGAAGGAGGACAGAAGGTTCGTTCACTTTTTTCCGTAAGGTGGCTCTAGTAGCCCTTAGTTGTCTTTAACTTCTTTTGAAACAATTTTGTTAGATTGTACTGTGACCGCTGTCATATCAGCATGCATTTTTTTAAAAGTCATCAAAATTGGTGATAGGCCATTTTAATATTGAAGATGAAAGGAAAAAGGCAACATTTTCAGCCTATGATGCTTTATTATTTCAAGAAAGGTAAAAATACAACTGAAACGCAAAAAAAGATTTGCACAGTGTATGGAGAAGGTGTTGTGACTGATTGAATGTGTCGATAGTGGTTTGCGAACTTTCATGCTGGAGATTTCTCGCTGGACGACGCTCCAACGATCCGGTAGACCAGCTGAAGTTGATGATGATCGAATCCAGACATGAATTGAGAACCATCAACGTTATACCATGTGGGAGATAGCCGACATGCTACAAATATTCAGATCAAGTGCTGAAAATCATTTGCACCAGCTTGATTACGTTAATCGCTTTGATGTTTAGGTTCCACATAAGTTAAGCGAAGAAAACCTTCCTGATTGTATTTCCTCATGCTATTCTCCACTTAAATGTAACAAAAACATTTTTAAAACAAATTGTGACAGGTGATGAAAACTGGATTCTGTGTAACAATGTGGCAGGGAAGAGATCATGGGGCAAGCGAAATGAACCACCATCAACCACACCAAAGGCCAGTCTTCATCCAAAGAAGGTGATGTTGTGTATATGGTGGTATTGGAAGGGATCTGGAATTAGTCAACAGAAAACCCATAATCTTCCTTCAGGATAACACAAGACCGCATGTTTCTTTGATGACCAAGCAAAAACTGTTTCAGTTTGACTGGGAAGTTCTGATTCATCCACCGTATTCACCAGACATTGCACCTTTGGATTTCCATTTATTTCGGTCTTTACAAAAGTCTCTTAATGGAAAAAATTTCAATTCCCTGGAAGACTGTAAAAGGCACCTGGAACAGTTCTTTGCTCAAAAAGATAAAAAGTTTTGGGAAGATGGAAGGGTGAATACATTGTTCAATAAAGTTCTTGATGAAAATGAGAAATGTGTCTTCTATTTTTACTTAAAAACCAAAAGAACTTTTTGGACAACCCAATATAAGGTCAAGTGGTGGTAAGTGCTACAAAGAAAAATAAATTTGAGCAGGGAGACAAAGAAAGCCTAGAGTGAGGCTGGCTCCTTCAGTTTGGGTGGTCAGGGAAGGCCTCTGAGAAGGTGACATGGCCGCTTGGATAAAGGAAGAGGGTGTTCCAATAGCAAGTGCAAAGGCCCTGAGGCAGGACCCTGCTAAGGAACTCTGGGAAACCAGTATTGCTGGCCCAAGGGAGCAAGGAAAAGAGTGGCAGAAAATGTGAAGAAGAAACAGCAAAGCTTAGACCATGGAGATTTTGTCAGCCGATAAAAGGACAGATTCTTTTATTTTTAAGTAAGATGGTAACCCATTGAAGAGTTTTATGCAGGGGAGTGTTATGATCTGATTTTTTTTTTTTTTAATGTAGCCCTAACTTGGCCATACTCAAGTCAGCAGGACCCTCTTTTGAGTCCCAGAGCTAGAGATCTCTGAAACTAACCCATTTCTCAGCCCTCTTCCTAGATTCAAATCTTCTTTCCTCCTTTTCCAGCTATTTGCCTCATTTTTCTTGTGTGTTGACTCACACTTCTTGCCCCCAAAGCCTGCCGGCCCCAAGATGTACCTCTACAACAGTTCTATCACTTATCTGTCAATTTCCGGCCCAGGAGCCCCAGCAAAATTGCAAAAGGCATATTTGCATCTCACCCGCATCAGTAGAGCAAAAAGGGGGCACAGCTGTAATAAACAAATAGTTGGAGGTAGGAAGTTCTAAAGCTAAAAGAGAAGGGAAAATGATTCCAACACAACTAAATATAGATTCCACTGTGGACCATGTTGCTGAGGTGCAGGCTTTTACAGCAGACGTTCAGTTTTGCTTAAGACCCTTTGCAATCATTCTTAAGCTGTACAGCAAGGGGCCATTAGGGAAAGAGCCCCACCCATTGCCTTACAGATGGGAAGCTTGAAGTAGCTCACCGAGGGTCACAAGGCTGCTGAGTGTCAGGGCTCAGCTCCATCCCAGGCTCATGACAACAAACCAAGGCCTCTTTTGATAACCCTAGGTAAAGATTTATGAAAGGCTGGACAACAATAAAATAAGCTTATGTAACACTTCTCCCCAGTGCAAATTAAGAAACTGATTTGAGGAACAGAAACTTGGTGAAGGCTTGCCTACCTACAAAAGGCGCTGCAGAGAAAGTTGAATACTTAAAATAGAAGAATGGTCTGTCAGGGGACTGGGAACATTATTTCTGCTCTGAATAACTGAGAGGTTGCCTGTGAAAAAGCTTACACTCAAACTTGGAAATTTCAAAGTCTGATGTAAGTTTCTCCAGTAGACCAGAAAATAACCAACATTTGCAGAGTTTAGGAGTTTGCAAATCACGGTCATCATAAACATCCACTCATTTAGTCTTCACAGTAATCCCAAGAGGAACTGAAAATCGGTATCATCATTATCTCCATTCTACAGATGAGGAAACTGAGGCTCAGAGAAATTAAACGACTTCCTAAGCTCAAGCAGCTGAGCCTTGGACTGCAGCCTGTTGAATTTTTTTCACAAACTATAGAAGAGGGAAACTCCAGCGTGAAGGTAGCACGATGTGGATTTGAATCCCAGCTTTGCTGCTCACTTACTACACCGAGGCCTCAGTTGACTCATCTGTAAAATAGAAAGAATAACACCTCCGTGGTAGCCATTGTAAGAATTAAGTGAAGGAATGTATAAAAAGCACCCAGATCAGTGCCTGACACAATGCAGGTCTTTGTTATTATTACTATTTACAGCTTCTTTTCATTAATCTCAATTTACAGCCTTTCTAGCCACACTTTGCATAACACATGACTTAACAGACACAGGGGAGGCTTAAAGACACAGGGGAGGCTTCTTTTTTTCATGGTTTCACTCCCTCATTCATTGGCTTGGTTTCTTATTGAGAAAGATGTTGGCCTGGTGTAAGCAGAGAATTAAAAGAATATTAAAAGAATCAGTCGAGTCACCAGGAGGTAAATGTGAAGGAGAAGATGGTCAGCACTTCATTCATTCATCCAATAAATATTAATGAAGTTTCTATCATAAGCTGAGCTCTAGGGAGACTATGGTGAACCAGGCAGGGAAGCCCTAGGGCTCAGGGAATTTACAGAGAAAGCAAACATCAAGCAAGTCATCACCAAATGTCTTAGTCCATTCAATCTGCTATAACAAAATACCATAGACTGAGGCTTAAAAACAACAGAAATTTATTTCTCATACTTCTAGGGGCTGGAAGGTCCAAGATCAAGGTGTTGGCAGATTCCCTGTCGGGTGAGAACCCACTCCCTGGTTCATAGATGGCTGTATTCTGGCTATGCCCTCACACAGCAGAGGAGGGGAGGGATCTCTCTGGGGTCTCTTTTATAAGGACACTAATTCCATGACCTAATCACCTTCCAAAGGCCATCACCTTGAGGATTAGGATTTCAACATATACATTTTTAGGGAGACACAACCATTTAGACTGTATCAAGGACTTAGATACCTCTGGTCCCCTGGCTTTTTGGGGTTTCAGAATTAATACACAAACAGCGCTCCTTCCTCCCCATCTGCCTCCTCCACTTGTCCACAAAATCATCTCCAATTAACGAGCATCAAATCTAAGCGGAGAAAATAATTAAGTCCTCAGTGATTCCCATCACCACCACTCACATTCCATTGCTAAGAACTAATCACGTGACTGTACCTGGATGTAGCCCTTGACTGGGCAGTCACTTCCCACACTGGGGAGGGGAGACCATGAATTTTTGGTGGTCAACTGGTCACCTATGTCGCTACCAGAAAGAAGGGCAAACATATCAGTAATTATAACACCTAATGAAAATAACACAGGAAAGTCAAATATAAAGATGTGGAAAGAGATAGAAAAATGCATGCCAGGTACATACTAAAGGCATGCCAGGTAGAAAATTATCACCTACCAAATATGTCACAAAACTTTATGAACCTAAAAATCTTAGCCTCAAAATATATAAAGCAAACCCTGATAGAAATGTGAGGAGACACTGAAAAATTCTTGGAATGGGTGACTTTATTTTATTATTTTTTAAGCCTTTCTTTTTTAAAAAAATTAATTTATTTCTTTATTTAACTTTTGGCTGCATTGAGTCTTTGTTGCTGCACACGGGCTTTCACTAGTTGCGGCAAGTGGGGGGCTACTCTTCGTTTCAGTGCACAGGCTTCTCATTGCAGTGGCTTCTCTTAGTGCAGAGCATGAGCTCTAGGCACACGGGCTCAGTAGTTGTGGCGCACAGGCTTAGTTGCTCCACAGCATGTGGGATCTTCCCAGACCAGGGCTCGAACCCGTGTCCCCTGCATTGGCAGGCGGATTCTCAACCACTGCGCCACCAGGGAAGTCTTGTAATAGGTGACTTTAAACACACCTCTCAGAAACTGGCTGATTATTACAAAAATGAATAAGGCTTGAGAAGTCCCACCTAATACAATTAACAATTATCATTTAACAGATATCTGGAGAGAAATAACTTTTTACCCAACAGAGATTACACAATCGTTTCAAAATTTCGTGAGACATTCTCCAAGTGTATTAGGTCACAAAAGAAATCATAACACAAAATCCCAAAAGGAAAACTCTGACAGTACATATTCATGAACTATAATGGAATAAATTAGAAAATAATAACAGAAAGATAACCAACAAAAAAATCTATCCTCTTGGATATTTTACAACATTCAGCTAAGTCCTAGGTTTTAAAGGGAATAAAACTGGAAATTACAAGCTATTTAGACTCACAAGAGCACTTACAGAGAGAAGTAAGTCAGAGAGAAAAACAAATATTGTACATTAACGCGTATATGTGGAATCTAGAAAATGGTACAGATGAAGAGGTTTGCAAGGCAGAAATAGAGACACAGACGTAGAGAACAAACGTATGGACACCAAGGCGGGAAAGTGGGGGTGGGTGATGGTGGTGGGATGAATTGGGAGATTGGGATTGACATGCATACACTAATATGTATAAAATAGGTAACTAATAAGAACCTGCTGTATAAATAAATAAATAAATAAAAATTTTTTAAGAAAAGAATCACAGGAGCGCTACATATGTATCAAAGTTGATAAGGCAGCATTCAGAGGAGAAATATATAGCCTTAAACACATATAACACTGATAGAAAACCAGAAAGGTTGAAATAAATGAATCAACCAAGTTTTCAACTCAAGAAGCTGGGGGGAGATGGGGAGAAGAGAGATAGAAAATAAATCTGAAGAAAGTTGAAGAAAGACAATAGACTCGATTAACTGGTTCTTTGAAGGAATTAATGGAAAGACAAACCTTTGGCATACCTGTCGAAAGAAAAAAGGCAAAATATTAAGTCAAAAATTGTAAGAATGTTACCTTTGTGGCAAGCTTTTAGAAAATCTGTAGATGAAGTGAGTAACTTCCTAGGGAAATATTCATTATAAAGATTCATCCAAGGAAAGGCAGGAAACTTGAATAGAATCTCAACGATAGAACAAAGTGAAGAGCTATTCAAAGATCTACTAAAATGGCATCAATTCAGAGGGATTTTCAGGTAGATTCTACCAGATCTTTAGAGAAGAGATAAATCTATACAAACTGTTTTCAGATCCTGGAAAAGACAGGAAGCTTATCTAATCATTTTATAGATTCCATACTTGGATACACCCTTACTCTCCACATATATGTGTAGATGGTATATATATGGTGTATATATATGGTAGAAATACACACACACACACACACACACACACACACACACATATATATATACACCTCACTTAAAACAAAAATACAAAATTCCACATCCAGCAGTGTGTTAAAGGAATCATGAAAAAGGGTCATTCTAGGAATGTAAAGATGTTTCAATATTAGGAATCTATCAAAGAGGGACTTCCCTGGTGGTGCAGCGGTTAAGAATCTGCCTGCTAATGCAGGGAACACGGGTTCGATCCCTGGTCCGGGAAGATCCCACATGCCACGGAGCAACTAAACCCGTGCGCCACGACTACTGAGCCCACGTGCCACAACTACCGAAGCCCGCGCACCTAGAGCCCGTGCTCCGCAACAAGAGAAGCCACCTCAATGAGAAGCCCGCGCACCGCAACGAAGAGTAGCCCCCGCTCGCCGCAGCTAGAGAAAGCCTGCATGCAACAACAAAGACGCAACGCAGCCAAAAATAATAAATAAATAAATTTATTTAAATAAAAGGAATCTATCAAAGAGATGAAAGTGGAAAAACCATATGCATTAACAGATGTTTCAGAGGCATTTACTAAAATTCACCACCCATTTGAGATAGCAAACCAGGAGAAGAAATGTCTTACACTTGATAAAGTGTGTTGGTAACCTAAGCAAGTTCCATTTTATGCGTCAAATATCATGCATCCTTCCCATAAAAGCCAGAGATAAGACAAGATTCCTATTCAACATTGTGCCGCAGGTACTAAATACATCAAGACCAGGAAAAGCGAATACTATTCATTGACAAGTCTTTTCTTTGGGTCAACGGAACCAATCGTCTATATCTGTTTGCATTTTACAGTTTAAAAAGAGTTCCGTAAGTGCTATCTCCTGCAACCCTCACAGTGTACAGGTGAGATGAGGACAAAGATTGTCATTCCAGCTTTGAGGATGAGGAACCTGAGGGACATGGCACTTTTAGATTTCCCTAAAGACACAGGGCCAGTAAGCAGTGATGGCAGAATAGACCCCAGGTTTTCTTATTCTTAATCAAGTTCTTCCTCGATGCCAGGGAGCCTCAGTTAAAACACAATACACCTCGTTACTACCAATGACTGACACTGGCCAGGCCACTGTCCCTCTGAACAAGTTGGGGCCCCAGGAGCAAACTGGGGTGAAGACGGGGGAACACTGCATGGTGACTAAGACGGAAAGAAGAGAGAGGGTGCTGAGGACAAACGTTCTTGGTGCCACGGCGTACAACCCTAGACGCTGTTTAACAGGTGATGCTGGCCAACGCTCAAGGGTGCACCAGGCACTCTCCCAGGCACCTGTCTATGTCAATCATTTAATCTTCAGAGCTCTCATGAGGTTGGCACTATTAATATTACTCCCATTTTACAGATAACAAAGCTGAACAACGCACCGCAGCTTATGGATTTAGCAAGGGTAGTACCAAGATTTGAACCCAGGCAGCCTGGCTCCAGGGTCTTTGCTCAAAATCACTACAGTATAGTGTCTTTAAGCCAGTACCCTGGTTCTAGGGGTGAGACCAGAAACCAACCTGCCATGTGTGTGTTTTAGATATAAAAAAAAAAAATCATCAGAGCATCAATTTGCTTACTCATTTTTCTGGTATTGCTGAGGCCAGGAGGAGGGCAAAGGTTCTAACATACACACAATCTGCTTAGAAACATCTGTTTTTATTAAGTATCAGTTTTGCTGCCTCCTAAAATTAGATTAGCCAAGAGAAAGGAAACAGTGTTTCCCTCAGCTTGCTCCCTTCACACTATAGACCTGTGCACTGAATCTTACTCAATAAGAACAAAAAAACAAAATCAGAAAAAAAAATATGATTGCCCTGTTAGGACCCTAGATAGGGACTATGAAGTGTTATTTTAAAGAATTACAAAAAAAAAGAAACAAACAAACAAAGAAAAAGGGGGTGGGGATATGAGGGGAACAAAAGAAAAAAAACAGAATTACCCACATAATTATAATTCATTGCTCAAAACTTCTGCACCTTTCCCCGGGGAAAGGCAATCCCTATTGAGGAATAGCCAGCTAGGGAAGAATGCTGTTGCCTTAAAAAACAAAAACAAAAACCTTTTTTTTTAATTAAAAAACCCTTTTTTTAAATTAGAGTATAATTGATTTAAAATGTTGTGTTAGTTTCTGGTGTACAGCAAAGTGATTCAGTTACATATATATATATATATATATATATATATATATACACACACACAAATATATTCTTTTTCAGATTCTTTTCCGTTATAGGTTATTACAAGATACTGAATATAGTTCCCAATTCAAAACTTCTTTTATCTGCAGCTATAGTCATTTATTATGTCAAAGGTCCTTGATGCTTTTCCCATACCCGCAACCTGTCTCTAGACCTTGTTGCATTTCCCAGAGAGAGCCTGTTAACCCTGTGGTCTAGTCTAGTTTTTACCTTAGCACATATGTTTATAAGCATAGTTAGATAATCTCAACTCTATGTTCACATGGACCTGCTGGATAATATCCAAACAGAATTACTTTACTTTGTACAACGTGTTCCTTCATCTTGGAAGACCTTTCCCAACCCAGGGATATCCTGTGCTTCCATTAAGACCTAGTTCACCTCTTCCAGGAAGTCCTCCCTAATGACACCATCACATGGGCTCCAGTAAAACCCATACAACACACCCACAACAGTAGTTCCTTTAGCACTTCCCACGTTATATTTTTTTTTAACTTGTTGGACTTTCACCTGAAATTGCAGCCTCCATGAGGGCAGGGACACTGTTCAGATCTATGTTTATTCAGATCTGTGTCTCCACTGCCTTTGGATTAAGAAATAAATTAGTATTTCAAGTTTATCGATTTGTCCTGAAAATTGAAGATCAATGCTTTCAAATATACTAAATATATATTATAATATTTTTAATAAATAGGCTTTAAAGTTTAAAATTTTCATAAATAGTAAATTTTAGATAGAAGCAACTTAGAAACAATTTATAATGTTTCTAATAAGGACATTATAAATAATGTTTATAAGGAAGTAATGAAACAAGGGTCCCTTGGCATTAGCAATATATTTGGACACTTCCTTAGGAATTTTGTATAAAAAGCCCATAAACTATCTCAATAAATCAGAATGCAGACAAGGACTGGGACAGCTACTGTCCTTTAGGTGATAATATTTCTTTACCAAAGTAATAATTAGAGAAAAATATCCAAGGAAATAGGATAAAAATAAAAATCTTTGCATTGATACTTTGCATAGGGGGAGGGGAAAAAAGAGGGAGTTATGAATGATTTTGATAAATGGATGGAAGGGAGATCAGGTATTAAATCTTACCCAGGCTGGGATGGCAATAATGTCACTTTGCAAGAGAAGTCAATGAAAATGTCGTAGATAATAAGTACAGAATCTGTCAATCTGAATAGTAACATACATTAAAGATTTATGAAGCGATGTCCTTACATTATAGAATGATAGGAGTTATGTCTAGGGGAGACAGATTCTTAGAGTGACAGGTATTACAGGAGAATACTGGGACAATTTTAAGAACTTTAAAGACAAATTGCCAAAAATGATCCATGAAAAGCAATTCCACTGAAAGAACCAGATGTGAGGTAACTCTCACGTAGCCACTAATAGATCATTTTAAAACGTAAAACATCAGGACGTTAAAAATGCACAACGGTATAACCCCACTCCAGGCACGTAAACTGGATCTGTTTATGCAGGAAACATATGTCGTGGGCCCCAAACTATTTTCCCAAGGGAGAAATCATAATGAATTTGATCTGATCCATCCAAATTCTTCTCCTTGAATCTCTTATAAGCACAGATGTAGAAGACGAATACCTGAGATTAAGAGGGTGACAGGCAATCACGAATGAGTGGAAAGCTAGCTGTTATAACACGGGATCAAACTTGGGAACTGCTCTGTTTCAGGAAGTGTATGTGAGGTAGGGGGTGGGGACAGCACAAGACCTAGGCTCCCATTTCGCTTTGATCTGATCTCAGGGGGAGATGAATCACTCCTTTGACCTAAAGGAGAGCCTCAGATCATAAGACACGTTTGAGGAGGAAAATGAGCCTCCTCAAATACAGAAGAGCCAAATCCACAACTTCGTGGCAGGCATTGGGTAGGCAATGACAATCTGCACGTGATGTAATGATAGCAACAATAATAATAATTGCCCCTTATTTGTGATATAGGTAAGGTGGGTGACCAGTTTTATATTCGTAATCCAATAGAAACAAGAAGGAAATATTTATCTTTTTTGAATCTAAAAAGTGTGAGATTTCCTCTCTCTTAAAGACCTTAAAACCCAAGTATTTCTCTAAAAAAGATGTATCTAAAATAGAGGAGTCAGCAAACGTTTTGTGTAAAGGGTCAGATGATAAATGTTTTAAGCTTTTTGGGCCATAGGTTCTCTGCTATAACTACATGACTCTGCCACTGTAGCATGAAAGCAGCCATAGGCGATATGCAAATGAATGGGCATGGCTGTGTTCCAATAAAACTTTATTTCTAAAAACAAGCAGTGGGCCAGATTTGGCCCATAGTATGCCTACCCCAATCTAAAACACTGTTCAAAAAGTAACAAATAACGGGCTTTTACATAAAACATTCTTTCATGCATAGTAGGCAAAGACAAACCAGATCAAAATGACACTAGTATTTGAGGAGATATACTTGCAGGTGACAATTAATGGTGGTGATGATGGCAAGTAACAAGGGAAGAATAAAAGCATGTTTATGTATTATTTAACAAATGCTTACACAGTGCTTACTAAGTTCCAGGCTCTAGTCCAAATGTTTTATAAATATTAGCTCATTTAGTTCCCAAAACAACCCTATCATAAACCATCATTATTATCCCCATCTTACAGATAAGGCAGCTAAGACATAAAGAGGCTGTCACTTGCGCATCATCAAAAAGCTAGTAATGATGGGAAGACAAGAAAGTCAAATTAGGAGAGACTCTCATAGAAATATTATTAGAAGACTAAATTAAAATTCCCTTCCACAACCAACTAGACCATGTAACTAGCTGGTATGCACTCCTCTCTAAGTACCTCAGAAAGCTGTGATCATAATGCTGCCCTCCCTCTTGACTGCACAGAGTCCCTGCATCTCTCAAACGTGATTATGCATTGGAAAGGGCTTCATTACTTCTGTTCACTTCCACAATATGTTAGTTAATATTAATACTCAGTTATGAAGCACTGGGAGATAAACACCAATAGATCTGTTATTTTTTCGGATATGAAAATCAACAACCAAAATAGGAAATGTAGTATTTATACTAGAACCAAAATTCATGAATGATCAGTGTGACCATCTCAGCCTTGCAGAATTCAAACATAAAACCTGCCTCTTGGACTTCCTGGTGGTGCAGTGGTTAAGAATCCGCCTGCCAGTTCAAGAGACACGGGTTCAAGCCCTGGTCCAGGAAGATCCCACATGCCGTGGAGCAACTAAGCCCGTGTGCCACAACTACTGAGCCTGTGCTCTAGAGCACAACTAGAGCTCTAGAGCGCCACAACTACTGAAGCCCGCATGCCTAGAGCCCGTGCTGCAACGAGAGAAGACACTGCAATGAGAAGCCAGAGCACCACAGCAAAGAGTAGCAGCCCCTGTTTACCACAACTAGTGAAAGCCCGTGCACAGCAAGGAAGACCCAACGCAGCCAAAAATAAAATAAAATTTAAAAATAAATTTAAAGAAAGAAATATAAATGCTTCCATATATGAAAAATAAATTAGAATTTAGTTGACAACTTCTAATAAAAATTTTTTTAAATAAATAAAACCTGCCTCGTCAATGCCCTGGGCTCTAAAATGATTTTTCACATATATGAATTAATTTGATGCTAACAACAATTGTTTTGCATACTAGAAATCTAAGATTCAGAGAATCAAGTTCACCTTATTAAATCATATTAAAAACCAATGCCCTGGACTCTGTCCAAGGCTTCATAATAGTAAAGTAGCTCAATGTGAGCAACATGGTAAAGTGAGGCATAAGTAGGTTTATTATTTTACTTGCATAAGTATTTTCTAAATGCTTAGTAGTGCCCATTTATTTGTATTACTTGGAATTGAGTTGTCAACATAAAATTTTTGGTAATTAAAGTGTATTTCTTTCATTATAAAACTATACATTTCAATCTTTCTTTTTTAAATAAATTTATTTATGTATTTATTTATGTATTTATGTATTTTTGGCTGCGTTGGGTCTTCGTTGCATAGCGCAGGCTTTCTCTAGTTGTGGCGAGTGGGTGGTACGCGGGTTTCTCATTGTGGTGGCTTCTGTTTGTCGCGGAGCACGGGCTCTAGGTGTGCGGGCTTCAGTAGTTGTGGCACGCAGGCTCAGTAGTTGTGTCCCACGGGCCTAGCTGCTCCCCGGCATGTGGGATCTTCCTGGGCCAGGGATCGAACCTGTGTCCCCTGCATTGGCAGGCAAATTCTTAACCTCTGTGCCACCAGGGAAGTCCCTCAATCATTCTTTAATCTATTTATTTCCTTTCATGTCAATATTCACACGTGTTATATTGCCATCTTAGTCCAGATTCTAGCCACTCCCATCTTGCCAGACAGTAGTGATTATTATAAAGGAATACCAGTTCTGGAGGATGCCATTAGGAGCTATAAATGCAGAAGATTTTATATTGAATCAATTAAGATATTCTCAATTATGAATAACAGAATACCCAGCATAAACTGGCTTCAACAATAAGGAAATGTATTGGCTTTCATAATTCTAAGTCCAGGAGTAGAGCAGGCTTCAGGGTTGGTTTAATCCAGCAGATCCAGCAGATCCAGATTCATAGTTGTTAGACAGCAAAGGGATGAAATGGATCGGAGGGACATTTGTCATTGTTTTTGGCTGAGTAGCCTCCGAACCTCCTTATGTTTGGGATAAATATCTGGATTTATTTTCCCAGATTATAAATTCTGGTGGAAAGCAAACTCTAATTACCTATGATTGAAACTGAAAAACAGATTTGTCAGTCCCCAGGCACTTTTGTAGCTAGGGTGTGGGCAAATGACCTAGACTTGGTCAACTGGACACCTCTCCTTCCCTCAGCCATCCCCAGAGATGAATCAGTAACAAGTGGAAGCAGGGTCAGAATAGAATCTGAATGGTCTGCCTGGAAGGGATCTTTCACCATGGTTAATTGACCATGGAATTTCTAGGACAAAAATCATAAGGAGCTCATAAACAGAGGCATGGTCTAAGACACTTCAGTAGAGATTCCCAAATGCTAGACCTGAATTAGTTTACAGACCCAGAGCCTCTTGAATGAAGGAAAGGTCAGGAACTCTTGATGAGGAACACTACAATATGATCACAAATATATATTGAAAATCTTCATTTTGATCTTCCTCCAAAACAGTTACCATCATTAATCAGAATAAATGTGTACTAGAGAAGTGAAAATACCTAGATCTTCAGAGCATTTTTAGAAACTGGGTCCGTTACTAATGCTAATTCCTATGGAAGCAGAATACCACTGTTGTCTACCAGTCAGAGAGAAGATTTATGGGGAGTAAGGTAATAAATTGAGTTTTGACTTAAGTTTGTCTTCATTAGGCTCAAAGAGCCCCCAAATCTGTATTTATTTCCTCAGCTTACAAAGGTATAACTGGAACCGATACACACAACAGAGTAATTCTCCACTTTGGCTCTCTAAAATCCATGAAATAAGGGTCATTATGATAGGAATGGCCAAGTGCAAACTGATGGAGCTCTCCCTACATAAAATAGCACATCATAAGTAATATCACATCCCTGGGAGAATTACAGAGATTAAAAGACCTGAAAGATCCAGAGGTGATGATTAATACCACATTCCCATTTAACTTTCTAGTTCGGCCAGTGAAGAAAACCAGATTGGTCTTGGGGAGTAACAATAGATTATTATAATCTTAATCAGTTACACCTGCTGTTCCAGCAGGCTTCATTTGACAAAAGCAAACATACAGAGACCCTGGCATTTGGTATGCATCTATGAATTTGCCAAAAGCGTGTTTTCTCTATCCCAACACCCAAAGAACACCAGAAGCAGGTGTTTGTTTGTGTGTTTTACCTGGCAAGGACGATAGTACACCTTTACTATCTTACTTCAGTATTATGTTACTTCTCTGATACTGTGCCACAGTTTGGTCTACAGGAATCTCAGTTGTCCAAAGGACACCAAGTTGACAGAATCCAGGGAGCTGAAGTAGCAGACACCCAGGATGACTGGGTTAGACAATTCACACCAAAGCGTGGAAGCTGGACTTCCCTGGTGGAGCAGTGCTTGAGAAACTGCCTGCCAATGCAGGGGACACAGCTTCGAGCCCTGGTCTGGGAAGATCCCATGTGACACGGAGCAACTAGACACGTGAACCACAACTACTGTGCCTGCGTGTCTGGAGCCTGTGCTCCGCAGCAAGAGAGGCCGCGATAGTGAGAGGCCCATACACCGCGATGAAGAGTGGCCCCCGCTAGCTGCAACGAGAGAAAGCCCTTGCACAGAAACGAAGACCCAACACAGCCAAAAATAAATTAATTTTTAAAAAGCGTGGAAGCTAAGTCTCATAAAACTACATCAGATTTGGGGTAGTGGATTTGAGGAAGAGGTGGGGGAAGGGGTCCAATAATGGAGGACATGTAGGGTTCTCTCTCCAAGAGTACACTGTTGTACCTTGCAAGCCCTATCACTGGGAGTCGGTGTCATGTTTGTGGACTTTAGACTTGTATAATACATTGGGTGTGCCATCTGACTCCATGGGTGACTCAACTCTCAGTTTGGAGAGGAAGCAAGTCCAGAGCTGGTCCAGGCTGTAGTATCAGCAACTCTGCCATTTAGCACTTGTGATCCAGCTAATCCAATGAGGCCTGACATGTCTCTAGCCATTTGGGATACAATAGAGTCTGTGGCAGGCTCTGATAGGAGAACCAAACTGATGACCCCCTGGTTCTAGCAAATAACAAACAAACCTCTCAGCAAATAACAAACCTTTAGAGAACCAGCTCTTGGGTTGCTATGCTACCAGGCAGCATGACATAGTGATTGGGAGCTCGGGCTGGCTTTAGGCTGCCTGAGGTTGAATCTCATCTCTGCCACTTACTAATTGTGAGACTGTGGACCACAGCTTATCTTTCCTTTGTCTTGGTTCCCTACCCATAAAGCTGGCTTAACAGTAGAGACTTGATGGGAGGATTCAATGTGCTCACACATGAGAAGTGCCTGGCATGGCATCTGGCACGTGTGAGTTCTCATAACTATTAGTTATCATATCCCATATGTTGAACAAGCATGAATCGCGCCACAAACACAACCTTAGTTGTGTTTCCCCTCACCCCTTCAACCTCTTCTCATGAGCCTAGATGAAACTCTAGGAGGTAGAGCTTTTCTACTCATTTCTAGTAATAAATGAGTCACCTTAAGTCACAGATTCAATTTACTACTTAGAATGGCAGAAAACTCAACTTGACAGTGTTAAATCCTCACCCTTCCTTGACTTTTTGTCTGGAAGCTTCTGCTCCTCCTCTGCCCCTGCTCATGTCCTCCCCAACTTGCCAGTTGTTAGTGTGGTGCCACCAGGGTGAAGCAGGAGTGGGGAAGGAGGAGAGAAGGTGTCTAGACCAGCTCTCGTTTGGCTGGTGGCTTCATGCTGAGTCTCAGGGCTGACAGATGGTTAGTGCCGGATCTCTCTCATGGCTGTTTTGGTGGGTTCTTTAGAGGTTTTCTTCTGGATCCTTTTCTTCCCTTCTTCCTTTGACCACGAAGGATGTACCGATTCTGTGTGGTCTCTTGCAATTCCTTCTTTAATCTCTGGGCATGCAATACCTGGTCAGCTCTAGCCTCTTTCTGTCAAGGTCTCCAGGTGGCCTACCCAATAAGACCGCAAATGAACCACATCACTGCTTTCCGTCTCCCACTCAATCCTGAGCGGTCCTCAGGAAACACTCAGAGTCACTTCCCCTGCCCACCCTGGATCCAGGCGTCACGACCCTGGTTCTGCCACCAGGAAAGATCTTACCCTCTAGACTCCTTAGGAATCAGACCCCCAGCCCATGGGCTACGTTAGTTGCCTTAGACGTGGTTTATACCTGTCTCCCACCCTCCACACAACACATTTCAAAACTCTCCCAGTGACCCCTGAAGTCTTCCTCATGAAGCATGAGATTAGAAGTCAGCAAACTTTGCTTGAAGAGAGCTGGGTAGTATATTTTAGGCTTTGTGGGCTCCAGGTCTGTGTCATAACTACTCAGTTCTGTGTTGTGGCTTGAAACACAATATATGGACAATATAGACAATACGTAACCCAATCAGCATGATTGTGTCTCAGTAAAACTTTACTTATTTATTTATTTATTGTAGCATATTCTTGTTTAAAAAAACTCCAAGTGTTTTTATTTTTTAAATTATTTATCTATTTTTTGGCAGCGTTGGGTCTTCATTGCTGCACGCAGGCTTTCTCTAGCTGTGGAGAACGGGGGGCTACTCTTCACTGCCCTGCACGGGCTTCTCAGAGCTCAGGGCGCAGGCTCAGTAGTTGTGGCGCACGGGCTTAGTTGCTCCTCAGCATGTGGGATCTTCCCGGACCACGGCTCAGAACCCACGTCCCCTGCATTGGCAGGCGGATTCTCAACCACTGCGCCGCCAGGGAAGTCCCCAGACTTCACTTATGAAAAGGTGATGACCAAACCAAAAGTTTGCCAAACGGGAGGGTCGTATTCCTCTACCCCTCATCTCACTTCCCAATTATGTGGGTTGGAAGCAGCCACTTTCTCATTACCAACCTCCTTACACCAATTCCTCTCTCTTGGTAATCTGACCACTTTTATCATCTCAAAGTGGGGAAGGATGTTTAAGAGTTTAAGAAACACTTTCTCAGACATTTCCCTTGAAAATGTTCACACATGGACTTGCCTCACCAACACTTTTGTAACTGAAAACAAATTGTCCACTCATGTGGCACCTTAATTGAAAATGAGGCAGGAAATGTTTTAAATGCGTTAGCCTGGAGAGGGCTGCAGACTCCAGCTGGTGCATCCAATAGAGAATTGAAGGCTGTGCCTTGAAAGTCACAGAGTGAACTGAGCTCCTTTCTCAAAAAAGGCATAGCTATCGTCCTCCATTCTATCATAGGTTGTCTTGCTTTCTTAAAGAATGTGGCACACACCCTCAGTTTCCTTGTTAACTGGGGTGTGACATTACAGCAGCCTTGTTGTGACTTGCTGTAAAACGGATGTCACTGGGGGTTACGGAGGTGCCTAGAACCAGTTTCCTTTAAAAAGAATGGCCCTGACAACTTTGCCTTGATGAGTTCTTGTGTCTGCTTTCTACAGATTTTTCTGTCTCCTTCCTCACTGTCAGCCCGTCAGCAGCCACTTCACATTGCTGTCAGTTTGCCTATCCCTAGCAGCCTCCTTCCCTATTTTGCTACCTTTAATGTGCTTGGACTTAAAAATCAAAGACTCAAGGTGTTAGAATTGTTGGATAATTGTAGTAGGAGTGAGGGCAGAGTGACTGTCCAGTTGGTAGCATATATGATCTTAATATGTGGACAATAAGACATTTATTGTGGCTGCTTACAGATATTATTCATCCACTCACCCTTCATTTATTTATCTTTTGCTTGAATGCAAGGGTTCAGTCGTGCGGCTAATATTTTGCCCCCAGAAATGACCTTTGTTTTGGATGGGGTTAGCATCGCTTTTTTAATCTTCTGATTGATTTATGTACTCACAAATGTATAGAATTTTATATAAATGCATACATGTGATCTATGTATTTTTTGGACACTTTTTTTTTTTGCATTCATCCTCTCCTGCCTTCATCTACATATCCACATTAGGGCTCCTTTCCCAGCTGTGATATAGCATGTGCCAACAACTGGGTTTATATCCCTCCACATTTTCTGCATATGCGTATACAGTCACACAACACACACTCACACATGGAGTGTCTTTTGTTTAGATGGCAGTCAATCTTTTTTTTTTTTTTTTTTTCAGTACGCGGGCCTCTCACTGTTGTGGCCTCCCCCGTTGCAGAGCACAGGCTCCGGACGCGCAGGCTCAGCGGCCATGACTCACGGGCCCAACCGCCCCGCGGCATGAGGGACCCTCCCGGACCGGGGCATGAACTCCCGTCCCCTGCATCGGCAGGCAGACTCTCAACCACTGCGCCACCAAGGATGCCCAGGCAGTCTAATCTTTGTTGTCCACTCAACAGCCATACTTTAGGGCCCTTCCTCCCACTTGTTCTTTGTTAACAGAATTTATTTGTTCCGATACTATGCAAAGATCTCTTGGTATGAAGAAAGTCACCCATATTCTAGCTCTAAAAAATGAATCTGGATTGGTTTTAAATAGGGAATTTCATTCTTCTTTTCATTTGTTTAGAGATGATCGTATAGCTCAGTTCTGGTAAATAAGAGGTAAGGAGAACTGTGTAAAAAAGTTCCTTTTTTTTTATATAAGGAAATGTACTATGCCTGCTGGATTTCACAATGGGGCCACTTGAGATTCATGACCATCACTATTACCTGAGAATCAGATATCTCAATCAAAATACCAATAGAATTTGTTTTTTCTCCAAAATTGACAAGCTTTAGCTAAAATATATAAGGAACTGCAAAGGAACTAGCATATCCAGGATAATCTTGAAGAACAACAAAATTGGAGGACTTACTGATTTCAAAACTTTAACCATAAACTATAGTAATCAATACAGTGTGTCATTAGTGACCAAAGGAATAGAATAATAAATTAGTTCATAAATACACCCATACATATGCAGCCATTTTTTCACAAAAATGCCAATGCAATTCATTGAGAGTGGGGAAGAAGGCTTTTCAATAAATGGGGATGGAACAACTTCTTAAAAAATGAAACTTGAATCCTATCTCACACGTACACAAAAATTAATTTGAGGTGAACCATAGACCTAATACGAGCTTTAAAACTATAAAGCTTCTAGAAGAAAACAAGGCAGATATCTTCATGACCTCAGGACAGGCAAAGATTTCTTAGCCAGAATACAAAAAGGATTTAAATATAAAAGAAAAAGTTACTACATTTTACTACATAATAATCAAAAGCTTCTGGAGACTTCAGTTTCTAGTGATGAGGTAGTAACAAGGTTCAGATTTACCCTTCTGCTGTAAAAGAATATTTGAAAACTGGAAAATTTATAGGAAACAACAATTTTCAGAAAATGGACAAAAGGCAAATTACTGACAGGGGAACAAATATAAGAATTATCAAAGACTTCTCAGGAGAAACTATGCAAACAAGAAAACACACATACAGTGTGTGTTTGTATGTGTGAGATAACACATATAACAATGCTGGGGGGAAAATCCTGTAAATGTAGTATTCTATACCCACTGAAAATATCAAAAATAAAAGTGAAATATAGGCTTTTTCAGGTAAACAAAAGCAGAGAGATTTTCAGTGATAGTAGACATGCGCTAAAAGAAATATTAAAGGAACTTTTTCAGGAAGAAAGAAATCAATACCAGATGGAAACTTGGATCTATATAAATGAATGAAGAGCACTGGAAATGTTAAATATGTGGGAAAATATAAAAGGATTATCTTGTTTTTTAAATGTCTTTAAAAGAAAAAAGACTGGGAATTCCCTTGTGGTCCAGTGGTTAGGACTCAGCACTTTCACAGCCATGGCCCGGGTTTGATCCCTGGTCAGGGAACTAAGGTCCCACAGACCACGAAGCATGGCCAAGAAAAAAAAAAAAGAAAAAAAAGGAAAAGAAAAGATAAATGACTGTCTAAAGCAAAAACAATACTAATGTGTTTTGGACATATGTAGGGGTAAAATATAGGACAACTGAGCACAAGGGTTGGACAGAACACAGATAGGTTAAAAGTAAAAGCGTGAAAAATATATATCATGAAAATACTGATCGTAAGAAAGCTAGGGATTCCCTGGTGGCACAGTGGTTAAGAATCTGCCTACCAATGCAGGAGACACAGGTTAGAGCCCTGGTCCAGGAAGATCCCACATACTGTGGAGCAACTAAGCCTGGGCACCACAACTACTGAGCCTGCGCTCTAGAGCCCATGCACCACAACTACTGAGCCCGTGCGTCACAACTACTGAAGCCTGTGTGCCACAACTACTGAGCCCATGCGCCACAACTATTGAGCCCGCACTCCACAACTACTGAAGCCCGCACACCTAGAATCCATGCTCTGTAACAAGAGAAGCCACTGCAATGAGAAGCCCGCACACTGCAATGAAGAGCAGCCCCTGCTCGCCACAACTAGAGAAAGCCCGCACACAGCAATGAAGACCCAACGCAGCCAAAAATAAATAAAATAAAATAAATAAATTTTTTTCAAAAAGAAATTGCATGGTATTAAAAAAAATTTTTTTAAGAAAGCTAGAGTGGCTATATCAATATCAGACAAAATAGATTTCAGTCTCAATAAATTTAAAAGGACTGAAGTCACACAAAGTATGACCTCTGACCACAGTGAAATTAAATTATAAACCAACACCAGAAAGATATTTGAAAAAGTCCCAAATATTTTGTATTGTATTCCCAAATGTATTGTATGTAAATAATACATTTCTAAATAACTCATGGATAAAAGAAGAAACCACAAGGGAAATTACAAATACTTTGAACTAAACAGAAATGGAAACACAACATATCAAAAAAAATTTCTTTTTCAACACATCAAAATTTTGAGAGGGAAATTTCCTTTTTTTTTTCTGGCCACGCTGCGCGGCATGGAGGATCTTAGTTCCGGGACCAGGGATCAAACCCATGCCCCCTTCAGTGGAAGCACAGTCTTAGCCCCTGGACCACCAGGGAATTCCCTAGAGGGAAACTGAAAGTTTTAAATGCTTATACTACAAAAAAATATGTCTCAAATCAGTGATCTAAGCTCCCACTTCAAGAAGCTAGAAGATGGGGCTTCCCTGGTGGCGCAGTGGTTGAGAGTCTGCCTGCCGATGCAGGGGACACGGGTTCGAGCCCTGGTCCGGGAGGATCCCACATGCTGTGGAGTGGCTGGGCCCGTGAGCCACAACTACTGAGCCTGCACGTCTGGAGCCTGTGCTCCGCAACGAGAGGCCGCGATAGTGAGAGGCCCGCACACCGCGATGAAGAGTGGCCCCCGCTCGCCACAACTGGAGAAAGCCCTCACACAGAAATGAAGACACAACACAGCCAAAAATAAATAAATAAGAAGCTAGAAGAGCAAATTAAATACAAAGCTAGCAGAATAAAGAAAATAATAAAGAGTGAAAATCAATGAACCAGAAAGTACACAAACAGTAGAGCTAATCAATAAAACCAAAACTCTTTCTTCAAAAATATCAACAAGATAAGTAAACCTCTAACAACACTGAAAAAGAAAATTCTAATAAGAACATTCAAGTGACCAACATCAGGGTTGAAAGAGGCAATATCACCACAGACATAAAAAGGATAATAAGAGAATATTATGAAAAACTTTATGCCAATAGATCATCAACCTTTAAATAGACAAATTTCTCAAAAAATACAAATTATCAAAACTGGCTCAAAATAATAGTGCACCCAAAGAGCCCTATATCAATTTTAAAATTGAATTATTAATATAAAACCTTCCCGTAAAGAAGACTTTAGGCCCACATGGTTTCACTGGTGAATTCTAACAAAATCTTAAGGAAGAAACAATAGCAATTCTATGCAAACTCTTTCAGAAAACAGAGAAGGGAGGAACTACTTCTCAACACATTTGATGAGGACAGACTATTCGGACACCAAAACCATTACAAGAAAAAGAAACTACAAACCAGTATCACTCATAAACATAGAAGTTAATATTCTTGACAGAATATTTGCAGACTGAGTCCAGCAATGTATAAAAAGGGTAATACCCCGTGACCAGTGGTATGTGTTCAGGAATGCCAGGTTGGTTTAACATTCAAAAACCAATCAATGTAATTCACCATTAAAACAGAATAAAATAGAAAAACCATATGGGCCTCTCAATAGACATGGAAACAGCATCTGACAAAATATAACACCCACTCATGATTTAAAAGAGTTTTTTAAAAACTCTCAAGAAACTAATAGAAAGGAACTTCCTCAACCTGTTATAGGGCATCTATGAAAAACCTACAGCTAACAATGTAATGGTGAAAGAATGTTTACCCCTGAGATAAGACACAGGATAACGATGTCCACCTTTCCCTCCTTTTATTTAAAATTGCCTAGAGGGGTGGGATAGGGAGGGTGGGAGGAAGGTTCAAGAGGGAGGGGATATGGGGTATATGTATACATATAGCTGTTTCACTTTTTTGTACAGCAGAAGCTAACACAACATTGTAAAGCAATTATACTCCAATAAAGGTGAAAAATAAAATAAAATAAAATTGTAATGGAGGACTAAGTGCAAACAAGAAAAATAAATAAAAGACATACAGAGTGGCTAGAAAAACATAAAACTGTCTTCCCACAAGACATGATCATGTATAAATGGCCAATATGCATATGAAAAAATGCTCAACATCAGGGCCAGGTATTAGACTCTGGGGAAGTAGTCCATGAGGAAGGAATCTATCTGTTTGTGGACAGGCTTTCTCTAGTTACGGCGAGCGGGGGCTACGCTTCGTTGCGGCGTGCAGGTTTCTCTTTGTGGTGACTTACCCTGTTGCAGAACACAGGCTCTAGGCGCACAGGCTTCAGTAGTTGTGGCACACAGGCTCAGTAGTTGCGGCACGTAGGCTCTAGAGAGCAGGCTCAGTAGTTATGGTGCACAGGCTTAGTTGCTCCGCGGCATGTGGGATCCTCCCAGACCAGGGATTGAACCCGTGTCCCCTGCATTGGCAGGCGGATTCTTAACCACTGCGCCACCAGAGTAGTCCTGGAATGTATCTGTTTTTGCTTACTGCAATATCCTAAATACCCAGTGCAGTGCCTGTCCATAGTAGGTGTTTGCCTTTATTTTGTGAATGAATGAATAAAAGGGCAAATGTTAGATTGGGGTAGTTCGGTCCTGAGAGGTCACATTTCACTTCAGTCAAGCCAATTTTAATATTTCAATTTTGGAAAAAGAATCTTAGATCCCTATTCTTAAGTAAGACAGAATATGGCTAAGAGAAACTGTTTTCCTTTAGCAGTTACTTTTGATGGTTAATTTTCTGTGCCATCTGGCCTGGGCCACCAGATACCGAGATAAGTTATTTCTGGGTGTGTCTGTGACGGTGTTTTGGATGAGATTAGCGTCTGAACTGATGGAACCACAAAAATAGAATGCCCTCTCCAATGCAGGTGGGCATCAGCCAATTCACTGAGGGTCTGAATAGAACAGAGGTGGAAAATGGAGGAATTAGCTCTTTTTTTTCCTGCCTTACTGCAAGAGCTGGGACATCTCACCTTCTCCTGCCCTTGCACTGGTTTTCAGGCCATGGCCTAGGACTGCCCACCAGTTTTCTTTCCTTTTTTTTTTTTAAATAATATTTTGTGTTTTTAAGGGCCTTGAGTTTTGTGGGGGTGTTTTTTACAAACTTATTTATTTTGGGCTGTGTTGTGTCTTCATTGCGGTGCATGGGCTTCTCATTGTGGTGGTTTCTCTTTTTGCGGAGCACGGGCTCTAGTCGTGCAGGCTTCAGTAGTTGTGGCTCGTAGGCTCTAGAGTGCAGGCTCAGTAGCTGTGGCACACGGGCTTAGTTGCTCCACGGCATGGGGGATCTTCCTGGACCAGGGTTCGAACCTGTGTCCCCTGCATCGGCAGGCGGATTCTTAACCACTGCACAACCAGGGAAGTTCCCCACCAGCTTTCTTGGTACTCTAGTTTGCAGATGGCAGATTTTATGTATATATGTATCTCCATATACAGTCATCCCTTGGTGTCTGAGGGGGATTAGTTCCAGGACCTGTTGTGGATACCAATACTGAGGGATGCTCAAGTCCCATAGTCTGCCCTCTGTATTCACCGGTTCTGCATCCATGGATTCTACCAACTATGGATGATGTATTAAGTTTGCTATCCACATTTGGTTGAATTTGTGGATGCAGAACCTGAGGATATGTAGGGACAACTATATATTTACTGAAAAAAATCTGCATATAAGGGGACCCACATAGTTCAAACCTGTATTTTTCAAGGATCAACTCTATATAAAATATATATGGAGAAAAAAATATAGATATATTAATGGTATATATATGAGAATATATAGAGAGAATATATATTTTAATATACACATATATATATATTTATTCTAATGGTCTGTTTCTCTGGAGAACCCTAACTGATACATTACTCATATGCTCATATGTTTACTATCAAAAATAAGATTGTCTGTCCAAAACACTTTAGGGTTGCTACACACTTATCTGTATGATTTCTTTTTGTAAGGAGCTTACTCTTTATGATTACAAAGGTAATACATGCCTTCTGTATGGAGTCTAGAAAGTGCTGAAAAATTAAGTAGAAAGTGAAAATTCCCTAAAATCCCGTCACCTCAACGGACATTGAGCTCTTCCTTCTTCCACTTCCTGTTTTCCTCATAGTTTTTTCCACTATTTTGGCACTAACAACATAAAGGGCATGGAGATAGAGATTGGCACGAAAAGGAATCAGGTGGGTCCCTTGGGGACAGAGGAGGATGGACGTCCATGTGGAATTTTCTAGTGGGTAGTTGGAAATGTAAACCAGGAGAGATTTCAGATCTCTAAGTGGGGAGGGAGAGGGGTCACAGAGGTGTCAGGTGAAATCTCAGGAAGGGGAGGAAGCTGGCCAGAGAAGGAAAGCAGACCAAGAAGAAAGGAAGAATCTTGTACAGTATCATTAGTTTATACTTGCTCCAGAAAGTATATGGGGTAACGCATTAGAAAGAATCTGTTTTCTCTTGAATTCTTATCTATGAATGTTCTTCTGGGCTATTCAGGAGTGAGATGCTTTCTTTCTGTATTCTCCACACCTGCAGACTGTAGCCAGCATTCTTTTCAAGAGAGTGAGTTGACATGTGAAGGGCACAGAATTAACCAGAATACTACTTTCTGAATGCCATCTTTTCTTTCCTCTGAATATTGATTTCATCTACTCTTTTCAAAAACAAGTTTGTTTGGAACGGCTTTTCAGAACTGTCTATTTCCACACACACATTATGAATACAAGAATCTGTTAAATCTATGTTCTTTGAGAGAAGGCAAGTTTGCAAGTGGATAAAATGTCTTGCTGATTCTTGTCGCATGCATTTATGATCCTCCAGCCATCTTTTTTTTTTTTTTTTTTTTTTTTTGCGGTACGCAAGCATGTGGGATCTTCCTGGACCAGGGCACGAACCCGTGTCCCCTGCATCGGCAGGCGGACGCTCAGTCACTGCGCCACCAGGGAAGCCCCAGCCATCTTTTTAATAGGCCGCATTCCTACTGCTTCAAGGTGTGCTCACAAAGGACAGATCTCATGAGTTTTTGTTATTAGCCCCTAATTTCCTATTGCACGATTTGACTTGTGTGCCTGGAGAGACAGAGACAGAAGTCCAGCAGTAGTTCTGCAAGTGGTTGCCAGACGTCCCAAAGCAGATAGAGGTGCTGCCTCTATCTTCTGAAAAGAAAAATGGTAGAAAATGCTGCCAAGGCACCCAAAGCCTAGTCAACAACACATATTCCCCAAACAACTTGTTTAAAAGACCTCCCAAACACTGTAACATATAAACCAAACAACTCTATATAGAAAAGAACCCCCTAAATCTAAATTATCTACCTCAAACACAAGGATATTAGATGTCAAATCTTGTTCCTTGTACGTTCATATCTCAGTAGAATGGTGCACAGGAAATGTTCTCCTCCTGGCCATCATTCCCTCAGTTCAGCAGCCATTACAGAGCTCAAGAGCTATCATGCATTGAGTCCCAAATGCAAAATGTCTGAAGCTGAACTCACCACCTTCCCCCCAGCTCAAGACTTCAAACTTCCTTAGGCAAATCCATTTCCCTGACTCACAGGAGGAAAGAAGATTGCAGATATGAGCTGGGGGAGAAGGAATTCCATTAGGCTTTGTGGGCCCATTTTTAAGATCTGCCACGGTTCACAGAAAGAGGGAGGGGAAGGGCAAGGGCACAGCAGACTTTTCCAGATAATAACAAGACAAGGTAAGATGTGCTATAGCCGGGTCATGGAAGCATATGGTGGGAGATGTTGAGTCTGGCTAGGAGGAGAGTGGGGAAGCTTTTCAGCACAGTGCCTGACACAAAGTAGGTGCCTGATAAGTGATTAATGATTGAAAGGAGGTAATGTCTGAATATCAACCTGATGCTAAATGGGCCTGCCTACATGGAGAAGCCGGGAGAGATTTTACATGAGAGCAAAAAAGGCAAGCTGTGTCAATTCCCAGACGTGTCCAGGAAATGACAAAACTTGGGTTGTGCCCTGGCAGTAGGCTGGCAACATGGTATGGGGGTCTTGGACAGGATTTGGTAGACAACGGAGATCCAGAAAAGCCAAAGGGTAGATCCACTAAGAACTGTATTTTCTTTTTTATTGGCCACACCGCATAGCACTCGGGATCAAACCCGTGCCCCCTACAGTGGAAGCGTGGAGTCTTAACCACTGGACCGCCAGGGAAGTCCCCAAGAACTATACTTTCTAATGCAATGTTGGTGGTCCTATGTATGACTACTCTGAGAGAAGCAAAATGGGCTTAAAAAAATATAACCGTAGTTCAGCTGAGAGATAAAAAGGGAGTGAAACGAAGTAGATGTTAGATGGGCCCCCAAAGAATACTTTTTTTTTTCCTTCAACAAATAATTAAGAGTACACATCATCTCACATCCTAAAAGAAACAAGTATACTCCTCCTTCATCCTGCAGCTTTTCCCTGGGGCCCTCACAAACTTGCCTTCACAGTCAAAGCTGTAAAATATCTCCTGCTGCCTTCCCTTCTTTTTTTTTTTTTTTTTATATATTTATTTACTTATTTGGTTGCACCGGGTCTTTTTTTTAATTTATTTATTTTTGGCTGCGTTGGTTCTTTGTTGCTGTGCGTGGGCTTTCTCTAGTTGCAGAGAGCAGGGGCTACTCTTTGTTGCAGTGGGTGGCTCCTCTTGTTGCAGAGCACGGGCTCTAGGCGTGCAGGCTTCAGTAGTTGTGGCGCACAGGCTCAGTGGCATGTGGAATCTTCCCAGACCAGGGATCAAACCCGTGTCCCCTGCATTGGCAGGCGGGTTCTTAACCACTGCACCACCAGGGAAGTCCCTACACCGGGTCTTAATTGTGGCAACGGGGGGTCCTCAGTTGCGGCTCCACGGCTCCTTAGTTGTGGCATGAGAACTCTTAGTTGTGGCATGCATGTGGGATCTAGTTCCCAGACCAGGGATCGAATCTGGGCTCCCTGCATTGGGAGTGCGGAGTCTTATCCACTGTGCCACCAAGGAAGTCCCTGCATTCCCTTCTTGAGGGCACATCAGTTTGGCTTCGGCCCTCTCCACTCCTGCCAACGTTCCTCCTGAGATCCCAGTTGCTAGCAGGTACTTTCTAACCTTTACCTTGCTGACTTCTACCCTCAGCACCGGACCAGGCTGACCGCTTCTCCCATGCTCTTTCTTGGCCTGTTCTCACTCTAGCTTCTTACCCCTCACATAGCTGAGTTTCCAGTTTCGTGTCCCTTTGTCAGTTTCAGCTCCTCCCAGCATGCTTTGCACTACTGACTCCCAGACCTCCACCTCCTCTCAGCCATCTCTCCTGACTCCACACGCGTTTACCCAACTGCCTCTTAGACACCTTCACTTATTTGCGCCAGGGGCAGCTCAAACTCCACAGGCACCAGAAGGAGATCATCTGGCCTTGGGCATGTTAGCTAACTGAATTGGGTCTCACTTCCTCAACTATAAAACAGGGGCATTACCAATAGCCACGTCACACAGAAGCCCGTTAAATTAAACGAAATAACACAGAATGGCATGTCAGATAGACCCTGGCACATGGTAAACGATCTACAAGTGTTAAACCATTACTGTGCCTTTACTCAAACCCATTCCTTCCTACCCATATATTCCCTAACTTATAAACCCACCACCCATGTCCTTCATCAAGCAAATACCTAGAGCATCCTCCTTGATACCTCCCTCTTCCTTAACCTCATAGTTGTTCTGTCCCAACCCATCCATTTCCCTTCTTAACTACCTGACCTTGTCTCTCCTCTACTCCATTGCCTTAAGCTCTCAGCATCCCCTGGGCTGAGGGCTAGGGCTATTCTTTCCCTGACCCCACTCTTGCTACTCTACACATTAGTCGTGAAAGAGCATATTGCATGACACCACTCTCCTCTTAAAAGCTTTCAATGGCTTCCCACTGCCTTGGGGACAAAATCCAAACTCCTTGGAAGGACACAGAGGCTCTTCAAGACCTGGTCTCAGTCCTCCTCCTTACTCCATAAGCTCCAGCTCGTCCTCCTTGGGTAATGCCACAGTACTCGTCAAGCTCAGTTAGGCCACAGTGCCTTCTCCAACCACTCTTGCTGCTTCTTCCAGATGTAGCTCAGGTGCCACTTCCTCTAAAAAGCTTTCCTGGACTTCCAGTCAGATGAATATCTTTGTCCTTTGTTCCAGAGTCTCTGCCCTAACACTTAACATGCTTTAGTTATTACCCGCTCATTTGCCTATCCTCTCCTACTAAATCGAGCTGCCTGCGGGAAAGAAAAGTATCTTTTAATTTCCATATTCCCAGAACCCAGCACAGTGCCCGGCAGGCAGTAGGTTGCACGGGAAGTTAATCAGAACAGCCTTTCCACCTAAAAGGAAACAACGTGGTTTGGGGAATCGATATTAGTGTTCAGCGAATCCACTCCTCTCGCGGCACAAGGCTGCACAGGGGCTCCTTTAAGCCTGCGTGGATATCCAGTGCCTGCATGTCCTTCTCGGGGCTCCAGCTCAGGCAGATTTAACCCTCACGATTAGGGCAGACACAGGACTGCATCGGCAGAGCCTGCACGGGAGCCTGCAAATGCACGCTCAGCGGGCTGAGGTCAAATCCTGAGCCCTTTGTTCCAGGCAGCGGAGGGCAAGTGGCTCCGAGCCCGCCAGCCCTGACGGGTGCAGGGCCTGCCTGGGCAGAATGGCACACAAAAAGGCACCGGGGAGCGCCGTGTCGGGCAGGGGCGCGCGTGTGCACTGGCCCTCTCCGTGCCAGACTCCTGGCCCTGGGACCCCGCGCTCGCCGGCGCCCCTCTCGGGGACCCAGTCTCTGGGCTAAGCACACTTCTCGGCCCGCGGCCGCAGCGGGCGGGAAAGCGCTCCGTTGCCCGGCGTCACGCGCTAGCGGCTGGGCGGGCGGCGCGCGCGCACGCGCGGGGCGGGACGGGGCGGGGCGGGGCCAGCGGGGGCGGGGCGGGGCGGGGCGGGGCTGGAGCCGGGCACAGGAAGAGCTGGGAGGCCCGAGCCGTCCCAGCGTGCCCCGCGCGGCGTGGACTCGGGCAGCTGCCGCCATCCCGCTGGCGAGGTGGAGAGAGAGGCCCGCCCGCTTGCCGGTCGGGCCAGTGTGGGCTAGTGCGTGAGGGCGCGGGGGGCCGTGTCAGCGAGACGCAGAGCGCAGCCGCCACCACCAAACGGACATGTTGGAGCCCAGGGCCGCCGCCGCCTCTTTTTCCTTATCCTCCGAACGGGACTGAGAGGGGGCCCGCCACCCCGCCGCCTCTGCCTCGGCCGCCCGCCCCGCCGCCTCGGCCGCAGCCTCTTCCTGCCCGGCCTCCAGCTCCGCAGCTCATCGCCTCCGCCGGCCCCTCAGGCCCGGCCGGTTCCCCGGCCCCGCTTCGCCGCGGCGCGAGGTCTATGTGACCGGCGGGCCCGGAGCAGCCGCCGCCGCAGCGCGAACATGGACGCCGTCAACGCCTTCAACCAAGAGGTAAGGGGTGCTTGGAACAGGAGGGTGCCGGGCCTGCCGTGGAGTCGGGGCGTCGTTTCTCCTGCCGCCGGAGGTTTAAAGCTTAGGTCGGGGTGGGGACGCTTCCTGCTCCGGTTCCGGGGCGGTGGGGCCTGCGCGGAGCGGCCTGTGGCCCGGGGAGGTCGCGGCGGCCGCGGGAGCCGACCCCACACCCCTCCCCCACCTCCCACTCCCGGGCGGCGACCTCGGGCTGCCCCTCTCGCCCCCTTCCGGCCTCCTCCAGCCCGCGTCGGCGCCTCTAACTTCGCCCCCTTTCAGGTCCGGGTACTCTCGCTCTCTGCTTCCAGCCCCGTATTGGCTTCGCGGTACCGGGAGCCCGCAAGGGGCTAAGAAAGAAGCGCGGGCGGGCGTAGGGGGCGGGGGGAGCCGGAGCATCTGCTGGTCGCAGGGCTGGCGGAGCGGCGGCCTCGGCTCTCCTGTTGCTCGGGCCGCGGCGCGACAGCGGCTGGACTCTGATCCCGGGTCGGGGAGGAGTTGGAGAGGGTGTTCATCTCTCTCCCCCGGGATTCCTACACTTGGGAAGTGGGCTTAATAAACGGGGCTCCTTATCTTACCGAGTCGTGAACCCAACCCTCTTATGGGCTCTGTGGCCCCAACGTGACACCTAAAAAGTTGAATGGGAGGGAAGAGTATTCGCTCCGCCTTAGACCGCTAGAATGCCGGCTTTGGCCTCCAGTCCCCCACCCTCGCACCCTTCTCGCGGTAGTTAATCCTCGGCTCCCTTCTTTGGGAGCATTTACATGTGAAAACCTCCCAAAACCGGGAACAAAGCTGCCTGCCGCCCTAAAGCTCTCTGGTTGTATCTCCAAACATTCCAGGTGCTGTTTTTGAAGTTTAGAGTCCACACATTTCTATTTTTCAGAATCGATTTGAGGGGAGAGGTCTTGACCATTGATGATTTAAAATGTAGTTACAGAATGGAAAGAATTGTCATGTGTTGAGTTGGATTATCTTCCTTTTCCAAATACTAAAGATAAACCCAGCACTGAAGAAGTCAGATGTAGTAGTGTAGTGCTAGATGTCTTGGGACAGCGTTAAAAACTTGGCGCATCTCACAGTGAGGTTTTTTTAGTTTCACTTGTGACAGAATTAGGGTGCAGTAACTTTCACTTTGCAGTGCTATAATAACGTACCCTCCACTAACACTGCAGTTAGCACCGTTTATTGCTTTATCAATTATCCTATAAATGATTTGTCTTCAACTGATGGATACATAACATGTCTTAACTGCAGAAGTTGGGCAGTGTCTTGTAAAGTTCAGTATTGATTATTTTCAAAATGATGAAATAGTATTTCCTCATTTTTGATGGCTAGAAAATTTGTGATAATGCTCCAAAGATTTCAGGGTTGGAAGTTGACTTTGTTTCCTTAAGGCAAAATACACTGGAATGTTGGCTTCATGAGGGCAGGGAGTTTCTGTTCTTTGCTTCCCCCCCCCCCCCCCCCCCCCCCCCCCCCCCCCCCCCCCCCCCCCCCGGCATAGCACATGGTTGGCAAATACTTGTTGAATGAATGAGACTTTATAGAAATGGTACAATTTTTTAGAAGATAAGTACATTTCTTTCTCAAGATAAAAACTTTTTGAATGGTTTTAACGAACAGAGAGGAGGGTTTTTAGTGTATTCTTAAGATCAGAAGTATTTAATTCTGATTGAGACATTATGGAAGTTCACATTAAGCACATTATTAAGCAAAGTGTCTTATGTTAATTCGGGAAAAATGTCATCAGTAGTTTTTACTTTGAAAACCAAAATTAGGAATGATACTGACCCCTTGAAAGAGGAAAATGGTATCTTAACCTTTTTAAATGTACAAAATGAGAATTTTCTTATCATTGATCATTTTCCTCTTTAAATAATTTCTATTTCCATTCCTAGTCTTTATCACTGCAAATTGCATTATGTTAGGTGTATGTTACCAATTCCAACTCTCTTCTGCCAGACTTTCTTCCCAAAACACTTTTTTCTGGAGAAAATAGTCTGACTTTAAAATCCATCTCCTTGTGCCTGCCTGATTGTAGTGCTTCTCAGTTAATTCCCCCCATTCATGAAATGTTATTGATTAGTTCAAATCTGTAACTTCAAATCTCCCAAATCTTCATTTTGCAAACCTGCTTAGCTGTAAAGCTGTGTCCTTAATACGATGGCACTACTGCTGAGGACCTCTGTCCCATAGGAGCCTAAACTATTAGAGGACACAAAACTTAGGCAAGTAGCTTTAATATGGGATAGAATGGCTTCCTTTGGGGCCCTTGTAGAGTACTGTGGGATGGCCGTGGGGGATTAGACTTGGGCGGAGAAGAAAGTGTCAGTCTCAGGATTTCCGAAGGTGTTGGAAAAGTAATTCAAAGGCTACAGTGGTGAGAAATAAGGAACAGTAGTTTGACTCCTGAGACTACTGGAAAGTAAGAATCATTAAGGTATCAATAATTTTGGGTCTAACAAGTTTTACATCTCTGATGTGTTTGAATTCCATTTTTTTTTCCAGGTCGTGGATAAATTGAAGCTTTTAAATAGTGGAGTGATAATCAAAATACTGCTTGATTTGTAGTATATATTGGAGAAGGCAGAGGTTTGGAGAAATTTGGCGGGTTGGGGACTGAGGTAGGAGAAGCAAGTAGAATCTGAACTTGGCATGTCTGTAGAGGGAGTGGAGAGGAGGGGAAGGATGTGGACCAGAAGAATCCATGGACTTGACATCTGGTAGGTTTAGAAGCACCTTTTGCCCCCACATTCTGAGTACTGGGAGAGGGGGGATGCTGTTAACATGACAAGCAGTCACCAAAAGTATATTTAGTGGATGGGAAAATATGCTCGATTTTGAACAGCTTGAGTTTGAGTGGAACAGTCGTGTAGGAATTTTTGGCAAGCAGTTGGTCATGTAGGACTCAAACTTGGAAGCAAGAATTAGAGGGAGACATCAGGGAGTCACTCTCAGATGTGCCCTAGAGAAAATTGAGAGGGGGAGACAAAGGAATTAGTATTTAATAAGCATCTATATAGCATGCCAGTCACTTTATATATACATATCTAAGTTAATACTCCTACAACCTTGCGTAGTCGTCCATTTATAGGTGAGAAAACTGATTTTCAAAGAAGTTGAATAATAATTCTCTCAAGGGCATACTACTAGTTAACGGCAGAGCTGAGATTTGAATACACATGGTCCCCTCTTAATTGCTGCCTGAAGATAATATTTTATATAATACCAGGGGAGTGGTCACAGGTTAAGACTTAAGTAAGAAAAAGGCCACAAAATTCTTTGAGGGTAATGGAATCTGTAGTTTAAAGTTGAATGGTGATAGGAGAGATAAGGAAATAAGAGGTAGCAAATGTAAAGTAGTTGGGGTTTTTTGTTTGTTTTTGTTGTTTTAGAAGTTTGGTTGTGAGGTATTCCCAGGGAAAAGTTGCTTCAAGGATGAAGGGAAGGAAGAATAATTAACACTGTAGTAGGCACTGGTGCTAGCCCTTTGGTATGTTTCTATAGTGTGTATATATAAAGTCTTAACCTAAGTAAGTGGTGTTCAAGCCCTGGTCTCTATTAGATGGGCATAGAAGTTAAAGCATGTTGAGGGACAGAATGTGCAAAAAAAAAAAAAAAGCATAGTTTAAAGCAGCTAGAGGGATTGGTTTACTTAGAGCAAAATTGTGGGTGAGAGGAAGGGGACAGATCTGAGGCACAGGTAGAAGAGGTCAGTATATCTCTGATAAGAGAGGAAGGAAGATAAAAAAAGCCAAGGTTATTAAAGGCATTTTGACAGGACTTTTATGGCAAGACACTGTGTTAAGTGTTGTAAAAGATGGAAAGATGAGTAAAAAATCAGTGATACTTAATTGTGTTCTACTATGTTTATATACACTCCTTAATAAGAAGGGTTTGGTAGTTCATAAGTTTGTTGAATGGATAAAGGTTATAGATAGGATTTTTTAAATCTGTAGATTGAATTTTTAGCCTTTAATCAGTCTTCGCTAAATCCAAAAGAAGAGCTCTTCCCTCTCTCTCACTTTTTTTTTGGGGGGGGCAACATCTATGATTTTAAGATGTTTAAAGTACAAAAAACGTGCAGAGAATATAACAGGAATCGACAGTTGTTATTTATGTGTTTTTAATTTTAAAATAAAGTATTATAAAGTCCTTCTTTCCTCCCATCCCCTCTATCCCTGTCCCCCCCCCAGTCAGAAGCAATCAAGTACTGAATTTAGTATAATATCAATCTCTGGTTCTTAAACAATATTCTGTATTTTGATATACATGAGTAGTATGTTGTACATATTCCACAATGCTTTTTTGCTTAAACATTATTAATACTGTATATTAAGATTTAGTTCTTTCTAACTGCTGTGTAGTATGCTATTACTTGAATAGACCGTATTTTATTTATCTGGTTCCCCAGTTGATGAACATTTGTTTCTCATTTGTTACTGACCAACACTGCAATGAACTTTCTCAATCATGTCTCTTTGTGGAAGAGTTTCTCTAGGACAGCTGTTCTCAAACTTTGGAGTTTGGCTCCTTTAAACTCTTAAAAGTTAAGGACCACAGAGAGCTTTTGTATCTATGGGTTATATCTTGATATTTACCATATCAGAAATTTAAGCTGAGAAACACATTTATTAAAAATAATGTACCTATTGCATGTTAACATAAATAACATTTCTAATGAAAAATAACATTTCCAAAACAAAAAAAATTAGAAGAGTGACATGGTTTTATATTTTTGCAAATCTCATTTAAACTTAGGTTTAATAAAACTTGAATTCTTGTATATACTTTTTCATTCAGTCTCTTGCATCAGGTAGCCTCTGGAAAACTGCTGTATACTTGTGAGAAAATGAATGAAAAGGGCAAGAAATGTCTTAGTATTGATATGAAAACAGTTTTTACCTCACAGACCACTGAAAGGAACTCAGACACCCCCTTCCCCACACCGCTCCCCACAACCCCCAGGATCCTGGAGTTACTTTGTGAGAACTACTGTATTGAGGTGTGGTATGCATATAATGCTACTTTGAAGTGCAGGAAGAAAATATGAGTGCTTTTATATTTGTGTTTATCTTTAAAATCAGACAAATTAAGCTTTATGAGTAATTTTAATACATGAATTGACTTTGCAGCTCTTATTCACTTGGGCTGTCAGTCTTGAACCATGTTTCTCTGAAGGAAGAATTGAGCTCCACACCTCATTGGGGAGCCTGCCACTCTTCCTATTCCCACTGGAAATTGTTCTGTATGAGCTATTGTATATTTTACCTATTGATTACTAGGCATGATTGTCCTCTAGAATTTAGGTCATATGATGAGTATTGTATGTTAAGCTTTTTTTTTTTAACCTGTAATGTCAGTCTGGTTGCTTTTTGATCATTCCTTTCTTCTTTGAGAGGTCTATCTAAAGAAGTGGACAAAGATTTGAAACACGGTTCTTACTGTGTGGAAGAGATGTAGAGGACCAGGGCAACAGAAGTAAAATTGGAGGTTTCTCTTGACTCATTTGACAATGTCACGCTGTTAATCACAGGAGTTGGGATACTAAAAGTTATAGTTTTGTTCCTCTGCTCTTTCTTGACTCAGAGAATTGCTTATCTCTGACAACAGTAGAGGTCTGGCTTTACGGTGAGTGGAATAAAGCTGGCTCTTCAGAGCTTTCTGTAGCAGGATTTATCACTGATGTTCTTGTTGAAAATATTCCTCTCCCTAGTCTCTCATTTTGTTTAGTATTTTGTTTCAGAAAAATGTGTGGACATATGATAAGGAACTGATTCAGAGAAAAATTGGAGTAATGGAAAAGTTGGCTTGTAAATCTTGTGAAACAGAATTCAGGAGATAAAAGTACCTAATAAAAAGTTGACAAAATGGTAGTTGGTTTTTGTATGTGTATGTTTTGTTTGTTTTGTGGGAGTTTTGTTTTGTTTTGTTTTTGGCTGCGTTGGGTCTTTGTTGCTGTGCACGGGCTTCTGTTGTGGAGCACGGGCTCTAGGCACCCGGGCTTCAGTAGTTGTGGCACACGGGCTTAGGTGCTCTGTGGCATGTGGGATCTTCCTGCACCAGGCCTCGAACCTGTGTCCCCTGCATTAGCAGGCAGAATCTTCACCGCTGCGCCACCAGGGAAGTCCCTGTATGTGTATATTTTTGTGGGAGTGTTTTTTGTTTACCAGGTACAAATTGTAGGTTGCTGTCCTCTGACATGGAGCCCAAGTGAATATAATTCACTTAATCATTACAGGAAACTTTTTTTGAGGCATAGTTGATTAACAATATTGTGTTAGTTTCAGGTGTGTAGCATAGATTCCGGGTTTTTTTGCAGATTATATTCCATTATATGTTATTATATTATTACAAAATATTGGGTATCTCTGTGCTATACAGTAAATCCTTGTTGCTTATCTATTTTATATATAGTAATTTGTATCTGTTAATCCCATACGCCCCCCCCCCCCCCTTTTTGGTAACCATAAGCTTGTTTTCTGTGTCTGGGAGTCTTTCTGTTTTGTACATAGATTCATTGTATTATTTTTTAGATACCATATGTAAGTGATATCATACAGTACTTGTCTTTCTCTGACTTATTTCACTAAACTTTCTCTAGTTTCATCCACGTTGCTGCAAATGGTAATATTTCAATTTTTATGGCTGAGTAATATTCAGTTGTGTATATATACCACATTTTCTTTATCCGTGCACCTGTTGATGGGCACTTGAGTTGCTTCCGCGTCTTGGCTATTGTAAATAGTGCTGGTATCGAACGCTGGGGATGCATGTATCTTTTCGAATTAGAATTTTTGTTTTTTCTGGATATATACCCAGGAATAGAATTGCTGAATCATGTGGTAGTTCTAATTTAGTTTTTTAGGGAAGTTCCATACTGTTTTCCATAGTGGCTGCACCAATTTACATTCCCACGAACAGTGTAGGAGAGTTCCCTCCCCCCCCCCCACCCTCTCCAGCATTTATTTGTAGACTTTGATGATGGCCGTTCTAACCCACGTGAGGTGATACCTCATTGTCATTTTGATTTGCATTTCTCTAGTAATTAGTGATGTTGAGCATCTTTTCATGTGCCTGTTAGCCATCTGTGTGTCTTTGAAAAAATGTCTATTTAAGTCTTCTGCCCATTTTTGGTTTGGGTTTGGTTTTTTTTTATATTGAGTTGTATGACAGGTTACTTTTCTATAGATGTCTCATTTCAGATACACCTTGATAACATGATAGGAAAAATGTTGTTAACATAAATGATGAACTTTTAGTGTTATTGATAACATTTGTTGAGATAATATGTGGAATCTTTTTTTTTTAGCATGCTTAAGAGCAACAGCACGCAGATTTAATAATAAGCCTAAAACAAGCTACGCTATGTTATCAGGTAGTATATTGGATAAACAGCTTAGCTATTAACAGTTGAAGTTTTGGTAGAGTTGGTAATAGTTAAATTTGTATTAGGCCTTACTAAGATCTGTTGAGAGCTTAGTCTTGAAGAGACATGTCTACATTTCTGTGTTAATAGTAAGTGTAATTAAAATGTACTGTCATGATTTTTTTTTGAGAACTAGAAGATTGCTCAAACAGTATTGTAATTTATTATGCTCCAGTCACCTTGATTCTTTTCAATATTTGCCTGGTTTGTCAATTACTTTTTATTGTGTTATAGTTAGAGCTCTTTATTGGTGCTTGTGAATTCATGGATAAATACATAGAAACTTTGATAATACTGATGAAGCACTGTACAGGTTAGTAGTGAATTCAACAAGAAATCCAGTGAAACTCTGGAGTTAAGAATTAGAAGCCAAGCCACTATGGAGAACAGTATGGAGGTTCCTTAAAAAACTACAAATAGAACTACTGTATGACCCAGCAGTCCCACTACTGGGCGTATACCCTGAGAAAACCATAATTCAAAAAGAGTCATGTGGGCTTCCCCGGTGGCTCAGTGGTTGAGAGTCCGCCTGCCGATGCAGGCGACACGGGTTCGTGCCCCGGTCCGGGAAGATGCCACATGCCGCGGAGCGGCTGGTCCCGTGAGCCATGGCCGCTGAGCCTGTGCATCCGCAGCTTGTGCTCCACAACGGGAGAGGCCACAACAGTGAGAGGTCTGCATACGGCAAAAAAAAAAAAAAAAAAAGTCATGTACCACAATGTTCATTGCAGCTCTATTTACAGTAGCCAGGACATGGAAGAAACCTAAGTGTCCGTCGACAGATGAGTGGGTAAAGATGTGGCACATATATACAATGGAATATTTCTCAGCCATAAAAAGAAATAAAATTGAGTTATTTGTAGTGAGGTGGATGGACCTAGAGTCTGTCATACAGAATGAAGTAAGTCAGAAAGAGAAAAACAAATACCGTATGCTAACACATACATATGGAATTAAAAAAAAAAAAGGTTATGAAGAACCTAGGGGCAGGACAGGAATAAAGATGCGGATGTAGAGAATGGACTTGACGGGGGGAGGGGGAAGGGTAAGCTGGGACGAAGTGAGAGAGTAGCAAGGACATACATACACTACCAAATGTAAAATAGATAGCTAGTGGGAATCAGCCGCATAGCATAGGGAGATCAGCTCAGAGCTTTGTGACCACCTAGAGGGGTGGGATAGGGAGGGTGGGAGGGGGGAGATGCAAAAAGGTGGAGATATGGGGATATATGTATAGTTGATTCACTTTGTTATAAAGCAGAAACTAACACCATTGTAAGCAGTTATACTCCAATAAAGATGTTTTTTAAAAAAAAAAGAATTAGAAGCCAAGGTTTAGATTGGGGGGGCGGTTGGGAGATAGCAGGGCTCAGTGAAAAGTAGAGGGTCATCCAAGTACCCCTTAAAAGTTATAATTGGTGTTTGGATAATTTGTGACTTTTGGTGTAAATCCATGTGGGTCACTTGGAAGAGATCGTAGAGCAGTAGTGTACCTAGCATATTTGACATCCAGAGCAGAACTTCCTTCTTTTTCTTCTTTTTTTTCTTTTAACATATTCATCTTCTACAACAAAACTGTTCTCAGAAATAATCATGAAATTGGCCAGGAAAGAAATTTGAACTTCATGCCAGTTACAAATAAATATTACAACAGAGAGAAGTAATTGATTAATATTTTTAAATTTCATTAATACTTTTTTGATAAAAGTAGAAAATTTTATCTACATCCTGCTCTGTCACAGTAATGAATAATAATCCAGTTTCCTTTTAAGCCTTAACTTCTGCATATTTGTCAATGATTGTCAGTTGATTTTCACAATATTTGAGTTCAGTAGACAGTTATAGTCAGATTTAGCAATTTTACCTTCACCTGTAAGTGACTGAAAAAACACTTCTCATTAATTCTAATTACTAAAGGTTGTATGTGAAGCAGCACATATACAGTAGTTGGGATGACTTAAACATAAGGTTTCCTTTAGCAGAAATTTAGAAAAAGCTCACTTCACAGTAAATTCTAGAAATCACAATATTGTCCATGTCTTTTTTTGGCATCGATTCTAGTGACTTCCAAATATACTCTCAGTCAAAAAATTTTCACTAAAATATTTTCACCCAGAGTTTCAGTGTAGGTCTCTATTATGATTGGTGAACATCTTTGAAATTATGTGTAATGGCATTCTCCATAATTTTTGTTCATGGATCATCAAGCTTTGTGTTTCTTTGTTAAAGACTAATTCTGGCTGTTTTTAAGTATTTACACCAGAAAAAAAAGGTATATCAGGAAAGAAGACTTGCAAACAGCTATCATACTTTAAACGTACCATTTAAACATACGAATATATATACATAGGAACTACAGAATTGCAGATGTAAACTGACCCTGAGGCGAGTGCAGGCCGTCCTGAACCTCTTTGTAGTCATTCTCCAAATGAACAGGTGTAACGAATCTGCATGTTCTATGCACTGATCATATAACTGGAAGGTTTCCTAATGAAATTCCACTTAGAGTAGATCGCTTATTAAAGGATACATAATAAAAATGTACAGATTTGATGCTTATGTATTAAAAACTTATCAGTTACCACAGCAGTAGTTTAAAACAAGAATCTCAGTCAACAAAATGTTTTAGGGGAAGGAATATTTTATCCCTGATATTATTTAGAATTGCTAGTATTTGGTGATAAATAAAACAATTCTCAAACAGTTCTATTGTTTTATTTAGAGTCTTTATAGACAGTTCACCCACTTTCTGCCTTCCCCTGGGTGGACTTTTCCCACTGTCCCTCTACAGGTGTGTTATTACTCTGGAGAGCGATAGTTGACTAACCCTGTAGTCTGTAAATCTTTTTCTGCAATATCCCCTAAATATCTTTATGCACTTTACCATGAGTATTCCACTTTATTCCTCCTTTTGTCAGAGGTTAGTTTTAGCTGATGTAGAATTATAATACCCTGCTTAAAGGAAACCTATAATAAGGAAATTTAGGGTGATATCGCTTTTAAGCTTTTAGGAAACATAAAATACTCTTTTAAACTTTAATGGTCATATATTATCTAGTTTACTGTAATTAAGAGTTGCTGGATGATAAATCACTTTAGAAAGGATAGCCACATTTGGGATTCAGAGATACATTCAAATCTTTATAAAGGCCTTAACCATTTCTGAGTAAATATAAGAGCATATTTTATGAAGTTAGGGGTTTTTTAAATATATGAAATAATCCAAAATGGGCAAATCCATAGAGATAGAAAGTAGCTTATTGGTGGTGGTATGAGGGAGGAATGGGAAGTGACTGCTAATGGGTATGGAATTTCTTTGGGGTGTAATGAAATACTCTGAAATTAAATAGTGTTGATGGTTGTATAACTCTGAATATAGCAAAAACTACAGAGCTGTACATTTTAAAGGGGTGAGTTTTATGGTATATTAATATCTCAAAGCTGTTTAAAGAAAAACACAAAAAAGTCAGGTTTTAACACCATTTTCATTGTTTTGTTGCTTGATCTTATTTTCTATCAGGTTGAAAACAATATCTTAGCTACTGAGTGGCTCTGGAAGTTATTTTGTTGATCCTGAATCCTAAGTTTGTTCAAAGGATATCTTTAGTTTTACATGCTATTTTAAGAAGTAATCCAGTGGAGCCAGTTCAAGGGAAGGACAGGAAATGAATCCTGCATTTGCTCATTAAATACCAACCAGATGCCAGCATACCAGTTAGGTGTTTTATATATGCCTTTACCTTCCTTCCATTTTAGAGGTAAGGAAACGGGAGGGGTGGTGTGATTTGACAGAGTACTGTAAGAGGCTGCCTGAGCCCAGTCTACAGCCCCACATGGCTACTCTGAAGTTTTTCGAGCAGCTGATCTTCGTCTATTGTTTATGAAGGGAGAGGGCTCCCTAAACAACTTTTGTATACTTGAAGCAAGGTAGCAAGGCACTGTAATGTATATTTGTGGAAGGATTCGCCGAAGTTTAAGAATGATGCAGTTTGGGAGTTTTTAAGTCATCCACAATAATGCAATAGATGCAATCAATGTTTAAAACTTAAGATATGCTTTTAGGTGTTTATGTTTCATTTATTAATTTATATTCACAATTAAAATTTTAAATTAATTAGGGATTTTATAAATGTTAACATTTTCAGTTTTAATCCCATTCTTTTGTATAGATCTAGTCATTACAACTTTGTGGGAGAAAAATAGGTATAGATAAAATATATACGAGATAATTTTTTTCTTCTAATCAGATGATTTTATATCCTGGAACAAATTTTTATTTCTTCGATTGAAGTCTGGAAGGAACTATTTAATTCATAAAAATGTTTTATGGCCAACTTTGGGTGGGCACAAAGTTTACTTAGTGAGGCACAGTAAAAGTGATTTTGAAACCTGGCATCTATGCTAGTAAAGTAGAGTAATGGCATGGATAAAATATTTGGCATTTCCTAAAATCACATCCTGACCTATTTCTCTAACAAGTGAAAAGGAAGTTGAGGATTGATCGCAGTTCAGTGAATCAAAATGGAGGTAAGGAATAAAAAATGACCTGTTGTAGTAAGTGGAGCTGAAGGAGTTAAAAGCCCTGATTCGGGGGAGGCAGCCTTAGTTCTAAAGTAAAAAGTTTGAGTGAAGGGTAGACCCTTGGAAATTGTAAGGGAGTTAGTCTTAGTTGAAGAATAAATTAGGGCATACTTTGAAGCAAGGTAGCAAGTGAGTTGTCAGAAATTAACTACTTAGAAAATTAGTCCTGCCAGCAGCAAATGGTAACAGAATTAGGAGTTGGTGATATAATTAAAAAGTGATGAAGTTTAAACTCCTGTTTGCTATATTACTATATTCTATTTTCATAAAGCACATAGAAACTTAAGTAGTTAACTTGAAAGTGGTTTCATATTTAATATTAACAGTATATATTTGAACTTACATGTGTGTATTTTGTAAAGCACTTCTCTAAATTCTGGAACCAGGAGAAAAGTTTATGTGTTTGTGGGAAAGTGTAGTAAGGTAAAGAAGTGTAGATCTAAGTATGAAAAATTTTAGAACTCTTTAAACTTGAGAATATTATTTGTAGGTTTGTTGTTTGTAAAAATATATGGCTTGGAAGCTTTAGAAGTCTGAAAAGTGACTTTTATGGAGAAATAAATAGAACTATTTTGTAGTGTTTAAGTCAAAGTAAAGACCCTGCTCTGTAGGAGCAGGAGAACAGTACAGTTTCTTTTTCTCATCTCTGTTTTAAAGAGCCATGTAATTTTGCTCTATTGTTAGGTATATTTTGTATTAATGCCAGACCTGTCTTGTCTCCAGACAGTCCTCTAAACAAGTGGAAAATTAGTTAATTATTTGCGTTTCAAAGGATTTGACTCTCTGGAAAGTAAATAGAGTTTACATGGGAGTAAATCATATATCAGTAATTAAAAGGGATGCTTTCTTTAATGCACAGATGTCAAAAATATATTTAAGAAATTTTTCAGATTTGGGTTTTATGTGCACAGAGGCTTCAGTTATAAAGATTTAAAATGGCAAATTTTATTTTTAAAATGTTGTTTCAGCAATTTTGAAAAGTTGTGTTAAAGGTTTACAAGGCATTGATTTAAACATAACTGTTAACTTCAAAGACACGATTTACTCCACGGACAGGTTGTACCTGATAATGATGATTCTGTATATTTATTTACAGTCAAGTTGGAGAAATGCATTTTTGTGTCTCAAGACACAAAGTTTTTCATTGTTAATCCATGAATTTTAAGTTTTTCATTTTAAAATTAATGCAAATTATGGGACTTCCCTGGTGGTCCAGTGGTAAAGAATTCACCTTCCAATGCAGGGGACGTGGGTTTGATCCCCAGTTGGGGAACTAATATCCCACATGCTGTGGGGCAACTCAGCCTGCGCGCCACAACTACTGAGCTCGCGCACCACAACGAAGATCCCGAGTGCTGCAACTAAGACCTGAAGCAGCCCAAAAAAATAAAGAAAATAAGTAAATTAAATAAATACTTTTTTAAAAAGAATGAGAAATCACAACAAAATTAAAAAATGTTTAAAAATAACGTTTATAAAAACAAAAAAATAAAATTAATGCAAATTAGGTAAATTTAAGCTAGAAAATAAGAAAGTATTCTACCAAATACCATTAACATTTTAGAGTATTTCAGTCTTTTTTTCCCTTCCACTTGTGTATGGAAACTTTATATATGGTTACCAGATCTTTTCAATAACATGAATTATCTTCTAATTTTAAAAGTCATCTTGGGAAATTTGGGAACATCTGATTATTTTAGATAAATTTCTAAAAGTAGAATTGTTGGTTTAAAAGATATGGACTTTTTTAGTTCTTTGCTTCATGCTAATCTACATTCATGACAGTTAGATAATTGAACTGTATCTCATTGTCTTAATTTATACCTTTTTGACTATTGATAAGACTGAACATTTTTTTTTCTATATTAATTAGTTTGGGGTTCTCTTTGTTAATTGAGTTACTCTCCTATGTACAGTTTTCAGTTTTATTTTCTCTCTTACTGTTTGTATGTGCTATTGATTAACTCATATGCAATATTCTGCTTTCAGGTAGAGTGGCATAATGATACTTGTCTAGCATGTGCTTGCAGCTCCCCTTTCCCTGTGTGCCCCACCTCTCCCTCCCTCCCTCCTCCCTCCCCCCTCCCTCCCTCCCTCCCTCCCTCCCTCCTTCCCTCTCTCTCTCTCTCTCTCTCTCTCTCTCTCACACACACACACACACACACACACACCTGTTCCCCCCATCACATTAAATGCCCAGTATTAAGAAAGTGTTACCTTTGGTAAAGGCATAAACTGAAATGCCAGGTAAGAAGGGACTGTAATTGTTCTAGCAGTAAGTATTTTACGGAGCTATATTCAGGCTGTAATTAGATGGACAAAAAAGCATCTTTGTGGAGATGATGATTTTAAAAGATTTTTCTACTATTTTTTGTTTTTTTAAATTTAATGGTTAATTTTTTTTTTTTTTTTTTTTTTTTTTTTTTTGCGGTACACGGGCCTCTCACTGTTGTGGCCTCTCCCATTGCGGAGCACAAGCTCCGGACGCGCAGGCCCAGCGGCCATGGCTTACGGGCCCAGCCGCTCCGCGGCACATGGTATCCTCCCGGACCCGGGCACGAACCTGCGTCCCCTGCATCGGCAGGTGGACTCTCAACCACTGCGCCACCAGGGAAGCCCTAATGTGTACTTTTATAAAATATATTTTCCAAGCAAACATTTAAGTTACGTTGCCTTTAACTCTTGATTTGGTTGAAGCCAGTGTATCAGATTTGATGAGTCAAATGAACGAAAGAGGAGGGAAGACTGTAGACTTGAACACTTTGATATCTTCATCTGTCAGAAGGGAGATTTGAGTACCAGCCTGTTACTGTGAGTGTATGTATTTCTTTTTGGAAGCATTCAAATTTTTTCCTTAAATTGAACTTTGTAATTAATTATTAATAACAGGAGCTTAAGCCAGAATTTATCATCTTGGAGGTCATAATAGCAAAGGAAGGAGTACTAGATATAATCAGTATAATTCATTATAAAATAAGGAAAGCAAATACTTAAAAGTTTAAGTGGGGGGAAGGTAGGGGTAAGTATCCCATTGAAAGAGATTCTGTCTAGAGAGATCTAGTCACTAGGAGCCAGAACAGATTCTCACAGGCCAAATTAAACATTTTTCTTTTGTAAAGTTTGTTTGTCTAGTGATGACTCTAAACCAAATATTTTAGAAAGATATTTGTCATGATTTCATCATGAATAAATTTTAAAAATACATAGATAGGATGAGAGTATTGTTAAGTGAATTTTAGCTGACTGGCAGGGCCCAAGGAATATCACATAAGGTCATCCTACAAGTAGGTCCTGTTTTTAATATTTAAAAAACCATGGGGTTGGAGGAAGCCATATAAAGTAGTTCGTGAAATTTGCAAACTGATTGGAATAGCTGCTACACTGAAAACAAAATCATTTCCAGACTACCTAAGTAGATTGAAAGGACTGTCAGAAACCAACATAAAATCAACATGAAGATCTAGTTTTGATAAAGATTCCAGTGAAAACAGTCTGAAGGTTTCAGTTGATTATAAATGTGAGTTAATAATTAAGCACTTTTTAAAAAATAATAAATGATCTCCCCTACCCTAGGATGTCCATGTTCTGAATCCTAGAACTTGTGAATATGTTTCCTTACCTGGCAAAAGAGACTTTGCAGATATGATTAAGGGTTTGAGTTAATTATCCTGCATTATCTGGATGAACCCAGTGTAACCCCAAGGGTCCTTCCTTGAGAGAGGCAGGAAAGTCAGAGAAAGTGCTCTGACAGTGGAAGCAGAGGTTAGGGAAGAGAGAAGATGCTATGCTGCCAGCTTTGAAGATGGAAGAAGCAGCTATGAGCCAAAGGAATTTAGGCACACTTTGGCTAGAAAAGGCAAGAAATAGATTTTGACCTAGAGCGCCCAGAACGAAGGCAGCCCTGCCAACACCTTGTTTTCAGACTAGTGAGATTCTTTTTTTTAAAACAAGGTACAGTTTTATTTATTTTTAAATTTATTTATTTTTGGCTGTGTTGGGTCTTTGTTGGTCCGTGCAGGCTTCCTCTAGTTACAGTGAGCGGGGGCTACTCTTCCTTGTGGTGCACGGGCTTCTCATTGCGGTGGCTTCTCGTTGGGGAGCATGGGCTCTAGGCGTGCAAGCTTCAGTAGTTTTGGCACGCAGGCTTAGTTGCTCTGCGGCATGTGGGATCGTCCCGGACCAAGGCTCGAACCCATGTCCCCTGCATTGGCAGGCAGATGCTTAAACACTGCGCCACCAGGGAAGTCTGGAGATTCTGACTTCCAAAAGTGTTGTTTTAAGCTAATGTGTTACTGCAGGAATAGGAAACTAATACAAAAGACAATCCACTAGATTCTACAGGAACATATCCGGGCTCTGTTTATTTTGGTTTATTATACTTAAAAGGAATTAGCCAGGATAGTCGGATCTAGGAATCATATCATTTGGCTAGTAGTTGAAGAAGATAAGAGAAAGGGAAACATGCTTAGTTATATTTATTTTATCACATGAGAAAGATCACTGTTGTTCTGTGCTCCAGAGGCAAAACTAGAACAGGAGAGGGAGGGAAGGTTATCAGAAGGGAGATTTGGGGTCAGTACAAAGAAGACTGCTGTAACCGTTGGGTAAGGTTAGTTATGAGTTATTAAGCCTGTGGACTAATATGGGACCTGCCGGGTGTATTGTGAAAGCAGTGCTGAATTTGGTATGAGTACTGGATTACATACTAAGGTGCTATACAGCTTTAAAACTCTTTGATACTACTGTATTTTCAGTATAGAGAAAATTTCTCTAAATTTCAGTCAGCACTTGAATAGTAGATGTAATACAAAAAAGGTATTATGGTAAGCCATAACAAAATTAAACTCGAGGTGTGTGTCAAGATTCCCAGGGCATTATATACCTCTATTTACTGAGCCATTTATATGTCAGGTACTAGGCTAAGAGATTTATATACATTATCTCATTTAATCTTAACAGTCTTACGAGGTGAAGTGAGTGCTATTAATCCTTTTTTTCAGATTTCAGAAATCCTTGATATTTAGAAAAGGTTAACTAAACTTGTCAATGTTCATACTGTTAATAAATAGCAGAGTATCATGTTACTTTGACTAACCCCCAAACACTATGAATTCTACAGGTGTCATGGGCCAAATATGCTCCTTCCTTATCTTCTTTTGAAACTGTTCTTTATTGATATAAGGGATCATTGTGAGTGATTCTTCATAATTTTTAGAATACTTTGTAAATCAGGCACCCAGCAGAGCAGTGTTCATATTTAGTATTTTCGAATAGTTATTTAGCTGGTGACAGCAAAAAGACAAACTCATATCTGTTGCTGACAAGTATTTTTTTCTTACTAAGGCTTTCTAAGGAGGTTTTGTACCTTTTGGGTCCTACTGCTGCTATTATTTTATATAAGAGAATTGCATGGTTTTCTCTGGCTGCTTTGACACATTTGTTTTCTTTGACAGATTACATTAATTCTGAATGCAGATCTGTAATAACAGGGAGAACACTGCACCTACTGATGTTTATTGAGCACTTGCCCTGTTGCAGATGATATACTAGTCGTTCATACACAAAAGCTAATTTATAGCATTTGACCTTGCCAAATACCTTTACTTTCTGTTATTTTCCTGGTGTTCCTTTGTGCAGCTCCCTTCTCTGTACCACATTGAAATATTTGGTATACCCTAGTTAATTATATCATCTTTGTTCTCGTCTTACTCATCCTCATGGCTTTGATTCTGTGACCTTTCAGTTTCTAGCAGAACCTCTTCTTTGTTCAGGATGCATTTTCCAGTCTGCTGAAATCTCTACCTGAATATTCAGTAGGCATCCCAAATTAAATTCATTATGTCTTATCATTATCCCTGAATCAATACAGTATACATATAGACAGGCACAGATGCCTACTTGATATTTTGTCTGTGTTCCCCATTATAGTTAATGGTCTCTGCATGTATTTAGTCAATAAGCAGCAATTGTATAAGGAGAAGACTATGCTATTAAGGATTGTAAGCTTTAAAATCAACAAATTCTAGTCCAGACCCGTTCCCTGGGCATCATCCGAAAACAGATGCAATCCCTTTGGGTATCATCTCAAAATAGGTGTAACAATCTATGTTAACTGTTAATATGATTAAATAAGATAATGTACCACCAAAGGTAATTCTTCCTTATACATAAGCACTCAGTGTTGGTTCCCTCCTCTTTTCCTGAGTTGTGCCTTCTTTAGTGGAATAAACACCCTTCGTCTGTCTCTTAGATGGTAGCACTTGAATGCTCTCTTGCTGTTCTATTGCCTGTAGTCTGTATTTTAATTTTTTTAAATAAATTATGATTTAAGTATAGACTGTGGAGCGTTTCATCAGAAGATACCACTGGTCTGTCTTCTGTGCTCAGTTGTCTTGTTTTGTTTTAATATGAGGAGTTCCCTACTGCAGAAATAATCAAGAAGTGCTATTTGGGACATTAAATGAATATTAGCTCTGGCTTAGGCTTCATTGAAATATGAGTCTCTAAGCTTTTTTTTTTTTTTTAAACTTTTTTTTTTTTTTTTTTTTTTTCGGTACGCGGGCCTCTCACTGCTGTGGCCTCCCCCACTGCGGAGCACAGGCTCCGGATGCGCAGGCTCAGCGGCCATGGCTCACGGGCCCAGCGCTCCACGGCATGTGGGATCCTCCCGGACCGGGGCACGAACCCGCGTCCCCTGCATCAGCAGGTGGACTCTCAACCACTGCGCCACCAGGGAAGCCCGAGTCTCTAAGCTTTTAATGGCCAGGGAAGTAGTTCTCACTGTCGCTTATTCTTTTTTTTTTTTTTTGTGGCTGTGTTGGGTATTTGTTGTTGCGCGTGGGCTTTTTCTAGTTGCGGCGAGCGGGGGCTACTCTTCGTTGTGGTGCTCGGGCTTCTCACTGCGGTGGTTTCTCTTGTTGTGGAGCACGGGCTCTAGGCGCGTGGGCTTCAGTAGTTGTGGCACGTGGGCTCAGTAGTTGTGGCTCGCAGGCTCAGTAGTTGTGGTGCACGGGCTTATTAGCTGCTCCGCGGCATGTGGGATCTTCCCAGACCAGGGATTGAACCCATGTCCCCTGCACTGGCAGGCGGATTCTTAACCACTGTGCCACCAGGGAAGTCCCACTGTTGCTTATTCTTAAGATCCATGTGTAAACTTTTTGTCTCCCCTTTCTCTGCTTTAAGGTCCAGAGAAGGAAATAGAACCACGGTAATAAACAACTGTCTTAATAACTTTTATAACTTAGAAATGGGCAGAACATGCCCTTTTATAAAATGTGTGCTGTATATTTCATGCAGTGTTGATATTTTTCAGTTTGTGTTGAAGTTGAAATATTTTAAATCATTTCGTATTTTCTCATTGGTTTTTATAGTTTCAAAGATTACTGTCTCCTTTCTAATTGTTTTTCAATTAGTGAGCTTTTATTCTCAAGGAGAATTTTAATTATGTTGGTAAATAAAATGATAAAGAATGACCTTATTTACTTAATCCCTTTTTAAAAAATGAATTTCTGTGTTAATATCTTTATGTTTTTCCCATTTTCTGTATCTTAGTATTATTTATGGAAAAATTCTACTTTTCTCTGCTTAGGCAGGGTATGTATCTGGTTCTTATATTGATTATATCTTTCATTGCATACTTTTTCTAAAAATTACTGTTACCGTTGTCTGTAGTCCATTGTGTCTGTAGTTTTGAAAAGCTGTGAAAATTCTGTTGCCAGGGAATTTAAGGTATGTTGCTAGGTAGGGCTATTTATTCTGGGAAAGGAGACTTTTGTTCTTTAGGGTAGCCTCTTAGTAGTGGTCTAGTAAAGATGGTCTATGTCTTAGGAGTTCCATATTTGAAATACCAACATTAATTAGAAAGAAATGGAAACATGGTTCATATAAGGTTGATAATGCTCAGGAAGCCCTGAAACTTATTTCAAGATGTATTTTTAGAAGAGTATGTGTGTGTCTATGATTAAAACAAAACAAAAACAAGAACTTAAGAAACTAGATATAAGCTTAATGTCTTTTATCTTTGTAACCCTCTATGGGCTATCATTATATCTTGGTTGGATTTAAACTTTAGGGGGAAGGAGTATGCATGTGTGGTTAAGTCTCCTGTGAGCACCTGATTGTTGCATTTACTGTAGTGAGATTTGTTCAATATGGTGTCATTTTTATTCCTGACTAAATCAAGAAATTGTGAATTCAGGCTTTATAATGGCATGTTAAATTTCTTGCCTGATGTAATACATGTGTTTCTCCAAATGAACGTTAGAATTATTTGAAGTTCTCCAAAATCTCAATGAGGTTTGTAATGAAATATTAAATATTGAGTCACAGTATTGCCATTTTCAGTACAGGAACACGGTGTGTTTGTTTCCATTCAAATCATTTTTGAGTTCTCCAACAAAGTTTTGTAATTTTTTCTGTTACAGATTTTGTAAATGTTTTACCTTTTTCCCCCTCTTTTGCTACTTTTAATATGATTTTTTCCCATTGTATTTTCGAAGTGGTGATGCCAGTATGTAGGAAAGCTCTTGTTTTTCTTTACTAGACGAATTATTAAACTTAGTTCCAAAAATTTATTATTCTTTTTTTTTTTTTTTGCGGTACACGGGCCTCTCACTGTTGTGGCCTCTCCCGTTGTGGAGCACAGGCTCCGGATGCGCAGGCTCAGCGGCCATGGCTCAGGGGCCCAGCCGCTCCGTGGCATGTGGGATCTTCCCGGACCGGGGCACGAACCCGTGTCCCCTGCATCGGCAGACGGACTCTCAACCACTGCACCACCAGGGAAGCCCCCAAAATTTAGTATTCTTTTAGTTAATATATTACAAATATATTTGTAGAACTGAAGGATTAACCTCTAATTTTACTTGTAATTAAAACATTTTTTTCCTCTTTTTCTGTTTTTTAAGCTCTTTTCACTTATGGATATGAAGCCTCCCATCTCTCGAGCCAAGATGATTCTCATCACGAAAGCTGCTATTAAAGCTATTAAGGTAAGCGTAAAAGAAATGTATTTAATTTGGAAAATGTTTTTGAAATTTTGAAAATGTTATTGTTAAATGTGAAAATTCATCTTGTGAATTAGTTCAGGCCTGAATCGAAGAACACTCACCAGGTTTTGCTGAAAGTACATAATAATACAGTATGGTGCATCTACATTGTAACATATTATTTCAAAACCTGTTTTGTTGTTAATATTTTCCCTTTATATTTTTTAGCTTTACTGAGGTATAATTGACAAATTCAGTAATATAATGTAATAGAACACGATTTGATACACATGTACATTGTGAAATGATTACCTCAGTTAAGCCAATTGTTACATCCATCACCTCACATAATTGCCTTTTTTGTGTGTGGTGCTAAAAAAAGTTGAACTCGTTGAAGTAAAGAGTAGAATGGCAGAGGGTTTTTTGTTTGTTTTGTTTTGTTTTCATTTAATTCTTATTGTAAATCAGTGGAGTATTAGCTTCATTTTTATTTAAAAAACTTGGACTTCATGAAATTAAATGTCTTACCCAGTCACACCTTGAATAAGTGAGTCTCTTTAAAAACTGCATTATTTAGTTCCAGTTCCATTGTTCTTATCCCTCTCATAAAGTTCCTTGATAAACTACTTTACGAAGATTTACTGATTAAAAATCTAAGAAAAGGACCTTGTGTTTGGGGGAATTTTTGTAGTTTTCTGTTTTAGTTTGTACTTTCATTATGATGTGTTAAGATTTTTTCAGTTGTTGACTATGGGTTGACTATGGATTATTTCCCTTTTTTTTTCAGTACCATCTTGGGAATTAATTCAAATTGTGCAAATTTCAAGATTTTTAAGTATTTTCTAATTACAGGGAATGTAGAAGTATGTAAACTGGATAATGATTTTCTTTTCATTCTTTTCAGCTTTATAAGCATGTAGTTCAAATAGTGGAAAAGTTCATCAAAAAGGTAACTATCCATTTATTTATTACCTCATTTTAGTTGTGATCAGTATTTGTAATTTAATTTGTAAATAGTAATTTGGATAATTGCTTCTAAAGCCACTCTACAGAAAAGTTGTCACTAGAAGTTCTTTTCAATCACTAGAGGTTTTTTTTTTTCCCTAACAAAACAAAAATTTATAGCAGTACTGTTTGAGCACTTACTATGAGGTGGGATTCAACAACAGTTTCTTCTCTACTGAACAGGACTCTTCCTTGAGCCTGATGTGCTTTCTCTCCCCTTTGCCCTGTCTACTCTGTTGGCATTTAACTCATCTTGGAGTACTTCAAATGAAATCACTTCTTAAAGTTTTTCTAACTTTCCCCTGCTCCCATCATAATTAAACAGTTTTTCACTTCTTCGATTATATGGTGTGATTAGCACACGTCTTTCTCAGTAAAGGACTGAGAACGGAGGCTTACTTAGATATCCTTGTCTTCTCCCCCAACCTGGAGCTATGCCATGTAGTACACCCTAATAAATGTGTGTGGGAGTGTCTCTGGTCCATGGCCATTTAATACTGGCTGCGAGATAGGAGTTAGAGCTCCAACAGACCAAAAAGTATAGTCAATAGAGGTTTTTATAGTAGCAAATCAAAGTACCAGTAAATAAAACAGAAAAACAATTAAAATTACCTATATGCCACCACCCCAGTTATGATGAATGTTTACTCATGTTTTAGTATGTACATGTACATTTATGAAAGGAAAATGAAGACATAGGCTGATGGATAACGTGCTTTTCCTACAGAATTTATTATAAACATCTGCAAAGTATTCTAACATATGATTGTTGTTCACGATTTACTAAGCCAGTTCCCTATTACTGGCCATTTCACTTCAGTGGCTAGCCTTGTGGAAAAAATTCAGAGGCATCTTAATTGTTTTCCTTAGGATAAATTTCTAGAAATAGACTTGATGGATCAAATAAGGCTTTACTTTTATTGCTAAATCTTTCATAAAGGTTGTACCACCAGAAATGTGTGCAGGTGTCTGTCTATTCATTTTACCTTGTCAATTTGAAAGGCCAAAAATGACCTCTCCTTTCAGTTTTTGTTTCTCTGGTACTGTACTTTAATAGAATTGAAATCGATATGTTGTTAAAGTGATCTCCTTGATAATTTTAAAAGGTAAAAATTATTTTTTTGAGCAGGATGAATTACAGCAGAGATTTATCCATAATAAGTGGATTTGTATGGAGGTGGCTTAGGGATTGGTAAAGTCATGTTGATTCTGGGAAGTTGTGCGTGGGGAGACAAGAGGGATCAGAGAAAAGTGAATATTGGGGGTCTGAAGTATCAAGAGAATGGCAATTCTGTACAGACCTGTGGGAAATTTGACAAGCTAGCCAGTGAGAACTAAACATTCAAGTAGTTTCTAAATAGAAGTAATTCTTGGATATATAGTTTCATGAAAGTGAGATTAATGGGTGTCAAATTGTGATTTGCTTTTCCTGTATTGAACTTACATCTTTAATCTTTGTAGTGTAAACCAGAGTACAAGGTTCCGGGATTATATGTAATCGACTCAATTGTGAGACAGTCTCGTCATCAGTTTGGAACTGATAAAGATGTTTTTGGGCCAAGATTCTCTAAAAACATAACTGCCACATTCCAATATTTGTATCTTTGTCCATCTGAAGATAAGGTAGAGTTTATAATTTTTAAATTAAGCTTGTATTCTTGTTTTGGTTTTGCATCTACTTAAATCTATTTAAATGTACATTAGATATTTAAAGCCTACTGTATTACTAGAAAGATAATCATGAACTTGAAACAAAACCCAGCTTTTTCTATAGTAGTCATATCTGTTTTCTTGGGAAGTCCTTCAGGAATGTTGTACTGTTGAAATATAAAAGGAGCACAGTCTTGCTTTAAGAAGACATTGTTGGAAAGATTTCTTGTGGTTGAATGGTAAAGAAATTCTGCAAGTAGAGGAGAGCAGTGCTTATCTCAGATTGTTGCTTATTCCAAAAGGAAGGGACCAATAATTGATGGCTTTCCCCAGCATATGGAGCTGCTAGAACGTAAATGGTATTCATTAGCAATCAGACTACAGTATTTAATTCCTCACATTTGTAGCTGGTTTTACTATGTACTATAAAAAGATAGAAAAACATTATAGACAGAAAACTAGACTCCAATAAGTGGGAGAAATGCACTGGTAGACTCAGAATAATGAAGACTGGAGACTACAATAAACGGCATATAAATTTGAGTGTTATGGATTCTGTATATTCTTGAAGGAATGCTCTTGTGAGGAAAATATACAAGAGAAAAGATCATTCCATGAGTAGGAAATAAGAGTTACAACCATGAATAACACGTTTTCTCTGGATCTCCTTCGTATTTACTAGTCCACAAAACAATTTACCTAACAATTACAGGCCAATAATCGTCTTAAATATTTTAACTGTTATAGTCATCCCGGAAAATTCTTCACTTCTGTAAGATAAATGGTTGTTTCTTTGTACTCATAAGTAAAATATAATGGAAACTTCGGATGCATTTTTAAGTATTATAATGCATTTCTTTTGATTCTCTAGGTTATATTTCTTTTCTCTTTCTTTCCCCCCTTCTGTTTCTTACTCTAGATTGCACTACTGAAGAAAGGTCAGTTAGTGTAGTTTAACCAGGTTGTAATTCTGATGATAGATTTTTTTCTGTTTATGAAACAGATATAGCATGGAAATATTAGCCTGGGGTGGTTTTTTTTTTTCTCCTCTTTTTGTAAGAGGTATAATAAATTATTTATGCAAACATTTATTGTATATTTATGTTTTCTCACACATAACAGAGTAAAATAGTTCGTGTGCTGAACCTTTGGCAGAAAAATGGAGTATTCAAAATTGAAATCATTCAACCTCTTTTGGACATGGCAGCAGGAACCAGTAATGCCGCCCCAGTAACAGAAAATGTTACTAATAATGAAGGTATGGCAGATGTATCTGTGAGCTTAGAAGATGATATAATTTTTTTGTGCATGAAGTGTTTGGAGTCTGTTCATAGTGATGGAAGTTTTCTATAAGAAGGAAACTTGAGTTTACATCTTAGAAGGTATAGTTTTCTTCCCATAATTCTTATTTCTAATAAAAGTATTCAGTGCTTGTTACCATATAGGCTGTATTACCATAATCTGTATTTTTTACTCTGTGTTAAACTGAATGCAGTATTATTTTAGTAAAGAAGCTTAATGGAGATTAAAAGGAATATTTATGAGTTAAAGTTTACCGAGTGCTTAATGATCTTCTCTTTTTTAGGTTCACCTCCACCTCCAGTTAAAGTTTCTTCTGAACCCTCACAAGCCACTACAAACTCCATACCAACTGTACCACAGTTGCCCAGCTCTGATGCTTTTGCTGCTGTGGCCCAACTGTTTCAGACAACTCAAGGTCAACAGGTAAACTGCCTATCCAAAGATTAAATTGTTTGCAGTTAGGTACTGTTGTCAGTTCTTATTTTTCATTCCTAGTTAATGAGCACATTGTGGGGAGGAAATATTTCTACTTTTCAACTAGAAAGGCCTTTACTGGGAAGGGAAGGGATACTACATAGGGATAATAGGGGAAATGTGGGAAACAAGGGAACAGCACACTGAGAAATAGCAGTACCCCTTTGGAGAGAACTGCAGAACCGCTGAGTTGGTGGTATTGTTGCTCACAATTCTTGCATTTCCAGATTTCAGAATTATTTGGATTGGTGGAGATACTTTTTTTTTACACTTTTTTAGGAAACATATTTACCTTGTTCACAATTCAGTGTATTTTCTCTTTTCTCTGACCATCATTTTCTACTGTTGGGGTATCAGCATACATTTTTAACCTTAAGTGACACATCTTATATCCCTGATACATTCATTCACAATAAACGTAACCATTATTAAAAGGTTGGTTCCTTTTTCCAGTTTACTCTGTGCCTGTGCTATTTTGAGTCACCATTAAGGGTTTTTTTTAGTAAATTAACTTTTGATACTGTGATTATACTTTATTATGTGGTTTATCAGTCTTCCCATTCTTTAAGCTTCAGCAGATCCTTCAGACTTTTCAACAGCCTCCAAAACCACAGTCTCCCGCCATTGACAATGCTGTGATGGCTCAGGTTCAGGCTATCACAGCTCAGTTAAAGACAGCTCCTACACAACCACCTGAACAAAAAGCTGCTTTCCCCCAACCTGAACAAAAAACTGCATTTGACAAGGTATGCTTCTCTCACATAACCCACCCCATTGTTTACATCACTCAACTTGGAATGTGGAAATTACCCCTTCTCTAGCTTCTCTGGCTTGTTCATTTTGTTGTTTGGTAATTTGAGGGATTTTCCCCCTCGACATCAAAACATTGATTATTATTCCTGGTTAAAAATCTAATATATACTCATTGCACAATTTTCAATATAAAGGAAAAGTAAACAGTGTAAAGGAAAGTAAACAGGGGAACATTCACCATTAACCCCCATATGTGAAGGTAACTACTGTAACATTTTGCTGTGTATCTTTTCAGAATTAATTTCCTGGATATATGCTTTTCTTTTTTGGTCATTATATATGTGTGTGCATATATAAAAATGTGTGTTTTTAGTATATATATATATATACACATATATATACATACACTGTTTTTAACTTGCTTGTTTTGATATTAATCCTCTTGTCTCTTTGTTGTTGTTAAGGTTAATAGATGTAAATCTACACATCTACTGAGTGCTTATTAGGAATATTCCATTACATAGAGACACCACAATTTAGCCATTCCCCTATTGATAGACATTTAAGTTGCTTTCTGTTTTCTGCTGTTAAAAACATTAGTTACCATATCTATAATTTGAGGGTTTGGGTTGGTTGAGTATCTTCCAACTTCTCTGTTGGGCCTTCGTTATGTTTAAGGAGCTGCCACTAAGGATATAGATGTGCTGAATATGCCTAGCTTAGAGCTTCCTGTTGAAATGTTAGCCCAGACAACTCCACTCTTGTCTGTTTATGTCATGTCTATTTACTGGGCTTATGACTATATACAGTTTCATCTCATTTTACAGGTTGCAGTGCAAAAACCACAAAAGTTTGAAAATCCTAGAATGAAGTATCTTTTAATCATCTCTAAAATTTTTGATTCTTTCTGACATTCTAAGATACAATAACTATTGCTGGTAGTCCAAATTAAGAATCCATATGATAATTACTGCTTGTTATTCTAGTACAAAAGGAATACATGCTTTTAGGGAAAAAATTGCAAATAATACAGAAAGTTCTAAAGTAGAAAGGGAAATCAGTTCCACTCTGCTTTGAACAGAGTTGTGTATGTTCCCATCCATATGGGAACATAAATTGTTATGTATTGTGGGTTTGTTTTTTAGTCTTCTGTGTTGTGTTGTGATTAGGAAAACTCTCTGAACTTGTATTAAAAATTCTCTTTCTTCTAGTAGTTTTATATGTTTGTTTTTCATGTTTGTCTCAGATCTATCGAGAACCTATTTTAGAATATGGTTCAAGATAGTTAAATCTTTATGTTTTGGAAATAGCCAGTTCTCACAATTTTTGTCATACATTTAATTCCCATTTGTTTCTGTGTCTGTCTTTGGACACTGTTCTGTCCCACTAATATCTTTATTTCTGCAACATAACAGTTTAAACACTTGCAACTTGTATTTCATTTCTAGATGTGTTCTCTGCCCTTACTCTTTTTCAGGCATTCTTTGGCTATTCCTGGGCATATGTGTTAGGGTTCTCCAGAGAAGCAGAACCAGCTATACACACAGACACACAAAGGGGAGAAAGGGAGGGATTTTCTTTAAGGAATTGGCTCACACAGTTGTTGAGGCTGGCAAATTTGAAATTTGTAGGTCAGAGTGGCAGGCTGGGAATTCAGGTAAGAGTTAATGCTGCAGTCTTGAGTCTGAATTCTGCAAGGCAAGGTTTTCATGTTGCTGTCTTGAGAATGCCTTTTTTGGGAAACCTAAACCTAAGTCCTTGCTCTTAAGGCCTTTGATTGGTTGAGGCACACCCACATTATAGAGTGTATTTCTTTATTCATAGTCTACTAATTTAAATGTTAATCACTTTTTTTTCCCTTGCTGCACCATGCAGCTTATGGGACCTTAGAACCCAACTAGGGATTGAACCCAGGCTCTGAGAACACAGAGTCCTAGCCACTGGACCACCAGGGAATTCCCAATGTTTTCTTTGTTTTGTTTTGTTTGTTTGTTTTTGGCCATGCACATGTGGTTTGTGGGGATCCCCGACCACGGATTGAACCTGGGCCCATGGCAGTGAAAGGGCAGGGTCCCAACCATTGGACCACCAGGGAATAATTCCCTGTTAATCACATTTTTAAAATACCTTCACAGCAACATCTATATTAATTCTCCCATTGCAGAGCACAGGCTCCGGACACGCAGGCTCAGTGGCCATGGCTCACGGGCCCAGCCGCTCCGCGGCACGTGGGATCTTCCCGGTCCGGGGCACGAACCCGTGTCCCCTGCACCAGCAGGCGGACTCTCAACCACTGCGCCACCAGGGAAGCCCTATATTAATCTTTGACCAAACAACTAGGCACCATGACCTGGCCAAGTTGACACATATAATTGATCATCACAGCATACTTTACCAGATGAACTTTAGCATAAATTTTTATGAATTTATAGGTTAATTGAACAAGTACTGATAATTTCTTACACAGAATCTCAATTTATTAGATTTTTAATATGTCATACATTTCTTGTGTCATTTATTCTTAGATGTTTACTCATTTTTCGTGTTTCATAACACTTTTGATTAGTTAATAATGCCATACAGGAAAACTATTGATTTTTATTTTATGTTGTAAATTATCATGGTATTAGAAGCTTAGTTTTCTAGTTGTTCGCTTAGATTTTCTAGGCTACTAAATTTGACTTTTCCCATTCAACATCTAGGCCTGTTTCTTTTTCTTTTCTTACTGTTCTGGTGGCTAGGACTTCCAAAAAAGAAATGTTGAGTAATAGCAGTGCTACTGACATGCTTGTTTTGTTGTTAATTTGAATTACAACTAATTCCTCTAGTGTTTTATCTTAAGTGGGTTGGCCAATGTTTGTTAGTTATATTAAGTTTAGAAAAAGGAATTCTGTGCTTTTCCTTTGACTGTAAAGGTCTATTTTAAGCTAGTCAAACAGCTGACTGGGAACAGTTTTTCTATTTTTGCTGCTTCATAGATCTTCAGTTTCCTAAAAAGCAACAGAAATGTCTTTAGATAGTAGAGATCTCAGTTTAATATTTTTAATTGCTTCAAATCTTCTCCCAAGCGATAGGTATAAATCGTAAAACTTTAAGGAACATGTCTATATGCGATAAACTGCAAAAATCATAGGCTTTGTGGTTTTTTTGTAGACAGTTTAGACCCAGATTTTAATTTTGGCTCCTGTCATTGACTCTATCTTGATGTTGAGTTACAGTATTCACTGTGTACCACTGTAAAAGAGCTTGGTGGTACCTATATTTTTTTATTGCCATGAGGGTTAAGTAAGCTAACGTGCGTAAAGCAGCAAGGTGCCTGAGCCATGTTAGATCGCTCGGTTATAATAAGAACTTTGAGTCACGTGGCCTAGAATTATGAAGAAAGAAACAGAAGTGTTGTCTAAGAAGGGGACTTCCTTTCCTAATTAAAAAATCTGTTGTCCAGTAAAGTAGAACCAGAATTTCCAGGCAAAACTATAACAGAACAATACAAATTTAGGAATTTGAGGTTGGAAATCCATGAGCAGGAAGGGCACAGCCTGAGAGAAATGATGGCCTTGTTGGATGCCAGAGACTGAGGGCTTTGAGGTAGAAAAGACCATTGTCCACATCCTAATTGTACATGTATTAACTGTACAGTCTTGGTCACGTTTCTTAATTACCCGAGCCTTAGTCTCCTTGTCTGTAAGAAGAAGAAGCTATATCTACATTGCATGTTTCTTTTGATGATGAAATATTGTATATAATCTATCAAAACACAGTAGTGGTTGTATTACTTTCATTCCTTCTTTTCTGAGTAAATGTAACCATATTTTAAACGGCTCTTCTTCTAGACACGTGATCCTGTGAAGTGCACTGATTGGTTTTTTTGATTTTTTGTGTTTTTTTAATGAAAGTTTCTGGTAATCTAAGGTGGATTGTGAAGTTTTAAGAAAGAAGCAAGTGCACAGGTAGACTTTGCAGCCCTGTCTGTGCCATTCTCTTTTTTCTTCTTCATATTCTCGATCAAGCAGCATATGGACATTTTTCTGTAGGCATTTATAATGATTGGATAAGATGGTCTTTCTTTTTGTACATTTTACAAAGCCGACTGAAAATGTGTACCCATTTTCATATGTGCAAAGTTCCAAAAGTTTTTAGTCTAGGAAAATGAATGGGTAAAATCTTTCTATCACTAAATTAGTTATAAAATCATATAGAAAATAGTCAAAAAGAAAACACTGTACTTAGAGTTGGGGAAGAAAACAGAATTTTTTAAAGTGTCTTTTCAAAATGGCATTTGTGTAAAAATTGTCTGAACTAGGGTCCTAAGAGGCATGTGGGAAGGTGAAATTGTACATGACAGCATTGCGGGATTACAGATGGTGGTAAATATCTGTTTTTATAAAGTTTTTTGTTCAGTGAATCACAGTCTGAATTTTAAAATGGGAAATTGACATACACACCTATTCCAGAAGCTACTTGATAGATTTGATTACGATGATGAGCCGGAAGCTGTGGAAGAATCGAAGAAAGAAGATGCTGCCGCTGCTGCCGCCGCCGCCACCACTGCCGCCACCGCCGCCGCCACCACAGCACCTGCTGCTGCTGTTGCGCCCCCTGCACCTGCTGCTGCTGTACCTTCTGTTGCTGCGACTGCTGCTTCTCCTCCACAGGCACCCTTGTGAGTTGCTTTCTTTTGATTCCTCAGCAGATAGAGATTTGGTAGTCATTATAAGGCATAATGCAAGTAACAATAATGAAATCATTTTTCATATAGTCTTTTCTTTTTTTAAATTGTGGTATTTGGAGTTTTCTTCTGAATGGAGAGGAGATCCAATCAGATTTACAATAAAAAATGACTTCTGGGGAAAATGCTGTGTTTAAGTTAATAAGGCAAATATATGATTCAGTAAAGTGTTGATTATTAATAACTCCTGAACAGCATTCTTTAAGTTTCTGTAGTATAAATGTGGCTAAGATTCATGTGTTTTCGAATGGGTGAAAAGAAGACTACTCATCTTTTTTAGTGGATTTCCTGGAGATGGCATGCAGCAACCAGCATATACCCAGCACCAAAACATGGATCAGTTTCAACCTCGAATGATGGCAATACAGCAGGATCCAGTGCACCATCAGGTAGAGGCATTTTTCTTAGAGCTGAGTTTTAATAACTGAAGATCTATTCATTAGAGCATATGGGTTGCACTTCCCAGACCACTGTTACGTAGCTGTGTGCATGGCTAAATACTATAGCTGCAGTAAAAGCTGTTGAGTACATAACTGATTTGAGTTGCTTTTTGCTTTAATTAAAACAAGGATGCTAAACATTACATGCTGATAATTTAATAGGCATTTTTGTTTAAATAATTTAGAGAGAGACTGTGGTTCTATTTCAGGGAACTGGCCTGTTTAGTTATACAGCTATTTCCCTTGTGAGAAGCCTTTTTTCCTTCTTTTTTTTTACGGTACACGGGCCTCTCACCGTTGTGGCCTCTCCCGTTGCGGATCACAGGCTCCGGACATGCAGGCTCAGCGGCCATGGCTCACGGGCCCATCCGCTCCGCGGCATGTGGGATCCTCCCGCACCGGGGCACGAACCCATCTCCCCTGCATTGGCAGGCGGACTCTCAACCACTGCGCCACCAGGGAAGCCCAGTAAAGTATTTTTTAATTAAAGTATATATGTTGGTTTTTTTAGACATAATTCTATTGCACACTTAATAAACTACAGTATAGTGTAAACATAACTTTTATATGCTCTGGAAAACCAAAAAATTCATGTGACTTGCTTTATTGCGATATTCGCTTTATTACAGTGGCCTGGAATCGAATCTGAGATGTGCCTGTATTTGGTCATATGAAATTGATATTGTGATTTTAATGACTTGCTGAGGAATGAAGTTTGAAAAATATTTTATAAGCCTGTTTAAAATACAAAGAAAACTTATGAACTTTTTTCCAGATGTTTAACAATTGCTGAAAGTTTATTAATAATTTAGAAAGAATATTTTGTGATACTATAATGACATTACAATTATACTTTTAATTCTATTAGCGTTGGAATGTCACATAGAAAATTGTTACATTGTGGCATAATTACTCTCGTTATTACGATATTTGAAACCCTAAATATCAAACCCTAAGTATTATGTATTCAACCCTAGGCATGTTGGTTGAAACTCCCCTTGGGGTAAAATGTTTAAAATATACTTAGACGTCAATTCTTCTAGCCACTTTTCCTCCCCCCAAAGCTTAATTGCCTTTAAAGTTGAAGAGAGACAGTTTGCGATAGTACCTCTGAGTTTAAGTTCAGTCTGTCACTTTGCTTCCTCATATAAATGAAGTTATGTTTTTAAATTATAAAACCAGATCATGTATTCATAATTTTAAAATGAGTTGTAGGATTTTTACCCTGTATTCTTGGATATATAACAATTCTTTGGATAAAGATTGTACCAATTGGAATTGTCAGTCATGGTTCCTTGATCAAGGTTTTTTTTTTTAATTACTTAAAGTCTGCTTGTACAATTTTTTTAAAAAACAAAAGGTTCCACTTCCTCCTAATGGACAGATGCCAGGATTTGGCCTTCTTCCTACACCTCCATTTCCTCCCATGGCTCAGTCCGTGATTCCTCCAACTCCACCCGTGCAGCAGCCTTTCCAAACTTCCTTTCAGGCACAGAGTGAACCACTTACACAAAAGGCACATCAGGTAAAACTTCATTCTCAGATTGTTGATTATCTGTATGGTTCCCTTGATTTATAAATAGATTGCTGCCTGTTGGTTTGTTATCTTCCATTTTGAATATGAAGAAAGACTATTACTTCGGGCACAGATTTGCCCTCTCTGTGAGCGAAGTTTTTCATTTGGAAATTGGACATAATACTACAAATTTCCATACGGTTTGTGAGGATTGAGATAGAGTATAGAATGTTTAAACAGTGCCTAATTCACTGCTTTAGGTGATGGTTGGTAAACACAGTATGTAACTTTTACGAAATAATTTCCAGAAGTAGATCAGTATTTCTTCTAATCTTGTAAACCATATAAAAAAAACTTTTCCCACTCATGGCCAGTCATTATTAAACTGGTAATTTGGTCTCAAGTAACCAAAAGAGAAGTTTCAGGGCAAGAGATTTGTAATTTAGCATTTTTTAGATTTTTGTCCTGTTTTTTTCTATTTATAATTGCCACTTTCTCTTTTAATGATGGGTTTTGTGTTTTGTTTTTCTTTTTAAAGGAAATGGAAGTAGAACAACCTTGTATTCAAGAGGTTAAGCGGCACATGTCCGATAACAGAAAGTCAAGATCTAGATCAGCATCCAGGTAGTTTATAGAAAATGTTAATCCAAATCTGTATGTCTTAGGAGCCATAGAATTTAAAATCTAGTTGGATTGTTTTCAGATGCCCAGGACTAATAAAATAACACTTGGTATGTTTGTATGCATGTGTGGATTGGGGGTAGGAGAAGTATTAATTTTAAAAAACTAAGTCATCTCAACCCACATACTTTCCCTTTGAGTTGCTTTAATGCCTATTTACAGATATACATGGAATCATAAGATTTATGTATTCAGAGTTCTTTTACCAATTTATCAACCCAAAAAAGTGGAAAGAGAATAAGTAATACTGTAATCGGATTACATGTTTTAATTCCCACAGAAAAGACTTTACTGAGAAGATAGAGAATAGTAGTCAGTATATCTCAGTGATGACATTAGCTTCTTCACTATAAAGATGTCATTTAGTATAGTACCAGAAGTATCAAAGATGGGAGGTACTTTTATAAGTTAGCATCCTTATTTATCTCATTTATAATATATTTGTGCTTTCTAACTTTGAGCATATTAAAAATCTTTAAAATGAATTCCCTGCTGTCAAATTCTTACATACCCAAACATTAAATTACCTAGTTGTATTTTTTCTTTTTCAGATTAACACATGCTTACATTTTCTTTTTTACCTCCATGTGTTAATCCATTCTCCCTCGTTCTGAAAATATTAGGTCACCAAAAAGGAGACGATCTCGATCTGGTTCTAGAACTCGAAGGTCTCGTCATCGACGTTCTCGATCTCGGTCCAGAGATAGACGCCGACATTCTCCTAGATCTCGATCCCAAGAAAGAAGGGATCGGGAAAAAGAAAGAGAGCGCCGACAAAAAGGCCTTCCTCAAATCAAACCAGAAACTGCTAGTGGTACGTGAACGTTTATATTCAAATTTCCTGCATTTTTTTTTCATGTCATGAGTTTAAAATGTTTTATAACTGTTAGCAAAATACCACTTTATGAGGTCTTACTCATTTGTGCTTTGGCATATACCATTGGATTTGCCTTTGTACATTAAGCCAGCTGTAAAGCAGCAATGAGGAGCGAACCAAACTAACGATGAGGAAGTGTGTCTTGAATCGAATGTATGAAATAGAGTCATTAACTAGTTCTCCTACACGTGGTGGAAAAGTGGGGTATTTTCCCCCTAGAATAACTAGTGCCCTCTTTTATAAAGATTTATGATTTACAGAATGTACTAGCTTACATTATCTCCTGAATTTCATGATGTGTTTAGAATATGTTTAATAAGGTGTGCTAGACATATTCTTGATACAACTCTGTAGCTATTAATGAAATTTTAATTTATAGTATAACTAGGGCATGTATAAAACTTCTGACTCTGCAAGGCTTATTACCGAGGACACAACATGAAACAAAACTCATGTACACTCAACAGTTGGAAAGGAACAGCTACATGCAGTGAACAAAAGCACTGAATTGGTTGGTGATCAGGATAGTTGGGATCAAGTCTTAGCTCTTGTGTTCACTTGCCAAGGGCGATCTTGGGCAAAATACTGCTTCTCTGGCCCTAGTTTACGTAGATGAAATCTTCAGATGTGTCTTCAAAAAGATCAGTTTTTTTTACCAACTCATAGGTGTACCTTTCACTATCCTGGTTCCATTTCTGGAAGTACTACCACAATTTTCTAGAATGTTTTAAATGTATATGGGGTTTTCTACTTAAACTTATGATATCTTAATGTAACTCATGCATATCTTTAATGATTTTTCTCATGTAAAGTACAGTGCTGTTCATTATCGAATGTGTATATTTTTATGATTATAATTTTATTTTAAGTTTGTAGTACTACACTCTGGGTGGGACAGCTGGACAAAAGGACTACTCAGCAGGATGTTGCCAGTCTCTTAGAAGAGTTTGGTCCAATTGAATCAATTAATGTGAGTATTTATTAAATCACTTAATGACAGTAGATAGATGTGACTAATGTTACTCTATGAAATTAAGGACTTGAAACCTAAGTTAACATTTTCCCAGGTTTGTAGAAGATGTGGCTAGCGTTCAGGTGTTCTGAGTTCATGTTTAGCATTTAACTACATTTCTTGGGTCACCAAGTTTAATCTAAAAGCTTTTTCTAAAAAGTTTTTCTAAAAAAGTCTTTATATAACAAAGCTTGGGGAACTGTAGATTTGTTGATAACTGGAAGTTGAGACCAAACTGGAACCACCAATTTAACAAATTAATCTCCAGTTATAGAACTCTGGCTCTGGAGGGTGCAGGGGGTTTGAATTGGGCTTGTTGGAACTGATTACGTAGTATTATATCTTGTTGCTTTTCTATTTTTTTGTTACTATATTTTATAATATTAAAATCTTTTGGAGCAGATGATTCCTCCCAGAGGTTGTGCCTATATTGTTATGGTTCATAGGCAAGATGCTAACCGTGCCCTGCAGAAACTGAGCCGAGGAAACTATAAAGTGAACCAGAAATCCATAAAGGTACTGTTTTATAGTTTATAATTCATTTCTTTTAAAACTTAATATATAATATTATGTGACTTTTAAAGAAAACTGTAATTTTGGACACTGGGGCATTATCTGTGCATCTTTTTTTAAAGAGGTTATCTCCTAAGAGTTAAAGGAAAATTTTAAATGTTAGGTGCATGGTAGAATTTTGTCTTTTTTTTTAAAGGTAGGTAAGTTCATCAAGGTATTTACTTGGCGCTTTAAATATAATGTCATTTTGTAAAATATTTTGTCATTCAGAAAATTTTGTATTTTTCACATTTTAATTTTAAAGTTTGCCATCTCATCTTAGAACTATGAAAAATACTCACTGAAGATAGAGGAAAAGATATAGGTACATGGGTATTCTTACTCTGAGGGGCCAGAGTCAGTGTTTCCTTAATGTTATAATACCATGTTCTACCCTTGGATTGCACCGCAAAAGGATTTTGTCTGATGTTGAGTAATTCCGAGGTACCCAAGACTTTTAAAAGTGCTCCCCCCTTTTTTATGCTGAATTGTATAGGGAACTTCAGCCTGTCCCTGATAAACTTTTTCCTTTTCTCTTAAGTTTTATGCTGCCTGGGTTTGCGGGGTGGTGGGTGGTTGGAAGAGTGAGTAAGGAAGTGATTGCCAGTCAGATTTCCATCCTAGGAGAAACAAAGTGAGATGGTAGGGTAACCAGTTTCCTAGCACCGAATAAAGTTTTGAGTGAGATCCAGAGAAAGCCAGGCCAGATTGCTCCCTTGCTGACCAATTCTGAGTAATTAGAATCATGAGGAACAGTTAACTCTCAATTTGTGACATTCTTCTCCTTTCCTTTCTTTTTATATTTTAACAAATGGTGAAATAGATTGCCTGGGCCTTAAACAAAGGAATAAAGGCAGACTATAAGCAGTATTGGGATGTAGAACTTGGTGTTACTTATATTCCGTGGGACAAAGTCAAGCCTGAAGAACTGGAGAGTTTTTGTGAAGGAGGAATGTTGGACAGTGATACACTTAATCCAGGTAAAGCAGTATTTAATTTAAAAAAAAAAATTAATCTGTTTCCTTGGTAGTGCTATGACAAATGTTTATTCTTTGCCTTAGGATCTGATTTTTGAGATTTTTCAAATACCCACTATGTGGGTGCCAGTCTCTCCATTATAATAAACTGAGGAAACAACAGTGAATAAGACAAATGTGGTCCTTGCCCTTATGCAACTTACATTTAGTGGGAGAGTTGCAGACACAAATAAATACTGATTATGGGCTTAATTATTAATTATAGTATTAAGTGGATCTTAGGGAGAATTTTTCACTGTAAAAACCTAACAGATCAAATGAGTCTCAAACTGAACATTGTTAGTAAAATCCACTGCTTCATAGTAATTTCTTAGAAAATGTTTAAATGTCCAGAGAAGCCATCAAAAGTAAACGTGTAAGACGAGGAGGTACAGTTATTTGTAGGCTGAATATTAAAAATGCCAGGTTGATAGTGGAATTGCATTGGGAAAAATGGCAGCTTGTAGGGGCATGACCTGAAGATTGATAGATAGCAGGATGAAAGGAGCACAGGGTGGCATGGCAAAGTACAGTAAATACTTAAAGCATTAAAGAACTTCAGTCAGGAGTGATGATTTGAAAAGCCAAAAGGCAATGAAACAATGCTGGACTTTCCCCGTACACCACCTCCTCCCTCCTTGGTGCGTAATGCCTTCGCTTAAGGATCGGACTAGGTTTCTGTTCAGGCAGACAGGTATTGAGGGTCTACTATGTGCCAGGCATTCTGGGAGACTCTGGTCCAGGGTAAAAAGAATCCTGCTCCTCCCTCCCAGGGTCTTTAATCCAAACAATTAACACTGTTGTGGTTAAGAACAGAGACTTTAGAGCCAAATATGCCTGGGTTGAATCCCATCTTTGCCACTACTAGGTATGTGACTTTGGGCAAATTGTCTTTTGTTTACGCCTCTTGAGAAATGGGAATAATAATAGTAGGACCTACTTATAGATGGTACTTATAGATGGTTATGAGAATTAAATAAATATATATATAGCTTAGAACTGTGCCTGGCACGTAAGTAAGCATTATTTTTGCATGTTTGCTATTGTTAATTTAAGTAATTAATGTTTATGAGATTAGCATAGGCATTTCTTTAATAATCAGAATGCTCTCTGTTTTGGGTTTTTTTTTTTTTTTTAATTTATTTTTGGCTGCGTGGGTCTTCATTGCTGAGCGCGGGCTTTTCTCTAGTTGTGGCAAGTGGGGGCTCCTCTTTGTTGTGGTGCACGGGCTTCTCATTGTGGTGGCTTCTCTTGTTGCAGAGCACGGGCTCTAGGCACTCAGGCTTCAGTAGTTGTGGCTCACAGGCTCTAGAGCGCAGGCTCAGTAGTCGTGGTGCACAGGCTTAGTTGCTCCGTGGCACGTGGGATCTTCCCGGACCAGGGCTCAAACCCACGTCCCCTGCATTGGCAGGTGGATTCCTAACCACTGCGCCACCAGGGAAGTCCTGCTTTCTGATTTTAATATCAACATTTAAAAAATCATTTCTGGGTTTAAAGTTATAAGCTGAAATGTAAGCTTTTGTTAAATTTCTTTAACTCTCATAGATTGGAAGGGAATTCCCAAAAAGCATGAAAATGAAGTTGCTCAAAATGGAGGGGCAGAAACCTCACACACAGAACCAGTATCACCCATACCTAAGCCTTTACCTGTGCCTGTCCCTCCTATTCCTGTTCCTGCACCTATAACAGTACCACCTCCACAGGTAAGACTATTTGGAGCATTGTTTAAACTTTTAGAAAGATACCTTTCTAAGTCTTACTATAGATGTATGTCTAGATTCATAGTCAAAGACATGAGTGCATATTAATTTTTTGTGTGTTGGTATGTCAGACCTATTATTTATAAATGCTTTTAAAAACCAGAATAAATTTCATATTGCCTTACATCTGTCGAGATTATTCAGTGTCTTACCTCATAACCTTTTTGACTTGAGATGTGATTTTCCTGTTACATATTAAGAGCTAAGTAAGTAATGTTTTGGTAAAAATTATAAATACTTGACCCATACTTGTATGTATGATCCACTAGATTTTTCTTTTCCTTCAATGCCTTCTTTCCTCAATTTCTCACATTAAAACTGAATCGGATAAATCTGAGCTGTCACAAAACTGGGTTGCCTAGCTTCTTCATTTTTCGTAGTGTTAGGAGAAAATTACATGCTTTGATACATACTTAGCTGTGATATTTTATAAATGGAGTCCCCAAATTGGCACTCTTTAGCTGACCTTTTGGATATGCCTTCCAGTGCAGGTTCTAAATAAGATTCAAAGAAAGTCAAAGAAACTTGACTAATCTCTTAAGATTGATTATACTTTTTTGTAACAATAGCTAACATATGTTGGGTATTTATTAAGTGCCAGGCACTAGCACTTAATATTTATTCACTCTTTAATCCCCATAATTATGTGAGGTTGGCACTTTTCCATTTTACAGATGAGTAAACTGAGGTAGGTCTAGGGAGTGTAATGTAAGTAGCTTGCTCAAGGTCACAAAATGACCTGAAAGGGGGGCCAGGCACTTGACCCTAAGGACCTGTGATCTTAGTCACTGTGCAGGTTACCAGGTAGCTTTTTCTTTTTCTTTTCTTTTTTTTTTTTTTTGCGGTACGTGGGCCTCTCACTGTTGTGGCCCCTCTCCCGTTGAGGAGCACAGGCTCCGGACGCGCAGTCTCAGCGGCCATGGCTCACGGGCCCAGCCGCTCTGCGGCACGTGGGATCTTCCCGGACCGGGGCACGAACCCGTGTCCCCTGCATCGGCAGGCGGATTCTCAACCACTGCGCCACCAGGGAAGCCCCAGGAAGCTTTTTTAAAAGTTGTATTTCTTGGGACTTCCTTGGTGGCGCAGTGGTTGGGAGTCCGCCTGCCGATGCAGGGGACACGGGTTCGTGCCCCGGTCCGGGAAGATCCCACGTGCCGCAGAGCGGCTGGGCCCGTGAGCCATGGCTGCTGAGCCTGCGCGTCCGGAGCCTGTGCTCCGCAGCGGGAGAGGCCACAACAGTGAGGCCCGCGTACTGCAAAAAAAAAAAAAAAAAAAAAAGTATTTCTCAAACTTATTGACCTAACCATGAAACATTTTTTATCATATTAATATTCTAGCAGAACACCAATACAGGTGCTGGTGAATTACAGTGTGAGTTTGCTGTCATAAAGTAGAGAGTAAATATGTGATTTCTCGGAATTCCTTGGTGGTCCAGTGGTTAAGACTCCATGCTTCCACTGCAGGGGGCACAGGTTTGATTCCCTGGTCGGGGAACTAAGATCCTGCATGCCGCGCGGTGCGGCCAAATAGAAAAAGGGAAAAATAAGTGGTTTCTATTGTTTAGGGGTAGGTGCAGATTACCACCTGTTATCTAATAAGTGTACTTACATAATAAGCACAATTTAGAGATTCCTTTTTTCTTTTTTCAACAAGGTATTTTCTTTGTCTCTACACACTGTGGGTGGGAGGGTGGCTAAATATGTGCCTTCATTTTCCGTTTTCTTTCTAGGTCCCACCACATCAGCCGGGACCTCCTGTAGTTGGTGCTCTCCAGCCACCCACTTTCACGCCTCCTTTGGGAATTCCCCCTCCAGGCTTTGGTCCTGGTGTTCCTCCTCCTCCACCTCCTCCACCATTTCTGCGCCCAGGATTCAACCCAATGCATTTACCACCAGGTATACGAAGTTATTTGAGAAGACATTGTTTTTTTAGAGCCTGAAATAAAGTGTCACAACTTCAGTTGACATTATTTTTCTTATTCTAGGTTTTCTTCCTCCTGGACCCCCACCTCCTATAACTCCACCAGTATCCATTCCTCCTCCTCACACTCCACCAATAAACATCCCAAACTGTAAGCATGTTTTTCCTTTGTGTTCACTTGTCCTCTTGGAATTGAGAGTAGGAGGGAGAATGGACCAGTAATAGGACCTATAGTATGGCAAAAGAATGTTGACCGGGAGATAATTATTTATTCAGCTTCACATGTTGATGTAATTATATTCCTTAGCTACTATCGCTGGTATAAATGAAGACACTACAAAAGACTTATCTATTGGAAATCCCATTCCAACAGTGGTGTCTGGGGCTAGAGGAAACGCCGAGTCTGGTGACAGTGTGAAAATGTATGGTTCTGCCGTGCCACCTGCTGCACCCACGAATCTGCCCACCCCTCCTGTAACCCAGCCTGTTTCACTTCTTGGTAAGTTAAGTTTTTTATCATTAGTTTTCTTTCCCCTGCCCAAGTTAGGCTTTTTATATAAACAATGCTACTTTTGGTGAAACGTTCTCTGAGGCTATTTTTCTTTGAGGAAGATCTTTCTCTTAAATATGTGTACTTTAGTCTTTACCAAGAATGTGCTCAAGAGACAGCCTCAAAAATGAAATCATGTTTGTTTGTCTGTCTTGAATAAAAGTTTGGATTTGCACATCTTAATTTGGTATAGCAAAGTGATTAAACTAATCTCTATAAAAAGGAGTTGGTACATAGTCCATGATTAACAAAACCCCAGACATCGCAGCTTTATAAGAGAGAGCATTTCTTTAACAATGTGGGTTTTTTCCCTGTCTGGATTAATTTTTATACATTTAAAATCCCTGGACTTTGGTAGCATTCTCTGTGGGCTAGCAAAGAAATTATCTTTGATACATTGCCAAAAAATGGCTCTGTTACCTGAGTGACAGTTACACAGCCTGAGGCAATGCTTTTTCCACTGACCCCTCATTTTTCTCCTGCAAGAGTTCATCTGTTGTATTCTTTACCCGCAACTCTACTTCTGTGATCCATGGAAGTGTGGTTTAGATTGTTTACATCTTTAGGAGGCCTTACCCTTGCTTGCTTGAATTATAAGTGAATATGTCATATACTTGTTATAGTGACCATCCTATAACAATTAATAAATTGTATTTGAAGTGGTATTGCCAAATATAATTAACACTTGATTCTCCTAATGGGTAGTTAATTCATCCTTAGTGTTAGAATATTCTAGTCCTGTGAGCCCATTGTATTTTTCAGAGGTATGTGTGTGCAAATGTTCACTTTCATAATCTTAGGTTTTTTAAGGAAAGAGCATATTGGTTACTTGTGGGATGTAGGACTGTGGGACATTGGTTTGTGATGTAGGACTTTTACTTTTCACCTACAGCTTTCAGTACTGTTGGAAATTTTCACTTCGTTGCATGTACTACATTTATAATAAAAATCAATTTGTTTTTAAATGGCATGCTGTCTTCTGCCCTCTCCAAGACTGAGTTTAGGCTGATAATAAACTTGATTTTTATTTCTTTTAGTACACAGACTGGGTAATGGTAAAAGAGGATTTAGGGTTAAAATTTGTCACAAGTAATGTAGCGTAGTCATCATAATGATGGAAAATGATTTGTTTAATGGGGAAGTTGCTTAAGAGGTCTGCGCCCTAATGGAAGTCATAGTAGAAGGAACAGTGAACTAGGAGCCAGGAAACCTTAATATCTTTGGATCTCAGTTTTGTTATGATTCTCCACCCCCCCATATTTGTAATAAGGTGGTTACACAAGAATCAAAGAATCTAAGTTGGGTAGAATTTTCTGATCAGCTTCTTTTCTCCACCCCACACGCATGCCCCTGATTGTGAATTCTCTTTGAAATGAAGTTTCCTACTCTGGTATCCATGGGTATTAGGCCACCTGAGACTGTTTACAGAATTTCATGCATTTGTGGTTTTTTTCTGGTCTTAGTAAATTCACTGAATGAATGAAAAGATTTCATCATCTCCAAGACTTTAATAACTGCTACTTTCGAAAAACCTTTAAGAACAAATAACCCAGGGAGTTCCCTGGTGGCTTAGTGGTTAGGATTCTGGGCTTTCACTGCTGTGGCCCGGGTTCATTCCCTGGTCGGGAAACTGAGATCCCACAAGCCACACGGTGCAGCTCCCCTCCCCCCCCAAAAAAGAATAAATTACCTGCCTTTTATTTAACATTTAGGTCTTGGAGACTCTGCCCTTTTATTTCTTACCACTACTGAAATGTATAATTTAAACTCTCAGCCAACATGTGAAACAAAATAAAACACAAATCAAAAGTTGGTGAGCATGAAAAATAAACTTAGTAAGCTAGTCACTGCTAGAAAAATAATTAAATTTCTTAGCATTTATCATTATCTAACATACCTATTTGGATGTCCATCTCCTCCCACCCCCAAGAATGGAAGCTCCATGAGAGAGGAACATTATTATGTAAGTGGATGGATGGTTGGTTTTCAGTGTAGGACTGTTTATACTTCACCTCTGATGATGATCTTTGTAATTTATAAAACAGAATTTAGAAATTGAAAAATTGAAGGCTGTTCCAGATCTGGAAAGGTTAAAATATGACATAACATAAAAACGAAAACTTTTGTTAAAATAGGCACTTTTAACTATACTGCAGTAGTTTAGTTGAATCATGAGAAAGAGAGCCTTCCATTTTCCTTCAATTAGAAATCTTGAAAAGAATATCCCATGAATTTGACCTTTTATAGAAATGAGACTTTTTAATGCATATGCAAATAAAGGATTTAACCAAAAGACTAGTCACAATTCCATCATTTTGATAAAGGAATATTGTAATCACATGCAATATTGTAGCACTAAAGGATCAGTAAATAGGTTGAATATTGTTGATGTTAACCAAGTAACAAAATACTAGAACTAAGATGCTTTCACGTTTTCTCTTGGTGCTCTAATGTTTTCTCTTATGATAATAAAAAGCAGTGTTATACTATACAGAAAACTTTAAGCCTAGAAGGTGATACTAAACTTGTTTCTTCAACTGTGAGAAAAGGAATGAAATGTCACATCGGGGTGTTGTGATCATTCAGTTGGGCTAACATATGTAAACAACTGACATGGGGCCTGCCACAGAGTAGGCACTCAGTGAATGGTGGGTGCTTATTACAGGTAAGGAATGTCATAGACGGTATTTAGCATACCTAGAGAAGAGTACTGGAAATTCTAAAATTATATTACTTACTTGTGATTTATTTTAAACTGTTATAATTGTCAGCAGAGGAAGCAGCCTTTTTAGGAAAGTATGTATCTTGGCATGGTTGCCTCAGATATTTCATGGTATATTAGACCAGGAGATAAGTTCACATGTATTAAAGTTCCATCAGTTGGCTTACTGAGAAAATGTGTGTTAGTCATAGTGGCATTTCATTTAAATAGCACAATATGGTATCTGTATTCTTCCTATTAATGATACTCAGATTGTTTTCTTACAATGGAAGCTAAATGTATCTTTGAGACTTAACTGAGTTCTTGGATCCTAATTTCTGAAATGTGGCAATTATATTTTTAAAGTAGAGGGGCCAAAAAAAGATTTCAACAAACAGATCTTCCAAAATTCTGTTGTAGGCCCTGGTTATGAAGGACGTGGTGGGGTGCTTTAAGGATGGTTTGGTGTAAAGAATTTTCTGAATGATCAGACTTAAGTGTGGATGTTAGTTTGGGAGTGATGACTACCTGTTTCTTGAATTGGGCTGAAGTAGCCCTCGCAGCCAGATTTGTAGGTAACTACCTCCATCTTTTGGAGATTTTGATTATTTTAGTAACTGATAATCTGAAAACATAAAACTATTCAGTGCACAATAATAACTCATTATCACTTGATTTTAAAGGAATCTGTTCTTAGTACCTCACACTTCAAAATAGCTAGAGCAGTGGTCATTTCATAAAAGCTAAAGGAAACAGTTTACAGTTGTTGACCATTTAGGAGAGAAGGCATATTAAAGGTGATAGCAATTCATCAGTACATTCTCTTTACTGTATAAGTGTATGTGTTTACTTTTCCAAACTTTTGTATAACATGTATCTCTAATACAATGTACAGCATATTTTTATTTAAAATTTCATTGTAAATGTGAAATTTGGGTTACTTTGGTGTTCCAAACAATAAAAAAATACACAAAAAAATGTTTGTTTGTGTTACATATCTCTATTGTGTTACCAGCATATCCATAATACCTTTTCAAGGAAAAATTAAGCTAAATCGGATTCATTCCTATTGTGGAAAATTAAAGTCTCTTCTCTTGCCAGATGCATTTACTCATTAATTATTATTATACAGAGATTCTCTACAGTTTTGTCACACTGCTATAGATGATGGTAAAATTTATAAATAAGAATTGGGTATGTGTAAGATTGCTTCTTATTGATAATATTTGTTACCAGATATTTAAAACAAAAGTCACAGATTGGTAGCCTCCAGGCTGACTCGCTAGGCAGTAGTATGATGTATACTTCGTGCTTGATTCTCACACATCCTTGCCTGGCCTCGACAGGCATATGATGTTCCAAACTTTGGACACTTCAAGAATTATGTAGACAGAATTGGTTTGTGAATTAAACAGGCGTGTTTGCTTTTATGCAATAACTATCTGTGATCCTTAAGACTGCCTTGAAGATGAATAATTTTACTATCAAGTTCTGTAATTCCATTTGACTCTTGAACAACGCGGTGATTAGGGGCGCCAACTCCCATGCAGTAAAAACTCCACACATAACTTTATAGTTGGCCCTCCATATCCGAGGTCCCACATCTGCAGATTCAACCAACTACGGATCGTGTAGTACATAATTACTGGGAAAAAAAAAAAATCTGTGTATAAGTGGGTCCGTACAGTTCAAACCTGTGTTATTCAAGGGTCAACTGTACTTTGAAATTGATATTTGACTTGTGATTTCACTTAGCTTTAGATTTTTCTGCCTAGAATTTTGATACTTTTATAATTAGTAATTTTTAACACTATAAATTAGAACATTAGAGCACCAGTCTACTAGTGTGAATAACATTCAAAGGAAACCTGAAGAAAATTCTCAAGTTTTTTTAATGGTAACACCTAATTTTTAAACACTTGTTGCATTTTAATATTCTTCCTTATTGTAGACTTTGTTATAATATTGGTTATGTTAAATTATAACCCAGAGGGGTCTACCAGATGTTTGTTTATCCTTTAAAAGTGTTCTTTGAAAGCTTTAAAATATTTGAATTGGTACTCTAAATATTGCATTATATTACTCCACTATGTTTCTTTTCCCAAATACTCATCACAGTGCCATCAACTTTGTATATAACATTGTTCAATGAATGTTTTAATAGTGATCGATCCACAGCAGATATTTACCTTGGGTATGAATTTATGCATGAATACACACTATATTTTCTCAGAAGGCGAAGCTCTTCAAACAAAACATGGAGAAGGTCTTGCACGAAAACTTGAAAGCTGCTTATATTGTCTCCATCTCTCTCTGCACTTCCTAGGCTGCAGGACTCCAGCCTAAAGAGTCTCTTCTAAGTTTAAATCTCTCTGACGTCTCTTTGGGCCTGAGGAAGGTGGGAGGGGCAGAAACTCTGGGCTCTAGATTGATTTTGGTAGACAAAGATAATGCTGTGAAGAATTTCAGGTAAGATTTTTTCCAGCTAACATTGAAAATAAAATTTCCTATGGATGATCTCATTCAGTGATGGATTACCAGTATATCCCAAGCTTCTTGACTCTTAATAGTACAACTCTTTAACTCTTAAGTCACAGCTGTTATACTTTGCCAGTTACAATAAAATAGCAATTCATATACAAACAAATTCTTAAAAAACGACTATAAATGAGCCATAGGGAAATTGACCAAACCTTATTGTACGTTATTTTGCAAAAAATCCAAGGAGACATTTTAAAGAGATAGTAGTCTCTGGTTCTTTATTTGAAATTATGGTTTTCATGTATTAGATTGTATCAAAACATAATGTGCCCCATGCTAAAAATAGATACACATCTTAGTCTGCCTGCACTGTATGTTATTGAAAACTCAATTTTCTTTTAGCAATCTTTTGCTACCATTCTAAGAACGATTTTTTTTTTTGGTATAGTAATGTATAATGCAATCTAAAATGTGCTCGCTCTCATTCTTTGAAAACTAGCTCCGCATTTTTCCATTCTCCCCTTCTCCCATCACAGTGCCTCCTGTAAGAATCACCTGGGAGTCTTTTCAAAATAATTAGGGCCTAAATGTTAACTGGTGAATCTAGGCTAAGGAAATACATGTATGGGTTGTACTGTTATTTCAATTTTCTGAAGGTTTGTAGTTAAAAAAAAAAACACTTTTAATGATTAAACAAATATATATATATGCCTTGGGGCTCTCAGGGCATTGGTGGGAGATAAGAGTGGCTCGTAAATCTTTCCTTGTATGAACAAATTTTGAGTTAGGTCCATGCACAATGCCACAGTGACATTCATTCGTTTGGAATCAAGAAAAGGTGGAACTGCGACTAGGAGCGGAAAAGGCGGTTGTGAAAGGACATTGCAGCTTTTCTCAAAATTTCAGATATTCATAGGTTTACAATGGAAAGAGACTCACCGCCCTGGGGGAGAGACCTGGACCTTGTAGCCACTGCTTTTGCCCCCCGAGAGGTATCTTGTTGATGAGTTTAGTCATCCCGTATGCCACCACCATTTATTCATTCATACGTTCAACATGTATTTACTCGAGTACCTACTGTGTGCCAGGCACCCTTCTGGGTACTAGAGATCCCTGAATGACAAGACAGGGCCTTTCTTCCTGGAGCTTACGTTCTAGTGGGAACTTAGATAGTAAGTAAACTAATAATTTCCCATGAAGCTATTCCTGTGAAGAGAGTAAAGCAGAGAACGGGATTGGAGGAATGTCGTTTGAGATGTACTCTTTTATATAGGATGGCCAAGGAAGGCTTCTAAGGAGGTAATACAGAGAAATAATAAGAGGAAAGAGCCATAGAGACACAGGGAAAACATCTCATTTAGAGGAGAACAGAAGGGGAGCTTGGACTGAGAACAGACTTGGCTTGTTGGAGGGACTACAGCGGGCTGCGAGGGTTGAGCAGTGCAGTCATCCGGAAGAGCGGCAGGTGATGAGTTCAGAACTGGTTGTCGGGGCCAGAGTACAACAAGAAGTATAGGTCTTAAACACTTTAAACCTGGTTTCCATTTTTCAAAGGATTATGGATGGCTGTTCTATAGAAAGCAAACTACAGGCGTTGGTAAGAGTGGAAAGACGAGACTGGTTTGGATGCCGCTGGAGTAGATGAGATTAGAGTGCTAACAGCTTGCACTAGGATGGCACAGCAGAAGTAACAAGCATTTGGATTCTGAACTTATTTTGAAGATACAGCCTTCAGAATGGCCTTATTATATATATGTGAGAGAAAGGAGTCAAGAACGACCATGTTTTTGACCTGAGCAATTTAGTTGAGTGTAATTGCCATTCCTCAGATGGGCAGATCTCAAAGAGGAGTGGGTTTAGGATGAGGATGTCAAGTTAAATGTTGGATGTTTTAACTTTGACATTCAGGTGCAGATAACAACTAAACAACTGGTAAATAAAGTCTAAAGATGTAAATTCTGGTGTAGTCAGCAAATATAAACAATATTTACAGCCACCAGAGTATGTGAGATTACCTAGGGAGGGAATGTAGTGAGAGGGATGAGCCCAGGAAAACGTCAGCATTTAGCAGTCGAAGATATGATACGGAGAACTAAGACATGATGGGAACTCTTCTAAGGAGTTTGTGTATATATCAGTCATTTAAGCCTTACAGTTCTTTGAAGTCAACACAGTTATCCCCAGTTTGTAGATGGGGAATCAGAGGCATAAAGAGATGAAGTGACCTGCCCAAGGTCACAGCTCCATGTGGCAGCACCTAGAATTCAAGGTACACTTATTCCAGCACCTGTGCTTTTTAACCACTGTCCTCTTCTGTTCCATCCAGCAAAGGATACTGAGAAGGTGCAGCTAGAGGGCTAGGAAGCAAAAGTAGAGGAAGGTATTCCGGAAGCCCAGTAAAGAAAGTTCCTAGGAAGGAGGGAGAGATCAACTATCAGATGCCATTTTTGGGTCAAAGAAGAGTGCTGAGACTTGCTAACGGGATTTATCAAAATGAAGGCTTCTGGATGACCTTGAGAAATGTGGTTTTATTGGAGTGATGGGTTCAAAAGTATATATAGATAGGGTCAGGAGAGAATGAGAGATACAAGAAATGGATACAATGATTTTGGACATCTCTCTGAGGAGATGTGCTATATAGGGTAACAGTGAAGCGGCGGTGAGCTGAAGGGAGATAGAAGGTGAGGCCAGTTCTTTCGTGTTTATTTCTAAAAGACAACTCTAGCATGTTCATTATTGGAAAACCCAGTAGAGGGGAAATTTTTGTTGCAAGAAAGATATTTTCTAGGTTGATATTATGTAGGTGAGGGTATGGATTCAGAGTTTGAACGTGGGGCACAGATGTTGACAGATGGAAGGAGTAATACAGATACAGGTGCAGGTAAATCGGTAGATTTGGTGGTAGGTAGGTGGATTAAAAAAGCCTTTCTAAATGTCTTTTTTTTAAAACAAATATACCAACTAGGATAAATAAAATGTATTTCCATTTAACAATACTTGATAATGAAAAGAAATGAAGTACTCATACATGCTACAACGTGGATGGGCCTTGAAAATATACGCTAAGTGAAAGAAGCCAGTCACAAAGGGTCACGTATTGTATGATTCCACATTTATGAAATGTCCAGAATAGGCAAGTCCATAGAGACAGAAAATAAAATGTATGGTTGCCTGGGGGTTGGGATGGAGTTGGGGGGAAACAGGAAATGATGGTTAATGGATACAGGGTTTCTTTTGAGATGATGAAAATGTTCTAAAATTTATTTCGATGGTTGCCCAACTCAATATATTTAAAAAAACATTGAATTACACCCTTTATGTGGGTGAATTGTAGGCTATGTGAATTTTACCTCCCAGAAGCTATATAAAACCAGCTAAGAATAGACGGGATTAAGGAGAAACAGGAACATGTGAAATAGATATCTAGAAACATAAGAATGTGAATTGACTAGGGAAATTAGAATTGCTGGCCAGGATTAAGGGAGCATTTGTGGTTGTAGTTATAAATAAAATGAGACCAGTCAGCATGTCGGAGGTGGTGCCCAGCCATATTCAGGTGCAGGTTAGGTAGAAGAGTTGCATTTAAAACCAGTGTTGAGGTTTTTCCAGGCAACATGGTAAGGGAGAACCGTGGACTCCAAGACAGGTAAGGAGGAAAGTAAAGATGTGAAGGGCATTGGGGACTTGATCCTAGTGGGATTGAAGGTTGTTTTGGGAAAGAGGATCAGAGAGTGGGGTACTTGAAAATGAGAATTCAGAAGTGATAAAGTTACTTGTAATGAAAGGTCCAGGACTTCGTAGAGGCGTTGGCTGTGGTAGAATGGAAGACAAGATGATGGGCGGAGAAGAGGTAGAAGAGCCGCCCTTTCTACTGATTTCCCTTTTCAGATGTTCTCTCTGCCCTTCCTTTTTTTGTGTGTGAAAGATCCAACTTAAATTTACATCCTCCATGAAAGGGTTCAACTAACATTCTCCTGACGTTTCAAGGTCCACACTGGTCTCCAGTCATGATATCAGCCTTCCCCTCCTTCACCACCCCTTTAATCTTTTAACATACCTGTTCTTTATTTCCCATAATTACCAACGTCTTCGCTATAGAAAGCACTGGCACCTCCCCTTTAATCTTGATTTTTACTTTTTGTGAAAGTGGGTTTTTTTGATTCATCATAGGAAATAGCCTTGGTTATTTAAACTTCAGTGTTATTTCTTAGACTTCTTGAATTTAAATAGAGACATTTGGGGCTGTCACTTTTTTGGTCTGCCTTAAAATCTTGTTGTATTAGGAAATTTGGAGTCTTCTGTCTATAGTGTGAGTTTCCCCAGGTCTGAACTCTTCCCTTTTTTGTTTCATCCATGTTCTGGATAAGTTAACACCATGGTTCTTCTGAGCTCTGTACATTTAATCAGTCACTTCAGCACGTTTCCACCAGGTGTAGCCTAGGCCCCTCCAACTCTATTAACATGTAAAATTTGTTGTCTGTCTCCAAAAATTGTTTCTCTTTCTAAATTCCTGCATTGAGTTGATGCCTTCATCCACCCACTCATTCGAAGCAGCTATGTTCCTCCATCTCATGTTCTGCCGGTCCTGCCTACTAAAGGGCTTAAATCTGTTCTTCATCTCTTGCACGTCGTTCAGTTGTCTCTCACCTCTTTTCCCTAGATTCTTGGAATAAGAGCCTAACTACTATTCAGTGTCCTCTGCCTCCTTCCTTTCCTGTATGCTATTTGCTAGAGGGGTCTTTCAGAAATGAACATGAGGATCATCCCTGGTAAAAATTTCTCCGTGGTTTTCCCACCACTCTAGATCAGAGTCCAGGTTCCTTTTCATGGCATGTAAGACCTGGATTGCCCCGGCCTAACTGTTCAGCCTTCCAAACCTCATTTTTTTCTTTTTTAATGGATAGCAATCTGTATTCATACAGATTCTTTCTTGCTGCTTCAATAATAAACCTCATCTTTTCTCTCCTTGATTCTCATCAAAAGACATTCTGTTGCAATTCTCAGAACAACACACTTTACTGCTTCACTTTGCTAATAATATAATAGGCCTTTCCAGAAGCCGCTGTTCTCTTTAACCAGTAATGTCCTTCCTTAAATTGGCCTTGAATGTTCTTCCTTTCCTTTGGGACCCGGTTCAGACATTCCCCTGGGACTCCCGCTCAAATTCACACACACTGACTTTGTCAGTTCCACCTTTGTCACTATAATAGTGTGTGCCGTCTCCTATAGCAATTGACATTTGTCTGTTTCTACTAGGTTATGTCCTGTTTGAAGGAAAAGATTATTATTTTTTTAAATCTTTATATCCCCAGCACATTAAATATGTTAATAATGTAAAGCTTAGATGTTCAACATATGTATGAATAAATGAATTTTTTAAAGTTTTTAACTCTAGAAAACTTGTCAGGTATTTCACGTCATACTTCCAAACAAAATGAATAATTGCTTTGAATGTCCTTTAGACTTGGGTAACTCACTGTGTATTCCATTGGTATATGCATCATGACAGCTTTCCTAATAAAAATAAAAATGAAATTTAGCTCTTATGCCTACCAAGGGCTTTTGCCACCTGATATATTTTTTAATTATAAAATATTATAAAAGCAGTACTTTTTTGTTCACTGCAAAACAACAGAAGAGAAAAAAATATCTAATTCCACCACTTCTGTGCCCTGAAGGCCAACATTTGGAGCTGTGGGAATTCTGTTGGGGGAATCTGTAAGCTTTGTTGGTCCGTAAAGGGTTAAAAGGAAATCAGCTTATTTACAAAAGAGGGAAAGAATTTGAATAATATTTTAAGTAAATCCCAAATACAAATATCCACATATATGGAATAGATGAATTAGGCTATGTTTTTCTCTTTATAAAAAATGTGCTTTGTAGGAGTTTTAAATATATGGGTACTGTAAAAGTTAACCCTGTTAAAAGAACCTGTATGTACCCTCAAATGCATGTTATAAAAAACTCAGAGATATGTTGCTAGAGATCGGTTTATATTTTATAAAGAATGATTGCCCATTTGCTCTCTTCTGTGCAAGATTGAGGTTGGCCTTGCTTCCTTTGGCAGCTGTCAGATTGGTAGCTGAGGAAGCCATCATTATGGGGAAATCGGGAATAGGACCTTCCCATTGTCCTGCAAAGGTCTGTTTCCTCTTAAAGGTTCATCTGAACTTAATTCTTCTGTTACAATAAGATGCTTTGAACCCCTTCCTCATTTTTCTAGTGTTATTTAAAACTTGCCATTGGCCCCTTGAGCATATAGTTAGGTACTGGAATGTGGCACAACAAGTATTTAACAGAGTAAACATTTACCGGTTTCATCCTTGAGTAAAGCTGGTGGGAAAGTAAAGTTCAATTTGTTGAAGCGTGCTTCTCTATATGATGACTCTAATGAAGGAGGCTTGTACGTGGGTGCACATTTTAAGTTGCTTATGTTGCGGCTCTACGATTTCTTTAAAAGGTGGGAGCAAGGACATATCTTAGGTGCCTTGTTGTCCCTTGTATGGTATGTACTCAATATATGTTCACTAAATGATATGAAGAATGTTAGTTTGCCATGAATTTTATATCAGTCTGAGATAATAGTATAAGCTCTGTAATAAGTTCATTGTCTGGGATTTCCTAAGGAGAGTGTAAAGAGTCTATGGGGTCTTGGCCTTGTTCATCCAGTTCATCATTTCTGGCTTTTCACTATGGTAATTAGCATTTCTCAACTTTAGGCCTGACATATGGAAGCATAATTTTTTCCCAGTTACCAAAGTGCTTGACTCTAAACAGTGGTGGATATTGGGGGACCAGGAGAGGCCAGTAAGATCTCAATGATCAGAAAAGAAAAATGTGTTTAAGTGAGATATTTAGTGTTAGGATAATTATCATCTGTCAAAATAGATGCGTAGAATAATAATTTCAGCACTTAACTGTGTGCCAAGCTCTGAGCTCATGCTTATGTACTTTATCCCGTTTAATCTCAACAAGAGGCAGGTATTACTATCCCCATTTCTGAGGCATGTGTCCAAGGTTGCTCCTATGTGAGATCCTTTTCACTGAATGGTATTTCTCTTTAAGCATTTAAAAGAAGGTACTCTGTTTAAGTAAATACCAAGGCGGTGAGTCTTCATGTTAAGAGTTATAAACTGATGCACATAACATTTTCCAGTCTACTCTGTTTGGTGCCTAAGTCTGACAGAATAGCATTGGACCATATGTCCTGAGGAACAAAAACTGAAGTAGAAATTCTTGTCTGTCATATTAGTATTAATTGTTTATACAGAAAATCTAGGAGCAAATAGGACTTGTTAAATGTTTGCTAAAGTGAGTGGAAGTGATTGAAACTGTAAACATAAAATAATATGCTGGGGACAAAAAGATGAAGTATTGGGTTTGCTCTCTGGTGGTTTTTCTGTCAGTGTCACGCAAGCATTTTTCTCACCATTGCCAGTTGATGGTCATAACGCACAACTTGCTCAAAGGCATTTCTGCAGTACATGGGTAAATGGCACATTCTGACAATATCTGGAACGTTTTCCTTTATTAGAATAACTTGTTGGTCATAGTATTTGCCTTGTGATGTTTATATTTGCAGAGAAATAAATTGAGAGAGACCACGATACCTGTTACTTAAGTTGTGAACCACAACAGATCCTCCTTTTCCATGGCATTATAAATGATGGGTTGGATTTGATTCTTACAGCATAAGCACAGCCCTGTAAATGGGAAATAAAGGCATTGTCACTTTCAGCGGCAGCACTGACTTCATCCGTTTTGCCACCTTTGGGGAAGTGAATAGAAGGCGACTGGCTGGGCACGCAGCATTGTTCAGCAGTCATGTCGGCATGGCAGTTTACACGTTATGCTGTGCTTTGAAGAGGGACTTGTAAAAATAAACTCTACGTTTGTGCATGGATCTTTATTTTATAAACATTAAAGTAATGCTTACTGCGTAATAACTGCACAAAGCATTGTAATGACATAGAATCAAAGAAACCTCCCTCTTCACTGGATTTTCTGGGTCATTGACCCCATTTTTTCCTAGTAAAAAGTCAAATTAAGACTTAGAGTAAGAAGTTTTCTTCTAAGAGTACACCTGAAATGACCTTCAGTTGGGTCAAATAGTTCAGTTCTTTATCTCATTACTTCTTTTATCTCAGCGCACATGTGTTTCTCAAGTATTTTGAGTGGTAAACAGCTACTAGTCAAGGCTATAGAAGGAGATTCTGACATACTCTTTCCAAAATTTGGTATATTACAATTTCTTTTTGGAGCTTATTTTGACCTGTACCTATATTAGGTAGATGTGTATACATAGTGTGTGTCTCCAGGACTGCTTGCCCTGCGTTGTTACTGGGCCATCACATTTTTCTGCTAGGTAGACAGGCAAACGGTATGAAATTTGAAGGTTTGGGGTTGAATTTCATTTTGCTTCAAGCCCCACAGGAAATAATTGGAAATAGAATATGCTGTCTTCTGTGTTATTTTATTTAGACTTTAATTTTTATTGCCTTGCAGGTACTCAAGGAGTAATTGGGCTCCAGGCCCCATCCACTGGTCTTCTTGGTGCCCGACCTGGCCTGATCCCACTCCAGCGCCCGCCAGGAATGCCTCCACCTCACCTGCCACGCTTTCCTTTGATGCCACCTCGTCCCATGCCTCCGCATATGATGCATAGAGGTCCGCCACCAGGCCCCGGGGGCTTCGGGATGCCTCCGCCTCATGGAATGAAAGGTCCCTTTCCTCCCCACGGCCCCTTTGTCCGGCCCGGTGGAGTGCCAGGGCTCGGGGGCCCAGGGCCAGGCCCAGGGGGTCCCGAGGACAGAGACGGAAGGCAGCCGCCGCAGCAGCAGCCGCCGCCGGCACCGCAGGCGCAGCAACAGCCACCGACGCAGCCACCGCAGCCGCCGCCGACGCAGCCACAGCCGTTTAGAAACGATAACAGGCAGCAGTTCACTTCAGGTAGAGACCAAGAAAGGTTTGGAAGAAGATCTTTTGGAAATAGGGTGGAAAATGACCGGGAACGGTATGGGAACCGTAATGATGATAGAGAGAATAGTAATCGTGAAAGGAGAGAGTGGGGAAGAAGGAGCCCTGACCGGGACAGGCACAGAGACTTGGAAGAGAGAAATAGACGCTCTAGTGGGCATCGAGACAGAGAGAGAGATTCTAGAGATAGAGAGTCTCGTAGAGAGAAGGAGGAAAACCGAGGCAAGGAGAAGCCTGAGGTGACAGACAGGGCAGGCGGTAACAAAACCGTTGAACCTCCCATTAGCCAAGTGGGAAATGTAGACACTGTTTCAGAACTTGATAAGGGGGAGTCTGAGTCTGCAGTTGTAAAACCTTCTGAAGAGTTACCTGCTGAGGCTACCTCATCCGTTGAACCTGAAAAGGATTCTGGCTCAGCAGCCGAGGCTCCTCGTTAGAGACTGGAATTTGTCCACATGTGACAGTGACACTTCCTGGAGTGTAGAGCTTGAAGTGTACAGATGCTGTATTATACTTGCTCCTGCTATATCACAGCCCCGCAGTAGTTGGTGGGGAATTGTAAGCAATTTGATTGCTTCCCTTCTATTTAAAAATAGCCACAAAATAACAAAAAATACTGAAAATATGAATAAATATTACCCTTTTTGCTGTAACTTTTTAAAAGTTTTGACTTTAAAAAGTTTACAAATCGTAATTAGAAGTGCTCTCTATTTTTTTTTTTTAATTTAAGACAAGGTAACGGTGAAAGCTCCTCAAAAACAATAGGGATGTTTTTAATAAACTCTATTTTCGTAACAAACTTTAATGTGTGCTATTCTTCCTACACTGCATTAAGGTGGAAAAGGATTGTTCACCATCAAAGTTTGAGCTGTTAATACTGTGTTGGAGTCTAAATTAGACTTGTATATTTGATGGAAATAGACATCTTTATGTAGTTAGTCTCAAACACTTCATTTGTAATATTTTTTATTTTTAGCCTTTCAATCATAAGGCAAAGGTTAGTGGTTTTAATGTTAAGTGAAAAGCTTGTTTTGGAATTCAGTCAAGGTCTTCTTTTTTTGCCATTGACTTTGTGGTAAATGTTGCCCTAAATAATTGTAAAAAATTTTTTTCGCTGGGGGGAAAAACTGGACCCCAACATCACCCGTTGTACTATAAATTATCTGATTGCCTGGGTATTACTTATTTAGAAAGAAGGTTGGGTGTTTTTCTTAACCATCCCATTAAATTTTTCAAAAGGGTGAAAGAAATCAAGGTTAGTATTTGCATCCTAAAAGCTTATGGTCTTACCTGTTTAAGGACTTAAATGCAACCTATTGTTTCTATACAAGCCTCGCCTGTTGCCTTTCTTTACCATTTTTTAAAGTCCCCTGCTGGGCAGAGGTAAACTGAACTTTTTGCCACTTAAAAGTACTTTCTCTCTTTTCCTTAAAATTGTTGGGTTAACTAGGAAAAATAGTCGTAGGTTATCCAAGAGCTATTACATGAAGACATCCAAAGTCAAATCAGACCTATACCTGAAATAGTACAGAAAAGCAGTTACATAAAGCTGCTTACCTAGTGCCAAGGAAAAGACCGTTAACATAATCCTAGTACTTTCGGCCTTGAAGCTTTTTTCTTCTTAAATCACATTTTTAAACTGTCATTGTTTCAGTGTGCCTAAGATAACTTTTTTCTTTACCCCCATCCCCAGGCGCGAAGCTGCTTTATTACTTTGGTTTTGAGTTTTCTGCAGCAAGACCTTTGTTTTGATGGGGGGAAAGGTATTTATCTAGGGCAGTGTTCTTGAGTCCCTGCCTTTGGAAAGTAAGAGAAAATCTGGTTTCATATATGCAGATTTGAGTTATAAAATTTAGTTGGCCCACTGAGAAGTTTAAAAGTCCCAGCTGAAGCTGCTTTTGGAAACAAAAATACACCTGATTGATTAGTGTTCAGATTTCAAGGACTCGCAGCCCTGTATTTCCAATTGAAAGTATTAAGGTCACCCTATTTGCACATGGCAAAACCCCGAAAGTACCAAGTGGTAGTAATTACACTTGAGGCTTTAAAGGACACAAGCAAGTCCTGTATTTGAGTCTTATCCCATTTATGTAACAAAACTGTACATCATGAAATCTGTTTGTTAGTGTTTGTTTTTAAATTCCCTACCTGATGGTAGTTGTAACCATTATTGTGAGCATACTGTTATCACCAATTTAAAACTTTGAAAACAAACACACACTACAAATTCTTACTCTAAATTAGCTTTTCCTCTCCTAAGTGACCTTCGCTTGATAAAGTCCATCATATAATTTATGACCAACCAAAACTGTTGCTTATCTGGCTTCCCTATCAGAAGTAATATTATTATAACCCACCGTCAAACCTGAGTTAGATTAACACTTAAAAGCCTTCTCTTACAGGTACCTATTTCCATTAAGAGAAACAGACTTGAATTCACTAACTGGGTGTGTCAGTTCTTGTATTTAAACAAACAGAACCCACAATCAAACATTTCTTTGCTTCCACCTTACAGTGGCATAATGTATTTCTTTAAGGAGCTTATCTGAAAGCAGATTGTGCCAACCTCTACTTTTATTATAAACTAAACGTTCACAGTTCTACAAAAATGCAGTATGTGCTATTTGACAGGTAGGTAAGTCTTCTCAGCTACCTGAAGCTCTAACTAACTTGCCATTCACAATTTCACTGAAAGTTATCAAAGGGCTCTCTTAAACTGCAACATCTACTTTTTAAAATAAAGGTACCACTTTAATTTCCCTAAAGCTAACAAAGGATAGCCTATTTGTCTGAGATTAAAGTTCAGCTTAGTCTTAGCTAAATGTACCAGTTGCTAACATTTTAAACATTCTGATCTCATTTAAAACAAACACTTTCAAAAAAGAGCTCTATGAAAGTTAATACCCGTCAACATATTACTCAATCTGTTCCATTCAAGCTCTGTGTATCAGTATCAGAGCTAATTTAGAATTTCAATTTAGATACTTTAATAGGCTCAAAATACAGTAGTGCCACAGAGAATGTTTATTGCAGGCTTGAGAACTGAAGAAATTCAGACAAATAATATCCATATGTGACTAAGTTTGGCAAAATACAGAGACCGCTGAAACAAGACACTGAGTATGAGTCTTACAAAATTATACAAATCTTCAAGTGATCATAAATCAGTTCTTATTACAGGTACTTAAAGCAATTAAAAGTCACACAAAATACACTTTTAAGGTTACAGTGTTTAATGTTTCTCTAGTTAAATTTCTACAACTAGCAAGATAACGTGAGTTACTAGGACTCAAGACCACCTCCTAGGGAATGTTTATTGGGCGATCCCAATTACACCACAGGCCAAACGACTTCCAGCGTTTCCTGTCTTTGTACTTTCTTCATTTCCACCTCTGCCCAAGTCATCTGGTTTTTCATGGACCTTTAAAAAATTTTAAGAACACATTAACTTAGGGCTATCAAGCAATTATCATATCTTCTCAACAATACCCAAAGACTTAAGAACCATTTAATATTAGAAAATGACATGTTAAAATAATTTTACTAGGAGGAAAGTATACTAATATTTAATCTAATAGTAAAAAGTAGAAAACTACTCCTCAAAGCTTTTTCTTGACAATGCAAAGAAATAGTTACCCTCAAACACTAGGTAAGCAGCGCTATCTCTAAATGAAATACAAAAAAACCTATACAATAGGTTACACGGCTGCCACATGCTGAATCCAACACGAGAAATTCTAGTAATCTCAGTTACAGTAGTCATTCTTTTATTGTATAAATTGCTTTGAGGGGGAAAAGTAAACAAAAAAGAACATCAAAATCATGCCTAATTACGGACCCATAAACGAGGTAATCCTAAAAATATCTCGACGTATTCGAGCAGTAGTATTTTAAATTTTGCTCATCAAACACTGATATGTGATTTTTCTGCTTCACAACTACAGGTGAAGAAAATTCTAAGAATAAAAGGGTCAACTGAAAGGAGGTGTCTACTGAATGTTAACTGTCCTCTGGGGCAGGCAAAAGGGAGCCTATCCTAGGTGGTGTTCTGTATGAACCAGATGCAGCTCTACGTAACTTGGGGCAACTGCTTCCCACATATTAAACAAGTGATGATAACCTGCAGACATGAATGAGTATTAATTAGTATTGAGGTCCATCCGATTTCAGACTTAAGATGCTCTGGTTAACTACAAGGGGGAAACCCAGCAGTGGCAAGAAAGTCTGGCCAACTAGATGAAGACCACTCCTGTTTCTGTAACACAGATCTAATTAATACGATCTAATGTAATCTACTTTATTACCGCATCTTAGCAAAACAGTGTTCTTAACTGACCTAGATCATTAATTCTTCTTCACTGTCATCATCTAATAACTGCTTTTCCTAATCTGAACTAAAAGTACAATTTATATGGATCCTTAGAAACCAGGACTAATAATCATGAAATCATGAAAACATAGGTGACCATGTGTTAGAAGTAATTTTATGCATATTCTTCTTATGTGAACACTTACCACCATTGTGCGGCCAATGATGGAATGGTCTCCACAGAGTGAGATTATAGAATCTTCAATACACACTTCGGCCACACCATTTTGGTCAGCCTTCACATTGCCCAGGTCTCCAACATGCCTAACATTGAAAAAGCGTTAGAGGGATTAGGACTGGTTTCTATTTAACTTTACTTCATGAGCTAAATTAAAAATGGACTGAGTCAGATATGTAAAGGTGGGCTAAGAGGTGGATATAGTCTATATCAAATAGAACCCACTTTTCCAGACTGACAAAACGCTGAAAAACATGTAAGTTTAAAAACAAGTAACTAGATGTTCTAGACACACAGCTCTTCAAACACAGGCTTCAAGTCTATAAAGCAATGCTCTGGGAAGAGTGGTAGGATGGGGTGCACCTCTAATTTCACAGGTAAAGGACCAAAGGGTAAACTCTAAGTTACTGAGTTACGCCTGTTATTTCCTGGCATGGCAGAGCTATGCCCCTAGGCCTCTGATATAAAAATAAATTAATCCTTGTCCTTAAATTTAATATTTTCCTGAAAGGCTCTCAGAAAACAAACACAAATGGGAGTCTCACTGAATTTTCAACATCAAATTTTTATCTACAAACCTTCCAGTGTTTCACAATGGTTTATTTTGCTAGTGGTTGACAGTACTGTTATTCATGACATTTCCTGTATTAGATCCCTTTGACACTTGTATGAGCTCTATATTCAATAAATGCTACAAAACCAAATCGTTTTAAGTGTCCCTATTTAATTCCTTAGCCCAAGGAGTAAGCCATTCCAGCACTTGGGGGCAAGGGGTTACATGGGGGCAACAAACTCAAGAGCAGAGGTGCAATTATCTTAGCATGCAATCTGCAGGTCATATACCCATACTGCCCCCTCAAAGCCGTCGCTATTATTTCAAAAAGAGTTAAGATCACTCACCTCTCTTCATCCTCTGGCCCACCGTGTTTTTTGGATAGAGGGTTAAAGTGAGGACCTGCACTGGTACAGCCTGTTTACGAAAAAAAAAAAAAAGTGCTAAATTATGAATCAAAATTCCAAAGTAAGTTCTCAAAAGAAACTGGTCATTGCTAAAAACCTCAAATGGAGAAAGTACTGACCCACACTGTGACTTCTAGGCTAATAAAAACAGAAAGCAACACATTAAACAAAACGGGCAGGGAGTAAAGACATTCTAACTACTGTGTAACACTGGTGAAGTTAAATTAATACCCTTCTCTGGGCTCTGGTTTCTTCACTGCCCTGTAAAATGAGAAGGCCAAGACTTGATCTTCAGTGGTTCTTCTGTTAAAATCCCACGATTATGATCCTACTTCATTAGACAACAGCACACCTCAACTAGCAACATACTACCAGGCAGCTCTCCTGTTTATGGCCTTTACTTTGTGCGTGCAGAATATAAAACGGCACCTTAATCCAAGGGCTGCTGCCCGGCACAACTCTGGGGCATTCAGACTGTATTCTGTAAAAATGGCACTCCAGTGCACCAGGGAACAGCATTCACATAGAACACAACCACAACAATGCAGGAGGCTCTTTCATGACATGGTTCTTCATTCAACAGCTGACAGAAAGTTTCCCCTGTTTACAGCTTTTATCCATTCTCTACCCAGGGAGAAGACATGCAGGTTACAGAAAGTAGCACAGTAAGTCAAAGCCACAGAGCAATCACCTCCCAAAGCAGAAGCAGTAAAACCAAAAAAAAAAAAAAGACTTGAGGAATTGTTTTTTAATTAATAATTTATTTTGGCTGCACCGGGTCTTCCTTGCGGCATGCAGACTCTTAGTTGCAGCATGCATGCGGGATCTAGTTCCCCAACCAGGGATCCAACCCGGGCCCCCTGCATTGGGAGCGTGGAGTCTTACCCACTGGACCACCAGGGAAGTCCCAGGACTTTTTATAATTGTTGAAATGGATCAAATCTGATCATTAAATCACTATTTACAGAAACCAAATTATGGAACATTAAAAACAAGTTCTAAGAGGGGATATATGTATACATATAGCTGATTCACTTCACTGTACAGCAGAAACCAACAAAACACTGTAAAGCAATTATACTCCAATACACACACACACACACACACACACACACGTTCCAGCACAATGAATTAAGTTCTCACCATAAAAAATCTAAACACTAAGTTTACTCAAATATGGCAATTTAACCCATAAGCTTTTGTTGACTTGCTTCTAAACCCAACTTGAGAAAATGGAAGCACAATCCAAAGTGTGAAGAGTTTACACCCCCTCATCAGTTTGTACCTTGCGCCCCCCCCCCCCCCCCCGCAAGGCCCTTAGGCTAGAGGCGCAGAGCTACCTCGCAGGGTTATGCAGATAAATGCACCCCGCTTGCCACACCTGCCCTCAAGCCCCAGCTCACCAACACCTGGGAGTAAAGGGGAAGGTCAGAAAGAAGCTGCGTTTTTACTTAAAACACACCTGAGACTCTTACATAATCAACCCATAATCATGACACAAAACATCAACTCCTTCTCCTTCCATTCCACACGGAAGAGTCAAAAGCCATTTTTATCCCTGAGATCGACTTTAGTAGTCATATTAACTTTTAAAAAAACTGTCACAAGTTTTTAATGTTTGGGGGTAACTCTACTCAGTGTATCTTACTAGGTGAAATAACTGTCAGTCACTAAACCAGCACAGCACCCACCTTGTGTATTATCTCCAAATTGATGGACATGGAATCCATGATCGCCTTCAGTCAATCCTGTAATGGATCCCGATACCACGACCGTCCCATCTTCCTTTATTCAAAGAAAAGTGCAAGAAGTTTGAGACAGCAAATGCTTCTGAACAAAGAAAACAGTTGAATTATCTTTACCACTCACAGGAAAGTGAAAAGAACATGGACTCAGGAGTCGAAAACTGTGTCCAAATCCCAGGTCCGCCACTTTCTAGCAGTGAACCTCCAGCAAGCTGCTAAGCGACTCTATTCATACGTAATATGAGTAAGTTCTTGTTTATTATGTAAATACTTCGAATACGTCATACTTGCGCGTAGTGAGTGTATGTGTACAAATCAAACTTTTGAACCCAAATGTTAGCACATCATACACTTTTTAGCACCCTACTTTCTTCATGCACTCTTCTATGTTAGCAATCATACAAATCTGCCTTAAAAAGAAAAACAATATCCAACTTGCTACCCTAGAATCCCTGTTCTCCACTCTCCACCAGAGGGGTGTTTACCCGTTTCCAGCGTGGATATCTTTGATTTACAGCCAGAAAATATCCTACCTCACTGCCCCTGGGGGACTGATCCTAGTCCAAACAGAAGTACTGCTTTCTCAAGTCTTTTTAGGCATTGAAACCTAGATAACCTTTCCACTACGGAGACCAAAAAGAAAGGACAATGAAACACTAAAACAGGTGAAAAAAAACACACTGCAATTCAGGCAATGTGGATGGATAATGGTACCGCATGCTACATATAGAAATCAAAGAAGTTACTTCTACAGCTACAAAAAGATCTTAGGAAGTACAATGAAATAGACACAGCATCCACACCATATATTAACACACGACAGAGTCTTTGTTTTTTAAAAAGCCAGGGCCAACAGTTACAAGAGGTGTTAGCCTTGAAGATCGTACTTTCCACTGGCTAGATACCACTGCTCAACGGAAGTGGCCTGGCAACTGCTGCCTCTTGTGTTTCTTTTTGAGAACAGATACACTATGATTCTTCTACGTACAACCTTTAATTCTGGAGAACCCCAAATGTGAAAGTTATTCCCCCAAACACGCCATGTTATCAAGAGCACAGACAGACAAACATGGCAGGTTCTTCCAAGCCTCCACTTAATTGGTAATGCATAGAGCACAAGAAGTTCAACAGTGAGCTGCCTGGGTACAACCCTGCAGGGACCAGGCTATTGTCTCAAATGAGTACAACAGGTCAGGGAAGCAGGAGGAATGTAAGCCGGTCCAGCACAGCGCTGCCCTGGGCTAATGAAGGCTCAGTATGGGCAGATCTCCAGATTTTTCAAGAGAAGCTAAGAATTTGGACTTAATAGGTGAAAATTTACGATTTTTGAAAACTGGAAACTAATCCAAACTTTTAAACACTCAATAGGCCAAGAAATACAGTTTATCGTCAATTTAATACATCTGCATATCCAAGGGTCTTTATCAGGTACAAAGAGCACCACCAAAATGACGCTGGAACTTAAAAGAGGGGCCATAGAAGCTGCTCAGGGAAGGTGGAAAAACCAGTTTAACTTCTGAATGCAACACCACGAGCCGTTTTCTCAGTGGCCACAGGGAAAGAATCCCTCAGAGGCTTCTTAGGTTCTCTAGTGGAGAGAGGATGGACAAAACAAAGTCTTGCAAATGAAAACAGCAAAATTCAGTCAAATGTCAAAGACCCTTTTCTAGAAAATTTGGAAACCACCTAAAGGAAAAAATTAAGCTCAAATATAAGCTCTCTCTCGTTTAAATCTCACAGATGGGGGACACTTACCTAGATTACTTTGCATGTCCTCTCACATTTCCATAAACCACTTTAACGACTAAATCTCATTCATATTCCCTCATGATTAACAAGCCAACATAAACAATTTTCCACCCACTGGTAACCTCACTAAGATTTGGGGGGACAGGCTTATTACAAGCACCTTCCTCACAACACCTGTGTTTTGCAGTATCATCAATGAGTATGTCTGTACACTTTATTTTACAAGATTTGTTCAGGGGTTTATCCACCTCCATCTCAGTTAACAGGCCCACGGGTAGAGAAATTTCAAAGTCACTTTACAGGGAATTTGTTTAAACGAATGCTCCAAGCACAGAAATGACAATTCCATGCAATGGAAATACTCTAGGTGTCCTAACGTTGGACTTCCAAACCTCATCCACTACCCTCTACCAACAGGAATTCTCAATCCTCCGTGCACTGTTAAGAACCACTTTGGAAGCTTTAAAAAGAGCAACACTCAGACTGCATCCCATCAGGTTTTCATGTAATTGATCCGGAGTTGAGCCCTGGTATCTGTATTTTAAAAGCTCCCCAAATGAGTCTGCTGTGCACCCAGAGTTAAAAATCGCTCCTCTGGAAAACCCCCAACCATGGAGGCTGTTAGATCTCTGGCTTTTGGAGCTCTGACCAGGGCCATCCTCTTTGCCCTTAGAGGATGACCCTGACCTAGAGCAGGGGTCGGCAAACTTTCCTGTAAAGGATCACTGTCACCTACTCTTGTTTTCACGACCCTTTAAACACAAACATATAAAAGCATAAATATATAAAAGCCACTCAGCTCGACAGCTGTACAAACACCGCCTCGGGACAGATTAGGCCCGCGGGCCGCAGTCTGCAGACCCCCTAAACTAGAGAGTTCAAGGTGGAAAGTCCCAAACGGATACGGATGCTACGAGACCCAGACGGCCCAGCCGCATCCGCCACCCCCGGGTCTCAAGAAACGGCCAGGCCTCGGACTGCGCAACTCAGCATCCGCGGTATCTCAGGACCCAGAATCTGAGCCCGCAAGAAGGGCCACAGCGTCCTCAAGCACCTCAGGTCTCCGCCCGGGCCTACGGACGCCGAGGAGGCGCCAGGGCAACCGGCTTTCCTCCCACGCTTTCTCTCCTTCCGAAACTCGCGGTGGTCGGCACCCACCGGGCCGGCCGGGCGTTCCCTCCCTACACTCCCGCCCAGGCCTCGCCACGCACAGCCGCTGCCGGGCTCGCCCGGTGACTCAGCACTCCGCGGCCGCGCGCGGCTGTCGGCTCTGAGGGCGCCGCACGTCCGAGGACCCGGGGGGCGCCGACCCGCCGACCCACGCGCCGGGGGCGTGGCGAGGTCGGCCCGAGGCCCCGCCAGCCGCTCGCGGGCACAGGTGTGCGGGCACGGCCTCGCCGCCGGTCTCCCCCCGCCGGTTCTTGCCTTTTGTTCGAAGTGGATGGTACCCTGCACCGGGCCGTCGCCCTTCAGCACGCACACGGCCTTCGTCGCCATGACTCACGGGGACGCGCTCCGGTCCACTGCGAAGACCACAGAAGAAGCGGGAAACACTGCCGAAGATGCCGACGCAAACCGAGGACGCAGCACCGCGCCGAGCCGCGGCACCTTTATATGTCGGGCTGCCGAACCCCGCCCACCCTGGCCCGGAACCAATCGCCGCCCGCGTTCTCAGCCCGCTCCCCACGGGACGCGAGTGGCCTGGAATCACCGGGGGCGGGGTCAAAGGGCCGCTTGGGGCGCCTTGCCTTTCGCGCTGCCGGCTCCCCCCGCCCGGCGCCCGTAAAATGCCCAGAAACCTGGAACGACGAAAAACAACAGCTCTTCTCCTCCAAAAGGTGTAGTCCGTGGATTGCAGTACACAAAATAAGGAAAATGAGGTATACGCGGCACGCCTTGAAGATCTGAAGTCCCTTTGTCTGGAAATGTAGTTAGTTATAACTGACTTTGTTCATAATATTGTCGCATTTGTTTTTTTAGAAGTTGGGACTGTCAAGCTGGGTGCTTTTGATAGCTTTTACTTTTTAATTGTCTTGTGTTTTGGGTTTCGGAGGGTATGTAAAGTCGACGCATCTCAGTCCCTGGTCTCACCTTTTCTTCCCCGCAATTTTCGTAGTCCTAAACGTATAGAGCTCCTTGGTTATCAGAACTGTGTATTCTTTTCGAATATTTCCTGTTTGGCAAGGCCGCAAACGTGAAAATACCAAAGAATGTCAACTGATTGATTTCTCCATACCTCTGCGTTTTGTCTGACTCTGCTGCCCCAAATGTCAAGGAAAAGGGTAGAAGGGGTGAATAATTTATGATACCTCCGTACCTCAGAGTATTTCTTATCCTTCAAGGACAAGACTTCAAAAACATGAAATGAGCAAACAGTACAAACTACTTCTGTGGGTTTTTATTTAAAAGTATAAACATATTTACTTGTGCGCTCAGAAATCTAGAAAGATGTACAAGAGACTATGGGTGGGTACCTTTGGGGAGTGCGAATTAAACTTTTACTAATGTTCTCTCAAAAAATTTTTTTACGATAGATGTGCATTTGTCTGCCACAGTTTGGCTTAGAATGAGAATTCCCCTCCCCCCCGCCAACACACACACATACTTTTGTTGGCAGAACAGTTTGATAAACCAGGGGGCTGGGGAGGGGGGCATCAAGAGAAGGATTTTCATCTTCCCTCCCTTCGGGGCTGCCTGAATAACAAAGATGAGTGAACTGTTTTCAGAGGTGAGGTTAATTTAACCTGGAAGCATGCCTTAGACTTACCCAGAAAACTCATTAAACTGCAGGTTGCTATGTTTCTGACTCAGCGAGTCTGGGGTGGGAACCTGGAATTTACATTCCTACCTTGTGCCCAGGTAGCGCTGATGCTGGCACTTTGAGAAACTCTGACTTGCAGGTGTTTTTCACGCCCAGTGAAGTATGCAAGTTGAGGGCAAGAGCTGGACCTACTTGACTCAAAAGAGGAGATAGAGAAAGCATCCCGAAAAGAAACTTGGAGTCAAGGGGACCCAATAAGGGACACACCTAAGGGAGAAGAGCTCTGGCTACTGGGGATTTCTGTTTTTGTTTTGTGGGATTGAAATCCTTCCCATCTCCCCATGAACTCCAATGCAATCTGCATTTCCCTCTAATGCTCTGTAGGGAGGATTTAGTTGTAAGGATGATGAAACACTGACACGTAGTTCAAGGCCAGAGTGAAACAAGGCAGAAGCTGATTCAGCCACATCTTGGCTGTCCATTACTTATTTATTGAATTACACCCTTGGACTCAAAGGCATCTTCTGTCAGAGATACACAATCCACATTTTTTTATCATCCTCTTGAAAGTATACATATTGGTAATTTTGCTTGTACTTACTAGCATTTCCCAGATAGCTGACTTGTGCTAGGCAATTGCATAAATGTGCAAATTCCAGCCACAGGGTCTTTGCCCAAGGCCAGAGTTTCTCTTTGGCTTCAAAATTCCAGGAAGTTGGAATCAGATTTCAGTTCGCTGGCCAACAAAGCAGCCCATGTACAGAGTGGCCCTGGGATCCTGAGTCCCTCCTCTTTTGAGATATGTAGACAAAGCCTGGGTCAGTGCCAGGGCTTGTGTCATGCAGGATTAGAGGACCCCTGGGGTTTATTCCTATGACCACCCTCACACCTGGGCAAGGGGGTCCCACACTTTAGAGGACTCTGTTCTGTTCCTCTCAGGCCATATTTCCCCTGGGGGGTGTTTTGCCAAGAAAATGCTTCCACCCAGAATTTTACCCCTCCTTCTAGAGCAAGGTTAAGGAATATAAATATGTGATGTTGAACAGTTATTTGTTTGCTTCTAAGGCAGCCTGTGCGGATGACTAAGTTAACCGTGTGTCATTCTGGCATTCCTGGGGATGAAAATCGGTGTTTGGGGACCTCTGTGGTTAAGAGGTAAGCAAGAAGGTAGACCAGGAATTCGGTCTGGCGTTTCCTTCCTTTTCTCTTCCTCTCCTTCCTTTCTTAGGACTCACTCTTCCCCTTTCTCCTTTATCTCATCTCTCTTTCCCCAAATCATTTTTTTCTTCTGTAATCCCAAGGTGATTCCCTCCTTTACACCTTCCTCATGCTCAGGAAATAAGTAGTTTTTTAATTTCCTTCACATCACACATCACAAAGGGATTGTCACCAAGACCTTTGTTGATGAAAAATATGTTTTTATATGAATTGTAGGAAAATGTCAGAACTAGGGAAAATACAAAAGAAGCAAAGTACAAAGAGAGAAGCTTTTTAAAATAGTTATTTATTTATTATTTGTGTTTTTGGCTGCGTTGGGTCTTCGTTGCTGCGCGCCGGGCTTTCTCTAGTTGCAGTGAGCGAGGGCTACTCTTCGTTGCGGTGCGCAGGCTTCTCATTGTGGTGGCTTCTCTTGTTGTGGAGCACAGACTGTAGGCGCATGGGCTTCAGTAGCAGCATGCGGGCTCAGTAGTTGTGGCGCACGGGCTCTAGAGCACAAGCTCAGTAGTTGTGGTGCACAGGCTTAGGTGCTCCGCAGCATGTGGGATCTTCCCAGACCAGGGATCGAACCCATGTCCCCTGCATTGGCAGGCGGATTCTTAACAACTGCGGCCACCAGGGAAGTCCCAAGAGAGGCTTTTTTAAATGCTAAGAAATAAATGCACTAATAACTAGGAAGCAGGGGCTTCCCTGGTGGTCCAGTGGTTAAGATTACACGCTTACAATGCAGGGGGTGCAGGTTCAATCCCTGGTAAGGGAACTAAGATTCCACATGCTGCATGGTGCAGCCAAAAAATAAAAACAAAATAACTAAGAAGCAAATTAAAAACAGTTAAAGGAAAAAAAAAAAAAAAAAAAAAAAAAACAGTTAAAGGCAGTATTAGCTAGTCCTACCTGCATATATTTAATGTTAGTAAATTCCAAAAACTGGAAGCTATTACCAGTAAACACTGTGAGAAGATTATATCCCAGAATCACGAAGTATCTGAGGCATTTTTTGTTTTGTTTTTTGTTTTTTGCGGTACGTGGGCCTCTCACTGCTGTGGCCTCTCCCGTTGCGGAGCACAGGCTCCGGACGCGCAGGCTCAGCGGCCATGGCTCACGGGCCCAGCCGCTCCGCGGCATGTGGGATCTTCCCGGACCGGGGCACGAACCCGTGTCCCCTGCATCGGCAGGTGGACTCTCAACCACTGCACCACCAGGGAAGCCCTCTGAGGCATTTTTGAAAGTTGGAGAGGGAAAGTTCTAAAAATTAATTTATATTGTTAGTAAACAGGAGTGAACAGCCTGGGATTAGAAATTTGCAAACTATAATTGAGAGTTAGCTGTATATTTAATAATCTTGGCTATAACCTGTCATACGGTCTCTGTTTAGCAGTTACAGCCTGGGCTCAGGCCCACTCTGGCCCACTGTATCATCTTGGGTAATTCTCTCTAGAACTCAGCTGTAATCAGAGGCACCTGGGTTGGGTACAGGGCTTGTCCACAGTGGCTGCACCTCAGAACCACCTGGGAGATTTTTGAAAACAGTGTGCTTGGGCCCAATTATATTCACATCTTCAAATTGCATATATTTAAACAGTAAATGCACATTACATTGCTGTAAGATACGTAAGATACCAACAATGGTTTTCACTGGAAATAGGCTGCTTACCTTGGCACTTTCCATCCCATGAAGAAAATAAACTTATATTTGATTAAACAAGCATAACCAGGTTTCTGTTACATGAGGTCGAAACAATTTCTAACTGACGAGATAAGAAGCCACAAAAGGAGTTTTAGCAGGAAGCAGCTTGATTGTGTTCATGGGTAAGGTCAGGGTGCATCTGGGTGCCTGAGGAACCTCGAAGTGCTGAGCTAGAAATGTCCTTTTGGACACAGATGTGAACCTCAGGGTCACCCCTAAGTGTAGGCTCTATATCAAACTCAACACACATGCTATTCAGATTTGTAAGGAAAATGTAGTTACTCGTTCGCTTTAGGGGATGTAGTTGTCTTCACGATTCTCTACCACTCTGGGTAGGAAACCGGTGAGACTTAAACATCAATGACATTTTCTCAGGTTCCTCTGGTTTAAACAGTCTCTTTAGAGCAGTGATCCTCAAACGTTAATATACCTTAGAATCAGCTGGAAGGCTTGTTAAAACTCAGATTGCTGGTCCCCAACCCCAGAAGTTTTTTCTTTAAAAAAAAAAAAACACTTTATTAATATATAGTTTATATGCTATAAAAAGTTCACCCATTGTAAGTATACACTTAAGCGATATTTTTAGTACATTTATGTAATTGGCAACCATTACCAAAATGCAGTTTTAGAACATTTCCATCAGCATAGGAGATTTCGTCATCTGGTTTTTGCTTAAGCCATTCTCCCACTCCGAGCCCTAGTCAACCACTGATCTGCGTTTTTCTCTGTAAATTTGCTTTATCTGGACATTTCTTATAAATGGAATCATACAGTATGTAGTGTATGATTTTGCACCTGGCTTCTTAGCGTAATGTTTTAGAGCTTAATCTATGTTGTAGCATATTTTGGTAGTTTGCTCCTTATGTCTAAAAGAGTACTCCATTGCCGAATATACCATAAATTGTGCCCCCTCCAAAATTCATATGTTGAAGTCCTAACCACCTCGAAATGTGACCTTGTTTGGAAATAGGATTTTGGAAATGAAATTAGTTAATATGAAATCATACTGGAGTAGGGTAGACCCCTTGTGCAATATGATTAGTATCTTTATAAAAAGGAAATTTGGACACAGATAGGCAGACAAGGAGAACACCATGTGAAGATGAAGGCAGAGATCAGGGTGATGCTTCTAGAAGCCAAGGAAAGCCAAACATTGCCAGCAAACCCCAAGAAGCTGGGGGAGAGGCATGGACAAATTCTCTCTCACAGCCTCAGAAGGAACCAACCTCGCTGACACCTTGATGTCAGACTTCTAGTCTCCAGAACTGAGACAATTCAATTTCTGTTATGTAAGCCACTTTGTTACAGAAGCCCTAGCAGACTAATGCAAGATAATTTCCAGGTTTTGACTATTATGAATAATGCTGCCAAGAACATTGGTATACACATCTGTGTGGACATACAGTTTCATTTCTCTTTAGTTTGCTTTTTAACTTTTGTTCAATTTTTTTAAAACCTGCCAAACAATATTTCAGTGGTTACATTATTTTATATTCCCATCAGCAAGACAAAGGTTCCACTTTCTCCACATCCTTGCCAACACTTGCTATTGTTTATCTTTTTTTATTATATCCATTCCAGTGAGTATGTAGTGGTATTTTATTGTACTTTTATTTTGCATTTCCCTAACAATTAATGATGTTGAGCATATTTTCATGTGCTTATTAGCTATTTATATATCTTCTTTGATGAAATGTCTATGCCAGTCTATTCCCATTTTTGGCCTTATCGCACTGGCTGGAACCTCCAGTGCAATGTTGACCAGAAGTGGTGAGAGTTGAGATATTTGGGTTGCTCTCAATAGTTAGGGGAAACATTCAGTCCCCTACCATTAAGTGTGATATTTGCTGTAGGTTTTTCATAGATGCCCTTTATCCAGGTTGAGGAAATTCCCATCTATTCCTAGTTTGTTTACATGAAGGATGTTAGCTTTTGTCAAATGATGTTTCTGCATCTATTAAGATGATCATGTGGTTTTTGTCCTTTGTTCTATTTATCTAGTGTACTACATTGATAGAGTTTCAGGTGTTTAACCAACCATGCATTCCTGTAATAAATCCCATTTGAACGGAGTATATAATCCTTTGTATGTGTTGTGAATTTGATTTGTTAATATCTGTAATGTTATTTTCTTGTGATGTCTTTATTTGATATCAGGATAATACTGGTGTCATTGAATGAGTTGAGAAGCCATCCATACTCAGGCTTTTCTTTGTGGGAAGATTGTTCATCACTAATTCAGTTTCTTATTAGAATTCATTTTAGATTTTCGATTTCTCCTTGATTCGGTTTTGGTAATGTATGTCTTCTAAAGAATTTGTCCACTTCATCTAAATTGTGTAATTTGTTGATATGGAGTTGGTCATAATATTTTCTTATAAATTTTAAATTTCTATAGGGTTGGTAGTAGTGTCCCTGCCGTCATTACTGATTTTGGCTATTTCTTTGTTGCTCTTATTTTCTTGCTCAATCTTAACTAAACAGTTGTCAGTTCTGTTAACGTTTTTCAAAGAACCAACTTTTGTTTCTGTTTTTGTATTTTGGCCACACCGTACGGCTTGTGGGATCTTAGTTCCCCAACCAGGGATCAAACTCTGGTGGAGTCCTAACCACTGGACCTCCAGGGAATTCCCCTCAAAGAACCAACTTTTGGTTTCATTGATTTTCTTTATTGTTCTTCTGTTTTCTGTTTCACTGATTTCCAACCTAATCTTTATTATGTCTTTCCTTCTGCTTGCCTTGGGTTTATTTTGCTTTTCTTTTGTCTAGTTTCTTAAGGTGGAAGCATTGTTTATTGATTTGAAATCTTTCTTCTTTTCTAGTGTGGGTATTCAAAACTATAAATTTCCCTCTAAGCATTGCATTAGCTACACCCATAACATGATACGTCACATTTCCATTTTAATATAATTTGAAATATTCTCTAATTGCTCTCATGATTTCTTTTTTCACTCATGCATTAAAGTATAGTGCTTAACTTCCAAATATTAGGATTCCCCAAATTTCCTTCCGTTGTGGTTTTTTGTTGTTGTTGTTTTGGGTTTTCTTGGCCATGCCACACGGCATGTGGGATCTTAGTTCCCTGACCAGGGATCTAACCCACACCCCCTGCAGTGCAAGCACTGGAAGGGCAGAGTCTTAACCACTGGACCGCCCGGGAAGTCCCATGTTGTTGATTTCTAATTTAATTCCACGGTGAGTTAAAAGAATAGACTCTGTATGATCTCACTCCTTTTAAATATAGTGAGATTTGTTTTATGGCCTAGCACTTGATCTATTCTGGAGAATGTTCCACCTGCTCTTGAAATGAATGTGATTATGCAGTTGTTTGGTGAAATATTCTACATATATTATTAGGTTGCATAGGTTGGTAGTGTTTTTTAAGTCCTCCGTACCTTTGCTGATTTTCTGTCTGCTTTTTCTATAACTAATTGGGAGTGGGATATTGAAATCTCCAACTACTATTATTGTGTTGTCTACATTTCGTTTTTTTAATGACTGAAGTAGAGTTGACTTACAATGTTGTGTTTCTGGTGTACAGCAAAGTGATCCAGATTCTTTTCCATTATAGTTTATTACAAGATATTAAATACAGTTCTCCGTGCTATACAGTAGGACCTCGTTGTTTACCTGTTTTATATATAGTAGTTTGTATGTGCTAATTCCAAAGTCCTAACTTATCCCTGCCCCCCCCCAACCCTGGCCCTTTCCCCTGTGGCAAAACCATAAGTTTGTTTTCTATGACTGTGAATCTGTTTCCGTTTTATTAATAAGTTCATTTGTATCATTTTTTAGATTCCACATATAAGTGATTCATATGATATTTGTCTTTCTCTGTCTGATTTCACTTAGTATGATAATATCTAGGTCCATCCATGTTGCTGCAAGTGGCATTATTTCAATTTATTATGGCTGAGCAGTATTCCATTATGTATATATACATACCACATCTTCTTTACCATTCATCTGTCAGTGGGCATTTAGGTTGCTTCCATGTCTTGGCTATTGTAAATAGTACTGCTTTGTACATTGGGGTGCATGTATCTTTTTTGAATTAGAGTTTTCTCTGGATATATGCCCAGGAGTGGGATTGCTGGACCATATGGTAACTCTACTTTTAGGTTTTTAAGGAACTTCCATGCCAGTTCTCCATAGTGGCTGTATCAATTTACATTCCCACCAACAGTGTAGGAGGTTTCCCTTTTCTCCACGCCCTCTCCACATTTATTATTTGTGTCTACATTTCCATTTAATTTTCTCCATTTTCTTTCATGTTTTTGAGGTTCTGGTAGTAGATGCATATATATTTATAATTGTTATACCTTCCTGATTATATACCTGTTATACCTTCCTGACTCTTTTATCATTTTGAAACATCTCTGTCTCTAGTAATATTTCTTTGTCTTAACATCTATTTTAGCTGATATCCATATAGCTACTCCAACTCTCTTATGGTTACTGTTTTCATGGCATATCTTTTTCCAACTTTTTACTTTCAACCTAATTATGTCTCTGAATCTAAGGTGTTCTCTTGCAGACAACACATAGTAGACTCTTGCCCTTTTTGTCCAATATGAATATCCCTGCTCTTTGATTGGATTGTAGACCATTCAAATTTAATGTAATTAATAATACGTTTGGATTTACTTTTGCCGTTTTGCTGTTTGTTTCCTATACGTCTCTTCTTTGTTTCTCTGTTCCTCTTTTACTGCCTTCTTTTGTGTTAAAAAAATTTTTTTAGAATATCATTTAAATTCCTCTGTTAATTTTCTTACTACTTAAAAATTTATTTTATTAGTGGTTGTTCTATAGATTGCAACATCTTAACTTACCAAAATCCAATTGTGATTAATACTAATTTAATTCTGGTAAAATATAGAAACTTGGCTCCAGTATACGTCCATTCTCTCCCCTCACCTTTATATTATTACAGTTATATGTATTACATTTATATGTAGTGTAAACCCAACAATAAAGTGTTACGATTATTGCTTTACACAATCTTATGTCTTTTAAAGAAATCAGGAGAAGACATAAGGAAAATATATTTATAGAGTCTTTTGTATTAACCCACGTATTTACCATTTCCAGTGCTTTTCATTTCTTCCCATGTGTTCACATTGCAATCTGATGTCACTTCCTTTCAGTCTGAAGGACTTTCTGTAATACGTCTGGAAAGGCAAGGCTGTCATCACTCCCATTAACAGTGCCTCTGGATGTGAGCATCACCCACTACACCCGATCAATTGAGGCCCCTTTAATCACAGCACCATAACTGCCAGTCCACACGGCCTGGCCAACCCACTGGGCTGGAGGAGATGGAAGCAGTACTGGCAAGCATGCCTCGGATATCCACTATTCTTATCCAAAGTTCAGCAGTTTTCAGACATAAACACTTCTCAGATTGTCCTACGTCTTTGGTCAATTTCCAGGGCACTTAAATGTTGTTCTTGTCAGTTTTTTTTAGCTTTACGGTTGCTATCTGGGCAGAGGATTTGCTAACCATTTCACTTGGCCGTAGCCAGAAGTCTGCTTCCTCCCCATGTTTCTGATTCATTAGACCTGAGGTGTAGCTGGAGAATTTGAATTTTAATGAGTTCTCAGGTAGTACTAACGCTAATGCTGCTGGCCCAAGGACCACACTGAAACCCACTGCTTTAGGTTAAATCAATCTCTTTCAGATGTGAAAACAACTTTCTCAGATATGAATTCATTATGAGTACACAAAAAATTTTATTTTAAACTTGCTGCAGGGGAACAAGGCATCCAATAAAACCAGTTCAGATATTTCCTTTTGGTGGAAACTTTTGGTGGAAGTAAAGGTTACTAGATAATTTTGTTAACATCAGCTTCAAGACAGGCCAGTCGGGTGAAACACTGTCTGTTCACACCAGCCTGATGGTCAGCAATTCGGGTGATTCATAACAAGACACGCCAGTAAGTCTGGCAGCCCACGGGGGCTCTTAATCTCATCAGAGTCTACAAGAAAATTGCTCAATTATTTTATCATGAATGCTAGGCACTTTCCACAGGAGGTTGTTGATTTTACCAGGCCCCTCTGTTCTTCTCCAGACGGCCCTCCTCAGATAGTGGAAGTGGACAGTTTTCTCTCTCATGTGTAAATGCCGAGTTTCCTCCCTTTCCTGCTTTTGCACCCCAGGATGGACTCTGGGCATCTAGTTGGCAGAAGTCAGGCAGCAATAGAGGAGGGCACTGCCTATCCATGTGTTGTCATCGGGATCCCCGTTGGTTTCTGCTGCATAGCAGCTGGTCCATTCTGCTTCTGGACCGGTGACAGCTATGGCGTGACTCGTCCTACCACTATCATCTGTGGTTCCGACCACTGCCATCTTGTCACCAAATCCCCACTTCTTTTGCATTGCCCCCAGTCTTCTGCTGGTCCCCGGTCAACTCGGCCTTTTCATATCCCAACAAGGGGGCCCACAGGAACGTCAGGGGCTCTAGGTGCTAGGCACAGGCCACATTTTACTGCTTCAACTTTTCTATCCTGACAGCTCCCTCTACACCCCACTGCCCTGCCCTGGCACCATGTTGAAATGTATCCACATGGACCCTCTCTTAAAACTTTGTTCCTCCTCCACCCACCGTTGTGTGAATGCCACTGGCATTCCTAAATTTGTCAAGATCTTCTTTTCATCTGGGTGTTTCTACCTCAGCCCTCAGCACTCACAGGGAGAGAGGAAGTGAGGACCCAAGTGGCACACACCACTTGCTTGCCCTACAGCTCTCTCCTTTTCCCTCCCTTCCCATAATGTTGAAGGAAGAGTGTTTTACTTTCTCCACCTCAGAGGATCTCAAACTTTTGCTGCATCAGAACCCCTTGGAGGGCTTATTAAAGCACAGATGACTCAATCCCATCCCCAGAGTTTCTAATTCAGCAGGTCTGAGATGGGGCCTGAGAATGTGCATTTCTAACACGTTCTCAGGCGATGCTGCTGCTGCTGGTGCTAACCCCACTTTAAGAACCACTGGTCTACCTTCTACCCTGATTTCTTGCTACCCCTGATCTCAAGTAAAAGCCTATCGTCTTTTCGCAAAACTTGATACTTGGTTTGTTAATGGATGCTAAAGGGACTTAGAAAATCCTTTCTTCTCAACAAAAGATTTTCAAACTATTATCTTCTAAGGTGGGGATGACTAATTTATTGTCCAGACAGCGATACCTTTGATGCTTAAATGGGTTAATAATAATAATAATGCCAGGACCACAAGAGTAGTCCGGACTAGGCAGACCAGGATGCCTGTTCACCCCGTGCCGGCCTCAAGAAAATCATCTTTGGAACTCAAAGCAATTACTTCCTTGTTCTAGGAGTAAACAAGCTCTCCTTCCCTGGGGCAAAGAGGTTGGTGGCTTAAACTTGGAGATGGAAGGGCTTGCCTGGTGTTGCAGCGGTTGAGAATCCGCCTGCCGATGCAGGGGACACGGGTTTGTGCCCTGGTCCGGGAAGATCCCACATGCCACGGAGCAACTAAGCCCGTTGAGCCATGGCCGCTGAGCCTGTGCGTCCGGAACCAGTGCTCCACAATGGGAGAGGCCGCAACAGTGAGAGGCCCGCGTACCAGAAAAAAAAAAAAAAAAAAAAATCTTGGAGATGGAAGACTGACAGGGAGTGTGATTTAAGAGGGAAACAAAACACAGTGGTTTAGTATTTTCAAAACATTATCTCCATTACAGTAAGTCCTCTACGTACAAACCAAGTTGTGAACTTTCAAAGAGGCGAACGTGCTTTCCATCAACGTCAGGTTGATGGAAACGTCAGAATTTCAGCCCTCCGTCTCCTGTTGCTGGTGATCCTTGAGCTCTACCATCTCCCACCTCCTCTCCCTCCTCCAGTCAGTAGCTCTTCTTGCCTGTTCACTCGATGCCAGCCCCTGGCTGCCAGCTGTTGTGCTGTACTGCTGTACTTTTCAAGGTACTGTACTGTAAGGTTAACAATGTTTTCTTGTGTGTGTGTGTGTGTGTGTGTGTGTGTGTGTTTATGTATTATTTGTGTGAAAAGTATTATAAACCTATTACAGTACAGTACTATATAGCCGATTGTGTTGGGTACCTAGGCTAACTTTGTTGGACTTACGAACAAACTGGACTTAGAAACATGCTCTCGGAAGAGAACTCGTTTGTATGTAGGGGACTTCCTGTATATACATTTGGAGTTAACCGCCTTAGCACCAAAGCGCCTAACCAGCCTGTGGGCACAAAATAAAGGCAGTTTGCATTTCTTCCTGGCACAAGCCTCACCAGCTCTATTGGAAATTAGCCCTTTTCTTCATCACCCCGTGTCCTTAGTTATTTCTGGGCATGCCCAAAGTAGCAGCTCACAAGTGCCCACAAACCAGAATGTCAGCTGCAGCCCCCATATGGCCTTGTCCTTCCTCTTCTGCTCAGGCTTCCTGTTCCCATCCGTAGTCCACAGAGCCACCAAGTGTCACTCCTGCAGCTTCCCATCATGGGGACCCCGTTCTAGGCCAAGGGTGCTCCTGCAGATGGTCCCTCGTCTCTGGTACCAGAGCATGGCTGGGTTTTATGCAGAGCCTCTCCCCCAACTTCCTGCCACACTTTGTTTCCTGGGCCCCAAGTTGGATTTTTTTTTTTTTTTTTTTTTTTGTCCACGCCACGCAGCATGTGGGATCTTAGTTCCTCAATCAGGGATTGAATCTGCACCCCCTGCAGTGGAAGCACGGAGTCTTAACCACTGGACCACCAGGGAAGTCCCAAGTTGGATGTAATTTGAAGGCAACACAAATAGGATTTGCTGATGGTTAGAATATTGGGTGCAAGAGGAGAGGAGTCCAGGCTGATTCCAGGGTTTTGACTCAGTGAATGAGGTTGTTATTAATTAGGATGGTTGGGAAGATTGTAGATGGAGCAGGTTTTCTTTGGAAAAGATCAGTAGATTCATTTTGGACACAGTCTGTGATGTCTTTTCAATATCTAAGATAAGAAATGTAATAATGGACCTTCCCTTTCGACTTCTATGCCATTACCGTAGACAGAACTATAAAGATTATTTTCCAATTCCAGCAGGCACTGTTGGGTGCCTGCCCAACTGCCCTGTTCCCTTTATTCCACACTGGCAGAACCCTGATTTTGTTCCAGTGTCTAACCTCACCTGTGTGACTGGAGAAAATGCTGGTTGTCTAAACCTGCCAGGGTCACCCCATTCTGCATGTCAGTGAGGAGTAGAAGGGTAAGCCTGGCAACCACTCAATTCGGGTCAATGAGACGTCGGGGGCAGTCATTTGGAGGCTTCTGGGAAATGTTCTTTCTTTAAAAAAGATTTACAAAAAGAATTGGTCTGGCTTTTTCTCCTGGATGTCCTAGGGCAACCATCCTGCAAACATGATGTGAGTAAAAACAAGCTGAGGATGGTCATGCTGAAAGATAGCATTTTCCAGCCCATTAGTTAACTAACTGGAACCATCCTCTCTCTGGATCTCTTCTGCAAGATGACGCACCCCTTGATTGGTTAAGCCATTTTGAGAAGGGTTTCCTTCACTTGCCTGTTAAAGCATCCTAACTGGTACACAAAGTAAGGAGAGAAAGTCATCCTGAGGAGGAAACCACAGAAAGTTCAGGGCAGTAGATTAAGGTGCCCGTTTGTCACTGGCAAGGTCAGGCCAGTACCAGCAGCAGGGCAATTTCCAGTGCAAAGAACTGACTGGATTATGAACTTGAACTAGAAACTGCTTGTATTGTCACAGGTCTCTACTTTTTCTTTGCCAGAGAGGGCCGGTGTTTTACACTGTAGGGGTATCTGTGCCCAAGGCCTTATCATCTCCTGTCGACTCCGAGCTCCGCCCTCCTACACAAGACTGTCCTTGGCACCGAGTCAAGTCCATGAATTGCTCTCACACTTCCTATTCCACTTTGTGCTCACAAGCGCCTGTTAGGAGGCCAGGCATATCCCCAATTTACAAACTGAGAATTAAGACTTTGGGGAGGTGATCACAGCCTAGAAATGGCAAAACCCCGACTTGAACCAGGGTAGATTCCAGGCTGGCACTCTTTGACCCACACCATGAAATTTGTTTTAAAGTCTAAAATGACGTCATTGTTCTTACTTGGTTATTCTAATTTTACATGTTAAGCATGGTTAAAGTAACTAAAATTGTAAGACTCCCATGTGTCTTGATTCAAACAAAACACACACTAAATACCTAAGGTCTCTAGGGTATGTTTGGTTTTCTGTTACTCAAAATAACAATAATTTTCTTTCATATGCCACTTGATCAAGACTGTTTTTTGCCCTTATCAGTTTTCTTACAAACGTGCTTTGAGTTAACCTTTTAATGTCTTATATAACAGGGTTCAGAATCACATTAATTCTAGAAGTGACCTTTTTATTACTCTTGACAATTAACAGGTATTTAAATTTATAGCAATCCTGTTACATATGCAATTCGTTGTGTGTGAACCAGCGTGGTATGTTTTTCTTCTCATAAAGCTCTTCATTTGCATTGGAATAAAAACTGCATTGGTTTGAAGTGAGAAATTTAGTCCAGTTTTACCAGGAAGGGAAGTCAAACCAGTTCCGCTGGGTGGGAAAGTTGTTCAGTTTGGTTTTGTTAAGAGCCAGTTATTTCAACAGGAAAATGAGTTTACTTGGGAATAGCAGAGGAATTACAATTCAGGACGGTAAACTATGGCGAAACGTAGGCAAGTCCTAAAAAAGTGGTTCTTAATAAGTTGGTTTGAGAGTGAGTGTGGAATGTCCCTACTGTTTATTTTTGCTTTTAAGATGAGAAATGTTCCAGAAATGTTAATGTGCTGAATTTTTCAAAGAGCAAATCATTTTTTAAATGTTCCAGGAAGGTTTGATTTTGACAAAATGTGTACGAGGTGAAAGGAAGTTTATCCTCTAATTATTCGTGTACACATTTTATAGTGAAAACACCCTTATTAACCAGGACATCTGGGGTAGAGTATTGATTCTTTTCTCTGGTGTTCTTGTATCTCAGTTTCTTCTACAGAACGAGGGGTTGACAAGATGTATGAGTTTCTTGTTACTGCTGTAACACATTACCACAGACTGAGTGTTTTAAAACGACACAGATTTATTTTCTTGTGTTTCTGGAGGTCAGAAGTCAGATGCGGGTCTCACTGGGCTAAAACCATGGTATTAGCAGATCCGTGTTCCCTTCTGGAGTGTCTTGGGGTGAATCCATTTATTTGCCTTTTCCAGTATCTAGAGGCTGCCTGCATTCCTTGGCTCATGGCCATTCCCTCCATCTTCAAGGCCAGAGTCAGCAATGGCCAATTGAGTCTTTCTCACATTACATCACTCTGACGCCGACTTTTCTACCTCCTTCTCCCACTTGTAAGGATCCTTGTGGTTACATTGAGCTCACCCTTGTGATTACATTGACCCAGCTCAGCCAGAATTATCTCTTTATTTTTTTATTTTATTTTTTAAAATAAATAAATTTATTTGTTTATTTATTTTTGTCTGTGTTGGCTCTTCATTGCTGCGCGCAGTCTTTCTCTAGTTGTGGCGAGCAGGGGCTACTCTTTGTTGCGGTGCACAGGCTTCTCATTGCAATGGCTTCTCTTGTTGCAGAGCAAAGGCTCTAGGTGTGCGGTCTTCAGTAGTTCTGGCTCGCGGGCTCTAGAGCGCAGGCTCTGTAGTTGTGGCGCACGGGGTAAGTTGCTCCCCGGCATGTGGGATCTTCCTGGACCAGGGCTTGAACCCGTGTCCCCTGCATTGGCAGGCACATTCTCAACCACTGCGCCACCAGGGAAGTCCCACCTCTTTATTTTAAGGTCAGCTGATTAGCAACCTAAATTCCATCTGTGAACTTAATTCCTCTTTGCCATATAACCTAATATATTCACAGGTTCTGGAGATTAGGATGTGGACATCTTTGGGAGCCGTTATTCTGCCTACCACACTAGGGAATCTCTTAGATCTTTCCAATTCAAAATTTTATGAAAAAACTCAATATAATTGTCCTCCATTACTGTAACTTTAAAGTGCAATAAGTAAAACCCAAACAACTAGGTTATAGGGAAAGAAGTAGAATGATATTTTATTAATTGTTTAAATTTTATTTTTATAAAAGGAACTATATTCACATAGTTCAAAATCCAAAGCATAGGGCTTCCCTGGTGGCGCAGTGGTTGAGAGTCCGCCTGCAGATGCCAGGGACGTGGGTTTGTGCCCCGGTCCGGGAGGATCCCACGTGCCGCGGAGCGGCTGGGCCCGTGAGCCATGGCCGCCGAGCCTGCGCGTCCGGAGCCTGTGCTCCACAACGGGAGAGGCCACAACAGTGAGATGCCCGCGTACTGCAAAAAAAAAAAAAAAAAAAATCCAAAGCATAATAAGGAATAGATTGAGGGTCTCACACCCATCCCTAGTCATGTGTATGTATCATTATTGAGCCATCCCCTACTGTATTACTTTCCTAGGGCTGCCATAACAAATTATAACTAACTGGATAGGTTAAAATAACAGAAATGTATTCTCCCACAGTTCTGGAGGACAGATGTCCAAAATCAGGGTGTCAACAGAGTTCTGATCCCTCCAGAGGCTCTAAGGAAGAAGTCTTCCTTGCCTCCTCCAGCTTCTGGAAGCTCCAGGCATTCCTTGGCTTGTGGCTATATCACTCCAATCTCTGCCTCCATGGGCACTTGGCCTTCTTCCCTGTGTGTATGTGTGTGTGTCCTCTCCTCTTCTTACAAAGACACCAGACATTGGTTTAGGGTCCACCCTAATCCAGTATGACCTCATCTTAACTAATTATATCTAGAAAGATCCTATTTCCAAATAAGGTCACATTCACAGGTGCTAATTGTTAGGACTTGAACTTATCTTTGGATGGAAACGTGGAAGTTTTCAGTTATGTGCTATTAGAACAGAGGCTGCATGTTTTCTTATGGACTTGTATGGGTATTCTTATGGATTTGTGAAATGCCTCTGAAATACAAATTCCTAAAAGCGTAAATGCTGAGCCATAGGGTTTTTTTTTTGCCAAATTGTGCTTCAAAAAGGTTGCAGTTATTTCCATCCCCACCCTCAGTGTTTGTTTCCGTACAGCCTCATCAAGCTTCCGTAATACCGGTCTCTTTATCTGCCAGTCTGAGAGGTAAAACTAAGATCTCACTTTAAATTTCCATTTATTTGTTATTCATGCAAATGACCACACTTCCTTGTGTTTATTGACTTTCTAAGTCTGTGAATTGCTAGTTGTTTCCTATTCCCTCTTGAGCAGCTGATCTATTTTTTATTTAATCCACTTCAGGCATTTTTGGTCACCATCTTTTCTTTGTTCTTTCTCTTAAATGGAGCTTGATCTTTTACGTAAATCTAAGACAAGAGATTGTGTGAAAGTCCATACCTACAGTGAAGGGGTATTTGCTTTTCAGGGCTAACTTTCTATGATACAGCTCTGACGTGAGTAGGGAAAGTACCTAATAAGAGTATGGTATCTGTGGTGGTTGTAATTTCTGGCGAGAGAGAGGGAGAGAGGGAGGACAGTTATATCAGAAATGAGGTATGTTTGAAAGTGTGTCAGTGGGTGGGAGTTTATACAAAACTGTGAGAAGGTGAAATCCCTTTTTCTCTTTTTTTTAAATGAGAAAGCTTCAGCTGGGTTATCAAACTGGTGGTAAACATCCAACAGACTGCATGTTCATCCTGAGTTTCTCTTCCCAGCACAGAGTCATTTAGTTTGTAATTAAGAAAAGTGAGGGGCTTCCCTGGTGGCGCAGTGGTTGAGAGTCCGCCTGCCGATGCAGGGGACACGGGTTCGTGCCCCGGTCCGGGAAGATCCCACATGCCACAGAGCGGCTGGGCTCGTGAGCCATGGCCGCTGAGCCTGCGCATCCGGAGCCTGTGCTCCTCAACGGGAAAGGCCGCAACAGGAAGAGGCCCGCATACTGCAAAAAAAAAAAAAAAAGAAAAGTGAGGAGGGTAACTCCACTTCTGGGTACACATCCAAAAGAACTGAAAGCAGGACATGATCAGGTATCTGTACACCCAGGTTCATAGTAGCATAATTCACAAGAGCCAAGATGTGGGCACAACCCAAATGTCCATGGACAGATCAATAGATAAACAAAATGTGGTCTATCAAAGCAATAGAATATTATTCAGCCTAAAAAGGAAAGAAATTCTGACACAGGCTACAACAGGTGAACCTTGAGGACATTACACTATCCTTTTTTTTGCTGTACGTGGGCCTCTAACTGTTGTGGCCTCTCCCATTGCGGAGCACAGGCTCCGGACGCGCAGGCTCAGCGGCCATGGCTCACGGGCCCAGCCGCTCCGCGGCATGTGGGATCCTCCCGGACCAGGGCACGAACCCGCGTCCCCTGCATCAGCAGGCGGACTCTCAACCACTGCGCCACCAGGGAAGCCCTACGCTCTGCTTTTGAGTGAGACACAAAAGGACAAACACGGCTTGATTTCACTTATGTGAAGTATCTAGATAGTCAAACTCATAGACACAGAAAGTAGAGTAGTAGTTGCCAGGGACTGGAAGAAGGAAGTTGTTTAATGAGTACACAGTCTCAGTGTACAAAACTCAGTCTCAGTTTTGTGAGATGGCAAGAGTTCTGGAGATGGATGGTGGTGGTGGATACACAATAATGTGAATGTACCTGATGCCACTGAACTGTGCACTTGAAAGTGTCTGAGATGGTAAATTTTATGTTATGTGTATTTTACCACAGCTTAAAATTTTAAATTTAAAAATGTAAAATTTATGTTGTATATATTTTACCGCAATTAAAAATAAATGGAAGGAGGGAAGGAAGGAACAGTGAAGAGTGAAGAGTGAAGAGCGGTTGTTTTTAACGTCATTTCACAGAAGGTAATTTCCAGCACAAGAGGCAACCCCAGGACAGCGGGCCCTGTAACTGAATTCTACTCTCAGTCCTTTACAGCCAGGCCCCGTCTCCAACCCACTGGCTGCAAGAAGTCTTCTAGATATCAGAAATGGCTCCTTGTCTAGAACTGGCAGCGTACAGCACTGCTTAAAGATGAAAAATGGGTAGTTCACTGGGATTCCTGTGTTGCAAGGTCAGTTTTTGTTGAAGAAAAGTAGAGGGCTTCCCTGGTGGCGCAGTGGTTGAGAGTCCACCTGCCGATGCAGGGGACACGGGTTCATGCCCCGGTCCGGGAGGATCCCACGTGCCGCGGAGCGGCTAGGCCCATGAGCCATGGCCGCTGGGCCTGCGCATCGGGGGCCTGTGCTCCGCAACGGGAGAGGCCACAACAGTGAGAGGCCCGCGTACCGCAAAAAAAAAAAAAAAAAAAAAAAAAAAAAAAGAAAAGTAGAGTATAACATCCTTCAGGGATCCTTTGTTCAATCAATGGTGGCTACAAATCCCTCGCATTGTAGGTGACTAGGGAAGAAAGGACTTGCACTGCCCCCCTGCCGACATGAAGCTGTTTAGTATGCAGTTAAGAATAGTGGGGTGGGGGAGGGTTTTTTGCCCTGGTTCTCAAACCAGGCACTCATCTAGCCACCCCTTACCAGCTCTTCCCCTGCAAGAAGGGGATGTATCCCAACTAAATGTCTGGACCAGTGTCTGGCATCCATACGCATTTGAGAATGAGTAACTTCCATCCCTACCCCAAACAGCTGGTTGGATATGTGAACCCAAGGCCTTTCTTGGGGACTTGTCTCACCCCTGCCGCCACCCCCCCTCTGCCCAGCATGCCAGAGCCCTCGGGTCCAAGGATCTAGAATAGGCCTGAGGAGAAAGGAGAGCTGGCTAGGAGGTCCCCCTGCAGGCCCGAAGCCTAAACTTCTCCTACCAGCTCTGGGGGAAGGAGTGGTTGACTTACCTGTGATCCCTTCTGGGCCATTTGAATTTACCATGCTCTGGTACTGTGTAATCTTTTCCAAAAATATTTTATTATATATTTTTAAAATGCTTAACTATTAAAAATACTACTAAGATAAATTTTATAAGATGTAAGATTCACCTCTGGTTGAGACCGTTAAAAACAAGACAACAGGCCCCAAATGGAGTCGCTTATGTTAAGCCCCACGTCACCAAACCAAGACAACTTAATTACAGTTTCTGCTCTCCTAGAAATGGAATCTTTAACCGGTCAATCAGGAATCACCTGATTCCTAGAATCGCCTGACTCCTAGCACTAGTTAGGTAATCTGCCTGACAGACTCGAAAGGAAAGTAACCTGCTCTAACCACCTGGATTTTTTGCCTAGTATAACGTCCTTGTTTCTGCTCCCTTCTACCTATAAAAAGCTTTCATTTTGTACAGCTCCTCAGAGCTCCTTTCCATTTCCTAGATTGGATGCTGCCCGACTCAAATTAATTTTGCTCAAACTCTTAAAACATTTAATATACCTCAGTTTATTTTTTGACAAGACAGAGGTAGAGTTTTCAGTTCTCAGAGAGTTTTTCCCTTCAGAATGAAAAATAACTGAAAGCCATCTCAGAGCGGTGCCTTTCTTCAACTTTGACCTTGCCTACCCTGCTCATCATTAAGCCTCCAGTGCCAGCATAGCGCTGGGCACAGAGTAAACCCTCAATAGGTATTTGATGAATAAATCAATTGATGTCAAAACAAAATGCGGGATACTTATGATCCCCAATTCTGCATTTTCCTAAAGAAAGGATATTTGGGGCTTCCCTGGTGGCGCAGTGGTTGAGAGTCCGCCTGCCGATGCAGGGGACACGGGTTCGTGCCCCGGTCCGGGATGCCGCGGAGTGGCTGGGCCCGTGAGCCATGGCCGCTGAGCCTGCGCATCCGGAGCCTGTGCTCCGCAACGGGAGAGGCCACAACAGTGAGAGGCCCGCGTACCGCAAAAAAAAAAAAAAGAAAGGATATTTGGGTCATGGTATGGTAATGTAATTAAATACATACTTGGTCCTTGTCCATTTCTGACACAGAGCTCCTAAAATCCTTGCAATTTCCTAAGTGACTAGAAGGATGAAAGTTCTTTTTTATGTTAATGAGATGACTTTTGGATCCCCCTAAGGGTGGGAGTTGGTTGCCAGAAGAACTGACCACGTGATTAGAGGCTGAACCTTTTGGTCCCACCCCCTCACCCCCAGGGAGGGGAGAGGGGCTGGAGGTCGAGTCAGCCACCAATGGCCAATGACTTAATCAATGATGCCTATGAAATGAAGCTTCCGGAAAACCCCCAAAAGATAGGGTTTGGAGAGCTTCTGAGCTGGTGAACACTTGGAGATGGGGGGAGAATGGTATGCCTGGAGAGGGCATGGAGACTCCACGCCCCTTCCCCATACCTTGCCTTACGAATCTCTTCCATCTGGCTGTTCATATCCTTTTATAATACACCAGTAATCTAGCGAATTAAATGTTTCTCTGAGTTCTGTGAGCTGCTCTAGTAAATTAATCAAACTCAAGGAGAGGTCTTGTTGGAACCTCCAATCGGTCAGAAGCACAGGTGATCAGCTGGCCTTATGCCTGGTTTCCGAAGCTGGGGAAGGGGCTAGGCGTGTGAGACTGAGCCCTTAACCTGTGGGATATGATGCCCTCTCTGAGTAGGCAATGTCAGAATAGAGTTGAATTGTGGGACACTGAGCTGGTGTCTGGAGACTTGTTGGATAGTGTTGGGAACCACCCTCCCTACTGCCACCAACACCCTCCCCTCGCACAATGGAATGAAATTGGTGCTAGAAACATTTTACATAGAAACCAGCCGGGTATATAATATTTATTGTTCATTAATTGAGGTGATAGATGAGGACCTCTGATTTTAGGCTTGGCTGAGATTCCCAGATGCTTAAAACTGGAGGCAGAAGGAAAGTATCTAACTGGAGCTGTGGAAGCCCAAGATGCTGGGAAATCCCTTTCAGGGCGACCGGAACGGCCCACGTGATGGGGAGTCATATTGACTGAGTCACATTCACACTGAAGACACAGAGAAAGAGTCAGCCATGAAATTGATGGTTGAACAGATCAGGTGTCTGGGATGAATCCACAGACCTCCAGATTTGGAAGACTGTAACAGACCCCCGTCTGGGAGTGTCAGCTGAAGCCCCAGACCAAGCATATAATTGAGGGAGTTCCCTGATGGCCTAGTGGTTAGAATTCCGGTCTTTCACTGCCGTGGCCTGGGTTCAGTCCTTGATCAGGGAGCTGAGATCCTGTAAGCCACAAGGCGTGACCCACCCCCCCCCAAAAAAAAAAAAAAAAAAGGAAAAAAGAAAGAAAACATCTGTCTGTGGCCCTGGCATCCTATCCAAGGAAGGCTGGAGGAGCATGGAAATCCTGAGAAGGACACTGGGTGGGCTGGAGGACCTCGAGAGAAAACAAACTCTGTCCTCCTCCTTCAGGATAGCCCAGTGTGTGGAGAAAGCCTGTGAGGTGAACCAAAAAGCTTTTTCTCCTCCCTCCCAGCCCCCCTCACCACGCCACCCCCAATCCCCTGCTCCCTCAGGTCTGAATTTGTCTTCCTTTCCTCTCCCCTCCCCCATCCCTAAATAGTAAGGCTTGGCGGCCTCCTCTCAATTGACCTTTGTCTGATTTGGAGGTGGAAGATTTTTGCAAGTGTCAACAACAGTCCCACAGTGAATAAAGCTGTGAACTTACCCCTTTTGTACAAATTGCAAGGCAATCTTCATTGTAACATTACCTCAACCGGGAAATGTAATTCGATAGAAGAAAGAGGTTTGTTAATCTTTCAGATTCCCCCCCCTTTTTTTTTATTTTTAAAATTATGTGTTGCCCAAACTGAAAATTGGCACCACCTATGGGTTCTGGATGCAATCAAATCAGAAATGATACTGAGGCCAGCTGGGCCTGACGCAAGAGCCCGGTGGGGTCAAACTGACGTTTTTCTTCCATATTTGATGAGTGGAGAAAAACACTGGATGTGAATTCTCAATAACCAGTCTACTGTACTTTTCTTGCAGACTGGCTGTTGCTGTCCATTTCCCAGTCCTGCCGTTGAGCCAGGTGGGATCCTTCTTCATGCCAGTTACGTGGGCACAGAGGCTGGACTCTTCCTCCAAGGTCATGAGCAGGTACCCTCACTTGTATGAATGTGTCACAAGGAAAGGGCATTGTGTAATAAAGAATTTACCCTTGCCCAAAGAGAGATCTGCTCTTTGCCCTCAGCTCCCCAGAGGTGATCTCTAAGCCCTTAGGCTCTCCTGCCTGATAAGAGTGCCTTTGTGTTACAGAACCAAATGTAGGTCCACTTGCCCACGGGCGCCAATCTACTGACACCAGGTTGTGGTGAAGGAAAGTGCAGCGTTTATTGTAAGGCACCAGACAGAGTCCAGCGCAGCTAATGCTCAAAACACTTGCACTCAGGGAGGTGTTTTTAAAGGCAAAGTGAGGGAGGGGAGTCCCAGGGTGTGTGATCAGCTCACGCACTGTTCTCTGATTGGTTGGTGGTGAGTGCTGGTAACATTATCAGTCTTCAGGCGCCAGTAGGTCTAGGGGCTATGTGCTCATGGTCATCTTGTAGTTCACGTTTTCCATTTGGTGGTGGTTTGGGCATCTGTAAAACAATTCAGGAAATGTGCATCAGATACTGTTATCTAGGTGCTTCAGAGAGGAGCCAAAGCAGAGGACGTGGGGGGGAGGGGTCTGTCCCCCGGCAGGCCCCATAGTGTCCTGATCAGTTACATTTGTTTACCTGGAGGACGCTGAGTAGGAACCTCTCCCGACTGCGCCCTATTTGTCTCTTCTCTTGACTGGTTTTCATCTGTATCTTTTTGCTGTAATAAAGCATAACTGTGAGTATAATTGCTTTCAGCAAGTTCTGAGGGTCCTTCTAGTGAGTCACTGAACTTGGCGGTGGTTGTGGGGACCCTGAGCTGGCCTCTGGTGTCAGAAGTGAGAGTAGTCTTGGGGACAGTTCCCTAACTTTGCAGGCACTGACTAGGACTCGATGCTCATGGTCTCTGGACTGGACTCTCCTCTCACTGGCTGGGTGAGCTGCTTCGTCTCTCCGAGCCCCTTTGCCTCAGCACTCAGCAGGGAGGGTCATCTGTCCCCTCTGGGGGAGGTTGCTGTGGAGGTTGAGATAGGAGTGAGAGGGAGGGCTGTGCAAGTTGTCCAGCTGCACGGAAATGCGCCCACTTGGTGCCGGTGGACTGAGTGCCCTCTCACGTTTGGGCACGTTTGACGACGATGGTAGTGACGATCCCATTCCTACAGTCTGACAGACCTCATCTGTCTAGACAGGGAGGAGAGAGGGGCTGGGGCCAAAGAATACGCACCTGGAGCCCGAATGGAAGCCATTTCTCTAAAATAAGGTCTTAGGAGCCACTTACTGGAAGTGGTGGAAGGATGCAACCTCTCTGCACACGATGAGACACACCTAAGTGACAATGCACCTGTCATTCATCAGAAGAGCAGAAACTCAATATCTTGACAAACCACTCTGTGGCGAGGCTGGAAGTGGGCACTACAAAATGGTCCAACCTCTGCTGAGGGGAATTGAGCAATAGCTAAGAAAATTACAGAGTATTTACCCTTTGACCTAGAAATAGCACTTCCGGGTACTACCCTCAGTTACCTCTAGCAATACAAAAAAAATTGTGATGGTTATTTATTACAGCATAGTTTGTAACGCAGAATATTCAAAACAACCTAAATGTCCGTATGTAAGAAATTGTTTGAATAAATTATAGCATGTCCACACAATGAAGTAGCACATTGCTATAAAAACCAACAAGGAAGAACTCTATGAACTGATACAGAGTGATATCCAGATATATGGTTACATGCAAAAAACAATCAAACAAAAAACAAAGTTCATCAAAATGATTATAGATGTAATAATACCTCGAGTAAAAAAGAATCTGTGAATCAGAATGATATCGAAGAACAAATAAACAGGAAGAGTGAAGAAAGCTCTTCTTTCATTATAAGGGAAAGTAAAATGCCAACTGAAATGCCATAATAAATGTGGTGGGACTAATACAAGTAGAAAACCAAGTCACCATTTTTCACCCATCATAGCAAATCATCACTATAATCATTGATTCAGGCTCGAATCATAATGGATGTTAAAACTACTGGGTTACATTTTCTTGGGGAAAAGGATACTTGTAACATGCACAGAATCTTAAAGCTGTCCCCCCAGATTGCTTATCAGTTACATACTTACCAGAGGACACCACCTGAGTTAAGAGATTTCAATCAGCATCTCCAATAATAGGACAGACTGGTGACATGTCTCCTGATGGATGCACTGAAAAGACCACAACATCACAGATACTGTGTTCCTGCCAAAAATGCACAAGCTGAACCAAATCATGAGGAGACAATTATATAGACCCAAGCTGAGGACATGCTACAAAATAAGGGCCTGTACTCTCCAAAAAGGTCAATGTCATGAAAGGTAAAGAAAGGCCTGGGAAATGTTTCAGATTTTAAAAGACTAAAGACTACATCCAAATTTAAAACTTTTGTGTACCAAAGGATACTATCAACTGAGTGAAAAGGCAACCTATGGAATGGGAGAAAATATTTGCAATTTATGTATCTTATATGAGACTAATATACAGCATATATGAAGAACTCCTGCAACTCAACAACAGCATCAAAAGACAATGCACAGGGGCTTCCCTGGTGGTGCAGTGGTTGAGAGTCCACTGATCCAGGGGACACGGGTTCGTGCCCCGGTCCGGGAAGATCCCACATGCCGCGGAGCGGCTGGGCCCGTGAGCCATGGCTGCTGAGCCTGCGCATCCGGAGCCTGTGCTCCGCAACAGGAGAGGCCACAACAGGGAGAGGCCCGCGTACCGCAAAAAAAAAAAAAAAAACAAAAAACAAAACACAAGACAATGCACTTATAAAATGAGCAAAGGAATTGAAGAGACGTTTCTCCAGAGAAGTTATAAAAATGGCCAATGAGCAAATGAAAAGGTGCCCAACATCACTAATCATTAGGGAAATCTGAATCAAAACCACAGCACACAGCACAGGAGGTGAATCTCAAAACCATTATGCTGAGTGAAAGAAGCCAGACACAGAAGTTTACATCCTGAGATGACTCCATTCAGAGGAAATTCTAGAAAAGGCAAAGCCATAGGGACAGAAGGCAGATCAGTAGTACTTCGTGGTCCAGATGGGGGCGGTGATGAGGGCAGTGAGGCAGGAGGGGACTTCTAGGGGTGATGAAAGAGTTCTGAAACGAATATAGCAGTCACAGGACTGTGTATTGACAAAATTCATGGACCTCTCGACTACAAATGGGAGGTATATGTATATCAGTAAAGCTATAAAATAACAATCATGAGGAGGAAGAGAAGGTCTTGAAAAAACCACATCTCAGACTGAACTCTGCCACGTGCACTCATGAGCAGGCTGACCCAGCAACCCTTAGACGTCTCTTCTGGAAGTCCATGTAGTCCGGGCTGTAGGGCCTCAGCCTCCAAACCCTCGCTCTCTGAAAGGTTCACTCAGGGCGGATGCAGGGATTACAGTTCCGGTGTCAGGTCTCGGGACTCAGGAACAGACGCCTCCAGTGAGCACCTGCACATGTGGGTGGTTCAGAATCCTAAACCCCGGGTACCATTCAGAGAAGTTCAGACCACAGGACTGGCTGGATTCTTATCCCCTGCTCAAACCTGGGGGGCCTGCACAGTAAGCCCAGCTAATCCCCACATCTGAGCGCCATGACTACACGATGAAAACTAATTTCTACCGTGCATTATAGCTAATTAGCAGAGACTCTGGTGTTGATCAGAGATAAAAGTAGCTGAGGAGCTTCCCTGGTGGCACAGTGGTTAAGAATCCACCTGTCAATGCAGGGGACACAGGTTCAAACCCTGGCCCAGGAAGATCCCACATGCCGTGGAGCAACTAAGCCTGTGCGCCACAACTACTGAGCCTGCGCTCTGGAGCCCGCGAGCCACAACTACTGAGCCTGCGTGCCGCAACTACTGAAGCCCGTGTGCCTAGAGCCCGTGCTCCGCGACAAGAGAAGCCATTGCAATGAGAAGCTCGTGCACCGCAGTGAAGAGTAGCCCCTGCTCGCCACAACTAGAGAAAGCCCACGAGCAGCAACGAAGACCCAAAGCAGCCAAAAATAAATAATAAATAGAATAAATAAATTTTTTTTAAAGTAGCTGAAGCATTTGTAACAGCTGACTCTGGATGGTGGGCTTTTTAATTGTTTTTAACTTTGTATTTTGGGAAAAAGTCAAACCCACAAAAAAGTTGCAATAATAGGACAGTGAACTTCTTTATACCTTTTATCCAGATTCACCAGTTGTTAGATTTTTGTCTCATTTGCTCATGAACCCTCTCTCTCTTTCTCCCTCTATATATGTATATATTTATGTGTATACATGTATATAGAAATATATGTATATATTTGTGTATAGATACATATGTATATATGTGTATATATGCACCCAATATTTGTACCTATTTATCTATCTAATATATAAAGAGACATTTTTGCTGAACCATTAAGTCTAATATGTCCCCTTTGCCTCTAAATAATACAGGGTATATCTCCTAAGAACAAAGACATTCTCTTACATAATCTCAGGAAAATCGTCAAATTCAAGAAAATATTAATACAATATTATTGTGTAATATATTTTCCGTGTTTGGATTTTACCAGTTGTCCCAATAATATCCTTTATAAACCTTTGTGTTCAAGCTGGGCTCCAGTCACGGGTTAAGCAAGACATTTCATTGTCAACTTCTTTAATCTCCTATAATCTGGAACAGTTCCTCAGCGTTTCTTTGTCATGACATGGACATTTTTGAAGAGAAGAGGTACATAATTGTGTACAGGGTCCCTTGATTTGGGTTTATCTGATTATTTACTTGAGATTATTCTGTTTACACATTTTGCGTCTGGAGTGACGTGATCTCAGTGTGTCCTACTACTAATATTTTGAAACGTTGGACACTTGTGGTGGTCATTTACATTATGATGTTTGGGATAGTTCCCCACTATAAAGGTGGTTTTCCTTCTGTACAATTAATAACTCAGCTGTAGGCAGATACTGGGAGCCTAGGTGAATCTCCTTCTCCCAAACTAACTCACCCAAAAGAATCAGTTAGTAAACTTGGGCCTTTCAAAGAAAATGAGTCTCCCCTGTACTCAGCAAGATCCTAAAGATACAGCCATTCGTGCTATACCTATTTTCAGGATAAGTAAGATAGCTTCACACTTATGAGGGTTTTTTTGTTTTTGTTTTTGGCTACGGGGCATGTGGAATCTTAGTTCCCCAACCAGGGATCAAACCCACACCCCCTGCAATGCAAGCACTGGAAGAGAGGAGTCTTAGCCACTGGATTGCCAGGGAAGTCCCTCAGTTCTTAACTGGTGTCCTCAAGGTGTCCTTGGATAGAATTCAGGGGGTCTTAAACTTAGCTGGGAGAGAAATTAGGTAGTTATTTTCACCAGCCTCCGACTGGAATTGAGCATCCTCTTCAATTATGAATGAGACAACAAACCAAAGCAGTACCAATGGCTGTGTAACCCATGGAAACTCCAGACGTTTCATATCGCATTGCATCTGATGCAGAACATTATTTATACTCATCACTCCCTTGAAATCAGAGCAGTTAATTAGATTCATCACTAGAGCTTGTGATTTAACACATTAACAAAAGAGCTAGTATATTACATATCACAAATCTGAAGTACATTTTGTTAGTAGAGTTTCAACGTTTCCTTTGTAATCCTATGTATTTTATTTTATGCACCTGTCTTAGTCTGTTTGGGCTGCCATAACAAAATACCAGTAGTATCTGCTTGAATTCTGAGTAATCTTTGCTGTGCATTGATTGTCCACCTTCATAGTCCTGATCAGCGCCTAGCTGGCTTGGCCTTTTATTTTTTTAAATTTTGGCCATGGGGCTTGCGGGATCTCAATTCCCTGACCAGGGACTGAACCCGGGCCATGGCAGTGAAAGCGCCGAATCCTAACCACTAGACCACCGGGGAGCTCCCTGGCTTGACCTTTCCTGTCTGTCTTTCCTACTGAATGAGAGGTGCCATAGAATCATTCTTCATTCCAGCAGCACCTAACCCAGTGCTGGAACACTGCACATGGTTAAGAAATGTTCGTGGAGTTGAATAGATGCTCCCGTTTTGGAGTAAGAACACTCAGGCTCAAGTGAGAGGAAATAACACTTGGCAGCCCCAGGGTTAGAACCCAAGGCTTCTGGCCCCTGGTCTGATCCACTCTTGAGCACTAAGAGCCTGGTCAGTTTGCTTTCATGACCCTGAATTTCTCTCAAACAGCTGTTAGTTATGTTGTCTTCCTGGACTGAGTGAACAGTCTTTCTGAAACAGGCTTAATGCAAAGATAAGTATATCAGTAAGAATTATACCCATCAATTTCTGTTTGGATGTGAGTTTTCAAATGTTAAATGATTCCTAAAACCTCTGAATTTCTTCTTCCCAGGAGCCCCACAGACCCCTTTTCACTTTTGTATGTGAAGTTTTTCAAATATTCAGAAAAGTACAGAGAATGACTTAATGAACCCATCCCTTGGATTCAACAATGATCGTTTTGCCCCTTTTTTGCTTCCTATTTTGTTCTATATAATTTCCTGAAGCATTTAAAAGTAAATTACAAACATCATAGCGTCTCAACCCTAAATAAAGAGGACAGGGCTTCCCTAGTGGCGCAGTGGTTGAGAGTCCGCCTGCCGATGCAGGGGACACGGGCTCGTGCCCTGGTCCGGGAAGATCCCACATGCCGCGGAGCGGCTGGGCCCGTGAGCCATGGCCGCTGAGCCTGCGCCTCCGGAGCCTGTGCTCTGCAACGGAAGAGGCCACAACAGTGAGAGGCCCGCATACCGCAAAAAAAAAAAGAGAGAGAGAGGACAGCGCCTTTCAGAACCATAATTCCTTCGTCACACATCAGAAAATTAATTCCCTAATACCATTTTGCGCACAGCACATATTCAGATTTTCCCAGTTGTCCTTAAAAAACCATTTTATTACAGCTGGTTTGTTTGAGTTAATGTAGGACAATTCCCTGCTTTTCCTGCATTAAATGCCGGTGTCTTATTGAGAAAGCCAAATCAGTTTTCCTGCAAAATGTCCCACACTTTAGATTTGGTTGGTTGCTCCCTCATGCGGTCATTTAACCTGTCTCCTTTACTTCCTGTCACCTGGAATTTAGACCTAAGATCCTGCTCAGACTTAACAAAAATATTAAACAAAATATTAACAAAAATATTAAATATTGAAGTAAGAATACTTCAGTGCAGTGTCTTGTGCTTTGTATTTCAACACACCAGGATGCTCAAAATAATCCGGTTGCCCCATTGCTTACGATGCTAAGATTTGGTGAGTTGTGGTGAGGAGAGCCTGATCCCTCATGGAAGAATTGTGTTTCCCTCTTTCAACTAGCAAGTATCCTCTGGCATGACACTTGACACTCTGTCCCCCATCGGTCTTTCACCCAAAGGTTTTCTCATCTATTGATTAATGTTGCCTGAATCAATTATTTTATCAGAGTTTGCAAAATGGTGATTTTGTACTATGATTTTTCCATATTAATTAGCTGGTATTGAAACAGAACAGGACCCTATGGTCCTTGCCCCACCCCGTGTCCTCAGCCTGCCTTTTGTCTGTGAAAAAACTTTAGCCCAAGAATAAGTCTGATCAGAGAAGTGAGAAAATGCAGAAACAAAGGAAAACAGTCCAACAAGACTAAATAATAATAGTTTAGTCATTAAGCATAGTCAAGGACCATTAGTTCCTTCTCAGGGGCTATAGATAATATTCTGAGCCATATCCTGTGAGCTGTCTTATAGATACTGAAACTCCTACCAGGTGGGAGAAGTTAACTACATGATGACCAGACTGTAGCCATGAGGTAAGCTGCCACAATTCCAAGAATTGGCCTCAAGGAAATGGGAACAAACCGACCCTGGAACTGAAGATTAACTGTACCTAAGACAATCAAGATGACGCTGGTCAGACCAGCGATGACCGATTTCAAGATGACCGTCAGAGCTGCCTGTGCTGTTCTGCACGTAGCCCCTCCCTCCGTCTATGAAAGCTCTTGCCCATGGTTGTCATTTGTAGGGGGAGTCGGCCTTTGGACAGGAGTCCGCCCCACCCCCATTGCTGACATCCAAAATAAAGCAAACTTTCCTTTCCACCAACTTTGCCTCTTTATTGGCTTTTGAGCAGCGAACAGCTGGACCCCGCTTTTGGTTACAGTATCCTTCTGTAAAACAGAGCCCTTTCTCATCATTCAGGCCTATTTGGTCACCCTGAAATATAGTTCCTAAAGTGAAGGCAAGATAATTATTCAGTTATTTCCCTTCAATGATCATTTTTCAGAGGAAGTAAGTTACCTCCAATGGTGACAGACACATTCTTCTTGGGGAGGAACCTTCTCTTTTGGTTGAATATCATAATCAGTTCATGGTTTGGGGGAGCAGATTTTTTTGGGTCTCATTCTAGGGTTGCAAATAAAAATAGGATTACAGTCAGACCTGTATAGCCTCAGGTTCTGCATCTGTGGATGCAAATAACCATGGACCAAAAGTACTCCAAAAAAAAAGAAAATCCCCAAAAGTTCCAAAAATCAAAACTTGAATTTGCTGTGTGGCAGCAACTAGCATTTACATTGTACTTACAACTATTTACACAGTGTTTACATTGTATTAAGTATTATAAGTAATCTAAAGGTGATTTAAAGTATACGGGAGGGTGTGGGTAGGTTATATGCAAATACTACGCCATTTTGTATAAGGGATTTGAGCATCCTTGGATTCTAGTATCTGCTGAGGGTCCTGAAACCAATCTCCTGCAGGTACAAAGGGACAGCTGTATTTTTGTTTTGCTGTTACCTTGTCAACTCATAATTTTCTGTTTTATCCATGTTGCAATATGAAACAGGTTTATTACTTTTAACTGGTGAGCACTATACTTTAAACTTTCGTCTACTACACTTTAATTATAAATCCCCTTGGATTGGGCACCAAGGTTACTGCCAGTACTTTGTGTGAGTACTTAATTTATTTTAAGTACTGCCAGTACTTAATTTATTTTTAAAAATGTATATTTATTTATTTTTGGCTGCGTTGGGTCTGTGTTGCTGCGCGTGGGCTTTCTCTAGTTGTGGCGAGCGGGGGCTACTCTTCGTTGCGGTGTTGGGCTTCTCATTGCGGTGGCTTCTCTTGTTGCAGAGTACGGGCTCTAGGCGCGTGGGCTCCAGTAGTTGTGGCACATGGGCTCAGTAGTTGTGGCTCACGGGCTCTAGAGCGCAGGCTCCGTAGTTGTGGCGCACGGGCTTAGTCCTCCGCGGCATGTGGGATCTTCCTGGACCAGGGCTCGAACCCGTGTCCCCGGCATTGGCAGGCGGATTCTTAACCATTGTGCCACCAGGGAAGCCCAGAGGGTTCATTTTATGTGTCAACCTGACTGGGCCCAAAGGTGCCCAGACATTTAGTCAAACATAATTCTGGGTTTGTCTGTGGGGTGTTTTGGATGAGATTAACATTCGAATCGGTAAACTGAGTAAAGGAGATTGCCCTCCCTAGTGTGGGTGGGCATCATCCAGTCAGTTGAAGACCTGAATAGAACAAAACGGCTGAATGAGGGGGAACTTCCCCGAGTGCTTGAGCTGGGACGTCGGTCTTCTCCTGCCCTCACCTGCAACATACGACAGTGGCTCTCCTGGGTCTTAGGCTTTTGTCCCCATGCTGAGCCACAGCCACCCTCTGCCTCCACAGGAGACCCTTAATACCAGCAGGTAGGTCTGGCCCAGGCTCTTATGAGGCCACTGCTTTTTCCCCTGGGTCCTGTGTGCACCCTCCAAGAGTGGAGTCTCTGTTTACCCCAGTCCTGTGGAATTCCTGCAATCAAGCCCGGCTGCCCTTCAAAGCTACATGCTCTGGGGGCTTCTCCTCCCGAGGCCAGGCCCTAGGCTGGGAAAGCTGACGTGGGGATAAGGACTTTCACTGCTGTGGGAGAACCCCTGCAGTATAATCATTTTCCAGTTTGTGGGTCACCCACCTGGCGGGTATGGGATTTGATTCTTTCGTGATTGTGCCCCTCCTACCGTCTCGCTGTGGCTTCTTCTTTGTCTTTGGATACAGGATATCTTTTCTGGTAGCTTCCAGTGATTTTTTGGTCCGTGGCTGTTCAGCAGTTTGTTGTGATTTTTTTTTTATTTTTATGCGGTACGCGGGCCTCTCACTGTTGCGGCCTCTCCCGTTGCGGAGCACAGGCTCCGGACGCGCAGGCTCAGTGGCCATGGTTCACGGGCCCAGCCGCTCCGCGGCATGTGGGATCTTCCCGGACCGGGGCACGAACCCGTGTCCCCTGCATCGGCAGGCGGACTCTCAACCACTGCGCCACCAGGGAAGCCCCTAGTTGTGATTTTGATGTTTTCGTGGGGTGCGCTCCTGCCCTTCTGCTCCACCATCTTGTCTCCCGGGTCTTAGGCTAGACCTTCCTCATCAGCTCTCCTGGGTCACCAGCTTGCTCAGTGCAGACCTTGAGACTTGTCAGCCTCCATAATCACGTGAGCCAGTTCCTTACAGTAAACACACATATACGTCTTACTGGTTCTGCTTCTCTGGAAAACTCTAATTCACTTTGCTACCAGGATGTACCGTCTCATAGATATTTCTCTGTGCCGCTGTACAAAACGAACTTGATATGTGATGGAGCACCTGCACACTTAACTCCTCAGTGTTCTGAGGCACTCGCCTCCAGGCTGAGTGAACTTGGTTACACACCCGCCGCTGTGCCCAGGAGTCTCTGAGTCCCCACATCCACACTGACACTTAATTTTCAGTTTTTAAATTTACAGCATCTCTTTTCTGCCCTGCAGCCATAGTGGCTTCCTACCTCACTCAGCAGTAAGTGCACAGGAACCCACGTGTCCCACCCACAGCTTCCCACTGCCAGCTCTCTGCCCCTCCACCCCTTACACTCTGGCCGTTCCTGCGTTACATCCTTTCCTAATAAACCAATCATCTACTAAGACTACAGATGTTTATAATTTCCAGATTCGGATCTTGGACTGAAACATATTTTTGTAATTGTACTTAGTTTTCAATATCCGGAAATGTATCCAGGCACTGAGACAACCAAAGAATAAAAGTGCAAGAAGTACAGCAATTATAAACCACAGAAATGGATATCATGCATGATTAGTTTCGTTTTGCCACCATATAACTGATTTTTAAAATAAAACCTTGGGGACTTCCCTGGTGGTCCAGTGGTTAAGACTCTGTTCTCCCAACGCATGGGGCACGGGTTAGATCCCTGGTTGGGGAACTAAGATTCCACGTGCCGCCTGGCGGGGCAATAAATTAAAATGAAATGAAACGAAATGAAATGAAATGAAAAAATAAAAGTCTCTGTATTAGTTATGTATTGCTGCTGTCGACTGAAAAAAAAAAAAAAGGTGCAAGCTCAAAGTTGAGAATTATGTTTTATTTGGCAGTCTTTCTCAGGACTTCAAGCCTGGGATGCAGCTTCTCGGATAGCTCTGAGGGACTGGTCCGAAGAGGTGAGGGAGGAACCAGGATATACAGGGGTTTTTGCAACAAAGACCAGTCAGTTGGAACATCAAAAGATTACTGTTAATTAAAGAAAACCAGATACCTCAAGTTAAAGCACTGAGCACTTTTCTATGTATGGGAAGATGCAAGAGTCTGTGCTCATTGAAATCATCCCTTAGATATGCACCTCAGCTATCTAGGACCAGTATCCTGTGCTTTCCCATCCTGAGTCCCCTCGGGGTGCGCCACTGGGGGGAGCTACAGTGGCTGAGGGCTTGGTGGTGGGCAGCACGCTTGTCTCCATCCTGAATCCTCTCAGGGCTCACTGTAGGGGCTGCTGTAGTGGCTTGACAGCTGCGGCCTCCTTTGTTGGCAGGCAACGTTTTTTCATTCCCAGCGCTAACAAGTCACCTCATATGTAATGGCTTAAAACAGCAACAGTCGTTTATTATCTCTCATGATTTCTGTGGCCCAAGATTTCAAGAGTGGCTTGTGAGGCATTTCTGGCTTAAGGTCCCTCGTAGGCTGGGCCTCGACGGGAGCTACAGGGTATGCTTCCATGGTGGCTCCCTCACTCGGCTGCAAGGTGGAACAGCCTCAGCTCCTCTACACATGGGCCTCTACACAGGGCTGCTCGAGTGTCCTCACAACATAGCGGCTGGCTTCCCTCAGAGCCAATGATCCAAGAGAGCAAAGCAGAGCAGCAATATATTTTATGATCTAGCCTTGGAAGCCGCGTACCGCCATGTTCACAGTATTCTGTTGATCACATAGGTTGGCCCAGGGTAGGAGGGGACTACACAAGGGTGTGGACAGCAGGAGGCAAGGATCATAGGGTCCATCCTAGAAGCCGGCTACCATAGTTTCATATTAATATAAAAACGTTAGCAGAGTTAAATTAGACCTCTGATGATAACTCCAGAGCTACTAAAAGAAAAAAAAGAAAACTTAGCTTCATACAAAGAGGTTTGAGAAGAAAACTAACAGGATATTTATCAGAATTTTCCAGTCTCTTTTGGTATGCACAGAACTACACTTGAAATTTTCTTTCGACTCAAATGAGAGAAGATAAGAAGAATGAAGCTGTGTCTTCCCAGTGAATACATGTATCGTCTGTGTATTTTATGTCTCATGTGAGATGTACATACCATAAAAACTAGATGGCTACTAAGGAATCATGGCCAAACTCTTTTGCCAGTGTTATGAAAATAAATAAACATAAGGATATTTTTTAGTATAAACATAATTACTTTTTCATCTCTATAAACGTTGTTTATATGCTAAAAGTAGATTCCATTTGTGATTTTTCAGTAGTATAAGAAGTGATGGGGCTTCTTATACTTCTTCTTAGCAGGAGGTCGACTGTTTCATTTTCTTTATTCTTTGGAAGCATTTGAATTTAGGCTGATGGTTGTTAAGAGTCCAGTCTGCAGTTGTTTTTTGTGTGTGTGTGTGTGTGGTATGCGGGCCTCTCACTGTTGTGGCCTCTCCCGTTGCGGAGCACAGGCTCATGGGCCCAGCCGCTGCACGGCATGTGGGATCTTCCCAAACCAGGGCACGAACCCGTGTCTCCTGCATCGGCAGGCGGACTCTCAACCACTGCGCCACCAGGGAAGCCCCAGTCTGCAGTTTTTAAGACGGACTTTAAAGACGTCTTTTAAGACGGACTTTGGGTCTGCCTATGCTGGCATTTTTGTGTCAGGATTGGAGAGGTCTCTTTCACATTTCTATCCAAACTGAAATTATTGATGACTCCTTTGGGGACAGTTATAAAGAGGGCTTGTAATGCAAAATCAGGCCACTTTAATAGTGCACCGTAGTCTCAGGAAATTTGTTCAGTAAATCTGACAGCAGCCCAGACCATCACTCTTAATGTAAAGTCACATCCAACATACATTTACATATAACTCACATGAAATCAATTATACATGCACATTGGGGACAGGGGCAAGGAGAGAAAGAGAGAGAGAATATGAATTTACATCGTGAAGATTTTTGCCTGCTATTCCCATCAATAAGTTTATTGCCTAGAGTAGGAGGAAGATTGGAGATTGGAATCAAATATTCCTTCACAAGATCTCAGTTTCTAGGTAACTCTCATGGTGTGAGGATCTCACTTTGTGAATGTGATTCTACTATTTTAAGTATATATTTCTTTTTTCTATAATAAGGCCCTGATTACCCAAGCAATTACTTCAGCTGATGCTCAGTTGAAAACAAAGACACAGAAACAGCAATTTGCTCATCTCTGGGGTCAGGGCAAAGGACTGTTTTGGACAGCCAATATATCCCTCATTAACATACTGTGTAAAGATGGTCCCTAATTGAGAACTTAAGATTCATGAGAGTAATCTTGGCAATACTAAATTCCAGCCTTTTATATAGCTCTTAAAACTAAGTTCCTGAGAAAGCAGACTGCTGTTTTTATCCTGCAAAAGGGCTGTATCAGTCAGAGTTCTCCAGAGACATAGAACAAATAGGATGTGTATATATGTATGTAGGTATTTGTGTGGGGGGGGGCGGTGTGTGTGTGGGTGTGCGTGTGTGTGTGTGATATACATAAGACAGACTGATTTTAAGAAATTGGCTTATTTGGGAGGTTATTTTTAAACATTTATTTATTTAACTTTTTAAATTTTTTAATTGAAGTATAGTTGATTTACAATATCGTGTTAGTTTCAGGTGTATAGCACAGTTGATTCATATATATATATTTTTTCAGATTCTTTTCCCTTATAGGTTATTACAAAATACTGAGTACAGTTCCCTGTGCTATACAATTATACACTAGGTCCTTGTTGGTTATCGATTTTTAAAAATATTTATTTGGCTGTGCTGGGTCTTAGTTGCAGCACATGGGATCTTCTTGTGGCATGCGGGATCTTTCTGTAGTTGCGGCATGGGGATCTTTAGTTGCAGCATGCAGGATCTAGTTCCCTAACCAGGGATCAAACCCGGGCCCCCTGCATTGGGAGAGCAGAGTCTTAACCACTGGACCACCAGGGAAGTCCTGGTTATCTATTTTATGTATAGTAATATGTATATGTTAATCCGAACCTCCTAATTTATCCCTCTCTCTGTCCCCCTTTCCCCTTTGGTAATCATAAGTTTGTTTTCAGTGTCTGTGTCTCTCTTTCTGTTTTGAAATAAGTCCTTTTTTTTTTTTAGATTTCACATATAAGTGATATCATATGATATTTGTCTTTCTCTGTCTGGCTTACTTCATTTAGTACGATACTCTCTAGGTCCATCCATGTTGCTCCAAATGGCATTATTTCATTCTTTTTTGTGGCAGAGTAATATTCCATTGTGTATATGGACCACATCTTCTTTATCCATTCATCTGTCAATGGATGTTTAGGTTGCTTCCATGTCTTGGCTATTGTAAATAATGCCACAATGAACACCGGACTGCATGTATCTTTTTGAATTATGGTTTTCTCCAGACATATGACCAGAAATGGGACTGTAGGATCATATGGTAACCCTAGTTTGTTTGTTTGTTTTTAATATCTTTATTGAAGTATAATTGCTTTACAATGTTGTGTTACTTTCTGCTGTATAACAAAATGAATCAGCTCTATCTATACATATATCCCCATATCTCTTCCTTGCATATCCCTCCCTCCCACCCTCCCTATCCCACCCCTCTAGGTGGTCACAAAGCATCAAGCTGATCTCCCTGTGCTATGCGGCTGCTTCCCACGAGCTAGCTATTTTACATTTGGTCATGTATATATGTCCATGCCACTCTCTCACTTTGTCACAGCTTACTCTTCCCCCTCCCCGTGTCCTCAAGTCCACTCTCTACATCTGCATCTTTATTCCTGTCCTGCCCCTAGGTTCATCAGAACCTGGTTTTTTGGGGTTTTTTTTTTACATTCCATATATATGTGTTAGCATATGGAATTTGTTTTTCTCTTTCTGACAGACTTCACTCTGTATGACAGACTCTAGGTCCATGCACCTCACTACAAATAACTCAATTTCGTTTCTTCTTAAGGCTGAGTAATATTCCATTGTATGTATGTGCCACATCTTCTTTATCCATTCATCTGTCGATGGACACTTAGATTGCTTCCATGTCCTGGCTATTGTAAATGGAGCTGCAGTGAACATTGTGGTACATGACTCTTTTTGAATTATGGTTTTCTCAGGGTATATGCCCAGTAGTGGGATTGCTGGGTCATATGGTAGTTCTATGTTTAGTTTTTTGTTTTGTTTTGTTTTTGTTTTGCAGTACGCGGGCCTCTCACTGTTGTGGCCTCTCCCATTGCGGAGCACAGGCTCTGGATGCACAGGCCCAGCGGCCATGGCTCACGGGCCTAGCCGCTACGCAGCATGTGGAATCTTCCCAGACAGGGGCACGAACCCGTGTCCTCTGCATCGGTAGGTTGACTCTCAACCACTGCGCCACCAGGGAAGCCCTATTTTTAGTTTTTTAAGGAACCTCCATACTGTCCTCCATAATGGCTGTATCAATTTACATTCCCACCAACAGTGCAAGAGGGTTCCCTTTTCTCCACACCCTCTCCAGCATTTATTGTTTGTAGATTTTTTTTTAATGCTAAAAGACATTTTATTTAATTTATTTATTTATTATCATCTTTATTGGAGTATAATTGCTTTACAGTGGTGTGTTAGTTTCTGCTTTATAACAAAGTGAATCAGTTATACATATGTCCCCATATCTCTTCCCTCCTGCATCTCCCTCCCTCCCACCCTCCATATCCTACCCCTCTAGGTGGTCACAAAGCACAGAGCTGATCCCCCTATGCTATGCAGCTGCTTCCCTGTAGATTTTTTGACAATGGCCATTCTGACCCGTGTGAGGTGATACCTCATTGTAGTTTTGATTTCCATTTCTCTAATGATTAGGGATGTTGAGCATCCTTTCATGTGTTTGTTGGCAATCTGTATGTCTTCTTTGGAGAAATGTCTTTTGACATCTTCTGCCCATTTTTGGATTGAGTTGTTTGTTTTTTTGATATTGAGCTGCTTGAGCTGCTTGTATATTTTGGAGATTAATCCTTTGTCAATTGCTTCGTTTGCAAATATCTTCTCCCATTCTGAGGGTTGTCTTTTCATCTTGTTTATAGTTTCCTTTGCTGTGCAAAAGGTTTTAAGTTTCATTAGGTCCCATTTGTTCATTTTTGTTTTTATTTCCATTTCTGTACGAGGTGGGTCAAAAAGGATCTTGCTATGATTTATGCCATAGGGTGTTCTGCCTATGTTTTCTTCTAAGAGTTTTTTAGTTTCTAGTGTTACATTTAGGTCCATTTTGAGTTTATGTTTGTGTATGGTGTTAGGAAGTGTTCTAATTTCATTCTTTTACATGTAGCTCTCCAGTTTACCCAGCACCACTTATTGAAGAGGCTGTCCTTTCTCCATTGTATATTCTTGCCTTCTTTATCAAAGATAACGTGACCATGTGTGCGAGGGTTTATCTCTGGGCTTTCTATCCTGTTCCATTGATCTATATTTCTGCTTTTGTGCCAGTACCATACTGTCCTGATTACTGTAGCTTTGTGGTATAGTCTGAAATCAGGGAGCCTGATTCCTCCAGCTCTGTTCTTCTTTCTCAAGATTGCTTTGGCTATTCGGGGTCTTTTGTGTTTCCATACAAATTGTGAAAGTTTTTGGTCTAGTTCTGTGAAAAATGCCATTGGTAGTTTGATAGGGATTGCACTGAATCTGTAGATTGCTTTGGGTAGTATAATCATTTTCACAATGTTGATTCTTCCAATCCAGGAACATAGTATATCTCTCCATCTGTTTGTGTCATCTTTAATTTCTTTCACCTGTGTCTTCTAGTTTTCTGCCTACAGGTCTTTTGTTTCCTTAGGTAGGCTTATTCCTAGGTCTTTTATTCTTTTTGTTGCAGTGGTAAATGGGAGTGTTTCCTTAATTTCTCTTTCAGATTTTTCATCATTAGCATGTAGGAATGCAAGAGATTTCTGTGCATTAATTTTGTATCCTGCTACTTTACCAAATTCACTGATTAGCTCTAGTAGTTTTCTGGTAGCCTGTTTAGGATTCTCTATGTATAGTATCATGTCATCTGCAAACAGTGACAGCTTTACTTCTTCTTTTCCAATTTGGGTTCCTTTTATTTCTTTTTCTTCTCTGATATTTGTGGCTCAAACTTCCAAAACGATGTTGAATTATAGTGGTGAGAGTGCGCAACATTGTCTTGTTCCTGATCTTAGAGGAAATGGTTTCAGCTTTTCACCATTGAGAATGATGTTGGCTGTGGGTTTGTCATATATGGCCTTTATTATGTTGAGGTAGGTTCCCTCTATGCCTACTTTCTGGAGAGTTTTTTTATCATAAATGAGTGTTGAATTTTGTCAAAAGCGTTTTCTGCATCTATTGAGATTATCATATGGTTTTTATCCTTCAGTTTGTTAATATGGTTTATCACATTGATTCATTTGCGTATATTGAAGAATCCTTGCATTCCTGGGATAAACCCCACTTGATCATAATGTATGATCCTTGTAATGTGCTGTTGGATACTGTTTCCTAGTATTTTGTTGACGATTTTTGCATCTATGTTCATTAATGATATTGGTCTGTAGTATTCTTTTTTTGTGACATCTTTGTCTGGTTTTGGTATCAGGGTGATGGTGGCCTCGTAGAATGAGTTTGGGAGTGTTCCTCCCTCTGCTATATTTTGGAAGATTTTGAGAAGGTAGGTGTTATCTCTTCTCTAAATGTCTGATAGAGTTGCCTGTGAAGCCATCTGGTCCTGGGCTTTTGTTTGTTGGAAGATTTTTAATCATTAAAGATTTAAAATTTTTAATCACTGATTTTTCAATTTCAGTGCTTGTGATCAGTCTGTTTATATTTTCTGTTTCTTCCTGGTTCAGTCTCAGAAGGTTGTGCTTTTCTAAGAATTTGCCCATTTCTTCCAGGTTGTCCATTTTATTGGCATAGAGTTGCTTGTAGTAATCTCTCATGATCCTTTGTATTTCTGAAGTGTCAGTTGTTACTTCTCCTTTTTCATTTCTATTTCTGTTGATTTGAGTCTTCTCCCTTTTTTTCTTGATGTGTCTGGCTAATGGTTTATCAATTTTGTTTATCTTCTCAAAGGACCAGCTTTTAGTTTTATTGATCTTTGCTATTGTTTCCTTCATTTCTTTTTCATTTATTTCTGATCTGATTTTTATGATTTCTTTCCTTCTGGTAACTTTGGGGTTTTTTTATTCTTCTTTCTCTAATTGCTTCAGATGTAAGGTTAGGTTGTTTATTTGAGATTTGTCTTGGTTCTTGAGGTAGGATTGTATTGCTATAAACTTCCCTCTTAGAACTGCTTTTGCTGCATCCCATAGGTTTTGGGTTGTAGTGTTTTCATTGTCATTTGTATCTAGGTATTTTTTGATTTCCTCTTTGATTTCTTCAGTGATCTCTTGGTTATTTAGTAGCGTATTGTTTAGCCTCCATGTGTTTGTATTTTTTACAGTTTGTTTCATGTAATTGATATCTAGTCTCATAGCGTTATGGTCGGAAAAGTTACTTGATACGATTTCAATTTTCTTAAATTTACCAAGGCTTGATTTGTGACCCAAGATATGATCTATCCTAGAGAATGTTCCATGAGCACTTGAGGAGAAGGTGTATTCTTTTGTTTTTGATGGAATGTCCTATGAATATCAAGTCCATCTTATCTAATGTGTCATTTAAAGCTTGTGTTTCCTTACTTATTTTCATTTTGGATGATCTGTCCATTGGTGAAAGTGGGGTGTTAAAATCCCCTACTATGATTGTGTTAATGTCAATTTCTTGTTTTATGGCTGTTAGCATTTGCCTTATGTGTTGAGGTGCTCCTATGTTGGGTGCATAAATATTTACAATTGTTATATCTTCTTGGATTGATCCCTTGATCATTATGTAGTGTCCTTCTTTGTCTCTTGTAATAGTCTTTATTTTAAAGTCTATTTTGTCTGATATGAGAATTGCTACTCCAGCTTTCTTTTGATTTCCATTTGCATGGAATATCTTTTTCCATCCCGTCACTTTCAGTCTGTATGTGCCCCTAGGTCTGAAGTGGGTCTCTTGTAGACAGCATATATATGGGTCTTGTTTTTGTGTCCATTCACCCAGTCTGTGTCTTTTGGTTGCAGCATTTAATCCATTTACCTTTAAGGTAATTATCCATATGTATGTTCCTATTCCCATTTTCTTAATTGTTTTGGGTTTGTTTTTGTGGGTCTTTTCCTTCTCTTGTGTTTCCTGCCTAGAGAAGTTCCTTTAGCATTTGTTGTAAAGTTGGTTTGCTGGTGCTGAATTCTCTTAGCTTTTGCTTGTCTGTAAAGGTTTTAATTTCTCCATCGAATCTGAATGAGATCCTTGCTGGGTAGAGTAATCTTGGTTGTAGGTTATTCCCTTTCATCGCTTTAAATATGTCCTGCCACTCCCTTCTGGCTTGCAGAGTTTCTGCTGAAAGATCAGCTGTTAACCTTATGGGGATTCTCTTGTATGTTATTTGTTGCTTTTCCCTTGCTGCTTTTAATAATTTTTCTTTGTAGTTAATTTTTGATAGTTTGATTAATATATGTCTTGGCATGTTTCTCCTTAGATTTATCCTGTATGGGACTCTCTGTGCTTCCTGGACTTGATTGACTATTTCCTTTCCCGTGTAAGGGAAGTTTTCAACTATAATCTCTTCAAATATTTTCTCAGACCCTTTCTTTTTCTCTTCTTCTTCTGAGACCCCTGTAATTCGAATGTTGGTGCCTTTAATGATCCAGAGACTCTGAGACTGTCCTCAATTTTTTTAATCCTTTTTTCTTTATTCTGCTCTGCAGTAGTTATTTCCACTATTTTATCTTCCAGGTCACTTATCCATTCTTCTGCCTCAGTTATTCTGCTATTGATTCCTTCTAGAGAATTTTTAATTTCATTTATTGTGTTGTTCATCATTGTTTGTTTGCTCTTTAGTTCTTCTAGATCCTTGTTAAACGTTTCTTGCATTGTCTCCATTCTATTTCCAAGATTTGGGATCATCTTTACTACCATTACTCTGAATTCTTTTTCAGGTAGACTGCCTATTTCCTCTTCATTTGTTTGTTCTGGTGGGTTTTTACCTTGCTACTTCATCTGCTGTATATTTCTCTGTCTTCTCATTTTGTTTAACTTACTGTGTTTGGGATCCTCTTTTTGCAGGCTGCAGTTTCATAGTTCCAGTTGTTTTTTGTGTCTGCCCCCAGTGGGTGAGGTTGGTTCAGTGGCTTGTGTACGGTTTCTGGTGGAGGGGACTGGTGCCTGTGTTCTGGTGGGTGGGGCTGGATCTTGTCTTTCTGTTGGGCAGGGCCGCGTCCGGTGGTGTGTTTTCAGGTGTCTGTGAACTTAGTATGACCTTAGGCAGCCTCTGATAACGGATGGGGTTGTGTTCCTGTCTTGCTAGTTGATTAGCATGAGGCATCCAGCACTGTAGCTTGCTGACTGTTGGGTGGAGCTGGGTCTTAGCATTGAGACGGAGTTCTCTGGGACAGCTCTCGCTGATTGATATTACATGGGTCTGGGATGTCTCTGGTGGTCCAATGTCCTGAGCTCGGCTCTCTCACCTCAGGGGCTCAGGCCTGACACCAGACTGGAGCACCAAGGCCCTGTCAGCCACATGGCTCAGAAGAAAAGGGAGAAAAAAAGAAAGAAAAAAACATTAAAAAAATTTTTTAATATTAAAATTTAAGAAAATAATAATAAAAGAAGAGAGCAACCAAACCAATAAACAAATCCACCAATGATAACAAGCACTAAAAACTATACTAAGATAAACAAAAAAATCAGAAACAAATCAGTCACGGACAGCAAACCCCAAGTCCACACTTGCTCCCAAAGTCCACTGCCTCAATTTTGGGATGATTCGTTGTCTATTCAGGTATTCCAGAGATGCAGGGTAAATCAAGTTGATTGTCGAGGTTTAATCTGCTCCTGAGGCTGCTGGGAGAGATTTCCCTTTCTCTTCTTTGTTCGCACAGCTCCCGGGGTTCAGCTGTGGTTTTGGTCCCGTCTCTGCATGTAGGTCACCCTCAGGCATCTGTTCCCCGCCCAGACAGGAGGGGGTTAAAGCAACGGCTGATTCGGGGGCTCTGGCTCACTCAGGCTGGGGGGAGGGAGAGGTACGGATGTGGGGCGGACCTGCGGCGGCAGAGGCCGGCGTGACGTTGCACCAGCCTGAGGTGCGCCGTGTGTTCTCCCGGGGAAGTTGTCCCTGGATCACGGGACCCAGGCAGTGGTGGGCTGCACAGGCTCCCAGGAGGGGAGGTATGGATAGTGACCTGTGCTCGTACACAGGCTTCTTGGTGGCTGCAGCAGCAGCCTTAGCGTCTCATGCCCGTCTCTGTGGTCCGCGCTGATAGCCACGGCTCACGCCCATCTTTGGAGCTCGTTGAGGTGGTGCTCTGCCTTCTGTGGGTGCACGGGGAAGGAATCCCCTCTCCTCATGCACCCCGAAACAATGGTCTCTTGCCTCTTTGGCAGGTCCAAACTTTTTCCCGGACTCCCTCCCGTCTAGCTGTGGCACACTAGCCCCCTTCAGGCTGTGTTCACGCCGCCAACCCCAGTCCTCTCCCTGCGATCCGACCGAAGCCCGAGCCTCAGCTCCCAGCACGCGCCCCTCCCAGCGGTTGAGCAGACAAGCGTCTCGGGCTGGTGAGTGCTGGTTGGCACCGATCCTCTGTGCGGGAATCTCTCCGCTTTGCCCTCTGCACCTCTGTTGCTGCGCTCTCCTCTGTGGCTCCAAAGCTTCCCCCTACCCCCCGCCCACCCCCCGTCTCCACCAGTGAAGGGGCTTCTAGTGTGTGGAAACTTTTCCTCCTTCTCAGCTCCTTCGCAGAGGTGCAGGTCCCGTCCCTATTCTTTTGTCTCTGTTTTTTCTTTTTTCTTTTGCCCTACCCAGGTACGTGGGGAGTTTCTTGCCTTTGGGGAAGTCTGAGGTCTTCTGCCAGCGTTCAGTAGGTGTTCTGTAGTTGTTCCACATGTAGATGTATTTTTGATGTATTTGTGGGGAGGAAGGTGATCTCCACGTCTTACTCTGCCATCTTGAAGGCCCCCTCTCTGTGTTTAGTTTTTTAAGAAACCTCCATACTGTTCTCCATAGTGGCTGTACCAATTTACATTCCCACCAGCAGTGTAGGAGGGTTCCCTTTTGTCCACACCCTCTCCAGCATTTGTTATTTGTAGACTTTTTTTTTTTTTTTTTTTTTTTTTTTTTTTTGCGGTACGCGGGCCTCTCACTGTTGTGGCCTCTCCCGTTGCGAAGCAACAGGCTCCGGACGCGCAGGCTCAGCGGCCATGGCTCACGGGCCCAGCCGCTCCGCGGCATGTGGGATCCTCCCACACCGGGGCACGAACCCGCGTCCCCTGCATCGGCAGGCGGACTCTCAACCACTGCGCCACCAGGGAAGCCCCTATTTGTAGACTTTTTGATGATGGCCATTCTGACTAGTGTGACGTGATACCTCATTGTAGTTTTGATTTGCTTTTCTCTAATAATTAGCGATGTTGAGCATCTCTTCATGTAACTTTTGGCCAGAAATTGGCTCATTTGATTATGGGGGCTGGCAAGTCCTAAATACACAGGGCAGGCTGGCAGGCTAAAGACCCAGGAAAGAGTTAATGCTGCAGCCTTGAGTCTGAAATCAGGTTGGAGGCAGAATTCCTTCCTGTTCTGGGGACCTCGATCTTTTCTCTTAAGCTCTTCGACTGGTTGATTGAGGGTCATCCACTTGTGCAGGGTAATGTATTTTACTCAAAGTCTACTGATTTAAATATTAATCACATCTAAAAAAAATACCTTCACAGCAACATCTAGACTGGTGGTTGACCAAACAACTGGTACCACAGCCAAGCTGACACATGAAATTAACCATCACAATGCCTCTAAGGAAATCCACTGAATGAACAAAATCCCAATTAATCCCTTCATTGACTTCATTCCATTGTCTTTGTCATCAAGAGCAATAATTCCTTTTTGACATATAAAACTGGAATCCAGAAGATGGAGGAAAAATACCAATTCCTTTCCCTTAGAGTCATCAAGACATAGTCCTTGGAACTCTGCATGGACAATAGCTGTACCTTTAGAAGTGGGAGCAGAAGTGGAATTGGAAGAAGGCCCCAGGGGAATTCTCAACAGAACCAAAGCATGTGATGTTTGCTGACATTTCCTTACAGAAACTGAAGTTTCTGGGCTGCAGAGTCAGAAAGCCCCAGGGAAGGAGCTTCTGCCAGACAGGCCAGGGAGCGCCTCCCAAGGAGGGGGTCCTGAGGCCATCCTGCATGGAGCCTTCCGGGGACGGGGCGAAGGGGCTGCTGAGAAACCCCATAATCAACCCTATTAAAAAATTTGATCCTTTGAAGAATGGAAAATGTAGGGAGAGCTGTATTGTCTATTTGTAAATGACCAACAACAGCCGAGCAGAATGTGGAGTAGATGGGCATTAAACAAATCAAATTGGTTTATTTATTTAATATATCACTAATTTATATAAATATATTTATTTAACTTCCTTAACTTGCTGTGATATCATGGTGGACTCAGCCTGGCCATACTTCCTAGATCACAAGTATTTCACACCAAGCCAGGAACTCTCAGCAACAAAAAAGAGGTTGATTCCACCTTTGTCCTAACATCAGAGGAATTTATCTCATGTTAATGTATTTCCCCGCCATACTCACCATCTTCCTCTGAATCCATCTCCTGTTGTGCCGGCAGATGGAGAGAAGAATGGATGCATGGCATAGGCACATGCAGAGTCAAGCCCCCTCTCGGATCCACAGGGATCCGTTTTCTCTCCTGGAAGCTATTGGCATCAACAATATTACAGCATATTAATGAGTAGTAAAAGGCAGAGAAACGATACCACCGTTCTGTGACTCTTTCCTGCCCTTGAGCAGGGGCAGAGCTTTCTTACGTGGTCATAATTCTGGATGTCTGTCTAGTCGGAGTCCCAGCAGGTAACTGAAGATACATGGAATTCTGGAAAGAAGTTAACAAAGCATTGGTTTCCCCAGTAGCTGCAGGGTTATTGGATACAAAGAAGGGTGGAGGGACCTCAGAGACCAGTAACAATAGTAGAGGCAAGGGAAAGAAACAGTGTTACTGAGCCTCGTGAGAGTTGGAGCCAGAGAGGAGAAGCCAGACCTGCTGCAGGAAGTGGGGCTGGGGAGGGGAGGTGGGGCAGGACGTACAGGGAAGAAATACCCTGGCATCTGTCTCCTCCCGCTTTCTGATCTCTCTCCTTTTTCTCTTTTTGGCCGCACTACCTGGCTTACGTATGGGATCTTAGTTCCCTGACCAGGGATCGAACTCGGGCCCCGGTGGTGAAAGCACCGAGTCCTAAGCCCTGGACTGCCAGGGAGTTCCCTCTGATCTCTTCTTGATACCTCTCATTGGCCAAGCCCACAGGAAGCCAGAGGGAACGGAAACTCAGATAGTACATCCACCAGGGTCAGCCGCCAGAGCACAGACAGGGGCTGAGAAGGGCAGAGAATGGGGATGGGTCTAGAGAGGGACAGATGGAGAATAACCCACACAGCCCTGGAATTGTATCACATGCTTCAAGCCCCTACAATTAGTGTCTTAGGAAGCATCCCTCCTTCCCCCAACAAATCTGGTTAAAGTGGGTTGTCACCTGCACTTACTAACCAAGAAACACCAGTATTTCCTGAGAAGGTGTTAATCTCCCAGTGTCAGTGTCCTTGAAGAGATAGGTTTGTGAGGGGTAGGGAGTGGACTTGTGCCTTGGGGGCCAGTGTCACTAAGAAGAGCTGTGGTCCTGCTTCTTTATTCTGCCTACACACCACAATCACTCATGCAGCCTTCACGAGGGGAGGCTCTCAGGAGAAATGGAGAGGGAAAAATAGGATGGGGAAAGAGAGAGAGTAACTAAGCAAGGAATTCACCACCTCCTTGAACTGTGCATGGCCTGGAGAGCTCAAAATCCTCCCCACGGGGAACAGCGAGTGTCCTTGAGGGTGTGGAGAAACTGGAACCCTTGTGCATTGCTGATGCAGGTGTAAAATGGGGCAGCTCCTGTGGAAAACAGTTTAACACAGAATTACCATATGATCCAGCAGTTCTGACACACGAGGGGAAGGGGCAGGGCACAACCTTCAAAAGAATGACATAGCCATAGGACGTGACAAAAACGGGTTAGAACCAACTAGGTGCAAGATGGCAGAAGACTTGACTTCCAGTGGACCTTGAACCTCATTATATGCTCATTTTAATACATTGGCTAAATGACATACCCACCGGCACCACGACAGTGCTGAGGCTAACCATAAAAGGCCAAAAAGCGGATGGTGGCCCAATTCCTGGAAATCTCCACCCCTTCCCCCAAATAGTTGGAATAATCCTTCTGCTCATTAGCCTATGAAATTACCCAGCCCATAAAACCTAACCATACCGGGACTTCCCTGATGGTCCAGCGGTTTAGACTCCATGCTCCTAAGGTAAGGGACCCGGGTTTGATCCCTGGTCAGGGAACTAGATCCTGCATGCATGCTGCAACTAAAAGATACCACATGCCGCAGCTAAAGATCCCACATGCAGTGACGAACATCCTGCGTAATGCAACTAAGACCTGGCACAGCCAAATGAATAAATGTTTAAAAAAAGAAAAAAGAAAAGCAGCTAACCATGCCATATTTTGGGGGCCATCTCGCCTTCTGAGATGGCCCACACTCTGTCTGTGGAGTGTGTTTTGCTCTAAATAAATCTACTTCTGACTTATCACTTCACCTCCGAATTCTTTCGTGAGGAAGCAAGAACCTTAAATTCACTGGGGACAGTCCCACTCCTGGGTGTGTACCCAAAGGAACTGAAAGCAAGGGCTCAAACGGATGCTTGTAGCCCAGTCTTCACAGCAATGTTATTCACAATAGCTGAAGGTAGGAACAACCCATATGTCCATCAGTAGACGAATCAGCAGATGAATGGATAGAAAAACAGATGCTATATCCATACAATGGAATATTAGTCAACCTTAAAAAGGAAGAAAATCTTGATACATGCTATGTTGTGTCGGTCCCAGCCTACTGATGGTAATGCTCTGGGCTAGGAATGCATGCAGGCGCTCACCCCACAAACACTCTCCCACTGGGACCAAAGCCAGAATTAATTACTCACAGGTCCTGGAGGGTTCACGGCACACCAAAGCCCATACAGCAAGCTCGTGGCTTGAGAGAGAGCGAGAGAGCATGAGTGCAGACCTGGGTCTCTGCCTTTACTGGGGTCTGAGGATGGGGTGTCTTGGGTTTTGCAGGTTCACTCATTGTTGGTTATTTTTTTAAAAAAATAAATTTATTTATTTATTTATTTTTGGCTGTGCTGGGTCTTCGTTGCTGCTCGCGGGCTTTCTCTAGTTGTGGTGAGGGGGCTACTCTTTGTTGTTGTGTGTGGGCTTCTCATTGCGGTGGCTTCTCTTTGTTGTGGAGCACGGTCTCTAGGCACGAGGGCTTCAGTAGTTGCGGCATGCGGGCTCAGTAGTTGCGGTTTGCGGCCTCCAGGGCACAGGCTCAGTAGTTGTGGTGCACAGGCTTAGTTGCTCCGCGGCACGTGAGATCCCCCTGGACCAGGGCTCGAACCCACGTCCCCTGCATTGGCAGGCGGATTCTTAACCACTGTGCCACCAGGCAAGTCCCTTGTTGGTTAATTTGAAGCATTAGAGCAGGAATCAGGACCTGGGAACGTGGAGGCAGGTCACCAAAGCAGTCAGTTACCTAGGTTGTCCAGGGCTTTCTCAAAGGGGACCTGCATGGGTGGGGGAGGCCTAGTTCCTTATCTGGTTGTTTAGCTAATAGCTGTGTCACACAGCGGGCAATGTGCTTATTCAAAATGATGTCTTTTAAAGTTGATTCCTCAGCAATCAAAAACTTAATGTGGGTATTTACACCACACAATACAACATTGATGAGCCTTGAAGGCATTATGCTAAGTGAAATGATCCAGTCACAAAGGGACCAAAACTGTCTGAGGCCACTTATACATGGTACCTAGAATGAGCAAATTCATAGACACAGAAAGTAAAACAGAGATTACTGGGGGCTGAGGGGACAGGTGATTGGGGAGTTATCATTTAATGAGTATAGAGTTTCAGTTTAGGACGATGAAAAGTTCTAGAGATGGATGGTGGTGATGGTTGTACAACAAAATGAATGTACTTAATGCCATTAAATTGTACATTTAAAAGTTGTTAAAATAGGGCTTCCCTGGTGGTACAGTGGTTGAGAGTCTGCCTGCCGCTGCAGGGGACACGGGTTTGTGCCCCGGTCCAGGAGGATCCCACGTGCCACAGAGCGGCTGGGCCCGTGAGCCATGGCCGCTGAGCCTGCGTGTCCAGAGCCTGTGCTCCACAACGGGAGAGGCCACAGCAGTGAGAGGCCCGCGTACCGCAAAAAAAAAAAAAAAAAAAAGGAACTTCCCCGTTGGGCCAGTGATTAGGAATCCACCTTCCAATGCAGGGGACGCGGGTTCGATCCCTGGTCGGGGAACTATGATCCCACATGCCGTGGGGCAACTAAGAAGCCTGCGCGCTCTAGAGCCCGCACATGCCACAACTAGAGAGCCCACGTGCCGCAACTAGAAAGCCTGTGTGCCACAACTAGAGAGAAGCCCATGCACCACAACTAAGACCTGACGCAGCCAAATAAATAAATTTTTTAAAAACTGTGTTAAAATGGTAAATTTTATAAAATGGATATTTCACCACATACACATAAAAAATTAAAACAAAACCTCCCCAGGTGCTTCCAAAGTGGATGTGCAGCCAAGTCCTGTCTTCGGGGCAGGAGCTGCCCCAGAGTGGGCCCTGCCTTGCTCCAGGGCCCAGGCTCCCATGTGGGGCCTCTACCTTGGACCCCTGGTCCCAATCACTGAACCTGGCTTCCCTCTGTGGTCCCCGATTGACCATCCCCCTGAAGCCCTTTGTTCTCTTGCATTCCTGGCCCCTGGCTTTCCCTTCTTCCCAAGCCCTGTCTTCCCAGCCTTTCCTTCTCCCTCTCCTCCACTCAGGTCCTCACTATGCCAACCCAGTTGCCCAATTGGCGTTTCATCCCACAGGCTGGAGCAGGGCTGCAGAAGCCTGAGCTGAGATTTTGGCAATGCCTCTGCCCCTCCCAGGTGGGACTGTGCCTTCCAGCTCACCCTGACACCCTCTGCCCCAAACTCAGTGGCCACGAAGCCCGGGCCACGCTCTTCCAGTTCCCCTGCCATCATCAAGGTGGGCAATACAGCATGGAGGATCAGAGTGCCAACTTTAGAGCCAGATGGCCTGGGCTCCACTACTCTACCAGCTGTGCAACTTTGGACAATAGTTTAACCTCTCTGTGCCCCAACATTCTCACCTGTGACACAGTGCTAACAAATGTGCCGCTCAGAGGATCACTGCCAGGAAGTTGAGGGTGACTGTGTTACAGGATCCTCTCTGCCTATCTGGAGACCCTCCTTTCTACTCCCTGGAGTCCCTCATATGCATGGATGCCCCTGGCCCCCGTCCATCTCCTGTCAGAGTTCCACCAATTAAGTATAAACTGCGGGAAAGCGCTGACCCCGTCACCCATCTTTTCTTCTCTCTTCTCTATCATCCAGAGCTTTCCCTACCCTTGGAGTGACAGCTCAAGTTCCATTTTTTTTCCCAGAACCTTCTCTGGGCCCTCTAACTGGCCTGCTGAGCTCTCTCTCTCTGAGGCCACTCTGCCTTGATGGTCAGGACTGCTCCGTGGGAGAACTATTTCTCCTTTCATTTTGCCCAAGTGGAAATGAATTTCCTATATGGAATAATGGAAATTATTAATAATCATAGGACCTTGTCATTAGTTATCTTTATTTCTGTGCCCTCAGTAAAAATAAAGATGGGAACCGTACAGATGCTACTGACCTCCTGCCCGGATTCCCTTGACTAGGTCAGGCATGCTGTGTTGATCACGGTTCACAGCTACCCCTTCTCCAGAGAAGTGCCCTCCACTTCTCAGGGCATGGGAAGCTATGCTCCCTCAGCCCACCCCTGTAGCCCACAGCTGGTGACCCCCTGAACAGGCAGACCCAAGGCCAGCCCCCCCTGCTCTAAGTGGAACCAGCTCTGTGGTGCCACTCATGCCAGAGCTTCCTGTGGGATCAATGTGAAGTTAGTCTCCAGCTACAACCACACCTTTGCTTAGTCTACTATCTTCCTACCCCATCCTGCTGCCCTCGTCCCCTCCCTCTGAGAGCCACCCCCCCCCAATAAATCCTAGAACAAGAATCCCTCTCAGGCTCTGCTGCTGAGGAACCTGACCTAGGACACTAGTTAACCTGTACTTGCTTTGTACTAGACACTATTCTAAGCATTTTACTGATATTAGTAAGTTCAAAGCACATCCATTAATAATGAACAAGATCTATGACTTTTATATTTCTGTAACCCCTACAACTCAGCGAATTCCTGCTGGCTGGCAGGTGATACAACAGCCTTCTATCATTCTGGCTCCTCTCTTGTCCATACTCTCTTCTGGTAGAACTCTGATCTTCCTCAACTCCTTCACTCTCCCTGCCTGTGGATTGAGTGGGGCTGACCCATTCCCCAGGTTCAGAGATGGGCACATGACCCAGACCTTGCCAATCAGGGCATTCCATTTCTATGGCCACAGTCATTGGCTCAGGGATGGGCACATGATCCATGCCAGGCCAGTAAAACTCAATTCCTGTCATTTCACTGGACCTATTGGGAAAGAAAAGTTTTCTTCTCACCAGGGTTGCTTAGTTGGGAGGATGGGAGTCCAGGGCTACCTGCAGCCATCTTGCCACCGTGAGGAAAACCTGCCCCCAAGCAAAACCATCAGGGAAGAAAGTAGAGCCAGAACACCTAGAGAGACATGGATTCCTGTTACCAACCAAGCATATGGATCCAGCCATCCCACCTTTTTAGTTTTAGGCCAATAAATTCTCTTTTCTGCTTAATCCAGTGTGAGTCAGATTTTGGTTACTCTCACTGAAATCATCCTGACTAGTATGGATTGATTTCTTAACAGGATACCAATGCACATTTATGGGAACGCTATTATGTAACAGGGCCACCCTGTTCATGTTACATTCATTTCATTACTTCATAAATTTTCAAAATCGCTTTGCCAAAATCACTTTAAGAATGGTAGTAAATAAACACCACATATGTCACGGAAGAATTTTCAAAAAGTGGTGTTCCCCCATATGCTTTTTAGTTTTAACATTTAAAAAATCATTTTTCACGATAAGTTTAAGTTGTTGCAAAGGACGTAATTACTCCCATACTGTAGGTATTGACATTTTCAAATAAAAGTCGAGCATCACTTTTTCAGTTATGAAGTTCCACTTACGCAAGATGAACACATCCTGGAGATCTGCCTGCACTGTTCTGTGTTGTACACATAAAAATGTGTTGAAAGGGTAGACCTCATGATAAGTGTTCTTACCGCAAACAAACAAATAAATAAAACCTCTCCGATCACTTTTCAATGCATATTGTGGAACCTTAATCCCGCAGTGATTTAATACCCATCATGATCCATTTACAGAATAGTGAACAAACCCTTTTAACAGTCAGAAATTTCGCATCATTCCTTTCCTCCTTCAACTTGTGTTTCTGTTCCACGTATCTATGGAGTTCTACCCAAATATACGTTTGAAGAGCTTTTGTTGATCGCCCATCATTTCTCTCCAACAAAATTGTATAAATTTACATATTTTCAATTTTCTATGATCATAAGGCTGTAAGGTTTAAATTCTCTTTAATTTGTATTACTGTACAATTACAATGATCGGTAGTATACAATCAACTAAAACAACAAATACACTGACAATTATAAAACATAAAAAGTAACTTTATGAGAAATATGCATCTTAATGAGATGGATGATTTTTTGGTGACACTGAGTTTATCTTGTTGGTAAAAAAAAATAACTTACTGCTAGAATGAATCAGGCTTTGGCATCAACTCTATCCCCACTTTTCATATAGAAAACTGTGGAAAACTACTCAGCAATAAAAAAAATTGATTCATGGAACAACTTGGGTGAATTTCATGGGCATTATGACTGAAAAGAGCCAATCTCAGAAAGTCAGATACTGCATGATGCCATTTATATAACACTCTTGAAAGGTCAATGTTCAGAGACGGAGAACAAATTAGTGGTTACCAGGGGGTAGCGATGGTGGGGGGGAGGGGTGGATGTGAGAATAAAGGAGCAGCGCCAGGAAGATCTTTGTGGTGATGGCATAGTTCTATACTTTGATTGTAGTGGTGGTTCTGTGAACCTACACACGTGATGAAATGGTGCAAGCTATTCACACACACACTGCACCGGTATCAGTTTCCTGGCTTTGATATTATACTGTAGCTACAGAAGATTAACCATTGAGGGAAGCTGGTTGAAGGGTATGTCGGACCTCTGTATTATCTTTGCAACCTCCTGTAAATCTATAATTATCTGATACTTTTTATTTTTTAAATTTTGTTTATTTATTCGTTTATTCATTCATTCATTTTTTGGCTGCGTGGCCCGGCTTGCAGGATCTTAGTTCCCTGACCAGGGATTGAACCTGGGCCCACAATGGTGAAAGCACAGTGTCCTAACCACTAGACTGCCAGGAAATTCCCTCTAGTACTTTTTTTTTAAAAAAAAAGATATATGCTCGGAGAAACGGGCTGGCTTCACATAAGTCAGAAGTCAGGAAATTCCCTCTAGTACTTTTTTTTTTTAAAAAAAGATATATGCTCAGAGAAACGGGCTGGCTTCACATAAGTCAGAAGATGGTCTGGACGGAGTTTTGTTACAGCCATGTCTTTCAGTTCTTGAGATTTCTTCAGCACACTCTGCCAGAAGTCATTTAGTCATCTTTCATCAAATTTAATCTTAATGCTGTATTAATGGGCGATTCAATTAGGTCCTCCTGTAATTTTGTTTCAAACAATGCATGAGAAACGACCTGATTCACCAGGACTCGTGACTCAGTCGTCAGTCACTTCTCTTGCGTCCAGAGATACTGCCATTTCCCTTTTGTTTGGTGCCCCAGAACACCAAAAATGTGCCGAAGGACGGGACACTTTAGTGAGACTGAGGGTGGGTGACAGGGATGCTTCCTCTGTAAAGTGGGAGAAGATTAATTATAGAGAGGGACGGAGACTGAAGACCAGCTTGACGCTGCGTCCACCCTATTTGTCAGGCAGATCAACCTTGGAAAAGGCAGTAAATGGAAGTTGAGGCTGTGGAAACTGTCTCTTCCTTTGGAAAGTTATCAAGACACGCCATCACCCCGGGGTGAAGCCAGACCCCATTCAAAGATCCTATTAATAGTTCAGTTTTTATATCAGAGGAAAGCTAAGAGCAGTTAAGTCATTCACCTGACAGCACCCAGCACGCCAATGAACTGGAATTGGCTTGAACTCAGGTGACTAACTCCATTTTCTTTCAACCACACTGTCTTAGGCAAAGAAGGTTTCTGTATTTTCCCTAGTTATCCCATGGGTACGTGCAAAATCAGGCATTTGTGGGCTTCAGAATTTGCCTTGTGTGTTACAGTTTCGAACACTGTTAATACTACCTTATGAGCACACAAGTTCTGGAAAAGATCGGTTGTACAAGAATACAAAAAAAACATTAATCATTAATTTCCTTCTTACCGCGCCCCCCCCCCCGAAACCCAGCTTCAATTGTCACAGAATTGTTGCATTGTGACCAGCAGGTGGCAGCACCACCTCACAGTTGTCTCGGTGACCTAGTTGATTGCTGACTCGTTGATTTGGGGAAAATTCCGTTTTGTCCTCAGCAGTAGATTAAGGTGAAACGGAAACAACATTTGCAGCTCTTTCCTTCTCTCTCACTCTGGCTTCTTCATGTTTTTTCCCCTCAAAGATTGGCAGCGTCAACATCTAGCTCTAGCTGATTTGGTTTCCTTGGAATTTCACATCTTTGGTGCCAAAGAGGAGTTTAGCCTGTAGTTTTGGCTACGACTAGGTGAAGAATAAATATGTGGTAAAAACTCACCGAGCACTTGGCTTGGATCGCCTCATTTAATCCTTGCAGTACGACGAGGAGGCAAGTTCTGTTTTGATGATAGTGGTTCAGACCTGGGACACCTGGATTCTGTTTTATTGTTCTGGGAAATGTTCATAAAATGTTACATCATCAGTTTTTCTCATTGGAAGTTTATTATTTACAAACCCTTATTGGATAATGTGGTCTATTCTGGGTGACTACAATAAAATGGGATGAAGATCAAATGATCCATAACTATATATATGGTAATTTCATTTATAACTATTGAACACACACATAATATTTATATTTATTATATAAATATATACGTGTATGTGTGTGGTATACGCTGTGTGTGAGGCCAGTGGGTACCAATCCTCACCAACTCACCTGGCTTAAAGGAGATGTGTACATGGCTCCTTCCCAGATGAAATGCTGTTGTTACTAAATACCACTATATGGCAAAATATTACCAAGCCCAGTAATTAGATTAATCCGGTGTTACCCAGCTAAACCCCTTACCATGCAAATAAAGATATCATGATCCAAAGAAGTGGTGATTCACTTAAGACACACAGTAACAGCAGTGGCACAGCCCTGATTCCCTGTCCCTATAGCAGAGTTCCTTCCAGATATACAGCTCTGACCTGTGGATTAAAAAAAAAAATTCTGAATACAGGCTTCTCATTTATCTCTTGATAAATGTCATCTTTCTGATTTGGGCTTTGTGACAGTTTCGATTTCCTTTTAAATAGTAAATCTGTCATCTAATTGATAATCTGTGCTATTTACAACTTTGATAATGTCTTCTATGTTCTCTTCTACGTGGCCAGGTTTGAGGACAGATCATTCACAAATTTCATTTAGGGTCATACTGACTCATTAAACCCAGGACTGGCTACATAATTTGTGGGGTCCAGTGCAAAATGAAAATACAGGGCCTCTTGTTCAAAAATTCAGAGTTTCAAGACAGAGACCAGAGAGCACTAAACAAAGTGTGGGCCCTTCTGAGTGTGAGACCCTGCAAGACTACACAGATCACCCAGTCATGAAACCAGCTCTGATTAAGCTTCTTTGGTTTTAATCATCCAGCATGCTACAAATTGGCTTCTTTAAAGTATGTCCATTGGAATTGCTTCCAGCTGTGAATAACAAAAATCCCCACAAACAATGGCTTAAGCAAGTAAGGTTTTCCTTTTTCCATGTAATGAAAGATCCAGAGGCAGATAAAGGACTTCTGCCCTTCTCTCTTCCTTTCCCACTCTCTTTACAGGCCAGCTTTGTCCTCCTGACACAGGATAGCTGCAGAATCTCAAACCATCATATCCGCATTCCCCGCTGGGAAGAATGAGGCATGGCACAAAGGCTTCTCCTCTTAAGCGTTTGCCTTTTTAATTCAGGAAGTGAAAACCTCTTCAGGGGTTTCTGCCTACATCTCCTTGACCGAAACTCTCATGTGGCCATTTAGATGCAAGGGAGGCTTGGAATTAGTGTCCCACTGTCCAGCCTCAAGTCGAGAAAGGGGTGGAAATGGGTGTGGGAAGTATTTCAATGATCTATTGCTGCAGAACAACTACCCCCAAACTTAGTGGCTTAAAGCAAGCATTTTATTGAATCTCATGACTTTGGACGTCAGGCATTTGGGTGGGGCTCAGCTGGGTGATACTGATGGGGGTCACTTGGTAGCTGAGTCTGTGCAAAGAGTCCAAAACATCTTCCCTCACATATCTGGCATGTCGGTTGGGATGGCTGGGAGGCTGAGTTCAGCTGGGGGATTCTACATGTGGCCTTTCCAGCATGGCGCTCTCAAGTGGTCAAACTTATTACATGGCAGCTTGGAGCTCCCAGAAGGTGTTCCCAGAGAGTGTTCCAGCATCAGAGCAGAGATTGCTCAGCCTTTATGACTAGGTTTTGCAATTCTAGAGAGTCACTTGCATTGGACTCTTCTTTTTTTTTTTTTTTAAGAGTATAGTTGATTTACAATATTGCATTACTTTCTGCTGTACAGCAAAGTGTATCAGTTATACATATACCTACATCCACTCTTTTTTAGATTCTTTTCCCTTAGAGATCATTACAGAGTACTGAGAAGAGTTCCCTGTGCTATACAGTAGTAGGTCCTTATTAGTTATCTATTTTATATATAGTAGTGTGTATATTTCAATCCCAGTCTCCCAATTTATCCCTCCCCCCCCGCCTCCCCACCCCCCAGTAACCATAATTTTGTTTTCTACATCTTAATCAAACCTGTCTAGATCCAAAAGAGAAGACATAGACCCAGCAGTGTAGTGAAGCCAGCTTAGATTGTCCAGCAACATTTTCAAAAATTTTGCAAGTTGGTTGTCAAACACAGACTTGAAATAAGTCACAGTGGGAGTATTTACACCACAGAAATTGGCAAACACTACAAATCAGGACTTTTTCTCTCAGAAAGCCAGTTGTTAAGCATTTAGTGGCATAACACTGCATAGAACTCACCTCTCTACCCGGAAAGTATCAAAACATTTGCATCCACAGCAAGCCAACCTCAGTGTCCTTCAGATAAGCTTTCTTTGGTCCAACCCACATTTCTGTGTGGTCCACAAGGGTATCATGAAAGATCTTGTCGAATGCTTCCTACAATCTATGACCCACTAGTCTAGTAACTCCATACAAAGACAAAATTCAGATGATTTGGGCTCAGCTTGTTCTAAAAGAACCAGTGCAAGCTCCTAGCATCACCACTTTCTTTCCACGTCCTCAGTTACTTGTTCTAGAATTTTTTTTCAGGAATTATTTTGGTGTGTAATTTCTGAAAGCCTCCTCTTTAATTTTTCCTTTCTTGAAAATTAAGATAAACTTTTTTTAAACTTTTAAGTGTGTGGTATAATACACATACAGAAAAGGGCGTAAAATATAAATATGTACTGATTGATAAATAACTACAAATCGAAAATTCCTGGAACTACCCACAATCAGTAAGCTGAATGTCAGGAGAATCCCAGAAACCCAATACGTGTCTCTCCCAAGAGGAATCCCCTCCTTCCCCTTGGGGAACCACTTTTCTGGCGTTAGTGGAATTTACTCCCCTGTTTTCTTCATAGTTCCAGCAATTTTCTGTGTATTCCTAAGTCACATTGTTGAACTATTGAGTGTTCTAGGAATGGAACCAGACTGTATGGATAACTGGGAAAAACTTTGCCCAAATCTGACCTTTTAGTGCTTCTTTCTTTCGCCACAGTTTATCAAAGATTAATGAGACTGATTTCACCCATAGTTGTATAACCTTTCAGAAAATTTTAGGCCCAAACTGTCTAAATCATGGATGTGGTATCATGAGATTTCATCAGTATTCATCAAAAGGTTAACTTCTCAGGAAATAAGAGATTGAAAATTTAAATATGGTTTCTGCTGAGCTCTCCTCTATCAAATCTACGTAGAGAAAAGAAAAATAATTGTTACAAATATTACAGTATATATAAAACTTCATCTATAAATAATGTATAAAATATTATACATAGTTACAGATATTACACAACACTGTTTATATTTGCATTCTACCCATATTTAGCCCTCCAGTTCCCACCCTGTGTTTTTTTTTTTTTTTTTTTTTTTTTTTGCGGTACGCGGGCCTCTCACTGTTGTGGCCTCTCCCGTTGCAGAGCACAGGCTCCGGACGCGCAGGCTCAGCGGCCATGGCTCACGGGTCCAGCCGCTCCGCGGCATGTGGGATCTTCCCGGACCGGGGCACGAACCCGCGTCCCCTGCATCGGCAGGCGGACTCTCAACCACTGCGCCACCAGGGAAGCCCCCACCCTGTGTTTTATGTGCTTCTCAGTGGGGCTGTGTTGACAAGATGCTCTCTTCTCGACTAGGCATTCACCTTGGGCCCCCCCAGCCCCTCAGTTTTAGCAAGAATCCTACTAGGTAACTTTATTTATTTGTTTAATTGATGTATAGTTGATTTACAATGTTGTGTTAATTTCTGCTGTAAAGCAAAGTGATTTGGTTTTATATATATATATATATACACACACACATATATATACATATATATATATTCTTTTTTTAAATAGTCTTTTCCATTATAGTTTATCACAGGATATCGAATATAGTTCCCAGTGCTGCACAGTAGGACCTTGTTGTTTGTCCATTCTATATATAATAGCTTACATCTGCTGACCCCAGCCTCCCACTCCATCCCTCCCCCGGTAACCACCAGTCTGTTCTCCGTGTCTATGTGTGTCTGCTTCTGTTTCATAGATAAGTTCATTTATGTCCTATTTTCGATTCCACATATAAGTGATATCATATGGTATTTGTCTTTCTCTTTCTGACTCACTTCACTTCTACTACGTCACTTTAAAGAGAGTACCTCACCCTTGATATCTGATCAGTTTCCTCATCTCCAAACTTTCATGTGTAAGTCCTCGCCCTGCCTTTAGCAAGAACGCTGTTCGGTCAGTTTAGCAAGGATCCCTCTACCCTGATGTTTCCTCTCAGTGATTTTCCATGCACTGGCCTGGTCACCCTGCTCCTTGGCTATAAATCCCCCCTTTGTCCTTGTTGTGCTTGGAGTTGAACCCCATCTGTCTCCCCTGTGGCTCCTCATGGGAGTAATTTTTCCTTTAACACCTTCTGAAATCCAGGTATCATCCATGGTGTTAGCTGATCTCTGCTTGTCTCGTCTTACTCATAAGCATTGAAATGCCAGTTTTTCTTCTCCTTCTCAAGGCCCGCTGCTTAAACTTGGTGTCGTTAAAAAAATAAATAAATAAATCCTAGTGTTTCTCAGCCTATTTTAGCCAGTCTCGTACCTGGAAACCTGCAAGGGCCCTGAAGGAGGGGGAGAGAAATCAGCCTCCACCCCAGGCCGGCCATCTGTCCCCCCACATCCCCGCTGACAGCCTCATTGCACAAACACGCATGCACGCACACACACACACACACACACCCCTTGCCTACTCTCCTGATAAATGCCCTGCACAGAGGGGTGAGGAATGTGGGCCACCCCAGATCTCTCAGGATTCCCTCAGAGACTGAGCTCCTATTTTATCGCAAAGCCATTGGTGACCCTACGGTATCTTATGCACTTTACTGGGTTCCCCATTTCACACTTTATTCTGTGAAACGCCAGAGACCTTTAACAGAGACTGAGGCTCTATTCTGTGTGAGGCACCATGTGCAGGTGCCCTGGTGAATGAAGAAGGATGACAACACAAGAAGGTAATTCATCACGTAGTAAAAGGAGGAACAGCGAATCTTTCTCCCTTCAAACAACCACATGAAATGTTCAAAACCAAACAAGCATTTCATGGTCTAGGGGGGGCTGCGGGGAACCTTCTGCCCTAAAATACGAGTCCCAGGGAGACTGAGGTCTCTAAGAGAATACGGTGTGATTTGGGGGCCTGAGGGGACTTGGCTGAGCCCAGCTGGTGGGGGACAGGAGAGCACCCCTGTGTGAGGGAACAGCTTGAATCAGTGTGTGGAGAACCGGCTCTCCTCCCTCCCGCCCACCCCCCGCCTGTTCTTCCCCCGTATCCCATATTGTATTAGTTTGCTGGGGCTGCCACAGACTGGATGCCTTCAACTACAGAAACTTATTTTCTCACAGTTCTGGAGGCTAAAGTCCAAGATCAAGGTGTCAGCAGGTTTGGTTTCTTCTGAAGTCTCTCTCCTCGGCTTGTAGATGGCCTCCTTGCTGTGTCCTCACATAGTCTTTCTTTTGTATACATGCATCCCTGCTGCTTCTCGGTGTGTCTGTGTGTCCTAATCTCCTCTTCTTATAAGGACACGAGTTATCTTGGATCAGGGCCCACACATATGACTTCATTTTACCTTAATCGCCTCTTTAAAGGCTCCTTCTCCATAGACAGTCACATTCGGAGGCGCTAGGGGTTAGAACTCTGGCCTATGAATGTTGAGGGGACACAATTCAGCCCATAACACCTATCTTGGTCAGTGGTGTCACCATTCAAGACCACGAGGCAACAAACATGAGAAAAGTTGAAAAAACCTGGATCCTTGAAGACACCAGTGTCCTTGTTAGATGAACAATACATGTACTTGTGGTTTAAGTCACTGCCAATCAGGTGTTTTGCCAGTTGAAGGAAAGCATTCCTGCCTGGTACATTTCTCCTGCATCTAGCACAGTACCTAGCATACAGCAAGTGTTCAATACGTATGTGCAAACAAAGGAACTCTCCTGCTTCAAAGCCTGCAGGAGCTCTGCATCCCCTTTTATGAGGCTGAAGCTCCTTAGCAGATCATATGAGACCTGCTTCCTGCTCAACGTCTGGTCTCATCCCACGTCTCCAGCTTCCACTCCCTCTCCACCCCTCCTTTGGGCAGAGTCAATCTTTTTTTTTTTTTTTTTTTCCTGTACGTGGGCCTCTCACTGTTGTGGCCTCTCCCGTCGCGGATCACAGGCTCCGGACGCTCAGGCTCAGCGGCCATGGCTCACGGGCCCAGCCGCTCCGCGGCATGTGGGATCTTCCCGGACCGGGGCACGAACCCGCGTCCCCTGCATCGGCAGGCGGACTCTCAACCACTGCGCCACCAGGGAAGCCCCAGAGTCAATCTTTTTGCTGCATATAATTAATCAAGAGGGGGGCAGGGAGAACCAACAAAAGAGCAGAGGGCTGAGTGCATTCCCAGGGCTTGGGGAGGCAGAGAGAGGTACGTGTGAATGACTCGGAGGCGATGCAGCCCTATAGCAGGAGGGGACTCTCTTAGCGGACAAGGGTAGGGAGGTCTTCAAAGCAGGGCTGGAAAGACCAAAGCTTGGGTGAGCGATTAGGAGGTCCTTGAAGAGACACAGGAAGAAGGAAACACAAGGTTAAGGAAAGATTACTTTCTTTTCACAAAACCAGGAACCATGGTGAACTGGGCTGCCATAACAAAGTACCACAAACTAGGTGGATTCAAACAACAAACATTTATTCTCTTGCAGATCTGGAGGCCAGAAGTCCAAAATCAAGGTGTCATTTGACAGAGTTGATTCCTTCTTGGAGGCTCAAAGGAAACTCTGTTCCATGTCTCTCGTAGCTTACGGTAGTTGCCAGAAATCCTTGGCGTTCCTAGGCTTTTAGCTACATAATTCCAATCTCTGCCCCCACTGCCACATACTGTCTTCCTACTATGTGTTTCCATCTCTGTGTTTCTTCTATTCTTCTCGTGAGGACTTCAGTCATATTGGGTTGAGGATCAACCCCACTCTATTATGACCTCTTTTCTTTTTTTGGCCTGCAGCTTGTGGAATCTTAGTTCCCTGACCTGGGCCCCTGGCAGTGAAAGCAATGAGTCCTAATCACTGGACCACCAGGGAATTCCCTTAATTTATATCTGAATTACACAGGCAAAGACTGCATTTCCAAATAACGTCACATTCACCCGTGCCAAAATCTGTGTTGATTTGCTAGAGCCACCATAACAAAGCACCATAAATTGTGTGGCTTCAACAGCAGAAGTTTATTGGCCTTATAGTTCTGGAGGCTAGAAGTCCAAAATCAAGATGTCAGCAGTGTTGGTTCCTCCTGAGGTCCGTGAGGGAGCAGCTGCTCCATGGCTCTGTCCTCCGCTTGTAGATGGCCGTCTTCTCTCTGTGTCTCTCCACATCGTCTTCCCTCCATGCTTGTCAGGATCCAACATAGCCTTTTGTGGGACACAATTAGACCTTCAGCAGTCCTTTGGCATGGACTTTCATGCTAAGGGGACGTTCCGAATGCTAGTAGCTGACCACCTGAGAGCTCTGTGAAGGCGAGGGTGGGGATTTATCATTACATTTTTTTAAAACATCTTTTTTTTTTTGCGGTACGCGGGCCTCTCACTGTTGTGGCCTCTCCCGTTGCGGAGCACAGGCTCCGGACGCGCAGGCTCAGCAGCCATGGCTCACGGGCCCAGCCGCTCCGCGGCATGTGGGATCTTCCCGGACCGGGGCACGAACCCGCATCCCCTGCATCGGCAGGCGGACTCTCAACCACTGCACCACCAGGGAAGCCCTGTTGTTCCTTTCTTTACTACGCAATGAGCTATCTTCTTGTGTCTTAGTTTTTATTCTCCATAGCACCTGACACAGTCCATCATATGGAATAGGGTCTCAGTAAAGGTCCACGGAGTGTAATGGGTTTTATTTTCTGTGTACCCCGGGCAGCAGGGCCAGTGCCTGGCGTTTATAGCAGAGGATATGGTACAGGTTGGTAACTGGGAGGCTAGACTTTCATATTGGACAGACTGGGTGCAAATCCCAGCTTTGCCTTCTTTTGGCTCTATGACCCTGGATATTAACCCCCCTAAGCCTCTATTTGCTCATCTGTAGAATGGGAACCATAAGAATATTTACCCCATGTGGTTGTTTTGAGGAAAAAAATTATTTAGTGCAGATATTCAGCACTGTGCATGGCTCATGGCAAGTGCTTACTAAGTGCTGACCCCTGGTGGGCACACATGAAAGTGTATTGACTTGAACTGCGTAACGTTCCCAGTCCAGAATACCTTTCAGCATTTCAGCGCGCATCCTAGAACATGGGGCAGTGCCTGGCTTTTCTTCTGCCGAGTCCAGCCCATCGTAGAACATGGGGCAGTGCCTGGCTTTTCTTCTGCCGAGTCCAGCCCATCGTAGAACATGGGGCAGTGCCTGGCTTTTCTTCTGCCGAGTCCAGCCCTAACATAACTTGCCTAGCCATAAGGCACACTAGATAACTTTCCCACAACGGCTGTGAGCATGAACATCAGAGGAAGCTCCTGGACTTTATTCATCTGAAGGCAGTGATCATCTAATGCAAAGGTTCATTTCCATGGTTACGAACTTTGCTTTGGTTTGTTTGATCTTGGAATCCAGGTCTCCTTGTTACTGCATCTGTTTCACAATTCAACTTAAAGAGAAAAAACGTCAGAGGGAGGGAGGGAGAGCTGCTTGGCAGGAGACACAATAGAGTGAGTGGGTGGGGCCTTGTCTACCTAATAGCCCCAAAGAGTGGGTGGAGAACCTTTGTTCTGCATCCTTGGCAAGTCAGAACACAGAGAGGAATGATGTGAGTCCATGGCAGGATTCCACTGGCTGTGGCAAACAGAGGGCAGAGGGAGCTCACAGATAAGCCATTTACGTTCCCAACAGAGGCTGAGCAGATTCCTCACCTGCTCCCCACTGCCCCCCGCCCAAACTTTGCAGGACTCTCTTGAGCCTGGGTACACAGAACGCCTGGACGAATAGTCTTAGGGTCAACCCCAGATCAAAATGGACCTTGGCTTCCAAAAGGCAAAAGATGAAAAAGGCTGGCAAAAGGGCTTGCCTTGCAAAAGGGTGCTGGCTCCAGACCCTACACTGGCACCTAAAAACATCCTCATCACCTTCAGGTAGAAGAAAGTGATTGGAGCTTGTGGAGGAGGGTCTCTGCTACATGGGGTTGACTCTGAGATTTCCTGGAAGTGTGGTGGACAGTGGGGAGAGGAGTAAAGGTTGACGGGGCAAAATACAGCTAGTTGGTTACAATCCTCTCACTATTTATTTATTTGTTTGTTTATTTATTTATTGGCCGCAGGATCCTAGTTTCCCGACGAGGGATCGAACCTGGAACCCTGGCAGTGAGAACACCAAGTCCCAACCACTGGACCGCCAGGGAATTCCCACAATCCTCTCACATTTTAAATTATGATGAGTTACCGGGACTTCCTGGTGGTCCAGTGGTAAAGAATCCACCTTCCAATGCCGGGGACGTGGGTTCGGTCCCTGGTCAGGGAACTAAGATCCCACATGCCTCGGGGCACCTAAGCCCTTGCGCCACAACTACAGAGCCCACGCACCCTGGAGCCTGCACGCCACAACTAGAGAAGCCCTCACGCCACAACTAGAGAGAAGCCCTCGTGCCGCAACAAAAGATTCTGCATGTCTCAACGAAGATTCTGCATGCCTCAATTAAGACCTGACACAGCCAAAAATAACTTAATAAATAAATCTTAAAAAAAATAAAGAGTTATCATTTCTGACATTTGCTTTATGTCAGGCCCCAAATGAGGTGATTTCCTTATGTTATTTCTGGTCCTTAACAACTCTCAAGGTGGACCACATGGGTCCATTTATCTATGACTGTGAAATAAACCAACCCAAAGTAAGTGACGTAAAACCACAGCCACTTTATTATGCTTGCAGATTCTCTGGGTCAGGATTTGGAAAGAGCGGCCTGGGGACAGCTTGTCTTTGTTCTACGATGTCTGGGGGCTTAGCTGACATGTTCCAGCACCAATCCTCCAATACCACCAAGTGGTGTCCTAAAATACAGTTCCGTTCTGACACTAACTACCTGGGGTGAGCACGGACGCCACAAGTTAAGAGCAGAGTGCTTTACAAGAGTGTCCCCACTTCATCAGACACCAGCCACAAACCCACCTGCACTTCTGTTGAGCCAGTTACAAATTCGATGCTTCCCACAACGCCCACAGGTTTGATAATTAATTAGAATTATTCACCGAACTCAGGAAAGTGCTATATGGACAGTTACCATTTTATTATAAAGGATACAAATGAACAACCAGATGAAGAGGTACACAGGGCGAGTTCTGGGTGGGTCCTGAGCACAGGAACTTCTGTCCCCATGGAGTCAGGGTGCACCACCCTCCCGGTAGATAGAGATGGTCACCACCCTGGATGGTTTCCCCAGCCTCGATGTCCAGAGTTTTTATCCAGGTTTAATTATGTAGACTTGATTGATGAAGTCGTTGGCCTGTGATTGCACTCAATCTCCAGCCCCCCTTCACTCCCTGGAGGATGGTGGGTGAGGCTGAAAGTCCTAGCCCTCTAATCACTTAGTCTTTCTGGTGAGCAGCCACTCCAGGGATTTATGAAATCTGAGCCAGGAACTATGGACAAAGACCAAATATATTTCTTAGAACACGACAGAGTCATTGAACCTCTGAGTCTGAGTAACCTATTTTTTTTTAATTTATTTTATTGAAGTATAGTTGACTTACAATGGTGTGTTAATTTCTGCTGTACAGCAAAGTGATTCAGTTATACATCGATATACACATTGTTTTTCATATTTTTTTCTCTTACGGCTTACCACAGGTTATTGAATATAGTTCTGTGCACTCTACAGTTTATCCATTCTATATATAACAGTTTGGGGACTTCCCTGATAGCGCAGTGGTTAAGAATCCTCCTGCCAATGCAGGGGACACGGGTTTGAGCCCTGGTCCAGGAAGATCCCACATGCCGCGGAGCAACTAAGCCCATGCACCACAACTACTGAGCCTGCGCCCTAGAGCCCTCGAGCCATAGCTGCTGAAGCCTGCACACCACAACTACTGATGCCTGTGCACCTAGAGCCCGTGCTCCACAACAAAGAGAAGCCACGGTAATGAGAAGACCGTGCACCACAACGAAGAGTAGCTCCCCTCGCTGCAACGAAAGCCCGCACCCAGCAACGAAGACCCAGTGCAGCGGAAAATAAATAATTAATTTAAAAAAATAGTTTTCATCTGCTCACCCCAAACTCCCACTCCACCCCTCCTCCCCCTCCCCTCCCCCTTGGGAACCACAAGTCTGTTCTCTATGTCTATAAGTCTGTTTCTCTTCTACAGATAAGTTCATTTGTGTATATTCTAGATTCCTCATGTAAGTGATATCGTATGATATTTGTCTTTCTCTTTCTGACTTACTTCACTTAGTACGATAATCTCTAGGTCCATCCACGTTGCTGCAGATGGCATCATTTCATTCTTTTATGGCTGAGTAGTAGTCCAGTGTAGATATGTACCATATCTTCTTTAACCATTCATCTGTCGATGGGCATTTAGGTTGTTTTCATGTCTTGGTTATTGTGAATAGTGCTGCTATGAACATAGAGGTGCATATCTTTTTTTGAATTATAGGTTTGTTCCGATATATGCCCAAGAGTGGGCTGGATCGTATCGTATGAGTTACCTTCTATTTGAATGAAGTGTTGTGGCAGAGGAATTTTCCAAAGATGGCCTCAATAATGGCTCCCATTCCACATGCTCTTCTTTTTTTTTTTTTTTTTTTGGTACACGGGCCTCTCACTGTTGTGGCCTCTCCCGTTGCGGAGCACAGGCTCCGGACGCGCAGGCTCAGCGGCCATGGCTCACGGGTCCAGCCGCTCCGCGGCATGTGGGATCCTCCCGGACCGGGGCACGAACCCGTGTCCCCTGCATCGTCAGGCGGACTCTCAACCACTGCGCCACCAGGGAAGCCCCCACATGCTCTTCTTACAATGAGACTTTAACCCTCTTATCATCAAGAGGTGAACTTGAATCTCAGCAAGGGCAGAAGAGACACTATGTGACTTCCATGTCTATAAAAGGCAATACAGTTTCCTCCGGGCTCCCTCTCTTGGGATATTTGCCCTTGGGACTTGCCATGCTGTAAGGAAGCCCAAACACATGAAGAGGCTTCATGGAGGTATCCCACGGACAGCCCCAGCTGAGGTCCCCCAGACAGTATCAACACTAGGCATGAGAGTGATGAGTCTTCATATGATTCTGGCCCAGCCATCGAGACTTCCCAGCTGTGGTATAATAACAAATATTGTATATGGTCTTTATCCCCATTCTTGGCACAGAACTTCAAAAACCCTTGGAACTTCCTAAGTGATATGAGTTTCTTTTTTATTCGAATGACTGACCCATTGTGGCCTCTAGCTAGCTTCGAGAAGGCAGTCACCAGAAAGACCAATCGTGTAAAATTTTTAGCCACCCATTCTCCAGGGAGAGAAGAGCTCTGTTAAAAACTCTTGAGGGACTTCCCTGGCGGTCCAGTGGTTAAATCTCTGCGCTTCCACTGCAGGGGGCTTGGGTTCGATATTTAGCTGGGGAACTAAAGATCCCACATGCTGCGCGGCACGGCCAAAGGAAAATAAAATAAAAACTCTTGAACCACAAGATCTGGAGAACTTCCAGATTGCATCCACATGTCAGGAGGGTAACACGCTCCAGCTCCACAGGTCCTGCACTTGGACCCTTCTTGACTTAGTACCTCTTCATCTGGCTGTTCATTTGCATCCTTTACAATAAACCAGCAAACATAAGTTAAGTGTTCTCCTGAGTTCTGTGAGTCAATCTAGCAAATTACCAAATCTGGAGAGGGGGGCCATGAGAACCCGAAGTCTGTAGTTGGCCAGGTAGAAGTGTGGGTAGCCTGGACTCCCCATTTGCAGCTGGGTCTAAAGTGAGGGCAGTCTGAGCCCTTTAGCTTGCAGGTAAATGGTATCAGCCCTTTAACTCCAGGCAGACAGTATCAGCATTAAATTGAATTGTTGGTTGCACAGTTGATGCCAGTGAGTTGGTTGTTGTTGTGGGAAAAACTTCACGCAGACTCCCCTGGGCCATAAGCTTCTAAGTGCTGGCTCTGAGACCTAAATCCAATCTACCTGGGTTCAAGGCACTCTATCTACATTATTGCACTGTGATACCAAAACCCCTAAAGTAAAATCCCTTTGCATATCAACTTCTCTCCTCTAGTGGCCAGCTAACCATCATCGGACCTGCCATGATCCCCTTGGTGCTCCTTGATCCTCTTCTATCATCCTTTAAACCATTTATTCTCAAATTTTATTTCTGCCAAGAAACTAAGGATAGATGTGTTCCCATGAACAGTGTGCTCCCTTTGGGGTCCCAGTTCACAGGCTGTGGCACAGATGAGGGAGCTCCAGGGATGTTCTATGGCACTAATATTAATCCCACACTTTTTTCTTCACTCTAAAGGACACTGAGAGCACAAGTGGGGAGAGGGGACGCATTATTGGGATAACATTGCAATCCACCGTAAAACGTATAAAAAATAAATCCTTTGCCACATTTGGTACTTAAATATTTTTCCTAATAATCACCAACCAGCCAGCTTTGCCACTGGCGGAGGCACCATGTTTCGGGTCCACAGCTTCAGACACTTGGATGTGGTAGACCTGCCATGTCAACAGGTAAATTTTCTTTCTACAAATCCAACCTGCAGCCCCCCCTATATTGGTTGTTCACTCACGTTACATATTTTCCTTAAAACCTGAAGGTCTTTTATCAGATGCAATGTGGCTCTAACCTCCTTCTGTTCGACAGTTTTTATTCAGTATTTATTTATTTACTTTTTTGGCAGCACTGTGCGGCTTGTGGGATCTTAGTTCCCCAACCAGGGATTGAACCCGGGGCCACGGCAGTGAAAACGCCAAGTCCTAACCACTGGACCGCCAGGGAACTCTATATTCACTAATTTTCAGCCCGGCATTCCTGTCCCCTCCCAGGTAGGTCATTCCTTTGTCTTCTTCCACTGGAAATCTCTACATCCTCTTTTATTGATTCTTCCCTGCTTGTCCACATCTTCCAAGGCTAAAAACCTCTTCAATAGGCTCCTAATGAAGAAGAAGTTCACAAGATGTGCTGTGTCAGGTGCAGTGACTCAACTCAGGGGTCCAATCATCTTAGTCTTCTAGGGCTGCCATAACAAAATATATAGATGGGGTGGCTTAAACAACAGAAACTTATTTTCTCACAGTTCTGGAGGCTGGAATCCTGTTTTGATTCTTGGTGAGGACCCTCTTCCTGGCTTGCAGACAGCTGCCTTCTTGCTGCATGCTCACATGGGGGAGAGAGAGAACAAGCTCTCCTGTATCTCTTATAAGGGCGCTAATCCCATCATGGGGCCCCCACCCTCTCATGACCTCATCTAAATCTAATCAGTTCCCAAAGGCCCCACCTCCAGATGCCACCACATTGGGAGTTAGGGCTTCAAATACAAATTTTGGGAAGACACAGTGTTGTCCATAGTACTGATGGATGCATGGTAGAAGCTGACAAAGCTTTTAAGCTTGAGCAACATCTCCCCCAGGGCTAGCTGGCAGTGCAAATGGGGAAACACAGTCAGTTGTTCCAAAGAGCTTTCTATTCAGATTTCCCAGTTTCCCATTTCTCTCACGCATGCAACGTAGAACAGAAGGGCTTGGAAGATAGGCTACCTAGGGTTTGAATCATAGTTTCTCTACTTACTAGCTGTGTGACCTTAGGCATGTAGCTTAACCTCTCTGTGCCAATAATGATACCTACCTTATAGCATATTTGGGGTCGGGGGGCATTATATGACATATGAAGGTAATGTGCTCAGCACTTATTGAGCCTTTTAAAAAATGTTAGCTATTATTCTTCCCATCTAATAGTAGAAGTAAGCTTGTTGAAAAAGTAGTCTCTTGTTGAAAGAGTATAAGATGTAGAAAAGGAAAGAGAAAGGGTAAGATAAGAGTGAGAGGGAAAACCTGGTGTGGAGAGGCAGTTAGGACAAGTCTCTGGCAGGATTTACCCACTGCCCTGAAGCAGTGCTATCCAATAGAAATGTAATGCAACCCACACATGTGAGCATGAATCAAAACACACATGTATAATAATTTTAATTTTTCTAGTAGACACATTAAAAAACTAAAAAGATGGAATTCCCTGGTTGTCCAGTGGTTAGGACTCGGTGCTTTCACTACCAGGGCCCGGGTGCAATCCCTGGTCAGGGAACTAAGATCCCACAAGCTGCACAGCACGGCCAAACAAACAAACAAAAACACAAACATCAACAATAACAAAAAAATGTAAATAGAGACTGGTGAAATTAATTTTAATATCTTTTTTTAAACCCAACTTATTTAACTCAATATATAATAATATATTTTATGCAATGCAATATTTAACACAATATATTGACTACTGTATGAAATCAATCTAAAAATATTAATGTGACATTTTACATTCTTTATTCATACTGTCTTTGGAATCCAGGGTGTATTTCATGCTTACAGTACATCCTTTTTTTTTTTTCCCCATGATTGTACCATAGTGTATTTGCATATTTTGAGCCGCTTCAGTTATTTTGCCATGATGGCGGTGAACATATGGACATCCTTGCACATAAGTTAGTCTGTTAATTTCCATAGAAGTGGAATTCCCAGGTCAAAGAGTGGAACATTCTTAGAATCTTTTAGACCTGATGTATTTTGCAAGCTGCTTTCCAGAAAAATTTTCCATGTTTATACTCCCATCAGCTATGAATGATTACCATCAAAAAACAAAACTTTGTTGAATTGTAGTAAACAGTTTTTAAAATTTGCCTGAATGTAATTTATTTCTTTAATACGTTTATTTATTTAGTTAGTTAGTTAATTTATTTATTTTTGGCTGAGTTAGGTCTTTGTTGCTGTGCACAGGCTTTCTCTAGTTGCGGCGAGTGGGGGCTACTCTTCGTCGCAGTGGGCGGGCTTCTCATTGTGGTAGCTTCTCTTGTTGCAGGGCGCGGGCTCTAGGCACGTGGGCTTCAGTAGTTGTGGCACTTGGGCTCAGTAGTTGTGGCACACAGGCTTAGTTGCTCCACGGCATGTGGGATCTTCCCGGATCAGGGCTCAAACCCATGTCCCCTGCATTGGCAGGCGGATTCTTAACCACTGCGCCACCAGAGAAGCCTGCCTTTATGTAATTTAATTTAAAAACTTTTAATGGTGCTTTTAATTTGCTTTCTTTTGATAACTAGAGAGAACGAACACTTTAATGTTTATTAGCATCTGTATTTCTTCTGAGAATTGCTCATTCCATTATTGGGGTATTAGCATAGTATCAATATTATCAATTTTGGGTGTACATCATATGTAATCTTTATGGAAAATAATTTCCCATTTTTATGTGGTTTTAAATTTTATTTATATCTATGATTTTTTAAAAGCTAAAGCTTTTTACAGATTTACAGCTAGTAGATAAATAAGTCCTGAAGAGCTAATCTACAGCAGAGTGATCAGAGCCAACAATACTGTATTATAAGCTTCAAGTTGCTAAGAGAGTGGATCTTAATTATTCCCACCACAAAAACAAAATAATTATGTGACAAGATAGAGGTGTTAGCTAACATATGATGGTAATAATATTGCAGTATATAAATGTATCAAATAAACATTTTGTTTACCTTAAATCTGCACAATGTTATGTGTCAATTATATCTTTTTTTTGCCACACTGTTGCAGCTTGCGGGATCTTAGTTTCCCCACCGGGGGTCGAACCCAGGCCCCCAGCAGTGAAAGCATGGAGTCACCGAGTCCTAACCACTGGACCGCCAGGGAATTCCCAATTATATCTAAATAAAAATACATTTTTCAAAAATAATGTTTGTGAAAGTACCTAGCAGAGTATCTGGCATAAATATAATTTATTTTCCTTTTTTAAATTAATATTTGTCAAAAAAAAGCTTTTAATTTTTTTTTAAAAGGTCTCATTTTCTTGGTGGTTTCTTCTGTCGTTCATATTCTTAGACACTCAGGGGCCATCTGAAGGTCACCTAGGTTTTCTGTATTTGCTCTTGCTTTTAATTTTTTAATCTTTCAGGAGTTAATTTTGATATATGAAGTGAGGTATCAACATTTATTCCCCTACCCACCCATTACAGCCAGTTTCCTTACAGCCCGTCTTCATTCAGGCAAGCCCCATTTCAAGTGCTTGTGACCACGTGTGGCCAGCAGGGACCGGGTTGGCTAGCACAGGTCTACCATTTCAGACCTTCACTCTCATGTCCCTGAGTATTTGCCATGACTTGCAGGCGCCATGTAGAGAGGATATTTTTAGCAGTTGTTGACACATCGAGGCTCCAGGCAGCAATCATCCAGCTCGTGGCTGCTTCAGTATCCTTCCCTTGTCATGACGTCACCTGATTTCTTTTAAGGCGTCGGAGCACTCCTTTTAGCTTCCCACTTGAGGGCTGATATTTAAGGGCCTGTTTTGGTTCCATCTTCAGTTTTGAATTCATGTAACCCATGGCAACCCTGAGGCTCCTGGAGCTGACTGCTGTATTCAGTTTCCACAAGGCTGAGTTGAAAAGTGGGAAAAGGAGTTGGCCACAGCGTGGAAAATGGCGGTAGGGCCCCAGGGAGATAAAGCTTTGGCAAACTTGATGGCCCGTTAACCACACAAACCCTCTGAGGGGCATGTGACTCTCCCTCAGAGCTTTCATTAGTGGAATGAAGTCCCGAGAGCAGAGTTAATGAGCCCAGGATCTGGGGGTTGGGCTCCCCATGAGCCACCCGGCTGCATATGGATAAACCATGTTTTCACAGCCACATCACCCACCTGGGTCAGTCTCTCAAAACTGTGCTCTTACAATTATGCCTGGGGGATGGCTTGAACAGGGCCACTGCCCAACTCCAGAAGGTCCCATTACCATTGCATTTTATAGAGATTGGTACACCCTAGACTATGTATCTTCTTGGAATACAACAAGGAATATGTGCCCCTCCCCATTTGTACAACCTGCCTCCCTACTTGACGAGGCGATTTGGAAAAGGAGTCAAGAGATCTGGCTCTGATCCCAACTCTGTCACTGACCAGTTCTGTGACCTCTCTCTGAGGCCATTTTCCTCATCATAAAGAGTGATTCCATGGGTTGATTTGGATTTTGAGGGATTCTTCTTTGTGGGTGCTCTAGCACCCTCCAGTTCTTTGTGTTCATGTTTTTGAGAGTAAAGGACCACCCTTGGGAAGACAGCTGAAAAAAGAATGGATTGGTAGGTAGCATCATCTTCATGTACCTCTTTATAAACTGCAGCCCAGGACCTACAGGACTAAACCCAAGTCTCTTTGAAGGTCCCTAAGGTCCCACCCTCTCCAAACTCATGCCCCACTTCTCCATCTCTCTCATCCGGTGTTGTAATTATAACATCTTCTCAAGGTCTCAGTACCCCCCAGTCTGTAACTCCGTTTTTCCTCCAGCTCTTTCCTCTTCTCCTCTTGAAGCGGGAAACCCTCCTACAGATTCAACTTCGATGCTGACTCCTACAGGGAGGCCTCTCTGACTCACTCTGGCTGAGTCAAAGCTCCTAAGACACAAAACTTGAATACAGTCCACTCCGTTCCTGAGTGTGGGCAGGCAGAACGTGAGTGTCGACAGAGCCTCATTCCTCACGTTCTCATGCTTCCTAGGACAACCCCTACCCATAGGGATTCTCCTGTGAATTCCAGTGTTTCTATTTTCAACTCTGCATTACCTTTGCATTAAACAGGAAAAAAAAGTAAGATAAATGATTATGGACTCAATGCAGATTATACTCAGTGATGGATGTCTGAATTCCCAATCTCAAGTTCTCTTTGAGTTTTGAGGATAGAACCCTATGCTTCAAGCTGCCATTTAACCCAGCCTGCCCTGTCCTTCACCTTAATCACTCATTCTATCAGTTAGGTTTGGCAAGAGAGGAATGCTAAAATTTCTTTTGAATTTACATATTTGAACATGGATAAGCCCTCCCCCCCTTATATAAAAATAACATATTAGAATAGTTAGGGGTGTTAAAAATAGGGCTCCCAGATAAAATGAAAGACAAACAGTGAAATTTGAATTTCAGATAAATGGTAAATAAACTTCTTAGTATAACTATGTCCCAGTGTATAACATCCTTACTGTGGGACATACACTAAAAACTACTTTACTATTTATCTGAAATTCAAATGTAACTGGTATCCTCTATTTTTATTTGCTAAACCTGGCCACCCTACTTAGAAGTCACCTCCCCTAACTTCCCTTCAGCACAGGACCACCTTTGACAACATTGTTTACATGTGATCCTGTTGTCTTTTTTTTTTTGGCTGCATTGGGTCTTAGTTGCTGTGCACAGGCTTTCTCTAGTTGTGGTGAGTGGGGACTACTCTTTGTTGCAGTACTTGGGCTCTAGGTGCGCGGGCTTCAGTAGTTGTGGCGCACGGGCTTAGTTACTCTGAGGCATGTGGGATCTTCCCGGACCAGGGCTCGAACGTGTGTCCCCTGCATTGGCAGGTGGATTCTTAACCACTGTGCCACCAGGGAAGTCCCTTGTCTTTCTTAAATCCTCTTAGGAGACAGTCCATATAATTCTGGACAATTTTCATTGTGAGAAAGTGCTTTGTTATAGCGAGGCAAAGTCTGATTTCCATATTTTTCATCCAGTGTTATTCTAGTCTCATCACTCTTCTTTCTTTCTCTTTTTTTTAACCCACTTCTTATTCTTTGCTTAGTTTTATTTATTCATTTATTTTTGGCTGAGCAGCTTGCAGGAGATTAGTTCCCAGACCAGGGGGATTGAACCCTCACCCTCAGCAGTGAAAGTGCAAAGTCCTAACCACTGGACTGCCAGGTAATTCCCCTCATCGCTATTTTTTATTTTTTTATTTTTTATTTATTTATTTATTTTTTTTTTGCGGTACGCGGGCCTCTCACTGTTGCGGCCTCTCCCGTTGCGGAGCACAGGCTCCGGACGCGCAGGCTCAGCGGCCATGGCTCACGGGCCCAGCCGCTCCGCGTCATATGGGATCTTCCCAGACCGGGCACGAACCTGCATCCCCTGCATCGGCAGGCGGATTCTCAACCACTGCGCCACCAGGGAAGCCCGCTATTTTTTAATAATAATTTTTAAAACTACATATTTTGGGACTTCCTTGGTGGTGCAGTGGTTGAGAATCCGCCTGCCGATGCAGGGGACATGGGTTTGAGCCCTGGTCCGGGAAGATCCCACATGCCGCAGAGCAACTGGGCTCGTGTGCCACAACTACTGAGCCTGCGCTGTAGAGCCGGTGAGCCACAACTACTGAGCCTGCATGCCGCAGCTACTGCAGCCCACGTGCCTAGAGCCCGTGCTCTGCAACAAAGAGAAGCCACGGCAATGAGAAGTCCACACACCACAACAAAGAGTAGCCCCCGCTCTCAGCAACTAGAGAAAGAAAGCCCACACGAAGACCCAACGCAGCCAAAAAATAAATAAACTTATTTTTAAAAAACCAACTACATTTTTTTTTTTTTTTTTTTTTTGCGGTACGCGGGCCTCTCACTGCTGTGGCCTCTCCCGTTTTGGAGCACAGGCTCCGGACGCGCAGGCTCAGCAGCCATGGCTCACGGGCCCAGCCGCTCCGCAGCATGTGGGATCTTCCCGGACCGGGGCATGAACCTGTGTCCCCTGCATTGGCAGGCGGACTCTCAACCACTACGCCACCAGGGAAGCCCCCAACTACATATTTTGTTTACAGAAAAGTTTATACCACAAACAGCAGTTCCCTGTTCCATTCGTTCCCATTCCTGAGCATTTCTTTCTAAACTTTTAGCTCTTTCTTCTGGTAGACACTTAATAAGCAGTATTAAGTACTACTTCATTACTGTTTTATTATTTTTGCAAATTTTATTATAAAAATTTTCAAACATTCGAAAGTAGGGAGAACATTATAATAAGCCACATGTATCCCTCACCCAGTTTCAATCATGATCAACTCATAAACCAAACCATCTTGTTTCACCTAGACTCCCATACTCTATCTCTCCCCTTTCTCCCACCACTGGCACCAAGATATCATATCATTTTACCTATAAATGCTGCAAGTACAGCTACTTCTTTATTCAGCACTTTGGATCTTGTCTGTTGAGTCTGTCTTAGACCCTTAGGGCTGCTATAGCGAAATAGCACAGACTGGGTGGCTTACAAACAACAGAAATGTATCTCTTAAAATTCTGGAAGCTGGGAAGTCCAAGATCAAGGCATCAGCAGATTCAGTGTCTGATGAGGACCCACTTCCTGGTTCATAGACAGCTCACTATGGCAGGAGGGACAGGGGAGCTCTCTGGGTCTCTTATATAAGGGCTCTAATCTTATTCATGAGGGCTCCACCCTCATGACCTAATCACCTCCCCCAAATCCCCACCTCCTAATACCATCACATAGGGGGTTAGGATTTCAACATATGAATTTTGTGGAGGGGACACAAACATTCGGTCTATAGCAGGGTCCTAATATACAAGATCATTCAGCACCTGGAAGCCATCCGTTGTCCCTCATTTACTTCCTCTTACCCTCCCGAAAGTTATATGATGATTTTTGGTTAAACCAGTATTTCAGAGTTTACTTATTATGATTAAATGAAATATCAGTCATTGGTGAGCCAAGTAGAATACCATGGCTACGTTTCCTTTCTTGTACACCATTTTGCTCTTCTTGGAGTTTATAAGTACTTCTTTTTCATAATAGTCCCCCAGTATCTGTCCTTCTCTTCTTTCTTGTCATAATAGAAATCCCCTACCCAGTTTGTTACATGGTACCCAGAGAAACAGAACCAATAAGAACCAATAGGAGATATACATACATATATGTGTGTATATATATGTGTGTATATATATGTGTGTATATATATATATATATATATATATATATATATATATGGAGAGAGAGAGAGATTTTTGAGAGAGAGAAAGGGGTCACGTACAAAAAAGAAAAAGAGAGAGAGAGAATCAGGATGCAATCCCAGAAGCTAGAAGACAATGAAGCAATACCTTCAAAAATATGAAGGAAAATTTTCAAAGCAGCAATCTATACATAGTCAAACTATACAAAGTGATTCTCAATTTTCTTCTTTTATATTGACTCCTTTCTCTCAAAATCTCTCTCTCCCTGTCTCTGTCTCTCTCCCTCTCTTCCTTTGGGAGCTTGCTTTGTCTGCAGCATTCTAAAATGCCATAATGACATATCTTGAGGGTTTTTCCCTCTTCTTGCTGGGACACAGGAATTGGGAAACTCATATCTCTCAATTCTGGAGCATTTTCTTTTTATTTCCATGATAATTTTCTCTCTGTTTTCTCACTTCTTCCTTTCTACAATTTATATATGATGTGGATGGTTGCACCTCATGTACTTATCTTCTAAATTTTAAAATCTTATGTCTTCTGTTTTACTTGCTCTGTCGTGTGTGTGTGTGTGTGTGTGTGTGTGTGTGTGTGTGTGATTTCCTCAGTTTTATCTCCCCAGCCATTAGTTAAATTTTTATTTCAGCTATAAAATATTTTAACAGTATATTGTTCTTGTTCTGGGGATGCGGTATGTTCCTTGTTCTTCTCTGAGGAAATGAATTATGGGTTTAAAATTTTTACTATTCTATTCTCTGAATTGTCTCTGTTTCCTTCAAAAACTTCAAAACAAACTTCTGTTTGGTTTTGGTCTTTGCTTTCATCTTTGACAACAGCTAGTTGTGATCATGTGACGGTTCTGGCCAGGGAGCTGTGAAGGGAAGTCGGCTAAGAGCTCCTGGGAAAGCTTTTCCTTTCTTGACAAGAAGACGATATGGCTGGCTTGCCCACCTCTTCCCTTCCTCCTGCTCTGAGTTTAAATGTGATGCCTGAAGCTGGTTCAGAAGACACAAGGTGGTAGTTCTCAAAATGTTGTCTGAGATATGTTGTCTGAGGAACTTTCAGGGGTCAAACTGTGTTAATATTAATATCAAGACATTATTTCCTTTGTCCTTGTTGTCTCATGAGTGTACAGTGGAGTTTTCCAGAGGCTGGCTGACGTGTGATGTCGTTTTCATTCTGACAGCCAATGAATGCATGATTGTGTATTCTTGGGTTTTTGAATTTTTTCTATCTTAATTTCTTTTTTTTAAGCATTTAAAAATTTTTTATTTTATTTATTTATTTATTTTTGGCTGTGTTGGGTCTTCATTGCATGTGGGCTTTCTCTCATTGTGGCGAGTGGGGGCTACTCTTCATTGCGGTGCACAGGCTTCTCATTGTGGTGGCTTCTCTTGTTGCGGAGCACGGGCTCTAGGTGAGCGGGCTTCAGTAGTTGTGGCTCGTGGGCTTAGTTGCTCCACGGCATGTGGGATATTCCTGGACCAGGGACTGAATCTGTGTCCCCTGCACTGGCAGATGGATTCTTAACCACTGTGCCACCAGGAAGTCCCTCAATCTTAATTTCTAATAAAGCAAATATCAGTAGGTATAACTCATATGAACAAAAGCACTTTAGTGCCCTCAATCATTTTTAAGAGTCTAAGGGGATCCAGAGACCAAGAAGATTGAAAACCACAGAAGTAAAAAAAAAAAAACTCGCTGACATTGCTAACTGGCTGAACTAATGCCAACTTCCACCTACTTCCAGTTTTGTTGTTGCTGTTATATGAAAGAAACAAGCCTATATTTATTTAAGTACTGTTGACTGGGTTCTCTTACCTGCAACCGAATATATCTTAACCAATAATAGCCAGGGAACCTGTCATTTTGTTTGTTCATTGAGAGCACCAAATGTTGGTATCTACAGGGTTTTTCCTCTGGGGCATTTTTGTTTCTCCAAAAAAACCTAATCAAGTTCTTGCCTAGAGCTTAAGCAGGAGGATGGAGGCTGGGAGTCTCACCATCTAGTATGTGAGCTTCCACTGAGAGACTCTATTTTCAGTGTGGTGCCTCCACCACCCCGTTTATCCCCTAGCATCTCTGACCTACACTTCTCTACTGCAGTTTTGCCTCACGCTTCTACTCTCCTCTGGGCAGAGTTGGTGGCCCCGAACCCCTTCATGTAGAATGAGGCCGGGACATGAGGGTCTCTCTGCTCCTTATCTTCTCTTTCCACAATGTTTCTTTCCCTCTTTCTGTCCTATCACGTCTCACTCCTACTTCTCTGCTTCCTGTGCCTGACCTCCTGAAATGTTTCCAGGTTCTGTAGAATACAGCGCTGGTTTCTCCTTGGCTTCCCCCTCTGCAGGCATCTCCTCAGCTCTCACAGCTTCTTCATCCACCTACCATTTTAAAATATTTTATTATACACCTTGTCTGCTGTTGCCTATTCTCTCATCTCTCATTGTCTTTAACCTTTGGACCATGTCTAGTATAAAACTACTAGACTTGATTTTCTGACTTAAGAAGCAAAACCTCCCTAGGTACTTATACAACTGTCAAAAATGTAAAAAAATCAAAGTTTTTTTAAAAATTAAAAAAAAAAATTTTGGCCACACCACGCATCTGGTGGGATCTTAGTTCCCCGACCGGGGATCGCACCCTCAGCAGTGAAAGTGTAGAGTTCTAACCACTGGACCAATTGTGGGACTTCCCTGGTGGCGCAGTGGTTAAGAATCCACCTGCCAATGCAGGGGACACGGGTTCGAACCCTGGTCTGGGAAGATCCCACATGACACGGAGCAACTAAGCCCGTGCGCCACAACTACTGAGCCTGCAGTCTACAGCCCGCAAGCCACAACTACTGAAGCCCATGTGCTACAACTACAGAAGCCCGCGCACCTAGAGCCGGAGCTCTACAAGAGAAGCCACCGCAATGAGAAGCCCGCGCACCTCAATGAAGAGTAGCCCCCGCTCACCACAACTAGAGAAAGCCTGCGCACAGCAACGAAGACCCAACGCAGCCAAAAATAGAAAAATGAATAAATTTATTTTTTTAAAAAGAGACCAATTGGTTATCAACTTGATCAATCCCCCCCCCTTTCATTTTAATTGGGTCTTTGAGAAAAAGAAAGATAAATGCATATGCTCAATCTACCCGGTTCAACCAGAAGCTCTTCTAACATTACAACCCTTCTCACATCTGAAGTCAGCTTCCTGCTGGGTGTGTCTTCTCCATCTCCACATGCCCACTTCCTCAGTGGCTCTCACGGGACATGGTTATTACAGTCTCACTAAGGGCGTCACCTGCCGCACGCTCTTCAGATGAACTTCTCAGAATGCCTATTTCCTAAATATCCTGTCCAGATCTGCACACACTTCTCCAGAGTGACAGGGGAAGTTTTCAGATATCCTTTTTAATTAAAAAAAAATTTTTTTAATTGATTTTATTGAAGTATAGTTGATTTACAATGTTGTGTTAATTTCTGCTGTACAGCAAAGTGATTCAGTTATACCTATATATACATTATTTTTCATATTCTTTCTATTATGGTTTATCACAGGGTATGGAATATAGTTCTCTGTGCTATACAGTAGGACCTTGTTGTTTATCCATTCTGTGTATAATATATAGTTTGAATCTGCTAATCCCAAGCTCCCAATCCATCCCTCCCCCCCTCCCCTCCCCCTTGGCAACCACAAGTCTGTTCTCTCTCTGTGAGTCCGTTTTTGTTTCATAGATAAGTTCATTTGTGTCATATTCTAGATTCCACATATAAGTGATATCGTATTGTTCTAGGGTGTGTATGTGACCCAGTGATTCTACCCTTTGTTATGACATAGCAGTAATGCATGCATATGCCCGTGAAAAGCCATGAACCGGAAGTTCAGTGCAGTATTATTCATAACAGCCCTCAACTGGAAACTCCACAGATGCCCATCAGCGCTGGATGTGTAAGGTGTGTTGTGTTCACCCAGTGGAATACCACCCAGCAATGAGGTGGATGATCTACAACCACGCACAGTGTAGATGACTCTCATGAGGGAACTTACTGCATGATTCCATTTATATCAGGTGCAAAACAAATCTATCATCAGAAGTTAAGACAGAGGTTGCCCTGGGGGAGAGGTAGTAATGAGAATGGAATGTGACGGGGCTTCTGTTCTGCTTCTGTTCCGTTTCTTGATGAAGGTTCTGTGCTCAGTTTGTGAAAATTCTTCAAGCCCTACATTTAGATATGTGCATGTGTCTTGCAAGTAGGTTATACTTTAGTAAATAGTGAGTGGTTTTTTAAAAAAACTTAGGCAGAAAGGAGTAGTTTTATCATCCCGGAAAAATTGGGCTACCTGCTTAAGGACAATAATATTGCACGTCGGACAGAGGTTTTTGCTGAGACAGGGATCTGGGCTGCACGCATTCTGAGCAAATCTCAAACTTCGGAAGAATTCACTGAACCCTTCTTACGGTCATCAAAACAAGGGGCCCTCAAGCCCATGCCCTTGGTGTAACTGGACTACATCCGTCTTCTGGGTCTCCATCACTCCACTCCCCAATTCTCACCCCACCCCAATTTGACTCACAGCCTCCATTCCTGCTTTACAGAACTTCCTTTTCTGCTTGGTTGCTTTTCCTTTTATCTCCAGGTATCTTATTGTTTTGCCATCTGGCATTTTCATTCCATCAACTCTTTCACATTCTTATGTGATTCTTTCTCAACCTCTTTTTATTTTATCACCTGCTTTGGGTGGTTGGGATTTTGCATTAACGTTCCTCATCTTTTTAAGCCCTGGTTAAATTCTGGATTCTTTCCTGGTCTTCCTGCCCTGCAAGGCCACGTCTCATCAGGCTGGAGTCTGTCTTTCTCTCTTGGGCTTGTCTGTTTTCCTTCCTATCACTCCTAATGACACAGACATGACCTGATGGGCGGATAGCGCACGTTTTCCTTCTCTTGCTTGGTTTAGTTTCATCCAGCAAATTCCACGCCATGTTTGCTTTGGTTGGGGAGGTGGTGAGGGTGGTGTCGAGTCATCCTGTTGAACCTGCTGGCACAGACTGAGATACGTAGTAAACTGAACATTCTAGGCCTTTTTTTTCACAAGATCAGCGATTTCTGTGCACTTGGTATTCTGAGCCCGTGAGCCAGATTTTCCATTTATCCTGATTACATTTCAAACGTTAGATTTTATCCATTATTCCAGCCTGTCAAGATATTTTCCAATCTTAATTCAGTTGCCCAAGATCACATTCATCCCTCCAAGCTCCCGATAAGCCTCCATCTCAGCATTCAATGATGACAGTGCCCGTCAGAGGAGGACAAGCGCTGTGGATGGTGCCTCGGTGCCGACCACGGCTGCTTGCTCCAGATAAAGAGAGAACAGATGATGGACAGCGGCCCAATCAAGGATTTGGTATTTAAAGGATAGACTCTTGGATCCTTTTTTTTCTTACACTTCTGGCTTCCAGTTCAACACCTCAGTTTCTTGGACCTGCTCTTCAAAGGCTGTGGACCAGAGATGGGGGTTGTAAAAGAAAGTTTCAAAGATAGGTTCCTGAGTGGCTTTCCAGCCACTTTTTTGTATTTCCTGTTCTACCCTTGGAGTCCACAGTGAAGACGACCAGAGCGGTAGGCTTTTCAGCTGCATTAGAGAGTGTACACAAACCACCTAACTGTCCAAATAGGGAAACTGAGGTGCAGTAAAATTAAATTCCTGGCCTGGTCTTGGCCTTGTTTCTGGACGATGGTGCCAGGGCTGGAAAACTAGTCCCTTTGCTCCAAACTGGACCATCTCAGCCAGGTGACCATGGCCTATGCCTGCTCCCACTTCCTGGAGGGCCAATGTGCCTCCAGAGTTTTCTGGAAAACATTCGTTTCTTTCTTTCTGTTTTTTTTTTTTTGGTACTTAAATTTTTTTTTAGTATTTATTCATTTATTTTTACTGTTTAAATTAAAACATTTATTGAAGTATAGTTGGTTTACCTTTGGTAACCGGAAGTCTGTTTTCTATGTCTGTGAGTCTGTTTTTGTTTTGTAAATAAGTTCATTTGTATCATTTTTAGATTCCACATACAAGTAATATCATATGCTATCATAATTTTTATTATTTATTTTTAATGAGTTATAGTTGATGTATGACAATATTATGGAAGTTTTAGGTGTACAATATTATGGAAGTTTTAGATGTACAACGTAGTAATTCTCTAGTTTTAAAGGTTATGTTCCATTTATATTTATTATAAAATATTGGCTGTATGCCCTGTATTGTACTGTATATCTTTGTTGCTTATCTATTTTATATATAGTAGTTTGTATCTCTCAATCCCCTACCCCTATCTTGCCCCTCCCCCTTCCCTCTCTCTCACTGGTAACCACTAGTTTGTTCTCCATATCTGTGAGTCTGTTTCCTTTTTGTTATATTCACTAGTTTAGAAAACATTAGTTTCTTATTAAAATATACAAGGATAGATGGTGGCATAGAATGCAAAAACCACTTGGATTTTAAAAATAAAACAAGAGGATCAAAGAAATGTGCATTTACTAATTACTTGGGCCGTGGATGCCAGATCCCTCGAACAGTACAAAAATAGATTATTTAACCTCATGGAACAATTTTAAAGAAGAGAAATAAGACTTCAGATAGATGTAATGAATGTAACAGCACTGCTTGTAGAGGTACATCTACGGGGAGGAGGTTCCATCATTTTTTCCTTTCTGCTATTATTATTATAAGCTATTTGTAGAGTGTGACCAGTGCATAGAATGTAAAAGAAAACGTTTTCTTCCAGCTATGAAACCTTTGTCAGGTTACTGGGTATGTCACGGAGTCCTCTCTATGACATACAGTTTCATTCATTTAGCTTTATGAGGACATCGGCCAGTTCTTGCAAAATTCCAAGGAAGCAGAAGGACTACCTGATTGAGACCCATTTCCCCTGGCTGTGGACTGACTCTATTATCCACAGTTAACTGTGAGTAACTCTGGATGGCATCCTTTTGTAGGCAAATTTCTAACCAAGAACGTCTTTCAGCTCTGAGCATTGTCGAACTGAATGTTGCTATGAGACTGCAGCTATTTATTCCCCCAAGATGTTTTCTGAAAGAACTGTGATGGGGCTCTGTGATGGGGCTCTGTATTTTTCATAGCTCCGTAATCATTTTTATTCTCTCTTCTTTAAAAAGAAAAAAAGACCCCCACCATTTGTATAACATTTCCCGTGAATACATTAGAATGTTAGAGGGGTGATGCATGCCAGAAGTCTTGGCAGGTAGGAGCCCTTTCCACTGTTTAATTTCTGTTTTAATCTGATGATGTTGTAGAAGGTAGATTTGCCTTGAAAAGCCAAAGATCATCAAGATTTCACTGAATGCTCCAATTGTGTGCATAAAGGGTTAAAAATATCCCCACCCCCTTTAACCTCTTGGATACCTCTTGGAATAATAGATACAGATACATGGGTTTTAGAGTAAATACGTTATCAGTATCTTCTTCAATCAGTACCTTGGTGGGTGTATGTTTATTTCACAATAGAGATGTGTATAGAGAATATCTATTGCTTTTGCCTGCCCATTATCCTTTCCTTCTTTTTCAGCTAAAACACCTCAGTTTTCCTTGGGGACCCACTCTCTCCAGGGGTGATGGTCAAAATATATAAAAACTGGAGTGACATGGGTACTACCATGCTCGACCAATCAGGGTGGATGTTGACTGTAACAGCCGTTGAACCCAGCCTTCCTCATTAGATACACTTTCAATGAGTCTTGAAACTGAGATGCCCTGCCCTTCCTTCTCCAAGGGTCAGGCATGGACCAAGCGAGGCCAAACAGATTCTATGTCCTGAGAATTTGCATATTGATCAGCAACACAGGCAGGGCTGAAAACACTTGGCACGGGTGTGTCCCAAAGGTATGGCTCTGGAAGCGCCAGCTTCCTGTCCTTTCTAAGACTTCATTGCTCAGCCTTTTCTTTGATTCTATAAACTACCACCATATCCACCCAAAACATTTTGTTTTCTGCTTATATTTCCCAGAATTCATTTCTGTTGCTTGCAACCAAGAAACTCTAAGACAGTAATTCAGAAAATAAGATAGTAAAACAAATTTTCCGTAATGGGAAGGAATCCTGATTTCCTGAGTAATTTTATTATAAAATTGTAGAAATAATTTCGTGGAAGGAAAAAAAAGCCTTCAAAAGAATAAGTAGGAAATATGATGAAAATGAAATTAAGAAAAGCAGAGTTGTGCAGCAAAGCACTCAGTTTAGTGGTTGGTGTGACAAAGGACTCGAACTAAATAGAGCAGAAGTGATAAGCTTTCTGTGAGTTGCTATCCCTACCTGGGTTTAAAAAAATTTTTTATTTAAAGTAGCTTCCTACTTTTAGAATTCCCATTTGACCTTTAGTCACTAGATTAAATTCTCCCGAACATGTTTCTTGAACTCCAATGCACATATAAATTGCTTGGAAGATTTTTCTTTTCTTTCTCTTTCTTTTTCTTTCTTTCTTTCTTTTCTTTCTTTCTTTCTTTCTTTCTCTCTCTCTCTCTTTCTCTCTCTCTCTCCCTCCCTCCCTCCCTCCCTCCCTTCCTTTCTTTCCTTTCTTTCTTTTGCACCAGGTCTTAGTTGCGGCACACGGGGTCTTTAGTTGCGGCATGCGGTATCTTTTTTAGTTGCAGCTTGTGGACTCTTAGTTGTGGTATCCGTGCAGGATATAGTTCCCTGACCAGGGATTGAACCCGGGCCCCCCTGCACTGGGAGCATGAAGTCTTAGCCTCTGGACCACCAGGGAAGTCCAGATATTTTTCTTTTTAATGTAATATTTTATTTGTTGAGGGGTGGATACATCCTTCATTTCTTTCTTTTTTTGTGTGATAAATTTATTTATTTTTGGCTGCATTGGGTCTTTGTTGCTGTGCGCAGGCTTTCTCTAGTTGTGGCGAGTGGGGGCTGCTCTTCCTTGCGCAGGCTTCTCATTGCGGTGGCTTCTCTTGTTGCAGAGCACAGGCTCTAGGCGTGCAGGCTTCAGTAGTTGTGGCTCGCGGGCTTTAGAGCGCAGGCTCAGTAGTGGCGCACGGGCTTGGTTGCTCCATGGCATGTGGGATCTTCCCGGACCAGGGCTTGAACCAGTGTCTCCTGCGTTGGCAGGCAGATTCTTAACCACTGTGCCACCAGGGAAGCCCCACCCCCCCCTTTTTTTTTAATTGAAGGATAGTTGATTTACAACATTGTGTTAGTTTCAGGCGTACAGCAAAGTAATTCAGTTACACATACATATATATTTTTTTCAGATTCTTTTCCCTTATAGGTTATTACAAAATATTGAGTATAGTTCCCTATGCTTTACAGTAGGTCCTTGTTGGTTATCTATTTTACATATAATAGTGTGTATATGTTAATCCCAAATTCCTAATTTACCCCTCCCCCCTTCCCCTTTGGTAACCGTAAGTTTGTTTTCTGTGTGTGTAGTGAAGGATCTTATTAAAATGCAATCTGGGGCTTCCCTGGTGGCGCAGTGGTTGAGAGTCCGCCTGCCGATGCAGGGGACACGGGTTCGTGCCCCAGTCCGGGAAGATCCCACATGCCACGGAGCGGCTGGGCCCGTGAGCCATGGCCGCTGAGCCTGCGCGTCCGGAGCCTGTGCTCCGCGACGGGAGAGGCCACAACAGTGAGAGGCCCGCGTACCGCAAAAAAAAAAAAAAAAAAAAAATGCAGTCTGATTTTACATTTCCATCAAGTCCCAGTGATGCCAGTCAGTGCTGCTGGCCAGAGAGAGGGCCACAATTTGAACAGCGAGGTTCCAGGTCAGAATATTTTGATCCAGCCCAGGTTTCTCAGATTCCCCATTCAGGGCTTCCAGACTACCTCCCTTTTGTCTCTGTAGAGCACACTTGTCATACCACTCCAAGCCGGCAGGCAGCAACAGCGCCCTCCTAGAGTCCCTGCTGAACTGATTCCTCGCCAAGAACCAGTTGGTATATTTCAGAAAGATTCACGTAAACGGAGCTTAAGAATCTCCAAAGTAAGCATATTTCATAGCATTTGGTTATAGTTTGAACCTCCAAGCAAAATGACCACTGAGGGGGGAATTCTTGCTAAGTATTTTGATAACCCTTTCTTTTTTCTTCTGATTTAAAAATCATCTGTCCGTGCCTCACTGTGGAGACTTGGCTCTCTACATTTGTAATTGGAAAGTAAGAGGTGCTTTAGCAAAGCCTGGTGCAGTTAGATTTTAGAGGGCTTTCTCACGTGTTATTGTACTGCTAGAAGAATCTTTACTACCACTATCATTCCCATTTTACACATGAGAAAACAGAAGCGCAGAGAAGAGGATTTAGTGACTTGTCTACTGCAACAAAGGGAGTGAGGAACAGATGAGATACAGCCTTGAGCTTCTGCTCAAAACCCTCAGTCTTTACTGTGTATGGAGAAACAAACAACTACAACAATAACAACAAACACACAACACAAAAACCCAACACCTGCGTGCTTTTCTGCATTAAACCTTGTTCTTCTCAACGACGTTGAAATTTAGCTAATCTTTGTTAAGGATAGTGGTTTAAATTTGAGGAATTCCTGGGTTCCTGATCACAGGAACTGGAATACAGAGAGTTCTGGGCATAACTTTTCCCTGAATACAATGATACACTTTGGATAAAATGATCTGCGGTTGCAAGTCTTCTAGAAACTTTGTATTTATTTACCACAGCCAAGGAGTCCCTGTCCTACACGTGGTATCAAAGTTCCCTCTGAAAAATTTCTGGGGAGGTTAGGCGTTAAAGTAGAGGGAACATTTTGAGTACATTTAGAATAAAACAAAGGCTTTTTTGTGCTTGCGTGGAGGGGAGTTTAGGGGAGTCGATGTCTCATCTTGGAGAACCTCCCACAGGTTTTGCAGCTGGGGGCTACTCCCACCCCCTTCCTTCACCCCTCCCTCCAGCATCCAATCTGGTGCAAGGAAGTTGCTGTCACCCCAAAGCCAAGCATAGCGGGTTCTTGAGCATCGAATCTCAGCGTGGGAAGGGCTGCTATGGGTGATCTCGAGGAAACTCAAGATCTTCAAGCATTGTGCAAAATGGGTTCTGTGGGATGTTAACACACAGTATTAGGGGGACAGTGTTTCCGTGGTCACACCACGGGTCAGTTGAGAAACACTGATTTAAATGAAGTCACAGAAGTTTCTTTTCCCCAGGGCTTCTTGGAGGTGTTCATGTGCATGTGTGCGGAGGGGGGATCTTTAAGAATGGGGCTTGTGCTCTGCTTCCCAGTTAGGAGATGAAGGAACCTCTTGTTCCTGGAACATCTGAGGCTTACAGAACACCCTGTGAAAATCCTCATCTAGTTCATCTTGCCCCACAGACAGTGCCAGCTCCATGGCAAGTGCAGTCGCGGGGCCCAAGATCCCTTTAATGCTCTGCTGTCACCATCTTGAAATTCTTAGTAAGTTCTGAACAAGGAGCTCTGTTACCCGAAAACTGGGTTCACCTCTTGGTGGGTGTTGAGCCAATAGACAAAACCAAGTCAAAGATCTGGAGAAGGAAGGATTTATTATTACTTGCAGCAAGTAAGGAGAACACTGGGGATCAGTGTCTCCCCAAATAGCAAGATTGGGGAAGTTTTAAGCTAAGGGTCCATGCACATTCATGAATGGGCTTGAGCAGAGGAGAATTCAGCATAGAATTGGGGCAAAGGTCGACAGAGTCCAAGCTTTAGTTGATAGAAGTCACGAGGGTCCACATCATTCCTTCCTCCACCTGGGTGGGGACTTTAGTTCCTGCAGATCGCAAAGATGTGTATCAGATTGTTATATGTATCTCTCTTGAGGAGGAACTAGGACTCTGTTCTATTGCTGAACTATTGTTTCTTGACAGCTCTTCCTTCATACCCTCACTTCTCTTAAGATCCTTGATTACTGAGACCTGTTCAAGGGCAAGCACTGTGGCCAGACTTACATCACAGAATAGCTTCTCTTATGTCAAGAAAGCCATGCCTGGTTCTCTTTCTCTGCGGACCCCCTACCCTATCTGCTTACAGCTCTGCACCTGGGTTTTGCACTGGGCCCTACAAATGATGTAGCTGTCCCTGCCTATGGAGGACCCAGAGGAGGCCTAAACTTTTTCTAGTCTTTCCTCTCCTTTCTCTCTGTACTCTTCTTAGCTTCCTCTTTCCACCTGTGCTGGCTCCCTCCTCCTGTATCTCCTCCTGCTTCCCTACTTTCTGCATCTTCCATCCTCTTCCTTATGCCTTCCCTTTACCCTCTGTCTTCTACCCGTGGACGTATGATCTTTTCTCCAGCCCAAATTTAAAGATCCCTGGAATAAAGCTCTCTAATGTTTCCTTAGCTCTCTTTGCACTTGTGATGGGATGTGCCACGTACTGTAGCAAAGTGCACACTCTGGAGGGTGGTCAGCCCTGAATTGTGCTGTCAAAATTATACCTGATATTACCGCTCTGCTCCAGGCACTGCTGCATTCTCTATTTTGTATCTGGGAATTCAGGGAGAGAAGCACAGAACACAGAAGAAAGCAGAAAGAGAACACATTTCGATGGTCTTTAAAGCAGTCCTTTCCGAGACTAATAGGCTCTTTTGTCTAAACGTATTACATTAATGATTTGAAGTGAAATATTGTTAGCACCCTCTTACAGTTAAAGGAAAGGATCAGTGCAGTGCCCCTCAGCACATCAAGGGAAGCATCAGAACAGAAGACGGGTTACAGCATCTCTCACTGACAACCGGGATGGACCCACTTACCATAACAAGGCAAACTTCCCTGCAGGCTTTCAGAGTCATCAAAGATCACCCTTCCTGTCCAACCCTGTTACCACCTCTCTCCCTTAACTTCCATTGTTGTCAAGGTGTTTTTTTGTTTGTTTGTTTTTGTTGTTTTTGTTTTGGCAAGTAATATAAATTTAAATCAAACCACGGTAAGGAAAGAAAAGGAGATATATTGGTTCCTTATAACTGAGCAGTATAAGGGTTGGGAATGGCTTCAAGTATAGCTGGATTCAGGAGTCCAAATGATGTCATCTGGACTCCTTGCCCCCTCCTTCTCTGTGATCCCTACTTTCCTTTGGGACATATTCTCTGTCCAGATCTCGCCACATAGAGGCCAAGATTGCCCCCTCAGTTTACACTCTTCATGGCTTATGATTTAGAGAAAATGTCATTCCCCCAAGGGTTCTGTAGCAAAACTGGAGGGGAGATTCTGATTGGCCCAGCCAGGTTATGAGTCATAGCTGATGAGCCCACCCCTCAGCCAATCACAGTGACCTGGAAAATGCAGTGTGCTGGGATTGGCCCATGAGGGTCACATGCCCACCCACCTGCTGCTGGTGGTGGTGGTGCTGGAAGGAAGAATGAACTCTTGCCCAATAAGGTAGGGTGGGTTCTCTTAAAAAAGAGGGTTCCAGGGCTTCCCTGGTGGCACAGTGGTTAAGAATCCGCCTGCCAACGTAGGGGACATGGGTTCAAGCCCTGGTCCGGGAAGATCCCACGTGCCGCGGGGCAACTAAGCCCGTGTGCCACAACTACTGAGCCCGTGCACCTAGAACCCACCTCAATGAGAAGCCCGTGCACCGCAACAAAGAGTAGCCCTTGCTCACCACAACTAGAGAAAGACCGAGCGCAGCAATGAAGACCCAATGTGGCCAAAAATAAATAAATAAATAAAATAAATTTATTTAAAAAAAAAAAAAAGAGGGTTCCTAGTACTAGAAGAGGAAATGTGTGTCCAAAATGACAACTCAGGTGACGCTCCCTTCTCGGTCTGTCCCATGACTCCTCCCCTCTCCCACACTTTGCTTACATCTGCCTCAAGGCCTTTGTGTGGCTCTAATCCCCGCCTTTTCTCCACTTTCCTAAACCCAGCCAGGCCCCTCAGGGCTGAACCCATAATGACACTCAGAAAGTACTTTATGGGTTCTTTTGGGAGCCAGTAGAACACTGAAGAGGTTTCACAAGGGAGACAGATCCTTTGTTGATTTGAAGACAGGTATCCTAGCTACGCATCTTCATCATGCTTCTGTGAGACTCTGTGCTGGTCAAGGCTTTTTAGTTGAAAGGATCAGAGAGACCCAGGAGTTAGTATAAATGAAAGGGCGGTGGGCTCAAAGGAGTCGAGGGCATCTTCTGGAACCAAAGAACAGCTAGCTGAACCCAGGGGACTCTGGAAGCCCTGGGGCTCTAAGATGAGACCAGTCCTGCGGGTGGTCCAGGGAGAGACGGCCTCCCGGCCTCGTGTCTGTCTGTCTGCTCGGTGCTCCTGCCTCCCTCAGCAGCTGCCTGTGTCTGATTGCTCTTCACTGTGCTCTCTGGGAGAGATGGCGGGCTGGCGTCGGCACCTTTTCGTTCCCATGCCCACCATTCTCTGGGGCTCTTTGCTTGGGTTTTTGAGGGAAAAAAAGAACACATTTGATCACTGAGCAGCCCATGTATCAGCTGTCTTTGGGCATCCCCCACTAGTCCAGTAGTCTGTTCATCGGGGTCATGTAGCACACACATGGTTGACCAGGCCATGGGTGGGAGTGGGTCTCAGAAGAGTGGGTGTGGGCTGGGCAGGTGCCCCAAAACATGCCTCTTATGGGTACGTGGAGCAGCTGTTTCACAGGCTAATCGGTTAAAGCTCACACAAGGCCACCCAGCCAGGGAGAGGTGACTCGGGTGTCTGTCCGCTGCTTTTTGGTCACTTCTAATGAAGAGGGGATGCCCAAAGCCCTGAGCATTGATTAGCTCCCTTAGGCCACGAGGCTCTGGGGAAGGAGCCAGGCAAGAGGCTGGGTTTCAGTGGACCCCACGGTGAGCACTGAACTAGACCCTGGAGTGGAGAGGAATTAAGACACTTGGGGACTTCCCTGGTGGCTCAGTGGTTGGGAGTCCACCTGCCAATGCAGGGGACACAGGTTCGAGCCCTGGTGCGGGAAGATCCCACATGCCACGGAGCAACTAAGCCTGTGCGCCACGACTACTGAGCCCACGTGCCACAACTACTGAAGCCCGCGTGCCTAAAGCCCGTGCTCCGCAACAAGAGAAGCCACTGCAATGAGAAGCCCGTGCACCGCAACGAAGAAGTAGCCCCTGCTCTCCGCAACTAGAGAAAAACCGTGCGCAGCAACGAAGACCCAATGCAGCCAAAAATAATACAAAAATTAAAAAAAAACCAGGGCTTCCCTGGTGGCGCAGAGGTTGAGAGTCCGCCTGCTGATGCAGGGGACACGGGTTCGTGCCCCGGTCCGGGAAGATCCCACATGCCGCGGAGCGGCTGGGCCCGTGAGCCATGGCCACTGAGCCTGTGCGTCCGGAGCCTGTGCTCCACAACGGGAGAGGCCACGGCATTGAGAGGCCCGCGTACCGCGCAAAAAAAAAAAAAAGTAAAAAATAAAAAACAATTCATATTCACTACTTAGCAAAGTATGTGTAATTGAGAGATTTGTTCATTTGGGGTTTCATAAAAGGTTAGCTGATTTGTTGACGTTAAAAGAGCATTAACCTAGAAGCCATGTTTAAATAACTGAATATTTTTCAAAATCTAGCATGTGCTCCCAGGGGCTGGAGGCCTGGTGAGGATCTTGACACATTGGTGGGCTTGTGACATGTCCAACGACTGTGGCCTTAAAGGAATTTGGGTTGAGTGTGGCCAGATCTGCTTTCTAAAATAAACAATCCAGAAACCTGAATTTTGGGGAAGTCTCTCAATTTTTTGCATATTGGCAACAGTCTTAAAATTTTAAAACACTGAGGGCCAAACTTAACCAGATTTATGGGCTTGATTCAGTGAGAGGGTTGTCACTTTTCAACATCAGAAGAAGTCCCTTGGGCTTCCCTGGTGGCGCAGTGGTTGAGAGTCCGCCTGCCGATGCAGGGGACACAGGTTCGTGCCCCGGTCCGAGAAGATCCCACATGCTGCAGAGCGGCTGGGCCCGTGAGCCATGGCTGCGGAGGCTGCACGTCCGGAGCCTGTGCTCCGCAACGGGAGAGGCCACAACAGTGAGAGGCCCACATACTGCAAAAAAAAAAAAAAAAAAGTCCTTTATTTGAGAGGTAAGATCACAGAAGCCCAGGGCAGAGAGGGAGCAGTTGCAGAAGGACAGACAGGCCTGGGGGATCTTTCCAGGCCAGACAGGTGGTGCTTCCCTTCACTGAGAGGTTAGTGGCTTGCCCAAGAGAGAGAAGCTCATGTAGACTCTGAATTCCCCTTCAGCACGGGAGAATTCTCTCCTCCAGTTGCTGGGAAGGTTGTCCACTGACAGCTCGCAGCTATGCACCTTCTCTGGAAACTGGTTTCACTCCAGAAAGTTGCCTCCACAAGATACACCCCTTTCTCAGGGCAGCTGGCATCCAATGAACCCCCAATCCACCCCACTTTGTCCTGAAGGGCCAGCCCCGCTCTGAGCTCCCCACGGGGTGGGCTGAGGCCTTCGTTGAGACCGCATGGCAGGGAGACCTCTCCCTCCATCCCGTCCAGCCTGTCTCTTCTCCACACGCTGTCGATGCCGCGGGCTCTCCCTGCAGGCTAAGCTCTAACTCTGCTCCGGTCCCCCTGGAACATGACCTGTGACCCTTAGCTCCCCTCTGTCTCTTTTCTGTGTCCCAAGTAAGTGTATTTTAATGAGCAAGGCCAACCTAAGATAGTAGCAATTTTTTTAAAATTATTTTATTTATTTTTGGCTACGTTGGGTCTTCATTGCGGTGCGCGGGCTTCTCATTGTGGTGGCTTCTCTTGCTGCGGAGCACAGGCTCTAAGCTCGCGGACTCAGTAGTTGTGGCACACGGGCTTAGTTGCTCTGTGGCATGTGGGATCTTCCAGGACCAGGGCTTGAACCCATGTCCCCTGCACTGGCAGGGGGATTCTTAACCACTGCGCCACCAGGGAAGCCCGATAGTAGCAATTTTTGATGAAGACATTTTCCTCAGAGATTTTTCTTCAAGAGATCTAATTTGAACAGAGCCTCCCTTTACACACACCTATTCAAAACACAGGGTCTAACGAAAACGTGTAAGAGCCACACAGGAACCTCTTTTTTTCAGGCCAGCATAATCATTTTTTTTGGGGGGGGGATATAATCGACATATAACATTATACTTGTTTAGAGTATACAACATAATGATTTGACCTTTGTATGTATTGTGAATGATTGCGACAAGTCCAGTAGACATCCATCGGCACTCATAGTTACAAAACTTTTCCTTATGATGAGCACTTTAAAATCCACTCTCTTAGCAAATTTCAGGTATACAATACGATATTATTATTATTTATTTATTTATTTTTGTGGTACGCAGACCTCTCACTGTTGTGGCCTCTCCCATTGCAGAGCACAGGCTCCGGACGCGCAGGCTCAGCGGCCATGGCTCACGGGACCAGCCGCTCCGTGGCATGGGGGATCCTCCCGGACAGGGGCACGAACCCGTGTCCCCTGCATCGGCAGGCGGACTCTCAACCACTGCGCCACCAGGGAAGCCCACGATACGGTGTTATTAACTATAGTCATCATGCTCTACATTACACCCACAGGACTTATCTTTTATAACTGCAAGTTTGAACCTTCTGACCCCCTTTACCCATTTGCCCTGATACCTTCGACTCCCCATCCCTGTCAACCATCAATAAGTTCTCGGTTCTCTGTATCTATGAGCTTGTTTTTTTGTTTTTGTTGTTTTGTTTTAGATTCTACATGTAGATGAGATTATACAGTATTTGTCTTTCTCTGACTTATTTCACTTAGCATAATGCCCTCAAGGTCCGTCCATGTTGTCCCAAATGGCAAGATTTGATTCTTTTTCATGGCTGAATAATATTCCTTTGTATATCTATACCATATTTTCTTTATCCATTCATCCATCCATGGACACTTAAGTTGTTTCCATGTCTTGGCTATTGTAAATAATGCTGCAGTGAACATGGGGGTGCATATATTTTTTGAGTTAGTGTCTTCATTTTCTTCAGGTAAATCCACAGAGGAGGAATTGCTGGATCATACAATAGTTCTATTTAAAAATTTTTGAGGAACCGCCATACTGCTTTCCACAGTGGCTGCACTAATTTACATTCCCATCAACAGTGCACAAGGAGTCCCTTTTCTCCACATCTTTGTCAACATTCGTTAACTGTTGTCTTTTCAATAAAAGCCATTCTGACAGGTGTGAGGTAATACCTCACTGTGGTTTTGATCTGCAGAGAGCCTTCTGGAACGCTTGTTCAACAAACGAACTGCCTCTCCCTTCAAGTGTCAAACCTGAGTGAGTTTGCAATCCCTGTCGCCAGCATCTGATGAAACAATATTCCAGACTAGAATATTCTAGTCTTACAATTCTCATTGTAAGACTAGAGGCTAAGACCTGGGTCACAGTGTTTCTACCTGTGTTAGATGTCAGGATTCTCCAGAGGCCAGTTCTTGGAATCAACTCAGGAATTGATGGGAGTCATTTAAATAAACCAGGTTCAGGGAGAAAAAGGCACCGGTTGGGGGTGCTGGGAATTTTGCTTCTTTTGCCTGATGACTATATGAATAAAGTTACTCACTTGAACCTTTCTCTTCTAAGTCTAAACAGCCCACCTTGGAAGGGTTTATTTTATATAGCATCTTTGGAAGGACTATTCATTTTTATGAATAGTAATAACGATACTGGGGTGGATATCATAGGAGAGAGGGTCCAAGCAGATGAGAATGAGAAGGAAAATGATCACGTTCCCCTATTACATTTGCAGATTCAAGGGGAATAGTTAAATATCAACTGAGATCGGGATGACAGCTATTACGTATTTTCCCAGGGCTGCTATTAAATAAATATTAAATATTTATTTAATAATTTTATTTTATAAATAATAAATTATCAATTTAATTTATTTAATAATGTAATCATTAACTTAATTTAATAATTAAATGGATTTATTTAATAAATAAAATTACTGAATAAATTTATTTATTTATAATTAAATATTAAATACATATTGTTTCCTCCTCAGCTCCACTCACTACCTCTTTTACAGTGTCTACCTGTGAACCCAAGCTCAGGTGAAAGAAATTAAGGAGGAATATAAATTCTGAAGGTACTTAAGACAATGTTGTAATATAGTATCATTTCAGGACCAGAATCTTCTGGTCTTGGCCTGCACGTGTTTTCAGGATCAGAACAAGAAGAACATTTGCCGTCTTCCCACTTAATGACCTCAAAAGTAAACCTCTACCCTTTTCAGACTCTCCCACTACAAAACAAGCCGGCTCTCTTCCCCAGCCCCCCATCCTCTCCAAGTCATAGTGGAAAGTGCAAGAGTTTTAAAGACCGGGTTTGACTTTTGCAAACAGGAAGTGTGGATGAAAGCAAAGCTAAGTCAGGTATAGAGTAAAACAAATTTAATCTGTCCAAAGCTGAGAACAGTTAGTTCCAAATATTTCTAAATTTTTTTCTTGAATAAGGGGGTCCTTATTCTGAGCGAAGAATTCGAACTGGTAGACGGGTTTCTTGGAAAGGATGATACTCAAATTTCTCTTAGTAACAAACCCTTTAGGAAAAAGGGGATGCATTTAGCAAGGGAAGGAAAGAAATGGTACATACTATTTTGATTTTGAGACCTAGGAAGATACGATTGTGTGACTGGTTTAGCATTCTGGGGTGGAAACATCCTGAAACCATGGTATATGATAAATTTGGTCTCCTTTCTGAAAGGGTTACAGCCTGGGAAAGAGCTGTCATTCTAGAAGTTTGGCCTGTTACTTGATAAAGCTGAGTTTAAGAGTAATAGGGAAAAATACCCTTATAAACCAGTAAGAAAATGTCAAAATATTCCAAATAAAAATAGGCAATTAAAAAAGTTAAAAAAAGAGTAATAGGGAAAAATAAAATCTAACAATTCTTTTATAATAAATAAAAATAAACGCGCTCTCCCTCCTCCACCGCTGCCGCCTCCCTCTTCTGCGGCTCTCGGTGCTGCTTGTGTGCTCGTTCGGTGCGGACCTCGTCCCTCTTTTGGGAAGCGTCCGCAGGGGAGACTCCTGTGCTTGCCATGGCCGTGGCCGAGGAAAAGCCCGAGGAAGGAGTCAAGACTGAGAACAACGATCGTATTAATTTGAAGGTGGCGGGGCAGAATGGTTCCGTGGTGCAGTTGAAGATTAAGAGGCCTACACCACTTAGTAAACGAATGAAAGCCTATTGTGAACGACAGGGTTTGTCAATCAGGCAGATCAGATTCCGGTTTGATGGGCAGCCAATCAATGAAACAGACACACCTGCACAGTTGGAAATGGAGGACGAAGATACAATTGACGTGTTTCAGCAGCAGCAGAAGGTGTCTACTAAAAAGGGAACCTGCTACTTTACGCCAGAGTTCTGTTCCTCCGGACCAAGAAGACATTCTCAATTAGAAAACCGTAATTTGGTTCCACCACATCCTGACTACTACAGTATAGTTTCTCTATTCTTTCATTTTCCCCTTCCTCATTCCTTTATTGTACCTAAAGGAACTGGTGTATGTGCACAAGCATACTGCATTTTTTTTTAACTAAATGGCCAACGGTATGTTTCGATCGACATCAAATGGAGATGGGATGGGGAAAAATACTGGTTCTGTGAAGATACCCCCTTTTCTCCATTAGTGGTATGCTCATCAGCTCTTATCTTTATATTCCAGTAAGTTATTTTGCTCTCACTGTTTAACAAAAAAAGAACAACATAGGGCTTCCCTGGTGGCGCAGTGGTTGAGAGTCCGCCTGCCGATGCAGGGGACGCGGGTTCGTGCCCCGGTCCGGGAAGATCCCACATGCCGCGGAGCGGCTGGGCCCGTGAGCCATGGCCGCTGAGCCTGCGCGTCCGGAGCCTGTGCTCTGCAACGGGAGAGGCCACAACAGTGAGAGGCCTGCGTACCGGGGAAAAAACAACAACAACAAAAAAAGAACAACATAAAAATTCTTGCAAACCTTGTTCGACTGGAGAATTTTAATGTTTTTCATTTATCATTGTAAGACCAAGGACAATTTTATAATTTTTTTGAACGTAGCTGTTACATGTAGGGCAACCTGTCTTTAAGTAGGGATAAACTACTCTAAAAGAAATGAGTGCTAGGTAGTTTTCCCTTCAAGTCAAGCGTCTTGTTATTTAAATAAACTTCTTGTTTAAAAAAAAAACAAACTTGAGCACGGCTCCTGAAATGCCCCTTATTTTCATTATTTCCCATGAAGTGGGTGTAGTAGGAAGAATAAAGGCCTCCAAAGATGTCCATTATCTAATCCCTAGAATTTGTGACTATGTTATGTTACGTGGCAAGGAGGAGCTAAGATTGCACATGGAATGAGGCTGCTGATCAGCTGACTTTGGAATGGGGAGATTATCCTGGATTATCCAGGTGGGCACAATATAATCACGAGGGTCCTTAAAAGTCTGTGCAGGAGGCAGCATAGACGCAGTGTCAGAGTGACGCAGCATGAGAAAGATGCCATTGGCCAGAGCTGGCTTTGAAGGTGGAAGGGACCCATGCGCCAAGGAATATGGGCAGCCTCGACAAACTGGAAAAGGGAAGAAAACAGATTCTCCCTGAGAGTCTCGAGAAAGGAATGCAGCCCTGCCCACACCCTGATTTTAGCCCCGTGAGTCCCGTTTCAGACTTCTGGCCTCCAGGTAGTACATTTGTGTTGTTTCACTAAGTTTGTAGTAATTTGTTACGGCAGCAGTAGGAAAGTAATGTAGAAGGTCAGTCAAGTAGAAACAAAATTCACTTACGAAACTTCTTACTTAGTTTTTAAAATAATATTGATACCATCAAGGTACACAGCTGTTTTTTGCTCAGATATTTTGTTCCACGTGACCCACTTCTACAAAGTACCAGTTAGTCCTGTTTTGTACACATTTTTTCTTTGGGATAAAAACTAGTGTTTATTACATGAAACACTTTTTTTTTGACCAGGAGGGATTATTTTGTCCTTTATTAGCTGGCTTTTAGAAATGATTTACAACAATGTCCAAGCTCTTTATTTCCAATAAGGAATTATCTTGGAGTAGCGAATAGTGGAAAAATGGTTGTGAGCCTTTTATATTTCCATCAGCTGTCCCCAGATAATATAGGTGTGATAAATGAATTCATGGGGAAAAATGCCTGGGAAGCTGCAATTTATAATGTTTTTCAGTTACTAATTTATATGTTAGAACGCAGGGGTTTGATCAATCAAAGAGAATGATTTGCAATAACAGGGATTCTAAGAGCCTGGGATGTTGCTTTCTACATACCACAAGCTTTGAGACGATAAAAGCAACACTTGTTTTAGAAGGATAAAAAGAAAAAAAAATGTAAATGCTGAGAGGGATGAATAATGCAGCTATTGAAAGGCACCTATAGACAGAGCTGAGTCACAGACATGCAATAATTCAGAATATTCGGAACGCTGTGAGAAAAGGGTGCTTTTCCCAAGCTGGAGTGTCTCTGCCTCCTGCCCTGGACGTGGTACTCCCCCCACCCTCCCTGGGGCTCCTACACTTTTTTGATTCTAAAGCTCCACAATCATTATTGTCCTTCACTCTCAGGCTTTTTAAAAGAAAACACTTAGATGTCTCCATAACACATTTTCCCTCTCCTTTTCAAAAGGAAGAGAAGAAAGCCTTCTGAGGAGAGAAGATACCTTTTCAGTGACCCTTGTAACCAACCAAAGAATTCAATTCAATCCAACAAAGAGTTACTCAGATAAGAAAACTGACCCAAACACGATGGGGAAAGGGTTTGATGCTGATTACAAATCCTCAGCTGTTGTGCATTTATTCTTCACAGTTAGAAGAGGTGGTGGCAGGACTTCCCTGGCGGTCCAGTGGTTAAGACTCCATGCTTCTAATGCAGGGGGCACGGGTTTGATCCCTGGTCAGGGAACTAAGATCTCATGTGTCGCGAGGTGCGGCCAAAAAAAGAAGTAGTGGAGAGCTGATACTTGCTATGGACTGAATTGTGCCCCCCCCCGCCCCCGCCAACTTCCTGTGTTGAAGTCCTAACCCTTAGTACCTCAGAATGGGACTGTATTTGGAGACAGGGCCTTTAAGAAGGTGATTACCCTAAAAGGGGGTCCTTAGCCTGGGGCCTAATCCCATATGACGGGTATCCTTATAAGAAGAGGAGATTAGGACAGCGGGGAACACCAGGGATGCTTGCACGTGGAGGAAAGACCATGTGGGGACACAGTGAGAAGGCAGCCACTTGCAAGCCAAAAAGAGAGGTCTCAGCCCTGCCCACACCTTGACCTCAGAGTTCCAGCCTTCAGAACAGCAAGAGAATCCGTTTCTGCTGTGTGAGCCAGCCAGTCTGCAGTGCCTTGTTAGGGCAGCCTGAGCAAATGGATATAGTACGTACTAAAGCGAGACTCTCGGACCCCATTGGAGACATCACAGTTGTGACTTAGCAGCAGCCCAGACAGAAACTCTCGGGTGCCAGCGTGGGAGCCCGATGCTGGCTCCTGCCAGAGGCTCGGCACCGCCCTTCCACCCTGGCCAGCAATATTCAATTCTAGCTTGACCCCTTTGCCCCTTTCCCCATGCACCTCGGAAGGCTGGGGAAGCCGTGGCTTCTCCGCCTTTGCATTTCTCCCCGTCTTCAGCCCCGGATATTACACAGCACAGAGCAGGCAGTTTTCAATGCTGGTTAAATCAGGGCTTGTCTCTAATCAGTGTGCATTCCTTACCTCCCCCCAAAAGTATGGTAATGTTGACCATCCCAGTCTACACTAAATGGACCAACAGACTCTCTGAGAAGATGGGACAGTGGGTCAGGATGGGACATGAGGTCTTCCAGTCGGGATTCCTGCAGACACTGTGTCCCACGTTGGATTCCTCCAAAATTGACTAGTCTTCTGCCTATGGGCAGACACTGGACTGGGCCACGGGAACGTGAGGATGAAGGAGCCATCCCCTGTAGGAGCAGGTAGAGCTGTCCTCTCTTCCCTAGAATACAATGTTATAAGTGTCATACCCGTGGGCTGCCTGCACCAGCTCCGAAGATGGAGTGACAGGTTCCATTTGGGAGGCCAGGCAATCCAGGGCTAGGAAAGCAACTGGAGATCCAGCCTGGGGGGATGAGGCAGTGGCCCTCTGACCTTGGCAAATTACTCAGTCTCTTTATGGTTTAAATGGAAGCTATAGAACATATTTTGGAAAGTTGGTGTAAATATAAAATGAAAAATTGAATTAGAAACTGCATAATGGGACTACCCTGGTGGCACAGAGGTTAAGGATCCACTTGCCAATGCAGGGGACCCGGGTTTGAGCCCTGGTCCGGGAAGATCCCACAAGCTGTGGAGCAACTAAGCCCGTGTGCCACAACTACTGAGCCTGCGCTGTAGAGCCTGTGAGCCACAACTACTGAAGCCTGTGCCCTAGAGCCCGCGAGCCACAACTACTGAGCCCACGTGCCACAACTACTGAAGCCCGCATGCCTAGAGCCCATGCTCTGCAACAAGAGAAGCCACTGCAATAAGAAGCCCGCGCACTGCAATGAAGAGTAGCCCCCGATAGCCACAACTAGAGAAAGCCTGCGCATAGTAACAAAGACCCAACACAGCCAAAAATAAATAAATAAATAAATAAATAATTTAAAAAAAGAAACTGCATAATGTAATGCCTCACACATCGTAGGTGATTAGTAAACATGAGGAAGAAGAGAGCCCCTCAAAGGAGATGATGGGAGCTTCCCTGGTGGCGCAGTGGTTGAGGGTCCGCCTGCTGATGCAGGGGACATGGGTTCGTGCCCCGGTCCAGGAAGATCCCACATGCCGCGGAGCGGCTGGGCCCGTGAGCCATGACCTCTGAGCCTGCGCGTCCGGAGCCTGTGCTCTGCAACGGGAGAGGCCACAACAGTGAGAGGCCCACGTACCGCAAAAAAAAAAAAAAAAAAAAAAGGAGATGATGGGCCAGCCTGACCTCGAACAGAAAACAGGAGCACGCCAGACAGAGGAGAACTTGGATGGAAAGTGGTAGACCAGGCAGAGGACCAAGGAGAAAAAAGGTGCTGTTCGGGGAGCCTTGGGTCACCCCATGTCAATGTTAGGAATGTTGTGGGAAATCAGGAAGGCAGAAAGGGACTTCAGTGCCAGGTGAAAAAGTGCCAGGCCTTTGTTCTATATTTAGCAGAGAGACTTTTCCAGAGAGTGTGTGACAGAGGGGTAGAAGGTAGAAGTAGAGGAGGAAGGGGTAGGGTCAGTCCAAGCTGCTTCCCATTTTTCCAGCCTGGGCTCTACTTCCTTAGATGGTAAGGCCAGAAACTGACCTGGGAAACAGAAGAGGTTAGTGGGACTTGTTTGTTGTTGTTTGGGGAAGGTGTGAAGTAGACACCATGAGATTATGCTCATGTTAAGTTCATGAAGCTTTTGGGGTATCCAGGGAGAGATGCCTAGTGAGCTTGTCAAAAAAGAGTCTAGCCTTTTGTCAATCAGTCAGGGATCCATAGTGTCCCCAACATGGGCTGAGTACTGTTCTAAGTTTTTCCTATGTCACCGCATCTCATAACATCCCTGTGAGAGGGACAATATCATGAGCCTCATTTTAAGGATGAGGGCTGTGATGGACTGAATTGTGTCTGTCCATAGCGCCCCTGCCCCAATTCATATGTTGAAGCCCTAACCCCCAATGTGGCTATTTGGAGATAAGGCCTTATGGGAGATAATTAAGGTTATTTTTTAAATTAATTATTTATTTTGGCTGCGCTGGGTCTTCGTTGCCGCGCACGGGCTTCTCTAGTTACGGCACGCGGACTCAGTAGTTGTGGCACGCGTGCTTAGTTGCAGCATGTGGGATCTTAGTTCCTGACCAGGGATCAAACCCGGGCCCTCTGCATTGCAAGCATGGAGTCTTAACCACTGGACTGCCAGGGAAGTCCTGATAATTTAGGTTAAATGAGCTCATAAGGGTGGGGGCCTGGTGCAATAGGGCTGGTGTCCTCATAAGAAGAGGAAGAGACATCAGAGCTCTCTCTCAGTGTGCGCACAGAGGAATGGCCATGTGAGGTCATAGTGAGAAGGCAGCTGTCTGCAAGCCAGCAGGAGAGGTCTCACCAGAAACCAACCCTGACGGCACCTTGATCTTGAACTTCTAGGCTCCAGAACTGTAAGGAAAATGAATTTCTTTAATTTTTTAAAAGATTTTTTTGTTGTGTACCATTTTTAAAGTCTTTATTGAATTTGTTACAATATTGCTTCTATTTTGTGTTTTCTTTTTCTGGCCACAAGGCATAGTGGGACCTTAGCTCCCTGACCAGGGATCGAACCCACACCCCCTGCGCTGGAAGGTGAAGTCTTAACCACTGGACCACCAGGGAAGTCCCTTTTTAATTTATTTTAAATTAAAGAAAATGTTTAAGTTACCCAGTCTACAGCATTCTGTTATGGCAGCCCAAGATGACTAATACAAGGGCAATTAAGCACAGAGACACTAAGTAACTTGTCCAAGGTCACACAGCTGGGAAGGAACAGAGGCAAGATTTGGCTTAGGGCAGAATCTTTGCTTTTAACCACTAGCCTCTTTGCTTTTAACTACTGCCTCTCTAGGCAGTGTGTGTGTGTGTGTGTAGGGGCAACACCTCCACGTGAATGGAGAAAAAATGGGGCTGTCACTTTATTTCGAGAGGAGAGGTTGATTTCTGGGGCCCCACTGCACCGGTGTGCCTACGCTTGAAGCCTAGTGACTGTTGTGCTGAGGTTGCATGGCCACGTTCCAAGCTTCTCCATACACTTCTGTGAGACTAGGGAGGAGGACACTTCTGTAGAATGGAGAATAAATGTGTGGTCTGAGGCAGGCGGAGCTGCAGACATGTGCTCTGGCATGTTCCGTTTCTTCCATGTTGCCCAGGTGCTGGAGGCGTGGGAAAGGGTGGGTAAGGCTCTGCCCGGCCCTCACCCTCACCCTCACCGGGCCAGCAGCACTTGTGCACTAAGTGAAGAGAGAATCCAATAGGCTACAATCTGGTAAATCATCGAGAGACTCACCACCATACAGTAGTTACAGTTTGTTTTAAGATGAGCTTTGTTCTTTCCCACGTAGATGAATTAAAGATCAGGCTGGGGCCGGTGGAGGTGGAAAAAATAAAATCAGATTGGTTTTCACTTGGAGACCCATGGATGCATTCCTGGTAATTGTTTCATTTATTTTTTTTTATTTATTTAATTGGCGTATAGTTGATTTACAATGCTGTGTTAATTTCTGCTGTACAGCAAAGTGATTCAGTTATCCATATATATACATTTTAAAAAATATTCTTTTCCATTATGGTTTATCCTAGGATATTGAATATAGTTCTCTGTGCTGTACAGTGGGACCTTGCTGTTTATCCATCCTATATATAAAAGCTTACATCTGCTGACCGCAATCTTCCACTCCATCCCTCCCCCACCCCCCTCCCCCTTGGCAACCACCAGTCTGTTCTCTATGTCCGTGATTCTGTTCCTGTCCTGGTAATTGTTTTTTTTTGTTTTGTTTTGTTTTTCTGGTAATTGTTTTTGATTCTCAACTCTTTCTCCTCATTTTGATGAGGGTTCCCCCCACCCCACCCCGGTTGTTTGTCTGTCCCCTTGCCTTGGAGTCCCTGAAATATTCCGCAGCTCTGTCCCTGCCAACTCTGCACAAGTGCTGCCATTGCTCAGAGCCTGTTCACAGCCAAGTGGGAGAGTTTCTCCACAAACTGCCATTTCAGTGAAAACAGAAAATAAAACGCAACCAAGCACGTTACAAGGGGGAGACAGTGCTGGGTTCCTTGGCTGTGAGGCGGCCTGATTTGCCTGGCCCGTCCTCTCTGACCTTGACTTTCTTTGTATTGGTCTGGCCTGCTAGTTTGCATACTGAGGCTTCCTTGGTCTTTTCTCTGTAACTGAAGGTTTGTCATGACTGGGAACGTGTCCTGCCTTCCCAAGTCCTCTTCTGAACGCTCTTTCACCCCACTCCTAACATCTGTCCTTAGGGAAGAGAGCCTTGGTTAAACAAATTCTTTACTAAGAAGTTGTTTTTAATATTGTCATTCCTCCCAGGTGACTTTGCGTGTTCCGAGAGGGCTGATGTGTTTCCCAACACTACGTGCCGATGAATCACCTGGAGCGTTTATTGGGCTGTAGATTCAGACTCAGTGTGTCTGGGATAAGGCCTCCCCGAGACCCTGCATTTCTGACACTGGGCGGTGATGTTGCTCCTGGCCCATGGACCTCACTTTGAGTAGCCGGGCTATAGACGAACACTGAATGGGTGAATGGTTGTGAGGAACACTACTGGAATGGGTATTAGGGTTCTCCAAAGAAACAAACCAGTAGGAGATATCTATATTTATATAGATCTATATAGATATATGAAGAGATTTATTATAAGAAACCGGCTCATGTGATCATGGAAGCTGAGAAGTCCCAAGATCTGTAATTGGCAGGCTGGAGACCCAGGAGAGCTGGTGGTGTCAGTTTCAGTCTGAAGGCCTGCAGGCTGGGACCCAAGAAGAACTGGTGTTTCAGTTTGAGTCTGAAGGCAGGAAAGGACCCATGTCTCAGGGAATTCCCTGGTGGTCCAGTGGTTAGGACTCTGTGCTTTCACTGTGGAGGGTATAGGTTCGATCCCTGGTTGGGGAACTAAGATCCCGCAAGCTGCGTGGTGGGGCCAGAAAAAAAAAAAAAAAAGACTCATGTCTCAGTTCACATCATCAGGCAGGAGGAATTCTCTCTTACTCACAGGATGGTCAGCCTTCTGGTTCTATTCAGGCCTTCAACTGACTGAGTGAGGCCCCCTCACATTAGCAAGGGCAATCTGCTTTACTCAGTCTACTGATTCAAACGTTAATCTCCTCCAGAAACACCTTCACAGACATACCTAGACCAAATGTTTGGACATCCCCCCCCACCCTCATGCCCTCGTCAAGTTGACACATAAAATGAACCCTCACAGGATGGGAGTGTGTATCCTCCTCTGGGATTTTCATGGCCCCTGGGCTGTCCTGGCTCGTCTTCTTGGAACTCTCTAGTGAGAAGATCCAAGTGTGTCCCCTTGTAAGCTGAGTGTTCATTGCTGCACCTCATCTAAAAGCTCTCAAGGGCATCTCTCTGCATGACACCTGGCTATGCTCCATCCATTCTGGCATATAAAGGACAAATGCTACTTTACCTTTATGTTCAACCCCTTAATTTAGTTATACTGAGTGCCTGCTCTGGGAAAGGTACAAACTGGGGGTCAGGGAGGACCAAGGGTGAGACACCCCAGAGTGGCAGGGGTGTAGAAGGGACAGGCTACTTAATTTGTAGGGCCCAGAGCAAAAGGGAAATTGCAGGCTTGTGGTTCAAAAATTAGGATTTTTTGCTTGCCAATGCAGGGGACACGGGTTCGAGCCCTGGTCCGGGAAGATCCCACATGCCACGGAGCAACTAGACCCGTACGCCACAACTACTGAGACTGTGTTCTGGAGCCCGCGAGCCACAACTACTGAAGCCCACGTGCCGCAACTACTGAAGCCTGTGAGCCACGACTACTGAAGCCTGTGTGCCATAACAACTGAGTCTTCGTGCCACAGCAGCTGAAGCCCACGTGCCTAGAGCAACAAGAGAATCCACTGCAATGAGAAGCCTGTGCACCGCAATGAAGAGTAGCCCCCGCTTGCCGTAACTAGAGAAAGCCTGTGTGCAGCAATGAAGACCCAACACAGCCAAAAAAAAAAAAAAAAAAAATTTAGGATTTTTAAAGGCAGCATTGACAGAGCAATAAACCAAGTATAGGGCCATTCTGAGTGCAGGACCCTGTGGGAGTGCACGGGTGAATGCCCGTGAAGCTGGTCCTGGGTATTGGGGAAGGAGGGAGGAAACAATATGGTGGAAGGAGCGGAGGGAGAGTCAGCTTAGGGGCCAGATGGAAACGCTGGCCTATTGATTTGTGCCTCTTTTTCTGTGTGTGTGTGTGTGTTATTGTTTTTTGTAGTCAATGTGTATTTTAAAATTATTTATTTATTTATTTTTATTTTTTGGCCACTCTGTCTGGCATGTGGGATCTTAATTCCCTGATCAGGGCTCAAACACATGCCCCCTGCACTGGAAGCGTGGAGTCTTAACCACTGGACTGCCAGGGAAGTCCCAATTTGTGCCCCCTTAAGTTTTCTTCCTTCCCTCCCTCCCTTCCTTCTTTCCTCCCCTCCCTTTTTTTTTCTCCAATAAATTTATTTAATTAATTAATTTATTTTTGGCTGTGTTGGGTCTTTGTTGCTGCGTGTGGGTATTCTTTAGTTGTGGCGAGAGGGCGCTACTCTTCATTGCAGTGCACGGGCTTCTCATTGTGGTGGCTTCTCTTGTTGCAGAGCACGGGCTCTAGGCACTCAGGCTTCAGTAGTTGTGGCATGCGGGCTCAGTAGTTGTGGCACACAGGCTTAGTTGCTCCGTGGCATGTGGGATCTTCCCAGCCCAGGGCTCGAACCCATGTCCCCTGCATTGGCAGGTGGATTCTTAACCACTACGCTATCAGGGAAGTCCCTAGGTTAGGTTTTAAAGTCATCTTCCAGCTGTTTCTCATAGCTCTAGAGGAGTGATTCTCAAAAGGAAACCATCCCAAGAATGGCTTACCACGAGGCAGAGATTCCACTTTCTCTGAACCTATTGTCAGGGCCTTGGTATTCATGCGTGACCTGGCTGATTGGTTAGAGAAATGCTCAGGAAGATATAAAACAGAGGTCCCTGCCAGTAAAATATGACTAACAAGAACTTTCTTGTTCTAGATTTTAACTCAAACTGTCTACTAATCTTTGAGGCAATCTGTCAGGTGAAGGGGGTTCTTGGCAAGAGATTGAGGATGAGTCAGAGCAAACTCACAACAGCTGCTTTGGAAAACCACTCACCTCTCTCTTGGTGGGTTCCCAAGTAAATGATAACTCAACCAGTAAGTGCTTTTGTGACAAATATATATTTAAAAAAAATTTTTTTTTGTCACGCCACACGGCATGCAGGATCCTAGTTCCCCAACCAGGGATCAAACCCGTGCCGCCTGCAGTGGAAGCACAGAGTCTTAACCACAGGACTGCCAGGGAAGTTGTGAGATATGTGTCTTTTTAATAAGCTGCCTCATGTCCTTTTAAAAAGAGGTCATCCACAAATAAATGACAGAAAAGAAAATAAGTGCCAAAGTCCTCGTTTTAGGAAACACAGGAGGCTAATTCGTTCATTCTGTAAATATTTACTGAGCAATTACTTTGTGCCAGGCTCAGTTCTAGACACCACAGCAGGATTACAGCAGGAAATGAAAGAGACCACAGCCCTGCCCTCTGGGAGCATCAGTTCGAATGGAAGGTGGAGGTAGAAACAGAGGCTGCTGCAGGGCTGCCTAGAGAGGAGGGTGTGGGCTTATCTCTGTGGTTTAGATACGGCGAGATAGTGAGAAAGGCCATTTTCTGTGACTTAGCTATGACCGTATTTAGTGAGGCTTTCAGTAAGTGATGGGGAAAAAAATGTTGACTTGTAGTTGAAATTAGGGTCATGAACTAGAAATATAACTTCTGTGGGTTCTTTTATCCTAAACCCTTAATTCTACCCTTAAAACTCCACTTTTAAAAAATTTTTTATTGCCAATGCTGTGTTCTTTTGAGATGTCAACGGTGCCCTCAGGAGATGGGACGCCAGATGGCATTTGTCTGTGTTTTAATCAAAACACCCCCCATTCTCTTCGCCACGGTGTGAAGCAGCAGCTTTCTGTGCTGAGCAGGGACAAGAAACAGTACAGATACCTGTAATAGCTTTTTTGATTTCAAGGGCAAGAAATGTACCCAAAGGCTAGGTCAGTCTAATTTCATTAACTTCAGTGGTGACACCATTATTGTGGGAACAAACCCTCCCATAGTCAGCCCTGAGCAGATTCCGAGAGGCAAAGTCCTAACGTGTTGATATAGGTGGGGCTGAGGGAGAGAACGATTGACGAAAAGCCCCAAATGGTGGTTTCCTATGTATCCATCTCCCCTTTATGGGCAGGGCTAAGCATTTCTCTTCTACTGTCTCCTTCATGGTTTTCAACCACTTAATGAAATGTTATTATCCAATTTAAAAAATTAGGAAACTGTGGGTCAGAGAGTTTAGTTAACTTAGCTAAGCCCAATAGCTAACTTATATGAGTGCATACTATGTGCTGTGCGACTTCTTTTTAATCCCTTCAACATCCTTGTGAATTAGGTGGTATTACTCCTGTTTTACAGAATGAAAAAGCGAGGCTTACAAAAGATTAAATAACTTGCACAAGGCTCTGGAGCTGGAAAGCGGTGGAGCCTGGATTCAAACCAGCCAGTGTAACTCCAGGGTTTTTCCTCTCCACCGCTTTTCCGGTTTCTTAGGAGCAGAAAGAGCTATGCCCAAGGCAATCAGATGGCCACTCTGAGGACTCATCTGAAGCTGTCTTGTAACCATGTTACCTCCTTAACAGGAGGGCCATGATGGCAGTAGACCTCAGTGAGGCAGAGAAGAAATAATTTTGGGGGGGAGGGGAGTTACAGGTGACAGATACTCATTATATTATTTAATTATAATTTCAGCTGCTGTACCAGAAACCCAAGTATCAGAGGCATAATAAAACAAAGATTGCTTTCTCTGACATGCAATAGTCTTGGTGTTGGCGTGTGTGTGTGTGTGTGTGTGTGTTTCTCATATATATATTCCCCTTCCAAGATGGTGGCTTGTAATAGGTTAAGAAATTGCTCTTTCTCCGGGGATGAAAAGCTTCACAAAGGAATGACTCTCCATTGAGAAGTTTGGGCAAGGTCTTGGCTGAGATTAGGTCTTTCTTTGAAAGTGTGTCTTTTGGAAAATCTCTCAAACTTCACTCAACATTCTTGCAATACCCATTATGGGACCTGGTGGACATATCACTCTGAGATCTACTATCCTAACCATTCTTCTCAAACTGATGTTTTAGAAACATTTCGGATCTTTAAAGCTCTTGCTTCTTTTTTTTGCGCCTCTATAATTCATTGATGAAGTATTTTTGAGAGCCCCAAATGTGCCAGGTACGGTGCTAGGCACTGGGATACAGCAGAGAGCAAGATAGCTAAGAATCTGGATCCAGTGAAGTGCTGTGCTGGTGGAGGAGACCATAATTAACTGGCAATTTCAGCCTCCTTTAATACAGGGGTTGGTGGGAGGACTGGGGGTAGGAGATATGGGTGCCTGACCTTAACTGGATTCGGCAGGTTTCCAGTATCTACAAGACTGTTTGCTGCAGTTGGAGTTCAGCAAAAGTCTGCTGCATGGGTGCACTGGCTGTTAAGCTAGGATCTGGAGAATGGGTGGGAATTAGTCAAGTGAAGGGAAAGTATGAGGGTGGGGTGGGGAGTGGGGTGGGCTCTGGGCAAAAGGAGGAGACCCAGAAGGGAGACAGCACAATGAGATTTTTCTGTTTAGAAGGATGATTTTGCAAAGTGGAAAGTGTGGAGAGTAGATTTCAGGAGGCAAGGCCCGGGGTGGAAAGAGATGGGAGACCTTTGATGCGGTTGGGGGAGAAAGCATTGGGGAAGAGGGCGTGGATTTAGGAGGAGGCTAGAAGAGATGGGAGAAGGAGGAGGGAAGAGAGGTCAAGGATGACTTCCAGTGTTCCAGTTGAGTTTTATGCTCTAGGACACAGGCATTTCTTTTTGCGGATTCTTTTTGTTTTCAGCCAGATAACCCCAGGGGCACAGGCCTCCTCCCTCCCTCAGGGCGACTGGGCCCACTGAATCAGGTTGTAGTCAATATTCACCCCAGCCTTTGTTCTTAATGGTGGTGTCCAAAGCTCTTAAGGCGAGGAGGAAGCACTGAAGGGTGTGGGGAAGAGATTTCGTTAGCGTCTCTACTGCCGGAGTCCGGGTTTCCTCTTCCTCACAATCTCGCCAAAGGTAAATGGCAAACATCGTTTCCGGATTTTACAGAAGAGACCAGGAGGCAGGTCTGTGTGAATTTAGCCCGAGTCGCATACTGCTCAGTAGGTGAATGTGAGCCTGTGATTTCAAGTGTACTTGCTGGGCAAGATGAGTCAACCCGGTGAGTCCTGGACTCCCCAGGACTCGGTTAAGGCCACCGTGCCCTACCTGGAGCTTGGTTAGCGTCTAACACCTCCCAGCATCCACAGGAAGGGATTACCTTAGGGTTTTTTCTTTTCGTCCAAAAGTTCCTGTCTCCCCCTAGAGTCAGGCACACGCCTCCCAAGCCAGACCACGTGTCGCAGGTACAACGTTTTTTGGCTCTTCCCCTCCCCCCGCTCCGTTCTTCTTTCCTCTCCGCCTTAGGTGGCAGGAAAATCCTTTACCTCGGACCAATCCCACTGATACCGAGCCGCGCGCGCGCGCGCGCCAACTGGAGCTCCTTCTCTCTACGTCATTGGCCACCTCCACCTATGCATAGTGACAGGCAGCTTCGCGGACCTATTGCGGGAGGAGGCGGAGGCCGCTCGGCCCTCCCAGAGCTGCTTTGTTAGGGACTTCCTCGCTGTTCCCTAGCCGCCGCGCCTCCGCTGCCTTCCCCTGCTCTCCCCAAGCCGCGCCGCCGGAGCCTAGTGGGAAGGCAATCCCGGCGTGCGTGGCGGGGGAACCTCTCCGGCCGCGTGCCGCGGGCGGGGATGCAGCCCGGGTGCCCAGCGTGCGCCTGTTGTCACTCTCCAGCCCAACTCCGAACGCCCCGCTCATGTGTCCGCCGTCTCTGATTGGCTGTCCGGAGGCGGAGCGATTGTCAGGCGGACCAATCGGAACTCGGTTTCCCACGGGCTTCCACGGACCCGCCCCCTAGGCGGCTGGCGGAGGCACCCTGACAGCTCCCATTGGCAGACTGGCTAAGGGGCCGAAGCGAGGCCGGGCAGAGCAGCGCCGCCGCCGTCGGGCGCGCAGCTCTGCAGCGCCGCGAACGCCTCTGTGTCCGCAGCCCCCGGAGCCCCGCGGCCCCGCATTGTCCCTGGCCCCCTGGCGGAGATCCGGGACGAACGTCGCGGGTGAGTACCGCGAGCCTGGGGAGTGCCGGCCGGCCGGCTGGAGCCGCCCTGAGGGACGGCAGTGAGGACGCCCGGAGCCTCTCTGCCCGTGACGGGCACGTCCTGACCCCAGTCTCCGGCACATTGGGGCTCCCGGCGGGTCCTAGCTCCCCCCGATTGGGATTTACTCGTATTGTTTTGGCGATCCCACACTTGGGAGGTGGGGAGCTGGCGAGGGGAGGCAAGGGGAGACATCCTTCGCTCGAGGGAGCAGTCAGGAGGGAGACGAGCCAGTGGCTCCCAGGTGAGGTGCCTGGCGCCGAATGGAAGTGACAGTGTCCAGGCGTTGGCATTCGGTCTTCCCGGCAGCAGGAGGTCAGCGTAGACCTGCGGCGGCGGCGGCACTTTGTATTTGTCGGCTGATTTTTGTCAACTTCGGGGAGGGCGTGCGTGTGCTTGCGTGTGTCTCTCTGTGTGTGTCTCCGTCCCTGACTTGGGCACCTCCAGGCCTGGGTTTTCGGCGACGCTGACTGGGCGGTCACCTTGGCTATCCGTGTCACGCTCGGGACCCGACTCACGGGGCGGAGAGCCTGGGGGTTGGCACACAGGGCCGGGGACTCGCCGCAGACCTGGGAGGGGACATTTAAAGCGGCCTCCTGCGCGAGCGCAGACAATGACTCGTCCGGGCGCGGGATCCTGGGGGCTGTGCGTCGGGTCCCCGCGCCGGATCGCCGTCCCGCCTAGCTCTCTTGCAGGCTCGGCCGCTCGGATGCTGCTGCGCTGCGCCGCTCCGCTCATCGCCCAGCTGGGGACCCGCGTGGGGCCCGCTTTTGTTTACAGACCTCGCCATTGGGCGAGAGCTGCGCGCTGCGCTCCCCCGGCTGCCGCCGCGAGCCCCCCTCCGAGCTGGGAGAAGTTGGTGCATGCTGTCAGGTGACGCCCCCTCCCCGGGCCTCCTGGCGAGATGCTGCGGGGAATAGACGCCCAGACGGCGCCTTCGTGCCCAGTCCCCGCTGCGCACTGCATTCCCAGGCTCCCTACACCCAGAGGCCCTCTCGCATTGGCGGCCGTCGGGGCGCTGACTAAGCCACGCTCACCTCCCTTCCAGTGGCATCCTCTGGGCTCGTTCCCAAGCCGGTCCAGGTGGATTCCGAGTCTGCCTTTTCCTGCGTGTTGGCAAGTCTTGAAGGACGCGCGCGAGCCCTTGGGGACGCTGGCCAATCCGTGCCCGTTTCAGTGGTACCCACGCAGCCCCGCGGAGCAGCTGTGGGGCATTCTCCACTCAGAGCGGATCGGGTTACCCACGCGTGCTGACTTGGCGTCCACTTTGTTTGATCTGGAACAGAGGTTGAGAGCCTGGGCGCTGAGGTCAAAAACCCTGCTCCCAGTGCCTGCTCAGTGTCACTCACGAGCTGGGTGATCTGTTCCAGACCGAGCTACTTAATCGCCCTGCGTCTCAGTTTCCGGGTCTGTAAAGTGGGGATAATGTGTATCCCTATTTGTGGGAGTGGGAGTGGGAGTTAAACGACAATATAAATCAACTGGCGCAGTGACTGCTACGTACGAAACACTGGAGCAATGTTTCCCTGTTAGAGGGAATCTGTTGCAGAGGATGGCCCCTTGTCTCTTCCCCTTTCTGCAGTTTTCCGTTCTCCCAACTGCTATTTTATTTTAAAAAGCATGAAGGATTGCTGTTTTCAGCTTCAAACAGACTTGGTTTACTTGCTCTTAGGTTTCACTCTACTTATCTAATCGCTTACAGCTCCTTTCTTTTGTATTTGAATTTCCATTAGGTTTTAGTTTCTTCTTCCTTCCTTCTTCCTTAAGGCTCTGCTGAGACCCAGGCCTGGGTTTGGAGGAGAAAACCTTGTCCAGGTGGGAAGTGGTTGCCGCTGAACCAATAGCCACTGTGCAAAGTGAATAATATCCGGATGGAGGGAGGTTTGAACAAAGAGATACCTGGAGGCTGGGAGGGAATACTTCCTGGTAGAAGTGAAATTTGAGCTGTGTCTTGTAGCAGAAGTTTGGTAAATCGCAGGTTTCTAGAATATGCTCTTTTGTACCCCACCGTAAAACTCCGCCAGGGAGGTTGTCTTGGAGTGGTAAACAACGAAGTTCCTAGGTAATTATCTTTGAATAGAAGAGAAATATACCTTAGAAGGAGGCTGTTGTCTAACTAGGGAAAGTAGAAGAGGAGAATTGATTTCATTGAATATCTTCAAAATGCTGTCAATGTGTTTTGACTTGTTTTTCCTTTGCTCCATCAGCACTGCTGATTTCCTTCAGGCAAAGAGAGAAGCCAGTTTCAGACAGGAAAAACGAAAACAAGAAAAGCCCCTCCATAACCTGTAATCAGATGAATAAATAGTTTGAAAAAGACCATCTCAGGCTTGGCTACAGAATAAGGTACTGAAAAAAAATGCTTCTCGTTACAACACCCTTTTGCCTGTTGGAGCAAATTATTGAGTTGGGTCAATAACACCTCATTGAACGTAGATCCCAGGGGCCTTTACCGACCAAAACAAGCAAGCAAGCAAACAGACAAGAAGTAGGTGAGGGACTTGCAGTTTGTCCAGTGGGAGATAAGCCCACAGGGAATGTTCCCCATACCCTCTGCTCCCCTGGGCCTACCTCAGTCACCCCAAGTGGAGGCTGCCTCATACAAGCTACGGGGTCAGTAGCATTACTGCTGGATGCCAGTGGATAAATGTGATAACCTATTTATTTAAAATCCCAGTCGCAGGGCTTCCCTGGTGGCGCAGTGGTTGAGAATCTGCCTGCCAATGCAGGGGACACGGGTTCGAGCCCCGGTCTGGGAAGATCCCACATGCCTCGGAGCAACTAAGCCCGTGCGCCACAACTACTGAGCCTGCGTGTCTGGAGCCTGTGCTCCGCAACAAGAGAGGCCGCGATGGTGAGAAGCCCGCGCACCACAGTGAAGAGTGGCCCCCGCTCGCCGCAACTAGAGAAAGCCCTGGCACAGAAACAAAAGACCCAACACAGCCAAAAATAAATAAATTAATTAATAAAACAATAAAATAAAATCCCAGTCGCAGAAATGATTCTGATCCTTCCTGCACTTGTTCTGGGAATTCTCTGGCCCTTAGGGATGCTTGAAGGCAGCTTTGCCCCCTGCTGCTGCCTGGGGATCAAATCAGTTGGGGGCCTGGACTTAAAAGGGAGCATACGGTCAGGAAATCTCATTAGCCCGACCATTTAACTGCACTCGAATGCACATCCAAAGAGCTAGGACAAAGACTTCCTCTCCTGTCCCCTGCAGTTGTCTCTCCCAGGTCCCCACTCCTCCCCTGCCCGTCTAAGACCAGAAAGAAGACTTGGTGCTGGCCTGTCTTCCCCACGTTCCGCACCAAATTCCTGGAGTTCTGGCGAGCGGTCAGTACCCCGGGCGTTCTGGAGCGCCTGGGCGGAAATTTCTCCCCAGAGCTTTGCTGAGGGCCTGCTAGGCGCGCGTGGTAACACCTCTTCTTTCCCTTCCGCAATGCAAGGAGGTTACTTACTGCCTGAAGGAGACGCGTATTGTGAGACAGCACTTTAATAGATGCGAACTTCAAGCCTATGCTTTCCCAAATGAGGAATGCAGGTAAGAGCGTGGGAATCACATCCAAACCTTGCCTAGAAGCCAGTGATGGCAGGGAGCTTCTGCCTGAGAGTCAGGTGGCTTGAGGGTGAGAAGGCAGAGAGAGAATTTGGTTCCTGTGGGCAGTGTACAGAGGGTCCTGTGGAATTCCTGAATCCCTAGGTGCAGGCTTGTGGATGAGAAAGAGCCTTATTTTCACTGTGTCCAGTCATTTGGACTCCTGTATCTAAAACAGTGTTTCACTGGGGATGTGTGTGTGTTTATACATATATGTATATATACATATTCATTTTCCTTTCTAAATTAAGCAAATGGGTAGAGTGTATGTTTCCATGTCCCCCTTCTTTCCCGCGCCCCCCCCCCCCCAACTATGGGACCAGAAGAAACAGATTTGCAAGGCCCCCAGCCAAATTCTTCTGTTTTTCACAATTCTAAACTTCGGGTCACTTCAGCTCTAAATATTTAGTTTTATATAATAATTCCTGTGTTTTTAAAAAAAACTATCGTCATTGTAGGCCAAATCACTTATTTAAATTTCTTTTTTTTTTTTTTTTGTAGTACGCGGGCCTCTCACTGTTGCGGCCTCTCCCACTGCGGGGCACAGGCTCCGGACGCGCAGGCTCAGCGGCCATGGCTCACGGGCCCAGCCGCTCCGCGACACGTGGGATCTTCCCGGACCGGGGCACGAACCCGTGTCCCCTGAATTGGAAGGCGGACTCCCAACCACTGCGCCACCAGGGAAGCCCCTCTTTTTTTTTTAATTAAATAAAGGAGGCATTCAAAAAATAAAGCAATACTCAGCCAGGAACAGAGTTTTTGGAAAATAAAACAATGCTCTAGTGTAAAAGGTACAAAATATTAAGTTAGGTGGGTTTTCCCCTTCCATCCCCTTCCCACCCTCCACACCCCTCTAGCCTAAGACTTTCATTGTTCCTGTGGTCTCCAGGGACCTCATTAAGACATTCACAAAGGCCTAGACTGTGGGTATGGAGCGATTCCTCCTGGACTCGTGTGAGATTCTTCTAGAAGACCTTGGAGCTCTTGCTAGGTGGAGAGAGATTCTTCCCTTGTTGGTCCAAGGCTGAGCTCAGAGCCTTGCGTTTGGCTGCAAGTGGGGTCTCAGTTCACTGAAATAGCAGCAAAAAAAACCCAACAAAAACCTGGCACAATGTAAGAGCCAATCAACTGTGTGCATCCAAAGGATGCTGAACAAAGAGTGATGATTCAGTGAAGAGCCATGTGGGAGGGAAGGTGCTTTCAGTTGAGCGCATCCTCAGTTTCTGAATGGGCCAAGGCCCTTTGAACCTTGGTGCTGTCGCAGAGTTTCTTTCCATAAAGAGAGACTTGGATGTAGCATTTTGGAGCCAAGCAAGAAGGTACCGCGTGTGTTCTGGCTTGGGCCACTTTGAATTCATGAAGGAGGAGAAATGAAAGGAAGGAGGAAAGTGTCTTTGGTTAAAAAACAAAACAAAACAATATCCCCCTGCATTATTTAATTCCAGCTTCTACAGAAGGATTTTATTAAAGACCAAGGGATGAGTATAGAGGTGAGTGTACAGGTGTGTGAGGAGATGCGTGATTGGGAGACAGTGGACCTGGGACCAAGCTTGGCTTGGGATGGGCGGGGAGTGGATGGGGGATAGGCGAAGGAGATTCAGTTGCTTGTCCTAAAAAACCCCAAACACAGTTCTCTGTGGCTGTGGAGGAGACAGGATACCCTGCCTAACCGCCCTCCTCCTGGGCCAGGAGATGCTCACCTCGTAAACACAGATCCGTTCTAGTTCCTGCTCCTGGCTTCCTCTGCCTTCTGCGGAGGGGATAATGAGCCCTGGAAAGTCACCACGTCAACTCTGGGGGACGGGAGGTCAGGGGGAGTCCTGGGTTTGGGAATCCTCCCTGTGGAGCTGTCAGGACCACGGAAGTGGCGTGGATGGGGTTTTCCGCTTGCTTTTCAGAAGAGAAGGTGGGCCTCAGGTCTGCAGGCTGAATCTGAGGGGCCCTCAGGAGGGAGTCTGCTTTGCCTCCCCTTTCCGCCAGCCACGTTGGTGGCCCCCTGGGTCTTTGCCGGAGAGATTCCAGCCCAAAGCCTGACCATCCCAGGGTTTCTCAGATCCTGGGGACAAGATCTCTTATGACCCAACTGCATCTCCTGTGCAGGGCACAGAGCACTTGGCCGCATTCTGGGCAAAGGAAGATTTTGAGCAGGAATATCTAGGAGAGTCAGGAACTCATTAGCTCGTTCCCACTTGATTTGGGGGCAGTGTTTTAGAGGTTCAGGGCTGTGGTTTATTCTCGCCATGACATTCAGATGTGCATTTTGGTTTTTCTGGACTTAACAGGAGCCTGACCTAACTACTGAGCTAATGTGTTAGTTTTGGTCTCTTTTGCAAAATGTTCATCTTTTCTTTGGCTGCACGGCATGGCTAGTGGAATCTTAGTTCCCTGACCAGGGATTCAACCCGGGCCCTCGGCAGTGAAAGTGTCGAGTCCTAACCCCTGGACTACCAGTTCCCCCAAATGTGCACCTTGATCTCCTCACACACACAAGGATATCCATGGAGAGTGGGAATGTGGGGGGCAAGTTCTTTATCGTGCTGTAGCCCCCTGGGTTCTGATAACCATGGAGTCCCTTTCCATACCTGTAAGGCCCCTAGATCTCTGGGGTACCCTGGTCACTCCTGGTCATGCTGTTGCTTGGCTTCATGACTAATTCTACCATCTGACATTCTCAGCCCCAGTTTGGCTGCCTGGAATCTTGAGTTCCAAGTGTCAGAATTGTAACCCCGATTATGTTTAAGTAACTGTGTAGTATACTTTACCAGTTGGGAAATCCTGCTGTGTCCTGAGAATGCCCTATGTGCTTTCTTTCATTGAAAAAGTCTTTGGATCCAAAAGTTGTTAGGACTTTTGAATATTCTTGCCATAGTGAAGCTTTGACCTTATGACGCTTCTTAACTGCCACAGAGAGGGTAGGGGCTCTGTATGTTTTTCTTGTTCTCTTAAGGATCTAACATACATTTCCAAACTGCCTAACTAGGGATGCAGTCCTTGGCTATGAAACTTGAGTCAATTTTGCTGTAATATATTGAAATCACAGTTTCACTCAGTGATGATGACCCACTTCAGTGTTTTTCCTGACGTCAAGTATATTCTTATTTCACGTGGATTCTTCGACTCAAGTAATGCCAAGTTTGATTTGTTTCTGAAAACGATGTGCAAAGTAATGATTCCATGTAGTATTAACAAACTAATAGGATAGATGAGCTTGTCGTGAAAAACATGTTCTGTCCCCATTTTGGTTTCTTTTTCCGCCCACTCCTGTACTCTCCAGAAATAATCACTTTTGTTCATTTTTGTTTTTAGTTCTACAGGTTGTCTTTATATCACTAAATAATCTGTTTATGCCACTTTTATTTATTGACTTCCTGTTATGATAAATCACAATTTAGCTTACTTATTGCTTCTTATTTCCTTTATTCTCCAGATTTTTATGATTATATTTATAGTTCAATCTTTGTTACTTATATTTAGTTCCATCAACCAATGACTGGGACTCTTACCTCCTTCCCCTTTGTAAAATGAGAATATCAGTGTCCTGACCTATCTTTCCTCTCCCCTTCCCTTCCTGTTACACCTACAGCTTCTGTCAGATGTCAGGGTTGGTGAGATTGTGTTCTATAAGCACGACAAGCACGACGAAGTCTTCTGTGCCTTGTCTATTTTTTGTTTTGAACATGGCTTTATTAAGATATGATTTACATACTATGTAATTCAGTTCTTTAAAGTGTACAGTTCAGTGGGTTTTGGTATATTTACAGAGTTTAGCAGCCGTCACTGTAATCAATTTTAGAACATTTTCATCAACTCCAAAGGAAACCCACATCCGTTATCACTTGCTTCCCTCTCATACCCATCCCGCCAGCCTCCAGTAACCACTAATCTATATTCCGTCTCTGTAGATTTGCCGACTCTGGACATTACATATAAATGGAATCATATAATATGTGGTCTTCTGTGACTATCTTCTGTCAGCATAATGTTTTCAAGGGTCTTCCGTGTTGTGGCATGTCAGTACTTCGTTACTTTTTATTGATGAACAATATTTCATTGTATGGATATACCACATTTTATTTATATTCATTTATCAGTTGATGGGCATTTGGGTTATTTCCACCTGTTGACTATTGTGAGTAGTTGCTGCTGTAAACGCCAGTGTACAAATATTTGTTTGAATACTTGTTTTAAATTCTTTTTGGTATATACCTAGGAGTGGAATTGCTGGGTCATATGGTAATTCTATGTTTAAACTTCTGAGGAACTGCTAGATTGTTTTCCAAAGTGACTGTACCATCTTACATTCCCACTAGCAGTGAATGAAGATTCCAATTTCTCCATATCCTTGCATTTGTTATTACCTGTTTTTTTGTTTGTAGTCATCCTAGCGGGTGATAGGAGCTATCTCCGTTCGGTTTTGATTTGCATTTCCCTGGTACCTAATAATGATGAGCATCTTTTCATGTGCCCATTGGCTAATTGTGTATTTTCTTTGGATAAATGTCTGTTCAGACCCTTTGTTCATTTTAAAGTTTGGTTTCTGTCTCTATTAAATTGTGAGGATTCTTTGCGTATTCTAGATATAGATTCCTTGTCAGATATATGATTTGCAAACATTTTCTTCATTCTGTAGATAATCGTTTCACTTTTCTGATGGCATCCTTTACATACTGTTTGCTTTTGAAAAGCTGAAGAGCAGTAAAGATGTTTGCTTAGTTATGACTGTCAATAACTGTTAACTTTGCACTCCATAGCCAGGCTATACTAGTTTCATATTTTCTGTAGCTATACTGGCATGACTTAAGTTATAGATTGAGAAAAGAAGCACTGGAGAGACATTATATTTTAAATCTCTGATTTCACATTAAAAAAAAAGAGCAATACTTTGTTTACTTTAAAAACTGTGTGAATGACTGAGTTATTTAATTTATTTACCAAAGCTGTGGAAGGGTATATTTCCAAGGTAACTTGAAAGGGAGCTGTCTTTGGGTATCAGCTTTTGGGTGATAAATTTTTTTTGTTGGTTGAAATATTTTTTATTGTGTTATGTTAGGACAGGGGTTCTTAACTGGGGCCAATTTTGCTCACCAGGCAACATTTGGAAATGTCTGGAGATATTTTTGGTTGTTCTACTGGAGAGGTACCTAGCATCTGCCTAGAAGCAAGGAGGTACCTGGCATCTAGCTGGTACAGGCCAGGTATGTTGCTAACATCCAGCAAGGCATGGGGCAGTTCCCCAGGCGAAGAATTATCTGGTCCGTAGTCAGTGGTGCTGAGGCTGGGAAACCCTGCATTCAAAAGACACAAATACTGTTAGAGATCTGCCTATTTAAGTTTCTTTACATAGAAAAGGAGCTTATGTTTTGTAGATATTTGGAAGCTAGCTATCTTGAGGCATCAGATTATTTTGGTTATTTTAAATACTTTGGTTATTATTTTAGCTGGAATTAAGTTAATAAAGTGTCTTTCTTTTTTCAGACAGAGTTCTGAAAAATTGGAGAATAATTTCAGGCGTTTTGGGCTTCTCAGTGCTTGACTAAGTTCCACTATTTAAAGGCTTCCGGATGTTGCTAATTGTTCCCTGAATTCTGTTCTGGTCCCTGTTATGGGAGGGAAAAATATTTGCAGGCTGATAATTATAATGTTCCTCTTCTTAAGCAGTTTGTGGAGCATGAAAAATAGTTTTAGAAAAAATGTTCCAAGTGCAGCGCAAGATCTACTGTGAGGTTTTAGAAAAAGTCTTATGAATGTTGGAATAATTATCTCACCTTGAAACCTCTGATTAGAAATTATTTCAATTCTACAGTTATGCCATTGGAACTTTAACATTTCATTGTCGTTTAAAAAATTAAGCCTCATAACTATGGTTTTCACTTAACCTAAACAATTTAACAATCTAATTGTTTTAAAATTGATTGAAAAAATGAATCCTGTGGTTTTTTTCCTTATTTTTTCCTTCCCTTCTTTGACAGTTAATTGCTTTAATTTGGGGATCGAATGCCTTGAATGCCTGCAACTTTGGTCCTGTGACTGCTCACCAGTTGGATCAAAGCATTTAAATTACCTTAAAGAAAAAGGTTTGTGGGAGCATGTGTCATGATTTCAGCTCAGTTCAAGTAAGAGAACCCAAATGACCTTCTCTTTCTTGGAGGAAATGGGGTCAAAAGCAGATGGACTCTTTTGGTAGGTGTTGCAGATTAGTTGAGGACCTCGGAGTCTTTAGAGGTCCAAGGGAACGGCCTGTTCTTTAAACCAGGACTAGTTAATGTAGCTTATTTGAGTGAGAAGGGCTAAAATTATTCCTCACAGATAGCCTCTGAATTTTAATTGCAGTAATTTGTGTCCTTTTAGCCCGTGATACAGCAGTTCTGAATCCCATCTAAGTTATGAAAAGTGAATTTATAGGCCTGCTGGCAACTAGCAATTGGCCATGTATAACGTCTGGACATTATTACAGCATATGGACCCAGCTCCTCCAACATTCTGGGGCCCAGCCACAGCTAAGACAGCCAAGGGTTATACGTGCAGGTCTATACATACAGCTCTTTGGGGAGACTGGTACCAAGGGCAGAAGGTATGGTCTTGGTTGCTGTGTTACGGTTGCTAGAAAACCATACTTTGGGAAAAAAGGGAACTCTCCGAAGGAGATAGTAACGTACCTTAAATATTAAGGTTTCCATCATGGAAAAGTTATTTAGTGGAATTCTGAAATGGACAGCTTAATTAGGACATGAGTCAAGTTTGATAGTTTAATGCCCTGAGTATTTCATCTAACTTAAGGATGCTGTGAGAGTCATGTTTTTGAATTTCCTCCTTTAGTTTGAATAAAATCTCTCTGGCCTCTGGCAGTGTTAAAATGGTTAATGGCCTTTGATTACCTGGGCTCACCCTTCTCCATTTTTCTCAGAAGACTGCCTGTTAAAATGACTTAAGAACATGTAATATGGGTGTGTACTTACTGCTGAGAAATGTGACTTTCCTAAAGCTTAGCTCTGATATGTCACCATGTGTTTTAAGCTTTCAAAGACTCTATCTAGTCCTTTGGTCCCAGCCCTGCTTTCCCATTTTATCTCTCAGGCCTCCTTTCTCAAATACTTAGAGCCAGTGAAACAGGAGTCCTGTTTGCCCTGGGATGTATCCTATTCTCATTTCTTTGCATGCGTTGTGTCTAGATCTGGACTGTTCCCATTTTTGCTTGCCCTTCTTCCAGGTCTGGTTGAAATCAGCCATCCTTATGCCGTTTCCTTGATGTTCTAGTGTTTAATGATTCTCTTATTTTAATTAATTAATTAATTTATTTATTTTTGGCTGTGCCGCACGGCTTGCAGGATCTTAATTCCCTGACCAGGGATCGAACTCGGGCCCCTGCAGTGAAAGTGCTGAGTCCTCACCACTGGAGCATCAGGAAATTTCCTAATGGCTCTTTTAGGTGTGTTATCATAGTCTGTCTGTGTCTCTGTGAACACTTTTCCTAGGCTGCAAACTTTTTTTCTCCTGGAAAGTCTTCTCAAAAGTTCGTCATTTGGATTTCACAGTCACTTCAAGAAACGTCCTACTAAGCGCACTCTGTGGTCAAGAAAAATCGTGGCTTGGAAGGTTCACAATTAGCCCAAAGAAACCAAGTGGAGAAGCCCAGCTGGAAATCTCACCTAATCTTCAGGCACCAAGTGACACGTGATTACCATGGTATTGCAGATTACAGGTCATCATACGCTCCCAATAGACATTGAAGAGAAGCCCCAAAGACAGAACAGTTACCCAGTTTTCCTGGGAAGAGTTGTGGATTCTGGGATCCCCAGAGGGGACATGAGAATGGGGTTGACCCTAGACTGCAGCCTTTTTGAGGGCAGGGTCTCAGCCAAATTGATCTTGGTTTTGCCCATGGCGCCCCTGTGGAGGAGCTCGATATAGGTTAGGATACACTTGCCCCCAGCTTACCACATCAGCAGTCAGGATATATGCATGGTGCTCTGGTCTTTGCCAAGACGGTGGGCTCTGCAAGGTGGCAGCTAAGGGATGAGAAGCCTAAGGTGATAAAGGCTGTTCTCAGGAGGGACTAGGGACAGGCATATTCCCTAAGGACCCACTGGCAAGGACCCACTGGCAAGAAGGTGTCTTAGTTGCTGGGGAGCAGTCTTCAGCCAGGATGAAGCTGATGCTATAGCAAGAGCGAAAACTAGGCAGCATGCATTCTGAGGGGGAAGATGGGTGGGTGGGTGTCTTAGTTCGAGTTGCTGTAATGAAACAGCATAGGCTGGGTGAATTAAACAGCAGACATTTACTTCTCACAGTTCTGGAGGCTGGAAGTCCTGAGATCGGGGTACCTGAATGGTCAGGTTCTTGGGGAGAGCCCTCTTCCTGGTTGTGGCTTCAACAGCCTTTGAAGATGGTTGGCCTTCAACAATGGCCTTTCCTTGTTGCATGCACACACAGAGAATTCTTCTCTTGTCTTCTTTTTATAAGGACATTAGATTTCATCATGGGGGCTCCACCATCATGACCTGATCAAAATCTAATTACCTCTCCAAATTGCACCCCCCCATCACAGTGGGGATTAGGGCTTCACCATGTGAGTTTTTAGAGGATACAAATATTCAGTCCATAGCGGTGAGCAAGCATCCAGGCACACAGTTTGGAACCAGCAGATAAACAGGAACCAGAAAACAAAGAAAAAGTACGAGAGCATTGCACCAATATGTCTTTAATTCTGAGGTGAGCTATTCCACACCTGGACTTTGTTAAGTGTCATGGGGGCTTGGGGCTAAGCAGCCCAGGACCTAGCCTGCAGATGGATGGGGGAGGAATTTATACCTGGATACTGAAATTCTCTGTGCAGAAAATAATGGAAGAGCCTGAGGGTGGAAGTGAGGGATGGGGGCTGGTAGAAGTAGCAAGAGGTGGAGTCCTGTGCCTGCAGGAGAATGCACTGTGGCTGGGAGGTAAAAGTATCCCACAATATGCAGAGGGACCAAATGGTAAAGGGCATCTTCATGGAGGGTGGTCCCTTGATGGATGACTTGTAGCATGTGGTGGGTGCAGTGTTGAGAGCAGAGCATTAATTGCATGTGACCACAGAGGGAGGGATGAGGGCCACTGGCTCTAGAGAAAGTGAATCTCAAATTGCTGGTTGAAATCAGATAAGGGTTCAGGCCTCTGCTTTGGCACTGCCAAACTATTTGCTAGTCGGGGGCAGCAGGAGCTTCTAAAGGAACTGCGTGCTGCACAGATCAGCTTACTCTTTAAAATGTATTTTTATTTGCTGTATGTTTGTTTTAAGAACAATCAAGTACATTTAAAAGGGGCCATTCTCCAACACTGCTGCTATGAGAACACATTGTTGCTTTTGGTATTTCTCTGTTCTTTCTTATTTCCTGCCCTTTTTACATATTTGTAACTCTTGCATAGATACAGCTTTGTATTTTGTTTCTTTCCGTGGGACATTGCGTTATCAACTCCTATAAAGTAGCAACTTGGACAAATGTAAAAAGAACTGTGCTTACACGCAGGTACAGACTGCTCGTGGGGATGAACTGATCACGACATTTGTTGATGGAAGTTCTGTTGAGCTGAAAGAATTGGCAAAATGTCTGGACCATTAAGAAAATGGATTCTGTGATTAGTTTTAGAACTAGGCCAAACAACAAGGTCCTACTGTATAGCACAGGGAACTGCACTCAATATCCTGTGATAAACCATAATGGAAAACAATATGAAAAAGAATATATAAGAGAGTTACTTTGCTGTACAGTAGAAATTAAACACAACATTGTAAATCAACTATACTTCAATAAAATTAAAAAAGAAACTAATGGGAAAAATCTAGACTTCAGAAAAAAGAACAATAATTACAATTCACTGAATCATATCAGATATGTAAAATTTCATAATAATGTAAAACATAACAAACCTCACTGGTTGCCACTGAAGTTTACTAGGGCACCAGCGTATCAGCAAAAAACAAACAAAAAAACAAAACCAACAACCACAACAACAAAAGTAGGCAAACCAACTAGTTTTTCTGCAATCAGATTTGTAAAGTAACATATATCCCTTGGGTTAGTCTTTGTTTTTGACATAGCATGCCTTCCTTAAATGCCTTCTGTCGTTTCAGGTCAGTAGGGAGACCACGTAATAATTGTATGGTATCTGTTTCAAGACATTTTCTTTTGATTTGCTTTTTTTTTTTTTTTTTTTTTTTTTTGCGGTACGTGGGCCTCTCACTGTTGTGGCCTCTCCCGTTGCGGAGCACAGGCTCCGGACATGCAGGCTCAGCGGTCATGGCTCATGGGCCCAGCTGCTCCGCGGCATGTGGGATCTTCCCGGACTGGGGCACGAACCCGTGTCCCCTGCATCGGCAGGCGGACTCTCAACCACTGCGCCACCAGGGAAGCTCTTCTTTTGATTTTTATAAAGTAAGTTGGTATTAACCTTTTATCAATTAAGAAAATATAAAAGTAGTATATATAAAATATAAGCAAGTATGGTTATGTCCATACTTGTTGTTTACGATGGTCACATGTTCCAGTGAGCTAATCACTTACAGAACCATCCTCCTGTAATTGAATATTTGTTATGTTTCTTTTTTTAATCACTATCTTAAGATTCCTTGAAGTTCTTGATGTATACTTTGCTTTTTTCCTTTTTTTTTTTAAACTTATTTTTCTCAGGCTAAATTCTCAGGATATGGTATCTGTATTAAATATGACATTTAAAAAATGGCTCTTGATTTGAATTACCAAACTGAAACTGTGCACCTCAGACTGGGACTCGAACCCACGTGGCTGGGATTCAAACCCGACCAAAACCCTGATTGGCACTTGAACCCACCCGGCCGGGACTCGAACCCACGTGGCTGGAATTGGAGCCAGGCCAAAACCCATGGTCTTCCAACTGACATCACACACCTGGTTTCAGGACTTAATGAAGGTCAGGTTCTTAATGCCCCATCTCGGAAAGAATTCAGTGAGAGACAAAGTGATGGGTAAGAAGCGGATTTATTTAGAGAGAGACACATTCCACAGACAGAGTGTGGGCCATCTCATAAGGTGAGAAAGGCACCAGGGTATGGGATTGTCAGTTTTTATAGGGGTGGGTAATTTCATAGGCTAATGAGTGGGAGGAGTATTCCAGCTATTTTGGGAAGGGGCGGGGATTTCCAGGAATTGGGCCACCGCCCACTTTTTGATCCTTTTGGTTGGCCTTGGAACTGTCATGGCACCTGTGGGTGTGTCATTTACCTTGCTGATGTGTTACAGTGAGCGTATACTGAGGCTCAAGGTCTAGTGGAAGTCGACTTGTCCGCCATCTTGGACCCATTTGGCTCTAATCAGTTTATGTCATGTCCTCGGGCTATGTCATTCTTTCAAAGGTTGTGCCCTGCCCCCTTCCCTCCTGTTTCAAAACTGCTTTAAAGCGTTTTGATCAAAAAAAAAAAAAAAAAGTCTTGATCAGTTCGTATGTGTGAGTATATTAACGTCACCATGCCTAATCTGCACTGGGTCTTAATTATTTAATTTAATTTTGTTACTGTTAACATAATAATAAAGAATCTCTCTCTCTTTGCTTTTCAGGTAGACTGAACTTTTTGTGTTTATGATTTTGAACATTGTTTCAAGCTTTTAGAAAACACCATTATTGGCTTATCTCTTAAATCCTTTATATTCTCTGGAGCAAAATAAATAAAATAAAACAAGGAAGAACTTTCTTTGGATTCCTCATCTGTGAGAGGATGAGGTTGAAGCAGAATTGTTCCGAGAGCCTTTCTGGCTTCCAACGTCCCTGTCTTTGGGTTTATGAACCCAAAGTTTAAAAAGTGACTGGGATGCAACATTAAGAGTTCTGACGCCCAGGCTGGTGAAATGGTTGTAGATGACCTGTTGCGGCTAGTTTTTGTTTTTGTTTGTTTTTTGTTAATAGAGTTTGGTTTATAGAGCAGTTTTAGTTCATAGCAAAATGGAGCCGAAAGTTGAGAGAGTTTCCGTATATCCCCTGTCTCCACACATGCACGGCCTGCCCCATGATCGACGGCCCTCACCAGAGTGCTGCATTGGTTACAATCAACGAATCTACACCGACACATCATTACCTAGAATCCATAGTTTACATCAGGGCTCGCGGTTGGTTGGTGCACATTCTGTGTGTTTGGATTAATGTGTAGTGACATATAACTACCATTATAGTGTCATATAGTAGTTTCAGTGCCTTAAAAATCCTCTGTGCTCTGCCTGTTCATCTCTCTTTCCCCCCAGCCCCTGGCAACCACTGATCTTTTTGCCATTTTCATAGCCTTGCCTTTTCCAGTATGTCATGTAGCTGAGTTGTGGCTGGTTTTGAGGACGCTGACATCACTGTTGAGAATCATCCCTCAGGAGTCTTTCCCCACCATTCCCTGCGCTTCTACCGTGATTGCCTCTAGATTGGGATTTTAGAGTTGGAGGGATTGATAAGGTCCTCCCAACTCCAGAATCTTCTCTGTGACACCCTGGCTGAGGAATGTCACGTGAGCCTTTGCTGCCGTTGTCATTATGGAGCTGAGAGGAGAACAGAAGGCCGAGAGGCAGAGAGTCTGGGTTCCAGCCCTGGCTCTGACTTGGATTAGCTGAGTCACCTGCCCTTTCTGAGGCTGGCCCTTCCATTGTCCCTTTGTGGAGTGATGCCAAGCGGTGCCTGCTCCCACGTTGTAGGGTTGACACGAGATACGTGTAGGCTGGCCTTTGTTAACACCAAAGGAAGGTACAAAAGGCAGTCTGAAGAGGCTGATGCTGGGCAGCCTGGTCCTTGGTTGAGCCAGTGAATTGTTAGAAAGTTGTTCCCTGCAGGGAATGGAGGTCTGTCTCCCTGAAACTTCCTCCCGTTGATGCCAACTGTGTCCTGTTGGGACACAAAGCCAACCCTGCCCCATAACCATTTGTGGTTGGCTGTCTTGCCTCCCCCCGTCTCACTCCAGAAGCTCTTTCCAAGCAAAACTTCTCTGCTCCTTCATCTATCCCTTGTATCACATGGATTCTTCTTCTTCTTCTCCTTCTCCTTTCAGATTCTGTAATATATTTTAGTAGGGGGATGTCAATTTAACTAAAAGCATGAAGACTTTTCTTTTTTCAATTCATTTTGCCTTTTTATTGACATATAGTTAACTTACAATGTTGTGTTAGTTCCGGGTGTACAGCAAAGTGATTCAGTTTTATATATGTATATTTCAGATTATTTTCCATTATAGGTTATCACAAGATACTGAACATAGTTCCCTGTGCTATGCAGTAGGTCCTTGCTGTTTGTCTATTTTGTGTATAGTAGTTTGTATCTGTTAATCCCATACTCCTAATTTATCCCTCCTCCCCTCCCTTTCCCCTTGGTAACCATAAGTTTGTTTTCTTGGTCTGAGTCTGTTTCTGTTTTGTATATAGATTAATTTGTATTATTTTTTAGATTCCACGTTTAAGTGATGTCATATAATATTTGTCTTTCTCTGTCTGACTTCACAAAGTATAATATTCTCTTAGGTCCATGCATGTTGCTGCAAATGGCAATATTTCATTCGTTTTTATGGCTTAGTAGTATTCCATTACATAGACACACACACACACAAGCACACGTATGTATGTATATATATATACATACCATATCTTCTTAAGCCAGTCGTCTGTTGATTGGGCACTTGAGTTGTTTCCATCACATGGGTTCTTTAGTTCTGTGAACATACAATTCAGCATTTCAAATTACAGTATGAAGAAGTGTTATGGGCTTAATTTTATGCCCTCAAATTCATATACTGAGGCCCTGACCCCCAAGTACCTCAGAATGTAACTGCATTTGGAAATAGAGCCTATAAAGAAGTAAGGTAAAACGAGGCCATTAGGGTGGCCCTAATCCAATCTGACTGGTGTCCTTATAAAAAGAGGAAATTTGGACACACGCACAGACACCAGAGATGCCTGAACACAGAGGAAGGACCAGGTGAGCCCACAGCGAGCAGGCAGCCATCTACAAGATGAGGAGAGAGGCCTCAGGAGAAACCAACCTGCCGACACCTTGATCTCAGACTTCCCAGCCTCCAGAGCTGCGAGAAAACGCATTTCTGTTGTTTAAGCCACCCCGTCTGTGGTGCTTTGTTATGGCAGCCCTGGCAGACTAGGACGGGGAGAGAATTCAGTTTTATCCCCATCTTCCCACCTCTTTTCATTTTCAGTGTCTTATTGCAGCCCCTTCTACACTTTTCTTATTGAACTTTTTTGGGGAATTATTGAGACTTTCAGATCAAATGCTGCCCTTTATCTTATACTTTCTTCTGGGCAAAGAACGAGGGGTCACTTTTTTACAGGTAAATGAGTAATAGTTTTATAAATGGTGTTTAGGACAATGACCGTTAGACTGGCTACCTTTGATAGATCTTTTCTTTTGTTCTGGGCCTTTTTGCTACTTTACACATCACCATTAAGAAATCCTTACTAACAAGGACCTACTGTATAGCACAGGGAATGCTACTCAATATTCTTTTTTTTTTTTTTGCTACACTGCGTGCCACGTGGGATCTTAGTTCCCCGACCAAGGAGCGAACCCGTGCTTCCTGCAGTGGAAGCTCAGAGTCCCAGCCACTGAACCGCCAGGGAAGTCCCTCTACTCAGTATTCTGTAATAACCTGAACGGGAAAAGAATTTGAAGAAGAATAGATATACGTATATGGATAACTGAATCACTGCACTGTACACCTGAAACAAATGCAACATGGTAAATCAACTATACTCCAATATAAGAAAAAGAAAAGAAATCCTTGCGTGGTGGGTATTGCCATTCCATTTGATGGATGAGAAAGTGGGGAAGCAGAGAGAGATGACACGAGCAAGGCCACGCAATGCGGATTTCGTGGATCCACAAAATCTACATCCAGCATCCGGTGACAGCACCTGGGTGGTTATGGGGGCTGGGATAGGCTGATTCCATACCCCTCCTCAGATTAGTCCAGGGTGTCCACGTGACCTGCCCTACCGAGCAGACTGTTCATTGTGGAATCCCTAACCCACTCTCGTTTTTCCTCTCATTTAATGCAATCCAATAGCTCGAAGCACTCTGTCAGAGGTAGTTTATTTGGGCAAGACCATTTAGGAATGGCAGAGATTTCCTGTGCAGAGATTTTATATAGGTGATGTGTGTGTACTTGTGAAGGCAGATGGATGTTTAAGTGTGTGTGAGGCGAAGGACGGCAGACTCCAGGAGCCTGGGGACCAATCAGGGCTGTAACCTTCACTCCCGCACCAGCTGTCCGGCTCCTCCAGGCCTTCTGCGTTTCCCATTTACAGGGCCCTTTCACTGCTATGACACCTGTTTAAATCTGGTGTTTCCATTACGCAGGGCCTGGTAGGTGGCTGGAGTCGGCAGCTGGGCAGGGACCGTGTGTGCAGCTCCCAAGCTCAGCCAGATGCCCCTCCTCCCGCCACTTCTCGTGGAAAATCCATTTTTGGTGTTTTGTTTCAGTTAGAAAAGCATAAAAATATTTTCAGGGGCCCCCATCTCCCCTACCCTTCTTGCTTGCAGCTAAAATTTCATCCTTTGAGGATGGGGGCCAAATCTCTTTTGAAACAAAGAAAGCACTAATGAAAACATTATTGTCTTCACATTTCTTTTGGGAAAAAAAGATGATTTTTTTTTTTTTTTTTTTTTTTTTTTTTTAAGAGACGGGGTCTCGCTATGTTGCCCAGGCTGGAGTGCAGTGGCTATTCACAGGCGCGATCCCACTACTGATCAGCACGGGAGTTTTGACCTGCTCCGTTTCCGACCTGGGCCGGTTCACCCCTCCTTAGGCAACCTGGTGGTCCCCCGCTCCCGGGAGGTCACCATATTGATGCCGAACTTAGTGCGGACACCCGATCGGCATAGCGCACTACAGCCCAGAACTCCTGGGCTCAAGCGATCCTCCTGCCTCAGCCTCCCGAGTAGCTGGGACTACAGGCGCGCGCCACCACGCCCGGCAAAAGATGATTTTTAAAGCACGTTATGTAGACTTTGTTCCGTGAAATTCCGTGACATTAGATTTGCATGGCAACAGCTTTCTGTGTCATCCCCCCCTAGAATTATCGACATCATCAAGCCAGGAGAGCTTTGCTGTAGACAGGGTGATGTCAGCTCCATTTAGCAGATAGGAAGCTGTTTACCAACATTTGTATCTATAAATGCTTATTTTTTAAAAAAATCAAAATTGAAATGTAACATGCATGTAGAAAAGTACATATTATTTTAAGTGTCTAGCTTGATGAATTTTTATAAATTCACGTAGCCAGCATTCAGATCCAGAATCAGAACATGCCGAGACCCCAGAGCCTCCCTTGTGCCCCTTCCTGGCAGCACGCCTCAAAGAGCAACGTCAATCCTGGCGGTTTCTAACACCATAGAATAAAGTAAGGTGTATATGAAGAAGTCGTGCTCTCACTCTGTCCCTGTTTACCCCCTTCTTTCTACACCCTCAGCTAACTATATACTTTTCTTGGTTTCTTGTGAATCCTTGCAGGTTTATGTGTTTAGGTAAATAAAGGTGTATATTCTAAATTTTGCACTTTTCCAAGAGATAGCACCCCATCCTCACTCCACGACATCTTGCTGTATATTTTCCCTACGTCTCCCCACTCAGTCCTGCTACCCCTGCCATTGTTCAGGCCCCTATGTATTGGGTTGAATATGGTCCCCCTCCCTCCCAAACTCGTGTCCCCTGGAACCTTAAAATGTGTCCTTATTTGGAAACAAGGTCTTTTCTTTGCGGATGTAATTAGTTAAGAGGAGGTCACTGGGGAGGGGGGGAAGCGTAGGGTGGGCCCTAACGCCCACGGTTTCAGACTCAGAGACACAGACACACGGGAGAAGGCTGTGATGGTGGAAGCAGGAATCGGAGTGATGTCCCGACAAGCTGTGGGCTGCCGGAAGCCGCCAGAAGCTGGGAGAGAAGCTGGAAGAGACAGAGAAGGATCCTTTCTCAGAGCCTCTGGAGGGAGTGCAGCCCTGCTGACACCTTCATCCTGGACTTTTAACCTCAGAGCCAAGACAGTGAACTTCCATCGTTTTCAGCCACCCGGTTTGCGGCACTTCATTTTGGAAGCTGTAGCAGACTAATACACCCTCCTCTCCCTCTCTCCTGAAGCGTGCGTCCGCCTCTCCACTGTCTCGTCTTTACACCTCGGCGCGTTTTCCCCGTGGACTCAGCTGTCCCTCTAAAATGTGTGTGATCATGTCCCTCTATCGGAGTCCCCATTGTTTACCAGATGAAGTCCAAGCTTCTTGGCCTTGTGTCTGTCCCTGGTGCCATCCCTTCTGCCTCACATCTTGCTCATCCCAGCCTTGCTCCTTCAACCCTGAGGTGGACACACATTGGCAGCTGTCGGCAGGGTGGCTGTGTCTGGATTGAAGGGCACTGGGGTGATACTGAATTTGATGCACGTGGATGGCTCTTCTGGGCTCCAGTGGTCCACCACTGTCCTCACGGCACCCTTCATGGAAGGGTTCTTGCACTTAAATTATTGATACTTTCCTGGCCTCCAAGGTGATCCAGGTTGCAGCCTTTGCTGAGAAATTCACAAACACAACTTGCTCCCGTGTGTGCCGGTACTGGGCCATAGAGGGAAGGGCAGTAACCCAGAGCTGTCCTGTCTGCTTGGCCACTTACTAACAGAATGACCTTGAGCAATTTATATTCTTACTCCATGCCTCAGTTTTCTCATCTGTCACACGGGGATGATAATAGTACCTACCTCATAGGGCTGTTGTGAGGAGTAGATGAGTTAATTCCTATAGATGTTTCCAGAGGGCCTGGCCCCTAGTAAGAGCTCAAGAAGCTCTTGGCTGAGCTGGATTTCTCTCCTTCTGGTCTCTTCTGGCTTACTTTTTAAGGCTCAGAGCAGGCACCATCAGCTCTAGAAAGCCTTTTGGGACCTTCTCTGCTGGCATAATAATGCATTGTCTTCAATTAATCTCTTGAGGCCCTGAAGTTCTTGAGGGCATGCCCATTCTAGACCTCGGTCAACCCCATTCCTAGCATGGGACCTCGTAGGCCTTCAGTTTGGTGCTTTCTCAGGAAAAGAAAGAGTAATGAATTGACTGTCTTCCCAGGTGTCACACAGTGGATCGTGCCAGGGCTGTATTTCAGACTCTGAAGTCAGCTGAAAAGCCTTGTCTGGGGCCTTTTCTGTGCCCACAGGAGGTGTGGGGAGTGTCTAAACTCTGTGTGAGATCACGGTGATGGGAAGCAGGAAAGATCTTGGTGGAGAAGCAGCCTGCAGGCTGACTTAACAATTAAAGGGATTTGCCGCCGTCCCGAAGCTCCTGTGGGATCTGAGAGACCCGGGTCTTTTTTACTTTTATTTTTATTTATTTATTTGTTTATGTTTGGCCACGCCGTGCAGGTTGTAGGATCTTAGTTCTCTGACCAGGGGTTGAACCTGGGCCCTCGGCAGTGAAAGTGTGGAGTCCTAACCACTGGACTGCCAGGGAAATCCCGATTTTTATTTATTTAAAAAAAATTTAAAAACATAAAATAACTTGGCTTTGAGTTTTTAAAATGACTACCTTATATATACATTAATCATCTGGACCCCTGATGTTCAAACTAGACTATAGTGATCAAGTGATGACTAATGGTTGGGTGACTTAGTCCATAGGAAACTGGTGGAAAAGAGAAACATTTCATCCTAAATTCTTTAGATTCTGATCTGTTCCCTACCTGGTTCGGCAAGTGAGGAAGGAGGGTGTTTTGGGGTGGGAACACTCTGCACCCAGGCTGGGTGTAGACACTGTTAGAACTCATCCCTGTGAACAACTCTTCGCAACTGTGCATCTTACTGGGAGTCAAGCTCCATGAAATGGAGAAAATAGGCAAAAAAGGAAATTAAAATAGAACGTTGGAAAAGGGGAGTTCTTGCACTGGAAATGCTCCCTACATCATGGTTTTTTTTTTTTCTTTTTTTGGCCGTGCCACGTGGCTTGAGGGATCTTAGTTCCCCGACCAGGGATCGAACCCGTGCCCCCTGCAGTGGAAGCTCGGAGTCCTAACCACTGGACCGCCAGTGAAGTCCCGCTCCCTACTTGTTTGTACAACATTTCGTTGAAGAACAGGCCATGCGGATGCTTGGATGCTGTGATGCTGGCCTGGGTAACACACTGCACCACGGCCTTCATGGCACGGGCTGGGGCGAGTGGGGACCTGGGTTTTTCGATGGCGGACCGAGCTCATTCCCAACCCCACAGGGCCTCAAATAGGGCCATCTTTCCACAAAGTTCTGTAAAGCTCGGTGTCCATACCTTTCATGAATTTTAAGGAATCAGAGCTAATTTAAATATGCTTCAGTTTATAGGTGATATAAAAAAAAAAATTGGGTCAAGAAGAACTTCCTGCATCAACTTAGAGCAAGAAGGACCCTGAGAAGAACTGTCAAGCAGTGCAAATACCCTGACACTGATTGTTTTTTTAGGATTCTTTGGACAGGGAAGACTCAGTGACGGGCAGGCAGAAATTAAGATTCTTAAGTGCTGATTTTGGTTGCGTTGGTTTGTCCTGGAACTTAGAACAGGGCAGGCTGTTAACTCAGGAGGCTCAGTTTCCTGTAGTTAAAGATGCTTGGTTTCTCAATGCAGGCACCGAGAGGTAACGACTTTTTAATAAGGCCTGATGATCCACAAAAGAAAAAACCTCCTAGCCCTCCTGTTGGGCTTAGAAGTTAATAGTGAGTTCGGAAACAAAACCTAGGAGGTGCTCAATAAATATCTTGTGTTTTCTGTTCTATTGAGGATTATTAGGTCTTTGGATCTGAAACTCAGGACCCTGGCGAGGTTCTCCTGATTCTAGGTGGCTATTTCTGACAGAACGAAGGTTGTGTTTGCCCCTTGGGGGTGGGGGTGGGGCTGATTGAAAGAAAAGTTCAGCATATCCTGTGATTAGACACTTAAGAGATCAGGAGTCCTTGGGACTTCCCTGGTGGTTCAGCGATTAAGACTCCACGTTCCCAATGTAGGGGACCTGGGTTCGATCCCTGGTCAGGGAGCTACAGCCCGCATGCCACACCTAAAGATCCCCCATGCCGCAAAGAAGATTCTGCATGTCCCAACTAAGACCCAGTGCAGCCAAATAAATAAATAAGTATTTTTTTTAAAAAAGAGAGATCAGGAATCCTTCATACTTCAGAAACTCTTTATCTAATCTCATTGCCTCCTGGCCACACATAGAGCATCTGTAGCTGTACTGCCCACTGTGGTGGCCACTAGCCACATAGGGCTACTGCCCTTGAAATATGGGTGGTCTGATTTCTCCAAAGAAGACATACAGATGGCCAATAGGCACAGGAAAAGATGCTAAATATCGATAATTACTAGAGAAATGCAGATCAAAACTACAATGGGGTACCACCTCACATCGGTCAGTAGGACCATCATTAAAAAGTCTACAAATAACACATGATGGAGAAGGTGTGGAGCAAAGGGAACCCTCCTACACCGTTGGTGGGAATGTACATTGTATGCAGCCACAATGGAAAATAGTATGGAGTTCCTCAAAAAACTGAAAATAGAGTTGCCATATGATCTAGCAGTCCCACTCCTGGGCATATACTCAGATCAAACTATAATCCGAAAAGTTCCACGCACCCCTATGTTCATAGCAGCGCTATTCACAATAGCCAAGATATGGAAACAACCTAAATGTCCACTGACAGATGAATGGATAAAGAAGATGTGTACATATATATAAAAAAGAATGAAATAATGCCATTTGCAACAACATAGATGGAAGATGGACCTAGAGGTTATCATACTAAGCAGAGTAACCCAGAAAAAGACAAATACCGTATGATATCACTTATATGTGGAATCTAAAGTACAATACAAATCAACATGTCTATGAAACAACAGACTCACAGATACAGAGAACAGACTTGTGGTTGCCAAGGGAGAGGCGGGTAGGGGAGGGAAGGAACGGGAGTTTGAGATTAGCAGATGCAAACTATTATATAGAGGATGGATAAACAACAAGGTCCTATTGTATAGCACAGGGAACTACATTCAGTGTTCTGTGACAAACCCTAATGGAAAAGAATATGAAAAAGAATGTATATATATATATGTATAACTGAGTCACTTTGCTGTGCAGAAGAAATGAACACAACATTGTAAGTCAACTATACTTCAATAAAATAAAATTTAAAAAAAGACATATGGGTGGTCTGAATTACTTGTGCTGTGAGCATAAACTGCAGCCCAGATTTCAAAAACTGGGTAGAAAAGAGAAGAATGTAAGCTATCTCATGAATAATTTTATATTGATTTATTATATAATAATTTATTATATGTTAAAATAATATTGGTGATATACTGGGTTGAATAAAATAGGTTATTAATTTAACCTTTTCACTTTTTAAAAATGTAGCTACTAGAAAATTTAAGATGTTTTTTATTGGATAGCCCCGGTCACCACGGCTGCTTTTGTATCTTCCCAGGATCACCAGCTAGAGTGGGTGGAGTCTCTCTTATTTCAGGAATCTCTTAGTTCTGACGGGCTCTCCAAAGTGCGTTTGAAGCCAGGCTGTGGGGAAAATGACAAATGGAAGGGAGAGCGACTGACAGCGAGTTTTCATAACCAGCTCCCTGGAAGGACAGAGGAATTTTCTCTGCAGCAGAGAATTAATTTAGGCAAATTTAGATGATCGGGTAGACACGCTAGCAGCACATATTATGGATAATAATAGCATTGCATATTTAGTTGCTTGACATCCTTTTAAAAGCTTAAGAATAAAGAAGTAAGAGTAGTCATAAAATCCTAAAATAGTTTTAAGAGAAATTAATCATGAGTGTAAAAGCAGTAGCATAGTGAAGGAGCGGAGGTGCAGTGTATCACGATGAGATCTCATGCATTGCTTTATCGTATCCATAATGGTCCATCGGTGTTGGGCTGTTTGGGGGAGGCATCCAAGATTGTGCCTGGTTGTAGTTGTTTTAGAGGGATGTTTCTCTGCCATCTCCACTCCTGCCCCATGGCCAGAATAATTCTTAGTCCTTGCATCATTAAACTGCATGTAGAAGAATGAACTTAATGCCTATTTGCGTGGCTTGCTGTTGGTTTCATGTTTATTTCCCTCGCTGTTGGTTGCTGATTTGTTTCTCCTGATCGATGCCAAAATCCTTGCAAGGAGAGATCTTGTTTTATATTTTTAACTCCTGTATTGTTGAACATAAAATAACATGTTCAGTTTGTGTTTGTTAATGGCTATAGTTTCTGGTTCATTAAAAAAGAAAAAACAGGGCTTCCCTAGTGGCTCAGTGGTTGAGAGTCCGCCTGCCGATGCAGGGGATGCGGGTTCGTGCCCCGGTCCGGGAAGATCCCACGTGCCGCGGAGCGGCTGGGCCGGTGAGCCATGGCCGGTGAGCCTGCGCGTCAGGAGCCTGTGCTCCGCAACGGGAGAGGCCACAACAGTGAGAGGCCCACGTACTGCAAAAAAAAAAAAAAAAAAAAGATCATTCATTTTGCTTCTTATCTGCCCTCTTTCCCCTTCTGAACCCACTCTCTCCATTCTTTTCACCATCACTCTCCCTGCTTTTTTTCCTCTAAGGTATAGGTCACATGGAGAAGTCCTAAAAAAATGCATGTTCAGCTGGCCTAGCTGCACCTTTTTTTTTTTTTTAAACCAATAAAGCCTTGCCTTAACTGAGTGTCACTTTATTTATTTATTTATTTTTATTTGGCCACCTCTCCCCTTCCTTCTGCACAGCCTCCTCTCACTAAGGCAGCCCCAGGGCTGGAAGGCCCTCACGTGGTACCCAGTGGCTGGCTCACAGCACAGACTTGCCTTGGACAAGAGCCAGACCCAGGGTTGGAGCTGGGCAAACACTATTGCAGCAGGGAGCCGATTGGAAGGAGGCCCAGGGTGGAATACCCATGGGCTCAGTGGAGGCCTGGTTTTACTTAAGATATTCCAAACAGTGAAGGGGGAGTAAACAGTCTGCTAATTAAATCTGGAGGTGGCAGAAAATTTGGAGGTGTTGCAAAGCCCTCTGCACACAGAGGACGTTGGGAGAACACAAAGAGCTGTAGAAAAGGTGAGGCAGGGCTTGGGGAGATGAGATTCTGCCTGGAAAAGTACAAGCCGCCATCTGGAGGGAAATTAGCCATGGTAGTGTGCTCTGTGGGGTGTAAGTCAGTGGCGCTCTGATTGACTTGGAGCCAGAACTGTTAAGTTCTGTTTCTTGTTCTTGATAGTCAGTAGTAGTCGTTTATTTTTTTTGACCCCTAAATTTATTACTCAGGAGTAGGGCCAGTCCTGCTGTGTTTATAAGGCTCAGCCTTAAAGGTAAACTGATAAGAGGTGTGTTCCTCTAAAATCATTTGCTCGTTTGCTTACATTTGCTTTGTCTCTGGACCCCGAGGGTGGCCAGGGGTCCAGGATCTTGGAGGTTGGTTCTAGGAACTGGAAGCGTGGCTGACCAGCTGGTGGGAGCAGCTGCCCACTCAGTGTGGATCAGAAGGCGCCCTGCTTCTGGGTGTGTGTCCGTCAGCAGGGATCCTGCCATCGGTCCCTGGGGTACCCGACTGTTTATAGGTTTATAGATCTCCCGCCTTCATGGCCCTGCGGCTTCCTAGGAGCTTCATAATCATATGCATAATGCTTTAGTGCTCCGAGCCAACTTGCATTTGCCAGTTTGAAAAACGACACTCTTATGATGGGAAACAGGATTACCTCGAGGGTGAAGAGCAGCAATTTGGGGAGCTAGATGTCTGTTCAGGTCTCTGGGCGATCTTGGCCAAGTTGCTTCATTTCTCAGCCTCAACTTCCTTATCTGTAAAATGGCCCCAGACAGTTAGAGATGTAGATAGAGACCTTTGCTTGGGAGTGAACTTCAGCTGTATGAACGTTAACTATCCCTGAACTCAGTATAGATCATACTCAGAACCTTTTCAGTATGAGTTCAGAGGAGACCCTACCAGATGAGGTTGCCCTGGGAGATGGCATTGACACTAGATAAGAACTGGGAGAAAAATGGTGACGTCAAGCACAGTGGAGCTGATGCAGGAAAGAGGTTCACATTTGAGTTTCCTGATGTGGTTGTATCAATGCCATATTATCTTCTTGCCTTCCGACATGTGAGAGTAAATAAATGTTTGCAGGGGGGTTTACATAAGCAATGATAGCTCCTTACTTAAGCAAAGATGGTGACCAGTAAATGATGTGACGTCCTTGATGGAGGTGAGGGAAACTGACAGGGGCCACAGAGGGTCGACTCTTCCCTCTGAGAACATCTTGCATTGGCTCTTGTGGACGCTCGCCTGAGAAGAAAGGGGTCTGAGAGAGGCTTTCCGTGGAACTGAAGGAGGAAAGGTGAGTAAGTTGGAGGTTACAGGCTTCAAGTTTATGAACACGTCTGTATAGCGGCTTTGCAATGCCTGTCGCTCTCTACATTTGAAGAGGAACTATTTTGGGGAGAGGAGAATTGTTGGATGGGTGACCTAATTTGTTTCCTTTGTTTCCTTCTGGCCTGAACTGGGCAAGTAATCCTGACCCACAAGGTCTTAAACTGCCTGAAAGGAAATCCATTTGCTGATAGAGAAGATATACTTCGAGATAAAGAAGAGAATGTTTTGCTGACAGCTTCCTCTGATTGATTCTGGCTTTAGTCAAAGTATTAAAGAGCTGGTGACTGGACCACACTCCTCCAGTGTCTGAAATCGTACCGTTGGAACTCAAGCCAGACCATAATTACAGTAGTTATTGTTTCTTAATTGTTTTATCTGCATTCGCTTTCTCTCCCTAATCCAATGAGGCTGAGGACTCTTTGAGGGCAGAGTTCATGACTCCACTTTCCACCATGACTGGACTCAATAAATACCTGGCTGAAGGGTTAAAGAGGGATTTAACTTCCATAATTTATATTCTTCCTGTTTCCTAAAAGGACATAATGAATACAAGTGAATTTTTATCTGGAGAAATATTTTATTTATTTAATTTATCTATCTATCTATCTATCTTACAAGACATGTATGTTGAGTAGATTTTTTTTTTTTTTTTTTTTGCGGTATGCGGGCCTCTCACTGTTGTAGCCTCTCTCATTGCGGAGCACAGGCTCCGGACGCGCAGGCTCAGCGGCCGTGGCTCACGGGCCCAGCCGCTCCGTGGCATGTGGGATCTTCCCGGACCGGGGCCCGAACCCATGTCCCCTGCATCGGCAGGCGGACTCCCAACCACTGCACCATCAGGGAAGCCCTGTTGAGTAGATTTTATTTATTTGGCCACACTGTGAGGCATGTGGGATCTTAATTCTCTGACCAGGGATCAAACCTGTACCCCCTGCAGTGGAAGTGTGGTGTCTTAACCACTGGACCGCCAGGGAAGTCCCTGGAGAAATATTTCATTTATTATTATTTTTTAATAAATTTATTTTATTTGTTTATTTTTGGCTGCTTTGGGTCTTCATTGCTGCATGCAGACTTCCTCTAGTTGCGGTGAGCGGGGGCTACTCTTCGTTGCCGTGCACGGGCTAGTCATTGCAGTGGCTTCTCTTGTTACAGAGCACGGGCTCTAGGTGCACGGGCTTCAGTAGTTGTAGCACGTGGGCTCAGTAGTTGTGGCTCGTGGGCTCTAGAGCACAGGCTCAGCAGTTGTGGCGCACGGGCTTAGCTGCTCCGTGGCATGTGGGATCTTCCCCGACCAGGGCTTGAACCCATGTCCCCTGCATTGGCAGGCAGATTCTTAACCACAGCGCCACCAGGGAAGCCCTGGAGAAATATTTTATATACAAGTCGGTATACTTAAGCGCATTGGTATTCCTGCCTACTCTGGAAGAGATATCTTTATGGATCATCACTCCCTTCATCCCCCTTCAGTCCCTACTCTCCCTAGTAATCTAGTTCTTTCTGTGAATGAATGACTTGGTGTTTAAATACTGAGGTCTCATCCACCCTCTTCTGTGCTGGGAAGCTTAGAATCATCCCTGTTTGAGGCTTCCCATCTCACATATATTAACCCTGTCATGCGTGTATCGACAGCAGCCCACCAGACTGCTGGGATGAACTGACGCGGAGCTTCCAGTCTGTTTCTGTTTGTGTAGGCAAGGGAGACATTTTCTTGGGGGAGAATTTCTTTCTGAAGGACTGTGATGGGCTTGGTCAGAGACTTGAGCATTGGGAGACTGTTGACTGGCCACTAGGAGCTTAGGGGGTGGAGACTGGGAGATGGGAGACGTGGAGGAGGTTCCAGTTTGGGGTTGGACTTGGTGACCTCTGAGATCCTTTCTGTACCTTCGGGAGGGTCAACACTTGCCCAGGAGTAAACGGCTACAGTCGGGAAAGTTAGCTCTGAGATCCATCAGGGCAAAGGGAGAACTGGCAAAAATGCCTGCTTTTTGCTTCCTAGATCTGCATGCTCTTTGTTTTTATTTTATTTTTTAAATTTTTATTTTATACTGGAGTATAGTTGATTAACAGTGCGGTGTTAGTTTCAGGTGTACAGCCAAACGATTCAGTTATCCATATGCATGTATCTATTCTTTTTCAAATTCTTTTCCCATTTAGGTCATTACAGAGTACTGAGCAGGGTTCCCTGTGCTCTACAGTAGGTCCTTGTTGGTTATCTGTTTTAAATATAGCAGTGTGTACACTGCCTGCTCTTTGAATGTGTTATTCATCTTTGTCTTGACCTTAGTGGGTACTCAATAGCTGTTTGTTATTGAAATCATATATTGTAGCTTTAAATTGCCTCTGCCAAGCGTCATCAAGACCTTTTATTTTTAGAACTTTCCACGAGGCATTGTAAGTATGGCACAGGTTTCCCGCAAAGTTGAGAGGCAGGTAACCTGCCCGAAGTGTCTAATAACTTGGGTTTCCCCCATCCTCTCTCTACCGAAACTTCTTTCTAGAAAATGCCTGTGTCAGCACGAATGCTTTCCAGTGGGTGTGATGAGGGGTCTCAGTTCAAGGCGAGGCCAGGAGACCCAGGCTGCTGGGTTAACAGAGGAAGGAGGTATGAGGAATTTGGTGGGGGTGTCTGTATTGCTTTGGGGAGCTTCTAGCTCCAGCTCTTGCTGGGGTGACACAAGAGTGTGTCAAATGGATTCTCTGTGCTGGAACCTGCTTCTCAGGTGCCTCATCCAGGTTGGGTGGCCTGGACATCTTTGGAAGTTCTTAAAAGTTTGACAGAAGATCAAGATCAAGAAACACATGGAGAGGGCTTCCCTGGTGGCGCAGTGGTTGAGAGTCCACCTGCCGATGCAGGGGACACGGGTTCGTGCCCAGTCTGGGAAGATCCCACATGCCGCGGAGCAGCTGGGCCCGTGAGCCATGGCCGCTGAGCCTGCGCGTCCGGAGCCTGTGCTCCGCGACGGGAGAGGCCACAACAGTGAGAGGCCGGCGTACCGCAAAAAAAAAAAAAAAAAAAAAAAGAAACATGGAGACCATAAGCTTTTGAGATTCCCACACAGATGCTATGAAGGTAAAGCACATGAAGATCTATGTGACCCCAAACCCACCAGAAGGATTTCCTCGTATGGGCCTCGAGGTCTGTGTGAAAGTTGAGACGCGTCGTCATATTGTCTTAGAGGGAAGGGGAGTCATGGGACCTTCCTGGGGGACTTCCTCTCCAGTTGATCTAGTGAACAGTTCTTTCTCTATTCAGATTGACTTAAAAGGTGTAGAAGGTCATTAATTTGCTAAATGAACTCAGCTCATAGGGCCCCTGACCACAGACAAAATAGTTACGCGTAAGCTGGTCTAGAAGTTTCCAGAAGTTTCTGCAAGGCAGGATGCATTCAACGGAGTCAGTCAAAACAGGTGACTGGGCCTTTGACCTCATTTGGTTGTGCTGCCTGCTCTCCACTGCTGCTTCTTTCTTCCCATCCTTCCCCCTTCTCAGTCTGCTGCTGAGAGAACGCACATCTGATCCTGTTTGGTAACTCACCTGCCTCCAGGCCCAGTGGTGCTGCATGGGCATCACCTCTGCCAGCCAGGCCTAAAAGCACAGCACGGTGGTAAGTGCCCAGGTGATGAGGTCAGGTTTGCAGGTACCAGGTGATGAGGCCAAGCTGACCAGATTCACTTGGGTCAGCAATTTAACATCTCGCCCCCTCAAATTCTATCTTCACATGGAAGATGGAGAATAATAAATGTCCCTGGTGTAGGGGTTAATAGCACGGCTCTGGGACCAAGCTGCCTGGGTTTGAATCTGCCCCATCACTGTGAGCTGTGTGATTTGGGGCAGGTCACTTGACTCTGCCTCAGTTGGCTCATCTGTAAAATAGGGTTGTTGGGAGGAGTCAATGGCTCCTCCCAGATATGCTAAAAGCCTAGGATAGTGCAAGGCCGACATTAGGTGTTGTGTAAGTTTTTGCTCTAATGAATTACCTGAAGGGGCATTACGTGAGCAGATGGAATATAAAACACTTGGGCAGAGTGTGGGCTCAATACACTTCAGCTCATTTGCTTGTTAATCTTGGCAGAGAAGAAACTCCGATTATATTTCCTCATTTCCTATTGGATCTTCCATTTTCCTGTTTCAGAGCTCTCAGGATCAAAACCATCACCAGCAAATGAAGGGAAATCTTGTTGCTTGTTGTCATGTAGCAAGGGGAGAGCACTGGGCTTTGGAGTTAGACAGAATAGACTTTTTTTTTTTTTTTTTTGCAGTACGCAGGCCTCTCACTGTTGTGGCCTCTCCCGTTGCGGAGCACAGGCTCCGGACGCGCAGGATCACCGGCCATGGCTCACGGGCCCAGCCGCTCCGCGGCATGTGGGATCTTCCCGGACCAGGGCACGAACCCGTGTCCCCTGCATCGGCAGGCGAACTCTCAACCACTGCGCCGCCAGGGAAGCCCCAGAATAGACTTTTGAGTCCTGGTTCTGACATTGACTAGCCATGGAATTTGACCCTGAGTATGTTTCACCTGAGCAATGGGAATTAGGATGCTTGGAGGCAAAGCTGGGTATGTATTATTATCCATTTTATTGATGAGCAGACAGGTTCAGAGGTTTGCCCACAGTCACACAGTTAGCGTAGAAGCTCTACAGACTGTGTCCAGGGTTGTTCTGGAGTCCTGTTATTTCATCGAACCATCCTCTGAAATAATGGTCTTTTTCTGCTTTTTCAAAGTCTAGACATCTTCCTTAAAAGAGTCTTACCTGAGCGGTTCAAATGACTTGTCCTCAGTTGAGAAGGGGTTTCTGCTGCTAATAGAAATGCATTGCGTTCCTACAGAACTGTCTTAATTGCACTATTTGGGACTTTTTTTGCAAAAGCATTTAACTATTCAGTTCACTAACTATATTTAGTGAAAATTGCACCTAATAAAGTTTTGGGGCACCCTTTTTATGTCTTAGTGCTGTAGCTCTGTTGTTTGATAACACTGTAGAGAGAAAATAAATATAACTTAGATGTTTTATTTGACTTACTTCTCTTTGTTGGTACCTTTGGTAAGGTGTGAAAAATTGAAAAGAGAAATCTTATTTTTCAGTGGAGTTAGTGCTGTTTAAAAACATGGTGTTGGATGCCAGGACAAAGCTGTTCAAAGCCCTGGATGGTAGTGGTCCACTGAGAATGGTTGAGAATGTGCTAAAATTTTAAAATTTGTTTTACAGATGGATGAAGAATTACAGTGGCTGCTCCTAAATTTAAACAATAGGTTTTGTGGTTGTAGCTTAAAAGCGTGTCACGTTGGGCTCCTGGGTAGTATAGTTACTGGAATGGGGAAACAAAATTGTCATTTTTTTTTTAATTTTTATTTTTTTTGGCTGCGCCACACAGCTTGCAGGATCTTAGTTCCCCGACCAGGGATTGAACCCGTGCCCTCGGCAGTGAAAGCTCGAAGTCCTAACCACTGGACCGCCAGGGAATTCCCTTAATTTGCTATTTAAATTGGCTGAAGGGAAAGAAACTTCTAGTTATCACTATTTTCAACTATTGATATGATACTGCCAATGATCCCATTTGGATAAAACTGTGCACAGAGGACTGCGTCAGTTGAAAAAATGGGTCTTCGAAATGTTGCAGACCATTTGTGCTAGAGCATCCTTTTAGAGGACTGGTGGTCCATTTCACTCCCTACTGAGCCCAAGGCTCAGAAACAATGGCTTCCCTAGAACATAAGTGTGTTCAGTAATTTCATGGCAGGGACATTATTTATTTCTTAACAACTGGAGTTTTTGCTCACCTTTACTTCTTAGAGGCTCAGTTGCATATGTGTGTTTCACATCATCCTTTGTGATGTGAAAACCAAGGCTCAGAGAGGTTAAGTAATTTGCCCAAGGTCACACAGAAGTGAGTACTGGAGCCTTCTGTTTTCTGAAATTCCAGAATATGAACCTAAAAAAAAAACTCTAGAAACTGTTTTTTTTTTGGGGGGGGGGCGCTGCGGATGAGTAATTTAAACTAAGACTTCCAGCTTGGTATTTTGCCAACTTTCTGTTATTTCTTGTTATCTGACCATAAAATAGAAAGCCAACCTCATTAAGAATTTTAGGATGAGGGTTTTTTTTTCAGAGAAGGTGGCAAAGTTGAGGTAATTAAGAGTAAATCTAACAATCTATCCCTTCTTAAGAAGTTCAGGAATAATAAGCAGGCATAAAGCCACTTGATGTGTGAGTTCATGTACTTAGGGAAGGGGAGGAAGCAAGCATGCATCGTTTATTAAGCACCTGCTCTGTGGCGGACTGTGTTCTTTCACTCATGCTGTGTATAAACCGCTGACGTTAGTAAGGTGTGGGTCCTTTCCAGGATTTATTGTCTCATTATGAAGCAGGTGTTGCTTCACCCATGGAAAAGGTGGCAGAAGCCTGGGGGGTTTTTAATTGGTCCAGTGTGGGGAGTTGGTGGGCAAAGCAGGTCTCGAATTCGGCTTCTGATTCCAAGACCAGAGTTCCTTCTCCTGCCCCACGGCCTGTGTTACATAATGTTTCTTTATGTTTATATGCTACATAAATCTCTAGTTGGACGGCTGGGAAGTGCTTTTGGCTGGCTTTGTTGCTTCAGCTGTCTGAAAAGAATGGCTTTCATAAACACGGAGAGGGAATTGGGTTTTCACTTTGTGATAATTCATATTACAGAAGTGGGAAAGGTCATTATCACGGGAATTCCATGAATCCCTGAAGCAGTGGGTCCTAAATGAGTTCGCCTGCCCTAGGATGGTCACGTTTTTCTCTTTTGATATTTAATATCACTGATAACTTTTTTTTAAGGACAAATTTCATGAATGAAAATTTAAAACTCAAAAGAAAGGAAAAAGAAAACCTCATCCATAAACTCCTCATTCTTCTTCTTTCTTTAAATTGAAGTATATTGGATTTACAGTGTTTCAGGTGTACAGCAAAGTGATTCAGTTAGACATTAAACTCATACTCTTTTTAAAAAAGTATTTTATTTATTTGGTTGTGCTGGGTGGGCTCCTTAGTTGCTGCTCAAGGGCTCCTTAGTTGTGGCATGCGAACTGTTAGTTGCAGCATGCGTGTGGGCTCTAGTTCCCTGACCAGGGATCGAACCCTGGGCCCCCTGCCTTGGGAGTGCAGAGTCTTAACCACTGCGCCACCAGGGACGTCCCTAAACTCCTAGTTCTTAAACAGCTATTGCTAGTGTTTTTTTTTTTTTTTTTTTTTTACTGTGGTATTATATAAAATTTACCATTTTCACCATTTTCAAGTGTTTTCAGTGACATTAAATACATTCACATTTGTAGTACAACCATCACCACCGTCCATCTCCAGAACTTTTTTTTTTAAAATAAATTTATTTAATTTTTGGCTGCGTTGGGTCCCCGTTTCTGTGCGAGGGCTTTCTCTAGTTGCGGCGAGCGGGGGCCACTCTTCATCGCGGTGCGCGGGCCTCTCACTGTCGCAGCCTCTCTTGTTGCGGAGCACAGGCTCCAGATGCGTAGGCTCAGTAGCTGTGGCTCACGGGCTTAGTTGCTCTGTGGCATGTGGGATCTTCCCAGACCAGGGCTCGAACCCGTGTCCCCTGCATTGGCAGGCAGATTTTCAACCACTGCGCCACCAGGGAAGCCCCCTCCAGAACTTTTTCATCTTCCCAAACTGAAGCTCCATACCCATTAAACTATAACTCCACATTCCTCCCTCCTCTGGCAGCTACCATTTTACTCCCTGTGTCTACGAGCTTGACTGTTCTAGATACTTCATATAAGTGGAGTCATATAGTATTTGTCCTTTTGTGATTGGCTGATTTCACTTAGCATAATGTCCTCAAGTTTTCATCTGGATCGTAGATATGTCATCATTTCCTTCCTTCAAGGCTAAATAATATTCCATTGTATGTGCGTAGCACATTTTGTATCTGTTTATCGGATAAGATACTTCGATTTTTTCCACATCTTGACTAACGTGAATAATGCTGGCATAAACGTGGGTGTACAAATATCTGTCTGAGTCCCTGCTTTCAGTTCTTTTGAGTGGATACCCATAAGTGAATTGCTGGATCATTCATGATAATTCTGTTTAATTTAAAAAATAAATAAATTTATTTATTTATTTATTTTTGGCTGCATTGGGTCTTCGTTGCTGCACGTGGGCTTTCTCTAGTTGCAGTGAGCGGGGGCTACTCTTTGTAGCGGTGTGTGGGCTTCTCATTGTGGTGGCTTCTCTCGTTGTGGAGCACCGGCTCTAGGCGCGCGGGCCTCAGCAGCTGTGGCACGTGGGCTCTGTAGTTGTGGCTCACGGGCTCACTTACTCTGAGGCATGTGGGATCCTCCCGGACCAGGGCTCGAACCCGTGTCCCCTGCATCGGCAGGTGGACTCTTAACCACTGCGCCACCAGGGAAGCCCTCTACGTCTAATTTTTTGAGGAAATGCCACACTATTTTCCACAGCAGCTGCACTAATTTGTATTCCCACCAGCAGTTCACAAGGCTTCTGATTTCTCCACCGTTCCTCACCATTATGTGTTATTTTCTTTTTTGATAATGGCCATCCTAATGCGTATGTAGTGATATCTCACTGTAGTTTTTGTTTTTTTGTTTGTTTGTTAGATCCCACATATATCCTTTTATTTTATTTTATCTTTTTTAACATCTTTATTAGAGTATAATTGCTTTACAATGGTGTGTTAGTTTCTGCTTTGTAACAAAGTGAATCAGCTATACATATACATACATCCCCACATCCCCTCCCTCTTGCATCTCCCTCCCACCTTCCCTATCCCACCCCTCTAGGTGGACACAAAGCACCGAGCTGATCTCCCTGTGCTATGCGGCTGCTTCCCACTAGCTATCTGTTTTACGTTTGGTAGTGTATATATGTCCATGCCACTCTTTTACTTCGTCCTCATTGTAGTTTTGTGTGGTTTTTTTGCGGTACGCGGGCCTCTCACTGCTGTGGCCTCTCCCGTTGCGGAGCACAGGCTCCGGACGCGCAGGTTCAGCGGCCATGGCTCACGGGCCCAGCCGCTCCGCGGCATGTGGGAATCTTCCCGGACCAGGGCACGAACCCGCGTCCCCTGCATCGGCAGGCGGACTCTCAACCACTGCGCCACCAGGGAAGCCCCTCATTGTAATTCTGATGTGCATTTCCCTACTGATTAGTGATGTTGAACATCTTTTCATGTGCTTATTGTTAGTATTTTACAATATTATTGTTATTATTTAAGAGTGTTATTGTTAGTGTTTATCCTTCCACGTGTCTACCTTGGCACTTGTTTCTCTTCTTTCTTTTCAGAATGTAATCATGGCCTACACAAAACTATGTTTGAAATATTCTGTGTTTACCACCAACTGTCTTCGTCAGCAGGTTTAGATTAGAGTTGCAGCAAAGTGCAGACCCATCTGGTTGGTGCTGTATTTAGTGATAATTTTCACCACCCCAAGCTCTTCTTCTTAGGAAACCCAAGATCATTGGGGTGTTAGCAGCTATCTGTCAGTAATGCTCCAGGGCCGTGCACATCGTGAATACTCTTCTGGAGTATTCCAGATAGAAGGCTCTGGGGTTTATTTTGGAGTGAAAGGAGTCTTAGGACCAGTTATAACTTTTTCTTAGATCCTGATGCCTGGGGAGTTGGGGACAGCCTGTCTGTGACATGTATGACCTCATAACTTGGACCCTTCCATGAATGGGTTAATGGCATTGCTTTGATTTCTAAATAGAAAATAGTGTTTATGGGATCAGCACATCCTTCTCTCCCGTGGTGGTGTTCTAAACTTCCTTTTGTCTTTTATTTGGAATCTGAAGAGCATTTTTCATAGAGACAGTGTTCTGAGGGTGACTTTCCCAGGCTGTCCCTGAGGACCAGGGAACCTGCATGTTGATTCACTGCAAGGCATGCTGGGAAGATCAGACTGATGGAGTTTGCACTTGGCTTTGTCCCATCCCTGTGACTGTCCCACACCACCGAGCCAGAGTTTCCTCATCCATAACATGGGGATAATACTGGCCAGCATGCATTGTTGTTGGGAAAAAGAAGTGAACTGATTAATGAATGTATTAGTTTCCTAAGCCACAAATTTGGTGGTTTAAAAAAAAGAGTGCTAGTTTCCCTCCCATTTCTGGAAGCCAGAAGTCCAAAATAAGTCTCACTGGCTTGAAACCAAGATTGTCGACAGGGGCACACTTCCTCCAAGACTGTAGGGGAGAATCTGTACCCTGCCTGTTCCAGCTTCAGGTGACTGCCTGCATTCCTTGTCTTGTGGCCACATCACTCCCATGTTTGCCTCTGTGTATCTTCTCCTCTTATATCTATGAAATCTCCCTCTGCCTCCATTTTAGTAGGATACCCGTGACTGCATTTTGGTTAAGATCCTCAACTTAATTTTATCTTTTACCATGTAAGGTAATATTCACAGGTTTTGGGGATTAGGGTTTGGGAATATCTTGGGGGACATTTTTTAGCCTTCCACAATGAGCAAAAATATAGTATTCTCCACCAGTGGTTTTATGTGATTGGGATTGTCTTAAAGTTCCTTACACAGATCGCCTGAGATACGTGGTGGAGCAGGGAGCAGTTATGGCTTTCAACCACACACTGTGAGTATTTAAGCCCCTGGCACAGTGCCTGACGAAAGACACCAGTACCTACTAGTTTATTATATTTCTAAGAAGTTTTTGCTACACTGTCCTGATTCTCATTGCTTTATTCTAATATCGTTTTGCCCGTCTTTTCTTCTTTTTTTTAATCCTGGATGGACTTAGCTGTGTGGGCACCAATAACATGTTGAATTTTGCAGGGTTGGGACTGGGGATCAATAGCTCTGATGAGGCAAGAGGACGTTATGCCAATTATTGAGGGTTAATCACACATAGGTAATTCCCTTCCTTTGGGAGCCCATGGGGATGGTTCCAGTGGAGCCAGTGAAGACCCCTTGTGAGACACAAACCCGTGTCTTTTCCAGCATTCCTGAGTATGTTTTCACCTGCCCAAGGAATCTTATGTTGGACCATGGCCATGACTGGGAGCTTTGCATTTATTTTTCTTAAATCACCTGCTGCCCAGAAATGCTGACCAATTCCGGTTTCATTCTGTAGGGAACGGGTGTTGCTATCATTGTGTGCCTGAATGTATGTGGTGGGTGGACGTGTAGTAGTAGCCTCTAAAGTTGCGGATTTCACGCTGCCTTTTCTGGTTCTAGAAGAGGTTTCCTAGGTTAATTCAACAAGCATGTGTTTATTGGGTGCCAGGCTCTGAGGGGCTTACAAGATGGAGTTCTTAATCTAAGTGGGTAGAGGTGGAATAAAGTATTGATTATGGCTATAGCACTGGGCGCCAAGCTTGAGTGGGCATCAGAACCTGATTTAATTAAAGGTCTTGTTAAAGCACGAATTGCTGACCCAGAATTTCTGATTTAGCGGGTCTGGGGTGGAGGGCAAGAATTTTGATAGTGATGCTGCTGGGACCACACTTTGAGAACCGCTGTGCACTGGGGTCAGGGAGGACAGAGTATCTAACCCAACCTGCACGTCAGAAAGGCTTCACAGAGATGGGGTGGGGGGGTTCCAGCTAGACTTCAAAGGATGGATTGGATTTTCATAGATGGACAGAAGAAGCTGGAGGCATTCCAGGGGAATGAGGTGTCTGTGGCGGGGTAGCGAATGGAATGGCAGGTCATGATTTTGGAGGGGCGGCCTGTGGGTGGAGAGCAAAGAAAGGGGCAGAGGCAGAGGACAAACTCTACTGTGTCTGTAGAGCCAGTGTAGACCCGTTGGAGGGTCATTTGGTCGAGGGTACAGGAATCTTGGGTTGCTGTAAAAGTGCTGTCATGTCTACGGAAAGCTAAGAGTGCCCGTTGGCAAAGAGCTGCCAAACCAGGTGAGGCCCTTCCACGCACTTCTGTGACAGAATCTCAGAATGGATTGGGAAGCTGCATGTACATATGTGATAGAAATACTGAGGGTTGGAAGCAAGAAATAATGTGGCTGTATCTTGCTTTCCATCTCTTCCAACTTGGATCACAGGCTTTCCACTTGAACAAAGTTGGCTTTGTCCTGTGGTCCCCCCCAGCTTCAGGCTCGAGGAGACCTGTTTTTTGCAGAGAGAGGGCAGTTCAGCTACACGGTCGGGGACCACACGGAGACCTACAGGCATGGGCTCTGCAGTTCAAATCCTGGAGGATTTGAGGACTGTGGTCGTATCAAGATTGAATTTTTTACTTTCTTCCTACCTTGTAACTTAACATTTTCGGCTGCTGCATTCCTGACCCTGTACATTGGTAGGTCACCTTTAGAACCCTAGAAGCAAGAACCTGGAATTTGCAAATTCTCTTCTTCAGCCAGTTTGGTTGGATAATTGCCTTTTCAGTTGAAAACAGTTTTTACTTTCTTTAGTCCTGGATTTGCATTATGTTTTGGGGCAAACATCTTTGATTCTACAGTGGTAAGTCTGTTCAACTCTTAGATCATGAGGTGGAAGGAATTGGGGATGGGGTGGGAGAAGGGGGCCATCAGAGCAGCTTTTGAGATACAAGGGCATTTCCCCCTGCCCTGCCCCCCACCCCAGTAATGTCCCTCTGTTGTAATTCTTTGGGGGAATGTGCTGGAACATTTTTTTTTTTTTTTTTTTAAGGGATGAGTGACTATTTTTTTATTTTTTTAACATTTTTATTGGAGTATAATTGCTTTACAGTGGTGTGTTAGTTTCTGCTTTATAACAAAGTGAATCAGCTATATATATACATATATCCCCATATCTCCTCCCTCTTGCGTCTCCCTCCCACCTTCCCTCTCCAGCCCCTCTAGGTGGACACAAAGCACCGAGCTGATCTCCCTGTGCTATGCGGCTGCTTCCCACTAGCTATCTGTTTTACATTTGGTAGTGTTTGTATGTCCATGCTACTCTCTCACTTCATCCCAGCTTACCCTTCCCCCTCCCCGTGTCCTCAAGTCCATTCTCCAGTAGGTCTGTGTCTTTATTCCCGTCTTGCCCCTAGGTTCTTCATGACCTTTTTTTTTTTTTTTTTTTTTTTAGATTCCATACATATGTGTTAGCATATGGTGTTTGTTTTACTCTTTCTGACTTACTCTACTCTGTATGACAGACTCTAGGTCCATCCACCTCACTACAAATAATTCAATTTCGAGGAACATTGTTTTTACAAGCAGTTCTGGTATGATGTAAAGATAGCAACTGACAGGCATGATTCCTGTATAGGAGACTCCTTTAAAACAAATTCAGAATGTCACTTTTTCAATAAAGGTGTGTTCTGGTTTCTGAGGAGCTTATTTTGACAGTCTGATTCCACTGCTAAAGAACATAGAAGGCATGACTAGTACTGAGAGGGTGAGAGTTTGTGGGTTACCTACCCTCTTGGCGGCTGTGTGGTAGTGATTCAGAGTCGCACTGTGGTGATGGATGTTAACTAGACTTACTGTGGGGATCATTTGCAGTATTTACATATATTGAATTAATATGTTGTACACCTGAAACTAATATAATGCTGTTATGTTCAATTATGTCTCAGTTAAAAATGATTAAAACAAGTTTGCATTTTACAAGATGGTAGCATTGAAACTCAAAAGGAAATCTGCTTAATGATGAACATGGGCATCTGAAATATTGAGAAGATTGACTAAGAGATCAACCTAAGCTGCGTGTTCTAGTGGGGAAGAGCACGGAACTCGGTTGCTTGGGCTTGAATCCCAGCTCCAAGACCCTGAGAAGCGACTTGCCCAAAGTTAAGTGACTTCTCAGGATCTTAGTTTCCTCATCTGTAAAATGGGCATAATAATACAGTTCAGGTATCTCACAGGGTCGTTGTGAAGATTAAATGAGCTAGTATGTGTGAAGAGCTTACAACAGTGCCTGGTGCACTGTGCATGTATATGTATGGAACATATATATGGCATATGTGTATAAATGTTTATTAAAATAAATTGCTTTCCAGGAAGATAAGTATAGTGTTGATATAGAGTAAATGTTAACTTTACTGACTTTTCGCACAGAGCTGTTAGCCCTCTCGAAACCCTGCATAGTCTTTAATGTCCAATTTTATGTAGTTTGTTCTAGAACATTCATGTTTTCTCTGTGATTATCTTAGACTCTGAAAAGAAAAGAGGCGCTGGGACTTTTCCTCAGAATTTAGTCCCTGACGTTACATATTTTGGGAAAAGAAGAGCAGGAAGAGTCTTCCAGAGGGTCGTTTCTTTGGTTTCCCAACTGTGGGTTATAAGGCATTTGTTGGTTTATTCAAGGCTGTGGTGATAACATTAAAAAATTGCAGTAGAATAAAAAATTTCGGTGCATCCCGCCTGATAAAGGTAGGTGTTGTGTAAGACATGTTTTGTGTTATGTACCTGTGGGCTAGGTTTACCATTGGACCCTAACTCACAGCCCTCCTTTGTCTCCACCTGCCAGGATGGTGTCTCTTATCTATTTCTACCAGTCAGTTCCAGCTGCCCGTCAATTCCACATGGATTTTCAAATTAGATTTTCTTAAAAATATTTTCTCCTTGCCTTAGCAACCAGGTGTAAGCTTGGGGTTTTAAGACTTTTGAAATATGTTTTTTGAAATATTTAAAAAATTTTTTCCTTTTTGCTCTTCTTTTTCCTGGAACTTTGGTGAATTTTGACGTTGCACGTGATCAGTCCAGGGTCAGGGAAGCCTGATCCAAGAGTTTTCGGGATGTCACATGCAACTGAGAGAAGCATGCTTTGGTGACATAACTCTTTGTTAGGATTGACCAGACCTTTTAATAGCTTCAACTCTGTACCAGGCATATAGTGCTTTATAAATATTACTTCATTTGATTTTCATAATAGTATGAACTAGATGATATTATTATTATCGTTATCATCATCAGCATCATCCCCTTTTTACAGATGAGGAAAACTGAGGCTCCAAGGGCATGACTTGGCCAAGGTTGAGTGGCTGGTGACTAAGTGTAGGCATTCTGGCTATAGAGACAGTGCTGACAATGACTCTGCTGCGTTGTAAATAAACTTTTGAATTTTATTTAAAGCTAATAATTTTAAAAATTGAAGTATAGTTGATTTATAAAGCTAATGATTTTGACTGAAGCTTTCTATTTGGGGGGCGGGGCATGCTGCGCGGCTTGCAGGATCTTTGTTCCCCAACCAGGGATTGAACCCATGCCCTCAGCAATGAAAGAGCGGAGTCCTAACCACCAGACCTCCAGGAAATTCCCTGAGGCTTTCTATTTATTGCTAAGTGGCTTCAGAGGTCCAAACCTTCAGTGCCAGCAACCTGCTCAAGCTGGGGTTCCTAAGCTTAGTACCTAGGGTTGCCCTAACAAAGTACCACACATGAGGTGACTTAACTCAGATTTATTCTGTCACAGTTCTGGAGGCTACAAGTCGAAAGTCCAGGTGTTGGCAGGGCCTTGTTCCTTCTGAAGGCTCTAGGGGATAATCTGTTACATTCTTCTCTCCTAGATTCAAGGTTGCCGACAATCCTTGGTGTCCCTTGGCTTGTTGGCCCATCACTCCAAGCTTTGCCTCTGTTGGAAGGACACCAGTCATATTAGATTAGGGGCCCAGTCTACTCCAGTGTATCCTCATCTTAACAGATTACAGCTGCATTTCCAACTGTAAAATGTAAGTGATTTCCAGATAAGGTCACTGTTATGGGCTGAATGGGATGTGTGTGTCCCTCACCTTCACATATTGAAGCCTTGACACGCAGTGATACAGAATGTGACCGTATTTAGAGATGGGGGCCTTTGAAGAGGTAATTCAGTTAAAATGAGCCCTTATGGTGGGCCCTAATCCGATCTGACTAGTGTCCTTATGAGAAAAGGAAATTTGGACACACACACATCAGGGATGCACGAGCACAGAGGGAGACCACGTGAGGACACAGTGAGAAGGTGGCCATCTACAAGCCGAGGAGAGAGAACTCAGGAGAAACCAGCCCTGCGGACACCTTGACCTCAGACTTCCACTTCCAGAACTGTGAGAAAATAAATTTCTGTTATTTAAGCCACCAAGTCTCTGGTACTTTGTTATGACAGCCCTGGCTTACAGTCACATTCACAGGGACTAGGCTTAGGACTTCAGCATATCTTTTGTGGGGACACAATTGAACCCATAGCACCAGGATTTCACCTTTCAGATTAGGAGGTCCTTTAATGACCATCCTGGTAAGATGTTGGTTCTGGTCTGAGGTTATACAGAAGGGCAACTTTTCACTTCTTTCCAGCCTGGGCACTAATATGCCTGTCTGAAAGAAAGAAACATGCCTCCTGTGGCCCGGGGAGGGCCTGGGAGGCCGAATTCAGCGGCTGACTCATCCTCCAAGTTTGCGGGCTTTAGAAGCACATGGGAACTTGCTTGCTGGTAGCAAGAGCTGTCAGCCTAGGTAGTGCGGCCGCCTAAGGGAGAGGGACACGCAGTGTCGCCTTCACCTCAAGGGAAGAGCATCTGACGTTTATCCCTTTAAAGATGATCTTCCTCTGACAGTGCCAAGCACTAGGGGTGGGTCTGGCGCTCACTCCCCCTCCCCCTCCCCTCCCCTCCCCTCCCCCTCCCCTCCCCCTCCCTCCCCCTCCCCTCCCCTCCCCTCCCCTCCCCTCTCCCTCCCCTCCCCCTCCCCTCCCCTCCCCTCCCCTCCCCTCCCCTCTCCCTCCCCTCCCCCTCCCCTCCCCTCCCCCTCCCCCTCCCCTCCCCTCCCCCTCCCCCCTTCCCTCCCCCTCCCCTCCCCTCCCCCTCCCCCCTCCCCTCCCCTCCCCCTCCCCTCCCCTCCCCTCCCCTCCCCCTCCCCCTGGGAGGCTTGAAACAGCATGTAGACTTATTCTCCCAAGTCTGAGATCAAGGTGTTAGCCGAGGCAACGGTCCCCTCTGGAAGCCCTAGGAAAGAATCCGTCCTTGCTTCTTCCTAGCTCCTGGTTGCTCCCAGCAATTCTTAGAGTTCCTCTGCTTGTAGCTGCATCACTCCAGACTCTGCCTCCACCCTCACCTCTGCCCCATCCCCTCCCTCTCCCCTCCCTGTCCCCTCCCCTCCCCTCCCCTCCCCTCCCTTCCCCTCTCAGGTCCTCCAGGGGAATGGGAGAGGCACAGCTTCCCTGGCGAAGGCGATGAGGCATTGCTATGAGGCGCTGGTTATTTTTGCTTCCTTCCTGGGTGTGGGTGTTTGTGTTGACAGCGGCGGAGGAGGCTCGGTGACTGCGCTGGAACGCTTGGGTGCCGGTGGGGCGAGTCGGAGGTGGTGCCTGTGCTAGGCCGGTGACTGGGTGCTCACGTGGCCCTGGGGGCTTTGCAGGACTCTGGGAGAACCGGATTTGCTCCTTTGGGCTGGGGGTCCCATTCTGTCCTCCATGGCACATGCGGGGGAGGGGGCTTCCTCATGTGCAAGTTGGGGAGTCTCCTTGTGGGGACCCCTGTCTCAGCGGGCAAGCTTTGGTGGCGGTCCTGAGGAATCGTTGTGCGGGGTGCTCTCCATTCCCCCCCACCCCCAGTCTCCATCAAATATCAGCGCAGTGTATTCAAACATAAATCTTGGGTAGATCAGTGTGTTCTCTCTGACACCCCTTGGGTTGGGTCCTCAACTCGGCCTCTGATTCCACTAGAAGTATGTGTGTTCATTACGTTGGAGGGGACGGGGGAGTTACTAGCCTTTAGCCCAGTTTGCTAACGTTCTGCAGTGTGTCCCTGTTGCCCTCCTCTAGGAACAATCTGGAACTTGCCCTTGCTGGGGCAGTTGGAAAAGCCCACCTGGGATATTGAAACCCAGGCACCCAACAGATTCGGAAATTGAGATTCAGGTCAACAGGCCTGGATCAGAAGTGGCTATTTGGTTAGGAATTTCGAGATGAAAGTCTAGTTCTTATTTTTTTATTTGGCTGCGTCGGGAGTTTTAGTTGCGGCACGCGGGATGTTCAGCATGCGGGATCTTCGTTGTGGCATGGGGGCTTCTCTCCAGTTGCGGTGTGGCAGGCTTAGTTGCCCCGCGGCATGTGGGATCTTAGTTCCCTGACTGGGGATCGAACCCTCGTCCCCTGCATTGGAAGGTGGATGCTTAACCACTGGACCAACAGGAAGTCCCGAAAGTCTAGTTCTTTATTTTTCTTTCTCTCCCCTCCACACCCCAAGAAAAGATACACAAGAATCCCAGTCTGGGGCTTTTTCCGCATTCCACCCTGTATTAGTTTCCTGGGGCTGCAGTAACAAAATCCTTCAAACTGGGTGGCTTTAAAACAGCATGTAGACTTCTTCTAGCAGTTCAGGAGGCTAGAAGTCTGAGATCAAGGTGTTAGCCGAGGCACGGTCCCTCTGGAGGCCCTAGGGAAGAATCCGCCCTTGCTTCTTCTTAGCTCCTGGTTGCTCCCAGCAATCCTTAGAGTTCCTCTGCTTGTAGCTGCATCATTCCAGACTCTGCCTCCATCCTCACCTATCCTTCCCCCTGGGTCTGTCTCTTTGCCCAAATTTCTCTCTTCTTATCAGATACCAGCCATCGGAATAGGGCCCACCCCAATCCAGTGTGACCTCATCTTAATTTACTCATCTGCAAAGACTCTATTTCCAAATAAGGTCACATTCACAGGTTCCGGGGTTAGGACTTCAACATATAGCTGGGGGACAGATTTGGGGGACACAATTGAACCCACAGTACACCCCCACTACTGCCATCGTGTTGCCACTCTAAAATTCTTTATGTTATGATTGATGTTAGAGGCACTGCTTCCTGCATCAATTTTATTATTGTCTGTTTCTTCCCTCTTCGTTTGAGCTCAGTCATTGTTTTTTTTTTTTTTAATTTGGCCACACCGCGTGGCATGTGAAATCTTAGTTCCCCGGCCAGGGATCAAACCTGCGCCCCCTGCAGTAGAAGCGTGGAGTCTTGACCACTGGACCACCAGGGAAGTCCCTCGGAGTCATTCTTTAGATTTTCTCTCCCCCAACTCCCCTGTCCTGCCCTTCCCTGCTAAATCTTTTCAGTCATTATTCTCTGCTCTGTCAAGCCTCTGATGACAACACACTTCTATCTGGACATTTCATGTTTTGTGCCTTTCCGGGGGAGGTACACACTCTCCTAAGATCCTTCATGGTACTCGCTATGCAGATGAAACAGATGTTTGTCCATGATCTGATTCCTGTCTGTCTGTCCCACTAGACTGTAAACCCCGACAAGATGAGGGACCATGACTTTAGCTCGTGATTGATTGTACCTTCCTATCTAGCCCAAGACCTAGCGTAGAGCCGGTGGTTTTTAAATATTAGTTGAATAAAAAGGAAAACTTGCTTTTCTATTAATTATAGTTAGGGAGAAGTGTGAAATGATTTTAAAAAGATACACATATCTCCCCCCAAAATTAAAATAGATTACTATATGATCCAGCGGTTCCCCTTCTGGGTATATATCCAACAGAATTGAAAGCAGGGGACTTGAAGAGGTATTTGTACACCCATGTTCACAGAAGCATCATTCACAATGGCCAAAAAAGTGGAAGCAACTTGTGTCCACTGATGGATGAATGATAAACAAACTGTGGTATATATGTGCAATGGTACATTACTCAGCTTTAAAAAGGAAGGAAATTCTGACACGTGGATGAACCTTGAGGGACATTACGCTAAGTGAGGTAAGTCAACCACAAAAAGAGGAATACTGTATGATCCCACTTGCATGAGGTACTGAGAGGACTCACATCCATGGAGACAGAAAGTAGAGGGCTGGTGGCCAGGGACTGGGAGGAGGGCATGGGGAGTTTATTATTTAATGGGTACAGAGTTTCAGTTTCACAAGATGCAAAGAGTTGTGGAGATGGATGGTGGTGATGGTCACACAGCAAGGTAAACAATACCACTGAGCTGTACACTTAAAAAATGGTTCAGATGATATATTTAATGTTCTGTGTAGTTTACCACACACCACACACACACACACACACACACCACACACACACACACACTGATATGGAAGGATACAAAAAAACCACCCCACGTTCTGTGCATCTCCTGTGTGTGTGAAAGAGACTGAGTGGGGTTGGAGAGTGTTACAGAGGAGAGGAAGGGAGAAATGAGGTGGGGAGACAGCCAGAGGAGTGGCGAATGCCTGTTGTGAGGGAAAGTTGGACTGGGGGGGAAAAGCATCTGTGTAGTTATCAGTGCTTGTGGTCGTAAGCAGAGCTCTGTCTTCAGCCAGCTGTGGGATCTTGAACAAATCAATTGTTTCCTATTGTGGGCATCAGCTTTGGAAGGAAGCTGGCATAGTAACCTCTAAAGATCTTTCTAGCTCGAGAGACTTCAGAGGTTTGGAGCATCTAACAAGGTAACCCTGATGCACTGATTTTTTTTTTTTTCTTCACAATTCTCTGCAATGCCTACACTCAGTGGGTGCTCTCCTCATCTTGCTGGCTCCAGAGTGCAAGTTGGAAGGAGTCATCTTTCGGTCAAGAATTTCCAGTCTTTTTAACGGCACCAGTTAATTTGGGCTAAGAACACATTTAACTTTTTCGCAGTCTTCCTTTGCTCTCATCTAGTTGCCACATCTCCTAGTTTTAAAATTTTCTTCACAGATGTAGAAAACAAACTTACGGTTACCAGGGGTGAAGAGGGGGAAAGGATAAATTGGAGATTGGATTGACGTATACACAGTGTTATATATAAAATAGATAACTAGTAAGGACCTACTGTATAACACAGGGAACTCTACTCAATACTCTGTAATGGCCCTATATGGGGAAAGAATCTAAAAAAGAGTGGATATATTTATATGTATAACTGATTCACTTTGCCGTACACCTGAAACTAATAAAACGTTGTAAATCAAACTATACTGCAATAAAAAATTAAAAAATAAATGAAACATTGGCACCCTAAAAAAATTTCTTGGCCCTTTAACATTTATACTTTTGGTCTTCTTGGATTCTAATTATTCATTGCTGATAATAGTAACTCCTGTGTATAGCTAAGCTTTTTGCCTGAATTATATCATCGAATCCTTACGTCAACCCTGTGAGGTGGATTCAATGATCTCTATTTTATGGACAGGGAATCTGAGTGGTTAAGTAGCTTGCTTGGCCTTGAGGTCACCCAGCTGGCAGTGGTGAGTTGTGATTGAACCTGGTTTGTTCTGAGCTAACGCACGCACCATGGATACTACTCTAGGCTAATGCAGTCCTCTGTGTCCTAGGTCCCTTTATGGCAGGGACAATATCTTTGTATTGTTGGTCCTTCTGAAGTCTCCAGTACAGGCCTGTCAGAGACGAATGCAATTTTTTCGAAGGTACTTGATAGTTTCTTTAAGAGGAATCATTCCTTGGGCATTCCCTGGTGGTCCAGTGGTTAGGACTCTCACTGGAAAGGCCGTGCTTTCACTGCTGGAGGGCCTGGTTCGATCCCTGGTCGGGGAACTAGGGTTAGGGTTAGGATTAGGATTAGGGTCGAGGAACTAGGATCCACAAACTGTGCAGCATGGCCAAAAAAAAAAAAAAAAAGAGAGGAATCATTCCTGTCACGCTGTGTCAGGAAAGGAATATCTCTTGTGCTGAGCAGACCACAGTAGTCAAGTTCTGAGCTTCTGGGGAGAAGAGTTAGGTTCCTCTAAAAATTTCCTTTATAGACTGAAGAGCAGTTATTAGCAAGTGTAGTATCCTGTGACAAAGGCAGGCTAATTTAACATCAGAAAGGATGACTCAGGATCTGAGCATAGGAAAGCCGAACTGGGCTCCTGCATTTCCCCTCCGCTGCAGGACCCATCAGTCCCTTTATGCACCCAGAGACCCTCACACAGAGAACTAGCCTTAGGTCCACTGCTTTGAGCTAACTAGGAAGTAGGATGTTTCCTCACTTTGGAAGTTTTCATGTTGCCGTCTTCTCAAAACTAACAGAGGAAGGAACGCTGTAGGTCCTAGCCACCCGTATTGCTTTCATTTCTTAAACCAGCATTTTTGAACTTGGAGGGATGGGACTTGCTCTCAGGGTGGCTTCTGGTAGAGAACTTGCACCATCAGATACACTTTCTCTTTGATAAAGTGGCAACCCATCCTTGGAAAGTATAAAAGGAGAGTGAGTTACCCCAAAGGAGTGGATTCTTTGCCGTCAGCTGAGAATCCTTGCATTCTCAGCCCTTGCATCTCCGTGAGATTAAATCAAGCCGCTCTTTTGCCTGCAAACGCAACTAATCTCAGGCCGATCAGTTCCCCTATAACAGGGCTGTTCATTGAAGTTCCAGGTTGCCCTGTAGTGCCTCTGTAGGCAAGCAGGGACCTGTAACTCCCATGCAAGTCAAGACAGGCAACAGACCAACATCACCTTGTTCATACCTCACCTGGAAAGAAGTCACGCTTCCTTTGGAAGATTCAGGCTCTTGTTTGCTGTTGGATTGGGCCCAGGTCAAGAGGGGAGACAGTGAATCTTTTATCCATTTGCAAATGATACCTGATAGGCATTAATTAGACATCTGCTCTGGGAAAGTGGATGGGCTGATCCCAACTCCTCCGTTGGAATACCTAGAGTATTTAGTGTATTGAATCATCCTGAGAATTTTAGAGTTGGAAGGGGCCATAGTTTGGCCCTCACATTTGATGGTTGAGAAAACATCAGCTCTCTAGCAATTTGGCCCAGATAAGTTTTATCATGGAGGGGGCTGTCGTAAGCTCTCCCCAAAGTTGTACACCACCTGGGCTAGAATGTCGTAGTCTGTACTGGCAATGTCCTCAGCCCTGAGGCCACTGAGGTGGAAAGACAGCCTTCTAGAAACTCGGGGTGGGGAACAAGGAAGAGGCTTATACTTAAGATTCAAATAATACAGAAAGGACTAAGCTGGAAGTCCTCCCACACAGAGACCCCTGGGTCACCTTTCACATTTGCTTCCTGCTCAGTGAATCTTGGTGTCTTGCATAGAGCCTGGGATTGGTCCTTTTAGGGGTGATGTGTGGAGTTGCCCATCCACAGGGTATGTTCACTCTACTCCGACTCAGCAGGACAGACTGGTGCTGGCCAGTGGGGTGAGGGCAGGCCTTTACGGTGTGGACACTGGAAACAGGGGCTGTCTCTGGGCGGAAGGTGGGAATTGGGTCTGTCCCATCTTTCAAAGCTGAGTGTTAGACTTCGCAGTGTATTGATCTCATTGCTTCCCTCCCTGAATGCACATAATCAGGACCCAGCTCTTGCACTCACAGTGGACCACAGCTAGCAAAGCCTCTTGTGATGTTCATTTTGTCTTTTAAAGACTCACCTTGCATGGGTTTGGTCCTGAGTCATTAGCAGACCTCCTACTGTACCTGCGTGTTCACGTTGCGGGTGGAGCAGTGTACGGAGTGCCCTGATGGGGACAGAAGGCCTGACCGTCTATTAACAGCAACCATTTTTGTGATTTGGGGTCAGTCTCAGTGCCAGTCTTCTTATCTATAAAAGCCAAGTAGAGAGCCAGGTGATCTCCAGCAATGAAGTATTCTGACTGTAAGATTCATGGGATTTCCTCTCGGAGATCTTTCTTGCCTCTTCTTTTTTTTTCCATTTTGAATTCGTTCCTGCCAAGGCATATTCATCATCCTAACTCCTCTGTGAGGTTTGCTTGTGAGGATTCCTTGCTTGACTGATTGCCTTTCCTTAAATTTCCTTTGCCCTCCCTCAAATGGAGATGCTCCCTAGCAGAGAAATGGCAGGCAGCCAAAGTTGGAGATTTCTGTCATCTGGATTAGCAATTCTTGAATAATTAAGAGCTGAGCGTAAAGGGAAACTATGAAATGCATCAGAGGGTGCACTCCAGGGTGAACCAGGAAACCGAAGACAGATGATCTGGGCGAAAACCATCTTAAGGCAGCTTCCTGAATTGAGCAGAAACTCCTCTCACCTGATCCATTATCTCAGCATCATAGATTCCTCTTTTCTCTAGCGAGAATCCTACCCCTAGTTCTGTCTTCTGCCCTAGTTCTTGATGCTGCCCCGGATTCAGGTGTTGCTGGTGATGGTGGCCGAGGAAGAAATCAATGCCTTCTTATTGCTTCCTGGCAGGGGTTGTGGGTCCCAGAGTGTCCTGTCTGGTATTTCTCTCTTCACTGTTCTCTAAGACATGTCACCTGGTGGACTGGTTTGGTGACCTTATTAGAACCAGCTCTATTGAGTCATTAATTCTGTAATTACATTCCTTGACACTGGAAATTTCCCCAAGCCCCCAGAATAGCTAGATGAAAGCTGGAAAATCTGGTGGAACCGGGAAGGCAGGAGAATAAGAACAATGGCCAAAGCCATGACCACTCTTGTCTCACTCCGGTTGAGTCTTATCAGATAGCTGATAACCGTACATGCAGCCTGTTGGACCCACATATCCAAACAAACGGCTTCTTTGTTACTGGTTCAAACCATTTAATGGATTTTGTGGATTCCAGCGAGAATACCATTGGTGTTGATGGAATAGCAGGTTGTCTTAGTCCATTTGGGCTGCTATAATGAAATAACCAGAGACTGAGTGGTTTCAAAACAACAGAAATTTGGGACTTCCATGATGGCGCAGTGGTTGAGAATCTGCCTGCCAATGCAGGGGACATGGATTCGAGCCCTGGTCCAGGAAGATCCCACATGCCACAGAGCAACTAAGCCCATGCGCCACAACTACCGAGCCCCCGTGCCGCGACTACTGAAGCCAGCGCACTCTAGAACCCCTGCTCCGCAACAAGAGAAGCCACTGCAATGAGAAGTCCGTGCACTGCAATGAAGAGTAGCCCCTGCTTGCCACAAGTAGAGAAAGCCCGTGCACAGCAACAAAGACCCAACACAGCCAAAAAATAAAAATAAATAAATTAAAAAAAAATTAAACAAAAACAAAAACAGACATTTATTTCTCATAGTTCTGGAGCTTGGAGGTCTGGGTTCAGGGTGCCAGCATGGTCGGGTTCCTGTGAGGGCCCTCTTCTGGGTTGCAGACTGCCAACGTCTTGCTGTGTCCTCTCATGGTGGAAAGGCCGAGGGAGCTCTGTGGGATCTCTTTTATAAGGGCACTAATCCCATTCATGAGGACTCCACCCTTCTGGTCTAAGCACCTCTCAAAGGCCATGTCCTAATGCCATCACCTTAGGCATTAGGATTTCAACATATGAAATTTGAGGGAACACAAAGATTCAGACCATGGCACAGGTAGATATGGAAGACCAAAGGAAGGGTTGGACTTGGCTAACTTTGGTTGGGTAAAGTCAGACCCAAGCATCACTTCTATTCCTTCTAGCTACATAGACATCTAGAAAGTGATTTTCTGCTTTGGTTTGACCCTTCTTTGTCTTCTTTCCATCCCAGTTGACCTATGGTTGGCTGCCAGCAGGTTGTAACATCAAAAAAAATCCAGGCACCTCTCCTCCTTGCTAGAAGAAGTGGTCAGCAGTCTACTGGGTGGGGCATGTTTCAGCGTCTCTGGGAAGGTGGAAAGTGTGTGGGGTGTGAACCTGCCTCTGCAGTGGTGGGGTTCATGGTCCTGACCTTCTGCACTATATTAGAAGGTCATTTTTTAGCTGTGTCTTCATCCCTCTGGGAAGAATGAAGAACCCCAAGTAGTGGATGCTCCCAGTAGGAAGGGGGCAGGGAGGAAGAGGAGGCAAAAGAGAAAAAAGACCAATAAGACACCCATGTATTTCTCATATCTCTCCTTCTTCTGCAAAGGCTTGTTACTGAAGATCGCCTTTCCTGGGATGTTATTTATATTTGTGAAAGTATCCTATTTCCTCAGGCATGTCAGGAATTTCATTTTTCCTTTAAAGAGGCAGAGCGGGAGGTGGATGTACTAGTTTCCTAGGGCTGCCGCAACAAAGTACCAAAACTAGGTGACTTAAGGCAACACTTATTCTCTCATGGTCTGGAGGCTAGAATTCCAAAGTCGAGGTGTCAGCAGGGTTGGTTCTCCCTGGAGGCTTTCTGGGACAGTCTGTTCCATGCCTCTTCCCAGCTTCTGGTGGTTGCCGACAATCCTTGGTGTTCTTGGCTTGTAGGCATATCATCCAGCCTCAGCCTGCAACATACGTTTTCGGCATGTTCAACCCATAACCGAGGCTTTATTTATTGAGTCTGATGTAAGCAGATGAGGGAGGAAAGCTTTGTTAGCCAAGGGTCTGCTACATGGCAGGCTCTGTGTTAGGCACTTTCAATTTTAACTGCTAATTAAATTTCATTATTAGGACAGTTCTGAAGGTAGGCGTTGTTTTTTCCATTTTATAGATGAGGAAACTGAGTCTCAGAAGATAAGTAACTGGCCCAATCACATACAGCCCTTCAGGGACAGCTGGATTGGAATCCAGGTTTCTAACAACTAGGTGCTCTTTTCATGTGCTGTGTGCCCTTCCTTTCTGCTGCTGCCTGTCTTTTTTTTTTTTTTTAATTTTTATTTTATATCGGAGCATAGTTGATTAACAATGTGCCCATCGCGCCTTCTTAGGACAATGGAGTAGCTAGCACTCCAGGCTGATGGGATGAGTGCATCCTTACGATGTTTGTAATTGACGTTTGTTTCCCTCCGCTAGACTGGGAGTTCCTCAGTCCATTATCTTTAAGTTCTGGGGGAGAAGGATCCTCTTTTACTCAACTCATGTCCTGCTTTCTTACTCTCCCCCGTCCCCTGTTCAGACGCTAATATCAATTACATTTCTCATTATAGTTCATGTGGCAGTTTCAGGCACAAACACACACACAGATGTGCCCAGCCAAGTACTCCCCCAAAGCACTAGAGACTGAGTGATGGAGCTGAGATCTGAGAGCAGCCATGGGTTTCCTTAAGGGACAAAGAGGTGCCTCGGGGTCCCCTGCCTGGTGTTCTGACAGCCAGAAAGTCAGATGAGTTCTGGAAGCTACCTTCTCACTCTGGCTTCCCCAGACATGGTATCTTCTTATCCTCCTATTGTTGTCTGAGAACTTGCCCAGTCCCCATGAAGTTTAACAGAGGGTGAGTCTAGACAGGTGAGAAGCTCCATTTCCCCATTCTGAATTGCTGGATACTGAAATCCTATATGAGCATCTTGGAAAGTCTTAAAAATATTGCATAGGTTCAAGAATGTCTTTCCTTCAGTGACACAACCTATGAATGGCTTGTAGGCGTTATCTCCAGGGGTTGGTGGCTGCTCCAAGGCAGTTGGATGTTGTTTCTATTTGGTCATATCCTGCTGAGGAATGGGTTTCCACCAGCACCAGCTCCCGGAGCTGTTCACCAGGACTTTGCAGGCTGTGGCCGTCAGATGCAGGACAGATGGACCGTGTGCCAGATGATTACTTCTTAGAATGAACAATATCAGTGTGGAGAACACGGCTATGGGGAATTGTCTGTTGGAAGTAAATTACATAGTTTATTTTAGGGGAAATTTCTATCCAATTTAGGCTGCAACTTGATAGCACATATTTTCCGAGCCCCCAGCTCTGCTGGTCTGGAACAAATCCTTTCTAAACAGGCAGCTCTCCAAGCACAGCGACCCATGGGGTCACATCTGGGCAGGACCCTGCCAGGTGGCTTTAATTCCATTTTCTATGTTTCTCTGGTCTGAGCTACCCCAAACCACATGCTTTTACTGTTATTTTCCTTTAACGTCTTTTTCAAGGCAATTGTATTTTGTTTATTTACATATTTGAATAGGTAATAATGTAGTCACATAGTTCAAAATTAAAAATATGTAAGAGAGTTTATAATGAAAACTTCCCTTCTACCTCTCTTCCTCAACTACCCTATCCCCCCTACAGAGAAGCTACGAATGTTTCCAGTTTCTTATGTGTCATTACCGGTATATAGCAATAACTACATGTATGTGTGTATATCTATATCTATCTGTGTCTATATATCTATATATTTATCTCCTCCCTCCCTCTTTTCCTCTCTGCCTTTTACACAAATGGTAACATTCCATGCATCCTATTCTAGATCTGTTCATTTTATCACTTAACAGTGGATTTTAAAGATCTTATCAATATATAGCTTCCTCATTCTTACAACTATTTGTTTTGATATTTCTTCAAACTTACAGAAAAGTTGCAAGAACCGTGTAAGAAACTTTCATAGACCCTTCACCCAAATTTACCAGTTATCTGCCCATTTGCTTTTATAATTCTCTCCATGTATATAAATATATATCTACACACATTTATCCATATATACATATGTACACTAAAACACACATTTATACACACACACACACACACACACACACACACACACACACACACACTTTTCTTTCCCCCGATCCATTTGAGAGTGCATTGGAAGCACACATCTCTTTGCTTTAGAAGTACTTTACTGTGTCCTCCCTGAGAACACAGACAGACATCTTTTCATATACTCAGAGAACCTTTAATCACATTGTAAGTGCACTTTTCTCCAAGTCTGATTTTGTGTCGATTCTGTGGGTATATGTTTTTGTTAATTTTTAGGGCCAATCTAGTGTGACTTTTCATTTGTAGGGGTGTAGAAGGAAAAAGCTTGCTATTTCATATTGAGCCCATGAGGTGTTCTTTCTTGGGCCTGAAGCTCTTCCCCACTCTGGCCTCTCCTGTAGTTTTCGCTGATCTTCTATACAGTCAGCCCTCCGTATCCACAGGTTATGGAGGTTGAATGTGCTGATTCACCAATTCGATCTGCAGTTGGTTGAAACCGCGGGCATGGAACGGCGGATATGGTGGGCTAACTGTACCACGCCATTTTACACAGGGTACTTGAGCATTGCGGAGTTTGGTATCTGTAGCGGGTCCTAGAACCAGTCCTCCTGTGGATGCCGAGGGACAACTGTACCTTCCTCATGTTTGCTCTAGGACAAAGAGTATTCTTTATTGCGAACGAGAAGGCAGAGTGTTCCTCTTGATTCTTGGGGCTTCGTCTCTCTGCTTCTTGGACTGGATCGTGTGTAGTAGAAGACGGAGGCAGGAGGCGTGTCCTAGGGACACTTTGCGTCATTATCTAGTGCATAATGTGCATTAGGAGCCTGTCAAAAGTACAGAAAAAATGAGGTCCATCCGATCCCTTCAGACAGCGGGTCTAATTCAGTTTAGCGGGTATTTGTGGAGCTGTCCACTCTGTGCCAGCCACGCTGCCAGCCCTGGGGCTATACACCGTGCTGTGCCCCGAGTTAGTGCAGAGGTCTCCACTCGACGCTTCTCCAGCACCACACCTTATCACCCACGGCTGCTGGATTCGTTTTTCTAAAGCGCCAGCTCCAGAGTGTCACTGCCAAATCACACTTCACCTAACCTTCCCTTGCCTGTCAGACCAAGGCAGGTGCCTCAGCCTGGCCTCAAGTCCCACCAGGTCTCTCTGTCTGTTTTTTGTTGGTTAACTCATGGTTTGCCTGTACCTACCATGCATTCCAGCCCAACTTGATACTAAGCACTGTTCCCAGAATTCTTGGAGTTTTCTCTTTCTTTGCTTTTGCTTAAGCTGTTCCAACTCTCTGAAAATGCCTGTCTACCAAATTCTTCATCCTTAAAGAGCCATTTCCAGTGACACCTCTCTCATGAAGCCTTTCTTAAAATTCTCAACTCAAGATCTCTTCCTCTTTTAAAGCTTTCTATTATTTCATATCTCTTTCTAATCATTGGTTGTTTGTGTGCCCTGTGTTTGTGCATTTACCCCTCTCATACTCCTCTCTCCTGATCGGATTACACTTTTTTTTTGCGGGCCTCTCACTGCTGTGGCCTCTCCCGTTGCGGAGCACAGGCTCCGGACGCGCAGGCTCAGCGGCCATGGCTCACGGACCCAGCCGCTCCGCGGCATGTGGGATCTTCCCAGGCCTGGGCACGAACCCGTGTCCCCTGCATCGGCAGGCGGACTCTCAACCACTGCGCCACCAGGGAAGCGCGGATTACACATTCTTAAAAGTTTAAATTCATCCTCCTTCCCACTCTCCCTCACTTCCCATGTTCGAGAAAGAACGATCTCTGAAACCTGGTTGAATTCTCCATAGACCTACACTGCACCTGGCGTGTAGTTGGCTCTCACATATTTGCAGGATTGAGCTTAATGAAAGGAAGAAGGTCACTGAGTGGTTTTGGTAAATTACAGTCGCGGATGTCTGGGGATGTTCACATATTCATTAAAAACGTAAACAACTTCATTTCAAAAATGTACACATAGTAGCTATCTACGTAACTTCATTAAAAAGGCAATTTCATTAAAATACACTTTAAGGATCTTTATCTCCCCAAATTCACTTCTTGTCTTCCCACTGAGCACGTGTGCACTTTTTTTGGAATCAGTATATGTGTAATGTGATACATGGATTTTTTTCACTTAACATTTCATATATATACATTTAAAAGCAATTATTTTTAATGCCCAGGTAGTCTCAGGAAAATAGTTCTTAGAGAATAAACTGTAGGCAGATAGAAGAGAGATCTTCTGTCTAGTCAGATGGTGTTATCATTTGTTATATGCCTGTTTTCTGAGGATGGAAAGCCTTACGTGAAATTCATATCTTTAACAACATGATTAAAGAACTGACTATTATATACTGCTTATGCCTCTCTCCAACCTCCATTCCTAAAAAAACTGCCTTGTAAGTTTTCCTTTCCTCAAGTCTTATAGATTCATGAGTCAGTTTATTTAGAGTCTAACTTTGGAGAAGCCTTTTAACAGCTGGTAGTCTATGAATTGCTAAAGCAGAAGAGATAAATGTGTACGTTCTTTCGCATCCTCGCTTTCATTGCTCTTCTCATGTGACCCTAGAGCACCCATCTTCTACCTCTTGAATATGTTTTAAAGGATATCATCTGTGTAACCTTCTGTTGGAGTGAGCTACAGTCAGGGTGCAGAGGAGGCAGAGTTGGGAAACAGATTGGTAACTGACAGGAAGTCATTATAAAGGTTCTAGTCACGTCTCCTCTCACTGCCTTGCTGGGGATCTGGTCCCTACCATCTGACACATTCTCGTTCAGCATTGAGGTGGTGGGATCTCAAACTCTTAGTTGTGAGCCTTGGTATAGGGTTCTATCAGTGAGGATGTTTTCACTGCTAGAAACAAAAGACCCAACTAAAAGTATCTTAAAACAACATGGGGGTTACTATCTCACATGATGATTCCAGGGTTAATTCAACAGTTCAGTGATGCCATCACAATTGAGTTCTTTGGTTCCATTTTCCCGCTCCACTATCCTCAGGGTATTTGCTTGATCCTCGGCTTATTTCTATACAGTGGCGAGGATGGCATCTGGAGTTGCAACACTGCAAGTACCTGTAATAGTGCTTGGTAAAAAGTGATAGGCACTTCCTCCAGCTTGCTTTTTTTTCGTAGGGGATGCAGACTCTTCCCAGAGCTGCCCAGCTGACATCTCCTCTTGTTCTGTTGGCTAGAGCCTGGTCACGTGTCAGGCTCTAGCCCAATCACAGGCACGGAGGAGTAAGATGGTTCTGATTGGTTCATGTCAGACCTAATTCAGCCTGGGGGAGGTCATTCTCCAGTCCACTGTGGTCTGAGAATGGTGACCTTGAACAGTCACTGTTCTGTTGGTAAGGAGGGAGGCACCCAGCTGTGACTCTTAGGATGGCAACTACAGGTTGATTATTATTATTATTTTAAAATTAATTAATTAATTAATTTTTGGCTGCGTTGGGTCTTCGTTGCTGCGCGCGGGCTTTCTCTAGTTGTGGTGAGCAGGGGCTACTCTTTGTTGCAATGCGTGGTCTTCTCATTGTGGTGGCTTCTCTTGTTGCAGAGCACAAGCTCTAGGCGCACGGGCTTCAGCAGTTGCAGCAAGCAGGCTCAGTAGTTGTGGCTCACAGGCTCTAGAGCGCAGGCTCAGTAGTTGTGGTGCACAGGCTTAGTTGCTCCACGGAATGTGGGATCTTCCTGGACCAGGGCTCGAACCCGTGTCCCCTGCATTGGCAGGCGGATTCTTAACCACTGGGCCACCATGGAAGTCCCCATCCATTTTTTAATTAACAGGAAGGATAATAAAAAAGATGCAGTAGATAATGAGCATCCGTACATTGTGTAGGTTTTTTTTTTTTATGGCGGAAAGAGACTTAGATACAAATTCTATGGGAAACAATAGGAAAAGAAAACTTCTCCGTATCCCTTAGAATTCATTCCCTTTTTTTTTCCTAAAACAAACTTTCACATTAGGCTCTGGGTACAAAAAGCCTGCTTTTTCTCTCACTCCTACCGGTTAATTAAACTGTTGAAAGGAAATTTTAATGGTCTGGAAACCTTATTTTTCTAGAAGCCGTCTTTGAGCATTTCGAGCACGGAGACAGTCAGGCGTGGTGAGGGGTTTGACGTGGCCGCCCACGGCTCACCCCCTCTGGGCACTTTCCGCTGTGAGATGCATGAGCTGCTGACAAGCTGTCTCGGACTCAGCGCGGCGTCTTTACTCAGGAGCGGATCCCTTGCAGGTGTGCTGTGGGCACAGCCTCTGGGGGATGACTTCCCAGTGCCGGTTACCATGGAGGCTGCGATGGGCCCGAGTGACCCAGGGTGTCCCCTCACGTCTGCCAAGTGGAGTCTGCACCTCTTCCGTCGGCACAGTTATTATTACCTTACAGGTGGATAGGTACCTGGTGCTGATGTCTGTCTTGACTGTCTTGGCAGGAATTTTTGTTTTGTTTATTGTTTCTTTTCCGCCCATAAAAGGCATTTTTTGTTGGAGAGAATGTAGAAATACAGGAAGGTACAGAGAAGAAGACAAAAGTGGACCAAATCCCATCACTTGTAAACAGCTGCTGTTAACGTTTCGATCTTTTCCTCATACATCTCTATGTCCTGCCTCCCTCTTTCCTCCCTTTCTTTCTTTCCTTCCCCTTTTTTTTTTTTTGGTCAGTACGTAAAGAGGATCACACAGAATATAGATATAATTTTATACTTTCCCCCAGTTAATACAGTGTCTGGGGTCGGGCCGATTGGACCCAAGTCCTCCTCTAAGCAGTGTGTGACCTCTGTGTTCCTCAGTTTCCTAATCTGTGAAGGGGATGAGGGTTGTTTGAGGACTCATTGTAAAGATCTCCGTGCAGTGCTCAGGCTGGTGCCAGCATTAATGTTCTCTTATGTCTCGGTGACTAAACCCGCAACCCCCGACTACTGGGACTGTGAAGTAGGGCTGAAAACCCTAGCTTCTGGCAAAGGAAAACAGGATGTCCTGGGTAGCTTAGAGCAGGGGTTTTTTTTTTTTTTTTGCGGTACGCGGGCCTCTCACTGCTGTGGCCTCTCCTGTTGGGGAGCACAGGCTCCGGACGCGCAGGCTCAGCGGCCATGGCTCACGGGCCCAGCCGCTCCGCGGCACGTGGGATCTTCCCAGATTGGGGCACGAACCTGTGTCCCCTGCATCGGCAGGCGGACTCTCAACCACTGCGCCACCAGGGAAGCCCAGAGCAGGGTTTCTTTTTTTTTTTTTTTTTTTTATAAATTTATTTATTCATTTATTTATTTTTGGCTGTGTTGGGTCTTCGTTTCTGTGCGAGGGCTTTCTCTAGTTGTGGCAAGCGGGGGCCACTCTTCATCGCGGTGCGCGGGCCTCTGACTGTCGCGGCCTCTCTTGCTGCGGAGCACAGGCTCCAGACGCGCAGAGCTCAGTATTTGTAGCTCACGGGCCCAGCTGCTCCGTGGCACGTGGGATCTTCCCAGACCAGGGCTTGAACCCGTGTCCCCTGCCTTGGCAGGCAGACTCTCAACCACTGCGCCACCAGGGAAGCCCCAGAGCAGGGTTTCTTAACCTTGGCACTATTGACTTTCAAAGGCTCGAGGCATCTTTGTTGTGAGGGGCTGTCCCATGCCTTGCAAGGCTCTGCACACTAGAGGCTCTAGCACCCTTCCCCCAGCTCCACACATTGTCAAAGTCGCCTTGGGTTGAGAACCACTGCGCTGACTACTCAGGATTTATCGCCTGGGGCTGTGCACGGCCACCTGGAACAAAACTGACAGGCAGCCAGCGTGTGCACCCATGAAGGCTGGGCACAAGCTTCGCCCACCTCCTTTCCCAGTCTTTGAGTACCTGTTACGCATTTGGTTTGAAGTTTCAGGATCCAGCTGTCCTAGAATCGAAGGAAAGACCCGCCCCTGGCTGTGTCACCGTGTCACAGCCAGGGCCACTTCCTGTCCTTTCTTGCCTCCAGATTGAGATGCCTGTGGCCCTAGTGAATCACCGGGCAAAGGGGCCGCACAGCAGGGAGTGATGTGACTCCCATTCTGTCCCTGTGGGCTGTGGGCAAGGCAGCTTCGCACAAGGTGCTGCTTCTCCAAGACTCCTCCAAATCAAAGACCACTGAGCTCCAGCAGAGACTGGTACAGCATTGTAAATCAACTATAGTTCAATTAAAAACAAACAAACACCGCTGGGCTCTAATGGTCTTGGGGCTCCCCGTGAGGAAGGGCGGCCCAGCCCATTCCCTTCTCCACTGAGAGCCTGGCAGGACTGCTGAGCTCCATCACGAGGAGCGGTCGAATGGAACGCTGCATGGTTCAAACACACCGCTGCGCCCAGAGCAGCAGTCAGGACACAGCGTATTTGTCACACGTAAATGAAGTGCTCAATAACTCTCGCTGTGGATGCTCCCTTGACCCCTGTTATCCTGACCCTGAAGGATGTCATTTTCACCCACCCGTGGTTCTCCTTTTATTTTTTGCGGTACGCGCGCCTCTCACTGCTGTGGCCTCTCCCGTGGCAGAGCACAGGCTCCGGACGCGTAGGCTCAGCGGCCATGGCTCACAGGCCCAGCCGCTCCGCGGCATGTGGGATCTTCCCGGACCGGGTCACGAACCCGTGTCCCCTGCATCGGCAGGCAGACTCTCAACCACCTGCGCCACCAGGGAAGCCCTGGAGCAGACATTTTGGGTGGCCTCCCAACCCAGCTGCCTCTGAACAAGGACCTTCCTTGAAGAGCAGCTCTTCTTAACCAATGTGAAAATCAGGGAGACGAACAGAAAGAAAGAATTGATGGAAATCTGGAGGAGCGGAATTCTGTGGGTATAGTGGGTATGTGACCTTAGGTGCAGCAGGACCTAAAGCAGACGCAGTCCCCACTGCAGCAGCGTCCTGCTGGAGTCCACGGGGCCGTGGAGAGTGATAGGCGGTTGGGATACAGTGTGCTTGATGGATTTTCCGACTCCTTTTTCAACAATAATCAGGGGTCTGTGACACCCTGCTTCCCTCCCGTTTTCCAAGGCTGCCCCGGTTCTGCTTGGGAGTGCCTGGGCTGGACTCCACTTTCCAACCTGCTGGGGACAAGGGACATTGTTTCTGGTTCTCCATGCAGATTTGTCGGGCTGCTCCTCGACAGGGTGGACAGACTCTTGCAGTATTGACTAGATTTACAGTTGCCTCTCTCCGTGCTTGATTTTGCTGCCCTCTTGAGTGCTGGAAGGGCCACAGTGCCACTGTCCTGGGTGTCGCCACGAATCTTTGCCCCTGGGGATCCTCTGGTTATCCTAGAATGAATGGAAGAGGCTGTCACAGAGCAGCTGCTTCTACTCTGAGACATCCACAAAGCAAGAAATGAGTCTCACCATGTTGCAAGTGTGACATGTGTTTGAAAATAAAGTTTTAATTAGAAGGAGCATTTCTCAGCCTCAACCTGGTGCTGGCTGTCTTAACACTGAGACTGAAATAAACCAGCCCCCGCTCCTTGGCACGAAACCCACTCTGCCATTTACACACTGACTCTTTCGGGCAGAAGCCTGTGGTGTAGTTGTGTGTGTGTGCCTTTTCAAGACCTCAGACTTCATTAAACAGAGGAGAGGGGTGGTGTTTGCCCCCAGGGTGGTGGGGTCCGAGGCACCATTTGCTTTACTGACTGTGGTCTACTTATCTTCTTTTTATTTTTCGACTGTGCCGCGTGGTACGTGGGGTCTTAGTTCCCTGGCCAGGGATTGAACCCAGGCCGTGGCAGTGAAAGTGTGGAGTCCTAACCACTGGGCCGCCAGGGAAGTCCCGCTCTTTATCTTCATTTATGTTTAGAAGATGCCTCCTTTCTAAATGTGAGTCTGAGGGCTTAATGGCAGGAGTCAGCATGAGAGAGGCAGCATGATATGGTGTGAGGCCAGGACCATGGCCTCGGAGCCAGATACATCTGGGTTCGTATCTTTCTTTTTTTTTTTTTTGCGGTACGCGGGCCTCTCACTGCTGTGGCCTCTCCTGTTGCAGAGCACAGGCTCCGGACGCGCAGGCTCAGCAGCCATGGCTCAGGGGCCCAGCCGCTCCGTGGCATGTGGGATCTTCCCGGACCGGGGCACGAACCCGTGTCCCCTGCATTGGCAGGCAGACTCTCAACCACTGCGCCACCAGGGAAGCCCCATATCTTTCTTTATTAACTATCGGCCTGGCTTTGGGCAGGCCTCTTAGCCTCTGTGCTTTTGTACCGTCATTTTAATATTGGTACGACAACTTCTCTACCGGTTTGACAGTGATGATTATAGATTATATATGCACAGAACCTGACACAGTAGGAGTCTAGATAAATGGTATCCATTATTATTATAATTTAATGGTTGGTACAGTCTTACCTTGATCTGGGTCACTGCCAAGGTCTCCCGCGATGTTTTCCCGCATTAGGGTGGCCTTGCCTGGGGCTGCTTCTGGTTTGGTTAAGGACTGGCAAGCCTGAAATGAACTTGGCCAGATGTACACAGGCTGGCAGGTGGGTGTGTCCCTGAATGTCAGCTTGGTACATCGCTTCACCCTTCTGCTGCGCTTATGTGCTCCCGCCCTGTGCTCTTTCCTCCCACCTGCCAGCAAAGCCATTACCAGACATAAACAAAGCATATTGCTACAGCCTAGGGAACTAAAAAAAGAATCCCTTTCTTGATTTTCTCATGCCAGGTGCATCCCAGGTGACTAGAAGTTTGGCTCTTTAGGTGTGTGTGTGCAAGTCAAGGTGGCGTGATTAGCAAGAAGTCCCCCAACAGGAGCTTAGGGCTCAGGTTAGAGGTATCAGCATCACCTTGGGGTCTGGGTTGGATTTTATTGTTGAGCTGCGAAGAACATTGGTGGTCATCCAAACTCACTTTTGTCTTAATACAGGAACCCCTTTTATAACATCTGTGACCTATGGGCCTCTATCTGTTCCCCTGAATACTACTGGAGATCAAAATTCTATCATAGGGCTTCCCTGGTGGCGCAGTGGTTGAGAATCCGCCTGCCGATGCAGGGGACACAGGTTCGTGCCCCGGTCCGGGAAGATCCCACATGCCGCGGAGCGGCTGGGCCCGTGAGCCATGGCCGCTGAGCCTGCGTGTCCGGAGCCTATGCTCTGCAACGGGAGAGGCCACAACAGTGAGAGGCCCGCGTACCGCAAAAAAAAAAAAAATTCTATCACAAAGCAGCCTCTTTCCATTTTGGGGGGCATCTCTAATTTTAATTTATATTGAGCTGAAATCCCCTCTTCTGGTGCCTTCACCAGTTGGCCCGAGAGCCCTCAAGTATCTGAAGATTGTGGCTGTGTCTTCCCTTTATCTCTCTTTCCAGGTTCAACTTCGCCATTTCCTATAGCTCTCATACCTTGGGCTTTGTTTTTAGACCACACAGGATTCTTTTTTTAATAAATTTATTATTTATTTATGGCTGCGTTGGGTCTTCGTTGCTACAAGCGGGTTTTCTCTAGTTGTGGCGAGCGGGGGCTACTCTTCATTGAGGTACGTGGGCTTCTTATTGCAGTGGCTTCTCTTGTGGAGCACGGGCTATAGGTGCATGGGCTTCAGTAGTTGTGGCACGTGGGCTCAGTAGTTGTGGCTCGCGGGCTCTAGAGCGCAGGCTCAGTAGTTTTGGCACACGGGCTTAGTTGCTCCGCGGCATGTGGGGTCTTCCTGGACCAGGGTTCGAACCCGTGTCTCCTGCCTTGGCAGGTGGATTCTTAACCACTGTGCCACCAGGGAAGCCCCACACAGGATTCTTGCTGCTTCCTTTTCTGGGTTGTTCTCCAAACTGTCAAAGACCTCTTTGAAATGAGTTGGGTTTCCTGTAGCTGATCCCATTATTCCAGCTGTGCTTTGATCACGATTCTTCATTTTTATAGATCCCTTCCTAGCTTTTATGGCATGTCGTTTTTTTCTTTTTCTTTCACAGCCACATGACACAGTCGTCTCCTTGAGCTTTCCGTTTTCTAGATGACATGGAATCACATTTGTTCCTGTCTTTCCCACCTGTTCTGTGTTGTTGATTGTATTTTAATGTATGTTTCTAATAGAAGTTTGTACAGATCTAGATTAAATTTTATTTTTAGTGTGTCTAGATCATTCCATTGCCTCTATCAGGTCAGTTAGTGAATTACAAGCAAAAGTGTACTTCTGTTCTATAGTTTGAACATAGGATGGTTCTTAAGAAGCTATTCATTTCAGAGTACTCCCACCTCTTTAACCCTGATGTTCAATGATACTAGCCACCACCAGCAGTCTAAACAATTGGCAGGTACGAGGAAAGAAGAGATGAAGAGAAAAAAATGGCTCTGTAGTAGTATGGAAGCATGTAGTGCATGGAAGCAACTTAAATGTCCGCTGACAGATGAGTGTATAAAGAAAATGTGGTGTATATATATATATAATATATAATATATATATATATATATAGAGAGAGAGAGAGAGAGAGAGAGAGAGAGAGAGAGAGAGAGAGAGAGAGGAATATTACTCAGCCATGAAAAAGAGTGAAATAATGCCATTTGCAGCAACATGGGTGGACCTAGAGATTATCGTACTAAGTGAAGTAAGTCAGACAGAGAAAGACATATCATATGGTATCACTTATGTAGAATCTAAAAAAATGATACAAATGAACTTATTTACAAAGCAGAAATAGAGTCACAGACATAGAAAACAAATTTATGGTTCCCAAAGGGGAAAGGAGGGGGAGGGGTAAATTAGGAGTTTGGGATTATCAGATACATGCTACTATACATAAAATAGATAAACAACAGGGACCTACTGTGTAGTATAGGGAACTGTATTCAATATATTGTAATAACCTAAAATGGAAAAGAATCTGAAAAAGTTTTATGTATACCTAAATATGCACCAATCAAAATTTTAAAAAAACTATTAAGGGGAATGTGACAGATGGCACTAGAAATAAAAACTCAAAGAATTTTTAAAAAATGGGTCTATAGTGGAAAGTTGTGATTCCCGCTATTAAATTAATTAATTAATTTATTTTAGGAGTATAGTTGATTTACAATGTTGTGTTAGTTTCAGGGGTACAGCAAAGTGACTCAGTTATACATATACATATATCCATTATTTCTGAGATCCTTTTCCCATTAAGTTGTTACAGAATATTGAGTAGAGTCTCTTGTTATACAGTAGGTCCTTGTTGATTATCTGTTTGTTATATAGTAGTGTATATGTTAATCCGAAACTCCTAATTAATCCCTCACCCTCCTTTCCCATTTGGTAACCATAAGTCTGTTTTCATCGTCTGTGAGTCTGTTTCTGCTTTGTAAATAAGTTCATTTGTATCATTTTTTTAAAAGAATCCACATTATAAGTTATATCATATGATATTTGTCTTCCTCTGTCTGACTTGCTTCACTTAGTATGATAATCTCTAGGTCCATCCATGTTGCTACAGATGGCATTATTTCATTCTTATTTATGGCTGAGTAATATTCCATTCTACATATGTACCACACCTTCTTTATCTATCCATTCATCTGTCGATGGACATTTAGCTTGCTTCCATGCCTTGCCTATTGTAAGTAGTGCTGCAGTGAACATTGGGGTACATGTCTTTTTGAATTATGATTTTCTCTAGATATATGCCCAGGAATGGGATTGCTGGATCATATGGTAGTTTTTTTCTAGTCATTTAAGGTGTTCTCCATAGTGGTTGTACCAATTTACATTCCCACCAATAGGGTAGGAAGGTTCCCTTTTCTCCACACCCTCTCCAGCATTTATTGTTTGTAGACTTTTTTTTTTTTGCAGTATGCGGGCCTCTCACTGTTGTGGCCTCTCCAGTTGCGGAGCACAGGCTCCGGACGCGCAGGCTCAGCGGCCATGGCTCACGGGCCCCCGCTCCGCAGCATGTGGGATCTTCCCAGACCGAGGCATGAACCATGTCGCCTGCATTGGCAGGCGGACTCTCAACCACTGCGCCACCAGGGAAGCCCTGTTTGTAGACTTTTTGATGATGGCCATTCTGACTGGTGTGAGGTGATACCTCATTGTAGTTTTGATTTGCATTTCTCTAATAATTAGTGATGTTGAGCATCTTTTCATGTGCTTTTTAGCTACCTGTATGTCTTCTTTGGAGAAATGTGTATTTAGATCTGCCTATTGTTTTTGATTGGGTTGTTTGTTTTTTTGATATTGAGTTGCATGAGCTGTTTGTATATTTTGGAGATGAACCCCTTGTCAGTTGCTTCATTGCAAATATTTCTCCCATCCTGAGGGTTGTCTTTTTGTTTTGTTGATGGTTTCCTTTGCTCTGCAAAAACTTTTAAGTTAATTAGGTCCCATTTGTTTATTTTATTTTCATTGCTCTAGGAGGTGGTTGCAGAAAGATATTCCTGTGATTTATGTCAGAGAGTATTCTGCCTATGTTTTCCTCTAAGAGTTTTAAAGTGTCCAGTCTTACATTTAGGTCTTTAATCCACTTTGAGTTTCTTTTGTGTACAGTGTTAGAGAATGTTCTAACTTCATTCTTTTACATGTAGCTGTCCAGTTTTCCCAGCACCACTTATTGAAGAGGCTGTCTTTTCTCCATTGTAGATTCTTGCCTCCTTTGTCGTAGATTAATTGACCATAGGTATGTGAGTTTATTTCTGGGCTTTCTATCCTGTTGCATTTATCTATAAGTCTGTTTTTGTGCCAGTACCATGCTGTTTTGATTACTGTAGCTTTGTGGTATATAGTCTGAAGTCAGGGAGCCTGATTCCTCCAGCTCCATTTTTCTTTCTCAAGATTGCTTTGGCTATTTGGGGTCTTTTGTGTTTGTTTGCATACAAATTAAAATATTTTTTGTTCTAGTTCTGTGAAAAATGTTATTGGTAATTTAATAGAGATTGCATTGAATCTGTTGATTGCCTTGGGTAGTATAGTCATTTTGACAATATTGATTCTTGCAGTCCAAGAATGTGTAATATTTTTCCATCTATTTGTGTCATCTTTGGTTTCTTTCCAGCGTCTTATAGTTTTCAGAGTACACGTCTTTTGTCACCTTAGGTAGGTTTATTCCTAGGTATTTTATTCTTTTTGATGGGTTGGTAAATGGGATTGTTTTCTTAATTTCTCTGTCTGATCTTTCATTGTTAGTTATAGAATTGCAAGAGATTTCTGTGTATTAATTTTGTATCCTGCAACTTTACTGAATTCGTTGATAAGCTCTAGTAGTTTTCTGGTAGCATCTTTAGGATTATCTACGTATGGTTTCATGTCATCTGCAAGCAGTGACAGTTTTACTTCTTCTTTTCCAATTTGGATTCCTTTTATTTCTTTTTCTTCTCTAATTGCCATTGCTAGGACTTCCAAAACTATGTTGAATAAAAGTGGTGAGAGTGGACATCCTTGTCTTGTTTCTGATCTTAGAGGAAATGCTTTCAGCTTTTCACCATTAAGTATGGTGTTAGCTGTAGGTTTGTCATATATGGCCTTTATTATGTTGAGTTATGTTCCCTTTATGCCCACTTTCTGGAGAGTTGTTTTTTTTTTTATCATAAATCGGTGTTGAATTTTGTCAAAAGCTTTTTCTGCGTCTACCTAGATGATCATATGGTATTTGTTCTTCAGTTTGTTAATGTGGTGTATTACACTGATTGATTTGCGGATCTTGAAAAATCCTTGCATCCCTGGGATAAATCCCACTTGCTCATGGTGTATGATCCTCTTAATATATTGTTGGATTTCATTTGCTAGTATTTTGTTGAGGATTCTTGCATCTATGTTCAGCTGTGATATTGATATGTAATTTTCTTTTTTTGTGGTATCTTTGTCTGGTTTTGGTATCAGGGTGATGGTGCCTTCATAGAATGAGTTTGGGAGTGTTCCTTGCCCTGCAATTTTTTGGAGTAGTTTTAGAAGGATAGGTGTTAACTCTTTTCTAAATGTGTTATTATTATTATTTTTAATAGTGGCAGCTTATTCGAGTCTACAGGCCAACGGACATTGCCTGTGTCCAAGTAGTTCTGGCTTGATACTTAAGTAGGACTGTACTTGAACCAGTCTTACTAATAAGCTTACAATTTTCAGAGTTTTCCCCCAGCATGGAAAAGCTGTTCCTCTTGGGTAGTTTAGTAGGTGACTAAGTACTGTCTGGCTTGGAAGAGCCCAGGCCTAATCACCTTTATTAGCTCTCAATGGTAACTAACTTGATTTTTCTCTTCTACCCTTCTTAAGATCTTTAACACAGACTTTTACCTTTTTTCGTCTTCTTGTTGAATACTTGACTTGCTGTAATAAGTCAGAACAGTGATTCTCATTGAAAGAATGTAGGATTTGCTGTCAGAAGATGTGGGTTGGACTCCTGGCTCCCCACCCAGTAGTCCTGGGACTATGGTCAAGATACAAAATTTTCATGAGTCTCAGCTGCTTCCCTTGTACCTGGGAGTGTGGGAGTGTCATGAGAATTCAGTGATGGAGCTATGTGAAGGGCACTGCCAAGGTTTGAAGGGTGATAATTATTGCCCCCCTACTCACCCCAGAGTTTAGAGCCAGTTGACGAATCTAACAGAGAATTCAGACAGATGGGGGTCAGAAGATCAGCATTATTACAGAAAAAGTTGGTTGGGAAACAGGCTTAGAGGTGAGGGATAAATGGGCTTGCTCACCTCTCTTCCCCACTTGTAGGGCTGGTCAACCCCAGGAACAGGGCAGAGAAGGAAAAAGTAAGTCTGGAAGGTGATTGGCTCCAAAAGAGAGAATCCAGAAGACACCAGGCATCATGTGTTCAGTATCTTCTCCCAATCTGCCAACTAGGGAAGTCCTCTTCTTTCCCGGGAGGAGTGAGTTAGGGGATGTTGAAAGAGAGCTTGTATTAGTTTCCTAGGGCTGCCACAGCAAAGTATCTCAAACTGGGCCACTTAAACAACAGAAACTTATTGTCTCACAGTTCTGGAGGCTGAAAGTCCAAGGTCAAGTTTCCCCCTGAATGCTGTGAGGGAGAATCTGTTACATGCTTTTTCCCCCAGCTTTTGGCAGTTTGCTAGCAGTCATTGGAGTTCCTTGGCTTCTGGCATTGTCACCCTGATCTCTTCCTTCATCTTCACATGGTGTTCTCCCAGTGTGCCCGTCTATGTCCAAATTTCCCCTTTTTTATGAAGACGCTAGTCATATTGGATTGGGGGCCACCCTACTCCAGTGTGACCTTATATTAACTAATAACATCTACAGTGACCCTATTTCCAAATAAGATCACATTATGACGTTCTTGGGGGTTAGGACTTTGACATAGGAATTAGGGTGGGGGACATAATTCAACCTCGAACAGAGGTCTAGTTTTTTCCTTCCAGGAGAGTGGAGAAAGATTGTTTCCCTTGTGAAGCATAGTAGGTATTAGTACCCAGTAGGTGCTCAGTAGTTTTCCGTTATGGACTGAATTGTGGTTCCCCTCACCAAATTCATATGTTGAAACTCTATGCCCTCCCCCCATCCCCCCCGTGACTGCATTTGGACATAGGGCCTTTAAGAAGATAATTAAGGTTAAATGAGATCAAAAGTGTGGGTCCATAATCCAATAGGGATAACGTCCTTATAAGAAGGGGAAGAGACACCAGAGCTCCTTCTCTCTCTGTGTGTACACAGAGGAAACGCCATGTGAGGACACAGTGAGAAGGTGGCCAACTATAAGCCGGGGAAGAAAGATCTCCCCAGAAGCCAACCCTACAGGCCCCTTGATCTTGGACTTTCAGCCTCCAGAACTGTGAGACAATACATTTCTGTTGTTTAGGTCACCCAGCCTGTGGTGTTTTGTTATGGCAGCCCAAGCAGATGAAGACGTTTCCTTTTTTTCCAATGGTGACAGCTGTGTGTAGCTCCACTCACAGTAATACTGGCCATTGTTGAGGTCAGCGTTGGTGAGCCTGCCTTTACTCTGGCACAGGGCAGTGTGGTAGCTTCTGGTCTGTGTTATTTTTAGTCTTCTGTCTTCACTTAATGGATTGGATAGCTAAGGATGAGAAAGCTTAAGTAGTTGCTTGAAGCCACTTTAATAGATTAGGCAATGGAACCCCAGGGTGAATCCCAATGCACTCAGAGCTCGCTTGGGTAAATCCAGGGCAAATATATTTAATTCTTTATTTAAAAATGCAATTCATAGTGACATGTGGCTGTCATTGAGTAGCAAAGAAATGAAACAAAGTGGGTCAGTGACACACTGCACTGTTTTGTGGTAAATATAGGTTAACTGCTTTAATGGAAAACCACAATCTAGGGGAAAGTGGACTTGAAAAGCTTAAACTCTTGAAAAATCTCCAATTATGCAGTTATGACTGGGATAGAATAAGTGCAGCTCTTTGAGGCTAAAACCTTTCACCAGTAAACACTTTTGCTCTGCCTTGTGGTTAAAACTGTTGCTTTATTTCAAAATGTACTTATTGGGGGGTGACTGTGTGCCTGGGTTTGTGCTGAGCTTTGGGCACCGGGAGCTAGGATGCATAGGTGCTGAATCAGCTGGGAGCTTAGTGAGGCTGGCTACATGGACAGTGGCCACTCTGCATTGTAAGTGTTGCCTGAGAGGGCAGAGGGAGGTCATTACAGCATGCGGTGGGAGCATGCTGGGTGCGGGGGGTATCTCACACAGACTAAGGGCAGACCTCAGGGATGGCTTTCCTAAAAGAGGTGATGCTTGAGCTGAGTTTTGGGCAAGTTCCGGTTATTCAGGCAAAGCTGAGTAATGGTGTTTCAGGCAGAGAATAAAGTAAGTGTATCCACATAGAGATAATGGGGGGATAGCCCACTTGGAGGACTGTTTACACATAGATACTGCCGCTTCGTCTCCGTTCTCCCCTTCTTTTCCTTCTTCCTTCTATTCCATCAGTGATGTTTTTTTGGTAAAGTGACTTCAGGGGTGAATAAGAGGGCCTGATGTGTAGTGTTTGCCAATTTCCACGATGTAAATATTCCCATCATGGCTGATTCCAAGCTACCAACTGCGGCGAGCCGCTTCTGACCAGCAGAATGACGAATCACCACACGCTAGATTCTTCTCGCATCACACTTTATTGGAGTACAGCTTGGTTTCAGGCGGATGGAAGGAAGACCCCGTACGCTCGAGCCTGTCTGCTTATATAAGGGCTTAAGGACTCGTGTAAGTCCCTGATTCGTCCGTATGGTTATCGCATTTCGCAAGCCGGGCTTTGGATAGGCCACTGCTTCAAAACCTGATTAGCATATTAGGTGCATACGCCCTAGCGGCATACTTAGTGCATGCGTAATGGCTATCCGGCCGCGCCCTACAACCAACATGATGTCGATTGGCCCACAATATTTTAAAACTTTTTAACAATTGGTCATAAGCCTGTACAATCCCACTCAGTAGACCACTGCTTCCCATCCATCCATCATCTATCCATTCATCATCCATCTATCATCCACCCATCTATCCATTCATCATCCATCGATCATCCATCCACCTATCCATCTATTATCCATCCACCTATTCATTTATTCATCCATCCATCTTCCCTTATCCATCCATCCATTCATCATCCATCTATTATCCATGCATCCACCTATCCATCCATCCATCTATCCATTATTCATCCACCTGTCCATCCATCCATCTATCCATCTGTTATCCATCCAACTATCCATCCATCCATCTATCCATCTAACATCCATCCATCCACCCACCCACCTATCCATCCATCCATCTGTCCCTCCGTCTTTCTTCCATCTATCCATCCATCCATCCGTTCATCCGTCTGTCCACAAACATAGTTTAACCAAACAGAATCATAGGAATAAGTCATATTAAAGATTTTAGAGTTCCCTTCGTTAAGTCTTCTCATTTTATAGATAAGAAAACTGACATCTAGAGAGAGGAACTGACATTCTTCAAGTCTGTTTGTAGAGCTGAGGTTAAGACTGTTGGCTTCAGAATTTAAGTCTGCAGCTGTCTCCCTTAAGTAAAGAAAATACAACTTGAAATGTGACTTGGTAATTGCCGAGTTGGGGCAATGTGGAATTCACGTAGCACACACCACAGTTCTGTCAGTCTCTGCTTTTCTGTGACAGTCCTAACGCTCATGAAAGTGTTTTTGTTGTTCCTTAATAGTCGCTGGCTCCCAGCAGGCTCCAAATTTCCTTCGCAGGGGGTTCAAAATGTCCCTGTTGAAATAATATTCTTCTCCCATTTTGTAGCACTGGGCTTCAGAATTTAATTTAGCAGTTGACTCTTGATATCAGTCTTCGATGTTTCCGGATTTCATTTCTCTCTCTTTCTCTTTTTTTGTGGTATAGATGTCTCTCCTTTGAGACTCCAACTCAAGGTACCCATTTCTGGTGTGAACCAGCTGCTTCTTGGGAACCCCGTTTGTGTTGGGCTGAATTTCCTGGGAAATATCTACTGATTTGAAAAAAATTTCTTTCCTTATTCCTGGGCTTCTAGAAGTATGTCTTGGAGCTTTTGGGAGATGAATGAGTAATTGATACTGCTTTTGATGGTCTTTATTGTTATTTATTTCTTTTTTACTGAGGTGTAGTTGATGTACAGCATTATGTAAGTTTCAGGTATACAACATAATGATTCCCAATTTTTAAAGGTTATATTCCGTTTATAGTTATTATAAAATGTTGGCTCTGTTCCTTGTTGGTCTTTAAATTGTTGTAAGGGTGACTCTTACTATATGAGAAGCTTTATTTTGAAACGGTGGACAAATGGTCTGGTGAATTGAATATTCCAGAGGACTCTATTTAAAACTAGCTTCTATGTTGTAATGTTGAGTGAAAAAAGCAAGATGCTGGGATATGCCTAGGATGCCACTTTCGTTAAAAGTAAGTAAACAAATTGGCGCTTACCTCTGGGGAGTGAAAATGAGGGTAGTAATGACTTGAAGAGAAAACTTTGCACCTTTTAACTTTATATGTTTCTGTATTGTTTATTTTTCTCTTTTTGATTATAAGCATGTAATAAAGCAAATCGAGACTAAACAGAAAGCCTGGCTATATTTTAATAGGACTCATCTGGGTATGGGCAATAACCTTTCTATTGTCGTCTTGAGATAGTTTGCCATTTACCCAATGTAAAGTTTACATGTGTCTAGTTGATAAGTTGTAACTTAGTAATTTTAGATACAATTAATGTTGGTTGCTAGAAAATCATAATGACAGACATATTCAAACTTGCTCAGTATGGGCAGAAATTTAAACTTAAACTTCACTGTGAATTCTCCCTTCACCTTATTATTATTTTTACCAATTTTTTTTTCTTTGCTGTGCCACATGGCACGTGGGATCTTATTTCCCTGACCGGGGGCTGAACCCATGTCCCCTGCATTGGAAGCGCAGAGTCTTAACCCACTGGACTGCCAGGGAAGTCCCTACCAATTTTTTCTTAATGAGGTTGATCATCTACTTGTATGCATGGCCCAAGCTGGTCATTTTTCAGGACTTCCGACAGAGATTCTAAAACTTCCTGGAGGTATTCTGCGAGCTGACTTGGGGCCATTATGTTTTCCCAGTTCTTCTTGACTGTGGTGCTCGCAGCTGCCTTGAACATGGAGAGTCACTCGATTTCACTGGCTTTCCCAGACCAGCATCGTGTTCTCTGATACCAGCCATCCTGCCTTCCCACCTCTTTCCCCTTAAATGAACTTCTTTCCTGTACTTGGCAGTTCATGTCCTCTGCCTTCATCTTTAGGGCATCCTCTGGTGTTCCTGATCTCAAATCAGGAAAAATAAGTTGAGTCCCATTCCCTGTGGCTCCAAGCATTTGAAAAGGCAGGGAATGTGTGGATTATTGTACAAGAAATAGATCAGTGTGTAATAGCCTAAAACGGAAAAAGAAACGTGACTGCTTATTCAGGCATTTGCAAAATGATGCAGGCTGCCTCTCCCAACTGTCTTCTATAAAAACAATTTCCGGAAATGTGTGGACTAGGTAAATGATATGTTACTGATACAAAGCACAACCGTGATTATACTAGCAGAAGATTATGTTTCCTCTGTTTTACAGTCTGTGTGAATTTCTTTCAAGTTATTAGGTTGAACTGTTATGAATTGCCAAATTGAGCTACCAAAAGAGCAGTTTCCTCCAATTCAACCTAAGAGAGCTTATTTGCTGAGTTTTAAGACATGGGAAATATGTGTCTGCATAAGGAAAGAACATGAGATGGACGTGCTTTAAGGAAACTGGGCATCCTTTTTTTATTTGAACCTGTCTCTAATGGTTAGTATTCACTTAGTTGACACTTTGTTGTTGCCTCACTAGCTTTCAGAAAGTATATAGAGCAAAATTGGTTGCCTAGCAACATGTTCCAGCCCAGGAGGGTTGGAGAATGGGTCAGTGATGAACAATTATGTACAATCAAGTTTAAAAATGCATGGCAGCCTGCTATATCCATGCTCTGACCACCAGGAAGCCTTGGCATTCTGTTGGCTTGGGTTTATGGCTGTTGTATGTGAATTTATTGCAGTTGTGGTCTGGATCTCATGGTTGCAATTCAGAAAAATTTTGCGCTGGACCAAAGTAGGCTTCTGGTGCCCCTCTGTACATTGGTCCGTTTTGCAGAAGCATCTGACATCCATCATTTGGTTGACTGCCTATCTGGACACTCATCCCTTTGAAAAGTGAAAAGAGAAAATGAAGAATTTGCTTAATTGTGATTGTTTTCATCTCAGCAAATTGGCCTCTATTAGTGAATCTGTAATTTGCCAAAGAACAAGTACATACAAAATGAGTGACAACGGTCCCCTTACTCAACCCAAATCATTTTTTCAAGAATCACGAATGCTGGGCAGACGTTCTCTCTGAAATGGCCCAAGCCCTTAATCGTTTCTCCTCCTTCCGTTCCAGCAAAACAGAAGACACATTTTGCATCATCCTGTCCTTACTTAATCTTTCTGTCAGCACAAGTATCAATGGTGTACATCCTGAAAGCAGCAGGGAAGCTAGGAGGCATTTTTATAACGCTGGCAAAGCTAATAAGGCACATTTCCTTGTTAAGAATCATTGAGTTTAATTGGCAAATCAATTTTTAGGCCCTTTCCATTTGTCTTTTGTTTAATCAACAAAAATAAATCGCCGTGCCAACCTTGAAAGCTCCAAGTCTGAGAACAGTGGCAAATATTTTGTTCGTCCTGCCAAAAGTGCTTTCCAACAGCAATGTCTTAATTGAAGATGATTTATATTCAGAAGCGTTTTACCATTTGTCTGAAGAAGGAAAAAGCTGCGTAAGCAAGCAGTATGCAGTCGTTTTGGGCATTGTTTTTGACATTTATCTACACTCTATCCTTCAGATGTTTATAGAAGAGCGACCTTCCCTAGCCCTTCTTGCTAATGATTCAGGCTCCATGTCCTGATGTAGCTGTCAATTAGCCCCTGTAACCTTTGGTGAGAGGTTTTTGCTGAGGAGCACTTCCAAAACCTAGGCTTTTTCCCCTTTTCTGCAGGGTTTTGCTGACCCTGAATCCTGATCTCTGGGCCTTTGGTGGAAAATGGCTGGCATCTTAGTGCTGGGCCTGGGAAAAGTGGGCTGCTGTCTTGCTTTTCTGGTAGGAAAACCTCACTAGCCATGCCGACCGTAGCGTTTTGGCTTTTTCTGCCTTCTTTGCACTCCAGGGAGAGGGGAGAGATGACAAGAAGTATCATTTATTTGATGCCTACACAGCGTGTTCTCATTTCTCATGACAGCCCTGAGAGGTGAGGGAGCTAAACCCCATGTACCTGGTGAGGAAGCTGAGGTTCAGAGAACATCAGTAACAGTTTGTACGTGGAGTGGCTGCCGTTGGCATCCTGTTCCATTTGTCTCCAGTCATCTTCCCATTTCAATGGTGTTGGGAAGTAGCAAAGAGCCCCCCTCTCCAATACCCCAGTTTCACTGAAACATGTTTCCCCTCGCAGGGCTCCTGGGGGACAGGTACCATAGCGTGATGGTGGCTGATGCTCTGCGGGCTCTTGTTGTGTGCCTGGCATGTTTCCAAGAGCTTCATGTGTACTCTTTTTTTTTTTTTTTCTTGCGGCATGCGGGCCTCTCACTGTTGTGGCCTCTCCCGTTGTGGAGCACAGGCTCCGGACGCGCAGGCTCAGCGGCCATGGCTCACGGGCCCAGCCGCTCCGCGGAATGTGAGATCCTCCCGGACCGGGACACAAACCCGCGTCCCCTGCATCGGCAGGCGGACTCCCAACCACTGCGCCACCAGGGAAGCCCCATGTGTACTCTTAATTCGTGTAAACTTCATTCTCCTCTGAGGCACGGAGTAGTTGGTGGACTGGTCCAAGGTCACATGGCTAATGGTTGGGGACCATTTGAATCCAGGTAATCTGCCTCAGCATCTGTGATCTTAGGGGTTTACCTTCCATGGCATGTACCCTTGTTTGTTTGTCCTTCCCCTTGCCTCCAAAGCAGCGGGGAAGATGACGAAGCAAGAGGAAGGGAAAATAGTACAGTTTTATGGACAGTGGAGGCCATTGATTTACTTGCCTCAATTTGGGGCTCATTCATTGATCTTCAGCTGTACTGGGATGCCCTTCCTGCTGCCATCTCTCCATTTCTCATTGGTTCTCGTGCCTCTGCGAAAGCTCCGTCTTCCACGGGGCCCTTTCAGGTTAATGGGAGGCCAGTTGTTTTCCAGGGGTCACCAGGAAACCCACAGTGTGACCTGCACATTACTCAAGGTGCAAAAAAAAGGAACCTCAATAAACCCAGAACCAAACTCAGCAACTTCTAAACAACGCCCTGTAAGTAACCAGTTCTAGGAAGCTGATGGGATGGTAAAAATCTAGCAACTACCTGAAATTCCACACATTCTTTGGGAATTTACTAGGGCCCCACTCTCAGCACCTCAGGGATCAAGTGATCCTCAGATCAAGTGAGGAACAAGGGAGAATTTTCACCTTCCCTTGGGGTGGGAAGGCCTACAGCAGGTCAGATCACTTAATAGAATGTTGAGGGTAATACCCACAGAGGACAATTTCTGATGCCACGCCCTGTTCAAAGCATTTTGCATATATGACTCATGAGCTGGATGCTGTTATTATCCCCATTTTACAGATGAGAAAATCTGCTCTGTGACACTTGCACGTATATTGTAATTTTAGGAAAGCGAAAATACAAAACACATCTCAGAATCAAGGATGTAGGTGGTATGTGGCTTGTGGGCTGGTGGTGCCAGCGTGTGTGGCCGTTCTTCAGAGCACAGCTGCCTCCTTATGAGATGGGCCTTGGCAACTAGCTGAGACGTGCAGGGCAATACCACAGCCGGCATTTATTGAGTTATTACTGTATACCAGACACTAGTCTAAGAAGTTGACATGAGTTTTTAAAATCCTCACAAAAGGATAGGTACTATGATTATGATTGTACCTGATTTATAGATGAGGAAACTGAATCAGTGGGGTAATCTAGCTTGCCCAAGGCCACCCAGGCAGTACGTGGCAGGGCCAAGTGTCCGCTAAAGCCATCTGGCTCCGGGCTCTGCCTCTGAGCTAAGGCCCCTGGTAGAGCCGGGAGAGGGACAGTGGCAGAGGGTACGGACATATACAGGCTCCGTATGGGATGGATGTTCCGGTTCCTCTCAGGTGCCCTTGCCCCGGTGGCTCGTCACTCCCTTTTGGCATCCATCCTGGTGTGGAACTGGAGGTGGATTTTTTTTTTAAATTAATTTATTTTTGGCTGCATTGGATCTTCTTTGTGGTGCATGGACTTCTCATTGCGGTGGCTTCTCTCGTTGCAGAGCATGGGCTGTACGCACGTGGGCTTCAGTAGTTGCAGCACGTGGGCTCAGTAGTTGTGGCTCGTGGGCTCTAGAGCTCAGGCTCAGGAGTTGTGGCGCACGGGCTTAGTTGCTCCGCGGCACGTGGGATCTTCCCGGACCAGGGCTTGAACCCGTGTCCCCTGCATTGGCAGGAGGATTCTTAACCACTGCGCCACCAGGGAAGGTTGATTTTATCAGTCTTTTGTAGGCTTCTGTTTGTACCTGGGATCACCTCACAGCGAAGGAATTAGAGAAGAGCTCTGAGGTGAATCCTAAAACATATCTGGAAAGGCATTTACTAGGTCTTAGAGGGCATTTTTCTCATTGACCCACAACAACAGTCCTATGAAGTTCGTACTGAATGGTAAAGGGAGAAGCTGTATGTAGCCCAGAGAGGGTGAGCCACATATTCTCGGTCACACAGCAGGTGAGGGGTGGAGCTGGGCTCAGGCCACGTACACACGTGTCTGTAGGGTAAGGGCTGACTCCACAGTGGGGATCGCCCCTGCCTCCAGGTGGGGCCCCTGCCAGCAGCTCTGGGGCATTTCCTGTTGGGTCAGCTCTGCTAGTCTGCTGCTTTCCCTCCTCCTGCTTTGCTGCCTTCCACACTCTCCCTTGCCTCCATGCTCCAAGCTCTTCAGAACAGCAGGATGAGATTCTCCTTAGCCCGGAACTGCTTTTGCTATTGCTTGTGCATCCTTGCTTGTGCATCCGAGCACCTGCTGAGCTGATGAGCTTTTGAAATGTCACTTGAGTGTTGGGAGGGAGCCGTGAGTGATGAGCCGTGAGTGCTTTGCGGGAACATACCATCGCAGCTGCCTCCCTGGGGCGGGTGGTGGTGGGCCGAGGGGAGGCCGTGGTTCCTCCTGCAGCCCGGCCCCTCAGAGAGGGCAGGAGGCTGTGTTCCTGCTCCTGCAGCTGGCACGTGGTCCCCACTGTCAGCCTGGTAGTTTTTCTTCTCCTGGGCACACGGTGACTGTTTCTGAGCTATGTTTCTCTTTTTTTAAAAAAATTTATTCATTTATTTTTGGCCATGTTGGGTCTCCGTTGCTGCGCGCGGGCTTTCTCTAGTTGTGGCGAGCGGGGGCTACTCTTCATTGTGGTGCGTGGGCTTTCTCACTGCGGTGGCTTCTCTTGTTGCGGAGCATGGGCTTTAGGCACGCAGGCTTCAAGTAGTTGTGGCACGTGGGCTCAGTAGTTGTGGCTCACGTGCTCTAGAACGCAGGCTCAGTAGCTGTGGTGCACGGGCTTAGTTGCTCCGTGGCATGTGGGATCTTCCCGGACCAAGGCTCGAACCCGTGTCCCCTACATTGGCAGGCAGATTCTTATCCACGGCACCACCAGGGAATTCCCCTGTGCTGTGTTTCTTTTACAGTGCTGGCTCTCCATTTATGGGTTAACTTTTGAGAACACAATTAAATTTTTGACCTTTTTCTTTCTGGATTTATCTTTTCAGAAAAATGCACATGTATACAAATTTCCGCATATTAATCCTGGATTTTCAGGGGAACCCTTACCCTCAGGGCCTCCTTGAACACATCTTGTTCCCCATACACATACCAGGAAATCTAGCTTAAAAATTGGGTCCCTAGGGCTTCCCTGGTGGTGCAGTGGTTGAGAGTCCGCCTGCCGATGCAGGGGACACAGGATCGTGCCCTGGTCCGGGAAGATCCCACATGCCGCGGAGCGGCTGGGCCCGTGAGCCATGGCCGCTGAGCCTGCGCGTCCGGAGCCTGTGCTCCGCAACGGGAGAGGCCACAACAGTGAGAGGCCCACGTACCAACAACAAAAAAGTTTGGATCCCCTACTAACCACCACCAATTGAGGGTAAATATGGAAAATTAAAGTTTTGACTCTCTGCCCCTCTTCTTTTTCCATTGCTGTCAGTCAGAAGCTGGGCAGGAAAGTATAAGGCACAGTCAAAGAGGTGACAGAAGAAAGTTCAATAAAGGTGTGTCATGGGGTTGAGAAACAGAAAGGGGGAGTGAGGTACACTGGGGCGATAGGAGGAAACCCCCTCTGACTTTGTCCATTCAGACTGTTATAACAGAATAAATGCTATAAATTTCTTGTAGTTCTGGAGGCTGGGAAGTCCAAGATCAAGGCACTGGGGGATTCGGTGTCTGCTTCTTGGTTTATAGATGACTGTCACATGACAGAAGGGGGGAGGGAGCTCTCTGGGGTCTCTTTCATAAGGGCGCTAATCCCACTTATGAGTTCTCCACCCTCATGACCTAATCAACTCCCAAAGGCCTCACCTCCTATTACAATCACATTGGGGATTAGGTTTCAAGGTATGAATTTTGAGGGGATATAGTCTATGGCACCCTCCAACCCCTAGAAGTAAGGATAGAGGGAGAGGATCACCTGAGAGAAACTGACCTGTGATGGAGAGACCCCCAGGTGACCCTGCAGGGAGGAAGCAGGGGGATGCATGCTCCTTCCTTCCTTCCCCTCCTCCTACTCTCCTGGCTTCTCCTGGTACCTAAGGGGCCAGAGGGCAAGGGAGCCTGGTTGATGCAGGTCATAGAGGTCAGCCTCCCAGGGCACATGTCCCAGTGATGAGAAGTAATCTAAAGGGCAACCAGAGAATATTTAGTACATCGCCCTTTAGATTCTTAAATAACTTTTATCCTGTGGATGGTACTTTTAAGAGCACAGGAAGCAGCTCTGTCATCTGTAAATGCTCTCCCTGGGTATTGGGCATCATGGGAAATTGCTTAGCTTGTGCTATGGAGGTTTTGTAATCCTGTTAGTGATTGGAAACTTCCTGTTCTTTTCGGATGGTTTTAAATCCAGTCTTTTACTTTTTTTTCTATTTTATTTGTATGCCTGTTATTATAAGGTCACTTTAAAAGGCTTCATTATACCTCATAATGATGAACCAGTCTGCTTCAGTATTACAGGGGACTGTATATAAATCTCTCATGTGGCATTGTGTTCAAAGGTAGTTTCCCCCTATCTTATGACAGCTTGATGTTTAGAAATGAGCATTTCTGGAGTTTGGAGACAGAGAAATTATGTCGGGAAGCACTTGAGAAATTAAAAAGTGTTATGCAGTGCAAGGTTTTACGTGGCAGCGGGGGTAACTGACGTCACCAAGGTTGGATCTGGGAGTTGGGGATCTGTTGCTGGCACCAGCTCATACTTGCTCTGTGACTTTGGACCCCACCTCTAGGCATTTCTATTTGTAAGGTGGAGTTAATACTACAAACAAAGACTCTCTCCTTAAGCAGACTTTAGTCGGGTTCCTCTGAGTCCTGTTTTTTCTAGATCTGGACCTTGGCTCCTGTCCTGTCTTTGGTCTGCCTAGCCCAATTTTAGCAAGGATCCTGCTAAGTCAGTTCAGAGAGAATCACCCACTCTTGATATGTGATCACCCTCGATATCTGATCACCCTAGGCTACCCTCAGCAAAAATCCCATTGCTTGTTTGTTAATAAGAATCCCCCTACCCTGCTGTCTCCTCTGAGTAATTTTCTGTCCACTGACTGCCTCACTTCGCTTGATTGCTGTAAATCCTCAGGTGTCTTTGCTATATTCGGAGTTGAGCCCCATCTCTCTCCTATTTTGCAATAGCCCTAAAAAAAGTCTTTCTTACTGTTTTAATAAGCATCAGAATAATTTTTTCTTTAACTTTACCCACCAGAAAACCTTGCAATTGTTCAGGATCCTCAAGGACCACTGATCCAACCTCACCCAATGTCGAGAGTGATATGGAGCTCACTGTGAGGTGTCTAGTACCTCAGGGCAGCAAATGAGGGCCCCATTCACTCCCTTGGGGGCTGGTTCTCATTGTAGAGAAGCTCTGTCTCTGTTTCAAGCTCAAAATCTGCCTCCACTTATACTCACTTATCTCAATTCTGCCTTTCCTCAAAACCTGTTCTTCCTTTATTTAAGTGAATAATTTAGCTTCTTAAATTGTAGCCATCTTAATGAAGGTAATTTTAAGCTGTGTCTTCTTTTTTTTTAATTTATTTACTTATTTTATATTTATTTTTGGCTGTGTTGGGTCTTTGTTGCTGCACGTAGGCTTTCTCTAGTTGCAGTGAGCGGGCTTCTCATTGCAGTGGCTTCTTGTTGTGGAGCACAGGCTCTAGGCACGCAGGCTTCAGTGGTTGTGGCACACGGGCTTCAGTAGTTGTAGCATGTGGGCTCAGTAATTGTGTGGCACATGGGCTTAGTTTTTCCGCGGCATGTGGGATCTTCCCGGACCAGAGCTCGAACCCGTGTCCCCTGCATTGGCAGGCGGATTCTTAACTACTGCACCACCAGGGAAGCCCCTAAGCTGTGTCTTTATTGCCTTTCTTGCTTTCAACAGGACTCTGAGCCTGGTTGAACCTACGTTTCCCACTCTGGGAAGATGCATAAGGGTGATGCCTTGGAGGTCTTCTCTCTGTGGACCGTGTCTTTATTTCCTGAACTCTTGGGTTGCCCTGTTCCTCTGCTTCTAATTCTAAGTCCTTTGTTTCTTTCCTCTTTTAGCTCTTGCTGATGCCTTGTTTGATACAAGTTTATAAATGATGTGCTTCTTTTCCTTTCATGAAGTAAAGTGCATGGGATTTGTGAAAGCTGTTTGCCACTTAGAAGTCTTTTTTTTTTTTTTAATTTTCAGATTGATGGCTATTTTCCAGATGTTAACATTATCAGAAGCCTGACCTCCACATGGTATGTATGCTCTGAAGGACCTTTTAGGTCCATCAAGGGTATATAAATACATTAACTTTTTTTTTTTTTTTTTTTTTTTTGCGGTACGCGGGCCTCTCACTGTTGTGGCCTCTCCCGTTGCAGAGCACAGGCTCTGGACGCGCAGGCTCAGCGGCCATGGCTCACGGACCCAGCCGCTCCGCGGCATGTGGGATCCTCCCTGGACTAGGGCACGAACCCGCGTCCCCTGCATCGGCAGGCGGACTCTCAACCACTGCGCCACCAGGGAATCCCCCTACATTAACTTTTTAATTTACTTGTTTATCATTTAGCCCTAAATCTGTCCTTGGTGTCTGTTGAGTTTCACCCCCTATTCTTTCACCTCATTCATGGGTATATTTGAAAAGCAGTGACTTCTACAGGATCAAAACAACCAAAGTTATTTTCTTGAAGAAAGAATTTTAGGATGAGGATTTAAAAAGAAAATCAGATTTACTTATAAATATTTCAATATGGCTCTGAAAAGATAGGGATTCATTTTGTTAAAACATCAACAGAATACTATTATCACACGTAAGAAATGAACAATAATTAATTTCTTAATATCACTGAATATTCATGTTCAGATTTCTTTGATTGTCTAAGAAATATTTTTTCACAGTTAGTTAAAAATACCTCAGAGTAATCAAAGGATTTAAACAAAGTCCACACATTGCATTTGGTTAATATGTCTCTTAAGTCTCTTTATTTATTTATTTATTTATTTAATAACTTTATTTTATTTTATTTCTATTTTTGGCTGCATTGGGTCTTCTTTGCTGCACGTGGGCTTTCTCTAGTTGCAGCAAGCGGGGACTACTCTTTGTTGTGGCGCACGGGCTTCTCATTGCAGTGGCTTCTCTTGTTGCAGAGCACGGGCTCTAGGCGCACAGGCTTCAGTAGTTGTGGCATGTGGGCTCAGTAGTTGTGGCTCACGGGCTCTAGAGCTCAGGCTCAGTAGTTGTGGCGCACGGGCTTAGTTGCTCCGTGGCATGTGGGATCTTCCCGGACCAGGGTTTGAACCCGTGTCTCCTGCATTGGCAGGTGGATTCTTAACCACTGAGCCACCGGGGAAGCCCCTAAGTCTCTTTTAATATGCAGGTTTCCTGTCCCTCTCTTGTTCTGTCTTTTTTTTTTTAATTAAAAAGCATTCTAAAATTTTTTTTAAATGGCATACTTTTAAACTTATTTATTTAAAAAAATCTTAAATTTAGTTTTGGCTGTGCCACAGGACATGCGGGATCTTCCCTGACGAGGGATTGAACCCGTGCCCCCTGCATTGGGAGCACAGAGTCTTAACTGCTGGACCACCAGGGAAGTCCTCTTGTTCTGTCTTGTGATATATTTGGTCAAGAAGCTGGATCTTTTGGATATTTTGAATCTCTTGGATTGGGATCTGTGTGTTTCCCCACAATGTAGATTTTGTTGCCAACATTCTGGTGTTGTCATTTAACGTGGGGTTTTTTTTTATAATAAAGGTTTAAAAAAATTTTTTTTTATTTTTGGCTGCATTGGGTCTTCGTTGCTGTGCGCGGGCTTCTCATTGCAGTGGCTCCTCTTGTTGTGGAGCACGGGCTCTAGGTGCGCGGGCTCAGTAGTTGTGGCACACGGGCCCTAGAGCATGCGGGCTTCAGTAGTTGCGGGGCGTGACCTTAGTAGTTGTGGTGCGCAGGCTCAGTAGTTGTGGCGCATGGGCTTAGCTGCTCTGCAGCATGTGGGATCTTCCTGGACCAGGGATCGAACCCATGTCCTCTGCATTGGCAGGTGGATTCTTAACCACTGCACCACCAGGGAAGTCCTAATGTGTTTCTTTGTCCCCAAAATGTCCTATAAACTAAAGTCTTGATCAGATTTAGGTTCAAATTTGGGGGCAAGAATATTTCATACATGATAGTGTAACTTCCGTCAGGTGACATATTCTGAGTGTCACCCAGTTCAGAAGACCAGCCATATGGTAAAGTAGAAGCTGTTTCTGTGAGGGAGAAACACTTGTAGCTTGAAAACAAAGGTTGCTGAGAGCTAATTCCTACTACCTCATGTATCTAGACTTGATTTTCGTCTTGGAAGAATACTCTTGGGTATGAAGGGCTATGCTCCATGTCTTGGTGGGTAGTTTCAGATCTACCAGCTCTCTTTGCTTATTCCTGCCATTTCTTACAAGAGTGTCCTAAGTGTGCTCTGCCTCACCCCTCCTAACTAGGACGCTGTGGACTAGAACTGGGGTAGGCGAATTACAGCCCACGGTTCTGTTTTTATAAATAAATTTTTATTGGAACACAGCCACGCCTGTTTTTTTACGTATTTTCGGTGGTTGCTTTAATGCTACAGTAGCAGAGTTGAGTAATGGCCTGAACAAAGCCTGAAATATTTACTATTTGGCCCTTTACAAAAAGAAAGTTTGCTGACCTCTGGGCTGGAAGGTAAGCAGAGGATGAATAAGGCTTTAGCATATGGAGCAAACAAAAATATTTTCTCATCACTGAAATGCCACTCAACCTTAGTACCTGTGAATGTGAAATTCTTTGGCTCACAAATTGTGCTTTAAATCATTAAGATAACTTTGTTTTTCTTTGTTCATTTTTCTACCCATTAGATGACATCATCCTTCTACTTGCCTGGAAATACAATTCAACATGGGTGGGTTCACATTTAATAATGGTGACATTTTACTGGGCAGATAACTGACTGTTAGTAATCTCCAGATTCAGTATTTGAGTCCTGACTTGCTATACCCTCTTCCTTAGATAGTATAAAGCTTTCTCTTCCACCAGTGTGCTGTGTGGTTTGTTTTCGCCTTTGTAGGATGAAGAATTCTCCATCCTTTCAATGAATGTCTCATGCTAAGGGTTTTCAAAATAAGTAGACTTGCATTTTTTTCTCCTAAATGGAACTCAGCTAATTTTATCGAAACCATTCCTTTTGTCTTTTGTCTATATTGTATGCTACATTATTATGGATGGCTTTGGAATTCTTCGTGTAAAAGAAAAAATTGAAATACAGTTAAAATATACAGGACTTTTTTTTTCTTAATTGCATCTTAATGTACTAAAAACTAGAGTGTAATTATTAAAAATGATAGAAGGAAAGAATTAAAACGATAAAATTGCTTAGAAAAGCTCCTGTTTCGTAATGCATTCGGAAATGATTGGTATCATAACGTGTAATTCACAATCTTTCTTTGAAGTGTGAAGCTTAAGCTTGGGTGGGCAGGGGACCTCTTAGGATGTGGTGATGTCTGAATTAGTTCCCACTAATTCAGCACTTCTGAATCTGTACACAGATTGTAGCATCTTGCTACCTGCCTTGTTGTGTTCTTTTTTGTTTTTTTTGTGATAGAGAGAGGTACTTCCTAGAGGAAGGGCTAGGACAGAGGGTCCTCTAATGTTTTACCAGACTTCTACTACTGCCCTGTTGATTAGGGAAGGGAGAAGAGAAACTCCTTAATATAGGCTGTGGCTTTAGCTCAGGCCACAGGGTAGTTTCCTGGGCAGTTGATGTAGACCAAGTAGAGGACCTTTTTGCCTAGGTGTCAGGTAAGCCTGGGGCTTATGCTTCAAACAGGCTGAGAAGCCTCTTTGGCTTATTTTCTAGCCTCATCCCCTCATCTGGCCCTGAGGATCTTATTGCTGAGATGGCTAGAGTTGATGAGTCCAAGAAGAAGGACCATCAGGAAAAAGAGGGAAAGGGATTGGACTCCCAGGCTTGGAGTCTGAGCCTCAGTTTGCCTATGGCCCGGGCATTTGTCTCCCCGAGCATTGGGAGACAAGAACACACAAGGAATCAAATAAGGAGAGAACATTCCAGGCAGACCTGAGCTTTTATTCACTACTCCTTTGGATCAAGCGTTCCTTGCCCAGGACCCACCATATCCAGGCTCCTTCTCAGAGCAGTGGTGGTGCTGGTGGTGATGGGGGTGGTGGTGGTGCTGGTGGTGGTGGTGCTGGTGATGGGTGGAGTGCCGTTCACCACAGCTGGTGCTGAATTCCTGAGCCCCAGCCTGCTGGGGGAAGTTAGCTCTGTAAAGGGGTTGAGGTCAAGACAGTCACACCAGAGCTTATCTTTTGAACGAGTTGTACTGGGGGTGGCAGGCTGGGGAGGCAGCACTGCCCAGTATACTTATTTGAAGAAGACCATTGCTGTTCAGAAATTTGGGGCCTCTTTTCTGGAAATAGCTTTTAGAGTCTGGGGTGTATTCTTTGGAATATCTTCATCAATGGCCAATTTTTCTCTTTTCGGATGGCTTTGATCTTTCAGTCAAATTCTTTTTAAAAAACTGTTTTTCTTGTTTTAATTTTTTTTTCGGTAAAATTCAAATGTCACCTTCCCAGACAAGCCTCGCTGAGAATTGAATATGAAGTAGCAGCCCCTCCACACACACACTCCCCACCCCCTCGTCACCCGCTGTGTTTGTCGCCCGTCCTTCCCAAGGTCACCAATGGCCCATGACCTCAATCAGGGGCTGCCACGGCTCTCAGAGACAAGTCTGCCACACAGGGTAAGTTCTTCAGTTGGATAGTGTCTTAAAAATAGTTTTCCAAGGTGACTACATTGAGGGAATAATTGAGATTCGGAAATATGTGTTCTGATCTATCTTGGTGACCGAGCCAAACCAAACCAAGACAGTCTCCTTATCAAATCTCATGTGTTGGCATGGTCTGCAATGTGGAGGCTCTGGTAGGGTGCAGGGTGTCTATCTAACTGTGGTTTTAGACCTTACTAGCCCCTCCTCTCTCCACCGTGCCCCCAGCACAGTTTCACTTGGGTTACAAGGAGATTCACCCCGATCAGAGACTCTCTCCCTCAGAGCTGCTGACACTTTGGGCTGGATACTTGCCTGTGGTGCAGGCTGTCCTGAGCTTTGTGGGATGTTTAGCAGCATCCTGGGCCTCTGCCCACTAGATGCCAGTACCCTGCCCCACCTGTGACAACCAAAGTGCCTCCAGACATTGCCAGATGGCCCTTGGGAAGTGGAGTAAAATTGCCCTGGTTGAGAACCACTGGTCTAGTGATACACTGTCATACCCAAGACTCTACCATTAACCTTTTACACCATCCTTTATCATTTATCCGTTAGTGTGGATCAAATTTGCTAATGTGTAAGAAAGTACTTTGAAACAATACCATGTTGTTCAAATTTGGATGATGTTGATGATGAAGTTTTGTTTCGTAACCTACATTTGTGGTTACAGTTTCTTTGTCACCATCGTCCCTAGTCTTTCCCTTTGTCATTTATGAAATATTCTCCTCCACTCCCGATCTGTTTTCCCTCACCCAACCAAGGAGGATGTCGTCCTTTGCTAATGCATTGTGTGAACTTGATACCAAAGATCACAGTCTTGGCTGGAAGAAATCTTGAAGGCTCTTTAGGCAATAAATGTCCAGTGATGTCAACGTCGCCTGAACATTAAGTGTCCCTGTCCTAGGCTTGCCACAGGCCTTGCTAACAAAAAGTTTTCAAAAAAGATGATCAGGGAAGAAATTAGTGTGGATCTTGTTTAGATGTTGATTTGAACGGACCAACTCTGTGTGTGTGTGTGTGTGTGTGTGTGTGTGTGTGTGTGTGTGTGTATGTGTGTGTGTATGTGTTGAAACAGGATTGAATAGTTGAATTGGATTATGGGTCCATGGGGATTATGTCCTCATACAACTTGCCGTAGTAAAAAGTTAAAAAGAAATGGAAAGCCAGTCAATTTCAGTAAATTATCAACTTCTTTGCAATGACACAAAATATAAATAGTGTGAGACATTTGTTAATTTGTAAATCTTACCTTAAAGAGGCTCTTCCGAGCCTAGCCAATGCTCTCCAGTTTTCCTGGCAAGGTCCCTTTGCCCTGGGTGACAGGCACATGTGGAACTCGAGCTGGAGGAAGCTTGTCCTCACCAGGTGGGCAGGGCGGCTGCCTTTCCAGTGGCCCCTGCCCCCCCTCCCCCGATCCTCACGCCAGCAGAGAGCCTGCAGTGTCCCCGGTCAGTTGTGGTGCTCCTGGGAAAGAAACACGAGGAGAGGGTCTTCCTCCCTGACTGTCCCTGTGCCTTTCTGCCCCCTCCCAGAAATGGTCTGTGGGACCAACTTATTTTTTTCCACATATATTTTATTATTTAAATATTATGTAAGTAATATATGCTCTTTGTAAAAACTATGCACAATAAAAATGAAAGTTCCTGTCCTTCTCTCTTTCCCCTCCCATTGATTTTATTGCTTTTTCCAGAAATACATAAATATTTATAATAAAGTTTTTAGGTCTTTTTTGGTTATTACCAGCATGTCAGAGTTTTATTTTCTTTCTTTAATTTTTAATGATGCAAAAAAATTTTTTAAGCAGTCACAGAAAATTGGGAGTATAGCCCCAAAGAATTTTCTTTCCTCCACCCCAACCCCCAATCAGCTTTTGCCTGTTGTTCTCATCATGTCCTTATAAGTGAAAGGATCTAGTTCGAATGAGATGTTGCATTTAGTTGTCATGTCTCTGAGTACCTGTTATGAACTATGCCTTGTTCTAAACCCTAGGAATGTATCAGCAAAAAATACACACGATAATCTGTCTTTGTGGAGCTTGCATTCTAGTAGGGGAGACAGAAAAACAATAAATGTAACAAATACTAAATCTTGTAGCATGGTATGAGATAAATGCTCCCCGACACTCGGGCCATGGACCGGTACTGGGCCCTGTTAGGAACCGGGCCACACGGCAGTGGGTGAGCGGCGGGCCAGCGAGCGAAGCTTCATCTGCCGCTCCCCATTGCTCCCCATCGCTCGCATCACCGCCTGCACCATATCCTCCCCCCACCCTCCCTGGTCTGTGGAAAAATTGTCTTCCACAAAACTGGTCCCTGGTGCCAAAAAGGTTGGCGACCGCTGCTGTAGATAAAAGCATAGCAGGGCACAAGGTCATTGGGGTGCCATTTTAAATAATTGCTCAGGACCAGCCTGATGAGAAAGGGCTTTTGGACGAACACTGAAAGGAAGTGTGGATATCAAGGAAGAATACTCGGGAAGAGATAATAAGCCAGTGCCAAGGCTTTGAGGAGGGAGTATCCCGGTGTGTGTGAGCAAGGAGGCCAGTGGGCCAAGTCTTTCAGTCCCTGTAGGCCAGTTAATTCTCCACCACCCCCTGCTTTGGGCTGATTCCTTTTTTTTTTTTTTTTGCGGTACGTGGGCCTCTCACTGTTGTGGCCTCTCCCGTTGCGGAGCACAGGCTCCGGACGCGTAGGCTCAGCGGCCATGGCTCACGGGCCCAGCCGCTCCGCGGCATGTGGGATCTTCCCGGACCAGGGCACGAACCTGTGTCCCCTGCATTGGCAGGCGGACTCTCAACCACTGCGCCACCAGGGAAGCCCCCTGATTCCTTTTTAACTCATGGAAATGTCTTCATTCTACTCCTGCTCTTTCATCTGATGACTTTTTCTCGGTTCCACCTTTTCTTATATTTCTTGACATTCCCCATTGAAGTTCTCTCTTGTCCTCATGAGTGAGATTTCGGACTATGATTTTGTTGATCCTCTTTGCCACTTGCTGTCTGACTTTGCTTTAACTTGCCCCTGGCCCATCTTCTTTCCCCCGTTGCTTGTTGCTTTGCCTTTTTCTTCGCCTTTCTTAGCACTTTTTGCCTTTGAGAACTTAACCCACCCTCCCTCCCCCACTAGTGCTTACTCTGGAGCAGGTGTTGTTCTAAGCGCTTAACAGTTAATTAATTTAATCATCAGTAGCAACCTTGGGTGATAGGTACTATTTTTTTATTCTTTTAATTTTATGAATGAGGAAATTGAAGTACAGAGAGAATATGTAATTTGGCTATGGTAACACAGCTGGGACGTGCTGGGGCTCAGCCCCAGGCCATTTGCTTCAAGCACATGGGCTCTCATCCACTGTGTGTTGGACACACGTCCACACGTGACCTCTCTACTGAGCTTCAGCCCAGTCACTCCGGTTTCTGGGGGATTCACAACAAATAACCACAAACTTAGGGTCTTACAACAACGCACGTGGACTTCCCTGGTGGCGCAGTGGTTAGGAATCCACCTGCCAATGCAGGGGACACAGGTTCGAGCCCTGGTCCGGGAAGGCTCCACGTGCCACGGAGCAACTAAGCCCACGTGCCGCATCTACTGAGCCTGCGCTCTAGAGCCCGTGAGGCACAACTACTGGTGCCCACGTGCCTAAAGCCCATGCTCCACAACAAGAGACGCCACCGCAGTGAGAAGCCTGAGCACCGCAACAAAGAGTAGCCCCCACTCTCCGCAACTAGAGAAAAGCCTGCGCGCAAAGGCCCAAAGCAGCCAAAAATAAATAAATAAAATAAATTTATTAAAATCAAAAAAACCCACATGCTTATGATCTCACAGTCCTGTGAGTCGGGAGTCTGGGTGCACTTGAGTGGGTCTTAAAAGCCTATAATCAAGGTGTTGGCCAGGCTGCATTCTCATCTGGAGGCTGGTCTGGGGAAGAAACTGCCTCCAAGCTCATTCACGTGGTACCAGAATTCATCTCCCTTCAGCTGTGGGATGGAGAGGCCTGGATTTCTACTGACTGTCAGCTGGAGGTCACTCAGCTCCCAGGGGCCACCCGTAGTTCCTGCCACACGGCCCCGTCCACAGGCAGTTCACAACCTGGCAGTTTGCTTTTCAAAGGCCCAGCATGCTAAGGTGGACTCTTACATAGTGAAATGTCATCAGTGGAGTGACATCCCATCACCTTTGCTGTATTCCATTGGTCAAAGTCAAGTCACAGGTCCCACCCTCAATCAAGGAGAGGGGCTTGTCCAAAGGTGAGGATGCTTGAGTCATCTGAGGATGTGCCCTCCATAGCATGGCTTGCTGATCTGGGAAATACACCTTGAAACCAGAATTCACTATTTTCCCTCTTCCAACTTCCTGGTACCTGTTAGTGTTATCACTAGTCTTCCAGCCACCAGATTTTCAGTGTGAGTGTTAGTATTGACACCTCTTTTTCTTTGTTGTGTTCATTTCGCTTATTTCATGTTGCACCTTTCACTTTTTAAGTCATCTCCAATTTTCTTTGAAGTGTCCTTGAAATCTGTCTTCCTAATCACTGACTTGCATCTCTATCTCTCTCTATCTCTGTCTCTACCTCTGTCTCTGTCTCTGTCTCTCTCTCTCTCTCTCACACACACACACACATACTGGTATTGCATCTCCCCTAGAGTCTGATGTTAGCCTAATTGTCCAACCTTTTCCCAGTTAGCAGGTTGCTTCGCTATTTTGTTGTCATCCTGTTGGTTCAGAGCATGTCTGTTCCTCCAGGAATGTCCTCAGCACCCCTCTTCCATTCTTTTCCAGCAGATTCCACCTCACCCCCTGCCCCCCAGCCTCGAGCCCCCTTGACCACTCCTTTCTCTGAGCCCCACTTAACGCCTGGTGCTTTCCACCCTGGCTTCATGTTGGAATCATCAAGGTCACTTGAGTTGGATTACTCAACCATGTATAGACTTGGCCAAGTTCCCTCTTCACAGAACATATATATTTTTTATTAAAGTAATGTCGGGTGAATTATCTGAATTTAAAAATGCATGAGAAAAATATGATCTATTAAATCAAGCATGCGGTCTGTTTGGCAGCCTGAATCACCCAGCCCGCCTGGCCCTTTGGCTGGCTCTGCCTGGGGTTGGGAACCCCAGATATCAGCAGGCGTGATGGATGGGCAGCGCCAGCATGCCTGTGACCCAGCTGACTGGCTGCGCCTGCTGCTGGAGGCCTGATTTATGTTCACCTCGGAGCTGCGGATCACCCCATGGTATAACACAGATGACAAGGCATGTCTTAGCTTGTGGGGCCTCAGCCCTATCCATCTTGTGTGAACTTTTTTCCCTCTTAAATTCTCAGTTTGGCTTCTTAGCTTAATTGGCTTCTGGATGGATTAGGCGCTGTTTAGTGATGTCTGAGGTCCACAAGGACTGTTTTGATGGACTCTTCAAGAGGGAAAAGCTGATCGTCTCCCTCTTGGCCCCTCTGTGGGTCAACACTCTTCTTTACTGGGTCTGTTGGTTGCATGCCGTGTGCTCTGCGCTTTCCTAAATCCTGGGAAGCAAGATGGGTGGGAAGCAGGGCACCCATGAGAAAAAGCAGCCCTTCTTAACAGCAGAACTAGAGGAAGAAGCTGTGGTTATATAGGACCAAGGAAATATGTTGGAGAAGTATCTTGGACTTGCTTCTCTGGAATAGGAGAGAGGCTCTGTTGCTTGTGATGGGGAAGGTGGGAGGGGCCCCTTTTGAAAGGAGCTGGTTTGGGAGGATTCCAGTTCTTTTGGTGGGATATAGAGTTGGCTTTATATTCTGGGAGGGAGGGAGTTGAGTCCTGCCTCTGTCTAATAACAGCCGGTGGGCGAAAGGGCAGCCGTGCTCCCCACGGGCCAGGGCGTCCTGCCTTCTATAGCTGCATCCTCCACTGGTAGCTCCTTCCACCATCCCGTAGATTCTTCAGGGAGGGAAGAGGCCGGGTGTGTGGTTGCTGCCTGATACCAGACTGGTTGCCCAACGAGAGTCCCCAGGCCCCGTGCACTTTCCTTCTTTTTTTACAGCCTGCCAGGTATTTGCTTTTCTGCCTAATCCAATTATGCCAAGGTGTGGGCATTTTTTGCTTAGTCTTGGTCAGTTGGCAGGGAACTCTCCTGGTACTTTATATAGTACATTGCCCTCATGCCAAACCCAGTCCTCCCCAAGAAAGAAAAGGGACTTTTGTTGTGACACCTGCCAAGCAGTTTTCTCTGTGGAAGTAGCTGGTATTTTTCTGTGGAAACTTTGTGGAGGGAACTAGCAGTTATTAAAAAGGAAAACAAAACAACAGCTGCTATTTTTTTCAAGCACCTACTGTGTCTGGCATTGGACTAAGTCCTTAACATCCATTGCTTCATTGACTCTCGGAACAGTCTGAATAGGTGGATGCTGTTGACGCATATGCTCTTGTAGATGGGGAAACTGAGGCTGGGAGACATCAAGTACCTTGATCTTCAGGAGTGAAAGTCAGGAGACTTAACTGGGTAGAGCTGGACTCTGACCCAAAAAACTCATGCCAAAATTTGGGTATCTGCCAGCCTGTCTTGTAGAGGTTGTCTGTGCCTTCTGATAGCCGTCACAGTTCTGAATGTGGGTTCCTGAGCCATAGGGAAGTTGTAGCCTGAGGTCACAGGTGGAGTTGAGAGTGAATGTTTGCAAAACACCTCCATAGCTGGCCGGTTATGTGTTGGGGCCAGTTATGCCTGAGGGTTGTGTTGCTTAATCTTACATGTCAACTTGACTGGGCTACCTGGTGCCCAGATATTTGGTTCAAATATTTTTCTGAGTGTTTCTCTGAGGATGTTTTTAAATCGACTGAGTAAAGCAGATTGCTCCACGTAACATGGGTCCAATCAGTTAAAGACCTAAATGGACCAAAAATCTGACCCTCTCCCCACAAAGGGGGAATTCCTCCTGCCTGACTTCACCGTCAAGCTGGGACATTAGCCTTTTCTCCTGCCTTTGGCCTTGGACGGGAGCTATACCCTCAGCTCTCTTGGGTCTTCCGCTTGCCAACTGCAGATCTTGCATTTGTCAGCTTTTGTAATTGTGTGAACCAATTCCTCATAAAGAATCTCTCTTTCTCTCTCTCTCTCTCTCTCTCCTCTCTCTCTCTCTCTCTCTATATATATATATATATATTTTTTTTTTCTTCTTCTTCTTCCTGTGTCTCTAGAAAACCCTGACTAGCACAAGCACTCATCCTGGGTCACCGCCCATCTCCATATTTCTCAGGTCAGCAGTCATCCAGCTACTGTTCCTATAGATGCTGCAGGGAAGCATCTGAGACATAGTCTTTTTACTTCCATTTGGTTTTCTTCATCTTTATCTCTGAACTCACAGCTCAATTTTGAACGCAGAGAGCTCCTTCTTACATTCTTCCTCCTTTTCCAATTATTTTTCAATGACTTTAGTAAGGAAAAATTCTTCCCCCTTTCGCTACTTTCTCCATTTTCTCTGCGTTTTTTCAATCATTTTCTCTGCTTTCCTCTACTCCCCTTGCTTTTCTTTCTTACTCTTATCCTATTTAGAATCCAAAATAGCCCGAATAATTGCGGTTCGGAAGGTTCAAGGTAGTATTGGTATCTTTAGTTTTAACATGAAATTCTTAATAATAAGCAAGACCACTGGTCTCAAGCCCACTCCAGAATTTCCAAGAATGTCTCTAGCCACCCTGTTTTCTTCTGATTAAGTCTACTTTTCTTTTTTTAAAAGATTTATTTATTTATTTATTTGTTTGGTTGCGCTGGGTCTTAGTTGTGGCAGGCAGGCCCCTAAGTTGCGGCTCACAGGCACCTTAGTTGCGGCAGGCGGGCTCCTTAGTTGTGGCATGTGAACTCTTAGTTATGGCATGCATGTGGGATCTAGTTCCCTGACCAGGGATTGAACCCCGGCTCCCTGCATTGGGAGTGTGGAGTCTTATCCACTGCACCACCAGGGAAGTCCCTAAATCTACTTTTCTTTAAGCATGAGCTTTTATGCTGAATAAATTGCTTCCTTTTGAACTTTACTGTTTTGCTTTAATTTTACAGCAAGGTTTGCAAGTTTTCTCTTTTTAGCATTTGTTCTCATTGAAGATGTGCAGCACACTGATTACATTTGGATTGAAAAGGCCTTGTGGACTAGCTGAGGGTGCCCGGGCTGCCACCTTGGGGCCTATCATTGTAATGAGAAGTCTTCTGTGTCTCATGGCCTGATTGTGGTGAATGACTACCTCCCATTGGTATGTTGGGGATGCTCTGTATTTCTTTTCTGTTTCCTTTACTTTCTCTGCACCTTTCTCATTCATACCTCATCGTTCCCTGGTCTTCGCTCAGTGATACCCAGAAACTTGCCCTTGATTGTGCAGTCCTTGTGCACCATGAAAGCCAGTGTGTAAGCTTCCATTGGAGGCCCAGTGAGCTCTCCAAAAGTGAGCATCAGTGAATCGTACCACAGGACAGAAGGAATGGTGCATGTTGCCTCTGCCCTTGGAATGGGAGTCTGGGCCACGAGGCGTGGTATAGCCAGAATTCACATACTGATCTTCAGTAGATAACAGCACAAGAGGTTGCTTATAATTTTCAGCTGCAGAAATTTCAGCTAAAGGCAGAGTTAGTTTAAACAACACCCCATGCCCCCAAACCACCCTCCCCAAAACCCAAACCAGAAAGGCAACTAACAAAACCCCAGTCTCCCCTTCGTTTCCCTCTTGCCTGTGACTGTATTCATTTCCCTGTATCAGGGAGGGCTAACTGATAAACTCATTGGCTATATTCCAACTCAGGAGGCAATGAATGGTAGTCTTAAGTTAATTCTTGGATTTTACAAGCATTTGGGCTATCCTAGGTCTCCTATGAAGAGAACAGGCTTTTGGATGTTGCCAGGAGTTTGAGTGTCTGAGATCTTTGCCAGGTAGGCTGTGGTGGGGAAGTGTTTGTGACAATAGCCAGAATTCTAGGCAGTTGCTAAGGGTCTGAGTTTCTTTTAATTGCAAATATAGACAACTTCCAGAACGGCAAGGGGAAGCTTAACATCTCCTTGACTTGTCAGATTATTTTCCACAAAACTTGATCTTACGTGAAGGAGTATTTTGAAGCGAGCCCTGCCCCTCCTTCAGCAAAACCAAAATGTAATATAAAAAGAACTATGGTTAAAGAACATTCTAGAAGACACTTGCACTAAAGCAGAGTAAAGCTTGTCATGGCATTACAGAATGTTAAAGCCATCAGGGGCATAGTGATAAGATGAATTCAGATCTTTCATGTTACAGATTAAGAAACTGAGGCCCTAGATTAAGTGTTTTGCTCAAAGTTAATATTCACTCATCACCATAGACTATTTCTCACACGAGCCTGTGACATTTGGTGTTGCATCCCATATGCCAGGTGACATTTCCCACGGAAACGTTTATCTACTTACTGACCATAAAATTGTCTATAGCAGAAGCAGTAGTTGCGTTTGCATCCTCTTATTCTTAGAAAGTGTTGCTGACATAATTTTTTTTATTGTTACCTATTTAATGGCAGACTCCAGTTAATTCAGATATTAGATCATTATTTATCCGAGGTCCTGATAAATAGATAAATAGTCCAGCCTCTTTTTCCTCAAGCTGATAAATTTCACTTCAGTGCTTTTGGGGAATGTAAATATGAAATTAATATTGCAGCCATTAGTCATCTATTCTGAATTTTTTCCTAGCAAATTCCCAGAGCGTAAGCATGAAATTCATTAGTCCAGTCCCTTATGCTTTAAAACCGTCGTGGCATTGTAGATACTTCTGCTCCTCCTTTGAAATTTAATGCAATAAGGAATTTAGCAGAAACCTGCCTTTATTAATTTATTATTTGTAAGTCAGGAAGCTGTATTCCTCAGTCGCTGTTTTTCTGAGCTGGGTGACTCAGCGCCACGCTTTTCGGCGACAGGAAAGCCAGTGCAAATTCTAAACTGTAGCCTCTACTTCGAGAGTGTATGAAAGTTGTTTGATAACTGCTGTTGTCATTTCCCTGGGAGAGCTTATCTTCAGTGCTGTCCTTATAAACACAGGTCTCACTGCTGGGAGCTAAAGAGGTTCGAATTGATTTTCATGAAATTTTTCACTTAATTAAATCTCATCAATTTCTGTCCTCCCAGTGATTTTAATTTGGGACCGAGGAGGGTCCAAGGATGAACAGTTTACAGACTGTGGCTTCTCTTTGGCTGTAGGGAGGCCGCATTCTGTGAAATCCTGCTCTTATGAAATATGCTCTAAATGACTTGCAGGGGTTCTGTTGATGTTCTACGTTATGTAACTGGTCAGATTTCTGTTGCCTAGAGTGAATTCCAAATCCCAGCTTTTAGGGATTTGCAAGAGGGGTAGGGATACTGTTAGTCTGCTTGAGATTGAAGACTTGGAAGACCATAATAATTCAACGGTCATAGAAACCACGTCTATAAAAGATGATTCTTTTTGTCCCAAATAAGCATGTCAGAAATGGTACTTAAAAAGCTTGAAAGAGATTCACAACTTGGACCACAGGTATCTCAGATCTGGGGATTAAAAAAAAAAAATTATTTATTTATTCATTTGGCTGTGCCGGGTCTTAGTTGCAGCATGCAGGATCTTTGTTGCCGTTGTGGCACGTGGGATCTTTAGTTGTGGCATGTGGGATCTTTAGTTGCGCCACGCGGGATCTTTGTTGCCATTGCGGCCTGTGGGATCTAGTTCCCTGACCAGGGATCGAACCTGGGCCCCCTGCATTGGAGTGTGGAGTCTTAGCCACTGGACCACCAGGGAAGTCCCAGATCTGGGCATTTTATTCCACCGGTGGTGGTGGGATGAGTGAGATTGCTTACAAGAGGGCATTTAAATAGGGCTTGACGATCAAGTAGGGCTTCAACAAGTAGATTTGTAAGGCCAGGCAAGAAAGGCTAAAAGCAGGAGAGAGCACTGAAGGAATATTAAGTCAACTCTGCATGATTATTATTATTATTTTTTAAAGGAAACATTTGTAATCTTACTGTACAATACCTTGAAAAGTACAGTAGTTTAGTACAACAGCTGACATACAGGGGCTGGCATCGAGTGCACAGGAAGAGGGGTTACTGACTGGAGGAGGGAGAGGAGGTGGGAGATGGTAGAGCTGAAGGGTCGTCAGCAACAGGAGACGGAGGGCAAGCTGCAATTTCACTCACGCCTTGCATGATTATTTTGTTAAAACCATTTTCCAAATAACCAGGTCCTTTGTCTAAGGATCAATAGACTCTGAACCCAATTCTAAAAAGTGTTTTGGGCCGTAGGGGCATCTTTGCATCTCTAAGGTAATTGTCTTGTGGGAGAAAGTTGCCTCCCTCTCTCCCCATATTATAATGTCTGGGGATCTGGCCCTGAAATGTCTGTTCATTATTTCTTGCCCATTACTAACTAGAGGGTCTAATTATTCCCAATGACTACAGGCAGTTGGGGAATCTGACAGGCTTGGCCATGTCCCACACTGGGCTTTTTGGTAACCCATTCCTTCCCATCCTTCCTTTCCTTTGTTTTTCAGAGTTAGAGCTGTGAAATGAAAGATGAGAGTCCATGTTTTCTGTTTTTTAGGCAGGGATGCTTTCTGCTTAAATTGCTCCAAGGTCTTTAAAAGTTGCTTTCAATCCTGGATAACGTATATGTATGGAGATACATTTGAACTTGGTATTTAATTATTAGTTATTGCAACACTGGATCAAACCTGACCAATCCCTGGAGACTTCTAATCCTGTCTCTTTCAGTATTTGCCTGTATGGTCTGGTGTAGTGTATCTCTCTTCTGGCTTGTTTCCCTTCCTAAATCTTAATGAGGTTGTTAAAGTGGAGAATTCCAAGGCCCTATCTTGAAAAAGTCTCTCTCCTTGACTGAAGTTTAGACAGGCTCCTCTGGGCCCTCTTTTCAACTAGGCCTCATCCTTGGCCTCTGGTTCTGTCTTTGGCCTGCCCAGCCCAGTCTTAGCAAAGAACCCGGCTCAATTATCCCCTACCCTTGATATCTGACCACGCTTGATATCTGATCAAGTTCCTCATCCCCTACCTTTGCTGTCTAAATCTTTGGCCTGTCTTTAGCAAGAATCCTGTTAGGCAGGTTTAGCAAGAATCCCCCTACTCTTGACGTTTCCTTTTAGTGATTTTACATCCACTGTGACCCTCTCACCCTGCTCCTTGGCTATAAATCCCCACTTGAACTTGTTGTACCAGAATTGAGCCGATCTCTTTCCTCTATTGCAGTACTCTTATTACAATAGTCTTGAAGAGAGTCTTCCTTACTGTTGTAGCAAGTGTCAGAATAATTTTTTTCTTTAACAAGATTCTAGACTGTTACTTGTTATGTCTAAGGTGAGACCCTGTGTATTAGCTAGGACCCAGGCTCCTTCCATATTGTGGCTCTGCCATCTCCAGCACGTGCCTTCCATGGTCGCCATATTCCCGTGAGTCAAGTCATGGAAGGGGAAAGAGCCTGAAGGCTTGTATGAGGGAGGGCACATCTCTTCCACTCACATTCCATTGGCTAGAATCAAGTCATATGGTCACATTTCTCTTCAAGGGAGGCTGGGCAATGTAGGCCAGAGGAAAAGGGAATGAATTTATGGAACACCAACCCATGTATCTGCATTTTAAACAAGTATCACATGTAATTCTGATGTAGGGGAATACTTGGACCATGCTTTAAGAAATGCTGTACATAATTATTGCCAAATATTTTCCAGTCCTGCTATTCCATGATTCTATTGTGCTGTGACTTTTTATGTGGGAAAAATGCAAGCAAGTCCTTCCAAAGTGAAAAGGAAAGTTGAACAATCATAATAGATTTTTCTGCCCATGCTCTAGGTTTGGAAATACATGTTGGCCTGTTCGGACCAGCTGATTAAAGGGTCAGTGTTACCATCTCTTCTTCCCAGTGGCCCCACGATCGTCTTGCTGTAACTCTTCTGCTTTAGGAACGCACCAGGATATTACCTTCTGGTGCCTCATTACATAATGGGGTGCTGAGGACCAGGATGGAGAGCACGGGGGATATGCTTGTTTCCCTTAACAATTAACTACATTGGGTGGTTTGTCTCTTTAAACCCATTGAAGGCATAAGGGTTTTTCTAATCTCTTCCGGTTAGAATCACTGATCTGGGACCATGAAAACTGACAGCCTCTGCTACTGACTTGGTCATTTGTGCTGTGATTTTTACAAAGACCAAAGATTTGGGTTTTTCTTATGTCAGGAATTATGCTAAAAGCAGACATGGGGGTAGCGTAATCATCAATTTTCCGTAACTCCACCAAGTTAGTGGAGTGAGAAGAAACATTTAGATCTGCATGAGATATGGTTTGAGCAAATTGCAGTTGTAAAGAGAAACTAGATTGTGAATACAGAGGCTTTGAATGAGGCTTTTTTTGGGTTTCTATTTTCTCAACACCATCAGTTGCTAAGCTACGGGCAGATATGACAGAGGCTAGTGGATACTTTCTAGATTGAATATAATACTGACACCAAACAATATCAGGGTAGAATACTTACTGTATATGGCCTTTGTTATTATCTTGTTTCCTCATCCTAACATGAGGAGGTTGTTTTACCAGATGCGGGAAACTGAGGCTGAGGTACACAGAGCTTCACCAATCGTGTGAGATTACATTGTGGGTAATGAAGACCTTGCTGATGATCAGAAGCAGAAGTAATCCATGGTTTTGTTCCTTCTCAGTCTGGTTTGTTCTGCATTAGCCATTATATTCTTGGGCAACCGGTGGATTTTGGAGACAGCCCTCTCTCTCTTTCTTTTTACACATAGATTACATGGTACAGAAGCAACTGGTTCCATTTCCTTTCATGAAAATCATGGTTTCTGGGTTAGCATTCAGCACTGCCAGCTTTATGTTAGCTCTATTTCTTACCAGCCTTTGATGGTGTACAGTGTGCTCAGATAGTGTAGGAAGCTTAAAAATATTAATGACTGGCCAACTGTAAATTCTTTTAGGGATCATTTCATAGAATGTTACCAGTCAGATGCATTTGAAAGAATAGAATGCTCTTAAGGTTTCTGTTACGCTTCTTACGGAGTCAAGGGAAGATGGTATTGGGTCGCTTTGCAGCCAAGTCCAGTCTTAAACACTGTGCCAACTCCTTCCTCCGGTCCAGCTGCCTCTGTTGAGTTAATGGAAATGGCAAACTGCCCTTTCCCAGTCCATGGCAGACATCACTAACTGCTGTAGTATTGTTCTGTGGATATGACGTCAGGTGAATTGACGTCCAATTGATCATAGCTAGCATATTAGTTGAAACTTAATTCTCAACTCTGGTTGACCATAAACCTGCCTTTATTATGAAATAACTAAATGATCAGTTTAGGTTAGTAGTTCTCAACGGGAGATGAAGTTGTCTTCCAGAAGACATTTGGCATTGTTTGGTGTTATTTTTAGTTGTCACAACTCTGGGGTTTGCTGCTGGCATCTAGTGGGTGGAGGCAAGGGATACTGCTAAACATCTTACAATGTGCTAAACCCCTCCACCGCTCATGACAAAGAATGACCCAGCTTCAATGCCAATAGTGCCAAGGTTATGAAACCCTGATTTGATCTTTGGAGGGTCTCTGAACAGTGAATCAGGAGTAAGAAGTAGGACATAGATGAGGACTTGGGAGAGAGAATAGGATATCTGGAAGAAAAGGAGAGAAAGCATTTATAGCTTAACACATAAGCTTAAGGTAGGTCTGTGCAAAGATCTATTAGTTCCCTTCAGTGCCCTGTTTGAGAAACACAACATAAGAGTGTCAACTCCTGGAGAAGAACACAAAATATGTATGTGTGGTTTGGTAACATGGTTACTCCTTGGACCCTTTTGTTGTCTGGTGCTTAAGGGGGTTAGTAAAGAGTAGCTGATGAGGGTAGCTGATCTGTTCATAAGTGTCTGCATCTTCACTTTCAAAAGGTTCATTTTTATTAACAAAGCAACCTGAGATCTGGACAGAGATCTGTCTACATAATGTCTATTCCAAGCTATTGGAAGCAATCTACCTGTCCAAAACCAAAGACATGGTTAAATGACAGCATATCCATGTAACATAATTTGAATATTTTTTAAATGACATGAGGACATTTTTAGGACATGTTATGTAAAATAAATTAGATAAATAACTGTATATATGATATGATCTTAACTTGGCTATATTTACACTAAAAATTGACTAGAAGGCTTAGAGTTTCAACAGTGAAGGAATGTTTTCTTTATACTTTGATGTATTTTCCAAATTTTCTTTAGTGAAGACAGGTTTCTATTGAGATGAGAAAAATGTAAATATTTTAGAGTTAGCTACGAGTGATGAAGTTTCTATGTTTAAAAGAAATGAAGGGGACTTCCCTGGTGGCACAGTGGATAAGACTCCGTGCTCCCAGTGCAGGGGGCCTGGGTTTGATCCCTGGTTAAGGAACTGGATCCCACATGCATGCCGCAACTAAGAGTTCACATGCCACAACTAAGGAGCCCGTGTGCCGCAACTAAGGAGCCGGTGAGCCACAACTAAGACCTGGCGCAGCCAAATAAATAAATATTTTTTAAAAAATAAAAGAAATGAATTCATCATTTGAGACAAAGGTCATTTATCAAGTGGCTGCTATCTGCCAGAGGTGGTGCTAGACACATCAGAGGCCAGTAAATGGATACCTTCCACCCTAGTGGAGTATAGGTTCTGATGTAGGGATGGGAATAGAGTTCTGTAGCACAACAGTGGGCAGAATAGATATGAAGGAAGGCTTCACTGAGGAGGTGGCATGTGAGAAGGATCTTGATGGCAGCATAGGAGTTTATGAGGTAAAGAAGGGCTGAGAAACACCAGACTAGTTTTAAAATTGCTTCCTTTTTTAAATTTTTTATTGGAGTATAGTTGATTTATAATGTATTAGTTTCTGCTCTACAGCAAAGTGAATCAGTTATACATATACATATATCCACTCTTTTTTAGATTCTTTTTCCATACAGGTCATTACAGAGTACTGAGTAGAGTTCCCTGTGCTATAGAGTAGGTCCTTATTAGTTATCTATTTTAATGTATAGTAGTGTGTATATGTTAATCCCAAACTCACAACTTATCTCTCCCTGCCCCCGCTTCCCCCCTGGTAAACCATAAGTTTGTTTTCTACATCTGTGACTGCATTTCTGTTCTGTACATAAATTCATTTATACCATAAAATTGCTTCCTGAACTGTGAATGGGAGTTGCTGGTCAGTTCCGTCCCGTAATCTGTAAATTGCTGTGTGAATGAAAGTTATTATTATGCTTTTTACTAAAGTCGTTATAAAAGTCATTATAATGCTGCTGGTGGCAGAAGTGTGTGACTCAGGGCTTTTTTCCCACTGGTCCTTTTTTATACAACAGTTAGATGGATCATTTTCCATGAGTTAATTACATTTTGTTTACATTGCTCCACAAGGCATTCTGTGGCCTTAGAGGCACATATCTTTAGAGTAACTTTACATTCCTAGGTCCAAAAAAGAAGTCGTTTTAAACCTTGTTGTGTTACCTTGTGGCTTTAAACTCTAGGACTAAGAGGCTTTCAAAGGCCAACTTGAATGAAGTTGGATGTTGCTTTTAGACGTTGAGATCGTTTGAAATCTGAAATTGCCACCGTGGAATGTGGATTCCGTTGTTCCTCTACAAATAGGTTCAATATAGGCAGTGGGCCCACAAGTTCTTGATGTGAACCTTGGGGATCACTCTTAGTGAGGAAGCGAAGGATTAATCTGCTTGGTACCGAAGGACGTCTAACTGGTCTGTTTAGGTTGATCTAAACATGAATAGATTAGGAAATTGAAAAAGAGGGTAGATACATGCTGCCTGAGATTTTTAACCATAATACATTATTCATTCACTAGTTAATGAATGGAGCAGTTATTCATTGTGTGCCTACTGTGTGCCAGGCCAGAGGTCACTTATCTGGCAAACTCTACTCCCCAGAAGAATGCAGACAACCCGGGACGTCAAGCTGTTAACCCAGGTGCCACAGCAGTCCCCGTACCAGTGCTGCTGGCTTCATCCTGGAAGGTCACTGTGGGTCTGGGACAGAGCTTGCCTCTTTCTCTCCCCAGGTGCTGTGGAGTTTGGGAATCAGAAGAATGGAAGGGGTGGTAACAATCTGTTAGGAAGAGAGGAAATCCAGAGTCCTTATAAGAGAACGCCTGAATTTAAAGACTTCAGAAGTGTTGAGAAGAAATCTTTCCAGCTCCTAACCGTGTTCTTCACAATCTTCACAACATAATTATAGATGACCATTTGTCATCAAGGAAACAAATGGTTCTGCGTTCAGTAATGTCTTTGCCGTGGTTGTTTCAAATGGCAGATTGGCATGTAATCTATTTCAGCTCCTCTCCTCCACTCTGGAAGACCTCGGGGCTCCTCCTGGCTTCCCTCTCCTGGGAGTCACAGTGTTCAACTCCTTTATTTCCAAGTCTGTTAGGGGTCAGTGTCCTGTGCTCCTGCTGTCCATGGTCTGAGAACCATTGTTTCATATATTTTGTCCATTTATAAAAAATGGTAAGATAGAGTTCTCTTATGATTCTGCAGTCCCACTCCTGGGCATTTATCTGGAGAAAACTATCATTCGAAAAGATACATGCACCCCAATGTTCATAGCAGCACATTTATAATAGCCAAGACATGGAAGCAACCTAAGTGTTCATCGACAGATGAATGGATAAAGAAGATGTGGTATATATACAATGGAATATTACTCAGCCATAAAAAAGAATGAAATAATGCCATTTGCAGCAACGTGGATGGACCTAGAGATTGTCATACTGAGTGAAGTAACCCACACAAAGACAGATATCATAGGATATTGCTTATATGTGGAATCTAAAAAAAAAGATACAAATGAACTTATTTGCAAAACAGAAATAGACTTAACAGACATAGAAAACAAATTTATGGTTATCAAAGCGGAAAGGCAGGGGGGGAGTGATAAATTAGGAGGTTGGGATGAACATATACACACTACTATATATAAAATAGATAACCAACAAGGACCTACTGTATAGCACAGGGAGCTATACTCAGTATTTTCTAATAACCTATAAGGGAAAAGAATCTGAAAAAATATATGTATAACTGAATCACTGTGCTGTACACCTGAAACTAACATGACATTGTAAATCAACTATATTTCAATTAAAAAAAATTGTTTCAGTTGGGTGTATAGATCTAGCCCCTGTTATTTCATCTTGGCAAGAGGTAGAAGTTGTGTAATATATTTAACAATGTTTTCTTTCTCTTTCAAAATGGATTTTAAGAAACTGAAAAAAATAATGTGACCGTTTAAAAATATTAAGCTTCAGGCTTCCCTGGTGGCGCAGTGGTTGAGAGTCCGCCTGCCGATGCAGGGGACACGAGTTTGTGCCCCAGCCCCGGAAGATCCCACATGCCGCGGAGCGGCTGGGCCCGTGAGCCGTGGCCGCTGAGCCTGCGCGTCCGGAGCCTGTGCTCCGCAACGGGAGAGGCCACAACAGTGAGAGGCCCGCGTACAGGGAAAAAAAAAAAATTAAGCTTCAGTTACACAGTAAATTCACATATGTGGAGCAGCGTGTTCTCTGACAATCTTTTTTTTTTTTTTTTTTTTTTTTTTTTTGGGTACGCGGGCCTCTCACTGCTGTGGCCTCTCCCGCTGCAGAGCACAGGCTCCGGAGGCGCAGGCTCAGCGGCCATGGCTCACGGGCCCAGCCGCTCCGCGGCATGTGGGATCTTCCGGGGCTGGGGCACGAACCCGTGTCCCCTGCATCGGCAGGCGGACTCTCAACCACTGCGCCACCAGGGAAGCCCTCTGACAATCTTTGATAATTAAGTTGTTTCTGTGTATGAGATTGGAGTTACAGTAGATCAGTATATAAGCCAATTATCATCCTCATCTTAAAGCATAATTAAAATTCCTCTTCTCAGCCCTCAGGGGTACAATTCCTTTTTTTTTTTTTTTTTTTTTTTTTAATTTGCTGCCTCTTCTTCGTGTGTTTTGAGAAATTGTTCTTAAAGATAGCCTTGAGTTTCCAAAATTTGGGGGTGATTGTCATCTCTTCGGACTTAAAGTATGGACTGTCAGACATAATTGCAGTTGAAATAGATATCAAATTAGTTGATCTATTTTCAGAGGTTATCATCATCAATGACATAACTGATGTGTTTGTCTTCATTCTCTTTCTACCTGGTTTGCTCAGTCCAATCACCCGAACGTTGTCCATTTGGGATTAAAGTGCATTTCGGAAGATTTTGGCTTTTAAAGAGCATATGGTAAATTGAGCTCTTCTACAGAGGCCCTCATGATCCCAGTAACTATAAATGGCACTGCTCATCCTAGTGAAGGCTTTCTTATCTTTTAAAGGTCAGGATCAAATCTCCCAACCCTTACCTGGCTCCCTTGCTCTGAAGAGCTCTGGCTTTCAATTTCTCTGGTACTTATTACTCCAATTACTTATTTACCTGCCTTAAGTCGTTTTTGAAATGAGGTGAGCCATAGAATGGAAAGAGAATATAAAAGGCCTTTACTTCCCTCTTGGATCAAGGCATACCTACATATAAATTGTTGTTTGTTTCATGTTTCCTTTGCAGGTTCACTTGGCATTGCTCTGAGTATCAGTAACACAGAGCACATCCATCTCCCCCAGTGCCTCCTTATCATTCATTCAGCCACCAGAGTTGTTCCCCAACATGTAGGTCTGATCTTTGTCACTCCCCTTTGACAGGAGTTACTGCATACACATTACAGACCCATCTTTATGATGCGGTGTTCAAGACCCCAGATTCTCTTCCAGGTCTATCTCCATCACACGTTATGTTTCAGTTGTAGGGCTCTTGCCATTGCTGGGACATGCTGTGTATTTTACACCTCTTGTGTGTTTGCTTCCACTGTTTCCCTGCAGAATCTTTCTCCCTGTGCCTTCCCCTCCCAAATCATGCATGTTGGGACATCTTCCCAGCCTTGACATGTGGAATTGCTTCTTCTCTTGTCTGGATTCCTAGAACTTTCTCACAAACTGGCTTGATGGTGTGTCTGGGAAGGTGATCACTGTTACCAGGAAGGTAATGTATAAGCCTTGAAGGTCAGATGACCCAGGTACTGCTCCTGGGTTTAGCATTGCCAATCCACCCTATCATTGTGCGGGTAATAGAGGAGGGGCAGAATTAACACCACTGAAGGGACAATGGTCTAGGCTTTGGGAAAACGGTCTAGGCTTTTACCACTGAGAAGTTGGGAGCAGAAGAGCAGCCAGGTATTCTCTGTCCATCTCCTCCTGTTTCTGGCTTTATTTCCTGTCACCTGGAGCAACAGAGAAATTACAATGGTTATGTAAAACATGGAGAGCTTTTCACAAAGAGTGTGTGGAAAAAAGATCTTGGATTTTTGACATTTTTACCCCATACTTATTAAGGTTTCCAGATTTTACAAAGGTATAAACAAGAAAATAGTCATCAGATTCCATGCAACTGCACATCATGTTATATATTGCATGTAAGTGAGGTTAGCCATGTGTGGGCGAAAGGACTGTATTTATTTATTTTTATTGAAGTATAGTTGATGTATGTTATTATTTATATAAGTTACAGGTGTACAGTATAGCGATTCACAATTTTTAAAGGTTATACTCCACTTATAGTTATTATAAAATATTGACTGTATTCCCCATGTTGTACAATATATCCTGGTAGCTTATTTAATACTTGATAGTTTGTTCCCCTTACTCTCCTACCCCTATATTGCCCCTCTCCACTTCCCTGTCCCCACTGGTAACCACTAATTTGTTCTCTGTATCAGGATTTTCTTTTTTAAAGTAAAATAAGTAAAGATATTTCTAACTAATTCTGAACACCTGCTAAGTGCCAGGCACTGTTCTTGGGCCTTTGAGATGAAAGAATGAATAAAACATAGTCCCCACGTTTAAGGGTCTCATAGTCCTAGCTCAGCCGTTATCACACGTGGTCCCCAGACCAGCAGCAGCAGGAGCATCTGGGAAATTGTTAGAAATCTGCATTCCTGAGCCCTACCCCAGATCTACTGATTCGGACACTCCGGGGGGGTGGCCTAGTAATGTGAATTTTCACAAGCCCTCCAGCTGGGGAGAGACTCAACACAGTCTGGTTGTAGGTGCTGAACACATGTTGAGTTTATCAGGGAGTAATTGGATAGATGTAGTTGATGCCTTTGGAGAGTCAGGTAGGTCTTCAGACGAATGAAGTTCAAGTTAAATCTTAACTGGTGAGTGGTTGTTCTTCAGACGAATAAGGGCGAGAAGGAGAGTATTTCAAGTCAAGAGAACCACATGCAAAAGTACAGAACAATCGGACTTCCCTGGTGGCCCAGTGGTTAAGAATCCACCTGCCAATGCAGGGGACATGGGTTCAAGCCCTGGTCTGGGAAGATCCCACATGCCGCAGAGCAACTAAGCCCGTGCACCACAACTACTGAGCCTGGGCTCTAGAGCCTGCGCTCTAGAGCCTGCGAGCCACAGCTACTGAGCCGATGTGTCACAACTGCTGAAGCCTGCGTGCCTAGAGCCGTGCTCTTCAGCAAGGGAAGCCACTGCAATGAGAAGCCCACGCACCACAAGGAAGAGTAGCCCCTGCTTGCTGCAACTAGAGAAAAGCCCACACGCAGAAACGAAGACCCAACGCAGCCAAAAATAAATAAATAAATAAATAAATAAATAAATAAATAAATGGGGGGGGAAGAAAAGTACAGAGCAGTCAAAGGACTTGGTCGCCTCTGGGGGTCACAATTATTATTGTCATTATGTTTTTCTTATTACTATTACTCTTATATCAGGGTCATAATATGAGCTAAGTTGGCGAGATCGGTGGCCAGATCCTGCTGAGAAGTTTGGCTCTTCTCCTGGAAAATAACCGAGTGGTTTTTAGCAGTGAAGTGAAATAATATCAGGTTTGCAATTTTGTTGGACATACACAAAAAAACAGAGCGTTTTCTAAACTACAAAAGAAGTTTTTGTGATGTATTCAAAACCTAAGCTGAGATTAAAGGAGGAAAAATGTAAAGAATTCAGAACTTAATTTTTACTATTTATAATCTTAAAGAATTAAAAAAAAATAATAGACTATTTTTTTTACAGCAGTTTTAGGTTTATAGAAATATTGAACAGAGGGTACAGAGATTTCCCATGTACCCCTAGCCTCCACACATGCATACCCTCCCCCTTCATCTACATTCACAACCAGAGTGGTACATATGTTACAATTGGTGAAACTACACTGATACATCATTATCTAGTTTATGTTAGGGTTCACTCTTGGTCTTGTACATTTTACGGGTTTGGACAAATTTATAATGACTTGTATTTACCATTGTAATTAACGTACAGAATAGTTTCACTGCCCTAAAAATCCTCTGATTATCCTGCCTCCCTCCCGCAAGCTCCTGGCAACCAGTGGTTCCTTTACTATCTCCATAGTTTTGCCTTTTCCAGAATGTTGTATAGTTGGAACCATATGGTATATAACCTTCTCAGATTGGCTTCTTTGATTTAGTGATAGCATTTAAGGTTCCTCCATGTCTTTTTGTGGCTGGAGAGCTCATTTCTTTTCTTTTTGTTTTTATTTTATTTTATTATTTTTTTTGGCTGTGTTGGGTCTTAGTTGCTGCGCGCACGGGCTTTCTCTAGTTGCGGCGAGCAGGGGCTACTCCTCAGTGTAGTGCGCGGGCTTCTCATCGTGGTGTCTTCTCTTGTTGCAGAGCACGGGCTCTAGGCACGTGGGCTCAGTAGTTGTGGCATGCGGGCTCTAGAGCGCAGGCTCAGTATTTGTGGCGCATGGGCTTAGTTGTTACACAGCATGTGGGTCTTCCCGAACCAGGAATCGAACCCATGTCCCCTGCATTGGCAGGTGGATTCTTAACCAGTGTACCACCAGGAAAGTCCAGCTCATTTCTTTATAGAATAATATTCCATTGTCTGGATGTACCACAGTTTGTCCATTGCCCTACTGAAGGACATCTTGGTTGTTTCTAAGCTTTGGCAGTTATGAATAAAACTGCTATTGATATCTGAGTGCAGGTTTTTGTGTGGATGTAAGTTTTTAACTCCTTTGGGAATGCGCTTAATGGATTGTATGGTAAGAGTATGTTTAATTTTGTAAGAAACCACCAAATTGTCTCCCAAAGTGGCTGTACCATTTTGTGTTCCCACCAGCAATGAATGAGAGTTGCTGTTACTCCACATCCTTGTCAGCATTTGGTGCTGTCAGTGTTCTGGATTTTGGCCGTTCAAGTAGGTGTGTAGTGGTATCTCACTGTTGTTCTGGTTTGCATTTCTCTGATCACATCTGACGTGGAGCATCTCTTCATACCCTGACTTTCCATCCGCGTATCTTCTTTGGTGAGGTGTCTTTGGCCCTTTTTTTTTTTTTTTTTTTGCGGTACGCGGGCCTCTCACTGTTGTGGCCTCTCCCGTTGCGGAGCACAGGCTCCAGATGCACAGGCTCAGCGGCCATGGCTCACGGGCCCAGCCACTCCGCGGCACGTGGGATCCTCCCGGACCGGGGCACAAACCCGTGTACCCTGCATCGGCAGGCGGACTCTCAACCACTGCGCCACCAGGGAAGCCCTGGCCCATTTTTTAATTGGGTTGTTTGTGTTCTTATTGTTGAGTTTTAAGAGTTGTTTGTATATTTTAGATACCAGTCGTTTATCAGAAGTGTCTTTTGCAAGTGTTTTCTTCCAGTTTGTGACTTGCCTTCTCATTCTCTTGTGATTGCTTTGTGATTGTCTTTTTCAGAGGAGAAGTTTTTAATTTTAGTGAAATCCAGCTTATCAGTTATTTCTTTCATGAATCATGCTTCTGGTGTTGTATCTAAGAAATCATTGCCAGAGCCAAGGTCATCTAGGTTTTCTTCTATGGTATCTTTTATGGTTTCATGTTTTAGTTTTATAGTTTTACATTTTACATTTAGGTCTGTGATCCATTTTGAGTTGATTTTTGTAAAGGGCATAAGGTCTGTTTCTAGATTCTTCTTTTTACATGTGGATGTCCGGTTGTTCCAGCACCATTTGTTGAAAAGACTGTATTTTCTCTGTTGTATTTCCTTTTCTCCTTTGTCAAAGATCAGTTCACTCTATTTATTCAGATCTGTTTCTCGGCTCTCTGTTTTGTTCCATTGATCTATTTGTGTATTCTTTTGCCAATACCACACTGTCTTGATTACCATAACTTTGTTGAAAGTCTTGAAGTTGGGTAGTGTCAATCCTCCAACTTTGTTCTTCTTATTCAATATTACTTTGGCTATTTTGGGTCTTTAGCTTCTCCACATAGTCTTAAATAATTTTAATTCTAAAAAAAACTAGAGGGACTTCCCTGGTGGCTCAGTGGTTAAGAATCCCCTGGCAATACAGGGGACACGGGTTTGAGCCCTGGTCCGGGAAGATCCCACATGCCGCGGAGCAACTAAGCCTGTGTGCTGCAACTACTGAGCCTGAGCTTTAGAGCCCGCGAGCCACAACTACTGAGCCCGTGCGCCGCAACTACTGAAGCCCATGTGCTCTAGGGCCCACGTGCTGCAACTGAGCCCGCATGCTGCAACTACTGAAGCCCGCACACCTAGAGCCCATGCTCTGCAACAAGAGAAGCCACCCCAATGAGAAGCCCGCGCACTGCAATGAAGAGTAGCACCTGCTCGCTGCAACTAGAGAAAGCCCACACGCAACAACAGACCCAACGCAGCCAAAAATAAATAAAATTTATTAAAAAATAGAGAAAACTTATAGAAAATTAAAAAATTACAAAATACCAGAAGAAAGAAACAAAAGCTAATTTCTAGTTCAACCTAGATTGAACTGTTTACCTTTCAGTTGTACTTTGATGGAGTCTTTTTTTCTCTTTGTCCTGTGTTTATTATTTATAGTATGTGTAATAAATAAATTTAATTTCTATCTTGACATTTCTCCTCATTTAATGGGAAAAATGGTTGTGTTGCAAATGTCCTTAAATACTCTGTAAATATCTGTTTTAACAAGTGTTTAACATTCTGTGGAGTGCTATACTGAAGTTTACTTGAATCTCATTTGCATGCATTGTTTATGTATCAGTTAGGGTTTGGTGAGTATATTAGTCAGGGTTCTCCAGAGAAACAGAACAAACCAATAGAGTCTACCTCTCTCTCTCTCTCTCTCTCTCTCTCTCTGAGATATTGAGATTTATTACAGGAATTGGTTCATGCAATTATGATTGCTGAGAAGTCTCATGGTCTGCCTGCTCTTTGCAAGCTGGAGACCCAAGAAAGCCAGTTGTGTAATTGAATCAGAATCTGAAGGCCTGAGAACTAGGGCAGCTGATGGTGTAAGTCCTGGTCCCAGTATGAAGGCCTGAGAACCAGGAGTGCCAATGTCTGAGGGCAGGAGAAGATGAATGTCCTAGGCCAGAGAGAGCAAACTCACCCTTCCTCCACCATTTTGTTCTACTCAGGCCCCCGGTGAATTGGATGATATCCACCCACATTAGTGAGGGTGATCAGTTTTCACTCAGTCTACTGATACAAATGCAAATCTCATCCAGAAACACCCTTGCAGACACACCCAGAAATAATGTTTTACTAACTGTCTAGGCATCCCTTAGCCTAGTCATGTAGGCACATAAAATTAACCATCATAGTGAGGGGTGTGGAAATGGGATTTCTCATGGGAAGTTGACCCCGTGCACTTGTGGGAGCTGCAAGAAGTCTGTGGAAGGCTGCTGTCTCTGCGTTTGGCTGGACATGTCAGGAAGAACAGCCGCAGGTGGAGCGGGGAGAGCCAGGACACATGGAAGCCCAAGTCTCTCACGACCTCCCACCTTGATGATGACTCAGGGTGACTTGCAGAAGACGCCCTGCCCCTGCCTTTGGAGCTGCACATGTGTCTGGCTCAGGAGCTGAAGGGGCTGTCCCCACTGCCGCACCATAAGGAGCTCACCACCGTGATCCCATCTGCTTCTCCACTTGTGCTTTCAGATCCTGGGTGAACCAGTATCCTATCCTAAACCAGTACTGCCCAGGAGAGGGGATTCCCCCCCCCCCCCCCCCCCCCCGGTATTCATGTCTAATTTGTATTCTATTGTGACTAAATACTGCAGAGGATGTCTTTATTTCCATCTGGCACTTCTTCTAAATTTTGGATCATTTCTTGAGGATAGAGCCTCAGAAGAGGAATTTATTAGGTCAAAGAATCTAAACATTGTAAAGACTCTTACATGTTGCCAATTTACACAAAAACATTGTACCAGTGGCGCCACCAGGAGAGAGCATGAAAAATCTTCTCTTACTGCATAGTGGCTAATACTGAGCAGTGTATTCTTTCTCCTGTAACATCTTGAGGTTTTTATTTGAGTTGTTTATTTGTGTCCTTTAGGTGGAGTTTTTTTGTTTGTTTGTTTGTTTTTTTAATTAAATCAACTTGGGAACAAGTAAAGACAGGTGGAAGTTACATGCTTCGAATCTTGAGAGAATCACTTAGTAGATCTTGTGAGTAATAGGTAAACCATCCTGTCTTACTCTGGGGAGGTAGTAATTGTCACAGCAGTAAAATCAGAAGGCTAATTAGTTGACATGGATATAGGAACGGGTATTAGCAAGTGCACTGAAAGTTAGAAGTTCATTTGGTGTAAAGTTGTAAAGTTCTCTGTGGTCACATCTCAGTTTCTGGAGAGTATTTTGGGATAGTTTTTGATTGCAAGGAGCCAATTATTTGCTTTCTCTTTTTAAAAAGTTTTTTTTCCCCTCCCTAATACTTTTAATTTTAATTGGTGACCTCTAACCCTAAAACATAATCTGTCATTTTCATTTCTCTTGGCTCTTGTCTTTTCCTCTGTAACATCTGTCCTGTTGATTGCAGGCTCCAGCCCTTACTTACAAACCTCTTGTTACTATGCAGATGACTTTCCTTCCTTGTTAATTTCTACGAGGAACTGGCATGAAAACCAAAACTTCATGAAGACCAAGGTTAAGAAAACGTGTTGTCGGGCTTCCCTGGTGGCACAGTGGTTGAGAGTCTGCCTGCCGATATAGGGGACGCGGGTTCGTGCCCCGGTCCGGGAGGATCCCACATGCCGCGGAGCGGCTGGGCCCGTGAGCCATGGCCACTGAGCCTGCACGTCCGGAGCCTGTGCTCCGCAACGGGAGAGGCCACAGCAGTGAGAGGCCCGCGTACCGCAAAAAAAACAAACAAACCGTGTTGTCTATGACTCTATGTAGAGCAGAATGTTCTTTGTCTGTGTTGTGGCTTTTGCCATATGTCTTGTCAAGGGACTTGCACAAGTTTGTGAATCAGATATTAGACCACATGCCACCAACTTCTGAGTTTTAAGTCGTATTTAATATTCCCTTTAAAGAATGGACCACAGTTGGTTCCCCCAACTCCCGGCCCCCCAGAATCAAGCAGTCAACCCCGGACCCAGTTTTAATATAAATCAAACTTACATTTTCATAAACCATAAAGTTTGAATATGTATGTTTTCTAACTCAAGCTAAAAGTAGTTGAAATGTATTGGCTTGTGATGGTGTGCTTAGTTCCACTCAAGATGGAATGATTCCGTGGAGCCTCCAGCCCACAAAGATAGCTTCTCATCTGGGGAGAGGAATGTGATGTGGAGTTTCATCTCTACCCTGGCCACTCCAAGTGGCAAAGAGTGGTTCCTGGGACCAGCATCGCACCTGCATCATTTGGGAGGCTGTTAGAAATACAGGTTCTCAGGCCTCACCAGGCAAACCAGAGCCTGCATTTTCACAAGATCCCCGGTTGGTTCTATGCTCAGTTCAGTCTGAGAAGCTCTGTCCTGGAGAAAGCTGTCTGACCCGCTGCGACCCCATCACTGGCTACCTTTTGCAGCCACCCACTTGCCTTCTGGCAGGACTTTGTTCTGGGAACACTCAGACCTGTGGAGTGGCCTCTATTTTATTGATCTGTGTACTGATCAGTGCTGCTGAGATCTGTTAAAATTCTTGAAATTCCTTGGAAGCAGTCCCTTGGAGAAACTGACTCTCATTTCTCTGTCAGTGAAGTCTGACAGAGCAGAACGTGCTTCGCCTTTTTATGGGAGCGTTTCTGCTGGGTCTGGGAGGGCCACGCCTCAGAGTGTGGTTAGGGTAAGAGTTAGGACACTTGAGGTTGGACCTCTCTCTCTTTTTTTAAAAAATTATTGTGAATCGTGATAAAATACACGCACCATGAAATTCATCATTTTAACCATTTCGAAGTGTACAGGTCAGTAGTATGTTCACATTGCTGTGTAATCAATTTGTGGAACTCTTTCTATCTTGCAAAACTGAAACGGTACCCATTAAACCACAGTTCCCTATTCTTTCCTCCCCCGGGCCCTGGCAACCACCATTCTACTTTCTATTTCTAATGGATTCAATTATCCTAGGTCCCTCATATAAGTGGAATCAGACAGTATTTTGTGTCTGGCTCCTTTTGCTTAGCATAATGTCTCAAGTTTCATTCATGTTGTAGCATGTGGCAGGGATTCCTTCCTTTCTAAGGCTGAATAATACCCTCTTGGATATATATATATCATGGTTTGTTTAACCAGTCACCTGTCCGTGGATACTTGGGTTGCTTTCCATCTTTTGACTGTTGTAGATGATGCTACTGTGATTGAGTTTGGACCTTAAGCTGCTACAAACTGGATGTAAGACCTTAGACAAATCACTGAACTTCTGCATCTCAGTTTCCAGTACTTTAAAAATAAGAAATTCAGATGCTTTCAAGCATTCTCTTAAGTTCTAGTTATAGGATACTAAATAAAATAAAATCTGCACCTATTAAAAAATTATATGTCTTCTAAAGATTTCCATGGTTTCTCCTGATGATACCATTTACCCTTCTTGAGCTGACTTAATCTTGGAGTATCCTCACTGCAGAACTTGTATAACTTTTTTTTTGAACAGCTTTACTGAGATATAATTCATATACCATGTGATTCACCATGTAAAGTGTACAAGCCAGTGATTTTTAGCATATTCGCAGGGCTGTGCAATGATCACCACAGTCAATTTCAGAAGAGACCTTATACCCATCCAAAGTCACTGCCAGTTTCCCTCCAGACCTCCCCCTCACTCCACCCTAGACAATCACTAATCTACTTTCTGTCTCTATGGACTTGCCTATTGTGGATGTTTCATATAAATGGGATCATAAATTTGTGGCCTTTTGTGACTGGCTTCTTTAACTCAGCATAATGTTTGTGAGGTTCCTGTCTAACTTTCCAAGATGTCAACTGATCTCACATGTGAGGGGTTCGTTTATCACCATTTGATTGCTCCTAATGCCAAGAGCCAGATGTAGGGCTGGGGCCAAGAGATAGAGCAGTAAATTCCAGACACATCCCCTTGGCTCTAAAGAGCTCTCTGTCTTGTGGGGAAGATGGACATTAAGTGAATTTCTATCTAGATATTGATCACAAAGTGCTGATTTCTGTAATGGAGAAACTTTGGGTGCTTTGAAAGTGTATAATGGGCAGAGGTGAGGGGAGCTCTGACTTGCCACATCTTCAGGGTGCTTGCTGTCCACAGATCTCACACTGGGACATCCCTCCAATCAGTGTCTATTAAGTGACTCTGTTGGCGATGATGATGTGGTAAAAAGTGAGACCCTGTTCGTGTCCTTGAGGAGCTCACCCTGTCATAGGGCAGACAGCCCGTGCTGATGGGGGTCCCAGTCTGGACCGTGGGTACTGGAACATGGGTGGATCTCCCTGAAGCATTCAAGGGAATCTTTAGGGGGAGCGGTGATGATGCCTGATTGGGATTTTGACAGATGAATAAAATGTCTTAGGAAGCCACGATGTGTGCGGAGGGAAAGAAACTTCTGAACAGAGGTCACGAGCAAAAGTGTAAAGATACTCAGTGTGTTCATCAGGGATGGGGCATCAAGAAGCCTGTTGTGGCCACAGCCTGGGGACCAGCTACAGGATGGAGGCAGGGAGGGTTGTGAAGTATCTTAAAGCAAAGGGTGGAAGCTTTATCCTACAGATCTCAGATTTGCATCCTTTAATTCTGGGTACCCTCAGCATTCCCCTCCTAATTATGACTCACCATGAGTGGGAGTGGAGGTGGCATATCCCCTAGAGGCTTTTCTAGAGGGCACCACACTCTTCTGGAGTGAGCTGGTTCCTTCGAAGTGTCAGTGCTGAAGGCGTCAGAACTTTTTAAAGCAGTAAATGATCAGGCACTTCTTTTAGATTCACTGGGACATAGAAACATAAGAAGTTGGGAGACAGGCAGGAAGGAGTTGAATGGTGCCAGCAGCTGCAGGGTATCAAGTTTTTCTCGGCCTAAGCTTACAGGTGGAAATGGATGCTATGAGCTGCCATTTATGGATAGTACCTGTCATGCCTGGTAAATAGATGTGAGATCTTGGATCAGACCATCATAGCTTTAGGGCCTACTTCATCAAACATCACTTACCTTGATATCTAGGATCCTACAAGATGATCAAAAATGTTGTGGCATGCAAGATCCAGCCATTACCATTTCCAGGCAATCTAACCATCATGGTGTATGTGTTTTATCCGAAATAAAGTTGATTTACCATATTATATTAGTTTCAGGTATATATAGTGTTATGTTTTGATGTATTATTACCCAGGACCATTTGTAGATTCATTCCTTTACTCATCCAACACTACATTTATTATATGCCGCTAGCTCTAGTTTGTGTGCATTCAAAGACAGATGCATCCCCACCCTGGAGTACTCTACACGGTAATCAGGGAAGTAGCCCATGGTTGCAGACGTAGAGTTCATATTGTCAGCAGGCCTCCCCAGCATGCAGTTGCATTGGCATTGGTAATTAACGTTGTCATCCTTGCTTTTACCTGGGCCTGTGGAACTCTTATTCACCTGTAGCATCTTTTAGAATTTCTGTGGGTTCCCCAAGGATGGCATCAAATGGACCTGAGGCTGATCACCGTTGCTCACAGCCACCAGGAGTATCTGCCTTGTCCTTCTCTTGCTGTGCCTCCGTCCGTCAGCCCCCCTGCTGTAAGAGCTGCTTGAAGGACTGTCTCGCTCAAATCTTTATGATGAGAATAGATAAGTCCTTGCCAAGGGGCATGTTGCATGCAGAGATGCTGGATAACAGCTCTCTGACATCTGAGATTTTGTCACCTGGGAACTAAAGTGTCGGATCCCTGAGACTGGCCAAGCCTCATGACACAGTTCCTTCAAGGTCTACCCTAGGGACCTCCTGGTGGTCCAGTGGTTAGACTTCACCTTCCAATGCAGGGTGTGTGTGTTTGATCCCTGGTCATGGAGCTAAGATCTCACATGCCTCATGGCCAAAAAACCAAAACATAAGAAAACCAGAAGCAATATTGTGACAAATTCAATAAAGACTTTAAAAATGGTCCATATCAAAAAAATAAATCTTTAAAAAAAAGAAAGTTTACCCTGAATAATCCTCCCATACCGCATGAGGTCCACCCCATGGTAGAGTACTAGGTACCTACTACTAGAGTACTAGGTTACTCTAGTACTCTAGTACTAGGTACTCTGCTTATTATTGTGTGTATGGGAATCTGAAATTATCTTGTTTATTGAGTAATAATGATCTTTTATTGCACTCTTACAAGTATCAACTCAGTGAATCCTGGCAACTGTGGTGGGTAGAGCTTGTCCCGGGATTTGAGGCCAGGCAGTCTGGCTCCAGAGTCCAGCTCCTAGCCACTACGTGTGTGTTTATTATGTCTTTACCTACAAGAATATCAATTCTGTGGAGCTCATCTTTCTGGGTACCAAGAACATTCGTTCTTCGTAGGCTCTCGAGAGATGGTGAATGAATGAGTGAGTGGTCAGTTCATGGTCAGGGAGACTTCTTGGAGGCAGTCAGGCCTGTGGTGATGAGTGCAGGAGTAGCCAGGCAAAGGCGGGTGCAAAGGAGGTGCAGGACATTCCTGGCAGCAGTCATGGATGGTGTGAGCTCAGGCATGAAGGGGTCATGTGCTCTGGGGTTGCTGGAGAGGGACCTGAGAGACCAGGCTGGAGAGGCACGTAGATGGGCATCTCCAAAGAGGATGTTTCTGTTCTATGTACATGTTGAATCCCCAGCAGAGTCTTTCTAAGTGTGAGCAGGAATCCAGCTTTGTCAGAACGTGAGGGTACTTGTTAAAAACATACTATCGATTACATCAGGGTCTGGGATGGGAGGGCTCAGGAGTCTGCATTCTAATGCTCTTGCCGGGTAATGCTTATGCACACAGATGCTTAGGAACCTCTGGTCTGAGAAACAAGATAACTGCTAATAAACTCTTAACGTTATTTACGTCTTTCAGCTTTTCTTCCTAACTGTCTCCCACTCCCTATACCCGTCTGAGATGGAGCTATAAAGTAATGTGTGTCTTTAGCACACTTTCCTTCTGGTAATCCTGTCTTAGTTAGCTCGAGCAGTTTTAACAATAGCATCATAGACTTAAACTACACACATTTATTTCTCATGGTTCTGAAGACTGGGAAGTCCAAGATCAAGGCACGGGTGAGAGTCATCTTCCTGGCTTGTAGAGGAACATCTGTTGTATCCTCTGACAGCAGAGAGAGAGATTCTCCCATGTCTCTTCTTAGGAGGGCACTAATTCCATTCATGAGAACTCCACCCTTATGACCTAATCACCTCCCCAAAAGGCCCACCTCCAGATAATATCACATTGGGGATTAGGGCTTCAACATATGAATTTTGGGGGGACACAAACATTCAGTCCATAGCAATCCTTCTTTGTGTGTTTATCTTCTCTTGTCTTTGGGACTTCTGCTTGTACACTGTATTAGTGTACTAGGGCTGTCCTAACAAATCACCACCAACTTGGTGGCTCACAACAGAATTTCATTCTCTCATATTTCTGGAGTCCAGAAGTCCAAAGTCTAGGTGTTGGCGAGTCATGCTTCTTCTGAAGCCTCTAGGAACGAATCCTTCCTTGCCTCTTCTTGGCTTCTGGTGGCTTCCGGAGTCTCTAGCATTCCTCGACTTGTAGCTGCACCAATCAATTTCTGCCTCTGTCTTCACATGACCTTATTCTCTGTGTGTCTCCTCTTCTTTTAATGCCACCAGTCGTTGGCTTTAGGGCTCATTCTAATCCACTGTGACCTCATCTTAACTTCATTACATCTGCAAAGACCCTACCCTGTTTCCAAATAAGATCCCTTTATGGAGTTACGTGGACAGAACCAGGTAGAGGTGAATTTTCAGGGACACCATTTAACTAACTACATAGAAATTTGAGTTCTGAAGGCAATGCTACGTTGTTGAGAAAAGATTTGAGAATAGATTTGGCTAAAACCATCACCAAAGCAGTAACAACAACAAACAAATCAGGTGGTCACTTCAATTCTAAATTGGTGCAACATTTTGGACAATCTTGCATTCTTTGCTGAGCACCTATGTTGAATTCATTTGTCTTCAGAGGCTTCAAGTTGACTTGCATACAGGATGCTGGAAAATTCTTTCACAAATATCCCTTAATGAGCCTTCTTGAAATAGTTGTTTTTCACACTCAATTCCTTGAGATTTTTGGAGCGTCCAGAGGGGTGTCGGGAAAGTGGGAGGCTCTGACCCCTAGGTCTGTCCACAGGCAGAGTGGCTGATCTCACTCGCCTGGACCATGCTTTTGGCCCCAAGGAGTTTTCTTCCTTTCAAAGCCTGTTTTCTGTACTATGATGTATTATTATGTGACAAGGTCAAGTGTATGCTTCTAATCCAGTCTGATCCATTTACCACTTTTTTCAGGGAGCTCAAACTTTCCTGATAGATATTTTTCCTAAAGTCACCCTTTTAAAAATTGCATAGTAGTTTTTCATAGGGATGTAGCAGACTTTAACTTGTTTCTTCTGGTTCAACATTTAGTTTTCCACTTCTTGATTTTCTTAGTTGTGGGGCTTATGTATAAATCTTTGCTTTTTTTTTTTTTTTTTTTTGCGGTACGCGGGCCTCTCACTGCCGTGGCCTCTCCCGTTGCGGAGCACAGGCTCCGACGCGCAGGCCCAGCGGCCATGGCCCACAGGCCCAGCCGCCCCGCGGCATGCAGGATCCTCCTGGACTGGGGCACGAACCCGTATCCCCTGCACTGGCAGGCGGACTCTCAACCACTGCGCCACCAGGGAAGCCCTGCATCTTTTATTATATCTCTAGATTAAAAATTCGAGGTACAGATTTACTGGATCCAAGGTTGTGAACTTTAAATGCGTCTAATGTATTTTACTGCTGAATTCGTGTCCAGAAGGAGTATTTTAAGTGCTGTCATATCAGTGTCTAAATGTGCTCATCTTAGCAGTTCCCTTGCAAGTACTGATGAGGTTTATCTGTTCACGAAGGGTCAAGTTCTTGGGGAAGGTGGCATTTTGCTCGAGGTGGGTCTTCTTTACTTTAAATACATGTTTAAAATGGCCCATCACTATACAAAATGTGTCACCACCCTGTTTTTATCACTTTGTTGTTCAATGATGATGCATCTCTTGCTTACTGGTACCGGTGAATCTTTTCGTTATTTTACATTGCTTCCAAGAAATAAATTTCTCATGCATTCATGGACACATGCAATAATGATCCCAAGAATAATTCCCCATGCCTGAGTGCCATCCAGGTAAGGGGTGCATTCATGAATGATCTCACTGAATTCTCATCGTAGAGAGGAGGAAGGGGAGGCCAGAGGTGTTTAGTGACTCGCCCAAGGCCTTGGACGTGGCCAGCGCTGAGCTCGTTGCAGGGTGGGAGTTCCTGGCTGGGAAGCTGTGGGATATCAGCCGTGCCTGGGGGAGACCGAGGGAGGGGCGCAGAGAGCGCTTTGCTTGCACCTTCGGCTGTGTCTCAGTGGAGGGACGGCAGGCCTGGGACACAGCTGGGCTTTAAAGCCACCGGAGTGTGTAACACTGACCCCCCCTTTCTTTTGTTTGGCGGCAGGAAAAGAAGGGCCAGTTCTGAGAGGCCTCGCCACACACCTCGCTCTGAAGGGCTGCTCTTTGAGACCGATTACTGTGCGGAGTCCTGAGCCGTCGGTGTTGGCTGGCTGCCTTTCTTCCCTGGCGGTGCGCCTGTTCTCCACGTTAACAGGGGAGCTCCCACGAGAAGGTCGGTCTTGGTTTCCTTTTCATTTGGGATGACCTCTCTAACTCCCCATGTTTAAAGCTGGACTGAGTTCATTGATCGCCTTTCTGCTGAGAGCTGCCGTGTAGAGGGCCTGAAGGGCTGCAGAAATCTCTCTTTCATCCAGAGTCACGAGCTCTCCCTTGTTAGGGCTGCCGCGGTGCTTCTGTCCAGAGCTGCTGGGGTAGGTGAGGGGAACACCCCTGGATGTTTTTAAATCCATGTTGGTAGCAGGTGCATCGACCCTAACTCAAGACAGCAGCTGTGTGGTGCATGCGTGGATTCTGTGGAGCCTTTTCCAGAATTGGCCCCTCTGCTCTTGTCTTGCCCTTCCACCATCTGTCCCCAGACAGTAGCCAGGGGGCACCTTTTAGGTCAGACACACTGCTCAAAACCTTCCTGTGCTTTTCAAACACGCTCCCCACCTGTCAGCATCAAAACCAAAGTGTTTACAGTGGTTTCAGTGTCCGGCAGGAGCTCCCCCCTCCCCCCTCTACTTTCTCCCCTTGCTTCCTCCACTCTGGCTGTGGCTCAGATATACAAGGCAGACCCCTGCCTCAAAGCCCCCGTCCTGCCTGTTCTCTCTGCCTGGAGCCCTTTTCCCCTGGTAACCACGTGGGGTGCCTGCCACACCTTCAGGTGTGGGTTCCATCGTGTCTCCTTTTCGGTGAGACTGTCATGCCAGGTCAGCATGTTGAAAACCACCATGAATGTATCCCCTGCATCCCTGACTGTGTAGTTAGAATGTGGCTGACAGTGTTTGCAGTGTCTGTGGTGCCCATGGGGACCGTAGGTGTGACCGATCTGCGAAGGTTCTGGAATGGATACTCCTGTTCTCTGCCTTCTTGATGGCAAGAGAATATCTTGCCTATTACGGCGGAATCCCTATTAGAGACCATGTGTTTCGTTCCTGTGACTTGTGGTGATTCAGCTCCAGATCAGGGTCTTTGCTTGGGTCATATTTCACGTTACTTCGATTCACTTCAGAGGCCACGACCAGGTGACCCAAAATCGTCTCCCAAGTTCTGATAGTGTCGGAAGATCCCTGTAGTTCCAGCCGTGAGACCCTCTCAGGCTAAGTCTGCTTGTAGAATTTAACTGCCTAATTAGTGAGGGATGGTGGTGAGATGCGTATTCAATAAATCCCTGCGTTTATCTTGGCTTAATGGAAAATATCTAGGCCTCGCAGAACAACAGAAGGTTAGTACTCCTTGGTTCAGATAGAATGAGAACATCTCTTTATGAATCCCAGGGGCAGGCTGATAGCTATGGAAGTCCTCACTGCTCTAAGCAGCTGTTTTCAGTGGGTCTGATCAGGTTCCAAGGTGAAGCAGAGGGTACATTTAGACTCTTCGCTCTTTCCCAGTGTTTTAGTTGCGTTTACTCATTTCCTAGTTTGGTTTGTATCTGTTGATTGTTTACTGTGTGTGAAGCAGCAGAGTTGGTGCTGGGGCTCCTGGGGGATGATGACTATCGAGTTTATAATTTGCGGAGAAGATAGACGTGATGGTCAGTCATTGTAACATAAGCCTTAATCTGTGTCAGAGTGTAAGCACAGTGGGGCAGAGGCCCTGAGCAGGGACTAAAGATCACTTTGTGGGATGCACAGCCCTTGAGGTGGATCCTGCAGGGTGAGTAGAAGGTGAGCAAGTGTTGGGGGGTGAGAGTAAGCAGGGACTAAAGATCACTTTGTGGGATGCACAGCCCTTGAGGTGGATCCTGCAGGGTGAGTAGAAGGTGAGCAAGTGTTGGGGGGTGAGGGTGTGGGGAAGGCGTGCAGGGCTGGGGGAGGGGCAGCAGGGCTCAATGGGGGAGGAAGAGAACTCATTCTGTGGTGCCGGTGGGTGGGGTTTGTGAGGGCCTGTGCAGAAGGGAAAAGAGAAAGTTCGGTGGGAGCTGTGTTGTGGAGGCCTTTTTAAAGGTAACACTGAGGAGTTTGAATTGTACCAGCAGAAAATAAAAACCCACGGAGAGTCATTCAGGAGGGGAGAATGACACCTACCATCCGTCTTTCAGAGAAATCCCTCGGGTACCATTGGGAAGGCCGGTTGGCTGGTGGAGGTGTGGATGGAGGCCTCTTAGGAGCTAAGTGAGAGATGAGCTTTACCTGGGTGGTGGCTGAGAGCCAGACACGGAAGAGATGGGTGGAAGAGACGATGTGGAGAAAGCATCTTGTTGGGTCACGGCCAGAAACAGAGGCCAGTATTCTTTCCAAATCACCCAGGAGCTTAAAAGACCCCAAATTCCCTTCCTTAGGCAGTAAAATGCAGTCACAGGGCCCTTGAAAGGAAAGCAATATCGAGAAAATGGAGGAGATGCTGAGAATGTTAAACCCGGAAGAGGCAGCGGCAGTCCCATCATCGCACCATATGATGGAGGAGAGAAAAGTCTTGGTACCAAGAAAAGCAACCCGGGAGCAGGCAAGGTGGTACATTTGAGTTGCATTGGTTTCTAGCATCAGTAATTGATCAACCCACGTCCCTGATTCCTGGATTAGAAAACGGAGGGAGAGAAGGGGCACGTGCTTCCAGTTTCTACACATGGGTGTGTGGACTTTGAGAGGATATCTTCAGTGGCTATGCTTACAGAAGGTAATTTGTTCACTAACTCAATGGGTTTGCTTAATGGTGACTTAGCTTTCGTCTCTGGGAGGAACATGTGCTTCAGTGACTGCCACGAATATTATTACTGATGTTGTTAATAAGATAATCAGTACTGGAATATTACTATAAATTCTTGCTAACTTTGCTAAAAATTCCCAGCCTCGTGTTAAGCACATTATAAAGCTATCTTAGATGGAACGGGATTCTCTTTCTTTGGGGGCCGAAGGGTAAGAAGACCTTGTAAAACTGAGGCTCTCCCATGTGTTTTGTATCAAGTGCTAATGTCATGTGAGTTTTAGTGTTACAGGTGGAGGGAGTCGCTCATTGCTGGAAGAATCACAGAGAACATTCCCCATCTGTCAGGGGCTACTCCTTTTCTCGTGGCTTCCTGCCTTCATGGACCCGTCTGACCAGCTGAGCATGTAGGGCTTTCTCCGGGCCACTTGCAGGAGGGGTCCTCAGAGAAGTTGACTCTTTCAAGTCAGGGCTTGCTTCCTCCTTTCGTGGGCGGTGCACGTCCGCCTGCACATTCCGGGACTCTCTTAGTTTGCTTGATAGATTTGTTTGGACGTGACCTTTCCCAGTTCCTCTTCCCTGGGTTTTTGCCTGCTGAGGAAATGAGCCTCAGATTCCATCCATCTGCACTGGTGGCAACAGAAGAGAGAATTTCTCTTTTCTGTGGTCCAGGTCCAACGGCGCAGACACCTGTCGTTCAGAGGCCCATACTGTTCTGGTTGGTATCCCTTCCTGCTGCAGAGACTTTTTATATCCTAGTTCTGGAAGTCATCAAGTCGGACAAGAGACAAGGAGGAGGCGGGGGAGGGTCCTCGGCTGACCTGGGATGATTTTACTGATTGCGCTCCAGACACATAGGAAGAGCTGTTTCCCCCACCTCCGTCCATCCATAATTGGTCCTGTTAGGAAATGTTTCCTGTTTGTGGTTGATTCATTCTGAGAGCTTCTCGTGTCTTTTGGGATTCTTCACTGTTAGATTTGAGAAGAAAGAGGACAACTTCTCTTTTAAGTCTGATGCAAACCATCTGAGCCAGACGTGTACATATGCGGTAGATTTATGTGTTTCTTATGGACATTCAACTGCTCCCCTGGCTGTTAAGGAAATCCATATGAGGAAGGGAGCCTGGACATTGGTATCCTCAGATTGTGTGTCCTAATGTTACAAAGCAAATGAATCCTGACCATTTTTGAGGCTTGTCAGAATTTTTTCTCTGCGGCTCTGGAATTTTCTCTCTTGTGCTTTCAGAGTGGCCAGATCTATGGGCTCCCGGGAGCTTTGCTCTGGAGAGATTGCTGATGTGGGATGAAGTACAGGGGTGAGGAACCAAATCATAACTCTTCCTTTAGGCCTTTGCCATCTGCCCAATGTCTTGTTTGCAGTCCCCATGAACTTGGAAGAATGCTCCCTGAGCACCACTCCCATCCATCCACCGGGGTCATTGTGCGGATTTCCAGATGTTGAACTTGGGCAGGTGACGTAACCCCAGCTGGTGTTGCAGGGGGACTAGCCAAGTCATGCTCATGACTTTGGGATTCAGTGTCCATCTCATTTAGAGGCAGGAACCCTGTGGAGGGAGGTGATGCCTGGTTTGACTGTTTGCATGTTCGTTGCCTGCACCTTCCCTGACACTGAGGTCTGGACCTGGTGTCAAGTATAAGCACACGTGATGAGGGGACTAGCCAGCTCTAGACAGTACATTTCATCTGCTTATTTTGAAGAAGCAGGATAATAATCCATTTTATAATATCCCTTTCTCAGGGGCACAAAGACAGGGACTTGATGCAAGGGAGAATAATGTAGTCTACAATGAGAAGTGCACATACATTTGATACCCAGGAGCTGGCAAACCATAGGCTGCCGGCCAAATCTGACCTGTCACCTGTTTTTTGTAAATAAAATTTATTGGAACATGGCCACGCCCATTTGTTTATTTCAGCGGCTGCTTTTGCACTTTATATGGCAGAGTTGAACGGGCCCCAAAGCTTGAAAGATTTCCTCCCCGGTTCCTTATAGAAACTTTGCTAGTGTTTGTTCTTTATCCACCCTTATCTAGACAGAGAAATTTAGGATGTCCCCCCTTATTTAAAATGTCTAGTTTTTAATATTTGCTGCTTTTTATTATTTTAAATTTAACCCACAGCTGCTCCTGTTCCTCTTCTCTTAGCTCTTGGATTATTTCAGGAGTTTCATTTTCAGTGGGATGCTGTTTCCCTCTTGAGGATATTTGGAATTATGTGCTGGGGGGAAGCTTTTAAAATCGGGAGCCAGCAATGATATTGCAGGGGCAGGGAGAGGTTTGAAATAGTCCCCAGACTGAAGGACAGCTCCATCTAAGTGTCCAGAGCACAGTCATTTTGTGAGCTACTTACCTGGTTTTGGTTTTTGTCCCTGGTTTAAAGTTTTTCAGGGGATCTTTGTAACATCTCCCAGTGATGAGATGACCTTAATGTTTTACACTCTGCTGCTTTCACACTTTTGTGTAAGTTACCACCAGACACAGGAGATCATCGAGTAACTTATCTGCCTGCCAATGACAGGGGGAACTCACTACGACTGCTGTCTCTCTCTCCGTTTCTCTTTTTCTCTCTGTCTGTCTTACATACACACATTCACGGCTGCAACCTCAGTGCTGTCTTCTGTCCACCCTAAAGACTCTGCGTCAGTCAGTTTCCAGGATAGGATGTTCCTCTCATTTCTTTGACTTGTGTAGTGCTGGAGAAAACTTGGATCTCCTATTTCTCTCATAGGAATCATCAGCCTTTGTAAATCCTGCTTTAAAAAAAAAACTTCTTAGCTCTTCACACCCCCACTAGTTGGCGCTCTTTGCTTCTGGGACCAGACATAGCTTTCAGCCAAAGGAAGCTAGCTGGGCTCCCCGACTGACGAGGGAGGCCTGGTGGGGGATAGATGTTTCCTATGGCCCAGAGACAGCAGCAAGGTTCCCAGAGAGATGGAGAGAGGGGCAGGGGTGTGATTGCAGGAAGGAGGGGGTTAGCAGTGTCCCAAGGGCATTGGGGCTCAGGGTGGGGTGTGATGGTGGCCCATGGGTGGAGGACCAATGTGCTCGGATCTGAGTAGCACGACGTCAATGCAGAGTGACAGTGGACCATGGAACCTCTGTCATTCTAGAGAGATGTGGAACCGGAGCTGGAGTAGAGGTTGCCTGCGAGAGGCAACCCGATTTTGAGACTTCCAGAGAGACCTAAGAAAGGAGAAAGTCTGAGTTTCTGCCATTTGCAAGGAGGGTGACGGACATGGACGGAGGAGCTATGTGTTTGAGACATCCGTAGGGCCACCACCCTGGTGAAGCCTGGGGGATGTTCGAGTAACACACTGACGATGGGGTTTCCGTGGCCCGAGGCAGTGGTGCTGGAAGTCTAGCGTGCATCAGAATCACCCGGAAGCCTTGTTAAACACAAGCTCGCCCCGCCCCTAGGGTTTCTGATTCAGTAGGTTTCCAGTGGGGCCTCAAAAATTTGCATTTCTAACAAATTCCCAGGAGCTGCTGCTGCTGCTGCTGTGGTTGGGGGACCACACCTGGAGAACCACTGGCCTAAGTGTAGAAGAGATAGACTGTGAAATCCGTTAGTGTCCGCAAAATGGAACTAAATTATGATTATAAGATGGAAAATAAAGCTGACTGTATCTTAAGAGCAGTCAGTAACTTGGTCCCCATCAGGTTGATCACTGTGTCAGAATTTCTAGGTTCTAGGAAGGGTTAAGCTAGTTTAGCCAAAATGCGATTGAGCAAAGAACATGCTAGCAGAGACTTTCATTAAAATCTAATTCCTCTGCATTTGGGGAATTTATTCACTATAAACAGGAAGAGCGTTTCAAAACTGAGTTTTGGCTCTTTGTAATTTTTTTTTTTTCTCTTTGTAATTTTGAATCCTTTTAGCTGACTCAGTAAAGAGAGTCCCTCATTTGAACTTTTCTTTATAAAAGAAGATAATTCGAGGGCCTCGGTGGCTCCCTTCCTTCACTGTCTGGGTTTGTCTTCTCCATATCAGGATGACCGTTTGATGTCAGTGGGCCTGAATTTTCAATTGACACACTTTCATTTCTTCTTTTTTTATTTTTGATTATGACAGATACTTATATAAGATTTGTACACAAATGTAAAGCTAACTGAACTATAAACAAAAATGCTAAACAGTCAGACACATAATAAACAGTGTAGCTGTATGCTTCAAAAATATCCTGAATGTGCTAGATTGATCTGGAATAAACTCTAGGTCTTTTTTTTTTTTTTTCCTGAGCTGAAGATTATTTATTGGGAATTCAGAAAAATTGCGTCCTTCACATGACCCACAGTTACATTTCCTTTGTACTTCAATTAGGTTCACCGTGCTGCAGGTTTTCTGTATAATCTTGGAAATGCACCTAATACACATTTTCTCTCAGTACCAAATGTTAAAATCAGTTTTCAATAGAAGCAAATACTGCAGCTGAATATCACCATAAAAATATGAAATCTGGGGACTTCCCTGGTGGTCCAGTGGTAAAGAATCTGTCTTCCAGTGCAGGGGACGTGGGTTCGATCCCAGGTTGGGGAACCAAGATCCCACATGCCACCAGGCAGCTAAGCCTGCGCGCCGCAACTACAGAGCCCACGCACCTTGGAGCCCGTGTGCCACAACTAGAGAGAGAGAACCCCCGTGCCACAACTAGAGAGAAGCCCGTGTGCCGCGACGAAGAGCCCACGTGCTGCAACTAACACCGGGCACAGCCAACAATTAAAATAAATAAATAAATAAAATGTTAAAAGAAGAAAAGCCTTTGCTTTAAAAAAAATATGAAATCTAAGCCTCAAGATTACATAAAAGATTTATCAAAATTTTTAAAATTACAGTTACTAAAAATTATAATTATTTTGTTAAAGTTTGGCATACTGTAAGATAGTAATTATTTAGTGCTCTCGTCTGCTCAGTTAGCACTACTAAAATGATCCTCACTTTCAGTGGAAACTCTAGGTCTTTAAAAGAACTGATGTCTGTGCCCTAAGTTAGGATTTACTTCCTATAAGGGGAAGATACATCAAAACTGCCCCGAGCCTTTTCAATGCAAAAGTGCAGATTTCAGATCTCTTAATTCCTTCTCTGTTCACATTAGGTGGATCTGTCACTCATCGAGTCCTTATAAACCCTTATGAGAATTAATTTGAGTCAAGTGACTCACCTGAAAAGGACGGTATTGAAAACCTTAACCTTGGACTTGGAGCCTGCTTCCTGGTGGCTCGAGCCATTGACTTTCAGTTTTACCCCGGGTATCTGTTTGGTCCTGCCTCGGCACCCATGGTAGCAACAGGGCTTGGGGCTGAGTAACACTCTGGGTCCTTCCGAGCTCTATTTATTTACACATTGTTGGGATTTTGGCCAAGGCTTTTGGTCTTCTGCATGTGTGGGTCTCACCATCTGTGAACCCCATTGACGGTGTGTAAATTAATAAAGAGCTCTGTGAGTCCACTTTTGGGGTGCCAAGAAGAATCATAATAAATAATATGAAACAGCTCCAGGGATTTTAGCATATTTACAATTTTGGCTTCACACACTCAGGGATTTGGAGTCACTTTCTTTTACAAAACTGGCTTGAAAATCATGCATTGGGCTTCTTTTGTGTGATTGGCAGCATTTCAGAAACCACGAAGATCCTTGCATCTCAGAATTGTTTCGTGCGAACCCTGTCTGTATGGGTCAAAACTCTGCTCCATATAAGGCCTTCCTTTACTGGGAATCCCTCTCTCCATCCCAGGGATGTCGGTGGTGGGTGACCATGAACGTATCCTCTGTGGAAGAGGGCCAAGTAGGAAGAAGAATGGCGTGGCCAGTAGTTTCAGTGTTATTAGGGTGGCTGGTATGTTTTAATAGAATTATCTGCAGGACTTGAAAAACCTGTCTGATGGCCCAGGCTTCGTGAGAGACCGTGCACTATTTGGGGGAATTTGTTGATTTTAAGGTGAAAGGCGGACAAGGGAGGGGCAGGGCGGTACATACCACTGTGACTTTCACAAGTCTGCCCTGTTGAAGTGTATCCAAACCTTTAGATTTCTCAATCTTAGGCCTTCACCATCTGTGACTCACAGGTTCTGTGAGTGCAATACTCAGGCTAGAAGCTAAGAAAGGTGTTTCTTTGGGGTTGGGGACACCTGCATGGTCTCATCCTTCTATGTCCCCATACTTGGTAATATACAATTCTTCCAGAATACAAGCTGCACTTTCTTTTATCTTAGATTCATCAAGTTTGGGACCTAGGCGCTCAATAAAAAGTTATTGGAACAACCACAACAATAGCAGCAACAATTATAATAGTAGACAACCTTGTAAGGGTGCTTGCTCTACGGCAGGCACTGTTCTGAACCCTTGACACATATTCACTTATTGAAATACTCATGAGAATCTTGTGTGGCAGGATCCTAATCCTATCATTATCTCCGTTTTCCAGATGGAAACTGCCACAGAAAATTTAAGTAACCTGCCCAAAGTTATTTGGGTAGTAAATGGTGGTATATGCACCCAGGGAGATACTACCGGGATTTGATTCCTCCATCAGGCAATTCTTTGTTCTTAATCATTGTGCTGCTGACCCAGCACTAAAGTTCTCACAAATCTAATAGATTATAGAGATGCCTGGATTTTGTCTTGGAAACTGCTCAAGAATGCCAATATCAGAGGCTATAAAATTTTCTCGAAAGATTGTATAAGTCTTAAGCCAGGGAGCTCAATTTGTGTTACCTGACACTTTGAGCTGGGCTAGGGGTGGAGAATGAACTACATAAATAACTGCTGGGGTGCTGATCTCCAAGGGGGCTCGCATGTCTGGGTACCTTTGAGAAGAGTTTAGGATAACAGTTTCTTAGACTGCTGCTTGTGTTTTGAATTCCATTGGAGCCAGTTCTTTAGACTTTTAGAGCCAAACTGGTTGAAGTTCATTCAGGTTAAGTCTTGGGAGGAGGTGAGTTTTGTGGGTGAGAGATTCTGCTGGTTTTGCTTTTCTTAATCATCTTTAATTGTCCCTCTGATTTGTGTGTGTGTGTGTGTGTGTGTGTGTGTGTGAGAGAGAGAGAGAGAGAGAGAGAGAGAGAGAGAGAGCCAGAGAGACAGAGAGTGTTGGGGACACTGGGCTAGGGACGGGGTATTAGTTAGTGGCACAGCAAAGCCGGGAGTTCAGTAGGGAACTGGTCCATGGTGAGATTAGGCTGAGGAAGTTAACTGTCTTGGACTCCTTGCAGAGAGTGTAAACTCAGTGGAAATGCCCCCTTGCTGGCTGCCACTCCCAGGACTGGGATGATGTGTTCTCAGCATTGCATCTGCAAGTTTTGAGGCTTAATATCAAAGTATTAGAATTAGGAGGAGAAGGGAACTGCTTATATGGGCAAAGCCCTGCAAAACTAGCTATAAATGTGATAAATGGCTTTTCTTTTTAACCTATGTAGCTGTAGACTCACAAGAAGTTGAGAAATAATACAGAGTGGTTCTATGTACCCATCACCCAGTGGTGACATCTTGCTTAACTATAGTGCATTATCAAAACCAGGAAATTGGTATTGGCACAATACAATTAACAAAACTCCAGATCATACTGGGATTTCACCAGTTTTCACGTGTACTTGTTTTTTGTTGTTATTGTTGTCGGGAGTTAGTGTATATAATTTGATCAGTGTTTCTTTTTTCTTTTTTTTTTCATTTTGATACGTTTTATTTAAACTAATACAACCAAAGTATCAATATTATTATTTCAACATGTAAGCAATTATTAATGAGGTATTTTACCGTCTTTTTTTTTTGTACTGAATCTTTGATTATTTTATTTATTATTTTTTTAACATCTTTATTGGAGTATAATTGCTTTACAATGGTGTGTTAGTTTCTGCTTTATAACAAAGTGAATCAGCTATACACATACATATGTCCCCATATCTCTTCCCTCTTGTGTCTCCCTCCCTCATGATCAGTGTTGCTTGATAGGCAGGAGAACCTCTGACTAAGGCTGTAATAACTATTTTGCAGATACATGATTTTTACTTTAACGCTGTTTGCCTGAATGTTTTTAACTCAGCAAACAGTTGAATGGAATGTGAATTCCAGCAGCCGATTTATGGAATAAAAACCAAGCCATTTGGTCATTTATATTTATGGTCTTGAACTCTTTGGGGGATATTATCTTCATTTTTGTTGCCTTACAGAGGGAGGATATTTTCTAGAGATAAAGGATAATTCAAGGTCGTTGTGTAATATTAAGAACTCTTGGAGGGAATGATAAACAGATGTTGTTATCCCTGGAAGAGGAGGGGGTAGACTTTGATTAATCAGATAAAAGGTATGGACTGATGGGATGCAAAGATCATGGATGCAATTTCATGATAACTGTTAGAGTGGATTTATTTTCCAAATGACAGCCCTGGATGAGCTTGGGCTAACTGTCGGCTGTCTGGCTGAATGTGATTAATTGCTTCTGCCTCCGCGATCCCATCACGCTTTGTTGAGACTTCCAATTAGCCTCTGTCACTATCTGCCCTGGATCTGAGCTGTTTGTCGGTGGGGGGGGGGGGGGGGCGGGGGGGCTGTCTTCTCAGCTAGGCTAGGAATTCTTTGAGGGCAGGGACTGTCTAATACATGTTTTGACGTTTCTCTTCCTCCCAGGATCAAGCAGAGCACAAGGGATCTCTATTCTTCTGCCTCTAGCCATTTCCAGACTGTTCCTTATTCTAGCCTCACTTCTTTACGTATTTAAACAGGCATCTGTTTGCACGTTATGTATATTTGAAACCCATAAGGCTTAATCCTTGATAGATTATTGTGTAACTTGGGCCCATCATGAGTCAGGCTGGCTTTGATTCTATTGGAACAGCATTAATGGCTTGAGAGCCTGGTTGATTTTCTTCTTCAAAAAAGCAGTGGAAAGTTCTTGTTTATTTTTTTCGCTGTAGTATAAAGACTTTTGAAAAAGTATATTCATCTTGTATACTTAACTGTTAACACCTGGGAAAATTATTTAAAATTCTTCTGACTCACGGCTGCCTTTTGGGGTTGGTCTTTTCAGGGAGTTTGCAGTGGTCTGTGATTGCAACTTTTTCAAGGCTGTGGTGCCTTGTCTTCTTTGAGACCTAAGGAGAGTAGGGTTTTCAGTCACCTTCTCTAATAGGGTAGTAGCAGGGAGGTGAAATACTGTGTCTTGGGGATCATTTGGTTATAATGAAATGGAAAGAAGTTCTCAAATAAACTCATATAAACATGGTGTTACTGAAGAGATATGAGAGTATGCCGTGGGTAGTCAAGGAAGGTAGTAGAAAAATCAGAAAGGGATCCAGTCTCACATTTTTCAGAGACCCATGTAGTCGGTAATTTTTGCTTTTCTCTCTGAGGCTCTGCTGTTCTCTTGCCTCTACTAGCAGACTGGCTTCCTTGCTAGATCTGTTTTCTCAGGTTTACTGCTCCAAATGGCTTTGACTTGGTACAATGTTGCTCTAGTCCAGTACTACACAGGCTTTCCTTTAACATCTCAGTCTCCCAGTGTCTCAATTCCAAATTTTTAAGTGAGAGTCTGTTTGGCCCATAAGGAGTCATGTATCCATCTCTGGTCCACCCAGCTGTTGCTGGGATGCAGGGGTCATATGTGCTTTGGGTGGTCCCAGACAGGTCCAGGCAGGCTCTCAAGAAGGCGGAGTTGGTGGGAGACAATGATTGGCATGGCCGCCATATCCCAATCAAGGAACAATTCACCATTGTTCCTGTTTGGCTCTCGGTTACATTAAGAAAGTAGGGCCCATTCCTTTTTGGCCTTGTCTCAGCCTCTAACTTTTTCCAGTTGGAATTTCAGGTCTAGGCAGTAGACTGGGGAAGAGGTACAGAAGTGCTAGTTTGCCTGTAGGTAATGAAGAGTGGGTTACTAACACTAATTAAAACCAGGGGTGGTTGGATACTTGACCAGTCAGTATTTAATTTAAGAAATATTTTAATTCATGACTTTGAATGGAATGAATGCATTTGAATTTCTTTCTATATGCGGTTGTTTACTTTTTGAGTTCTTAAGTTAGACCTAAAAACAATTCATACTGATTGTTCAGAGATTCCAGTTTTATTGCCAAGAACTTCTGTTGTGTGTTGAAGTCTTTGGATGACAAGGGTGCAGTGACAGAATGGCAAGAAGGAGAAGAAGGGTGGGTAAAGATCTGAAGGCCTCATTTCCCCACAAAGTAGCTGTGTCACCTTGGTAACTTAGTTCTTTGAAGCTTATCTGTAAAATGGAGTAAGAAGAGCCTCCATCTTACAATGTTGTTCAGAGGATTTAATCAGACAATATATTGAATAATATATTATTTAATATATCATCTCATTGAATTGTATTTCATCAAATTTTATGTCATATTTACACTGAATTACATTGAATTTTGTATCATCAAATACATTATTATATTATTTGCAAGGTACTTTTTAGGCACTCAGGATATATGAGTGAAATTTGCTAAGATCTTGCCCTCCTGGAGCTTATATTTTAGTATATGCTGTCACTCCTCTGATTTATAAATCAAAAAAGAGTGGTTCCCTTACCTTTTTTCCAATTCTATAAAAAGTTAGAATTTTCTAATCCTTATAAAAGTAAGACCATGTAGCAGGCAGGTAGACTTATTTGTCTTTTGAGAGCCAGGGTATGTGAATTATATGTATGCAAGAACAGGATCAAGAGCCATTAAAAATCCATGAAATGTCCACATGCTTTGAAAAAGGTCTCTTCTTCAAGGAAAAAGTTAAATGAGCTTTATTTGAGTTAAGGGAATAAATAAAATTTGTGGGAGACATTTATGAGCAGATATCTTGTCTTTGATGACCCAGGGAAAGACATTCCTATTTGTGCAGGGAGTAACTCACTTTGCTTTTATGAAATCAAAGTTAAACATCTTAATGGGTTTTAATAATCCTAAATGTCATATTGAATTTAAGTTTGGACAATTTCAGATAACACCTCTTTTTAATTGCTATGGTTTACTTATCTCTTGGGCTATAGCATATTCTCAACACATAAAATCCTACATTTTTAAAACGTTCATATTTTGCAGCCTTTGTTATGAGAAATAGAAACTTTTGGAGGCAGGCTGATTTAGATGGAAGGAAATATTTTCTTCCCCGCAGTGGATCCAAACAAGTCATTCTGCCTGCCAAAGGAAGCAATTTCCTTTCTTTGCTTTGGGATTGGAAGCAATAATATATTGGATACAATGATTTAATCTAGTTGACCTAAACTTTAATTTATTCTTTGTTTAGCATTTATAGATTGTTATATAGCCTAAAGCCACTGCAGTTTGAAATGGTACAAAGAATTTAAGGATATGCTGGTTGAAATTTTACAGACAGAACTTATCTAAGCCAGTATAAAAAATAATTTCATTGCTTTATAGATGAATCGTACATGTGGGCGTATCCATGTCATGTCTAAAATGTTAAAGATCTGTAATAGTAAAAGTTAGTACTTTTTATCACACGTAGTTAGCATTAGTGAGGAAAGCAACCAGTTCCATCTTGTGGAATTAACTTTGACTTTGCTAGTTCTTTGGAGTTTCTGGCAGCGTCTTTAATTGTTTGAGAAGAGACAGAGCTTGGTGACAAGAGATGCCAATGTTTACATTTCTTTTTCCTTCATCAGTGACACAGGGCAAGTGATCAGCTCCATATTTTCGTGTCGCACTAAATAATTTCCCCAAATGGTCAAGGCCCTGGTTATTAGAATTGGCATAATTTTTCTCCTTCACTAAGGGAACACCAGGTAATCTTCGGACCCAGCAACAATGAATGTTGCTTTGAGAATGCCTCAGCAAACATTTAGCGATGCAGACACTTGCACCACTTACCCATGTGCCTGGCCACGTGCTTAGGTTTTTGGGCGTAAGGGAGAATAGAAGAGATGTGGGCTCCTTCCCAGGGCTACGTCCGTTTTCATTTTTTAGTGGATTAAAATTATGTGGTGGTTTATTTAAAAGAATCTGCACACTTCTATCTGTAAGGTAAACCATTACCCTTGTGTGGGAAAGCGGCCAGATCTCCCGCAGGCCCACCTCCTCCATAGTTACTCATTCAGAAGGACAGCATAAAAAGTAAGATTGTTTCAAAAATTTCTAGGCCTTCGTGAAAACAGGTGCTTCCTTTGTGAGTTCAAATTAGTGAATGTATGCCGTCATTTCAACCCAATTTTAACCCTGGTTCTAAAGAACAAAGACATTTTCTTTGCCCTGAAGATTGACATTTGCTCGCAAAGATTGGGCACTTCCTGTGACCCTAGGTCCAATTCTGCCTCATTGGGGGGCGGGGAGTGTGGAAGGGAAGGCGGGACATTGGTGCCTGGTCTTCCACTGCAGTGGGAGGGGCTCAGAGTCTGTGCATATCGGCACAGAGGCAGGCTGTAGCTTGCTTAGATATTTATCAGGAACTTTCTGGTGCATTTACTCCGTAAGTCAGCAGTGAAAGAGGCTGCCGCCCCTTTGTTCCCAGTCAATTGTCAGCGTTGAAACCTGTTGCCTCTGCACCTTCTGATCTGCCTCTCCCGTGCTTTGTTCTACATTTCTTTCACTTTCCCTGCCAGAAAGCAGCCCCGGCATCTTCACATTCTGATTTCTGGAGTGGAATGAAAGAGTTTCTTTCTGTAGAGAGAGATTTTGTTTTATACAGAGCTGCCTTTGATGGGTAAGACTTCCCTAAAAAGATTTAGAACGTGAAGGGTTGGCATCCAGCCGTGGAGGACAGTCATAAATTATAATTTGAACGAGGTTTCATCAAGTCTTGGTCCTGTCATCTCATTGCTGGCAGGGGATGTTGGACATTCTGTGAAACCAAGAGCTGCTTTGGTCAATGTGATTGTAATACTTTAGAGACACCGTGTTGAGATCTATAGTATGAGTTTAAGGTATTCAGGCAGTTAACATGATGTTCTGAAGAGTAGGAATAACGATCCCAAATCGATACTAAGGAATGCTTTTAATTTATACATAGCTATAGCTTTACAAGTGGCAAGATGTCTTGCCAACCTTTTCTTTGCCTAAATTTTGACAGAGAGAATAGGTGATATGATTTCTGGTTCATTTTAGAGAAAATGAGAATGAACTTTCTGGGCAATTTTTTAATTCCTGGTTGAAAAAAAAGGCAACCTGAAGCAAATCTGACAAAATGTAATATGCTTATTTCAGGTGGCAGGTATGAAGATGTTTATATATTGATCTCTACTTTTCTTATTTTTTTCAAAAGAAAGAAAAAACGTGGGAGGAAACGGGAAGAGAGAAAGGAAGCAAAAAAGCAAATGAAAGCATGGACCCTTAACAATGCTTTAAAAAATTATTTTTATTTTTTATTGAAGTATGGTTGATGTACAATATTACATACCTTATAGGTGTATGCTAGAGTGATTCGCAATTTTTAAAGTTTATACTCCATTTACAATTATTGTAAAATGTTGGCTATATTCCCTGTGTCGTACAGTATATCCTTGTAGCTTATTTTATACATAATAGTTTGTACCTCCTAATTCCCTACGCTTATATTGCCTCTCACCCCCTTCCCTCTCCCCACTGGTAACCACTTGTTTCCTCTATCTGTGCGTCTGTTTCTTTTTTGTTATATTTGCTAGTTTGTATTTTTTTAGATTCCACATATAGGTAATATCATATAGTATTTGTCTTTGTCTGATTTACTTCACTTACCATAACACCCTCCAAGTCCACCCATGTTGTTGCAAATGGCAAGATTTTATTCTATTTTAGGGATGAGTAATATTCCATTGTATATATGTACCGCATCTTCTTAGTCCATTTATCTGTTGATGGACACTTAGGTTGCTTCCATCTCTTGGCTACTGTAAATAATGCTGCTATGAACATTTGGGGTGCATGTATCTTTTTGAATTAGTGTTTTTGTTTTTTTCGGGCATATACCCAGGAATGGAATTGCTGGGTCATGTGGTAGTTTTATTTTTAGGTTTTTGAGAAACCTCCATACTGTTTTCTATGGTGGTTGCACCAATTTACATTCCCATCAACAGTGTATGAGGGTTTCCCTTTTCTCCACGTCCTCTTAATAGTGCTTTCTGGTGCAAAAAGGCCTGTGTAACTCCCATTTACCAGTGCAACAAAAAGAATAAAATACCTAGTAATAAACCTACCTAAGGAGACAAAAAACCTGTATGCAGAAACACTGATGAAAGAAATTAAAGATGATACAAACAGATGGAGAGATATACCATGTTCTTGGATTGGAAGAATCAACACTGTGAAAATGACTATACTGCCCAAGGCAATCTACAGATCCAATGCAATCCCTATCAAACCACCACTGGCATTTTTCACAGAACCAGAACAAAAACGTTCACAATTTGTATGGAAACACAAGAGACCCCGAATGGCCAAAGCAATCTTGAGAAAGAAAAACGGAGCTGGAGGAATCAGGCTCCCAGATTTCAGACTATACTACAGGACTACAGTAATCAAGACAGCATGGTACTGGCACAACAACAGAAATATAGATCAATGGAGCAGGATAGAAAGCCCAGAGATAAACCCATGCACCTATGGTCACCTTATCTTTTATAAAGGAGGCAAGAATATACAGTGGAGAAAAGACAGCCTCTTCAATAAGTGGTGCTGGGAAACCTGGACAGCTACATGTAAAAGAATGAAATTAGAACACTCCCTAACACCATACACAAAAATAAACTCAAAATGGGTTGAAGACCTAAATGGAAGGCCAGACACTATCAAACTCTTAGAGGAAAACATAGGCAGAACACTTTATGACATAAATCACAGGAAGATCCTTTTTGACCCACCTCCTAGAGAAATGGAAATAAAACCAAAAATGAACAAATGGGACCTAATGAAACTTAAAAACGTTTACACAGCAAAGGAAACCATAAATAAGACGAAAAGAAAACCCTCAGAATAGGAGAAAATATTTGCAGATGAAGCAACTGACAAAGGATTAATCTCCAAAATTTACAAACAGCTCATGCAGCTCAATATCATAAAAACAAACAACCCAATCCAAAAATGGGCAGAAGACCTAAATAGACGTTTCTCCAAAGAAGATATACAGATATCCAACAGACACATGAAATGATGCTCAACATCACTAATCATTAGAGAAATGAAAATCAAAACTTCAATGAAGTATCACCTCACACCGGTCAGAACGGCCATCATCAAACAATCTACAAACAATAAATGCTGGAGAGGGTGTGGAGAAAAGGGAACCTTCTTGCCCTGTTGGTGGGAATGTAAATTGATACAGCCACTATGGAGGACAGTTTGGAGGTTCCTTAAAATACTAAAAGTAGAACTACCATAAGACCCAGCAATCCCACTACTGGGCATATACCCTGAGAAAACCATAATTCAAAAAGAGTCATGTACCAAAATGTTCATTGCAGCTCTATTTACAATAGTCAGGACATGGAAGCAACCTAAGTGTCCATCGACAGATGAATGGATAAAGAAGATGTGGCACATGTATACAATGGAATGTTACTGTGCCATAAAAAGAAACGAAATTGAGTTACTGTAGTGAGGTGGATGGACCTGGAGTCTGTCATACAGGGTGAAGTGAGTCAGAAAGAGAAAAATAAGTACCGTATGCTAACACATATATACGGAATCTAAAAAAAAAAAAGGTTCTGAAGAACCTAGGGACAGGACAGTAATAAATACGCAGACATAGAGAATGGACTTGAGGACACGGGGAGGGGGAAGGGTAAGCTGGGACAAAGTGAGAGAGTGGCAAGGACATATATACACACTACCAAACGTAAAATAGATAGCTAGTGGGAAGCAGCCGCATGGCACAGGGAGATCAGCTGGGTGCTTTGTGTCCACCTAGAGGGGCTGGATAGGGAGGGTGGGAGGGAGACGCAAGAGGGAGGAGATATGGGGATATATGTATATATATAGCTGATTCACTTTGTTATAAAGCAGAAACTAACACACCATTGTAAAGCAATTATACTCCAATAAAGATGTTAAAAAAAAAAAAAGACCTGTGTAAGAACTTGGTCCTGTCTCTGTGGCTTTGGCCAAGCCAACTTCCCTGCCTCAGTTTTTGTCATATTAAACTGACATTTATAAAAGAGCATGACAGTCCTTTTTAAAGAGATAATATCTCTGCAGAGCCAAACACACTGCTTAGTGCATAAAATATACCTCAGCAATCTTAGTTTCCATTCATTACCTTTTCGATGTAGCATCACAGATCTTTAGCTGAATTGAACGTAGACTCTTATCTGCCTGGTCTTCATACTGGTCTTGCTAAAATGTTGTTCCCTTAGGTAAAGTGGACAGAAGAGGTTATTTTTTCCCCGTTAGCTTAATCAGACTTATTGAGGACCAACTCTGAACCAGATAGATTGGGAATGAGATGAACCGAATCTCTGCTTCCATGGAGCTGACATTCCAGGCGGAGACAGTAGAAAACAAGTTTCAGGTGGCGAAAGTGAGATGAAAGAGGATAGGCACTGAGGGACGGGGGTATCTATTTTAGACCGGGGAGGGGGGCTGGGAGTACTTCTCAGATGAGGTGTCATCTTGAGATCTGTACGGGTGGAGGGAACAAGCCTTGTAGAAATCTTGGGAAAGAACATTCAGGCAGAGGGAATTGGGCATGGGTTGAAGAACTACAAGAGCTTGTGTGGAAAGGCAGAAAGAGTAGGGAGTGAGGTCACAGCCCAAATCACCTGCGGGAGCTTCTTGCTTGGGTTTTATTTGCGTGAGATAGGAAGCAACATACTTGAACCCCAAAGCTGGCCGCTCTCTTCCTCTAAAGAGACTTCGTTAGACGTGTTTTGCAGAGAAGATGGAAAATAATAGTGTATCTGTTACTTTGATTACAATTCCCATCATATAATAATTAACTGCTAGCTGTAATTAGAGGACTTCCTCTAGTTTCGTTTAGCACCTTGGGGACCTCTATTAGTCTGTATCCCAATCAATTTCACAGCCGTTAAGGGGGAAAAAGGCATATTGCTGCTGAATTTTAAATCTAGCGGGGAGAATGATCCATCTGTTTGTACTCGGGCTACACTGTCTTTATTTCTTTCAGTTTATAAGGCTCCCCCAGCTCTGCCCAGGCCCTCTTTTCTGGCTTGCTGATGCAGTCATGTGGCGTGTTGTTTTCCTAATTAGGACATCCTTTCCTAGACAGCTGTTAACGAATTCCACGCATCCTGCATCCTTTTGGTAACCTCTCAAATTCGGATAACAAAAATTTTCAGCTGACAGCCAAAGGAACATGTGTCCCCTCCCCAAGAAAGATGCCTTAGTCAATATTTATTCTCATGTCTAGCACCTTTTACTACCCTCTTATCCTCTAGGTAAGTTCATTTATGTGGAGAAATGTAATCACATCTGTTTTCTCAGTTGGGTTGGACAATAAGTTCTCCTGTCCTAGAAAATACAGCGAAGGTTCTCCTCTTTGTCTCTTTGGCATATGGGGTGACTTGCTGTGTTTAGATAACCCCGGCCTGTCTCTGCTGCTCTTGTGAAAGCCCTTCTTACTGTCACATCACCTCAGAGGCGCTCTCCCCAGCGGGTGGCTTCGCTTTGGAGGTGAGCAGTGATCTGTGTTGGGCTATTTGTTACTTCACTAGAAACAGCCCCTTGAGAAGCAGGGCCGTCTCCAGACAGCTCAGTCTTATTAGTTTTGAAATAAGGCCTGTAGCTTGTTGGTATGCATTAGGATCACTCCACACCGTAGAAGAAACCAAGACTTACCAGCAAGGACCTGGAGGGAACGGCTGCCCAGTGCTGGCAGCAGAGTCATCATCAATGGAAGCCCTGAATCAACTCATGTGTTCTGAGTAGCCTGTGTGTGTGTGCGTGTGTGTGTGTGTGTGTGTGTCTGTGTCTGTGTGTGTGTGTAAAAATGAATCGAATTATTTTTTATAGTTGTTTTGGGTTCACAGCAAAACTGAGCAGAAAGCACAGAGAGTTCCTGCACACCTCTTGTCCCTCACCCCTACCCCGACCCCCAGCCTCTCCTCTTCAAACCGCCCCCCCGCGCCCACAGAGTGGGTCAGTTGTTAGAATCTGTGAACCTGTATCAACACGTCATTATCACCAAGAGTCCATAGTTACATTGGGGTTCACTCTTTGTGTTGTACATTCTGTGAGTTTTGACAAATGCATAATGATCTGTATCCAGCATTATAGTATCCTATAGAAGAGTTTCACTGCCCTAAAAATCCTCTGTGCTCCACCTAATTATCCCTCCCTCCTCCCTCATCCCTGGCAACCACTGATCTTTTTATGCCTTTTCCAGAATGTCGTATAATTGGAATCATGCAGGATGTAGCCTTTTCAGATTGTCTTCTTTCATTTAGTAATACACATTTAAGGCTCTTCCATGTCTTTTTGCGGTTTGATAGCTCATTTCTTTTCAGTGCTGAGTAATATTCTATTGTATGACCTACCCTAGTTTATTTATCCAGTTACAGATCGAAGGATGTCTTGGTTGCTTCCAGGTTTTGGCAATTATGAATAAAGATGCTATAAACATTTGTGTGCAGATTTTTGTGTGGATATAATATATATGTATATTTATATTTATATTATATACACATTAAGGGAAGTTTTATTTTTTCTGATTATGAAAAAATATGTACTCAGTTGTATAAATTTGAAAAATGTAAAAAAAGAAAAATTTTAAAATTCAGTACAAGTCTATCTATTAATTTAATGTAATAAAACACATGAAATTGGAGCTGTCTTGGAAAATGTAGGACATATGGTAATTATAGCCTATAATAGTGGTAAAGACAGGAAAGATTTAGGGGTATTCTAAATGCTGGTTCTGTTTCCATGAAAACTGCTTCTTAAGTGACGTTTTATGGTAATCAACATTCAAACAAAGACTGTCAGCTTTGCAAAATAGCTAATTTAGAAGTCCCTTGAACGACTGACCTCCAAGGAGGTACTGAAATTCTTCCCTTAAAAAATCCAAATATATTTTAGCCATGACCCTTAGTGCCGGTGGAGGGGAATCATTCATGTGGAGTCCGGGGGATCAGTTGCATGTATATTTTAGAATGCCTGATGGGACTGCTTGGGTTGTAGGGGCGTTTGTATCTCCTGGACGTCTTCTGGTGGAGAGGTGGAGGATGCAGCTGGGGGGACGGGGGCGCATGGAGTAGCAGTGCCTGAAGAGCAACCCCAGAAGTGGACATAAGTTGACCCAGGCATCCTGTTGCTTTACATTCTTCTTTTTTTTTTTTAAAAGAATATTCATAGGCTTCTTGTGAATTTTTTTTAAAATTTATTTTATTGAAGTATAGTTGATTTACAATGTTGTGTTAGTTTCTGGTGGACAGCAAAGTGATTCAGTTATATACATATATATACATATAAACATACATACATACATATGTGTGTGTGTGTGTATATATATATATACACATATATATATATATATATATATATATATATATATAATAGTTTGCATCTGCTAATCCCAAACTCCCAGTCCATCCCTTCCCCCTAGCTGCACCCCCCAACCCTCAACCACAGATTTGTTCTCTACGTCTGTGAGTCTGTTTCTGTTTTGTAGATTTGTGTCATATTTTAGATTCCACATATAAGTGATATCACATGGTATTTGTCTTTCTCTATCTGACTTACTTCACTTAGTATGACAGTCTGTAGGTCCATCCATGTTGTTGCAAATGACATCATCTCATTCTTTTTTATGGCTGAGTAATATTCCAGTGTGTGTGTGTGTGTGTGTGTGTGTGTGCGCGTGTGTGTGTGCACACACACGCACACACACACACACGCACACCACCTCTTCTTTATCCATTCTCATTATTCTTCTTTTTTTCGGTCACGCCCTGCAGCTTGTGGGATGTGGGATCTTGATTCCCCAACCAGGGACTGAACCCACGCCTTTGGCAGTGTAAGCACGGAGTCCTAACCACTGGACCACCAGGGAATTCCCTCATTATTCATTTTTTTTTTTTTTTTTTTTTTTTTTTTTTTTTTTTTTTTTTTATGCGTTACGCGGGCCTCTCACTGCTGTGGCCTCTCCCGTTGCGGAGGACAGGCTCCGGACGCGCAGGCTCAGCGGCCATGGCTCACGGGCCCAGCCGCTCCGCGGCATGTGGGATCCTCCCAGACCGGGGCACGAACCCGCGTCCCCTGCATCGGCAGGCGGACTCTCAACCACTGCGCCACCAGGGAAGCCCCTCATTATTCATTTTTAACAAGGCAAACAAACCGTAACTCAACTTAAAAAGATTTTTTCATGATCTCTGGAATGGGAGTATATGCGTAACAACTTTTAAAAAAAATTTAGTTTTAAATATCCACTGTCTCTTTTTGTAGAAAAGCTGGTCTGAGGCAAGAGTACAAAGTAAGGCTTATATAACCTATGTCTAAATATATAAATTTATAAAAAGTTGTAAATCAAGCTAATAAATTATAAAATAAAAGATGTTTTATTCTCCTACCTTAACAAATAAACTTTCATAATGACCTGTTAAACTGGATTCAGATTTGGAATGATTAGTCTCCTTGAAATACCACAAGGGATCCTGGAGGTGAGGGGTAGCCAGCCCCTAGCCCATGGCCCATCCTTATCCCCCCACCCCCAGCTCCATCTTGGACTGTGGACCCTATGACCTACATAAACAAGCGCCCTCTACAAACTCCACAGGCGGCTGCCCTGGGGCATAAGAGTGCACAGTTTCTAACCCCACACTTGGTAGGACAGAACTAAGAAAGTCTTTGGAGGGGCTTTGCACTAGGCCAGTGTACCTGGGTGTGTTCTGGAGAGGGGTAGGGCTGGCCTGTGTGCGTGTGTATCTGCTTGTCTTCTGGGAAGAGCATGGCTGGTGGAGGGGCAGAGGAGGCCCTCTGATGGGAGTGCCCAGGTCTGGCCCTTCTTCCCTGCTATTAGAGATGATTCTGGAAAAAGGGACCCAGAGTCACTAGGAATCTTTGAGCTTTGGTTTTGATCTCAGAAACGTTAACCATCACTTTTTTTTTTTTTTTTTTTAAACATCTTTATTGGGGTATAATTGCTTTACAATGGTGTGTTAGTTTCTGCTTTATAACAAAGTGAATCAGCTATACATATACATATGTTCCCATATGTCTTCCCTCTTGCGTCTCCCTCCCTCCCACTCTCCCCATCCCACCCTTCCAGGCTGTCACAAAGCACCGAGCTAATATCCCTGTGCCTTGCGGCTGCTTCCCCCCAGCTATCTACCTTACTACGTTTGTTAGTGTGTATATGTCCATGACTCTCTCTCGCCCTATCAAAACTCACCCCTCCCCCTCCCCATACCCTCAAGTCCGTTCTCCAGTAGGTCTGCGTCTTTATTCCTATCTTACCCCTAGGTTCTTCATGACATTTTTTTCCCTTAAATTCCATATATATGTGTTAGCATACGGTATTTGTCTTTTTCTTTCTGACTTACTTCACTCTGTATGACAGACTCTAGGTCTATCCATCTCATTACAAATAGCTCAATTTCATTTCTTTTTAAGGCTGAGTAATATTCCATTGTGTATATGTGCCACATCTTCTTTATCCATTCATCCGATGATGGGCGCTTAGGTTGTTTCCATGTCCTGGCTATTGTAAATAGAGCTGCAATGAACATTTTGGTACATGACTCTTTTTGAATTTTGGTTTTCTCAGGGTATATGCCCAGTAGTGGGATTGCTGGGTCATATGGTAGTTCTATTTGTAGTTTTTTAAGGAACCTCCATACTGTTCTCCACAGTGGCTGAACCAATTCACATTCCCACCAGCAGTGCAAGAGTGTCCCCTTTTCTCCACACCCTCTCCAGCATTTATTGTTTCTAGATTTTTTGATGATGGCCATTCTGACTGGTGTGAGATGATATCTCATTGTAGTTTTGATTTGCATTTCTCTAATGATTAATGATGTTGAGCATTCTTTCATGTGTTTGTTGGCATTCTGTATATCTTCTTTGGAGAAATGTCTATTTAGGTCTTCTGCCCATTTTTGGATGGGGTTGTTTGTTTTTTTGTTATTGAGCTGCATGAGCTGCTTGTAAATTTTGGAGATTAATCCTTTGTCAGTTGCTTCATTTGCAAATGTTTTCTCCCATTCTGAGGGTTGTCTTTTGGTCTTGGTTATGGTTTCCTTTGCTGTGCAAAAGCTTTGAAGTTTCATTAGGTCCCATTTGTTTATTTTTGTTTTTATTTCCATTACTCTAGGAGTAACCATCACTTTTAACATCATGAAAGCAGAGTGAGAATCGTCCACTTTTCCATACGGTGGAATTCAGCAGCGTACAGTTCAAAAGTTGTTTTTATCAGGTGGATGTCGTTGTCTTCCAGCGTAGGTTCATTTAGAAAGCTCTAGGCTTGATCAGATAGTGCAATATACATTTATATAAGTTTTTGTTTTTTTGTGTTCTTTTGGTCTTTTCACTCTTCAAGAACCATAATGAAGTAATGAAGTTTTGCCTAAAAGCTGACTCTTGGTCTCGGATCCTAGGGATCATGGTTTCCTTTTGAACTAATGTAATGATTCACCTCCTAGAATCTCCCTAATGGTATTAATTCTCACAACATCTGTGATTGTGTAGATGTTCCCATGTTCTTAATTCTGGCTTTGAAGGCATTCTCATGAGATGAGCTCATTTCAATACATAGGAATAGTAAAAGTCCAGGTCAAGTTTAAATTGGAAGGGGTGTTTCTAAAGGGTAGGATAGTGAAGTTCTCATATATACTGATGAATCATTTGTCATTTTTCGTAGTAATAATATAAAGGTTTTACAAACTGTTTATTAGCGAAGATCTCAAAATACTTTAGAGCTGTGTGGAGCAATGAACAATGTTGGAGTCCTGAGGTCCTGTTCCGGTGATTCGAGTGTATTCAAGTAATGCTTTGTTTTTACATCACCAGTTATTTAATCAAGATGGAAAATATGGTGTCCATTAATATCATATGTAGAGAGGTGGGTACTCAGGACGGGTAGTGTGACTTCCCCCCAAGACCAGAGTGCTCACTTACGTGTTCTCTCACTCTTGCTTTGCAAAGTCTTTGTGCTCTCTAAAAAAAAAATTTCTGATAAGATTAAACGGATGTCTGTTTAAGATGAGGAAGCGTGTACAGAAAAGAGATATATTCCAGGGTTTTTGTTTTTGTTTTTTTCCCCCACTGCTAGAAATATCCCTGACTACTGAATGGAATGAAATAAATTTGTCATGTTGGACGTAGTGCATGGTGGGGCGCAGAATGAAGAGGCTGAAACTCAGAGTGGAGGCCTGACGTTTATGGTTATAAATGTGAACTTTAGGAATTGGTTTATAAAGAGGAACACCAGTGCTAAAATAGATAAATTGAAGCTTGTTCTCATTAAGTAGGTTAGATAGTTCATCAAATACTGGTTCAAATCTCTCTCTCTGAAGGTTAGAAGTAAGAGATTAAACGTCAGGGTCCAAGGCAGGGGATTGGGATCATTCAGTGAACTGGCCGGTTCAGATGAATATAAAATGCAGTGAGCAAAGTGTGTATACCTGGTGCTTAGCACAGCGGCAAGCACCTCAGGACCCAAAGACCAAATCTGGTCCGCTGCCTCTTTTGTTTGTCCCTTAAGCCAGGGGTCCCCAACCTCTGGCATCTAATGCCCGATGATCTGAGGTGGAGCTGATGTAATAATAATAGAGATACAGTGTGAGTAAATATAATGCATTGGAATCACCCGGAAGCCATCACCCCACCCCTGGTCCGTGGAAGCATCGTCTTCCACGAAACCAGTCCCTGGTGCCAAAAACGTTGGGGACCACTGCCTTTAGCTAAGACTGAGCTTTATATTTTTTAATGGTTGAAAAAATATCATAAGGAGAATAACACTTTGTGATATAAGAAAACTATATGAAATTCAATTTCAGTGTCCATGAATAAAGTTTTATTGGAATGCGGCCATGCCCGTTCATTCATATACTGCCTCTGGCTGCTTTCACACTGTGGTGGCAGAGTTGAGTAGGTGTGACAGAGACCATATGGCCCGGAAAGCCTGAAATATTTACTCTGTCCCTTTGCAGAACATATTTGCTGAACCCTGGCTTAGTGGAAACAGAGCTAGATGCTGCTGGCAGCCCATGCCCTGCCTTCCATCCTCTTATCTTTTTTCCTTTTTTTTAAAAAAAATTTTTAATTTATTTTTATTTTTGGCTGTGTTGGATCTTGGTTGCTGTGTGCGGGCTTTCTCTAGTTGCGACGAGCGGGGGCTACTCTTCGTTGCGGCGCCGCGGGCTTCTCATTGGGTGGCTTCCCTTGTTGCGGAGCACGGGCTCTAGGTGTGCGGGCTTCAGTAGTTGTGACAGTTGGGCTCAGTAGTTGTGGCTTGTGGGCTCTAGAGCGCAGGCTCCGTAGTTGTGGCTAACGTACTTAGTTGCTCCGCGGCATGTGGGATCTTCCTGGACTAGGGCTCAAACCCGCGTCCCCTGCATTGGCAGGCGGATTCTTACCCACTGTGCCACCAGGGAAGCCCCTCTTTTTTCTAATACAATGAATGAATGCGTGTTTAATTATATTGATAGGTAACACTTATATAGTGCTTACCAGTTTCCAATTTATTTAACCTATAATAACTCTGTGATGTAGATACAATTATTATCCCCATTTTACAGGTAAAAAAATTGAGCCATAGGAAACACAGGCAACTACACAAGTGAGCAGTCGAGATGGACTTCTGTTGACTCTGATTTTATTTAAAACAAACTCAAACAGTCCTGAAGTATAAAATAAAATCTAGGGGCTTCCCTGGTGGCGCAGTGGTTGAGAGTCCGCCTGCCGATGCAGGGGACACGGGTTCGTGCCCCGGTCTGGGAAGGTCCCACATGCCGCGGAGCGGCTGGGCCTGTGAGCCATGGCTGCTGAGCCTGCGCGTCTGGAGCCTGTGCTTCGCAGCGGGAGAGGCCACAGCAGTGAGAGGCCTGAGTACCGCAAAAAAAAAAATAATAATAAAAAAAAAAAAATTAAAAAAAAATAAAATAAAATAAAATCTAGAATAACTCAAGGAAGTTAGAAAATTAATTAAAAAATGAAGTACCTTCCCTCTTTGACACTTTTTTTATCTGATGATGTGTTTCTTTGATTACTTTTATTTCCAAAGCCCCTTTGGATGTTAGATATTTCCCTGAATATCCTAATTGTTTGATCCACTCATTCAAATCAGAATTCCTGTGTGTCCAGTGCTGTGCTAGACACCTGGGACACATCTGTGAACACTACAGGATGCACAGCCCAGAGTGAGCTACAAGAATGTGCCATCTGCGAGCCAGTGTCTTCACCTGTTCCACTTAGATTCTAGCAATTTGTATCTCTCCTTAGGTGTTCAGCTGCAGATGATAATTTTGAAATGGCAGGTCCCAGCGGATAGAGGAGCAGCTGTCAGGTCAGGAAACCTGTCTGCCCACTGGCCCAGATCTTTCTGATGATTTGTGGCATAACCTTGGAAATGTCTTTTCATTTTCCATTCCAGATTTTCATTCTGGAGAGTGCAAGATATCAGCAAATTAAGCTGGAATTAACGAAATCAGAGGCCCTAAATGATGTCATGAGCTCTGCTTTTTGTAATTCACACGCCTTCCTTGTTTACATGGCCACAGCTTGTTGGTGTGTAACTTTAGGATGTAGATACATACAAACAACACGATACATGCAACCAAATGTGGACACAAGAACTGCTGCTTCCCTTGGCATACCTGGAGCTGCCAGTGGGTGAACTAGGAAGGGGTGCAGTACGGGCAAGGCCAGGGCCAGTTGGGGTAGTCTGTGAAAGCACATTTGGAACTTGTTTGCAAGGCAGAGTGAGAAAACTGGGTGTGTGAAGAGGTGTGGGGACGGGATGCGCTTACCGATTTTTTGAGTTCCTGGTGAGTTACATATAGCCCAGGGTCAGGCACAAAATAGGTCTTCTGTAAACATCATTCTACAAAGTCTTCATACTGCTCTGTGGCCCATGCGCTTAGAGAATCACCATATGTTTAGATTGAGACGTTAGGAATAAATAAAACATTTTATTCTGAGTGTTCTAAGTTTATAATGTAGGTGATTGTGTTTTATACTTCTTAAAGATATTTATGATACTGAGAAATATGGTTCAGACATTACAGTACACTATAATAGTTCACAAAGGTGAAAATGATTAATTGTCCATATTGAAGACATAGAAGTGTAATTCTTAAACTAAAAATGTTACATGGGTCGCTATTTTGCACTATTTTGAATCGTACACCTTTATTCATTTTTAAGTTTATTTGCTGTACTTTTTATAGCAAAGACCTTGACTTTTTATTTTCCCCCAGATTTATTGAGGTATAATTGACCAATAAGCATTGTTTGTTTATATTTAAGGTATACAACATGATGTACATATACATTGTGGAATGATGACCACACATCACATAACATAGTTACCTTTTTTTGTGGTATGAATACTTAAGATCTGCTCTCTTAGCAAATTTCAATACAGTATTGAAATACAGTACAGTATTATTAACTATGGTCACCATGTTGTATATTAGATATCCAGAAACTTTGTACTCTTTGACCAACACCTGCTCATTTTCCCCACCCTCTGCACCTGGCAACCATCATTCTACTCTCTTCTTTTATGAGTTTGACTTGTGTACATTCCACATAAGTGAGCTCGTGCAGTATTTGTCTTTCTGTGTCTGGTGTATTTAACTTAGCATATAATGTCCTCCAGGTTCTTCCATTTGTTGCAAATAGCAGGATTGCTTTCTTTTCAAGGACAAATTGCCTTCTTTTTCAAGGCTGAATAATATTGACATATATATAAAGCCTCATTTCCTTTATCCATTCATCTGCTGATGGACACTTAGGTTGTTCCATATTTCCATATCTTGGCTATTTTGAATAATGCTGCAGTGAGCATGGGAGTGTACATATCTATTCAAGATCCAGATTTCATTTCTTTTTGATGTATACCCGGAAGTGGGATTGCTGAATCATATGGTAGTTCTATTTTTTTTTTTTAATTTATTTTTTATTTTTGGCTGCATTGGGTCTTTGTTGCTGCGTGCAGGCTTTCTCTAGTTGTGGCGAGCAGGGGCTGCTCTTCGTTGCAGTATGTGGGCTTCTCATTGTGGTGGCTTCTCTTGTTGTGGAGCACAGGCTCTAGGTGCACAGGCTTCAGTAGTTGCGGCACGCAGGCTTCAGTAGTTGCAGTGTGTGGGCTTCAATAGTTGTGGCACGAGGGCTTGGTAGTTGTGGCTCACGGGTTCTAGAGTGCAGGCTCAGTAGTTGTGGCCCACGGGCTTGGTTGCTCCGCGGCATGGGGGATCTTCCTAGACCAGGGCTCGAACCTGTGTCCGCTGCATTAGCAGGTGGATTCTTAACCACTGCGCCACCAGGGAGGTCTGGTAGTTGTATTTTTAATTTGTTGAGCAGTCTCCACAATGTTTTCCTTAATGGCTGTACAAATTCCCACTTGGTGTGCAAGGGTTCCCTTTTCCCTACATCCTTGCTGACTCTTGTTATCTTTTGTCTTTTTGGATAATAGCCATTCTAACAGGTGTGAAGTGATATCTCATGGTGGTTTTGATTTCCATTTCTCTGACGATGAGTGATGTTGAGCCCCTTTTCATATGCATGTTGGCCCTATGTATGTCTTCTTTTGAGAAATATCTATTCAGGGCCTTTGCTCATTTTGAAATTCAGTTATCTTCTTTTTTGGTATTCAGTTGTTTGATATATATATTTTATATATTTTGGATATGAACCTCTGGTAATGATTTGCAAATATTTTCTCAAACTTCATAGGTCATCTTTTCACTCTGGTGATGGTTTCCTTTGCTATGCAGAAGCTTCTTAGTTTGATGTAGTCCCACTTATTTATTTTTTCTTATCTTAGCTGTGTCAGATCCAAAACAATCATTGCCCAGACCAAGGTATAGCAGTTTTTTCCCCTATGTTTTCTTTTATGAGTTTTATAGTTTCATGTCTTATGTTTAAGTTGTTAATCAGTTTTGAGTTGATTTTTATATATAGTGTGAGATAGGGTTCAGTATCATTCTTCTGAATGTGGATATCCAGTTTTCCCCAAAGCATTTATTGAAGAGACATTGTATATTCTTGGTTCCCTTGTCATAAGTTAATTGGCCACATATGCATTGGTTTATTTCTAGGCCCTCTATTTTGTTCCAATGGCCTATATGTCTGCTTTTAACACAAATATCATACTGTTTTGATTACTGTGGCTTTGTAAAATATTTTAAAATCAGGAAGTGTGATGTCTCCAGTTTTGTTCTTTCTTGCTCAAGATTGCTTTGGTTATTTGGGATCCTTTGTGGTTCCATATGCATTTTAGTTTTCTTTTCCTATTTCTGTGAAAAAATGCCTGGAATTCTGGAATTTTGAAAGGGATTGCCCTGAATCTGTAGGTCACTTTAAGTAGTTATGGACATTTTAACAATATTAATTCTACCAATCTTTGAACATGGGATATCTTTCCATTTATTTGTTTCTTCAGTTTCTTTCATCAATGCTTTATAGTTTTTGGTGTGTACATCTTTTACCTCCCTGGTTAAATTTATTCCTAAGTATTTTATTCTTTTTGATGCTATTATAAATGGGATTGTTTTCTTAATTTCTTTTTTGCATAGGTATTGTTTGTGTATAGAAATGCACAATTTTTGTATGTGTAGTTCTAACAGTTTTTTTTTGTGGAGTCTTTAGGGTTTTCTGGTACAAGATCATTTCATCTGCAGAGACAATTTAACTTCTTCCCTTCTGATTTGGATACTTTTTATTTCTTTTTCTTACCTAATTGCTTTGGGTGCAATTTCCAGTAATATGTTGAATAGAAGTGTTGAGAGTGGGCATCTTTGTCTTGTTCCTGATCTTAGAGGAAAAGCTTTCAGTTTTTCACCATTGAGAATGATGTTAGTTGTGGGCTTGTCAGATCTCCTTCTATACCTAAATTGTTGAAAGTTTTTTTATCATGAAAAGATGCTGGAATTTTGTCAACTGCTTTTCCTGCATCTATTGAGAAGATTGTATGCTTTTTCCCCTTCATTCTGTTAATGTGGTGTATCACATGTATGCTTATGTTGAACTGTCCTTATATCCAGGGATAAATCCTACTTGATTATGTTTTATGATCCTTTTAATGCACTATTGAATTTGGTTTGCTAGTATTTTGTTGATGACTTTTACATCTGTTTCATCAGGGATATTGGCCTGTAATTTTCTTTTCTTGTAGTGCCCTTGTCTGGCTTTGGTAGGATAATTTTGACCTCATGAGTTTGGAAGTGTTTCCTCCTCTTTAAGTTTTTGGAAAGGTTTGGGATGGGTTGGCATTAATTCTTTAAATGTTTGGCAGAATTCACCAGTGAAGCGATAGGGAAAGACCTTGACTTTTATTATCTCATTTTAAATATCCTCAACTGATTGCCAATTTTTAAAGATTTTGTTTTATACAGTATAAAAAGAAAGAGCACAGATACTTCAAGTCTGTATCATTCTGTATACTACATTCCTCTCACTGGCTACTTTTTTTGGAGAACAGGGTCATTGGAGTTATTCTGTGTTTGGGGAAAAAAGAGACCAAAGAGCTGTCAGGAGGTTGTTAGACTTTGTGATAATTTATTTCTTTTATGTCTTTAATAAGATACAGAGCAGCCTGATAGCTAGTGGTCAGAAATGTTGAGATTGGAGATTTTATGTATTTGATTTGCTATTGTGACTTTGTCAGAATATATAACTAATCTCTTTGCTGTTCATTTCCTCCTACCCTTAGGTTGGTACTAAATGGGTGTGAGCCTGCATTGTCATGCTTTGTGTCACCTGTGCTTTTAGGCAGTGGTTTTCATGTTTCCTTGTGGCTCTGCATACAGGTACATAATTGACTGATGAATGCTGAGACTTCTAGCCATGTGGGTCTTTGGTGTTTGCATATGAGCTCACAAAAGCATTGCATGTGAGAGATGCTTACCATTTTGTTCCATTCCTTCCTCCGTTTTAATCTCTGATTCAGGAATTTCCACTTGACCCAGTTTAAATGTCTCCTGCACAAATCTCTTCTCAGTGTTTCATTGGTCTGCGTTATCTGTGTCCTCGTGAAAGGCTTGGTACATTGCATATAAGAACTTGTTGGGGCTTCCCTGGTGGCGCAGTGGTTGGGAATCTGCCTGCCAATGCAGGGGACACGGGTTCGAGCCCTGGCCTGGGAAGATCCTACATGCCGCAGAGCAACTCGGCCCGTGAGCCACAACTACTGAGCCTACGCGTCTGGAGCTTGTGCTCCACAACAAGAGAGGCCGCAACAGTGAGAGGCCTGTGCACCGCGATGAAGAGTGGCCCCTGCTCGCTGCAACTAAAGAAAGCCCTCGCACAGAAACGAAGACCCAACACAGCCCCAAATAAATAAATAAATAAAAATTAAAAAAAAGAAGAACTTGTTGGTTTTGTTGTTAGTTTTATGTATGTATGTATTTGTGGATTTATAAAGCTAGCATTGGAGTGCTGCTTTATGCCAGGTCCTTGCTTAGCAGTTTATATGAGTTATTTCATTTATTTTTCACAATAATCCAATGAGAGAGGCACTATTTCTTTCCTTACTTTACATATAGGTAAACTGTGTCTTGGAGAAGTTAAGTGAGCATCAGAGGTCATTCAGCTTTTGAGTGGTGGAGATGGGATTCAAACTAGTTCTGATTCCAAAGCCCCTGTTCCTACCCAATCTGGTATAATGCAAGTTGTATTAAATTAAATGTATAGGCTGCTTTATGAAAGTTGTGTATGTTAACTTTAGAATTTTGACCATTTTAATGTACTAGAAAAACTGTGGTACCAAGTACATTCCTTTTCTTTATATCGTGACTGGTAATGGGATTGATTAACTTCTAATGGACTTTTTCTTTTAAACAACTTTAGTGAGCTATAATTTACATATCACACAATTCATCCATTTAAAGTGTACACTTCAGTAGTGTTTAGTATATTCACAGAGTTTGACAACCATCCCCACAATCATTTTTAGAACAAAAGAAGCTCTGTACCATTACCAGTCACTCCTCATTCGCCCCCAAACCTCTCCACCCATCTCCAGCCCCAGGCAACCATTAACCTAATTTGTCTCCAGATTTGCCTGTTCTGGATATCTCGTATAAGTGGAATCATACAATGTATGGTCTTTTGTGTCTAGCTTCTTTCACTTAGCATAATGTTTTCAAGTTTCATCCATGTTGTGGCACGTATCAGCACTTCATTTCTTTTTATTGCCAAGTAATATCACATTGTATGGATTTATATATTTTATTTATCCATTCATCCGTTGATGGACACTTGGGTTATTTCCACTCTTTGGCTATTGCAAGTAATGCTGGTGTGGCACATTCACGTACAAGATTTTTTGTGGACATATGTTATCATTTACCTAGGAATGAAATTGCTGGGTCATACAGTAACTCTAGGTTTACTATTTTAGGGACTAGCAGACTATTTTCCGAAGGAGTTGCACCATTTTCCATTTCCATCAGTGACATATGAGGCTTCTTTACATACTTGCTAATACTTGTGATTATCTATCTTTTTTTTTTTTTTTTTTTGTGATTATCTATCTTTTTGACGATAGGCATTCTCATGAGTATGAAGTGGTATCTTACTGTGGTTTTGATTTTTCCTCCCTTAATGGCTAATGCTGAGTGTGCATCTTTTCATGTGAAACTGACTTTTTTTTTAAGTTATTGAATGAAAAAATGTCACTTTATATTATTGTTTTTATTTTTATTTACTTTTTTTGAATTTTATTTTATTTTTTTATACTGCAGGTTCTTATTAGTTACCTATTTTATACATATTAGTGTATATATGTCAATCCCAATCTCCCAATTCATCACACCACCACCACCACCCTCCCACCTCCTGCCCCGTGCTTTCCCCCCTTGGTGTCCATACATTTGTTCTTTACCTCTGTGTCTCTGTTTCTGCCTTGCAAACCGGTTCATCTGTACTATTTTCCTAGATTCCACATGTATGCATTAGTATACGATATTTGTTTTTCTTTCTGACTTACTTCATTCTGTATGACAGTCTCTGCAAATGACCCCATTTCGTTCCTTTTTATGGCTGAGTAATATTCCATTGTATATATGTACCACATCTTCTTTATCCATTTGTCTGTCAGTGGGCATTTAGGTTGCTTCCATGCCCTGGCTATTGTAAATAGTGCTGCAATGAACGTCGGGGTGCATGTGTCTTTTTGAATTATGGTTTTCTCTGGGTATATGCCCAGTAGTGGGATTGATGGGTCATGTGATAATTCTATTTATAGTTTTGTAAGGAACCTCCATACTGTTCTCCATAGTGGCTGTGTCAATTTACATTCCCACCAACAGTGCAAGAGGGTTCTCTTTCATCTACACCCTCTCCAGCATTTGTTGTTTGTAGATTTTCTGATGATGCCCATTCTAACTGGTGTGAGGTGATATCTCATTGTAGTTTTGATTTGCATTTCTCCAATAATTAGTGATGTTGAGCTTCTTTTCATGTGCCTCTTGGCCATCTGTATATCTTCTTTGGAGAAATGTCTGTTTAGATCTTCTGCCCATTTTTTGATTGGGTTGTTTGTTTCTTTAATATTGAGCTGCATGAGCTGTTTATATATTTTGGAGATTAATCCTTTGTTCATTGATTCATTTGCAAATATTTTCTCCCATTCTGAGGGTTGTCTTTTCGTCTTGTTTATAGTTTCCTTTGCTGTGGAAAAGTTTTTAAGTTTCATTAGGTCCCATTTGTTTATTTTTGTTTTTATTTCCATTACTCTAGAAGGTGGGTCAAAAAAGATCTTGCTGTGATTTATGTCAAAGAGTGTTCTTCCTATGGTTTCCTCTAAGAGTTTTATAGTGTCCTGTCTTATATTTAGGACTTTAATCCATTTTTAGTTTATTTTTGTGTATGGTGTAAGGGAGTGTTCTGATTTCATTCTTTTACATGTAGCTGTCCAGTTTTCCCAGCACCACTTACTGGAGACATTGTCTTTTCTCCATTTTATATCCTTGCCTCCTTTGTCATAGATTAGTTGACCATCGGTGCATAGGTTTATGTCTGAGCTTTCTATATTGTTCCATTGGTCTATATTTCTGTTTTTGTGCCGGTACCATATTGTCTTGATTACTGTAGCTTTGTAGTATAGTCTGAAGTCAGGGAGCCTGATTCCTCCAGTTCCATCTTTTTCCCTCAAGATTGCTGTGGCTATTTGGGGTCTTTTGTGTCTCCATACAAATTTTAAGATTTTTTGTTCTAGTTCTGTAAAACATGCCATTGGTAATTTGATAGGATTGAATCTGTAGATTGCTTTGGGTAATATAGTCATTGTGACAATACTGATTCTTCCAATCCAAGAATGTGTAATATCTTTCCGTCTATTTGTGTCATCTTCAGTTTCTTTCATCAACATCTTATAGTTTTCAGAGTACAGGTCTTTTGTTTCCCTAGGTAGGTTTCTTCTTAGGTATTTTATTCTTTTTGATGGGTTGGTAAGTGGGATTGTTTTCTTAATTTCACTTTCTGATCTTTTTGTTAGTTATAGAATTGTAAGAGATTTCTGTGTATTAATTTTGTATCCTGCAACTTTACTGAATTCGTTGCTGAGCTCTAGTAGTTTTCTGGTAGCATCTTTGGGATTTTCTACATATAGTATCGTGTCATCTGCAAGCAGTGACAGTTTTACTTCTTTTCCAATTTGGATTCCTTTTATTTCTCTTTCTTCTCTAATTGCTATTGCTAGGACTTGCAGAACTATGTTGAATAAAAGTGGTGAAAGTGGACATCCTTGTCTTGTTCCTGATCTTAGAGGAAATGCTTTCAGCTTTTCACCACTGAGGATGATGTTCACTGTGGGTTTGTTGTGTATGGCCTTTATTATGTTGAGGTAGGTTCCCTCTGTACTCACTTTCTGGAGAGCTTTTATCATAAACTGGTGTTGAATTTTGCCAAAAGCTTTTTCTGCATCTATTGAGATGATCATATGGTTTTTATTCTTCAGTTTGTTAACATGGTGTGTCACATTGATTGATTTGCGTATATTGAAGAATCCTCACCTTCCTGGGATAAATTCCACTTGATCATGGTGTGTGATCCTTTCAATGTGTTGTTGGATTCTGTTTGTTAGTATTTTGCTGAGGACTTTTGCATCTATATTCTTCAATGATATTGGTCTGTAATTTTCTTTTTTTGTAGTATCTTTGTCTGGTTTTGGTATCAGGGTGATGGTGGCCTCCTAGAATGAGTTTGGGAGTGTTCCTTCCTCTGCAATTTTTTGGAAGAGTTTGAGAAGGATGGGTGTTAGCTCTTCTCTAAATGTTTGATAACCTGTGAAGCCATCTAGTCCTGGACTTCTGTTTGTTGGAAGATTTTAAATCACAGTTTCAATTTCATTGCTTATGATTGCTCTGTTCATGGTTTCTATTTCTTCCTGGTTCAGTGTTAGAAGGTTATACCTTTCTAAGCATTTGCCCATTTCTTCCAGGTTTTCCATTTTATTGGCATAGAGTTGCTTGTAGTAGTCCCTTATGATGGTTTATATTTCTGTGGTGTCCGTTGTAACTTCTCCTTTTTTCTTTTCTAATTCTATTGATTTGAGTCCTCTTTCTCTTATTTCTTGGTGAGTCGGGCTAAAGGTTTATCAGTTTTGTTTATCTTCTCAAAGAACTATCTTTTAGTTTTACTGATCTTTGCTATTGTTTTCTTTGTTCCTATTTCATTTATTTCTGCTCTGATCTTTATGATTTCCTTCCTTCTACTAACTTTGGGTTTTGTTTGTTCTTCTTTCTCTAGTTCCTTTAGGTGTAAGGTTAGATAGTTTATTTGAGATTTTTCTTGTTTCTTAAGGTAGGATTGTGTTGCTATAAACTTCCCTCTTCGAACTGCTTTTGCTGCATCCCATAGGTTTTGGGTCATTGTGTTTTCTTTGTCATTTGTTTCTAGGTATTTTTTGATTTCCTCTTTGATTTCTTCAGTGATCCCTTGGTTATTTAGTTACATATTGCTTAGCCTCCACGTGTTTGTGTTTCTTACATTTTTTTCCCCTATGATTGATTTTCTAATCTCATAGCATTGTGGTCAGAAAAGATGCTTGATGTGGTTTCAGTTTTCTTAAATTTACTGAGGCTTGATTTGTGACCCAAGATGCGATCTATCCTGGAGAATGTTCCGTGTGCACTTGAGAAGAAAGTGTAATCTGCTGTTTTCGGATGGAATGTCCTATAAGTATCAATTAAATCTATCTTGTCTGTTGTGTCATTTAAAGCTTGTGTTTCCTTATTAATTTTCTGTCTGGATAATCTGTTCATTGGTGTATGTGTGGTGTTACTGTCCCCCACTATTATTGTGTTACTGTCGATTTCCTCTTTATAGCTGTTAGCATTTGCCTTATATATTGAGATGCTCCTATGTTGGGTGCATATCTATTTATAATTGTTATATCTTCTTCTTGGGTTGATCCCTTGATCATTATGTAGTGTCCTTCCTTGTCTCTTGTAACATTCTTTATTTTAAAGTCTATTTTATCTGATATGAGTGTTGCTACTCCAGTTTTCTTTTGATTTCCATTTGCATGGAATATCTTTTTCCATCCCCTCACTTTCAGTCTGTATGTGTCCCTAGGTCTGAACTGAGTCTCTTCTAGACAGCATATATATGGGTCTTATATTTGTATCCATTCAGCAAGCCTGTGTCTTTTGGTTGGAGCATTTAATCCATTCACATTTAAGGTAATTATCGATATGTTTGTTCCTATTACCATTTTCTTAATTGTTTTGGGTTTGTTTTTATAGGTCCTTTTCTTCTCTTGTGTTTCCCACTTAGAGAAGTTCCTTTAGCATTTGTTGTAGAGCTGGTTTGGTGGTGCTGAATTCTCTTAGCTTTTGCTTGTCTGTAAAGCTTCTATTTCTCCATTGAATCTGAGTGAGATCCTTGCCGGGTAGAGTAATCATGGTTGTAGGTTCTTCCCTTTCATCACTTTAAATATATTGTGCCCCTCCGTTCTGGCTTGTAGTGTTTCTGCTGAGAAATCAGTTGTTAACCTTATGGGAGTTCCCTTGTATGTTATTTGTCGTTTTTCCCTTGTTGCTTTTAATAATTTTTCTTTGTCTTTAATTTTTGTCAGTTTGATTACTATATGTCTCAGTGTGTTTCTCCTTGAGTTTATCCTGCCTGGGCCTCTCTGCACTTCCTGGACTTGGGTGGCTATTTCCTTTCCCATGTTAGGGAAGTTTTCGACTATAATCTCTTCAAATATTTTCTTGGGTCCTTTCTCTCTCTCTTCTCCTTCTGGGACCTGTATAATGCGAATGTTGTTGCGTTTAATGTTGTCCCAGAGGTCTCTTAGGTTGTCTTCATTTCTTTTCATTCTTTTTTCTTTATTCTGTTCCATGGCAGTGAATTCCACCATTGTGCCTTCCAGGTCACTTATCCATTCTTTTGCCTCAGTTATTCTGCTATTGATTCCTTCTAGTGTATTTTTCATTTCAGTTATTGTATTGTTCTTCTCTGTTTGTTTGTTCTTTAATTCTTCTAGGTCTTTGTTAAAGATTTCTTGCATCTTCTCGATGTTTGCCTCCATTTTTTTCCCGAGGTCCTGGATCATCTTCACTATCATTATTCTGAATTCTTTTTCTGGAAGGTTGCCCATCTCCACTTCATTTAGTTGTTTTTCTGGGGTTTTATCTTGTTCCTTCATCTGGTATATAGTCCTCTGCCTTTTCATTTTGTCTATCTTTCTGTGAATGTGGTTTTCATTCCACAGGCTGCAGGACTGTAGTTCTTCTTGCTTCTGCTGTCTACCCTCTGGTGTGAAACTGACTTTTAATTATAGATTTTGTGTGTGTATTCCTTTGAAGTAAGTAACACCTGTGCTTGTGTTGACATTTTTCTTGTCTCCTTAAGTATTATCAATTTAAAATCGCAGGTAGAGTTGCATCTAACTTGTCTGAAGTCCAACCTTGGGTGATTCTTTGACCAAGGGCATGGCCTGGTGTTTTGGAAGCAGAAATTATTCATTACTTCATTGACGTCAATCTGTGGGATAAATTGTATGGCTGAAAACATGCATGGGAGAAGGATAAGCTTCATGGACTAGTGAAAGTGAACTAAAGATGAGGGTAAAACAGTTGAAAAGTCGTGAGTGTTAAAAGTTCAGTTGTCCTGGGGAAAGAATGAGATATATGTGGGCTGGATTTGAAGCTGGTTGGAACACACTAAAAAAAATGTTCATTAATGAATCAGCACCAAACTGGGGGGATATCTGTAGTTTATTCCACAAATTGCTCAATACCTGAAGAATACCTTGCATGGTAACTTACATGGGACACTCACTTGTTACACGAGAATGCAGTTTTTTTGTTTAGCTAGGACTCATGTTTGTAAGTAACAGGAATCAACTCAGGATCACATAAGTTTGTTTTTTGTTGCTTTCTTAAGGAGGTTGGTGTCAAAGTGTTATAAAGATACAGAATACCTCCTAGTATATCTGTCTAGGGATTATACCCACTGGGAAGGCCATCAAGATTCTGGACTCCCTGGTCCGCTTGGTTCCTCTTGTCTTTGCTAATCTGTGTCATTTTTTTCTCTCCTGTAGCCTTTCAGTATTTTTCTCTTGTTCCTGAATTGACATGCCTAAAAATGTGGCTGCCAATAGTTTCTGAACCTGAGTACTACATCTGGATAGAAGACCTTTAGGGCGTTTAGTACAAACTCTGAATAAATTCAGCAGCCCAGGATGGCAGGCAGAACCTGTGACATATCATTTAAAAAGCACCATGTAATGCTCTACACAGAGTTTGTGGAAGAGAAGAAAATAGAAGAGACTGTTGTACACTTACGGGACAGGGAAGGTAGGCCTTGTAGCAGTGCGTGTCGGAAAACGTGATGTGGTTACTAGAAATGAATGAACCCATCTTGGGCTAAGGGAAACATGTCCTGGTCCCACTGGTTGTTCATCAGGTCTGCCCAGTGCTTGAGGACTGTGTCTAGCTCCTTGACCGGCATTAGAAGGAGAACGTTGAGAAAGTGGAGTAGTCAGAGGAGCAGAACCAAAATTAGTAATAGGAAACCTTGGCAGTGGAAACAGTAAAAAGAGACAAGACCACTTCCTTCTGCTATTTGAAAGGTTAGCATACAGAAAAGATAGAGATTTAGTCTGGCTTCTCCAGCAGAGGGGTATTGCAGATTTTCTAACTCTTAGAAACAGAGTAAGGAGTGGCCTATAATTTTGTGCTTTCTAGATGGGGCTGTATTACCATGCATCCAGGATATTATAGCTATAGGTGGTGTTCTAGATTTCCTCTGTACTTCTTTTTTTTTTCCTTAAAGAAGATGTTGGAGGTAGGAGTTTATTAATTAATTAATTTATTTTTGTTGTGTTGGGTCTTCGTTTCTGTGCAAGGGCTTTCTCTAGTTGTGGCAAGTGGGGGCCACTCTTCATCGTGGTGCGCGGGCCTCTCACTATCGCGGCTTCTCTTTTTGCGGAGCACAGGCTCAGTAGTTGTGGCTCACGGGCCTAGTTGCTCTGCAGCACGTGGGGTCCTCCCGGACCGGGACACGAACCCGTGTCCCCTGCATCGGCAGGCAGACTCTCAACCATTGCACCACCAGGGAAGCCCTTTAATGCCATTTGATCATGGTATTAGTCAGCATTTAGGCAGTATAATTGGGCCATATGGAAATGTAATACGTAGATGGTAGCTGTGTGAGACACATACTTGGACCTATGTTGTTTTTTATGTGAACGACTCTCAGGGTTGTGGATATGGAAAATGTTCTTTCTGCATTATTTGAGGCCTGTTTTACATTTCAGCCAGCCTCTCCATCACCCAGAAATCCCTCCAGTCATCGTGTCCTCCTCCTGCTGCGTGTGTTTGGGGGAACACTAACTAATTTTGATGGTAGCCTAAGTAAAATGCAATTAGGGAGATCTTGTGCCAAACACGCATCTGCTCCAGTGTTTGCCTTCATCATTGAGCATAATCAGGAGTTTGCTTTCAACACTGTACAGCCTTTCCCGTGGAAAAGTGAAATAGAGAGGGTGCCGCAGGAGGCTTGGTTCCCCTGCATACCACGGGCTACTGGAAAGGAAGCCTAACACTTTGAGGGAGCATTGGTGGTTTAAGGAGAATCATTTTCTTGGTGATCGCTCTTATGGTCAGAGACCTAGAGGCATATATGAGGACTGGTGCGTGAGCACGTGTGCGTGTGTCTGCAGGCACGCGTGAGTGTGCACACCCCTGCATGCTGCGTGTTTTAGTTCTACGGGAGAAGCACAGTTAAGGAAATAGAGAACAAGACAGCTTAAAAAAGAAAGAGGGGACTTCCCTGGTGGCGTAGTGGTTAAGAATCCGCCTGCCAATGCAGGAGACATGGGTTCAAGTCCTGGTCCAGGAAGATACCGCATGCCGCGGAGCAACTAGCCCATGCGGCGTAACTACTGAGCCCGTGTGGCACAACTACCAAGCCCGCAGGCCTCGAGCCCGTGCTCCTCAACAAGAGAAGCCACTGCAATGAGAAGCCTGTGCACTGCAATGAAGAGTAGCCCCTACTCACTGCAACCAGAGAAAGCCCGGGCACAGCAACGAAGACCCAATGCAGCCAAAAATAAATAAATAAATTTATATTAAAAAAAAACAAAGGGAAAGATATAGCATTCTAATTTATGAGACAGGTACTTAACATTCAGCTATAAAACTAAAAGACACTTGAAGGATATAGATAGCAATATTAATACAAAAGGGCCCTCATTTCTTTTTTAGTCTTAGGAAACAGATTTACTTTAGAAATGAAGCTGAGTTTTTCTTTTCTTTGTTTTTATTGTATGGGTTAATATGGAGCCAAAGGGTGTGTGAAACTTGAGCTATTTAGTATCTGGCTTTTTTGAGACAAGGAGATAAATGCACTTTGTAAAAACATAAATCTTCATGTATGTGATAAAGTTATTTATTTTTCCTTTTATATATATGAGTGATTATGGTGGAAAGTTTGAAAATGCAGAAAAATGTGAGGAAGCGGATATAATTGCCTATTTACACATCAGTATAAATCATGCTCATACTGTGATATTTTTTTCGATTCTTCTTTTCCCTTATTATTTGAATATACACGTGTATAATATATGGAGATACGTGCCTATACATACACAAATGTTATACATTTTTTTCACACAGTCACTTCAGTTACCTGGATATAGATGATTGTACTATTTTAGTGACTTTTAGTATGTTGGTGGTTATTTGAAGTCACTTTTTCTATTAAACATTGATTTTTTGATATTTCGTTTATCTGAAATGCTGGCTAAATTCAACCCCAAACTGGATGCTTCTGAGGATGTTATTTAATAGTAAAGAATATAAAGAATAAAGAGCCCAAATTAAGTGTTCAGAAGTGGGCACATTGCTTGTGTTGAAAACAGAGAGAATTCTGGTTCAGGGTGTAAAACTAAAACATCTATCACGCTTGGTTATAAAGTATAGGTCATGCTTTTCTAAAGAGCAGAAATTACGCCCCTTCTCTGGCATTTCTTGCTTCCTGCTTCTCCTTACCACTTAAACCTAGACCAAACTGCAGTTTTTAAGGTTTGGAAATAGAGCTTTAGTCTTTTTTTGGGAGGGAGGGGAGCATACATATATTTAAAATAATTCAATGGTCAGAGGAATAATGAGTATTTGTTTTTCTTTTACAAATATATTCCAAAATTATCAGTTGTTCAATTCTGGTTTTGCTCTTAGAAGTTGAATAAATACTTTCTAGGAATCAAATATTGTCCCCTGTTACTTTGGAAAATTTTTCTCCTTGTGGAGGACTTGGTGTTTTCCTTCTTGCTCAGCAGTGCTTTGACAGGATGGGCTTCTTACCAGAGGTAGTGTGATGGTGGGACGTGAAGAACCTGTATCAGGATGACCTAGGGAGTCTCAAGATACAGAGCATCCCTCCCCAACCCCCTTTCTTGTCCATCTCTTCCTTCCTCAACTGAGAGGCTGTATCAGATTCTTTGCTTTTGGGGTGTGGAATGGAGTGTATGTGTGAGGTTATAAAAATTCCCCAGATGCCATCAATGTGGGTGGAGGAGAGGGCTCCAACGGGCATCTGGATGTATGCTTAGAGAATATTCTGTATGCCTCGGTGTACAGAGGAAGCTAAGAGAAGTTTGAGAAGAAATTGTCACAGCTTTGGAGAGAAAACTTAAGACACTGTAGTGGACATTTCTGACAGTCTACTCGGTATTCATCCCCATCTTCTTACCAGCGCCTGGTGTATGATTTGTGCCCATTGAGCACTAGCTGTGTAATTTGGGAAGAATTGATTCTCCCCAGTGTTGGTATTCTTCGCAGTGCCGAGCACTGATCAGATTGGGCCTGAAGCTCACACAGAATTTTCTGTAATTGCTACAGCATTAACATGAAGAGGCTTTCCTGAAGAAGGGCATGGCTCTTGGTTTCAGGTGCTCTACAGCTGTCAAGGAGGGTGAAGAGCTTTCAGAGTGACCACTGTTATGGGGTGGGGTCTGGTGACCTTGGCCAGGATTAAGCATGAATGAGAAGAGAAAAAGCATCTGGGGAGCTTTTGCTTCTGTGACTGTAGTTTTCAGGGGGCAAGGGGTGAGCAATAATCAGAGGGGATTGTAGGACCAAAGGAGGGGTTTTTACTTTAGAAGGTAGGGGAGTAGTAAGTATATTTATGTAGTGAACGTCTAAAGCTGACCATTTCCGTGCATTAGCCCAAGTTATCTGTGCCCGTTAGACTTCACCTCAATGTAACGTCTCTCCAAATGAGCTGACGTTCTCATCTCTATTCCTCCCTTTCAAAAAAAGAAAAAAAAAATCCTGACACCGTCTTGTTTCTCTTGCTCTGTTCTCTCCTTATTCTATTCCGCTCCCTATTGTATCCTCAGTGTTTTGCATGGTGCATGTCACACATTAGATGCTCAAGAAATATTTATTATATGAATAAAGTAAAGGTTGGCTCTATCTTTATGTCGTCTTGGTTTGTGGTGTCTCTAGCTACCTAGTTTCTCAAGCCCTTCTCCTCCCCTTCTCTTTCCTTCTTCCCTCCATCCCTTCCCTTCATCTCTGTGGCTACTGTCCCAGTTTAGACTTTTGCCCTCTCTTGCCAGTCATGGCTGTTCTCCCACAGCTCTCAGTGGTTCTCAGGTTCTGGCCAAGCAGAGGTTGGCCATAGATGCTCCCTGAAATCCCCAAAGCCTCCATGTTTCATATAGGGATTCAGTTAAAACCTTTTTTTCCTCTTACAGCGGTGGTGAGCAAAGGATGAGTTACAAGCTGTGCATTTATCAGACTAATGTAATAGAACCATTGACAGTTGGCCCTGAAGGATTTCCTCAAGTCCAGGTGCTGAGATGCTAAGATTCCCCAGCCAGTGATTGCTTTGGTGCCTTTAGACCTTTGGATGGCATAACCAGGCGATGTTTTCCTACATTTTCAGTGGGAGAAAAGAGTTGTTACCTTCAGGTATGCTGGAGGTTATGAGAAAGTGAACAAAGTATGCCAGCACACGAGGTATCACTAGAGGATGATGAGGGCTACCCATTGGACAGCCGGGCGGATTATTTGTCCACCACAGTCATACCTCATGTACGTTAACGCCCCGGGTTGTTTTGATTTTTTTTCTTTTGGTGTCTGCAGTTGCATTAATCACATTTCAAGAATAGTCTATTGTTAACTGGGAAGCTCACTTTGGGGAGAACCCAAGGTCACAGAGGGCTGGATCTGAAAATATGACAGTCACCCTATGACCCTGGGAACTGCCTTTGGCTCAGCTTGGTGAAGCTGGGCCAAGGGGTGAATGAATCTGAGAGCCTGTTACAGAAAACCTAGGATCTGAGTCTTCACAGAACCTGAAGAGTTAGAAGGACGTACCTTATTTGTTTTGTTGCCTGATGAGAAGGCAACTAACCCTACAAGTGAGGAATGTTGGTCAGGTGCTAGGAGATCTTGTTACCAGTTATTCCATGTAGGTTGGTTAAGCAGCCATGCCAGAGCCCAAGTGGTTCAACCTTTGGTTCTATTCAAGCTTCAAAGTCTATTTTTTTCCCTAGGGAAACATTGCACTTGTGTCATTGTCACATTGGAAAAATATTTTATCTTTTACTTTTTAAATTTTTATTGAAGGATAGTTGATTCACAATGTTGTGTTAATTTCTGCTGTACAGCAAAGTGACTCAGTTATACCTATGTACACATTCTTCTTCCTATTCTTTTCCATTGTGGTTTATCGCAGGATATTGAACACAGTTCCCTGTGCGATACAGTAGGACTTTGTTGTTTATCCATTCTGTATCACACTGGAAAAACATTTTGAAGTGACTAAGAACATGCAGGAACAGATCGTCATCCAGTAACTCTGGAGTGTGTCTCACATTACATTTTCATCCCCTGTCCTTTCCCTCTGACGACCCTTTGGAAGATGGTTGGGTGAATGACTCAACCTCCGTTGGCTGGACCCTCAGCTGTAAAATGAGGGGAAAGGTAAGGAGCTAAATGAGCTTTCATCTCCTTTCTGCCACTGCATTCTGGGGGCCTGGGGAGCAAGACAGCAGCCAGTCCTGTGTCCTGAATGATAAGGCAAGTTGGCAGAGCTGGCCAGGACTCCCAAGCCAAATCAACGAAAGAACTCCAGAGTTTTCTTTTGCCCCGTCTTGACTGTCCATATGTTTCCAATCACTGCTTTGTGTAATATAAACTAAAACTCTCCAAGTACTTGTCTTGAAGTTATTGTCAGGGACTTTTGGTTACTGGTCAGAAAACAAAGCTCTAGTGGTTTGGGCTGTGAGACTCTGGCCCTCGTGTTGGCGCTGTGTTAGTGCTCTGAAGAGCCCTGTACCTGGGGGCCAAACTCAAATGATCGCAGACCAGGGAGGCTGTGTCAGTCAGTGAGTGCCAGGGAGACAGGGGGGACGGCAGGCAGGCTATACCCCAGGGCTTGTTGCTGTGGTCCAGTGTTGCCAGACCTTTCTGTTTTTTAAGAGAAGTTGGAAATCCTGAAGCCTTCTTCTCATTTTTAAATGTTGGATCAAAAAGGAAAAAACATTTTTAAAAACAGTCCCACAATCCAAACAAAATATGTCTGTAGGCCACACACACCCTCAGGCCACCCAGAGGCATTTTCTGGGCGTTCAGACCACAGTATTTCTTGTACATACAATTCTTTATTGACAATTTCGAACATTCACAAGAGAATAGTATATTGAACTCTATACAAACTCTTCTGTTGCCCAGCTTCAAGGATTAGCAATTTATGGCCAATCTGCTTTCATCTAAAATCCCCACACACAAACACACACACACACACACACACACACACACACCCATCCTGGATTATTTTGATGCAAATCCCAGACACTGTATCATCTCATCTGTGAATATATGTTGCAAAAAAGACACATAAAAAACCATACTGACCGTAACTGGTTAATAATATCAAATATCTAGTCAGTTTTCAAATTTATCCCCCTGTCTGATAATTTTTTAATGACTTTTTGAGTCATGATGCAAATTATACCTATATATTGCCACTGATGGATACATGTCTTAAGTGTCATATAATCAATAAGCTCCCTGCTATTCTCTTTCTCTTTTTTTCTCTTTACTTTATTAAAATGACCTATCAGGTTTCCTATTTTCTGGATTTTGCTGATTGAATCCCTGTGGCTTTGTTCAGAATTTGCTTGTGAATTCAGTATCTTCAGTTTGATGGTACAGAGGAGTTGAGATACTTGTATTTTAGCAGTTTTGCCTTATTTTTCTCCGGCTACTGGAGAGTTTGGACTATAAGTGCATGCTTTACAGGGTTTTTCTCCTGGTAATAGGATACTATCCGATGTCTGCCTAATGTCCTTTTTTCTTTACAAGTAAGAGTGTAGTGGGGATGATCAGATCTAAGATCTTATCAGCCTCCAGCTGGTTTTCATGGATCTATTTGAAGCCTGTAGGCTTTCCTGAAATGCTCCATGCTGCCACACGATGTGAAAACTTGGTTCCTATTTTTACTTTTTCAAACTCCTGGCCGCATATAGGAAGCCTACGGAATCATTTTGGATTAGAATATTTTGGATTTGAAATCAAGGCACACTGTGGCACTCTAATTAAAAATGGTATGTGTATGGCTCAGCTCAAGTGAATACTTTGTTGAGCTACAAACAGTAATAAGTTGCAGAAACGATTCACTTGGAGTTTTAGGAAAGGTTATTTGGAAAGCTTAAAACCAATTATTCTGAAATATTAAAGGCCTTTTAAAAATGGAGCCGAAGATACAAAGTAGGGAGTTATTAATATGTCTTAAGTGCTTTCCCTTAAAATCTTTCATGAAGTTAAAATAATTGGTGGATTTCTTTTGTCAACTTACCAGCAGGTTGGTTCAAGTTCCTTGGACATAATGCATATAACTAAGTTTGAATTCAGAGAAAGCATTTCAAAATTAATTCTTTTCATATGGATCTTTGCATGAAGTGTCTAGTATTACTGAGATAAGCTTCCTGTGGCCTTATTTATAGGTGGCCTATTTTGGGGGTTCAGCACATTGAATCCTTGGAACTTAGCGTCCGATTTTGTTTTTTAGGCCTTCATTTGTGGTCCATGAAGCAGTTCAGAAAAGACAAATGACCGATAAAGTTGTACTGATAATATGATTCGAAGTAAGATGTCATTTAAAGTAAAATATTATCATATAGTGGTCCATGAGGTTGCAGAATATACTAACACACAAGGACAGGTGTGTAAATAATGTGAACAGTGAGCTGACCTACGGCAGCAATCATGATGAATGATTTCGTTACTAAACCGTGAAGAAATGAAATGTTGCCACCTTGGTTGAGAAACAAGACGATGTCTCTTGGTTGTCTATTCCTAACTCCAGGAAGGATGCGCGAGGTCTGTCAGATTTTCTAGATACCCTTAATTGCATTGTGCCTTTAGTAAGAAGAAACCATTCTTGCCAAATTCACTGGGCGGATAAGCTTGGGTTGAATACCAAGGTATTCAGGTTTCGTTGCTATGGAGATTTCTCCACAAAGAAAAAGAATAGAAAACCATTTAAAATGGGTAGCTAGTGAATTAAAAAAAAATGTATTATGTTATTCTCATCTGTCTGCCCGGTACATCTAGTTCCATTCTGTTGACTAGGAAACTAAGTCTTAGTGCAACTTGATTTTAAAACTAGCAGTTACTGACAGACCTAGAAATAGAAAAGTGATGTCACACTCTTTAAGCTCTGTGTACCCTCTTGGCTGTTCATGGTATTTATAACCCCCAATACTGTTGAGTCTCTTTATAAGGGGCAGGGTGGGTGGGGGGTAGATGCTGAACCAGCTTGAGTTATACAGTTGGGGGTCTCTTTCCCTCCACCCATCTCTCCTTTTCTCCCTCCGTCTCCTCTTTTCTTCTTTCTGGTTTACCTGTCTACCTGCCTTCCTGCCTTGCTTTACAGTTCTGGCTCTGGAGCCAGACTTTAGGATCTATTCAAATCTGAATAGTCATGAGTCATTTCCACACAGATTCTCCTGTGGTTCCTTGTATTCTTTTTGTACACAGGTTTGATCCCTAGCACACTTCTTCTAAAAATCTCCAATGAAGTATTTAATTTTTTAAAAATTTAAAATTTTTTATTGAAGTATAGTTGATTTACGGTGCTGTGCCAATCTCTGCTGTACAGCGAAGTGACTCAGTTATACACATGTACACATTCTTTTTTTTATATTCTTTTCCGTTAGAATTTATCACAGGATATTGAATATAGTTCCCTGTGCTGTACAGTAGGACCTCGTTGTTTATCCATTCTAAATGTAATAGTTTGCATCTGCCAACACCAATACAATGAAGTATTTAAAATAGCCTCTAAGCATCATCTTTTTAATAGCTTCTGTCTTCCGGGGAAATATACAGATACTGTAGAGGAAGCCTGTGCATAGGGTCCAGCTTCAAAGTGCTCATGGTGAAGATGACATTGAACTTTCTCCTGGGGATGGTCTGGATCGACGGATGAGAGAGGAAGGGAAGGTGCTGCAGCGGGTCCATTGCACATTGATCCCCAAACTCAGGAGTCAAGGGCAACGTGTTTTTCATCCTCTGCTAATGGAGGGGCATATTTCCATTCATTTGGGACCTGCATATGTTAAGTAACATCTATGGGGCCATGGCAAGAATAAGGTAACTGGCTTCCTGTCTTATGTAGTGTGACAAACCAGAGTTGCTTTTGACAAAGGGCAAAATCCAGCTTCAGGACGTGCGCAGTTTACTTTCTATGTCCTTTGTCAAGCGTCCCAAGGGAATAGTATTTATGGCTGTGATATCAGACAGTGGGAGGCCTGGTAGCTGGGGTTGCGATTCCTGGATTGCCCCCCACATCACACTTGGACAGTGGGAACCTGTGGTGCCGAGGAGTATGATTCGATTCAGGGGATATGTATCAAGCACCTGTTATGTTCCAGGTGCTATGAGACATGCTTGAGATAAAGGATTATGTGAGGCATAGACCTTGCCCATAAGGTACTTACAGCCAGTGCGTGAAACAGACACGTAATCACATCCATAGAGAACCGTGTGTGATAAAGGCAGAAGGAGAAGTATAGCAGAGGACAGAGTATAGACATGCCCACTGGGTGGGATCTACTGGAGAGATCTTCTCTCCTGGTCACTGTCCTGAGTGTTTGGAGATTGGATCCCAAATCCTCAAACTACAGTCTGAAGACAAAATTCTGCTTGTTTCCTGTTTTTATAAGCCCCTTACATTTTACATTTTTAAATGGTTGGGGGAAACAAATCAAAAGAAGAAGAATAAATCGTAACATGAAAATTATATGAAATTCAAATTTCAGTGTCCAAAATGAAAGAAAGCTCTATTGGAACAAAGCTGTACTGTTACCGTATTGTCTATGGTTGCGTTTACATTACAGTGGCCGAATTAAGTAGTCACCGTAGAGACTGTATTGCCCACGTGGCTGCCATAAGAGAGTACTGCCCACGGGGTGGCTTAAACAATATAAATTTATTTTCTCACAATTCTGGAGGTTAGAAGTGTGAGGTCAAGTTGTTGGTAGGGTTGATTCTTTCTGAGGCCTCTCTGCTTGGCTTGCAGGTGCCTGTTTTCTCCCCATGTCTTCACATGGTTTTCCCTTTGTAACTGTGTCCTAATCTCCTCTCCTTATAATGACACCAATCCTATTGGATTAGGGCCCACCCATATGAACTAATTTTAACTTAATTACTTCTTTAAAGACCCTATCTGCAAATACAGTCGTATTCCGTCATATTCTGAGGTACTAGGGGTTAGAACATACGAATTTTGGGAGACCCAATTAAGCCCATAATACACATAAAGCCTAAAGCCTAAAACATTTTCTATCCGCTCTTTTTTATTTATTTTATTTTATTTTATTTTATTTTTATTTTTATTTTTTGCGGTACGCGGCCCTCTCACTGTTGTGGCCTCTCCCGTTGCGGAACGCAGGCTCAGCGGCCACGGCTCACGGGCCCAGCCGCTCCGCGGCATGTGGGATCTTCCCGGACTGGGGCACGAACCTGTGTCCCCTGCATCGGCAGGCAGACTCTCAACCACTGTGCCACCAGGGAAGCCCTCTTATTTATTTATTTATTTATCGGCCATGCCACACAGCTTGTGGGATCTTAGTTCCCCGACCAGGGATCGAACCTGCGCCCTCGGCAGTGAAAGCTTGGAGTCCTAAGCGCTGGACTTCCAGGGAATTCCCTACTCTCTGTTCTTCACAGAAAAACTCTGCCCACTCTGGCCTATGCCATTGCACAGTTTTGGTGTGGCCTGCTTGCCCTCCCTATTCTCCCCTCCATCAGCACACACCCATTTGGTTGTAACTGTCACCATTCTCTTCTTAGTTTATCCATCCATCCATCCATGATCCATCCATCCATGGTTTTTGGCCACCATGGCATCAGCTGCTCCAAGATTTGTTTACAGAGAATACAGAACTCTTACCAACCATTCCTGTAGGTTGAGCTGTGTTTTACTCTCCATCTGTGGCTGATGTTCTAGTATTTTCCCAGTTCCACTATTCCACTCTCAAACGTAGATTCCTCTGCTCCCCAATAACTCAACTCCAGTTGCTGGTTGCAAGGCCCACAGAGTGGGTATTCAGCAGAAAACTCTGAAGGGCTTCTCATTTGATCATAATTTTAGGTTGACAAATGGAGTCCCGTTCATTAAGCTCTGAGAGAGGTCTCTACAAGCAGTTTCATTTTTTATTTTATTTTATTTTTTTTTGCTGTACGGGGGCCTCTCACTGTGTGGCCTCTCCCGTTGAGGAGCACAGGCTCTGGACGCGCAGGCTCAGCGGCCATGGCTCACGGGACCAACCGCTCCGCGGCATGTGGGATCCTCCCGGACCGGGGCACGAACCCGTGTCCCCTGCATCGGCAGGCGGACTCTCAACCACTGCGCCACCAGGGAAGCCCAAGCAGTTTCATTTTTACATGGCTCTTTGCTTAACAAATTTACTCCACCTGGGATACTTTTAAATTTTTTGTGGCCCATAGAAATGTAAAACAATGCAGTACCGGGGTGGGGGGGGGGCCTCTAATCGACTCTAGGAACTGGGCATTCTGTGAAGCTCACCATGGAATTACTTAAGAAAGCAATTGGCTGGTGCAACGAGGAATGCATTTTTACCTTCTTATAAAATGCTGAAATTATGTGCTTTATTATCAAGATAATGGAGAGACGTATGAAGTCAATGCAAATGACTCCTGCGGCCCTGAATGTTCTCCCCTGTTGTCAAGGAGCAATTTTGCTCTGTGCTTTTCCTCACAGTGTTTCTTCCTTGAAATTGAAGACCACTGATCTCTTTTTAAGCAAAATGCTTCAGAAAATATACCGGAAGAGGCTTTTTTTTTTTTCTTTCTGTCGTTCCATTACATGTGGTTGCAGAGGCACTTCCTTTGGTTGCCCCAAGCATGGAGTTTCCTCAAAACTAGAGACGTTTCTTTTGGAAGAGCTTTACGATCATAATCTGGATATTGCAGAAGCATCTTTCGCCACTGCTCCATTTTCACTTCCTAATTTGGGGCTGATCACCATTCTCACAGAAGAGAGGAAAATCTGAGATATCAGCCATGTAGTCATTCAACATTTGGAAAAGAAAAAACAAAGATTAAATAAAGAAATAAATACAAAATTAGGGAGAAAATGCACACATAGGGTACAGTTTTAAAAGAAATAAAAAGAGAAAGCTTAGATTCCGCTTATAAGCGAACTTATTTACAAAACGGGAACAGACTCACAGAGAATGAACTCACGGTTACCAGGGGGAAGCGTTGAGGGGAGGGATAGTTAGGGAGTTTGAGATTGTAGGTACGCACGGCTACATTTAGAATGGATAACCAACAAGGACCTACTGTACAGCACAGGGAACTCTGCTCAGTTATATCACAACCTAAATGGGAAAAGAATTTGGAAAATAGATACATGTATATGTCTAACTGAATCACTTTGCTGTACACCTGAAACTATCACTACATTGTTAGTCAACTGTACTCCAATATAAAATAAAAAGTTAAAAAAGAAAAAAGAGAAAGCTTAGGTACTCACAAGATATTTTTTCATAAACATGTTGTGTAGAGGTGTGCTGGGGATCGCAGGGACAGATCTTTGCTTCTTACTCCAGTAGAATAGCAACATCAACAACAAAACCATAAAAAAAAGAAAAAGAAAAATGAAATCCCAACGCTATTAGTTAGAACTTTGTGTTGCAAGGTTTAGAAACCCAAGTTGATTTAACGTCAAAATGGGAACAGATTGGACCCTGTGAGGAGTAGGATAAAGCTGGACTCGAGGAACGGTTGGATCTAGGGAAGTCAGCACATCAGGCCTCTCTTTGTGTCTTTCATCCCAGTTTTTCCGAGTCAGATTAGATTTTTCTCAGTCTAGTTTGAATGCAGCAGAGACATGGCTGCCAGCAGCTCTAGGCTGACTTCCGCAGTTTAAAAAATTATTCCCGGGCTTCCCTGGTGGCGCAGTGGTTGAGAGTCCGCCTGCCGATGCAGGGGACGCGGGTTCGTGCCCCGGTCCGGGAGGATCCCACATGCCGCGGAGCGGCTGGGCCCGTGAGCCATGGCCGCTGAGCCTGCGCTTTCGGAGCCTGTGCTCCACAATGGGAGAGGCCACAACAATGAGAGGCCCGCGTACCGCCAAAAAAAAAAAAAAAAAAAAAAAAAAAAAAATATATATATATATATATATATATATTCCCAAGGAAGTTCTCTGATTGGCTAATGTATATAGTTAACCCACCTTTGGACCAATCACTGTGTCCAGGGGCTTGAGGTTTAATGATTATCCCAGCCTGGATCATGTGCTCATCTTTGTGTCTGGGGATGGTGGAAGGAGAAAGTGTGGAGGTGTGAAGTGTGCAGAGAAAAATAGTGACAAACAAAGGAGGAAAGGAATGGTTCCCATCACCACACCTAGGCAAAACAGGCATCAGAGAACTTGATGTTCCTGTTTCTAGGCTGGATACTAATCAGAAATTAAAGAAATTAACTGCCTCACCGTGCAGGTAGGAAAGACAGAGTGCTCATTGCCCCAAGAGGTGATAGACGGGCCTTTCTTTCAAAATAAAAATATAGCATCTTTGTGGGTAGTGGATCCATGATTCATCATGAGGACAAAGGCAAACACTGTTGGGTGGATGGCTTGAAGCTTTGGGCTCAGTGTGGGGGTGACCACCGCCCCTTTCTCACTTCCTTTCTGGTGCCCCTGGGTTGTAAGCCTCGGGCCCATAGCTCATGCTGTCCAGGGACTCCAGAGAAGAAGTGGGGAAGAGGGTGAGGGTGCTGAGTCCACTCTTACCTGCAAGAGGTATATTCTTATGCTGGCCATATACATAAACATCTATGTATATGTGTGTGTGTGGTATATACATACATAAATATATATGCCATATCTATCAATCATCTAAGCAATTATTTTTATGACAATATTCCTTAAAGAAGGCTCACCAGAATCTATAACCATATGACCTCCTATTAGTTTAATGGTTGGAGGAGAATGCCTTGATGCACTGTTTCCCCTTTAGAACAAGTATGTCATCTTATGTGTCATTAACTGTCTTACTCATTAAACTTTTTTTTTTTTTTTTTTCGCTGTACGCGGGCCTCTCACTGTTGTGGCCTCTCCCGTTGTGGAGCACAGGCTCCGGACGCGCAGGCTCAGCGGCCATGGCGCACGGGCCCAGCCGCTCCGCGGCGTGTGGGATCTTCCCGGATCGGGGCACGAACCCGCGTCCCCTGCATCGGCAGGCGGACTCTCAACCACTGCGCCACCAGGGAAGCCTGATAGTTAGTCTTCATGTGGATTTTATTAAACTCTTTTTAAATTGTGAAATCTGCCACACATCCAGAATAGTACAGTTGAATGTACAGCCTAATGGGGGTGTGGTCATCACCAGCTCAAGAAATGGAACCTTGTCAGCCCTCCAGAAGACCTCCCCTCCATCCTCAATCACAATCTCCTCCCACCTCCTAAAGATAACAACTGGGCTAGACTTCTATGGAATCATGTTTTTTCTTTTCTTCACAGTTTTATTACTCAAGCCTGCCTCTCTGAGCACTGTAGTTTAGTTTTGCTTGTTTTTGAACCTTATATGAGTGGGGTCATTCTTCACTTACTATTTTAGGTCTCGCTTCATTTCCTCACTTTTTAAAAATGAGATTCATTTCTGTTATGTGTAGGTCTAATTGTCTATTTTCATTAGTACACAGTTTCACTGTATGAATAGACTGTAACTGATGTAGCCATTCTAGTGCCAGTGAAATTTGGGTTAGTTCTAGCATTTGGCTACTGTGAATAACGCTGCAAAGAACTTTTGGGGACATCTTTCCCAGTGCACACGTGCATGCATTTCTTGGGGTTTATCACTAGGAATGGAATTGCTGATTCTTCATCTTTAATAGAGAGAAGGTGGTTGACCCAGTTCCATGCTCCCCAAGGGTGTAAAGGAGTTCCTGGTGTTTCAGGTCCTCAGGGACACCTGGCATTATCACTCATTTTAATTCTAGCTGTTCTAGTAATAAGTGGATTTCCTGGGTTTAATTTACATTTTCCTGATAATCAATAAGGCTAAGCTCCTGCTTATAGGTTTATTGGCCATTTGGAATGTCCTCTTTTATGGCCTGCCTCTTCAAATCACTTGTCATTTTTCTAATTGGTAGTTGGTCTTTTTCTTATTGATATATTGTGTGTGTGTGTGTGTGTGTGTTAACATATTCTGGATAATATCCTTTTTTTTTTTTTTTTTTTTTTTTTTTTTTTGCGGTACGCAGGCCTCTCACTGTTGTGGCCTCTCCCGTTGCGGAGCACAGACTCTGGACGCGCAGGCTCTACAGCCATGGCTCACGGGCCTAGCCGCGCCGCGGCATGTGGGATCTTCCCGGACCGGGGCACGAACCCGTGTCCCCTGCATCGGCAGGCGGACTCTCAACCACTGCACCACCAGGGAAGCCCTGGATAATATCCTTTTGTTGACTGTATGAATTGTAAAGATTGTCTCCCAGTGTGGCTTGTCTTTCATTCTCTTATTTATTTTTTAATTAAATAAATAAGTTTTTATCCTGAATGTAATCAGAATTATTAGTAATTTGCCTTTTATGTCTGACCTATTTAAATAAAACCTCTTTTTGACCCAAGATTACCCATAGGTACCTGAGATTACAAAATCTTACATAAATGGTATTTTTATCCTTCCCAGATAATACTGGGATATTAGAGTGATTTAACTCTCTTTGCCCCCAGCTGGTTTATAGGATACTGTTATAGTATGTCATTTTTCTTTTATATTATTATTTTAAACGTCCTAAGACATTATGATTTTATTACTGTCTTAAACGGCCTTTATTTCTACAATATGGAATTCTCAGTTGGCAGTTCTTCTCTTTGAACACTTAGAAGAACCCATTCATCATCCTTTGACTTCTGTTGTTCTGTGGAGAAGTCAGCTGGCCACCCAGTGGATGGTTTGCAGGCATCAGTCTTCTTCTTACTACTTGTACCATTTTTCTATCTTTGGCTTTTCCAGTTCTGTGACATGTCAAGGTGTACATATCTTTTTGTTTCTTCTGTTTGGGGTTTGTAGGACTTGGATCTTTGCCTTTATGAATCTTGAATTTGTGTTTTTTTGGGAAATTTCCAGCCTGTATCTCTTTTGCCCTTTTCTCTTTTCTCTGGCATGTTGCACCTTTTTGCCGTATTCTCTGTGTCTCTTAACTTCTCTTTCTTTATTTTCCATATTTTTGTCCCTCCCTTCTACCAACTAGTGTTGTAAAAAAGAAATACTATTTATTCACTCAACAAATGGTCTTTTTGGTCCTACTGTGTTCCAGGCACTGTCTGGGGTAGTTGAAATACTTCAGTGAACAAAAGAGACAAAGATCTCTGTCTTTGGGAATTATCATTAAGTAGTAAACAGTAGTTTGTTAATTGTGTTAGCTATCATTAATACTTCTTCATTTTAATTAATTAAACTTAAATGATATAATGTGTTAAGGAAAGCAGATCTGCTTTGGGAAGAAGGGCAGTCTGTGGTGGGGAAGTGCGCCCAGTTAGGGTACAATAATAATAAGGTACCACTTGAATGAAGACTTAAAGAATGTGAAGGAATTAGCTAACTGTATATCTGGAATGTTCCAGAAAGATGGATCATGTCTGGAAAGTTCAAGGGGCATCAAGGAGGCTAAAGGGGCGTGAGCAAAGGTAGAAGGAGCAGAAGACGAGGTCAGAGAGGTAATGATGAGGCCCAAGCAAGAGGTGACAGGCTTTGTAGGCCCCTCCTAGGAGTTTGGGTTTTACCCCTGGGTTGAGCAGATGAGGGATGTGGTCTCATTTTCACATTAAAAGGGTCCCTCTGGCTCCTGGGATGAGAATGGACTGTAGATGGGCATGTGTAGAAACAAGGGGACTTGTAGGAGGCTGTGCTGTGGTCCAGCAGGGAGAGGATGAGGCTCAGAGTGTAGTGGCAGCAGTGGAGGTGTTGAGAAGTGATTTAGATTTAGAGGCAAAAAAATCATATTTTCATACCTATGAAAATGCTCCAGTAGAGTGAGGGAATTAGATGGTGTAGAGGAGAGAGAGGGAAATGGCTAGAGCATTGTCCTTGAGTGGAGGGAGGAGGATGCAGAGGGTCTAGTCACAGGTGGAGGGATTGGTTTGAGGTAGGATGTGGATGGTTATCTAAGATCCCAGGCAGCAGGGTAGAGTGGGTGCAGATAGATGCTTGTTGGTAAATATAGATAGATAGTCTAGGAAGTGGTGGTGGTCCTATGTGATTGCTTCAACTTTGTCGGAGAAGTAGGATGAAAAATCATCAGCTGAGAAGCAAGATGGAGAGAAATTATTGGGCATCTGGGAAGAGAAGAGTAGATGGGAACTTCATGAGTGGGTGTGAATGGACTGGGAACTTTGTTTTTTTTTAAGTTTTAAAATTTTTATTGGAGTATAGTTGATTTACAATGTTGTGTTAGTTTCTGCCGTACAGCAAAGTGAATCAGCTATACATATACATATATCCACTCTTTTTTTAGATTCTTTTCCCATATAGGCCATTACAGAGTATTGAGTAGCGTTCCCTGTACTATGCAGTAGGTCCTTGTTGGTTATCTATTTTATATATGGTAGTGTGTATATGTCAATCCCAATCTCCCAATTTATCCCTCCTCCCACCTTTCCCCTTTGGTAACCATACATTTGTTTTCTATTTCTGTGAGTCTATTTCTGCTTTGTATATAAGTTCATTTGTACCATTTTTTTTTTAGATTCCACACGTAAATGATCTCATATGATATTTGTCTTTCTCTGCCTGACTTCACTCAGTATGGCTGTCTCTAGGTCCATCCGTATTGCTGCAAATGGTGTTATTTCATTCTTTTTTATGGCTGAGTAATATTCCGTCGTATATATGTACCACATCTTCTTTATCCACTCCTCTGTCAATGGACATTTAGGTTACTTCCATGTCCTGGCTATTGTAAATAGTGCTGCAGTGAACACTAGGGTGCGTTCATGAGTGGGTGTGAATGGACTGGGAACTTTGGTGGGAGATTGCTGATTTCATTTAAAGGCACTTGATATTAGTGGTCATGGGTTTAGAGTAAGACAAGTGGGTTGTTTTTTTGTTTTTTTTTTCCCCCTCAGCCAGAGTCAACTGTCTGGGTGCAGGTACAAACCAGGCACTTTGTTGGATTTGACCACGTTAGCATATTTGCCAAACAGATGGGACCAAGTAATAGAGGGACAAGGAAGTAAGAAAGAGAATTTAATGATGGGCCATGGAGGGCTGTGAGGAAGCCAGGCTGGGAGGGCCAGCAGAAGGTGGGGGGGTATTTGGGTTAGGGCCTGAGAGGGAGTGGTCCGGGAGGATGGGAGCCAGTGAACTGAGGGTGGGATCCTTGAGGTTGAATTTATGGAGGCGTTATTCACATCTTTTCCCCTTTCTGTTAACAACCCCTATGTATTTTGGGTTCTCTGTAGGAGGAGTTCCACGTGTAGATGTATTTCTGATGCATCTGTGGGGAGGAAGGTGATCTCTGCGTCCTACTCTTCCGCCATCTTCTCCTGTCTCCCTCAATCCTATGTGTTTTGGAGATTCAGCATGCAGTGTCTTGAAAATTCTTAGTGAGGGTTACAAGTTGCAAAGCCCAACTATTTGTGTATTGGTGGAATAAATGTATACTTCTCCCCTTGTTCACTATTTCCCTTCTTGCTATGTGGGATTCTAAAGGAAAGTGGCAGAGAACTTTGCTCTGTGGTTTAAGGAGCGATCGCAGGCCTGGGTGGTCTTGATCATGCTTCTGATCTTGGTTATCATCACGAGGGTCTATTCAGTTTCAGTCCACAGATATGTGTTGAGGGTCCACCATGTACCAAGCACTCTTCTAGGTACTTGAGATAGAGTTGAGAGCAAAATAGATAAAAGCCCCTGCTCTTGTGGAACTTACATTCTAGTGGGTGGGGAGAGAAACAATAAATAAGAAAATAGGAAAATAAGAAAATTTAGTGTGTGTATGAAGGAGGAGAAAATAAAGCAGGGAAGTGGGAAAGGAGATGTGTCGGGGGAGAGAGGTGGGGGAAGGCAGTTGGGGGAGTGGCTGGGAGGACCCCACAGAGAAGGTACCTTGAATAAAGAGCTGAGATCTGTGGTCCATGTATATTTAGAACAAATGCTGGGCCCCGTGGGAGCAAATAGCACGAGCTGGCACCACAGCCTTATGAAAACGAAATCCCGTGCTGATGCCAAAGGCCAAGAATATTGTTTTTGGTTATTGAAGTCCACTGAGTCAGTAGGCTCCATGTATGTGCTAGTAGTGTCTATGAGACTGGAGATGGGCAGTTCATTAACAGCTATATTTGATATTTTTTGTGTGTGTATGGGGGTAGGGGGTCTTCCTTCAGGAAGCTGCTGACCTCAGACCCAGCCGCCCTGATTAATTTTCGCCAATGGAAAGTTATGTGTGGACGGGATTACAGCTGTTCTTCAATGGGCTGAGTTCATCTGTGGCCAGAAAAACCAACAAAGGCTCTCAGGATACAGGGCTTTGGGAGGAGTGACGGGTCTGAGTCATAAGCCCAAGCCTGAGCAAGTTGTGTGAACGCGTTGAAGCCGAGCCAGCCCTCTGCAAGGATTCTCAAGCTTGGCGGATTGGCATCCCTGTGACCCAATGCTGAGAAATTCCTTTTCTCAGAAGCCACGAAGCTGGGAGTGGAAGACCGAGCTGTGGTGTTTCAGGTGATCTAGTGAAGCAGTGGTCAGCCTGGTTGCATGAGCCTCCTCTATACCAAGCAGCAGGCATGCGTAACTCTTGGTACCTACGTCAAGAGCAGTGTGTCATCCTGTGAAACACCTGCTGTACGTCACCAGGAAGTCTGGGAGGGTGCGAACTGGTTGAGCTCAAGCAAGATTCTGCTCATCGTGTATTTCTTTTGGCTGTGAACCAACATTGCACATAGCTTAGTATAAAATACCCACCCGATGGTTCATGATCTCAACCCGGACCTTGAACTTGCCTCTTGCAGGAGATCTTGCTTATGGGAAAGGCCCCTTTGAACGTATTTAGAAATTTTCTACATGTGTATGAGGCATATTCCTTGACTATTGTCCAGTTTAACCTGCTCATCTTAGATACTTTGTTCAGTCATCTTTCTCAGACAGGGTGATGATTACCTTCTAGGAGCTTCGTGACAAACCCTGAAATATGTTGTTTTCCCACTACATTTGGCCTTGGGAGGGAGATGAGGTGCCCCGTGAGTAAGTGCAGCCTTCAGGAATCAGACTCAGCTCTGTGACTTTGTGAGCCCAGAATCTGAATACTAAAGGTGATAAGAATAATACAGACAAATGCAATGCATGTGAGGCTGCCCAGGTCAGTGATGATGACAAGCCTACAGGCCAACTGTAGCAATAAGATCTGGGAGAGCTGGGGTTCCAGCCTAAGTGAGACCAAGTTAGAATTTCAGACCTGCCTCCTACTTGTTGAGCAGCTTCGGGCAGGGCAGCTCACTTAACCTCTATGTCTCAGTCTCTTTTTCTGTAGAATGGGTCCAGTCATAGTACTTTGTTGAGTTGGCATGAGGACCAGGTACAAAAATAGATGAGCAGACCCCAGCCCTATGGTTTTCACAAAGTACTCAGGAAATGTCAGTGACAGCCTTGCATAGCCTCATGAGCGACATACTATTATAACCCATTTTACAGATGAGGGACTGAGGCTTTACAAAAATTTAGGTGATAGGCTTGTGACCAGAAAAGGAATTCCTGGCCAGTCTAGGTCTGTTGAATGGGATAAATGCGTAAAATGTGGTGTGTTAAAATGTGTGCCGTTTAGTACTTTCAGTTGGTAATTTGGATTTGATTTATTTCCTCCTCTTTCGGTTCTAGACTTAGATCCCACCCTCTCTGTCTTCATGTTCTGCTTTGCCATTTGGGATTGGGATGGGTTGCTGGAAGTGGATCCATGACATTCCGTACAGGTGTGACACCTGGCACCTGGGAAAGCTCTTGATGTGCAAAGGTGTGCCTCGTTTTGTCTTCATGCTTATAAGAGATTGAATTTTATAGATTAGACAATCCCATTTTATCATGTACAATCAGAAAAAAATTTGCTCTTTCAGGTGTAGGATTAAGATCTTGGTGATGTGACAAGGAGAAAGGCACCTTTTAAAGCTTGGTTAATGTGCTTAAAGTTTCGATTACTTTTGTTTTTAACAGCAGTATTTTGAAAAGCTACCTGTACCTGAGCCAGTAGGCTGAAAATGATATGTCTTTTTTGAATCATTAAAAAGAATTGTGGTAAAAAATATATAGCATAAAATTTGCCATTTTAACCATTTTTATGTGTATAATTCAGTGACAGTAATTATATTCACAATGTCTTACAGCAATCACCGCTCTTTACGTCCCAAACTTTTTCATCACCCCAAGAAACACTGTAACCATTAAGCAATAACTCTCCATTTCCCCTGCCCCTCAGCGTCTGGTAACCTCTAAGCTCCTCTTTCTCTCCATGAATTTGCCTATTCTAGATATTTCATATAAGTGGGATCATGCACTAGTTGTCCTTTTGTGTGTGACCTTGTCGCTTAGCATAATATTTTCAAGGTTCGTCTGTATTGTAACATGAATGAAAACTCCATCCTTTTAATGACTGAGTAATATTCCACTACATGGACCAGACCACGTTCTGTTTATCCATTCACCTGCTGATGGACACCTGGTTTGTTTTCACTTTCTACCTGTTGTGAATAATTCTGCAGTGAACATTCATGTGCACGTCAGAAATGATGCTGTTTTTCAGCATCTGTAGAGATATATTTTAACTTCTCGGGACTCTAGGAGTAGGACTTCCCTAACTGGGGGAGTCCTTGTCTTTGACCATGGCACCCCCATGACCCCTTGGGCGTACCTGAATGTGTCCCATGTCTCTACCAGGCTTCCCCCACAGTCTTGCCAAGCTCACCCCTGTAATTTGGGAGGATGCGGTCTGCTGGTGAATCAGCCTGCCTTCAGCCATCCTAGATTGACTGTATCCTTCCATCCCAGGTCTCTGATCCTCTTGTGTCCTTGCTTGGGATTGAGCCAAGAAATTTCTCATGCATCCAGTTATTATGGTTTGCTCTTAGTTTCAGATGGGATCAACGTATATCACTTTTTATTTATATATGCCTTTTGTACTGTGTTGGGGTACAGAATTATATTTGCATATACTGTCTTTAATGTTTATTTGATGGAATTTTTTTTAAAAGCAGGTACTAATTGAGTTGGTGGAATGTACAGCAGGTTTGTTTCAGTAGATCTGGCTTCTGGGCTGAATCTGCCATCATTTTTTTCTGTGAGCCTGAGGGGGGTCACTTAACCCTCTGACCTCAGATGAATGAGTGATTTGTAAGATCCCCTCCCCCCTTTCTGCTCTTATGTATATGGGTCTATGACCCTCTATGTGTCTATTGCCTTACCTCAGGCCATTTAATATTTTGAGATATAGGCTTGTTGTATTTCCTGATTGAAAATAACCTTTGCAGTTGGATCTTTGTTCAGGGAAAATGGCACCATGTGCTCCTAGAGACCATAAAATCTCATGCCTGGGTGCTTGGAAGGGAATGCAAGACAAGTGGATTCCCATTAGCATGTTCCCAACATTAGAAGTCCCCTAATTTTAATTGATGATGTCCCTGTCACTAGCAGAGAGCTCTGTCAGGTGTTAGAAATGCATCTGTGGGTGTGGTCCTTTTCACTTCACCGTTGTACCCAAGTGCTTGGTGTGTCCTTCCCACCCAGCTTCATCTGGATATGTTCTGGTCCAGAAAATGTGAAATGACAATTACTGATGTATTTTAATATAAAATAAAAGTATTCTCACTCATGAAAAACAAAACCAAATACTGTTTTATTAGCTGTCCCTGGTGAGTGCCAAGGGATGATGTGGCTCACTGTTAGTGACACTCTTGAGGGGACTTGATGCTTCTCCACAATAGGGACTCGATAGGGAGCACTCAAGGGGTCTCTCTGTGGCTCTGGGGTCTTGGAAGGGCCCCCGCTCTCTTATCTGACATGTAACTAGTGTCTCAACTGTACTTCATCCATTACCAAAATATTGTAGTAATATCAACATAAAAACATCATTCTAAACACTACCATAGCTTGAGATACAGGCTTTGCTTCTTTCCTGATTGGAAACTGACTTTGCCTGTGTAGTGCCCTTTACTGTTTAGGGAAAATATTAGGCATGTGCCCGTACAAAGCCTGTTAACCTATGCAGCCCATTGTCAGAGGCATCGATTTCAACTTCCCATTTCACTGAAGGGGAAGCTGGATGGCTTGCTTTAAGTTTCTCACCTGGCTGTTGGTGGAGCCTGGACTTGAACAAGGTCGTCTTACTTCCTGTCCTTGCTTCTCCCAGGACCAGATGAGGCCTCCCCAGTGGGAATGCTCCCTGACCCGGCTTTTCCAGGAGGCTCTACAGTACTGAATGTTAAGGTTATCCTGGCTACATGTTCTTTGGAAAGAAGGCGGGTCTGAAAATTAGAACTTGACTTCTTATCTTTGTCCTTTCGTTATTCAGCGTGATCCGACTTTCAGTGCCAGTGGTAATCATTATTGTTTACTGTGGCCAAGCGGAGAGGTGCCTGAAAGATCCCACACCCGTGAGAACCCAGACGCTCTCACCCCCAGCAACCACATGTACCTCTTGTGCAAGGCACACAGGGCCCTTGGAAGCAACAGCTTCACTGTGTGTGTGGGTAGGACAGCATCTGGCCCCATATGGGCGATTGCTAGTAGGGGCTAAGGGTTCACGGACTTTTCCTCTGTCTTCTTTGTTACCTTTATCCTCTGGTTGCACTTCCTCCCCTCTCCCCTTCACCCTTCCAGTTACAAGCGTGGGTTCAGTTATACGTATGTGGGCCACCACTGAGTCCTGAAACTCTCGACCTTGGCATGTGAGATAAAAGTTGTTCTGTAAAGAAATGTAATTTGTGGCAGCGAAAGCCAATGAGAATTTAAAAATCATGGAAACATATAATTGGAAGATATATATATATATATATATATATATATATATATATATTTCCCCCCACCCCCACCCCTCTGGCTAGGAAGCCAGAGAAAATTAATTTGAACACCATCATTTAAATTGTTGAGGAAAGTGAAGCCTCCAGATTTTAGGGAACTTGCCACACACTCAAGTCACTGCAGTGTATCCTGGAGGTGGCCTCTAAAAGCAAACTATTAGAGTTTGCTTGGCCTCTTTTTGGCAGACATTGTATTTCTCAGGAATATTTCTGCTTATTGGTTAGGCATTCGGTTTTCAGACAGAGAAAACTATGTTAAGAGTCTCTAAGTTTGGTGGGTACAGAGTTTCAAGTTGTAAAACGTTCTTGTATCAAATCAAATTTAATGAGGGCTTTGCATATCGAGACATTGCCTGAAAGGACGAACCTTGGTTTTCTCTCAGAGAGAAGGAAGGCCTCGTCCAGGGCTGAATCAAGGGTTCTCAAACATGTCAGTTTCCTGAGCGGATCCTCAGATCACCAAGCCCGGGAGTGGGTGGGATGGATCCATATTTAGACTTTCAATCAGCTTCAAATATAAAAAATTGATTTTGGCAATCAGTTGTCAGCCAGCTGCAAAATGTATTCATGAATAAGCTTCTGAATTTCCATAGTGACATCATAGGATTAACGGGATCTGTGCTTGGATCTGTAATTATGCTGGGGAATGTCTTTTTATTTGGATTCAGCTCATTTGACTGTGTTAATTAACACCCCTTCTGGGCGTCACCTAACTTGATGAGGAGAACACACTTTCTCCCCAGCTTTATTGCTGATACAAGGTGACACAGGTGATGGCAGGTTGGTGTGAGCACTGCTTACCTTGTTCCTGGGAACCCTCCTTCCTAGCTCCGTATGCAAGCTGGGGATGGTGGTGGGAAGCTCCATTGCAGGCACTGGTAACAACTTTGCAGACCTTGTCAGTTCAGCTGATTGTAATGCTTTTGGGTTAAGCTTCCTCGATTCCTGAGCAAGTTGGTTTTGAAGACCCTTGAACAGATAATCCAGAAGCTTCTTGTTTAAGGAAGGCATTTGTGTTGTTGAGAGCACAATTTAAAAGGAATTTTAAAAGCCAGTTATTGTTGATCTAATGCAATAGCTGTATGCAGTGAGATCGAAGGTGCAATTGTAGATCTAAGCAAGTTAAAGACTGAGTAAAAATCTTTGGGGAGGATAAACTCTCTGGAATTTTTTGGTTTCTTAGTGTAAATTCAACTGACAAAGGGAAGGAGAGAAGTTTAATTCTTTGTGGCTTTCTTCCCCACGTACCAAATGGTGTTTCCCAACAGGTATTAATTGAGTGATTAATTAATTATAATTAATGATGTCTGTTGAGCTAGCTCTTGTGTAAATATCCATTTACAGTATAAATACCATATAAGGGTGTCATGGCTTGTAGTTTTTTTCAAAATGTGTGGTTTTTTTTTGCTTTTTTAAACATTTTAATTTATATTTTTCAAAAGGAAGGAGACAAACTTTATATCTGCAAATAATTCTAAGCCTTTTGATAGCGAAATACTAAGCTTATTGAATCAGATTGTGGAAATTTGAGAGCCTACAGAAATAGGAAGAATAATGCTGGATGACTTTTAATATAAGTGAAAATAAACATTTTGGAAAAATATTCCAAATTTTTGGATTAGTGACATGGTGGTGTTGGTCTAGCACCATCACTTAGTAAAGGCTTTCGAAAACATTTACAGTAGACATTAGCGTATGAAAAACTTCTTACCCAACATGAAACTAAAAATAATAAAAATAAAATAGAGCATTATAAATTATGGAGCAAGTTTAATTTTGCTCATTCCTAGGAAAAAAAGAAAAACATTTTAGTTTTAAATTAAACATGCTGTGTTCAGTGCCTATCTTATCTACTGATATGTTGAATTATGCTATTATGATGCCATTTAAGTTTGGAAAACAGTATATATTTTGCAGACCTGAAATCAAACCTATAAAATGAGGAGCCTAGCTTTTAATCTTTTTTTTTCCCCCCATGTGTGGTAGTGCGTGATTATTTTTGTAACTTGTTTCATTTAACATCGTCCCCAGGTTTATCCTGATGGTGGATAATTGTTAAAAACAAAAGTCAGTTGTGCGCCCTCTACTGGTTGCATTTCTCTGGAACAGAAATACAGTACTTTCACGCTTAAGTTCATTTCTTTTGGTCCGGCTCATAACTGTGGTCGCTTTTTCTTTTCCTAAATTCATATGGCCTTTTAAAAGCAAAATGAGTGGCATCAGAAACCTCAGGTTAAGAAGCTGGTAACTTAAGGAGGGCTCAAGTGTCTTCCTTAACGCCAATTTGTCAAGTGGTGTTTGGAGGAGACCCACAGCTTGGCACTCTTCCTTCTGTTATAGGAGTAAGCGCTTTGGTGCACAGAGACGTCCCACTGTGAGGCTGGTGGCCACTGCTTGGGGACCTCTTGGGTTCTGATCTTGACGGGCTTTCACCTGTGTCAGGTCTTTGGCAATCTGTCAGCCACTGAACGAAACCAACAGGTTTTCTATGCGCTCACAGGTCACTCAGACTCTTGAACTCAGGGTGCCCTGCGGATTCCCGCAGAAGCAAGTATAGGGGACTCTTTATTTCCTGGCCTGAGAGGTGAGCAATAAAGTGGGGTACTCCTTCAGTTTAATCCCACATGCATTTATTGAGAACCTACCATCTGCTAGGTTTCAAGGGCGATTCAAGATGAACAAACCCACTGCCCCCTGCCTGGCCACGCCTACCCCCACCCCGCAGCAACAGCAAAACTCTTTCTTATTCAAGAAAGAAAAAAAAAAAATATGGCATTCCAGTTAAAAGAAATACTTATCAGGTAATGATAAGACCAGAAAAACCTGTAGAAAAGATGTCTCCACTTTGTAAGTCCTTCACCCTGACCGGTAAACTTTGTGATGTTTTCATTCTTTTTCCTGTAAGTGATTTGTAACTTGCTTTTCGATAAGCTGTAATGAGATTAAATGTCCTTCCTGTTCTCAATGGAGTGTCTCCTGCTAGTGACTGTCAATAGAGAAATGACTGATGTGTCCGGGATAAGCCTGACCCCGTGTATCTTTCACATCTCTTTCACTTTGCACACCGTGCCTCCTTCCCCAACCATGCAGTGATTCTAAAGCTGATACTCTGGCTTTCCATCCTCTTCCTCCCACCCCTTCTTGATTATCATCCTCCAAATTCAACACAAGTTGTTGGCTTAGTGAGCTGCATGGACCTGAGGCTGTGCCCCAAGCCAGTAAACTGCTTTACTGATTCTGACCCCAGTGCCCAGTTTCTTCTGAGCCCACATAGATGGTCCTCAGCCATCAAATGCTGCACAGTGGAAATGAAGGAGAAATGCTATGCTATATTTTCGTAAGTCCCAGGAGAGTCTCTGTATAATGTTGATGGTCATAGATGGAATAAGTCAATTAATCGACAGTTGATAGTGAAACCTCTATGTGAGAGTTTCTCACTAGCAGCATTGGCATCTTAGGCTAGGTAACGCTTTGCTGTAGGAGGCTTTCCTGTGCTTTTTAAGATGGTTGGCAGCATCCCTGACTTTCACCGATTAGATGCTAATAGCACCCCCAAGTCGTGACAACCAAGAATGTTTCCAGATATTGCTACATATTCCCTGGGGGCAAAGTCACCTCCTGTTAAGGACCACTATTCTATCCACTGTCTTTTCATTCTGCTCCTTCAGAAGTCTTCATGGGCATTCTCTTGTTTGTTTGCTTCATTCATTTATCAAATAGTTATTAAATTTCTACTTATGCTAGCTTCTCTGCAAGGTAGTGGGAATATAATGATGAACTAGGCATCTACTTCTTATTCGATTTTGAATCAGTTTTGAACGGATCATGGTTTTTACCATTTTGACGTTTATCATGATTATCTTGAAGGTTCCCTTTTCTGAGTATTGCTCCCAGCCTATCATAACTCCGGCAGGCACTTGAGCAAATAGGACTTCTTTCATGATGAATGCTGTGTTTCTATTTCTGTAGGCTGTTTGTTTGAAAAAAAGCCCCTTGCAATGCGGGTCAGTCTCCTTGGCTTTTGACACAGCTATTAATTAACCTTGTAAAACCATAATGCTGTATTAATCTATCAGTTTCGGCCATGAATGCTTCAACTCTTTCAGATACGGCCCCTTGCTCGTCATTCCAGATATCCTATTGTCTTCTACTGTGATTTCTTTCATTCTCTTGAACCAGCCACCTGAGGCTTGATTTAATGTGTAGTCTTTTTAAGTTTTACTTAATTTAATTTCTGTTTGGGAAATAAAAGCAAGCCCAGGTGAAAGATACTCATTGGATTGCTTTTGGGTGAACTTTGTTAGCATGTGTCCTTTAGAGTTTTTAGAAACTGATATAAAAATTGCTCATGGGAAATCAAATTTATAGCAGTTAGATTTCAAAGAGGAGGAAAACGGGGATGCATTTCAGGGAGGTGTTGACAGATGGCTTCAACAAGATTGGTAATTTTAATTTTTTATGTTGCATGGTTCATTATGTTATTTTCAAATATATTTCTGTATATCTGAAATATTTTGTAATAAGCTTTAAAGGAGAGATAGCCAGCTGAAAGGTGTTTTTAAAAAATAAATTTATTAATTTAATTTTATTTATTTATTGTTTCTGGCTGCATTGGGTCATCGTTGCTGCATGCAGGCTTTCTCTACTTGCGGTGAGCGGGGGCTACCCTTCTTTGAGGTGCGCAGCCTTCTCATTGTGGTCGCTTCTCTTGCTGTGGAGCACGGGATCTAGGCATGTGAGCTTCAGAAGTTGTGGCACGTGGGCTCAGTAGTTGTGGCTCTTGGACTCAGTAGTTGTGGTGTGTGGGCTCTAGACCGCAGGCTCAGTAGTTGTGGCGCACCGGCTTAGTTGCTCCGCGGCATGTGGGATCTTCCCGGACCAGGGCGCGAACCTGTGTCCCCTTCACTGGCAGGTGGATTCTCAACCACTGCGCCACCAGGGAAGCCCTGAAAGGTGTTTTTTTGTTTGTTTGTTTTCCTTTTTCCCCCTGTCCTCCACTATTTTAAACTAGATGTTCAGGAATTAGGTCTCCACTTGCTGAAGCGCCCACATTCCTGCCGGGGAAGAGGGGGTGCTGAGCAGTTATTGAAGATTTATAGCCTCTTAAATCCGGTAAGGGGCACTGCTTTCTTGCCATGTGCTATCGAAAAATAATTTGAAAAGAACTTAGGCTTTCTGCAGGGCGACCAGGTTCATCTGTATAATGGTTAAAACCTGTTAGGAATTAATTTCCCCTAAGGATGGGAGGAGCTGAGCGCAGGGAAGTTTGCGGCGTTGCCAGCTCCAAAAGGGAGAATTAAACTGGAGGAGGCGGAGAGCAGGGAGGTGACGGTGGGCGGGGAGGAGCCACAAACCCTCTCCAACACACCCAAGTGACCAGATTCATCATAGCACGAAACTTCACAAGTTACGCCCACTCCCACTGCCAGAAGCCGGGGGAAAGCTGCTGCTTCCTCATTTGTGTTACTGGAAGTTTGAGAGATGGGAAGCAAGACGCGAGAAGCATGTGCGCCTTGCTGAGCAGTGGTGAGCTTGAATTTAAAAACCCTTTCTTTTCACCGGCAAATTTCTTTGTATTGGGTGGTGTGGGCCAGCCTCGGAGGGTGGCTCTGGGCTAGGGGAGGCGGGATGAGAGGCCCGGGTTCTGCAGCTGCCGCGCGGGGACCTGTGCGCCCCGAGCCCCACTCCCGGGGCCGGTGAGCCGCGACTCCACGCTGCCCTGGGGCTGCCCAGCGACGCCACCCATGTAAGTTTTAGCTTCAGGGAAAAGGGGTTCGGGCTTCGAAAGCGCTTCACTTGCCTTCTGTAACCAGGGACCGCGCACAGAATCCGGGATTGGGAAGGAGGCTGTGGGATCATGTTACCCACCAAAGATGTGCCCTGTCCCCAAAGGTCCTGCTGCGCGTTCAGTAATTACAGCTCAGTGTCTTTGAAAATGAACCCCGTGAAAGTCTTGGGATTTAAGTGACAAAAACTTCCAAAGTAATACCTGAAGCTGTGGCACCCAGCAGGCTCCTGGATGGGAGTTCTGGAGTGAGGCATCCATCGGAAGTCTCGGCTTCTCGTTAATTTTGTGTCCGATTTAAGTGAGTTCAGCTCAAGGCTTCCTGGCTCTTGAGGTGTTATATGTTTATGTGGATCTTTTTTTTTTTTGAAAAATGTTAGTTTTTCTGTGGCAGCTGGTTTATCTTTAGATTGATTGCCTAAGTCAATTTCAGTTGGGAAGGGGAGAGGAAGTTTGGGTGGAGTGTGGTACTGGGGTTTGGATGATTGCAGGAGACACTTCCTATGTCTCAACAAACGATGAACTTGGCCAAATGCAAACATTCTTTAGGTTTTATTTTGAGGCCCTCAGGAGCTTTCATTTGACACGTGTGGTGTTTACTCACTGCAGAGGGAGTTAGGTGGAGGCTTTAGGGGTAACTGTTATCTGTGTCATCTATTTCATATCTGATCAGCAGGTCAGTACAGAGCAGCGTGAGGGGTGTGTGTGTGTGTGTGTGTGTGTGTGTGTGTGTGTGTGTGTGTTTTGTAAGCTAATGCTTTGTAAGAATTTTTAGAGAATTGTCTTAGGGCCAGAAAAGAAAGTTAATAAATGTGTGGATCTCACTATATTTGTAGAAAACCAAATTGTATTTTACAAATGTTTCTCTCAGTTCTGGGGTGAGTGTGATTAGGGGGATGTTAGTAGCTGATTCTGTAATTCTTCTAATACCAGAACGGAAGAACCTGGCTTTCCCAGCCCACCTTCCACTTGAACTTCGGGGCTCAGGGGACAGGTTGCTGTGGCCACAGTTTTACAAAGTTTGCTTTCACCCTCCAGCTTCCCTGAAGTTTATGATACCGAAGTAAAATGAAATTACTTTTCAAGCACTCTAGACATGTCCCAGGGAGGAACAACAGGTTGTATGGTCCAGGCTGGCACCGCTGCTGGAGCCCTGCTTTCTAGCTTGCCATGGGCTCAAAAAGAACACGCAGGTAGATCTAAACTTGCTGCCGCTTCCTCCTACCTCCCAAGGAACCTTTAGCAACTCACCCAACAGGAAAGACAACCAGACTGGATCTGGTGACAGTTCTGGTGAAACTGACTAATAGACCCTTGTTGGTGGAGTTTTATGGAACAGGAATCCTCCGCTGGGGAAAGGGGAATTTATTATTCATAAAGGTTTCTAGACACTGTCACGTGGGACTGCTGGGGAGCATCACACAGACATTTGAAATTCGGTTAATTCTACTCTATAACCTTGCAGGTGTTGTAACTTCTGTATCATTTTTTTTCTTACGGTTCCTTTACCTCTCCCATAAATAACCTGGTATGGCTCTGCCTATTTGAATTTTTTTAAAAAAATTTATTGCAGGTTCAATTTGTTCAATAGAAATAGGACCATTAAGACGATCTTGGTTTAGTAGCTAGTTTTGTTTTTTTAAATGGAAAATTTCCCATTTCATTTAAAAATTTATTGGTATAAAGTTACACATAATATTCTTTCATAATATTTTTAAAGACTATAGCATCTGTAGAAATGTTTCCTTTTTCATTTCTGGCATTGCTTATTTGTGCCTTTTCTCTTTTCTTCTTGATCAGCCTTGCTAAAGTGTCATCAGTTTTACCGGTCTTTTGAAAGACCCAACTTTGGTTTTGTTTGTATTTTAAATGAAGCATAAACAAAGACTACTTCTTTTAAATTTACATGCATTTAAAAAATTCTGCCCTGTGGAACTCTGTCAAAAAAGATTTTAAGATCCTGTAAAACTGAGTAACTGAGTCTACTAGTTGTATCAAGACATTATGTATTTATCTTTATGTGTCTTTGACAAAATGTTTTTTAGTTTTATGAAAACATACCTTGTATTCTTGAGTATTACACACGTTGGATCAAGTTGTTGTAAGGTGGGTTTTGTATATTCACTGGGACACACCCTGCGAAATTGTTTTAGAAACATCTGACTAGAACTTCCACAAGGCTTACTGGTAATTTAGTGTGGATTGGAGGTGCTTTCCACCCGCTTAACAATACAGGTTAACTTTGTACTGAGGCAGAGCAAATTTGCTGTAATGACTGAGGAAGAATGTTTCATTTTGGTTCATATTTAATGCATGAGCCTTGGCATTTTGGTTTTCTCAGAAAATCTTTCTGAGTATGTGGCAGTATACGAACAAGAACTTCGGAGTCAGAAGGAGCTGGGTTTGAATTCCTGCTCTGTCACTTTTAGCTGAGTGGCCCCGGGAAAATTACCTAACCTCTCTGAGCCTGCATTTCCCCTACTGTGAGATGGAAATAATGAAAACTGCTTTGGTGGTGGGGGGGGAGCTGCTGTCAGATTTCTATATGAGTTATCATGTAAGGTACCTGTCTCGTGGTTTGGCACGAAGTAGACACTTATTAAATTGTAGTACACTGAGTATTTTCCTCTCCTACCCTTTTCCAATACTGTAGTTCTCTCAGTGCCTTCCTTCAAGGTTATTGCAACAGAATAAAACAATACCACTTCTATCATTTGTTTTTTCTTCATTATGGGGAGATGGAATTACCAGGGGCACTTTGCACATTTTCAGTATTTTCATCTTATCCTAGTTGATGGGTGGTAAACTGGCTGTATATTTTTTCCCCTCCACTTTTAATCTTATCTTCCTGGGATCATTGTTATTTTTCCCTTCAGTTCATCTCACCTCCTTGAGGGTCTCACTTCTCTGTTCTTATTTCCTCCCTCCCTTCCTTTCTTCCTTCCTTCCTCCCTTTTTTTTTTTTCTGTCTTTAGGGTACAAATGAAATGGGTACAAAGCTCAAAACTTGGCAGAAACTGGTTTGTAGGTTAGTGGGGTTGCTTCTTTAAAGGCAAAGTTTGTTTAGTTACTCCAGAATTGAACTGGGAGACGTAGACGGGGCCGGTGATCACCACATCGAGTTTGCATTGCCGCTGCATTTTCCTAGAATATTTTTCCTGAGCTTGCAGTTCCTCTGTGCTTTGGGGGGAAGTGTGGATTGTTGGATGCTACGGCTGATCTCATAACCAAGAAGGGAAAGGAAGAACACGGGGCGGAGGAGGTTGGCTGGTTAATATTCCTGCACAAAGGATTGTAGTGTTATTGAAGTCACCAAACTAGCTGTTGGCTCCGTGGGGTTTCTCCACTGAAAAGATCCTGGGGAATATGCGGCATAATTAGTTAATATTTATTTAGGCATCCAGTATTGCAAAGTGCTGAACAGGGCACAGGAAGGGATTGTGAACTGGGAAAAGGCTTTATGGTGCGGTGCCAACATCATTTGCTGTTCTGCCCAAGGAGTGAGTCTTGGTTTACATTTTGTGGAGTGAATTGGCCTCTGCCATGGAGTTACTTTCCAAGACAGAAGATTGATTAACTAACTACCCTTGGTCTGTCCTGTCCGCTGTGACCCCGAGTACTGACTAACAGCACCGGAGCTGCTGTTTGTTTTAGCTGGTGTTTTTATGAGGATGGAGAACAAGAGAGCCCCTATAGTCTTCCTTAGCGTTTTACAGCACCGCTTCCGCAGTTGATTTTGATTCTCTTGCTTGAACACAAAGTATGAGCGTGGTGTTCATTGGTAAAACTTTTGGGAGAGAGGTCATCACTTTTGGAAAGCTGTATTTTTTAATGGTTCGGGATGGATTTGTGAGATCTTGAACTAGATCATAGAGCCTCATGTGATACCTTGGAATCATACGCTTTAGTGTTTGAGAATTCTGACTTTCATAAATTATGAGATTTGGGTGGGCAAAAATAAGCATGGCCAAAGTGCTTTCTACAAAGCCTTTGTGGAATAAGGGTCTGGTAAATGCTTCTTTGACTATTAAAATATGAGTACTAAATACTGATTTATTTAGTGTCTACAACATATGAGGTACTTTTCCTGTATTATCTCATTAAGGTTTCAGAGGAGGAGCTTGCAACCCCTAGAGGAATATAAAAAATGAGCACAAAACCCATTCTTTACCTGTGTCTGCTCTTGTAGGTAGAACCACAGTGGACTGAGGCCCACCTTTCTAGACCCGAAGGCCGGGAGGAGGGGAGGAGGGTTGGTACCATGGGGTGTGATGCTCTGAATCCTGGCCTCTCACCTAGAATGTGTGAGCTGCCCCTGTGGATGGCGCGTCTGGAGATCTTGCGAAGCCTCTTCTGTTTGGGATGGAGTAAGTCGGGTATTCGCTGAAGGCTGGGACGTGAAGAGTCAAGCTTTTAAAGACCTTCTTGTCTTATGATCCTGCCCAAATCCTCCTGTTCAGGACAATAGGAGGTTCCTTATTTGTGACTGTTGTTTTGGTGGGAAGAGGGGTTCTGACTCTACCCAGTCAGAATCTGAGGCTTTGAAATTGATTTCCTGGGAACCTTCTGATGCGGGGTCCCTTTCTTCTTGGGTCATTTGCATGGACAGGCCAGTCTTTCGGGCTTGATGAGGCCGGGGTAGGGGTGCACCCCAAGTCAGGGCCACCGTGAGCTGGGTGCCCCTTGTGACCCTTCACCCCTGTGCACTGATTCCTTACGCCTTGAGTCATGAGGAAGAAGACTTCCGTGGATTCTCAGATTCTATTACTTTAGAGACTTTCCAGGGTAACCTTCCTACCTTTGTTTTCCTGGCTTCTCCTTTGCCTGCCCTCATGACACCAGAAAAGGGGAACAAGGGATCCATTGGGACAGCAGCAGGGGAAGCTTGGTATCGGAACGGGCTTTTTCTGGGCTGTTGGACATGAGATCATGTTACTTTTAACAGAGAGGGTGAGCCTCCATCTAAACTTCATCTACCCTGGGAAGTGGGTGTGGTTACAGTGGAATATTTCACGTGGGCGTCACTGCTGTGCTCAGATAGGATGTCATCATTGCATGAGAGGCAGGGGGCTTCCCGCTGGAAGGATCCAATGGTAAAGGAGCACGATGTGCAGGCACTCGGAGAAAAGAAACCTGCGCCAGAGACCCCTTTCCTACTTCCTGTGTGTGGCATGAGGCTCTTCTAGGGAAGTCCAGCAAAAAGGGACTCGTGCTCTTCAGTTCCTTCTGCCACGTGGGGACCGGGATGTGTGCCCTGAGCAACCCCCCTCTACTTCACTGGGAGAGAATGATTTAGACCAAAAGGGGCTTTATAACTACACAGAGTTGTACTTATTCTTTTCAAGTTTGCCTTCCTCCCAAGAACAAAGCCACTCAAGCCTTGTTAGTAGGTGCATAATGCTGTATTACTTCACATATATCAGATTTTGGTCCTGTGCTCGTTGATCCAGGATTTGAACAAAAGATGTGACTACCGTTCTGATGGAGACGGTGAATCACAGATGCTTCCTGAGGCATGAGCCCTGCAATTAAAAAAAAAAATTGTTTTTTTAAACTGTATTAAGAACCCAACATGCGATCTATCGTCTGATCAGATTTTTAAATGTACAATACAGTATTAGCAATAGGTACAGTATCTTACAGCGAGTCTCTAGAAACTACCCATCTGGTGTAACTGAAATTTAATACCTGTTGATTAGCACCTCCCCATTCCCCCTCCCTCCAGCCCCCTGGCAACCACCATTCTGTCCTTCGCTTTCATGAGTTTGACTATTTTAGATACCTCATCTAAGTGGAGTCATGCAACATTTGTCTTTCTGAGACTGGCTTATTTCACACAGCATTCTGTTCTTAGGGTTCATCTGTGCTGTCACATATGGCAGGATATCCTTCTTTTTGAAGGCTGAATAATATTCTGGAGTGTGCGTGCACGTGTGCACGCGTGTATACCGCCTTTTTTCCCCCTCATTCCTCCATCGATGGACATTTAGGTGGTTTCCCCATTTTGACTCCTGTGAATAATGCTGCACTGAACAGTGCTGATGTCTTTCTGAGATCCTGCGTTTATTTCTTTTGGGTCAATACCCAGATGTGGGATTGCTGGATCATATGGTAGTTCTATTTTTAACTTTCTTCTGTGACGGCTGCAGCGCTTTTGCATTCTAATCCCTGTAGTCTGTAGTTTCCCACCAGCATCGCAGGCCTGCTTTGCGGGTCTTGGTGACCTGTTCTTCCTGTCTTACCTGTTCTCCTGGCCGCCTGAATCCAGACTGGCAGCTTTAGCCACGCCTTTCTCTGTCTGCACATGGCAGCCTGGAGACCTCTCGCTCTACTTTACATCCCATTGTATTGTCATAATTGGGTTATTGGCTTTTTTTTAAGGGGCAAAAATAATATAAAGGATAATACAATAATGATAAAAACGATTAACCCCTTGAGCACGTCTGTGCTCTGTCCCCATCCTTTCAGATCCGTGTTATCTTTCGTGCATATAAGCTTCCCACATGTGCTTTCACCCCACCAGCCAGCAACCCCTTCTCTCTGTTGGCCAGCTGGCCTCAGGGTTTGATTCCCCTTTGACTGGAATCCTTGTACCCCTGGGGCAGTCCTTAGCTAGGGCTGACCGTCAGGAGGGCACAGGTATTTCAGGACAGCTCTGAGGTTTCCCCTGTCCTGTCTCCAAAGAGCCCCTGTGGCTTCCTTTTCTTACTCTCCAAACTGGTTTTCTCTGGAAATGCTTCTAACAAGTAACTTAAACACGAGTTCTCATCTGTGGCTTAAGTAACTTGTTCCAAGTAACAGCATTAGAAGCGGGGGGTGGTGGGGGGGGAGCTAGGGTTTGAACCCCGGTCGCCTGACTCCAGGGGCTGGGCTCTCAACCAGAGCGCTTCCGTGTGTCTCTCCAGGGCAGGACTACTCATCCTTTTCTGTGTCTCCCCAAGGCAGGACTACTCATCCTATTCTGTATATTTGCCTCATCGTGGATTATAAAGACTGCCATGGCGTATTTTGTAAATGCTTGCTTGATGAGTGGCCGAACGACCCGGCTGACCTTTGCACTGTCCCCAAACAGCCTTACTGAGTCCTGTCACTGGGCAGGTGTCCACTGGCTCTCCTCCTGGAGTGACTTTTCCCCAGCTGTCTTTCAGAGTCAGCACAAGCCCACCTCCTCCTTGCTGCCTTTCCAGCCTGTTGCAGCCCAGAGTTATTCTTTTCCCCTCGAACCAGTATTATTTGTCAGATGTTGCCTCTTCTATCTTCTCTCCTCCCAACCCGACTGTAAATCCTTGAGTGCTGCGATGGTGCCCAGAACCACACAGTAAGCGTTTGGTGATTTGATTCTTTGGGGATTAATCAAAACCTGGTGCAAGCTGTCCAAAGAAATGCCACGGTTGTTTCCGGGTTCTATGAATGAAGGGAAATCATGAGGTCAAGGGAGAAAATTGAAAAAATGAAATAAGTGAGGCGGCAAATCTAAAAATTGTTAGACCATTTTTGGGTAAGCCCGTGTGCGCGGCTTCACCCTGCAGCTGTTCAAGCTGAATCACAGGGTGGATGGATCATCTCTTGGCTTCAAGCACGGTGGCTAGCCGTCTTCCCCCTGAGGGAATTTAAGCAGACCTATGTGATGAATAATGTAGATTCTCTTCCACTTCTTGGCATGTGGTTTGACAAACTTTATGCAAGTGGTAGGTGAAGGATGTCAAGTGTCTTTCTTTCCCCCCATTTGAAAAATGACCATGATGTCCCTTAGTAGAGTTTGTGTGTTGAATTTGAGCTGGTGGTCAGCCTCACCATCCACAGAGGCCTCTCCTCTTTGGCCAACTGGGTGTGCCCCCATCGTGAGGTCCTGGAAGGAGGGCTGCGCTAGAACTGAAGATGCAGAGGAGAAGAGACCACGTACACTGAGCACCTACTGTGTGCCTGGGATTCTGCTCAGTGCTGTCAACAGAGTCCGTGATGGAACCTCACCACCACCTTGGACGTACTGTCCTTCCCAAGTCCAGCTTATGGAACCCACATGACTTCACCAAACTCACACCGATGCGGTGCTCCTGGATTTGAACTGTGGTTTACCTGACTTTTATATCCATGACCACTCTCATGCATCTTGACCTGCCATTCTAGATATAGACAGAGGTGTTTTGGTGAGGATTCTAGAATTCTGAGACTCCTGGGTTTGTTTCTGATCTCTACCTTTTCTATCTTAGCCAATTCCTCTTAGCACTTCATCGTTCATGAATTTGGTAAAGTCGGTATTGCCCGAAGTACCATGTTTAGGTAGGACTTTTTGGGGGTGGGTTGTGTAATATTTGAAAAATATTACAAAATTACTGCAGAATTAGGGAGCTGATTTTATTTTTAGATGCGTACCCACAGGTGAAATGTATCAAGCCCGTTCCTTGCACACCCTCAGGAAAGTTAAATAGTTTCAGCCTTCTTTCTAAGAAGAAGGAACCTCTCCAGGCAGACTGAGGACTTTCTTGTCACTTACTCTGTAGCACATGCAGCCTGGGGTGTCCTTGCCTTGGGTATGATGCAGCAGGATGCCCAGGATTCTTCGGTCGTCCTGTCCCTCTCCTGCCCACATTGCATAAACATTGGCATGGCAGGGACAGATGGCCACTCCGGGGGCTCCTTTGATGTCACATTTGGTTGCCTGGGTAGGGGGTAGGGGTGGTTGCCGCCAGTCTCCGTGGGAGGAGAGGCTGACTGGGAAATACCCACTTGACAGTGGGTAAACAAAAGCTTAACTCAAGAGGAGCTGGGTGCCCTGATACGTGTGCGGGCTGGGCTGCAACGGAGTCAGGTTTACATAAGTGTGTTTAGCTTGGGAAGAAGCCAGTTAGCGCAAAGCACAGGCTTTTCCCTCTGCTCCTAAATGATGCTCCGTGGAGTTCTGTTTTATTTTGAGAATGTGAATGGACTGGGGTGGGGAAGAGAGAGATGGGACTGCAGATAATTACTTTCAGAGCTAGAAAAAAGAATTCATTCCAGAGGCCTGGGTTATCTTTGCTGCAGGTGCAGGCGAAAGTGTCTGAAATCCCAGGAGAGTTGAGATAGAGCGGTGGGGACCCTGTTATCAGTGGGCCCCTTTGCTGGTCCAACAGCATCAATCTGTATAATGGGGACCGAAGGCTTTGATGGAAATGGCAAGCGTGGTAATGAAGAACCCCCAGACAGGGTGGGCATGAGGCAACAGGATCACGCCTGGAAGAAAAATCAAGGGCTGACAGTCTGTGACAATCAAATAGTTTGTGGTTTTAGCTTTAGAAGGAACACTGGAGGTAATTGCAATTGCCTGCATGCAAACTCCACGCATGGAGTTCCATCCAAGTGGAAAAGGCAAAAGCCACGAGGGTTGATTGAAAGCTTTTCCTAGTCCAGCCTCTGGGTAATAACTGTTGCTATTTATTTCTCTAAAGCATTTACAAACCAAATTGAGATGATGTATTCAAGTTAACAGATTGACATCTAGTTACTAGGCTTCATACTGATTGGGAGGGGGGAGGGGGGTTAGTTTATTTATTCATTCATTCCATGAGTCACTCATTGGGTAGCTATGGGTATTGTCCTTGGAGGTGTCCTCGGGTGATTCAGTGAGGTGTGAGCACAGCTCACATGCCCTCAAGGAGCTTATAGTGTAGAAGGGGAGAAAAGATAATTCCATGGGAAAGTTAGTAGGGGGCCAAATAGGAGAGATATCATCTAGAATTTTGGTGCATTTGAGGGGTCAGGACATTTGTCGTTCAATGGTGAAATGATTGGGAAAATCATTAATAATAATATTATTACTATTTTCTCTTGTTTATTAAGTATTTGCTCTCTGGACTAGTCCATTTGCTCATGGACTAACACATTTAATCTTCCCCATGACCCAATGAACTATTATCATTCCAGCTTTACAGGTGAGGAAAGTGAGGCAGAGAGAGAGAGAGAGAGAGAGAGAGAGAGAGAGAGAGACATAAGCGTGACACAGCTGTGCACAGTTAAGTCCAGGTAGACACGTGGGCAGTTTGCACGCCCAACTCCCCCAGGCCTCTGTGGTTCTTCCCAATTCTGATTTTCCTGTGTTGCTGGGACAGTCTGTACATCTTCAGTGTTTCTTTCTGTCTAAGAGTCAGCAGCAAACCACCAATATGGGCGCTTAGTTTCTGCTCCACTCTTTTCAGTATTTAGAGGAATCTAGTTTGTGTGGATGTCTGATGGGCCATTCAGTCATGAAAAGATCTAACCTACTGACTTTTTAGATCCTTGGAGGGTGATTTCAATTATCATATAAATAGCATGACTATGAACATGGGAGTTGTATTACTCAGTTCCTTGGTGGTGGTTCCATTGTCAGTGTCAATACTGCTAGAAATTATCTCCTGCTAGGGCACAGTGAGTTTTCTCTTTTGGCGAATGGTCATTTTTATTTTTTTAAAAAATGAGGTGAGGGAGGTAAATAAACTCAGTCATTTGTGTTGAAACAAAATGATTATCATTATTTGCTAGTGTTTATTCAGTAAAATATGAAAAGAACACTGGGCTACAATGTGAAGAGACATTGTGAAGACAAAGACAAAGTGAAGAGACCCAAGTTTTCTTGACTTGAGCTCTTCCTAAGCCTTGGACATTTGGTGAGCCAGTTGCTTGGGTTAGGAAATTATATCCTTGGGGTCCTTGTGACGTACAGAAGTTTCTCTCTATACGGTAAGCCTGTAATAGGGGTATTATGTATCAAGACTCAACTTTTAGCTTGATATTTCTGTGTTGTTTATTTAAACATGTTGTTTTAGACCCGGATGCTGCAGCTGGATTTTGTTTTTGGTGTTGTATTTAAAATATTTTGTTTTCTTTCTTTCTTTCTTTCTTTCTTTCTTTCTTTCTTTCTTTCTTTCTTTCTTTCTTTCCTTTCTTTCTTTCTTTCTTTCTTTCTTTCTTTCTTTCTTTCTTTCTTTCTTTCTTTCTTTCTTTCTTTTCTTTCTTTCTTTCTTTCTTTCCTTCTTTCCTTCTTTCTTTTTTATTCCAGGAGTAGGGGGTTTCATATAGGATGGAAATGGAAACTAAAGAAGAGATTGGATCTGGAAGTAATTTTCAGCAGTGGAGAAATTAACCAAAATGGGGAAACACACCATTTTGCTGCTAGATAAAGGGAACATAGGAGTGTATACTTGCTTTCTCCGAGTAATCAGATACATTATACATGGATTACTTTTTAATTGGGACTTTATGGTTTAAAAGAAAGCAAAAAGCAGATCTGAATATTAAATATTTCCGTCTTTTCAAGAACACATCAAGTTGGCATTTAAACTCGGATTGCCTGCCTTTTATTTCTACAATTTGAAATCAGGTTGAAATCCTGCAAGTGGGGGCATTAGTTCAGGTGACCCCTGTCAGTTTATCCACCTGGCCTCCTCTCTGGTCTTTTTTTTAACTCACAAGTGGGAGTGGGTGTGAAAGCCCAGGAATACTTTGAATGTGGTAGATACAGGATGTGGGAAATTTGTCTGCAAAATGTCAGCCATGAGTAGACATTTTGTAAATGTCTACATTTACAAATATAAAATGGAAGGCCTTCTGAACTGCCTCGTGATTCGATCTGAGTTTTTAAAGCTGGTGTGGTACGGTCGAGGATTTCGGTCTTGAGTAGTATGGTTGTGTGGGAATTCATTTTGATTTTAGAAATTGAGAATGAATTTTGACTTCAGAAATCGTTGAGAAGAGATTTCTACTGGTATTTCATGTCCTACACATTTGGGCTCTTGGATACCATCTTTGCTCACGTTTCCCCTGAGAGGTGCTGTGGCGGGTAGTCCTTTGAGCCGTGAGGGCCTTAGGGCCTGCAGTCTGTGTTTGGAGGTGGTAAGCTGCTCTTTTCTAAAGAGATGGATCTCTCTGACTTGAGATGCCCACCTTTCTCTGGTTTTTGTTTAATAGTTAGTATGTGGATGTTGACATAGTTGATTGAATGCATGCTTACTTTTCTAATTTGTTTCTATACCTGTGTCCAGGGACTTTTATGAATCTTTGTCTGGAAATTTGTCATAATCTTGGTTGAATACTTGGTGGAATGTTCAGATGCATTTACCAGTTAGCAGTTTTTAGCACCTACTGTGTGCCTTACTTAGTGAGAGGCTCATGGAATTCAGGCACGGATAGATATGTCAGGTATGGTAGATCCCGCAACAGAACTCAGGAGCTGGTGGTACCAGTTGGGGAAAATGGACTAAGTGTGATGGAATTGACAAGGAAGTCCCACAGAGAGACGTTATTAATAGGGACAAAAGAAAATATTCAAAACCTGTGTGACGTTTCAGAGTTTATAATCCATTTGAAGTGCTTGAAAAAACCATAGTGTTGGAAATGAATTCATGTGTGTATAAATCTAAAACCAGACTTCTTTGACAAATTTAACTTCTCAAAAATATTCTTAGAAAGAGGGACTTTCTTCGAGAGTGTGAAGCCTATTTTGTCTTCAACTCACTAAGGTTGTGCTTTGCATTTCTCTCTCTCTCCCTAAGATGCTATTAAAAACGTACAAGCATCGACACAAAAACCCTGCACACGGATGTCTGTAGCAGCTTTATGCATAGTTGCTAGAACTTGGAAGCAACCAAGATGTCCTTCAGTAGGTGAATGGATAAATAAACTGTGGAACATCCAGACAATGGAATATTATTCAAGGCTAAAAACTATCTTTCAAGCCATGGAAAGACATGGAGGAAACTTAAATGCATGTTACCAAGTGAAAGAAGCTAATCTAAGAAAGTTACGTACCGCATGACTCCAACCATATGATGTGCTGGAAGAGGCAAAACTATGGGGGGTGGGGGCCAAGGATGAATAGGCAGAGCACAGGATTTTTTCTTTTTAATTTAATTAATTAATTTATTTATGGCTACGTTGGGTCTTCCGTTGCTGCGCGTGGGCTTTCTCTAGTTGCGGCAAGTGGGGGCTACTGTTTGTTGCGGTGCGTGGGCTCATTGCGGTGGCTCCTCTGGTTGTGGAGCACGGGCTCAGTAGTTGTGGCACAGGGGCTCAGTAGTTGTGGCTCATGGGCTTAGTTGTTCCGTGGCATTTGGGACCTTCCCGGACCAGGGCTTGAACCCACGTCCCCTGCATTGGCAGGCGGATTCTTAACCACTGCGCCACCAGGGAAGTCCTTAAGGATGCAGTTTTTGACGAACTGATTCCTTGGGTAGATTCCATGTGAGCCAGTCTTCCCTGCGTGGGGCATGGTGAGGGAGGAGCTGGGCTTGATAGTATTTGAAAGTGCTGTAGTCTGGGGACCGGAAATGGCCCAATCCTGCCTTGATCCTGTTACCTTTCTGCCAGGGGTCGCTATGGGCACAGGGCACATTAACATGGAACTGAGTGAGTTCAAAGATTTTTCCAGAAGTTTACATCAGCGTTTCTCCTTGAAGGTTGCCTTTTACTTTTTTGAAGTCATCATTCACGTCTTCAACAAATATTTATTGAGCCCCTCACTTAGGGCCATGCGCACTTCCAGGTTGTGAGGGTATAGGAGTGAGCGAGACCCAGAAGAATCTCTGCACGCGTGTGTAGACATTCTGGGGGCGGAAGATAGGCAGTGATGAAGTAGTTAAAACGTGGAGTGTGTTGGAAGGTGATCATTGTGGTGGAGAACCAGGGAGCTAGGAAGGGAGCTAGGAAGTGCTGGGAGTTTGAACTTTTAAACAAGGGGGTTAGGGGATTGCATGGGTGACTTTGAAACAAAGGTGGCAAGGGGTTAAGGGAGTGAGATCTTTTGTTAACAGATGGGGAGTGATCCAGGTAGAGGGGCTGAGGTTGGGCCTGGCATGTTGGAGGCCACAGGGACCTGGCTGGAGAGAGCAAGGGGGAGACTCCAGGAGGTGAGTGTGGTCAGGGGAGGGGGCAGTAGGAGGGAGGCCTTTGGACGATGGTGGGCGGGAGACATGATCTGACCGAGTTTTTTTTTTAATTTTTTTTTAAAAATCTGTTTTAAAGGGCAGTTATTTCCTTCTGCCTCATTTATTTATTTTTTATTTTTGCTGTGTCGGGTCTTCGTTTCTGCGCAAGGGCTTTCTCCAGTTGCGGCGAGTGGGGGCCACTCTTCATCGCGGTGCGCGGGCCTCTCACTATCGCGGCCTCTCTTGTTGCGGAGCACAGGCTCCAGACGCGCAGGCTCGGTACTTGTGGCTCACGGGCCCAGTTGCTCCGCGGCATGTGGGATCTTCCCAGACCAGGGCTCGAACCCGTGTCCCCTGCATTGGCAGGCAGATTCTCAACCACTGAGCCACCAGGGAAGCCCCCTGACTGAGGTTTTAATAGGATCCTTCTGCCTGCAGTGTTGAGAGTAAGCCAGACAGCCTTCTGCTTCTCACCCTCGTGGCCAGTAATCCTCATGTCTGAGCAGTGATTTGACTTTGTTATGGCTCACACAGCCCTGATCCCACTGGTGTTATTGGGTCTCTATTAGTAAGTTTTTTGTTTGTTTTTGACTTCTCTAGGTGCAAATCTCTTTCTTTATAGCTGATGAGGAAAAGGTCTTTCACCATGCCAGGGTAGGTAGCTGCTGAGTTCCATACGGAGTTCAAGAGTGCGTGAGAGGGCTTCCCTGGTGGCGCAGTGGTTGAGAGTCCGCCTGCCGATTCAGGGGACACGGGTTCGTGCCCCGGTCCGGGAAGATCCCACATGCCGCGGAGCGGCTGGGCCCGTGAGCCATGGCCGCTGAGCCTGCGCGTCCACTCCGCAACGGGAGAGGCCACAACAGTGAGAGGCCCGCGTACCGCAAAAACAAAACAAAACAAAACAAAACAAGCAAACAAACAAACGGAAAAAGAGTGCTCGAGAAGTGCTCCAAGATCATTCAGGGTTCTCTGTAGTCAGATGCTTCATTTACCTTCAAAACAGAAAAGTCTTCTTCTTTTGCTCTGAGAGCCCCTTTCTTGCCTGTAATCAGGTTCGACTCTCTTTTCCACTTCACACACCTCATTTTGGTTCAGTCTGATCATGTTTTGGTTCTTAGAAAAATGAACCATTTGTCATATGTGTTACCCTCTCATGATGGCCTGAACATAGCTGGAGGGTACCTGAGCCTTTCAAAAATCCCTTCCTAAATATTTTGGTATTTGACCCTCCTTAGCCCATTTTAAGTGGCATGTGGTAAACTTATCCACAGATGTTAGTTTACCAGTGTAGTTTGAACAGAATAATAATAACTTTCACACCTGCTCCCCTTTGCATCTAGGGATCTTAAACCCCAAGTGCACATTAATTAAACCTCACATCAATGGAAGGTAGGGAGGGGATGGAAGGGGATGGCTTTAATCACCACTGCAGAGAACTTAGAGGGACAGCCTCTGGGCCCAACACAATAAGAGGGATTTTGCATTTCACGAATGCATTTCATCTAGCATCTTAAGTCCTTGGCAAGTGTTACCTGGTGGGTAATGTGTTATCATGCACACCTACAGGGAGAGGGCTATAGGGACTTGCCCTAGTTTTTCAGTACTATCATTTCAGAGGACTTCTTTTTTTTCCTAGTTCATGGGTCCTTATGGCTTATTATGGATTGTCTGGGATCTCATAGTGTGGACTGAAGCATGGTAGAGTTGACTGATAAGGTTGTTTGATCTTCTTTCCGTCTTTTTGGTTTGGTATTCCAATAGGTAAGGAGTTCCTTTTTCAATGTCAGCTGCGTTCCAAATTGGTAATGGATAATTCTCATGTAGGGGCCTGAGACGTCTCCCTCACCTTAACCCTGTTTCTCCAGAAAGTTTCCCAAGTGAATTGGGTCAACAGAAAGGCAGGAGAGAGCCATGTCTTTCTCCAGAAGAAGCTGCTTGAGTTCATTCCTGATAAATGAGGGCATTGGTTTAAAAAATGGAACAGAACCAAAAAATACAAACGGGAAGATGTTATGGTCATAGTCATTGATGGATGGAGAATTCACCTGCTAACCTGTGGGAGGGAAGTGAAGGATCTGGCTCTTGCCAGCGTGTTTATATGCACAGCCACAGTCCTTCTGGAGCCAGAGCCAGGGGTCATTCCACAAGGGGACGCTGCATGGCAGTTGGGAAAGGCAAACGTTGGCAGCACATGGGAATGGTGTGAAATACACAGTTTGCAGAGAGGTGGGCTTCTTTATTTTATTTTTTTTGATTTTTAAAATATTGAATTATAGTCAATTTACAATGTTGTATTAATTTCTGTTGTACAGCAAAGTCATTCAGTTTATATATATATATATATATATATATATATGCATTCGTTTTATAAAAATATTCTTTTCCATTATGGTTTTTCATAGGATACTGAATATAGTTCTCTGTGCTGTACAGTAGGACCTTGTTGTTTCTCCATTCCATATATAATAGCTTACATCTGCTCACCCCAGCCTCCCAACCCCCTCTCCCTTGGCAACCACCAGTCTCTTCCCTATGTCTGTGAGTCTGTTTCTGTTTTGTAGATAGGTTAATTTGTGCCATATTTTACATCCCACATATAAGTGATATCATATGGTATTTTGTCTTTCTCTTTCTGACTTCATTTAGTATGATAAACTCTAGTTCCATCTATGTTGCTGCAAAATGGCATTTTTCGGTTCTTTTTATGGCTGAGTGATATTCCGTTGTGATAATGTACCACATCTTCTTTATCCATTCCTCTGTCAGTGGACATTTAGGTTGTTTCCATGTCTTGGCTACTGTAAATAGTGCTGCTATGAACATAGGGGTGCATGTATCTTTTTGGATTAGAGTTTTGTCTGGATATATGGACTTCTTTATTTTAAATAGAGTCTTCAGCTCTATTTTTAGAAATTCCCAAATGCCACTATAAAGTATGTTACTGATTTTACAATGTAATATTGCTTATTTAGAGGTGCATGTGGAAATAAACAGTATAATGGAAAAATGTTGAGAAATATGGGTTCTTGAATGTCTCCTCCATGTGGCACCTCCAACCCATTGATTCTTGGTTTCTTTCATCTTTATGACCTAAGAGGTAGAAGATATCCATATTTCCACAGGTAAAAGATAACGTGTGTATTATTTTAGATGAAGGCCCTTCTGAGTCAATTCCAAAAGCACACCCTCAGAACGTGTGTTTCCTTGACTGTCCGTGAGCACTGTTGAACTGTCAAAAATCCTTAATTGTTGTAGTGTTGGTGTGTTTGTTTACCTTGGTGGAACAGTAATGGAAAGATCATCTGTTCTTATGTGGTGGGATTTCCTTGGGCTCCGGGAGCTCTAGTTGGTGAGGACATTACTGGAATGTTCCTTAAATACATAAATAATTTCTGCAAAGAAATGACCTAGAAATCCACTTGGTTGTTTGGAAGCCAAAACATGCAAACATCTTTGCCTTCAGCATAAACGTCAGACTTTCAAGTTGGGTAGCTAATGTTTGCTCATGGCCATGTCAAGAGCCTGGTAGATGGAATCCTAGAATTCTGAGGTAGCTCTCCAAAATGTAGAGACAGAAAAAAAGGCTAAGAGCAGCAGACAGAATAAAAATCAGTTCTACCACTTACTAGCTGTGTGACCTTGGATAAGTCACTTAAAGTCTCTGTGTATTGGATTCTTCATTTATAAATTGTGGGTAAGTATTTTCCTTCTAGAACTGTTAAGAAGATTAATATATTTCTCCAGTGTCTGAGGTATGGTCGGTCCCCTCCCCCAAACTGTCAACTTTATTGTTGTTATTATTTCTCTGCTCTTAGGCTGGAGTCAAATGAGTGGTATTGGGGTTTTTAAAAGATTTCTATTTTTTTCTCCTACTAAACCTTTGTTGGATTTAATCAGTTCTAAGCCAGTTCTCTCCATTTCCTGCCTGTGGAGCTCCATTAACTGCAGTAGGTGGACATCGTGAAATGATTGTGATTGACATGGTTATCCGGCCCCTGTTTTCTGTTTCCTCTCCTGATGTGTCTATAGCACTACTTTTCATGGCTTCTGTATGACTAGTCTGTGTTTCTTAACTTTGGCTGTGAAGGTCAGAAGTGCACCTAGTAATTTCCCATGAACTTCACCAGCGATCCCGTTTCCCGAAGAAAAATTTGGCTAACTGCTTCCTGGCTGAGGGGCTCATGCCTGAGCTATGTGGGAGGATCAATGAGCCATACTTGGCTCTAATTATCAGTGACTGCTTACCACTGTCATGGAAATAGAAATAGAGGCGTACGTGTTATATACAAGTAATTTAAAAAATTCATTTGGTTTGGGACATACAATTGAACAGTGACCAGTTCAGTAGCTGGACTAGAGAACCTAGTATGGGATGGATATTGCAGGTGGAGATTCGTCGGGGGCAGCTCCTGTCTCAGTGTGGCAGAGGTGACAGGAATGTCATTGCATAGTGACAAAGAGAAAGGCAGTGACAGCAAAAGAAGTACATCTAGGAGAGGGCAGGGTGTTGAAGCTAAGAATGTGGATTCAGGAGCTATACTGCCTGGGTGGGGGACCAGCTCTGTCACAGATCACTGGAGTGACTATGGGCAAATTACAGTCCTCTCGGGGCTGCTGTTCATTCCCCCGTAAGATGGGGAACAGTGGTACTCACCTCATCAAGTTGTTGCAAATAGTCAATGGATTAGCATGTGTCAGGACTTAGAGGAGTGCCCAGCACTGGCACACCTTCAGTAAATGTGAGCTAGAACTGTCCTCTACATCGTGATGAGGCAGATGGAATACGTGAGCGTGAGTGATGGGCTCTGGTCGGGGAGGGGGAGAGGAGGCAAGGAAGATTTGAGAGAAGTTGAACTCCAAGCTAGCCTCTTCTTTCTCTTTTGTAAATAATATTTTTAAATGATCGTGCACCTTCATTACAGAAAAGTCGGAATATAGAGACAAGCAAAAAGAGAAGAATCAAAACTACCCCTTGGCCTGCCTCCAGAGGCACCCACTATTAACATGTAGCGTATTTCCTTCTAGACTTCTTTCTTCCTTCTCCGCTGAGTTGGATTTTTGAAAGATGTCAGGGAGGGTTAATGTTTTCTTACACTTAATTCCATCAATTTGGTTACATCAATATGTTATATAAGGAGCAATTTGTACTTGCTTTTAAAATTCTGTCATGAAATATTTCAAAAAACACAGAAGAGCATGGAGGGGGCAGTGTCTAGATTGGGCTCAAATGTGGAGAAGACTGCAGTCTTAGGAGGGGGGAGGTGAAGGCCGACTAAACTTACTGAGTGTCCCTTTAGGTCTGTCCCTGTGTTGGGCTTTTCCGGCGGGTGACTTCCTGTATCCCTGCAGTAACCATCTGAGGTTAATCCCCAGCCCCCCCCACCCCCTTTTTGATCCTGTAATTAAGGAGGCTTTGAGAGGTTGAAGGATTCTCCCACCCTAGCACGTAAATCAGCGTAGAGCTGGAAGTGTCGTGAGCTTGATACCACCTAACCTGAATGCTGTTTCCTCTTCACAGCTGCCTCAGGGCCCCCTGACTCAACCATCTTTGCCCTTCTTTCATGTTGTGAATATCTTTTTTTGACAAATTATATTTGGAAGCATACAGTGAACAAAATTGAGCTGATTTTTTTTGTGGTAAAATATATATAACAAAAGATTTACCATTTTAAACATCTTTAAATGAACAATTCAGCCAACTTAAGTATATTCATGACGTTGTGCAATCTTTACCACTGTCTTTTCCCAGAGCTTTTCCTCATCCCAAACAGAAACTCTGGACCCACTAAGCAATAACATCCCCACCTCCAACTTCTGTTTTACATTCTGTCTCTACAAATTTCCTTATTCCAGATAGGCAATTCTTCACATAAGTGGAATACTTGTTCTTTTGTGACTGGTCGACCTATTTTACTTAGCATAATGCTTTCAAGGTTCATTCCTGTCCTAGCATGTATCAGAAATTGTATTTCTTTTCGTTGACTGAACAGTATTTCATTACATATACATACTACATTTTGTTTATCCGTTCATCTGCCAGTGGACATTTATGTTTCCACCTTTTGGCTATTGTGAATTGTGTAGCTATGAACATTCGTCATAGAACTCAATGAGAACAGCAACAGAAAATCAACCCAATTTTAAAAATGGACAAATAGACATTTCTCCAAAGAAGATATACATATGACCAATAAGCACATGAAAAGATGCTCAGCATCATTAGTCATTAGGGAAATGCATGTCAAAACCACAATGAGATCACTGCCCACCCACTGGAATAGCTATAATAAAAAAAAAGGAAAATATCAAGTGTTGCTGAACACGTGGAGAAATCGGAACCCTTGTACATTGCTGTTGAGAATGCAAAATGGTACAGCTACTGTGGAAAAGATTTTGATAGTTCCTCAAATTGTTAAGCATAAAATTACTGTATGACTCAGCGATTCCACTCCTAGGTATGTGCCCCAAAGAATTGTAAACAGGGACTCAAACAGATACTTGTATACCAATTGAGCTAATTTTGAATGTGCATTATTATTATTGTTTATCAATTCATCTTTCCTAAAGATGATTTACTTATGTTGCCATCTGGACATTTATTTATTTATTTATTTTTTTTTCCAGTTATTTTTATTTATTTTTTTTTTTTAAACATCTTTATTGGGGTATAATTGCTTTACAATGGTGTTAGTTTCTGCTTTACAACAAAGTGAATCAGCTATACATATACATATGTTCCCATATGTCTTCCCTCTTGCGTCTCCCTCCCTCCCACTCTCCCCATCCCACCCTTCCAGGCTGTCACAAAGCACCGAGCTAATATCCCTGTGCCTTGCGGCTGCTTCCCCCCAGCTATCTACCTTACTACGTTTGTTAGTGTGTATATGTCCATGACTCACTCTCGCCCTGTCAAAACTCACCCTTCCCCCTCCCCATATCCTTAAGTCCGTTCTCCAGTAGGTCTGCATCTTTATTCCTATCTTACCCCTAGGTTCTTCATGACATTTTTTTCCCTTAAATTCCATATATATGTGTTAGCATACGGTATTTGTCTTTTTCTTTCTGACTTACTTCACTCTGTATGACAGACTCTAGGTCTATCCATCTCATTACAAATAGCTCAATTTCATTTCTTTTTAAGGCTGAGTAATATTCCATTGTGTATATGTGCCACATCTTCTTTATCCATTCATCCGATGATGGGCGCTTAGGTTGTTTCCATGTCCTGGCTATTGTAAATAGAGCTGCAATGAACATTTTGGTACATGACTCTTTTTGAATTTTGGTTTTCTCAGGGTATATGCCAAGTAGTGGGATTGCTGGGTCATATGGTAATTCTATTTGTAGTTTTTTAAGGAACCTCCATACTGTTCTCCACAGTGGCTGAACCAATTCACATTCCCACCAGCAGTGCAAGAGTGTCCCCTTTTCTCCACACCCTCTCCAGCATTTATTGTTTCTTGATTTTTTGATGATGGCCATTCTGACTGGTGTGAGATGATATCTCATTGTAGTTTTGATTTGCATTTCTCTAATGATTAATGATGTTGAGCATTCTTTCATGTGTTTGTTGGCATTCTGTATATCTTCTTTGGAGAAATGTCTATTTAGGTCTTCTGCCCATTTTTGGATGGGGTTGTTTGTATTTTTGTTATTGAGCTGCATGAGCTGCTTGTAAATTTTGGAGATTAATCCTTTGTCAGTTGCTTCATTTGCAAATGTTTTCTCCCATTCTGAGGGTTGTCTTTTGGTCTTGGTTATGGTTTCCTTTGCTGTGCAAAAGCTTTGAAGTTTCATTAGGTCCCATTTGTTTATTTTTGTTTTTATTTCCATTACTCTAGGAGGTGGGTCAGAAAGGATCTTGCTGTGATTTATGTCATAGAGTGTTCTTCCTATGTTTTCTTCTAAGAGTTTGATAGTTTCTGGCCTTACATTTAGGTCTTTAATCCATTTTGAGCTTATTTTTGTGTATGGTGTTAGGGAGTGATCTAATCTCATACTTTTACATGTACCTGTCCAGTTTTCCCAGCACCATTTATTGAAGAGGCTGTCCTTTCTCCACTGTACATTCCTGCCTCCTTTATCAAAGATAAGGTGTCCATATGTGCGTGGGTTTATCTCTGGGCTTTCTATCCTGTTCCACTGATCTATCTTTCTGTTTTTGTGCCAGTACCATACTGTCTTGATTACTGTTGCTTTGTAATATAGTCTGAAGTCAGGGAGCCTTATTCCTCCAGCTCCTTTTTTCGTTCTAAAGATTGCTTTGGCTATTCGGGGTCTTTTGTGTTTCCATACAAATTGCGAAATTTTTTGTTCTAGTTCTGTGAAAAATGCCAGTGGTAGTTTGATAGGGATTGCATTGAATCTGTAGATTGCTTTGGGTAGTAGAGTCATTTTCACAATGTTGATTCTTCCCATCCAAGAACATGGTATATCTCTCCATCTATTTGTATCATCTTTAATTTCTTTCATCAGTGTCTTATAATTTTCTGCATACAGGTCTTTCGTATCCTTAGGTAGGTTTATTCCTAGATATTTTATTCTTTTTGTTGCAATGGTAAATGGGAGTGTTTTCTTGATTTCACTTTCAGATTTTTCATCATTAGTATATAGGAATGCCAGAGATTTCTGTGCATTAATTTTGTATCCTGCTACTTTACCAAATTCATTGATTAGCTCTAGTAGTTTTCTGGTAGCATCTTTAGGATTCTCTATGTATACTATCATGTCATCTGCAAACAGTGACAGCTTTACTTCTTCTTTTCCGATTTGGATTCCTTTTATTTCCTTTTCTTCTCTGATTGCTGTGGCTAAAACTTCCAAAACTATGTTGAATAAGAGTGGTGAGAGTGGGCAACCTTGTCTTGTTCCTGATTTTAGTGGAAATGCTTTCAGTTTTTCACCATTGAGGATGATGTTTGCTGTGGGCTTGTCATATATGGCTTTTATTATGTTTAGGAAAGTTCCCTCTATGCCTACTTTCTGGAGGGTTTTTATCATAAATGGGTGTTGAATTTTGTCGAAAGCTTTCTCTGCATCTATTGAGATGATCATATGGTTTTTCTCCTTCAATTTGTTAATATAGTTTATCACATTGATAGATTTGCGTATATTGAAGAATCCTTGCATTCCTGGAATAAACCTCACTTGATCATGGTGTATGATCCTTTTAATGTGCTGTTGGATTCTGTTTGCTAGTATTTTGTTGAGGATTTTTGCATCTATGTTCATCAGTGATATTGGCCTGTAGTTTTCTTTCTTTGTGACATCCTTGTCTGGTTTTGGTATCAAGGTGATGGTGGCTTCGTAGCCATCTGGACATTTAGCATGTAGAGCAGCAGAAATTAGAGCTCCAGAAAAAAAACCCACCTACACAATACAATGAAACTGAAGCCCTAGAGACACAAAAAGTTTGGTTCTACCACGCAGGCCAGCTTGTAATGTCAAGACACAAAGGGAACGTTTTGAAGGAGAATCCAGGCTGAATCAGATTTCTTCTGTTAAATAACATTGTCAAGGTAATGATAAAATAATGTCAAGAAGATTTATCTATAGAACTTTTTTCTTCTAGTCTCAGAGCCCCAAAGATTTATTTCCCAAGTATTAGATTTTCTTGGTTGTACCATGATGAAATTGGCAGGTCTTGCTAATCAGAGTTGGGAATAGAAAAATCTACTTAGAACATTTGTTTTGAGTTCTTAGGTAGTTATTCCGTATCTGCAGAGTTGAGTCTCTTGACCACCTATTAACCATTGATAATTTCTCCTGAACTTAAAGCCTTAGGGGGTGTATCAAAATATTCACACTTGAATACTTGTTATTCTGGAAATTCACTTTGAATTATAGAATGAAATACTCTCTCTGCAAAGATCTGGGAGCTGTAACTGCCCAAAGTGTTGTTAACTCCACCCTGCAGCCCTGCCATTAGTTCTGTGACTGGGCATTCACCTAAGGAAAGATACCTTTTGGGCTTCCCTGGTGGCGCAGTGGTTGAGAATCTGCCTGCCAATGCAGGGGACACGGGTTCGAGCCCTGGTCTGGGAAGATCCCACGTGCCGCGGAGCAACTAGGCCCGTGAGCCACGACTACTGAGCCTGCGCGTCTGGAGCCTGTGCTCCGCAACAAGAGAGGCCGCGACAGTGAGAGGCCCGTGCACCGCGATGAAGAGTGGCCCCCGCTCGCCACAACTAGAGAAAGCCCTCGCACAGAAACGAAGACCCAACACAGCCAAAAATAGATAAATAAATTTATTAAAAAAAAATAAAGAAAGAAAGATACCTTTTTTCTGAAATCCTCTCTTGAGCTGGGTCAGTAGTTACCTGTTTTAGTTTCTCTGCCGGGTGGGAGCTGCTTAAGAATGGGTATATGTAATATAGTTGTCTGATTAAGTTGGCACAGGTAGTCTGTCCTAAAATTACAAAGTAACAGCCGAATCAAGCACAGTCTTTTTTTTTTTCTTTTTAATTCATTGATTTTTAATATATTCACAGAATTGTGCAATAATCAACAGTCAATTTTTTTTTTTTTTTTTTTTTTTTTTTTTTTTTTTTTTTTAATGCGTTACGCGGGCCTCTCACTGTTGTGGCCTCTCCCGTTGCGGAGGACAGGCTCCGGACGCGCAGGCTCAGCGGCCATGGCTCACGGGCCCAGCCGCTCCGCGGCATGTGGGATCCTCCCAGACCGGGGCACGAACCCGTGTCCCCTGCATCGGCAGGCGGACTCTCAACCACTGCGCCACCAGGGAAGCCCTCAACAGTCAATTTTTAGAGTGTTTAAATTACCCCCATCCCCCCAAAACCCATGTACCCATCAATTGTCACTCTCAGTTCTCCCCACCCTTACCCCCGTCCAGCTCTAAGAAATCATTAATTTACTCTCTTTTTTTTTCTATGGATTTGCCTATCCTGGATTTTCTTTTACACAAATGGAATCATATGTGGTCTTTTGTAACTGGCTTCTCTCATTTAGCATGTTTGCCCATGTTGTAGTACGTAGCCTACTTTCATTGCTTTTTATTGATGAATAATATGTCAGTATATGGATATACCACATTTTGTTTATCCATCCATCAATTGATGGACATTTGGGTTGTCCCTTATTAGGTACATGATTTACAGATTTTTTTTTCCCATTCTCTGGGTTGTTCAAGCACAGCCTTTCAAGTGCTGTCAACCCACTTGAAATCCAGAATGTGGAGAGGATCAAGCCAGTGGGATTTCAGAAGCTCTTCTCCCTGCCCAAGTTCTGAACCAACTGGGAAAGACAGAGGAGTCAGCAGGTGGAGACCAAAAAGTCAGCTTCGTTATTGATAGATGTGGGATTGGAGGTTGTGGCTTAGAAGTAGGGCAACAGTAAGATTCTTGAAATCCTTAACCTGGAAGAGTTAGATGGACTTGCCCACCTACGCAGACCTAGCCCTGGACAATAGTAGGTGGCCCCCCTACTAAAATTACCTTCTGAACTCACCTGCCACATGATCCAGAGTGGGTCAGACCTTGGGTTCTCCATGGGCCTGGGAGACCCCAAAGAGAGAGGGAAGAGAGAGGCTTGAGTTAGGCATGCGGGGGTCATTTTCCTAAACTAGGTGAGTGACCCTGCCCACCCATCCCCCCAGCAGTCCAAGCGGTCAGTGAAGCCAGGGAGTTTTCTGTGCTTTACTGTACATGGATCTTCCCCAGGGAAGGAAACCTCAGGCCTGGGGACATGGTACACATGTTCCATCAGGATGAATGCTATCATAGTTCCAAAACACAATTATTTTATCACCTTTGATCTGATAAAAGCGAACCACTTAGAGTCTTGATTCATTTTCAGTGAGAGGGCTGATTCTGCCCTAACTGTAGGGTGAGGAGAAGGCCACGTTTGTGTGTGTGTTTTTTTAAATAAATTTATTTATTTTTGGCTGCATTGGGTCTTCGTTGCTGCATGCAGGCTTTCTCTAGTTGCGGTGAGGGGGGCTACTCTTCGTTGCGGTGCACGGGCTTCTCATTGCGGTGGCTTCTCGTTGCGGAGCACAGGCTCTAGGTGCACGGGCTTCAGTAGTTGTGGCACGTGGGCTCAGTAGTTGTGGCTCACGGGCTCTAGAGTGCAGGCTCACTAGTTGTGGCGCAGGGACTTACTTGCTCCGTGGCATGTGGGATCTTCCCAGGCCAGGGCTCGAACCCATGTCCCCTGCATTGGCAGGTGGATTCTTAACCACTGAGCCACCAGGGAAGTCCCACGTTTTTGTCTTAATAGACATTCAGGTGTTTACTCCCCATAAAATGCTCCCCTTTGTGAAATGCGGACACCCCTTTTCATCCGAGGGTGGCTGCACTTCACGATTGTCTAAATCAGTGCAAACCTTTTCTTGAAATATTTTGGCTGTTTAATTAGGAATAAGCAGTGATGAAGCAATGATTTTGAAAGTAATTAGCTTAACATTCTGTCAGTTCTCTGTTGGACAGGAAATGTAGGTAGGTGACAGTCTTCCGTTCTGCAGATTTCAGAATCCTAGTGTCATAGCACTGGGACACCACAAAGGCATCAGGGACCCTCTAGTTTAACCCCCTTTCCTAATTTAACACCCAGAATCTTAATATGGTCAATCTTCCTTGGTAGGCACTCGGTTTGTAGAATAAATGAATGAATGCTGTATATATTCTGCTCTATTGCTACTCTTTCTTTTGTGACATAATTTCATGGCCATCTTAGCTGGGATGACCTGCTCTCCTGGCATGTTAATTTTATTTATATATAGTGGAAGCTTTATGTGGTTTGGTTGCCAGGTTTGGTGACCCTCATGAGATAAATACATTCATACACAAAACTTCTGTGGGTTCCACTCATTTGAAAAGCTGGTAAAAGCCATGGAAGTGCTCTTTTTACAAATGCAGATATGCCTATGCACATAATTTTGTCTCCAATTCCAGAAGGTTCAAAGGCCTTTGAAAGTTCTCCAGGGATCCTATTCTGAGAACCTTTGTTTTAGTGTCAACTCCCAAGACCTATGCAGAATTGCTAAAGTGAGCAAGGTTATGTGACCCCTGCCCTTTAAAAGCATGAATGTTTAAAAGAAATACAAATAGCTTCACGTGGAGACTTGTAATTTCCATCTAGGCAGTGATTTTTAACTGAGGGTTGAGACCCTTTTGGGGTTTATTAAATAATGTTAGTGGTTTGGGGCCAACATTACCAAAACAAGGTAATGGAACATAATAGAAAAGAAACCAGGCTATACATCTATATATTGAGTTGAGATGAAAAATATGGGCCCCAGTTTGAGAAGCCTAATGTCTGCTCTGCTTGGTTTACTATATATATTTAGGGCAGTGGGCAGTATATTTATACTTCCTTTAGAACTTCTCAGAATCCGTCCATTTGGGCTGCATTTACCAAGGAGATGAGCACTCTGGTGATGTTCTTGTTTTAAAAGCATCTGCCTAATCAATTTTTTAAAAATGTACTCTATTTAACTCCTCATTTTTTTGGTATAAATTATTTTGCCCCCGCACGTCATAAATGACATTAAAAGAACAGTCTCTCTTTCCTCTCTTTGGATTGTGAACCGACATTCTGTTCACTTACAAATGTTACAAATGTTGCAAATGTTGATTTTTGGAACCCATATGGGAGTCTCCACAAAGACTCAGAATATCATTAAAACTCAAGTGCCAGGATCTGTTATTAAAGTAAATGTGGTAAAAAAAAAAAAATTCTCAGAGTTAAGTGACTTTCCTGGTGTTTTTCCCCCTCAGAAGTACTTTTTGTAGGTACTGTGTCAATCTTTAAGGAAAGGAGTTTATTGAATTTCCAGAGTTATCAACAATACTCAAAGCAAATATTTCCCTCAAATCAATGTATTCAAATTCTTATAAATTTATTTATTTATTATTTATTTTTGGCTGTGTTGGGTCTTCGTTGTGCACGGGCTTTCTCTAGATGTGGCGAGCAGGGGCTACTCTTCATTGCCGTGTGCGGGCTTCTCATTGCGGTGGCTTTTCTTGTTGCGGAGCACAGGCTCTAGGCGCGCGGGCTTCAGTAGTTGTGGCACGCAGGCTCAGTAGTTGTGGCTCGTAGGCTCTAGAGTGCAGGCTCAGTAGTTGTGGCGCACGGGCTTAGTTACTCCGTGACATGTGGAATCTTCCCGGACCAGGGCTCGAACCCGTGTCCCCTGCATTGGCAGGCGGATTCTTAACTATTGCACCACCAGGGAAGTCATCAAATTCTTAGAAGAGATAATTTATGCATGAAAATCTTGCTTCTCTACCACTCAGTGTATTGCCAGAAGATTTAAGTTAAAGCTCGTTGTAGCTTATAATATATAGGATGTACTCTATGCATATAAATATTATTTTTTGCTCCAGTAGCTGCTATAATTTAAAGGTTGTGTGTGATGTGAGTTTGAGAAGGTTGCTGAGCTCTCTCTTGTGGGGCAGCCCTACCTTCATTAAAATGCTTCCTGACACTCCTTTCTGTTCCATGCCCTGCCCCGTTCATTCCTTCCATCTACATAATGTTTTCATATTCTCTTTTCTTCCTTTCACTCTCTCTAGCTATAAAAACTTTCCCCTCGGAAGGAATGCAGTTACTAGTATCTGGCAGAATTCTATAGGAAAAGGCCATCTATCTATCGTCCAATGGACCAACGTTGGAATTCCCACTCAGCTACTTCTAAGAATTTGGGCAACGTCATTGACCTCTCTGAGCTTCAGTTTGTTGTCTGTAAAAGGGGCCTCTTATTATCTGTGGATTCAGTGAATGGTTCATACTGATAAGGCGCAAGTTTACTTCTCTGAAAGGTATGTGTTTCTCGAGAAATAATTAAAAATCAACATCTAACAGTGGATTTTTTGGTTATTATTCAGCTGGGTAGGGAATGTATTTTGTGAACGAGGGGGGTCTTCTTAGAACCCCTGAAATCTCTTTATTTCTGTTTTCCTACTGTTTGCAAGGGCTCTGACATTACATGCTGAGTGATAGGTGCTAATGATAACATTTGTTGATCCATCTTTCACGTTCCAAGTCAAGTATGTGCTTTTGCATATTATTACATTTAATCGTCATTGGTCACTTGGGGGTAGGATGGTGGTGGTACGGTGTTACTAGGAACAATCACTAGAACTGACTTCTTGCCATTTACAGATGAGAAATTGAAGTTTAGTGATGTTGAGAGACTCACCCCATAGTCTTCCTGGCCCTCGAGGCTAATTTCTCAGTCACTGTTCAATCCTCTCTTTCCCTTTGAAGAGGTAGACAGAGATAATTAGACGGCTGAGTCAATAATAGGGTGCCCCATCCACCGCCCCCACCCCCGGCCCCTGTCTCCCCAGTCCAAGAACTGCCCTTTGTGCGCTGCTACACTCCAACACGGAGGAAATGGACCTGTTCTGAAATTGATCCATAGACCCAGGTGTGGGAGGATGAGTCTTTTAAGAAATTACTAAGTTGACTCAAACATAATGATAAACCACCTCCCATGGCTGTTTGGGCCAAAATCTGTATCCCAAGTTACCGGGAACCTTGGTGGACATTTTTGGAGTGATTTCACTTCAATGTTTAAAGCTTCTATCTTTCACTGGGTGGTGTCATTAAAGAGAAAACACTTTCTTAGTAATATCAGCTGTTCCCTAGGTGGGGTCCTTCCCCTTTTTAGAAAACTGGCAGCTCAGTTCAGGGCCTCCTGTCTCGCTTTGGAGGATATTAATTCCCCAGAGTGAGCAATTTTTGACCCTGTTCCTCTCTGTGCATCAACAAAGCAGTGTCAGAAAACATTTCGTGACAGTGAAGACACTGGGCAAGGGAATCCAGGTTTTCCTCCTTGGTTCCAGCACCAGCGTAAGACGGTTCATTATTTACATATTGTGAGTCCTGCCAAGCCGATGCAGGTGTTGCTGACTTGTGAAGACATGTTGACTCTCCTTTCTCTAAAGAAAGGTTGAGATGCGGTCCTTTGTCATAGGGATCATGCTGTACCAGTCACCAAGCTACACGTCAGTGTATAAAAATACAGATTACACTGTGCTATAGAAGTAAACATTTTGCCGTACTGCCTTTAATAGGTTTTCTTTCAATGAATTTCGTCCTCCTTCCTTCTCACATCCCACGTTGCTGGGTAGCCCTTCCTTTAGGGTTGCTGGCTGTGATCATGAGATCATCTTAGTTGGCTTTGTCGTTTTGGTATCAGTAAATTGTTAGGAGAGAACACAGTCGCTGGGAGTTTCCACGAGGGAGTGGTTAACTTCTACATCTGAAAGGTAGCTAGTAAGGCTGGGTTTTCAGGAATCCAGTATGTCTCAGTTGTAAGTCTGTGAAATTAAGTTCACTTCCATGATGGTAAATTTCCAAGGATTTTTTTGGAGCTGGTAGCTTTGTGACCACCCAGAAGATTCTCACTGAAGTTCTTTAACCCAAGGCAGTTTTTCGTCTAGATAGGCTGACCCCTTTAATATACAACCCCAGATTTCAGTGGCTTCGTGTACTCGGAGGTTTGTGATTGCCCTCGTCAATCTATTGCGGGTTCTCTTTCTTCACAAGGTCATTCAGGGACCCAAGGCTGCTCCACCTGCTTGGCTTCTGGCTTCTCTGTATTTGATGTGTAGGGAAGAGAAGAGGCACCACCCGGGGGGTCTCAGGGGAGGTGTCAGGGCTAGATTCTGGAAGTGGCCAACATTATATGAGTTTGTATCCCATTGGCCGTGACACAGGCACGTGGCCCCCACATAGGTTTTTTGTCTGGGCTGGGAAGCTACATTTCCTCACTTCCCAGGTGAAAAAGGAATAAATTTAACGTCACAATTTCATGTTATAAACTTAATCTTAAGCATTTCTGAAGGTGAGGTATGTCTATTAGGAAGACCTTGACAGGGGATTGACTTGGTAGCTAGTTATTTGATCTGAATTCCGGATTTATTTTTACCTTAGGCGTTCATGAGCTTCCCGCGAATGGGGAAGAAGGGAATTTTTTTTTTTTTTTAGGTGCTGCACTGGGGACTTTGCTTTTTTGCCTGATGATGTATTTATAACCTGCGTAAAGATCCAAAATTAATGTCTGGTCATGCATGATGCATTCTAGTTATAATCAGATTTGGGTTTTTCAGATGGTTCCTCTGTGGATCTGTGCTAACTTCAGAGATTATTCCCTGATGTCTGTCTTTGTACCTCACCTTGCCCTGAGTTTCAGGGTTAGAAGGCCACGTCATCGAGTTTCCTCGTTTGAGCAGCAGCTCTCTTGACTTTCAGGAGGATCCCAGCCAGACTTTCCTATCCAGGAGTGTGGAATTCCAGCCGTGTGATTTTTTTCCACCTAAGAGATGTTTTCCCCTATAAATTCCAAAGCTTTTCATCTTTAATAATAATTTTGGAAGCATTTAAAACATTTCATACTTTCTCAGTCACCTTCAACAGAGTATGTGGAGCATAATTTAATCTGTGGTCAGTTTTTTCTTTCTTTTTTTTTTTTCTCTCCAGCTGAGATTTGGTCAAGTAGAAGTTATTGAGGTTGGAAGGCCCAGAAAGGTGAGGCCATGAAGCTAATTGCACTATTCTTCTCATGTTGCTTCATTTCCTCCTGTCACATCTGGTGTGGTATTCTGTCCCTTCTTCCTCCTTCCCATCAGCCACTGATCCCTTGAGCTCTCTGCCTTTGGTTTACTGTCGGCTGTCACACCAGATAACTCAGTGTGTTAAATCGAGAATCAATAGGTTCTAAATGAGGACTTACAACAGAGAGACTCCCGCTACTGACAGAGTCAAGTTCACGCTCCTCGTCTCGTGGTCTACAGCCTTTGGCAGCTGGCTAATCTGGTCCTGGCTGGTTGCACAAATTACAGCAACCCCACGCTCATGACACACACACTGCACCACCCTCTTTCTGAGCCACACCAAGTTATAATCCTCATAAACCATATAATTGTAATAAATATCAATGAATGTTAATTGAGTATTTACTATGTGCCAGGGTCTTTTGTAGAATATATTGAAGCATTAAAACCTTCCCAGAGACCAAAGCATTAGAATATATAAATGTAGATCAAATTCTCAAATATTTAAAATAGTTAAATATTATGTGATTAATATATACTATTACATATCACATACTTATAATTTAATAATTAAGTATAGATTAAATGTTACCTATATAGGTGCGTGTGGAATACATTAAAGCGTTTAACCATATCAAGGACGGGCTGGGTAATGTTATTCTCTCCCTTTTACAAATGGGGAAAGGCAATGCAGAGGTTACATAACTTACCCAGGGTCACACGGCTAGGGGGCGCCAGAGCAACCCATTGTGTAGTGCTGGCTGTCTGAAGTAGCTAGACTCCCATGGGTGAATTTTCCTCCCCAGCCCTTTATTCTACTTGGGGGAGCCCCTTATTTCTATGCTCAAAATTCAGTGGAGACTCAACATCTTCCTGTAACTTCCCCCTCTTCTCATGCTGTCTCTTCCTGAACAGAATCAAATCTGTGCTCAGAAATGAGATCATTACACATTCCATCTATTCACAAGCCCCCGTCTCTGCTAGACTTGAGCTCCTCGAGGACAGGGCCGGGGCTGGGGAGGCCTTTGTTAAATGCTGGTGGAATTGGTCAGCATGAGAGATTATCGTGCCACCTTCCCATTTTCCAGATGACAAAACTGAGGCTCGGTGTGGTTGCATCACAGAGCTGTCTGGGAGGATCTGGGACTAGTACCGTTGTTTTCCGAGTCTGTGGCAATGTGGACTTTGAAAGCAGAACACTCGGCAGTTATTTTGGTCTGGTTCCTTAGTTCCTGGCAGTGTTCTGGCTGGCGGGAGGTGTTCCTGAGTGTACCATGCTCTTAACATGTACTTGGAGTGATAGCAACAGTTGTAGGAGTGGCTTGGCATGAAAAGACAGAGCAGGGCCCTGAGTTTACACCAGCCTGCTGACTGAGGGTTCAGATATTCTGGTGAGGACAGAAGGGCACATGAACACGTGTGGCTAAAGGGATTTTGTTTGATTTTCTCCTAAGATGAAACTGGCGAATTTTATACATCCTTTCATTCCTTCTCATATTTAATGTAGCAAATCACTTGCTAAATTACGTCTCCTTGTACAAATGATCCATAACCGTTCTGTACCTGTGTATGCAACTTAGAATAAATAAACCATCAGGCTTCAAATTTTGTTTTTAATTTGAGATTGTCACAAACTTCGGAAAAAGTTGGCACTATCGTATAAAGAATGTTGTTTTCTCTCAGTCATTTGGGAGTAATTGCTATTACCCCCAGGCATGAGTGTTTTTTTTCCTATAAGCAAGGACACTCTACTACACAACCACCCTACAGGGCTCAAAATCATGAAATGAGCTGATACATTACCGTCAAGCTCCACATCACACCCTCTTCCACTCTTGTCATTTGTCCCCAGCGCCATTTCAAGTAACAGGTGTTTCCAGTTAGCAGCATGTGACGCCTTGAGTTGTCACGTGTCTTCAGATGCCTTCAGTCGGGAACAGCTCCCCCGTCTTGGTGCTCGTGACTTTGACTCTGTTGAAGAGCCCAGGCCAGTTATTTTGTTGCATGTCCGTCAGTTTGGCTCTGCTTGAGGCTTTCTCGAGAGCAGATCCACATTCCACACCGTTGGCAGACACACTAAATGGTGATGGTGCGTCCTTCCCACTGTGTCGTCCCTGGGAACTCCCAATGTGGACCCGCCCCATTTCGGATGATGGCCATTCACCGTAGTCTCTTGGTTAAGATGGCATCTGCCAGCCTTCCCTGCTAGGAAGTATTCTTTTTCCCCTTTGTAATTAGTAAACGTTTTATAGAAGAGAGACTTTGAAATGGTTGTCGATCCCCTGTTCTCAACAAACTTTGAGTTTACTTATTTATAGCTATATGGACTCATGGTTTCCTATTTTAGTCAATGGTTATACTGTGTTAGTGGTAGTATTTATTCTGATAACTCAGGACCTGTGGGGGGTCCCTTCAGGAGGGCTCCTCTGTGCTCGTCTGTCCACCATTCCTCACTCTGGCTGGACTCTGATTAACCCTGGATGCTCCCCTTTGTGGGTGCCACCCCTACCCTGCTTGGGCTCTGACATGCCTGTGCCAGGCCACTCCCGTGAGTGGATACCCTCCCCACTGTAGTTTTTTAAAAACTCATGTTTTTTTTTTTCAAAAATGCATACTTCTGGAGAGGGTGTGGAGAAAAGGGAACCCTCCTACACTGTTGGTGGGAATGTAAATTGGTACAGCCACTGGGAGAACAGTATGGAGGTTCCTCAAAAACCTAAAAATAGAATTGCCAGATGATCAGCAATCCCACTCCTGGGCATATACCCAGACAAAACTCTAATTCAAAAAGATACATGCGCCCCTATGTTCATAACAGCACTATTCACAATAGCCAAGACATGGAAATGATCTAAATGCCCATCAGCAGATGAATGGATAAAGAAGATGTGGTAATATACATATACATAGATATACAATGGAATATTAGTCATTAAGAAGAATGAAATAATTGCCATCTGCAGCAACGTGGATGAGACCTAGAGATTATCATACTAATTGTAGTAAGTCAGAAAGAGAAAGACATATATGATACTGCTTATATATGGAATCTATTAAAAAGGGTACAATGAACTTATCTACAAAACAGAAACAGACTCACAGACATAGAGAATAGGCTTGTGATTGCCAAGGGGGTGGGGGTTAGGGATGGATTGGGAGTTTGGGGTTAGCAAGTGCAAACTATTATGTAGAGGATGGATAAACAACAAAGTCCTGCTGTACAACACAGGGAACTATATTCGATATTCTGTGATAAACCATAATGGAAAAGAATATGAAAAAAGACTGTATATGTATATATGTATAACTGAGTCACTCTGCTTTACAGCAGAAATTAACTCAACATTGTAAATCAACTATACTTCAATAAAATTTAAAAGAAAGTTATATTTCACATTATCTTGGGGTCAGTAACTATAGACATATTAATGAAGGTTTTAAGATTGCCAATAAACACTTGAAAGAATGCTCAACATCATTAATCATTAGAGAAATGCAAATCAAAACTACAATGAGATATCATCTCACAACCGTCAGAATGGCCATCATGAAAAAAATCTACAAACAATAAATGCTGGAGAGGGTGTGGAGAAAAGGGAACCACTCTCGCACTGCTGGTGGGAATGTGACTGGTACAGGCACTATGGAGAACAGTATGGAGGTTCCTCAAAAACTACAAAATAGAACTACCATACAACCCAGCAATCCCACTACAGGGCATATACCCTGAGAAAACCATAATTCAAAAGGAGTCATGTACCAAAATGTTCATTGCAGCTCTATTTACAACAGCCAGGACATGGAAGCAACTAAGTGCCATAACAGATGACAGGATAAAGAAGATGTGGCACACATATACAATGGAATATTACTCAGCCATATAAAGAAATGAAATTGAGTTATTTGTAGTGAGGTGGATGGACCTAGAGTCTGTCATACAGAGTGAAGTAAGTCAGAAAGAGAAAGACAAATACAGTGTACTAACACATATATATGGAATCTAAGAAAAAAAAAATGTCATGAAGAACCTAGGGGTAAGACAGGAATAAAGACACAGACCTACTAGAGAATGGACTTGAGGATATGGGGAGGGGGAAGGGTAAGCTGGGACAAATGAGAGAGTGGCGTGGACATATATATACGACCAAATGTAAAACCGATAGCTAGTGGGAGGCAGCCACATAGCACAGGGAGATCAGCTCCGTGCTTTGTGACCGCCTAGAGGGTGGGATAGGGAGGGTGGGATCGGGAGGGTGGGAGGGAGGGAGACGCAAGAGGGTCGAGATATGGGGATATATGTATATGTATGGCTGATTCACTTTGTTATACAGCAGAAACTAACACACCATTATAAAGCAATTATATTGCAATAAAGATGTTTAAAAAAAAATGAAGGTTTTAGGGAAGAATTGGTTTTGTTCCTCACCTGAAAAAAAGCCCAACGAAGCCTGTTTAGAATTTGTAGCTGGTTTGGAGGGGAGCTTCTGTGCTCCAGGCATTTTTTTGTTTGTTTGTTTGTTTTGCGGTATGCAGGCCTCTCACTGTTGTGGCCTCTCCCGTTGCGGAGCACAGGCTCCGGACGCGCAGGCTCAGCGGCCATGGCTCACGGGCCCAGCTGCTCCGCGCCACGTGGGATCCTCCCGGACCGGGGGATCCGTGTCCCCTGCATCGGCAGGCAGACTCTCAACCACTGCGCCACCAGGGAAGCTCCCAGGCACATTGTTAAACAAATTACTAAAAGACTTAGGAGAAGTTCAGTCATGTTAAAAACCCAAGGATTGAAATTGCTGTCATCACTTTCTTCTCCACCACAACTGGGTTGTGGAGAAAAAAAGGATTAGCAAGGTGATAGAAGGGCATCTTCTCAAGGAGAGTTGGGTTGGGAGGAAGGGCGGCTCACAGAGGAACCTGCGAGGATTACTTTTTAACTGTACCCCGTGGTTCTGGAAGGGCGGGGAAAAGGTGAGAACCACTTTTATTTATTTATTTTTAATTGTCTGTGCTCATCTCTCCTTCCTCCCCTTTCCTCTTCTTTCCCATCCTTATCCATGCTGCCCAATCTTGTACCCCAAACGCTCGTTCATCACCACTTACATTTCTATATGACTAGCTCAGATTTGCCGCTCTCAAAATCATCAACTACAATTCTTGTCCCCAAATTTAATTTTTAAAAATTGTTCATAGATAGATTTTTTTAAAAGAAAGATTTTAGTGCAACAATGATCATAGAGAACACGTTCAGTGGCACATCCTTGTTAAGAAAAAAATATAAAATGTATACTGTTGGGACTTCCCTGGCGGTCCAGTGGTTAAGACCCCCTGCTCCCAATGCATGGGGCATGGGTTGGATCCCTGGTCTGGGAACTGAGATCCGGCATGCCACGTGGCCAAAAAAATAAATAAAGGAAAACCCTTCTCAACAACTGATCAGTCTATTAGAAGAAACATTAAGAGGAAAAAGAAAACTGTGTTTAAAAATAAATAATTAAAAAATAAAATTTATACTATTTACTTTATAAATGTCTTCTCTGCCCCCCTTCTCTCTCTCCCTCCCCCTCCCTCCCTCCCTCCCTCTCTCTGTCTCTCTCTCTCTCTTTCTCTGTCTCTCTCTCTCTTTCTCTCTCTCTGTCTCTCTCTCTCTCTCTCTCTCTCACACCACACACACACACACACCAGTGTGATGGAAGATAGTTATCTGAGACAGAGGTTGGGTAAATTTTGAAATTCAGAACATGTCAAGGATATAATATTCCAGTTATTAACATTTACTAGGGCTGGAAAGATCTTTCTGTTGTCTTGAATTTTCAGTAACCACACCCACATTAAAAAAAATCTTCCCATATTCTCATTTAGCACATCACTCTTACCTTTAACACATGGTAACTGTTTGACTGAATTGAACTGGACCCTGAATTTTGAGGCTGGTAGGCTATTTCTTAAAATAGATTCTCTTGATGGCTTCCAGAAACATAGAGCATTTGAAACTTAAGATGGGGATTTTTTTTTTTTGAGTATAATTGCTTTACAATGGTGTGTTAGTTTCTGCTTTATAACAAGTGAATCAGTTATACATATGCATATGTTCCCATATCTCTTCCCTCTTGCGTCTCCCTCCCTCCCACCCTCCCTATCCCACCCCTCCAGGCGGTCACAAAGCACGGAAGCTGATCTCCCTGTGCTATGTGGCTGTTTCCCACTAGCTATCTACCTTACGTTTGGTAGTGTATATATGTCCATGCCTCTCTCTCGCTTTGTCACAGCTTACCCTTCCCCCTCCCCATATCCTCAAGTCCATTCTCTAGTAGGTCTGTGTCTTTATTCCTGTCTTACCCCTAGGTTCTTCATGACATTTTTTAAGATTGGGATTTAATCGGTATATACCTGATTCCTTTTGGACCCTAAGCTTCCAAGATTTCCTTTCTTTTTTCCCGTCCTCTCTGGTTTTTCTTCACTCACAGCCTGCTATTATTTCTGTGGTTGCTGTTTATCATTTTTCATACCTCTGGTACCGACTTAGGAAACCTTTAGGTTGGCTTGGAGTTTCTGAGGAAATTGAAAATAAGGACCTTTTCTTTGCTTTAGGAGTAAATAGAGTATATGAACGTATCTGTAGCTTTCACAGCCAAATAGAGGCCAAAACTCTCAGGAACCCCACCAAGCAAGTGTCTTACATTTTATTGCTTTTGGTGAGCCATACCTTGGGATAGAGTTTCATACATATTCACTATATCATTTGCTTTTGGCTCTATCTTAGTCATTCTTCCCCAAAGAGTGTTTTTTTTAAAGGTCTTTTTTGTTTTAACAATTATAAATCATTTTGATGCTAATAACTGGGAAGGCAGTGCCATGCCGCTCTATAATCCAGAAGTTACTTAAAATTGACTGTGGATAGTATTGGGGGAGAGTTTTGCAAGGTATTTGACATCTCAACTATATGTTGAATAACACTTTTTATTCTCTGAGTCTTGTATCCCACCTGGATAGCAGGGGCACGTCAACTGCATATGTCTGGCATACTTTGGTGAACTTACCTAGAGGATAATTCCTATCTGAGCTTCCTCTTTATGCCTCTCAGTTCTAACTGTGTCCTGATTTAATGCTCTTGTCTGTATTCCATAGTTATAAGGGTTGTATAATAAGAGTCTAGAGAAGAATAAGAAATGGAACCCAGGGTTTTTATTGTATAGTTTTAAATTCCACTCTATTAATCTAGCTCTTGAGGCCCTGTAGGAACAGGCCACTCGTCTCCAGGCCTGGGCTTGTGGGGTCAGAGTTGATGGGACACCTCGACCTCTTCCCAACCTTAAGCACTAAGCACTGTGTCTCAGCTGTAATAGCTGTTGTTTACGCTTGATAACAAAAAGTGATCACGTCATGTAATCACACTCTGTAGGGGAACTCTGCTCTAAAATTCACAATCAGATCTGACCTTTCTGTCTCTTCCATGCGTAACTTGGGGTTTCTACTCAAACATATGAGTCATATTTTTGGTGCTGGCTTTTCTGAGTCAATTTAACAGCTAACACATTTTATTATTGGCACCTCCTACCATGAGATAGCAGGTATTTGGTTTTTATCCCTCAAAACTGTGACCTGGGGCTTCTCTGGTGGCGCAGTGGTTGAGAGTCCGCCTGCCGATGCAGGGGACACGGGTTCGTGCCCCGGTCCGGGAGGATCCCGCATGTCGCGGAGCGGCTGGGCCCGTGAGCCATGGCCGCTGAGCATGCGCGTCCGGAGCCTGTGCTCCGCAACGGGAGAGGCCCGCGTACCGCAAAAAATAAAAAAAAAACAAAAACTGTGACCTTTTAAACCTAAATAGTATATCTATATTTTATTTTTAGTTTATTTATATTTAGTAAGTCTGATTTGCTTTGTGCATTCCTGAAAAGTTCTGGGGCAAAAAATAAATAATGTTTTGCCATTGGCAATATTCTTTCCAAGACACTGAAATTTTTGTCTCTGGTTATCTTCAATCAGCATGGTTACTTATATTTAGAAGATGCATGTGCTGGGACTTTAATTTGGGTAGCAATAATCTTTTCAAAAAGCTTGCAAAGGCATATAAGAGCGAGAGGATGGGTGTATTATTTTACAAGGTGGTGGTCTTTTGTGTTGTCACTTCTCATCTTTATGCTTCATCATTGAAGAGGGATACCAGATACCCCTAGTGACTATTGTTATGTGCTGTGCCTTACTACTCCATTTGAAGGCTTCATGTGTTTTGTTTTCACTGTAATCAGTAAGGAAAAAGATTTCATACGTTCAGGCACTGATTTCACTAATTTTATTTTTCTTACTTGCTTTTTTGGGAAAGCTTCTAATTGTGGTGCAAGAGCCTGGAGATTATGGTTACTAATCAATATTTAGATGTAATGAAAGATTGCATATCCCCCCCCCAGGGTATCATTTATGGTGTCATGTCTTATGTTTAAGTCTTTAAGCCATTTTGAGTGTATTTTTGTGTATGGTGTGAGGGAGTGTTCTAACTTCATTGATTTACATGTGGCTGTCCAGCTTTCCCAACGCCACTTGCCAAAGAGACTGTCTTTTCTCCATTGTGTATTCTTGCTTCCTTTGTTGAAGATTATTTGACTGTAGATTGTGGGTTTATTTCTGGGCTCTCTATTCCGTTGATCCATATTTCTGTTTTTGTGACAATACCACAAAAACACGTGCTGACAATACCACAAAAAAAATACGTGCTGTTTTGATTACTGTAGCTTTGTAGTATAGTCTGAAGCCTGTCCTCCAGGATATCATTTATTGATTACTTCCATGGCTCAGACAGTGGCCTGGGTGATTTCCAATGGATTGTCCTGTTTACCCATATTATTCTCATTCTACCAGTGAGGAAACTGAGTTTTCATGATGTGAAGTAACGGTCCTGGTGATTTGGGTATTAAGTAGCAGAAGCAAAATTTCCACCCAATTCTGTCTGTCTCCACCATCCATCTTCTGAGCACTAATCTCTTAGTCCTGACCACTTGATGGCTAGTGACATAATGAAATGCAGCTGAGTTTGAGATGACTGTGGTCTGGGAACAGCCCTTATTTTGGCTGATGCTGTTGGTGTCTTTCACAGTTGCTCAAGCCCTGTTCATTATCTGTTTCAGATTTCATTTTGAGATTAATTAATTAACCCTTAAGGGCTTTTCCCATTGTGTCAAGTTCAAACAAAAGAAGCTGACAAACTCCCATTAGAAATTGAACATATGTAACAAACAAACAGCACAAGCCTCAACAAGAACTAACAGTTGGCAGGCTTAGTGTTTGCTCCACTGAAGCCTGGGCCAATGTCAGCAGCTAATTGCATTCTCAGAAATATCATGGAAGCAGGGGAGGGTGGTGGGGTAGTCACATGGCCAGGTTTACTCCTGGAAAGCCAGAGCTGTGTTTTCCTTCATTCTGAAAGGCATGGAGAAGATTTAGTTTTGATTACATCCCAGAGGGAGATATCGAGGTCTTTCTGAGAATTAAATATGCATAACATATTACAAGTTAATTTTGAACAGTTCATTTCTATGTCTTAAAGGTTTGGGGATACACTGTATTAAAAACACAGTATAAAAACAACAAACCTATGATTAGAAATTTCATTTCATGGCTGTTGATGTTTTTGTTTTAGTGAGTGGGAAGAAGCCATTAATGGGATACATTAAACTCCAAATCGAAGTATTGTTGCTGTATAAAATCACCTGTAAAACCCGTATTCCTTTTCACCCTGCACTTCCTTCTTCTGATATATTTGTTTAATACAGAGTAAAATATTTGTTTCTTTCTCTGATTCATTTATACCAGAACTTATAAAAAAAGGTTTCAGGGGCATGTATACCATTATGCTTTTTATTTTTTTTAAAGCTTGTATTTCAGTAGTCACATATACACATAGATATGTATGCATATACACACCACCCCTCACACACATATACATGAGCCCTAAATGGATCAGATTTGATCCATGTCCAGTGAGTAAGAATTCTAAGAGCCAAGGATGATGCCAGGTTAGTCATTATTATCTTTCTCATGGTCTGTGTTGTACTTTTGTGGTTGCTGGAAAGATCTGGATGAGTGAAGATCTAGAAAACTGGAGAGGGAAGATTACTAGATGAGGGTAGTGCTGGTCATGATATTGATACTTGGAGTTGCCAATTAATTAAACAGCTTGATTACTTGGCTCTTTCTTCTGCAAGGAGAGGCTGAATCTATATAAATGAGTACCTTTCATTAGATGAGTTCATACAGTAGTAACCCATCAAATACTTTTTCACAGGCTGTTCACAGATATTCTGCAAAATAAAGTCGCACAATTAAGAAGGTTTGGAAAACACTGGGTTAAATAAAGTGAAATCCATTTCTTGACTGCAAGAGTTTGAATTCCCAACTCTGATCACAGAATGTATATTCCTTAAAGTATCTATAAACATTCCCTGTATATCTCCAGAATGTGTACAAATGTTGGAAGAGAGTGTGGGGTTGAGAATTGAGTACATGTATGAGTACACTCTTCCACCCACTCAACAATAGACATGTCACTTAGAAAGAAACAAGTGTGAGAGTTTATACATATGCCTTTCCTCCAAGCTGCTGTGATCGTTAAATGATCTAATGTATATAGAAATGCTTTTCAAATTTTGAAGCACTCTGAAAACATTAGTTATTAATAAACCCTCTACTTTTTAAATTGTGGTATTATATACGTAACATAAAATTTACCATTTTAAGGTGTACAGTTCAATGGCATTAAGTATATTCACATTGTTTTGCAACCATTGCCACCATCCATCTCCAGAACTTCTATTTCTTCCCAACCTGAAACTCTATACCCGTTAAACACTGACTCCCCCTTTCCCCCACCTGCTGGCAACTGCCATGCTAGTTTCTCTCAATGACTATTCTAGGTACCTCATATAAGTGGAATTGTACAGTATTTGTCCTATTTCACTCGGAATAATATCTTCAAGTATATCCTATGATTTTTTATGATGTGGGATTTTAATTTATTTTCTTGATTCTCCCATGGTGCCATTCTTTTTTTTTTTTTTTTTTTTGCGATACGCAGGCCTCTCACTGTTGTGGCCTCTCCCGTTGCGGAGCACAGGCTCCGGACATGCAGGCTCAGCGGTCATGGCTCATGGGCCCAGCTGCTCCGCGGCATGTGGGATCTTCCCGGACCGGGGCACGAACCCGTGTCCCCTGCATCAGCAGGCGGACTCTCAACCACTGCAGCACCAGGGAAGCCCCCGGGAAGCCCCCACTGGTGCCATTCTTTTAACACATAGCACAGTGACAGAGAGCGCACGTATTCCAAGTGTTCTTCTAGAATAGCCCTGAATAGGCAGTACCCACAATTTTAGGAGAGGAGCTTTTATGGATGTGCCTTTGAGAAAAGCTGATCAAGAATCTAGTCCATCCTTGAAGGAATCAAAAGGTACAAATTTCCAGTTATAAGTACTAAGGAAATAATGTACTCCATGATGTATATATTTATCTCTGCTGCACATTATATAGGAAAGTTGTTAAGAGGGTAAATCCTCAGAGCTCTCATCACAAGGAAACATTTTTTCTATTTCTTTAATTTTGTACCTATACAAGATGATGGATGGTCACTAAACTTACTGTGATCGTTTCATGATGTATGTAAGTCAAATCATTTTGCTGTACACCTGGAACTTACACGGTGCTCTATGTCAATTATATCTTAATAAAACTGGAAGAAAAATGCATTTTAAAAAATTTAAAAAAAAAGAATCTAGTCCATCCTCAAATTAGAACTAAAGTGACCCAGAGCTCTCCCTGACAAGCAGACATACTTCGTTTCTTCTTGAATCAGTGTTTGAAATAGTAGAGACCTGAGTTTCAACCCCTAAGTATTCGTTATTATCTAGATGCTTTATGCACAAGATTTTTAAAATTTTATATTTCATCATTTTTACCTGTCTTAAAATGGTGGCTCTTGATATGGGGCTCTTTTGGGGAAATCCTCTGTAACTTTTAGGATGAAAAAAATCATCCATTTCAAAATCAAATAGCCTAAAATTTGAAATGACCTGTACTTATTTATTAAAGCCTTTGGAGTGTGTGTGTGTGTGTGTGTGTGTGTGTGTGTGTGTGTGTGTGTGTGTTTTAGAAAGAATATTCTCCTCTATACCGTGATTTTATAGCAAAATTATTTTCAAATACCCATTATTAATCCCCATTATTAGAAATGTTTCCTTTTCTAAGGATTTTCAATATTCTGATTATAGATGAAATGGTGCCAAAATGATCATATTTTTTTCCTAAGTAATCATAACACATCGCTTAAAAAAATCACAAATTAAACTGACATCTTGTCCTATTGTGCATATTCTTGTAATCAAATGTATGTTTTTACCTTTGCCCTCTTTAGAGCATATTTTTTCATTGTAAATAGTATTAGCGGCATCAGCGTGCTTTAGCATGAAAATTTTCATTAAAATACTAAAATGCTAAATTTCAGTATTCATTTTTCATAGCACTCTGAGCTACTCATAGACAACCTGATTGCTCTTAGGTCTTTTACTGCATTTTGGGGGTCCTTGTCTCATCTTACCTCCCCACCCCCGAGATCCTTAAGACGCTTTAAGGTGCCTTGAGCCTTCCCTATCTTAGCATCCCCAGGGAATCTCGGACTGCGCCAGCCACAGAGAAGATTCTCAGCACACATTGAAATTGAATTGGCTTGAGTTGAATCGAGATTTAGGTCTGGAAGCAAAAATTGAAGGGATTTTTTTTTTTTTTAGATGAAAAACGTCAAGATCTTATTTACCTTTATGGAGAACCACGCCGAGCTGGTACAGCACAGATGGCAGCCTGTTCCTGTGAGTGTGGGGATGGAGTGAGAGAAACAGAACAAAACAGGTGGCTTTAGAGCTGGCACCCTGGTGCCAACATTAGCTTGGGCCACACTTCCCTGTTCTGTGTGAGTGAGGCATCGGCAGAACCAGAAGGCTGATGTTATTTTGATCACGAGCTTTATTTAGTGAATACGCTTGATTAGTCCCCCTCCTTCTTCTTCTGGATGCTATTTTGAATGGAAAATCACTACTGGAGAAACAAATCCCTACACTGGTGATGTACACAGTACCTTTTTTCTCCCTGTCACGTACCACACCCAGCTTTGGGCTTCTTATTCTACATTTTGAAAGTGCTTACTAGGTGCTGAATTTTACCGAGGAAGTATCCGAAGCCATAGAGAAATGAAATGATTTGTCCCAAGTTAACAAGTTTTCCTGGTGCTCAAAGAGGAATACCTATGGCCTCCCCACTGGGCGTGTTCTTTGGTTTGGTCCTTGAAAATTCAAGTTCCCTGCCCTGGAGAGAAGCAGAATTAGAACTCCTAAGCCAAATCTCTCTGCTTGTTTTCTGTCAAGGTGAATATTTTCAGAAAGGGGTACACTTAGGGCTTGGGAGGGCTGTGCTCATACCCAAGGGGTGGTTTGGTTTAAATGTGGGCTTGTTGGTTCCAGCTAGCTGGGAGGAATTGCTTCCCCAGTGTGATGCATTAGTCACGAGCAGAGTGTAGGAGGTGGTGAACAATCAGACACCCTGACACCCCGCCCCCCCGCTGGGGGTCAATTTTAAGGTCAATTTTAAGCCCAGCTGCATCAGAATTGAGGACTTGCTGGGGATACCCCTACCCACACCCTGCTGTGTGCTTGAAATCTTGGCTCAGAGGTGGGAGAGGGTGGTGGTTTCAGATCCAAGGCTAGAGCAGAAATGGCGTCACAGGGAAGCTTATGTACCTAGGATGCATAATTTGTTCATGTGTGTGAGGGGTGGGAGCAGATTAAGCGGTGCGGGGGGTTGGCGTACCTGTGTTTTCCCATCTGCATATATATATATATGTATATATATATATATATATATTTTTTTTTTTTTTTTTTTTTTTTGCTGTACGCGGGCCTCTCACTGTTGTGGCATCCGGCTGCACAGGCCCAGCGGCCATGGCTCACGGGCCCAGCCGCTCCATGGCATGTGGGATCTTCCCGGACCGGGGCACGAACCCGTGTCCCCTGCATCGGCAGGCGGACTCTCAACCACTGTGCCACCAGGGAAGCCCTGCAAATATATTTTGATGCTGTTCTCCATGTTGAAGTAAAAGAGAGCCACAACTCTGAATGAGGTTGGCTACTAGGAGACTTAAGCTTGGAGGGATGCTTTTGTCTAGAAATATATGGCAAAGATGACATCATGAAAGTCAGGCCACTCTCTCAGTGACCCCTTCACGACCTGAACCCTGGGGTGACCAGGGACACCCCAAGTAGACCTTTCTTCAGAGCTCAAGTCAGGTGGACTTGTGGGCTGGTATTCAGTCTAGAACACCTGCTGGCTATTCAGTTGTAAACATTCTATATGGGAATACATTTTTTTTTTTTAGTACGCGGGCCTCTCACTGTTGTGGCCTCTCCCGTTGCGGAGCACAGGCTCCAGACGTGCAGGCTCAGCGGCCATGGCTCACGGGCCCAGCCGCTCCGTGGCATGTGGGATCCTCCCGGACCGGGGCACGAACCCGTGTCCCCTGCATCGGCAGGCGGACTCTCAACCACTGCGCCACCAGGGAAGCTCTGTATGGGAATACATTTTATTCTCTTTGTTCCTTTGGCTGATATTGACACCATTACTAGGTACTGGAGAAAAAGTCTACTGGGACATGGGATGGTTAATATTATATGTTAACTTGACTAGGCTGTGGTGCCCAGTAAGTTGGTTAAATACTAGTCTAGAGGTGGCTGTGGGGTTTTCCTGTTTTGTTTTGTTTTTCGTATGTCAGGCACTCTTCATGTACTTTTTTTTTTATAATTTTTATTGGAGTGTGGTTGATTTACTTTCTGCTGTACAGCAAAGTGAATCAATTATACATGTATCCACTCTTTTTTAGATTCTTTTCCCATATAAGCCATTACAGAGTACTGAGTAGAGTTGAGTTCCCTGTGCTATACAGTAGGTCCTTATTAGTTATCTGTTTTAGGTATAGTAATGTGTATATGTCAATCCCAATCTCCCAATTTATCCCTCCCCCGCTTTGCCCCTGGTAACCATAGTTTTATTTTCTACATCTGTGACTCTATTTCTGTTTTGTAAATAAGTTCATTTGTACTTTTTTTTTTTTTAGATTCCGCATATAAGTGATAGCATATGATTATTTGTCTTTCTCTGACTTACGTCACTCAGTCTGACAGTCTCTAGTTGCATCCATGTTGCTGCAAATGGCATTATTTTGCTCTTTTTTATGGCTGAGTAATATTCCATTGTATATATGTGTACGGCATCTTCTTTATCCACTCCACTGTCGATGGACACTTAGATTGCTTCCATGTCTTGGTTATTGTAAATAGTGCTGCAGTGAACACTGGGGTGACGGTATGTTTTCGAATCATGGTTTTCTTCGGATATATGCCCAGGAGTGGGATTGCTGGATCATACGGTAGTCTGTCCGTCCTTCCTTCCTCCCTCCCTCCCTCCCTCCCTATAGTTTTTAGATGTGATTTAGCATTTAAATCAGACATTCAGTAAAGCAGATTATCCCCCCATAATGTGAATGGACTTCATTCAATCACTTGAAGGCCTTAAAAGTAGATTAAGGTCCTCTAGAATGAAGTGATTCTACTCCCAATGACTTTGAACTCAAGACAGCAACATCAAGTCTTCCCTGGGTCTCCAGTCTGCTGGTTTGCCCTGCAGATTATGGATTTGCCAGACCTTGCAATCTCAGGAGCCAATGCCTTAAAATACTTAATCATCCATCCATCCGTCCAACCATGCATCCATATCCTGTTGGTTTAGTTTCTCTGGAGAACCTTGACTAATACAGGGGCCATGTGCCATGGAACCATGTGATAAAAAGTAATGAGCTGTGGTCCCTTCTTTCATGGAACTTGTGATCCTACAAGAGGAGATGGATTAAGACAGGTATTCAAATAACTGATAACTGCGGGGATTCAAAAGAGAAAAGTGATGAATATCTTGGAAGGACAGAGCTTTGTAAAATTTTTCAATAAAACACTCCATAAAAAGGGAATTAATCTCTAACCACTCCATGTGCCATTTTATTTTGGGGGGAAGATGGGTATTTCATCTTAGAAAATCATATACATTTAAAATTTTATTCCATTATCAATCTGCACCAACACCCCTGCTCTCCTTAACCTTCTGAGTAAATCTTTGAGTAAAACTGACTCTTCTGAAAGTTGTTCCTTTCTTTAGTCCTGTGGCTCTTGTCTCTGCTGGGTGTGCCAGGGGTGTTTGTACATCATCTAGCAGTGCAGGGGTTTTTGTGGCAGCATTCTTGAAGGACACTGAATGCATCTTGAATGTGCATTAGTTTGGTTTTGCAGTGATGTATACATTGAGTGGTTTGGGCAGAAAAGATGGGTATTAGTGATGGGGATTAAAGGCAGAAAGACTTGCATTAAAAGGATTAAGAATAGGGGGACTGCGTAGATATAGAAGATAACTTTAGGGACCTTGGAGAAAGAAAAGGGGAAGAAGAGGAAAATTTGGAAAGAAAGAAATGAACATTGATGAAACCCTAACTAAATACTTCACACACGCTGCCTCACTTCATCTCCAGCACAGATCTACAAGGGGGATTTCCTATTTTGCAGCTGGAGAAAGTGGTCCCTAGGGATGGTAAGTGACTCACTCAAGGTCACGGGGACATTGAATGGCAGATGAAGACTAGCTCTGACTGCATCCAGACTCCCTGTTACATTTATAAATCTGGCTGCCTTCTGGGAGGGATCGTAAGTGTGGAAGGTTCTGAGCCTGAATGGTGTGTCAAATTTGAGCAATCAGTGGGGTAGCCATATGTAGGTGTCCAGAGGGGCTTAGAAAGAGGGATTTGTGCTGAAGACTGAGATTTAGGTAGATGACAGTGGAAGGAAGTAAATAAGTTTGTTAAACAGAAAAGTACTCCATCTGGAGAGCTAGGTAGAAGGCTGTGGCAGAAACTACAGTTGGGGTGAGAGATGCAGTTGAGAGGTATAAGGGCATGGATGGAATCCAAGGGGAGGGAGCATTTTTTTTGGAGTGGGGGCAGATCAGCAGGGTCAGATGCTGATGGGAGGCCCCCAGTGAGAGGTCCTTTTGTCACCTGGATTGGAAGCTGGAGAGAGAGGGGAGTTGGGGGGGGGGGGAGGTGGAGAGAGAGAGGGAGAGAAAGAGAGAGAGAGGATTACTTCCAGAAGAGGAAACCGTTTTTTCCCACCTATGAGGATCAAAATTTTGTTCGAAAATCTTTTGTTAAATGATTTTTCTCTCTGTGTTACTGTTAGCCTTTATCCTTCCAGACTATGTAACTGAAATTTCTTGACTACTTATCCTGGCTGTGTCTGAGATAACCCACACTGAACAGTGCAGCGATGTTTGGAAACGTGTTTTTGTTTACTGCTTTTTTTTTTTTTTTTTTTCGGTTCGCGGGCCTCTCACTGCTATGGCCTCTTCCGTTGCGGAGCACAGGCTCCGGACGCGCAGGCTCAGCGGCCATGGCTCACGGGCCCAGCCGCTCCGCGGCACGTGGGATCCTCCCGGACCGGGGCACGAACCCGTCGGCAGGCGGACTCTCAACCACTGCGCCACCAGGGAAGCCCTGCTTACTGCTTCTTGGCCAGTCATTGTATTGTCTTCCAGTGGTTGGGGCTGAGGAAGTTGCAAAGAGTCCTTCCTTTGTGTATCATTTTCTTTTTCTGCGTATGGCATGGTTTTATTAATGACTGTGAAGGGGTATTGATTACAAAAACACAATTTAATGGCCCCTCTAGAGCTAGTGCTGTCAGCAGATAATTTCAGAGCAGCCTAAGGTTTTCAGCATGTGTCTACCGACCTGGTCTTCTGAATGGTGATATTCCCTTCTTGAAGGTTCTGGGAGATTTTGACAGTGCTGTTACGTTGCTTCACAGTAAGCCCGAAATGAAGGTAAAGTTACAGAGGCATTGCTATGAGCTTTCCATTAACTGTCTTTCCTTATTTTTTCTCAGTTTCCAGACTGGTTTTCTCTGTCCTAGAACAGTGGTCTTCAGTATTGGATATATGTGCAAGATGATTTCATTAGGGTATGGGAAGGAAATTTCAGAATTTGTATTTCTCTCTCTGTTATGCATTTAAATTTCTGTGTATTTCTGTTCAGTTCAAATAAATTACGCACATTATAAACAGATACAGAAATTGAAAATGTACATAATTTATTTGAACAGTAGCCCATATATGTAATTTATACATTGATTAAGGGACAGCACACACTCATTCTGTTTTGGGTGAGCATGCTTGGAACGATTTTATTGAATGGGGATTCCCATAAAACCATTTGCACACTAGTGCCCTGGACAGGAGTGTCCTCATCAATTCTTAGCAGGCAGGGCCTGGTGTCTTTCGCTCACCTTGTGCGTGGCCTCATAGATATTACTTGGCAATGAACGTCAAGCTTTTAAAGCTAGTTGCTATCATGCAAGGAGCAGATTTGCTTTGTGATTGCGTGTATCGGTTTTTCTGCTCTGGGACTTTGATGTACTACTGTTGTAGAAATGTTCCCGTCACCTCCCAGGAACTGTCTTTGTGTCGAAGAGGTCGATTATCCTCTTATGACGTCAGGGAGGTGCGTGTGTGCTTTGTTTGATTTGTTTTTTCCTTCTGCTTTTAAAAATCCAGCGTGCAATGACTTTGGCTGCTTTTTATTTTTTTCCCAATTTGTTACTTGTCTAGGATGAACGTTAGTTGTTATTTAGCCAAAAAGATCTTGTACCAGTCTTTAAAGTAAGAATTCATCTTCCATCTTGTATTTCTGGGGTTAATCTCAGTGGCACTTTTTGCCTTAATCGCATCACCTGTTTACTGTAAAGAGAATGCCCAGCAGAGAGAATCTCATGGTGGTTTCCATTATAATACTTACAGGTTTTGACTTAAGCAAGTTAAAAAAATGTGGAGTTCTTTTCAAGTATAGGGACCATAGAGACTTCTGGGCCATCCTCTTAATTTTATTTTATTTATTTATTTTTAATAATTTTATTTTATTTATTTATTTTTGGCTGCGTTGGGTCTTCGTTGCTGCGCACGGGCTTTCTCTAGTTGCGGTGAGTGGGGGCTACTCTTCGTTGTGGTGTGCAGGCTTCTCATTGCAGTGGCTTCTCTTGTTGTGGAGCACGGGCTCTAGGTGTACGGGCTTCAGTAGTTGTGACGCACGGGCCCAGTTGCTCCATGGCATGTGGATCTTCCCTGACCAGGGATCAAACCCGTGTCCCTTGCATTGGCAGGTGGATTCTTAACCACTGCGCCACGAGGGAAGTCCCCATCCTCTTAATTTTAAAGGGAATGGATGGTCAAGAAGGTTGGATCGAATTCCTTGTGGCCCCATAGTTTGTGCATGTCTTTCCTGCCATCTCTCTGTCCCCGTTGCCATGTGCCCCACTCTTGCCGTCCCTATCATGGTCACTAGCGGACCATAACTAACTCAGAGCATTGCCTGAAATCTGCCTGGGGTTGCACAGCTGTCAACTTCTCATTTCACCCGCTCACAGAAAGGTGAAGTGATTGCCCTTAACTGCTACCTTTCTTTGAAGTGACGCTCAGGCACGCTTATTTATACATTGCAGGTGCATTCCACTGTGGTGCTTGGTACAGCTTTGGAACATCAGCCTTGGAGTCAGTGATCTTATTTAATTTATTACCCCCATCCCAAGGTGTGAGCAAGGGGCATAGTGGGTGTTCCTGTGGCCCTAGGGAGTTTGGGGAGCTGAACTCAAAGCTGATTTACATTTTAACTTCGTGGCACCAAACTTGAGGCATCAAGCTTTTCTTTTTGTGTTAAATTGTCAATGCTATTTAATCCATTTATTATTATAGGTCTTGACTTAGTCAATAAAAGTGTAGTTGAGATAGTGTTTTTAACTTGTGGCCTCTCACAGGTTATCAGATGTGTGGGTTTTGTTGTTGTTGTTAAGTTCTTTGATTATACAATTGGCCAATATTTGTGTCTCCATTTTGATATCCTTCCTGATCTAAGCATTTTGAGAGGGTATCCTTCCTTCCTTCCTTCCTTCCTTCCTTCCTTCCTTCCTTCCTTCCTTCCTTCTTTCCTTCCTTCTTTCCTAACTTCTTTCCTTCCTTCCTTCCTTCCTTCCTTTGTGCTGAGGCCTTGAGTGGAATGGACACCAAATTTCCAGTAGGATCGCTGCTGCCCGTGAATTTTGGCCTCTCAGGCATAAGACTTTTGAATTGGATGCCTCATTTGCCATCACAGTGGAAGGTGTTATTATCACCTTCTGTTTTGTCAGTTACCAAACTGCAAATACCAGAGGTGTCTCTCCCTTCTTTTTCTCGTTTCCTCCTTATTTCTCACAAGTATATGTGTGGCCACCAAGTTCTGGTGACTCTACCTGCTCACTCACAGAACAGAATGACGGAACAGTGGGACGTAGGACAGCCTTATTACCCCAAGGCTCTCACTGTCCAGGTGAAGGCCACCTTATCTCCTCCAGGCACTGCCTGATTGGGTTGGTTGCAAGAGGCCTCCACCTTCTCTTTCACGTTACCCCAGGGGATGCGGAGGGATGGGGGAGAGAAAATGTTCGATCATGTAACTCCCCTAATCAAATCCCATGACAGACTCCATTGAACATAATCATGTCTAATTTCTCTGTGTAGCATCCGTAACCCCAACCCATCTTTTTAAAGGCCTCATCACTTCCAGCTCTTTTCCATGCACTTACTTCTCTACAACGTTGGACTGATGCTTTCATTCCTCAGAGCCTTTGCTCTTTTCCTGGAATGCTCTGCACTTCTTTCTTGCAAACTCCCTCTTATCCCTGTTCATTTCCTCCCATCCTCACAAGCCAAGCCAAATCTGATGAACCCTTCACGACCAGATTTGACTGATAGTTTCCCCTGGCAGAATTAGTCTGTTTTTTTCCATCACCCACTATTTTTAAAAAATTATTTAAGTTTTTAATTGAAGTATAGTTGATTTACAATGTTTCAGGTATATAGCGAAGTGAGTCAGTTGTACATATATGTATAATTTTTTTCAGATTCTTTCCCATTATTGGTTATTACAAGATAGTGAATATATTTCCCTGTACTATACAGTAGATCCTTGTTGTTTATTTTATGTATAGCAATGTATATCTGTTCATCCCAAATTCCCAGTTTATCCCTCCCTGTCCCCCCATCATTCACTATTAATAAGGCCAGATTAGCCTTTACAGCCCTGTCTCAGAGTGGATAAGTGTCCATCATTTTCTTAGGCTGCGGGCACCGTAAGGAAACGGTCTGTTTCTTCGTCGCAGACATAATGTAGGTGCTCAATAAATATTGATTGAGTTGAACTGAATTGGTAACAATCAGTAAAGTTCTTATGTAGACACTCTGCTTTACCCAAATAATTCACAAGCAGTTTTTAGATAGTCATAACTATTTAAAAATCTATTCCTATAGCCCCTCTTTCATAACATGCTAACCATTGTAAGACACACCCCTCTTTTATGTACCACCAAGCAAGAAAGAAAATGGTGCCGATTTTTATCACACCATTGTGATTGTGAGATAGTATATTCAACTTCAGAGACCTTCAACATGAAAAACCTGTTTCTTAGAGTCAGTGAAATAAGGAATTGTCTTTTACCTGTTAGAGCTTGTAGTCTTAAATATATAACTGCGAAACAATTTGAATTGATTTGCAAGTACGAAATTTAAGTCATTTTAAAAGGTTTTTCCATTTTAAAATGAGGAGAGAGTAAAGGAGCATTTTAGGCTAAGTACCCAGGGATTGACTTGGGAAATAGTGTTCTGTCACTCTGTCTTATGACTGAGCCTTAGTCTTTTTCTTTGAAAAGATGAAGACTTGCAGGTAAAGAATCACTGCTATTTTGAAAATCCTTGGAAGGAATTCCTTTAAAATTTTTGTAAAAATTATTTTATTTGACTTTGAAAGTTCTTTGCTGCACTGAAATTTGATTAAAATCCTATCTTCTCACCTAAACACATATCAAGATTAATGTCCCCCTAGCAATGGTGTTACATGGGACCCCATTACAGCTTCACTTTTTAGGTTGGGCAGCTGTGTTTTCCACCTGTCATGTTTGCTCATTGACTTGTTATTAAATCAACTTGCTAATCAGATATTCACATGTAGGTAGAAACTTAACATTTCTAGCTTTTCTTAATGATTGGTTCAGTAATCTATATTTTAAAAAAATAATGGTCTTTTGTTTTTCACTATCTAATACATTCCTATATAGCATACTATTTCAATTTAAGATTTTTTTCCCGTTTTACTGAGAAATAATTGACAAACATCACTGTATAAGTGTAAGGCATACAGCGTGATGGTTTGATTTATGTGTATTGTGACATGATTAAGATTTAATTTAAATTGACACAATGAGGATATTTAATAAGTTTTCAAATGGATGTATGGTCAACTTTTCAAATTTTTGGTATATGCACCTGTATTTCTTAACAACAGTTCTAGCTTTTCTTCCTTCCTCTTCATCCTTGGTATCTGGATTACCCAGTTCTCTCTTAAACCATTTTCTCCTAGAGAAGTTTGCCATCTTGTACACACCTTCCACCAACACAAGTACCACAGTGGTGGGAACAGAACCAAGGAGGATGTACCAGGTGCCCAGGGGGAGTGATTCCTTCTGATGGGCCCTTTAGCCTCAGAGCATAAAGGACCAACAGCGTGGATTCAGTGCACCCCCGCCTGGTGGCCCCTCAGAGGGACTTGTGATATCTCCTCTGTCCTCTATGACAAAGGCAGTCCCAGCCCTCCTTGCTGGCAGGCAGACTTGCCACACCGGCCACCTGCATGCATGGCCTCACTCCAGGGAGCTCTTGTTTGATTCACAGAGTGACCCTCCCTTTCTGAGTGGGAAAGGCAGCTCCGGGCCAGGGAGCTGTGCCTCAGGTGGCGGCAAAGGAATGAAATTGCCAGGATGACCAAGTCGTGCTCTGCTTTCCGGTGAGGGAAAAGGACTCCTTGACAACCTGACTGTATTTTAGGCTGATGGACTTCCTTCTTGGCTGCCGGATGAGAGAACAGGTGAAGGGAAAGACCAGGTTGCAGGGGCTGGAGACCATCATGGAAATTGCAAGCTGCCGTTTCCTACTTTTGGGTCACATGGGCGAGCCCGGAGAAAGTCTTAGAGGCAGGCAGCGGCTGCCGGGTCTGAGCATCCCGTCTTTTATGGTATACCTTCCTCTCCAGGGCTCACACAAGGCCAAGGCTGTGTCCTTTAGAATGGAGACTCCCCTGTCTGCCTTCCAGGTTCAGCCTCAGCCTTGATTAGCCAGAGGAAATGAGAACCCAATTCCTCTCCTTGAGCTTCAGTCTTTGACAGTGAAAGAGGAGCTGCCCTCCTCCACTCTGTGTGTTGTCTCAGGAAATGAGGCTCTTCCCGGGCCCAGTGAGGCTCCTGCAGCTGATGTGGGGATGGGAAGCAGGTCTGCTGAAGGGAAGACACCTGGGCGACTCGAGTCTGGAAAAGACGCTGTTGGGTAATGTGATCACGTTTTGAAATCTCTTCTAAACTAAGGCATTGTTATATTTTCGAGAAGATTATTCTGAAGTGCAGTTGAAAGATTATACACTCTCTTGTGTTTCACAGGAGTTATGGAAGCAGCTGCCTCAGAGTACCATCCCCTCCCCCTGTCCTCTGTGGGCACCTGGATACCCTAGTTGTCTCACTAGGAACTCTGTTAACTTAAGCCACAACAGACTTCAGCATCAGAAGTTAATTGCAGTCAGCTCCATTTCCATTTTCTTTTGAGATCAGTTGTTCCATTCTCTCTTACAATGCCATGGGCGTGCGTTTTTGCTGTGACTCAGACTTGAAATTGATCCAGGAGCCCAGAGCTGAACTCTCACATCGTATGGTCACTATGCTTGGAATGGTGGGTGGAATTCTCAAGAGTTCAGTAGCTTCATGGCTTCTGAGTAGGAGTGATGCTGCTTAGAATTTTGAAAAATTACGTGATTCTCGTGGTCCGTCCTGAAAAAACCCCCATTAAATCCATTTCAGTAAGCTGGGGCCTCCTTTGAGCCCTTTTTAGAGCCAAGCAGCGGGGGCTGTTTGGGAGATCTGATGGCAGCTCTGTAACACTGCCCTTTGGGACTGGTGGTTTCCAAACACTTTGTAGTGAATGATGCGATGCTGGAGTTGTATGCATTGGCATTTGCCGGTGTCCAAGTATAGTTGCAAGACAATAAACACCAAGAACCTGGGGAAACTAAAGAGTAGTATTTTGGTCTAAAGCCACTTACATGATGCCAGACAGATAGTAAGCATTCCTTAAATGGTACATCTCCCTGAGTGGGGGGGGAGAATATATTACTTCACTTTGAAATGCACTGACTTGACTCCTATGAGATACAGTCATGTCTGTTCCAGATGAACCTGTTGGTTAAGTATTGCCAAAGATTCACTGTTCTAAAATTAAAGTTATCATTTTAGTAGAAATTTCTCGACTTACTTAGCTAGCTTAAGAATATCGATTCTATGAACGTTTCCTCACTTAGTTACCTTGGGATGCATTTGGATATGCTGAGAAGTTGCATTGCTCAAAATCAGGGCAGTCTTTGGATAGGGGAACTTTCAGGAATTTTGTTTGGCTGATTTGGGTGTCTGTTTTTACTTGCCTTGGAAAACATGGTTGGGCTAAAACCATTTCATCCATGCTTTAGGGAATAGGAATTTGGAAGCCCTGTCTAGCTCATTCATCTGTGTTGAGGGATCATCTTTTTTTTTTTTTTTTTTTGCGTTACGCGGGCCTCTCACTGTTGTGGCCTCTCCCGTTGCGGAGCACAGGCTCCGGACACGCAGGCTCAGCGGCCATGGCTCACGGGCCCAGCCGCTCCACGGCATGTGGGATCTTCCCAGACCGGGGCACAAACCCGTGTCCCCTGCATCAGCAGGCGGACTCTCAACCACTGCGCCACCAGGGAAGCCCACAGTCTCAGTTTTTACACAAGCCAGACAAGCTCACCCCTGATGGAACTGTCCCTTTATGCCAGGTGAGGTATGGCTGTCTGGTAGCACAACCCAGCTGCCCTTGGGCATCGAGCCAGAGAGCTCCATCTCCCTCATGCTTACCACCCCTCAGCCCAGCACTCTTTGGAGAGCAAGCAGGTATTTAAAGAGATTTTCCTGGAGGGTAAGCAGCCTGTCTACCACTCAGGATCATACCTCTTCAGACCTTCTGTCCCTGAACTGTGATTTTTTTCCTTTAATCAATTATGAAGACAAGAATCAGCCATATGAAACTTGTCGCTGAGCCCATGTGAAAGGATGTGGTTCAAAAAACGTGGCTCGTTGTATCACAGTGGCCTCAAAGGACCACTGGTGGAAATTCCTGTCTGATCTTGGTACCTAGAACGTTTGTCCTTCTTCTGAGCAATTGATTAGGACATTGTGAATTTTACAACTGCCCTGTTTTCCCTGTCTGAGTTGGCTGTAACAAAAGCTTGCTGTCAAACTGAGCCAGCTGGGTAGATTGATAGGGTCTGCATTGTTACCTTGATTCTGCCCTCTTTCACTTTGTCTTAACCTTTGGGTTCCTTTTATTATTCCAGTAATAATTTCTCCTATTCTATTTTAGATAATGTATCTTTGGAAGTCACTCCTGAGTCCTTTTTTTTTTTTTTTTTTTTTTTTTTGGCTGCATTGGGTCTTCATTGCCGCACGCGGGCTTTCGCTAGTTGTGGTGAACAGGGGCTACTCTTTGTTGCAGTGCACGGGCTTCTCATTGCATTGGCTTCTCTTGTTGCAGAGCATGGGCTGTAGGTGTGCGGGCTTCAATAGTTGCAGCATGTGGACTTCAGTAGTTGTGGCACGCAGGCTCTAGGACGCACGGGCTTCAGTAGTTGTGGCACACGGACTTAGTTGCTCAGCGGCACGTGGGATCTTCCCAGACCAGGGATTGAACCCGTTTCCCCTGCATTGGCAGGCAGATTCCCAACCGCTCTGCCACCAGGGACGTCCCCTGACTCCTTTATTGAATATAATAATGGTTAAAATCATAAGTAAAGAAAATGACTGATGAATTTTTCTTTAACCTTAATTTCTGAACCATTAAAAAATTTCCAGTGTCCTAGATTAATCCATCTGTCTGTTCATCCAAGGCTGATTTTTGGACTAAATATGAATACTAAAATCTAAATTCTTCTGGTGCTTATTGCATATAAGAAATATTAAGGATTTCTGACTTGTTCAGGATTTAGATCTAACACTATTACTCACAGCCCACTTTAAGGTTCAGGGTAAGGGGAAAACTTTCTGATTCTCATTAACTCAGTAATATGAAGCACTTTTGGGCACTAAATCATCATGAACAGCGTAAGAATTAACATACTTTTGTAGTCCTATATAGTTTATAGTGTTTTGTTTTGATTCTCTAATTTCTGTCTTATAACAACCTTTTCAGGTAGGTGTTAAGTAAAGTAGATAATATTACACATCGTTATTTTTCCTGCTAAGTGTCAGAATGGGTAGTTTACTTACCCAAGGTCACAAAAGTTAATAAGTAATAGAGCCTGGTATATGAACTTAGGTATTTTGAGGGCAAGTACAATGTCCTTTTCTCTATACACTTTGATTCCTGGAACTTGCAAACACTTAAAAGTGACAGGATGCCTCTTATGACTGTTTTCTAAAGGTAAAAAAGAAAGTTCTGGTGTGGCAGACAGACATTGTAGGAAAAGCCATGGATTAACTGCCATGGACACCGCATTTCTGACAGTTGTCATATTTTCATCTCGCATGAGACTGTCGGGTTGGAGTGACGGGACTCCTGAGCCCTGTCTATTTTTGAGGTATCTGAAGTCTGGAATTAGTTTTGGTAATTCCTTCCCCTCCTCCAGCTCACACACTTCCCTGTAAAAACTGGTAATTTGACACCTGACACAGAAATTGACTATACGGGTTGAGATGAATCTGAGTGAGACTGTAAAACGCGGCACATTTATTGTTCACTTCACTAGGGGTCATCTTAATGTAATGCAGGCCATCCTGGTCCTGCCAGATTTTGTCAGCCTGGTTTGTGTCTGTGCGGGGGCTGTGGCTAATTGAGTCAATCACATCTTCCAGCTGGATTAATGAATTCCCCTATTGTCTCACAACACATTTAAGGCTACCAGTTTCAACTTAGAACACAGACCCAGTTTCGGTGAGTTAGGTACCACGTTTTAAGGAAACCCCCATAATAGTGGCCCTTCTGTAGCATCCTCCTTATCATTTACAAATGTTGAATAATAGTGGAAACAATCGCTGATATTTATTGAGAACTGATGAAGGGGTAGGCGCTAAGCTAATTATGTAACATAGATGATCTCATTTAATGCTTATATCAACAGAATGGCTTAGGAACTCTTATCCCCATTTGTAGAGGAATAAGTTGATATTTAGAGTTTGCCTCAAATCACCTTGCAAGTAAGTGGCAAGGCTGTGTTTTGATGCCTGTAGTGGGACTCCAGGCTTGAACTCCCAACACTGAGTTTGGTGCTTAGCTGCCTCCCGTTGAAGTTGAATTCTTTGCAGCTCTTAAAGAAAACCTGGAGTCCTGGTGGCTCTCGGGTTGCCATGGTATACCTTCACAAGGCCATGGAGGAGTTAACCCACTGTGAGTGCTCGATACATACTGAGTGCTTGATGACACACTGCAGCCTTAGCATATTTGCTGATTGCAAAGAACAACTACGTGTCTCTTCATCCATCTGTATCAGGGGTCAGTTCCACAGCCAGGGTCACAGGTAAAAATTTTTTTCCCACCAAAATCAGAAAAAAAATCATACCAAATAAACTGAGTTTTGTTTTCCTGCATGTTTTATAAATCATGCCTGGTAACTTTCACTTTCTTCCCCATGTAGTTTTTCTGCTCAGGGGTTAGAAGAATATAACAGAGAAACATTTTAATTCTGGTAGTAGAATATGTACTTTTTTTTTTTTTTTTAAAGTATAAAAAAATGCATTATCAGCCTCCGTTGTGCAGGTGGAGGACAGCCGCCTGCAAGGCCCGGTTTGCCAGCAAGAAACCAGCCTTGCAAATTATTGGCAGCTGGTACTGTAATGAGTCCATTTCAATATAAATGGGCTGTTGCTTATTAATTTCTGCCAGTTCCTAAGCAATTCAGGAACCGCTTTGAAAATTTTAAACTTTACAGAGATCAGCTTAAGGAGGATGCCTGGGAAAGAGAGGGAACAGGACAGCAGTGGGAGAATTATGGGAAGGACATGTATTGTAGGGTAATAATGGGGTATTGCTGAGAGCTCTGCTCCTCTCCTGGCAAGCGTGAGTCCCCAAGTTCACGGCGAAATGGCACGTTTTCCAAGATAGAACTGTAACTTCACTTATTGTGCTGTTCTCTGTGGATGTATATATTTATTTATTTACTGTCTTGGTGTGGCTGCCTTCTACACCAGGAGGCAGTTTTCTCCGTGGTCCTGTGCAAGCTGTTTGTCATTTTGGGTTCCCACCTTTATTTCTTTATTTTTGGCTGCGTTGGGTCTTCCTTGCTGACCGTGGGCTCTCTCTAGTTGCGGCGAGCGGGGGCTGCTCTTTGTTGCAGTGCACGGGCTTCTCATTGCGGAGGCTTCTCTTGTTGCGGAGCACGGGCTCTAGGCGCGCGGGCTTCAGTAGTTGTGGCACGTGGGCTCAGTAGTTGTGGCTCGCGGGCTCTAGAGTGCAGGCTCAGTAATTGTGGCGCACGGGCTTATTCGTTGCTCCGCGGCATGTGGGATGTTCCCGGACCAGGGCTCGAACCCGTGTCCTCCGCATTGGCAGGCGGATTCTTTTTTTTTTTTTTTTGCGGTACTTGCGCCTCTGACTGTTGTGGCCTCTCCCGTTGCGGAGCACAGGCTCCGGACGCGCAGGCTCAGCGGCCATGGCTCGCGGGCCCAGCTGCTCCGTGGCATGTCGGATCCTCCCGGACCGGGGCATGAACCTGCATCCCCTGCATCCGCAGGCGGACTCTCAACCACTGCGCCACCAGGGGAGCCCAGCAGTCGGATTCTTAACCACTGCGTCACCAGGAAAGTCCTCGGGTTCCCACCTTGATGAAGCCACAAGCAATAGGTGCCACCTGTGGGCAGCCCCGCAGAGGAATGGTCCGCAGGAGAGGAATGAGGGCAGCCACCCCAAGGAAGCCCTCGGGGCTTTCTCCTGTCTTTAGTATCTGCAGTCTCACCTCAGAAGGCAGGCTTTAGAACAAAAAGACCATTAATACTGCTTGTTTGTGGAACTTATTTTGAAAACATGTATATGATGAGAAGGTCTATGTACTGAATTTGGTCTTTTGTTTAACTGTCTTTTAGCATTTTCTTCAACTTCTCTGGTAAATATACCTCTACTTTGAGAATAACTGAGTTGCCCTTGTTTCCTTTCATTCATCTCTGTTGTGACTTTTTAAACATTAAGAGGGAACCATGGACACTATTTCCCAGTAACCTGTTTCTGTTATGCGATACCTTCATCTTTAGAGTTAGGTTAAAATGATAAAATAACTGGGTTTGTCAGGATATTTATTACCGTGAATGTAAATATGCTTGTGTTTATTGATTTATCTGATTATGCCTGTTATTTTACACCTGTAGCTAAATGTGGCATTGTTCAATTTGGGGTGTGGTATTTCACACAAAATGGATGTTGGAGACTTTACGTAAATGGGCTCGATGGAAAATTCCTATCTCCTGTGTTCTGGCTAACCATTTGCTTTCTCTTTTTCTGTCCTCTCCAGGTTTTGGGGACATTCTCATAGACTCAGATGAGACTGTGATGGCCACCCCGAGGGGCCAGTGCTGATACGTTTCCCAGCCCCAGTCATTGTTCATCCTGACATCATTTCCAATCTCAATATCTAAATGCCACAGTGCTCTCGGGGCAAGTTGGGCTGGGAACCACTGTTGCCTTGTAAGGTAAGTTTGTGTATGTGTATTTGAGCCTGTGTATATCCCCATGAATTAATGGTGATGCCTCAGAGGTGGTGAGACAGATACATTTTATCAGAATTGGCATTGCTGTGTTGTATGTAGCTTGTGGAAGAAAGAATTTGGAGTCACTTTTTTTGGATTAAGGTTACACCCATCTAACAAGTCAAAAGTATTAGCATTAAAACTAAAAAAAAAAAAGAAAAAAGCAAAAGCAGGTACCTGTCTTTTTCCCCCTGTGAATTGCCCTCAGGATCTTCTACATTTATTCCTGAGCTTTGCCATCTTTAGATGGGATTATGTTTGAAAAAGGCAATCCCAGCTTCAAAATCTTACTTCAGAACAATGATATATTTTGTTTCTAGTTTGGATAATCTTTTAAAAAGCAAAATAAATACAGTCAAAATAATAATCTTTCTAAATCAAAGATCATCTTTTATTTGTTGCAAAACTTTCCTGTTTAGTCTCCTGTGTTAGGGGTATTTGTGTGTGACTTGGCAAAACGCTTTTCATGGGTTTGTAAAGATTTAGCAAAAACTTTCAGAACTTTGTCTCAGTTTAATCTTAGCTCTTTTCCCCCAACCCCCCTATCCTGTCTTCAGGCTCAGCCTCCAGTAGGAAAAAAACAGGCTTGAAACCAAGCCCTCCCACTAGAATCTAATTTTAAATTTGCAATCTGTTGTCCTGTGATTTTTGCTTCAAATTTAACTTTGAAATAAATACATTTCATCCTTTCTTTTGCAGTTTTGGAGGTCTGTTTTCAAGTCATAGAAGGGTAATCATTACGTTTATTTTAATAAGTTTTTAAATACCTCGGGAGGGGTGAAAATTTTCATTAATAATAATCATAATTTATATACATCATTAGATGCCTTATGCTTGGATTTCACAATGCCCTTATCAGCAAGAGAAACCTTGCTTTCATAGTTAACTTTTGACTTGAATATAAGTTGGGTCATCTTGCGCCCACTAATGGGCTCTAATATTTTGTATTTTTGGAATACCCTTATTATAGGCAATCTGAGTGATGAGCATTTCCATTGAGAAGAGCTGTACGAAAACTTTATTTAAATGGCCAGTGTAATAACAAGTCAGGCATGGTCCCTGCCACTGGGAGATTATAATAAAATGCGAGGGGTCTACGTACAAAGCAAGACAAGTGTGTCAGTGTACAAATAACCATGCCACAGACACGATGTGAGGAGGTCGAGCAAACTGCCATTGGAACATAGAGAAAGAGTGATTAAATTCCAGCTCCATAGTATTTTCTTTATCTTAGGTAATTTTCTGGAGCCATCTGTTTTAAGTTTGGGTTTGGTGCTGTTTAATTGTAGCTGTCAGTGTGGTGCCCCCATCCTTACGCTCTTCAATTATCCAAGAAACCTAGGAACTTAAAGCATTTATTTATTTATTTTTCTTTCCTTAAAATGAATTGCAGGTTTAGTGTAACTTTGGAAAATACAATAAACAAAGTATAATTTTGAAAATTAAAATTGCCCATAATCACTCTATCGAGGATAGTAACTTAAAATATTTTATATGTCTGTATATTCCTTCTCTCTCTCTCTCTCTTTCTCTTTTTTCCTCTCCCTTTCCCTCTGTCTTCCTGTGTGTGTGGTGGCGGGGAGAGGGAGAGAGAGAAAGTAAAATGTTGTTAACATTCTTAAATTTTTAATCTCCTCAAAGCCAATATCTTGGATGTGCATCTCAAATGTAAGTTTTGACTTGCTGAGAATAAGAAGAGTTTTGCTCCAGAGACGTTTGACCCTAATAGTAGAATTATCTTTTTGATTATCTACTCCTGAACAGGGCAAGCCCTGGCAGGCTGACCCACAAGGCTGGGCTTTGATCATGTGGAACATTCCTGTTCTTCAGCTAATAAAGGGTGGGGCATTCTGTCATCTGTTTGGAGTACTGCTTGAACTTCTGGTCTCATCTAGGGAATTAGACATCCTAAACCATAAAAATATTATTATAACCTCCTTAGATCTCAAGGTGATGAGGTTATTTCTCATTTCCCTTGTGTCTTCTTCTTTCTCTCCCTTTTTTCCCTCTGACTAAAACTAGTAGAGTATTTTTCTTTGTTCTCTCTGCCCAGAGACTTTGACCATGGGTGGCTTTCTATTAACTGGAATGTTTTCTCATGCAGTACTAAGAAAACCTCACATTGGCATGATTGAAAAATTCAGCTTACATGTTATATCTTGGATCATACAGGTTTTACCTTTCTTTTTCATTTGTGTTGTACTTCTCCACTCATGTATAATAATTGATGTTCACGGTGATCTTGCCTAGATGTTGCAAGCAATTAAATTTTTCATTTATTTCAAGAGTGTTTACCTTTACTCAGAGAACACAGTTATACAAGTTGCTTTAAAAGTTTGATAATTCCAACCTCTGGGTCACCTTGGGGTTGGCATCTATTGACTGTCCTTTCCCCTGAGAACTGGTTAGATTTTCCTGGTTCTTTGGAATGCATTGTGGACATTTTGAGTATTCTGTTGGGAGAATCTAGGTCCTGTGAAAATCATCTAGAGAACGTTGAATTTTCTTTTTTGCTTTTTTAGCGGGTAATCAACCTGGCTAGGTTCAGATGGCAAGTTCTGTCTGACCTCCTGTGGGTGGTGGCTCTCATGTCAGTTCAGTTTTCAAAGCCTTTGCTCTGAGGCTGTAGGTTTATTCCACACAGGTGCCACTTGGGAGCTAGACTGGGAGGTGGGCTGTGGTTTATATCATAATTCAGTTCTCAAAGCCTTTGCTGTCTTGCTTTGGGTCAGTCCCAGGTATGTGCACTTGAGGGGTGAACCTGGGACTTGTGTAGATGACTTGCAGGGATCATTATTCTTAGTTTCTTTGGCTAGAATGACGGGGTATGTCTCGGGAGTTTTTGCTGCCTGTGCCACAGCTGGACTGTGTGCTCACCCTCCATGCAAGGCTGGAAGAGTAAAGTAATAAAAACAAAAATGGGAAACTCACTCTTGTTAGAGTGGCTTCTTCGGGTTTTGACTCCCATCCCCAATCCACCTGCTTTTGCTTATTCTTTGGAATTCCTCGGGTAGTTGGTTTTTCCTTTGGTCCACAGTTTTTGGTATTTATCATTGGGAGAAAGATCAGCTGTGGTGTCTTAACTTCATCTTAGCTGGTACCAATATTAGCATTTCAGTTTTGTTCATACTGTGTTAGAGACAGAAGCCCAATTCCTAGTTAATCAACTCTACTTCTCTATTTAGTCTCACTATAGACCATTGTTTTGTGTTTACTTTGTATTTCTTGATAATATTATACTAGATAATGCTCAATACATGCTTATTTTTTATTGCCTAACTTGTTGAAAAAGAGGATTCAAAAACATTTCATGTTGAAGAATCCTCACTTTTAAACAAAAATTTCATTTAACCAGAATATTCCAGTTAGTTAAGGCTTTAACTTTTTATTTTGAAATAATTATAGAAATCGTACACAATAAGTATACCCTTAACCTAGTTTCTCCTAATGGTTGCATTGTGCATAATTGCAGTAAACTACCAAAGCCAGGAATGTGACATTTTTTCCAGTGTGTGTGAATAGTTCTATATTATTTTATCACATAAGGCTTAGTAGGCTAATACATTTATAAAAGCTGTCCCTGAGAAAGGACCACCTACCAGATGTATGTATAAACCATTCTAATGACTGTACCTTTTTTTTTTCCTTTTTTTAAAATTGAAGTATAGTTGATTTACAATGTTGTGTTAGTTTTGGGTGTACAGCACAGTGATCCAGTTATACATACATATATATATATATATATCTATTCTTTTTCACATTCTTTTCTGTTATAGTTTATTACAAACTACTGAGTATAGTTCCTTGTGCTTTACAGTTGGTCCTTGTTGGTTATCTATTTTATATATAGTAGCGTATATACGTTAATCCCAAACTCCTAATTTATCCCTCCCCCCTTTCCCTTTTGGCAACTATAAGTTTGTTTTCTATGTCTGTGGGTCTATTTCTGTTTTGTAAATAAGTTCATTTGTGTCTTTTTTTTTCAGATTCCTAAGTGATATCGTATGATATTTGTCTTTCTCTGTCTGACTTACTTCACTTAGTATGATAATCTCTAGGTCCATTCATGTTGCTGCAAGTGGCATTATTTCATTCTTTTTTATGGCTGAGTAATATTCCATATTGTATATGTGTGTTTGTGTGTATAGATAGATAGATAGATAAAGATACATCTTTATCCATTCACCTGTGAATGGACGTTTAGGCTGCTTCTGTGTCTTGGCTATTGTATGTAGTGCTGCCTGTACTTATTGATAAAGTTCCTTAAGATACCTTTTAACTATTTCAATGAGTACAGTAAGCCCCTTACATACGAACGAGTTCCATTCTGGGAGCACATTCATACATCCAGTTTGTTTGTTAAGTCCAACAAAGTTAGTCTAGGTACACAACTAACATAATCGGCTATATAGTAGTATTTAATTTGATGGGATTTAAAGGAAGTTTCTATGATTACTTGAAAAATTTAACTCCTTACTTAAAGAGAAAGATCATGGTGTTGGGAAGAATGGGAAAGTCACACTCGCTCTAGTGTCCTTGGTCTCTGGCCCTGAGAATCTCTTGATTTTCTGATATCATCTACTTTCAGATGACCCCTTCCCATCATGTCACTATGTCTCCTTTGCCCCCATTTTCTCTGGATCATCTCAGGCTGAGCAGTTCTGCACTGTCTACCCTGACAACGAGGAGATGTATCCTCTCGATTCCAAACCCCTTTCCTAAACTTCTGAGGGAATAGCTCCAAAAAGAGGAGGAATGTAGGAATTAAGTGAACTGAGACAGGAGCAAGGCCTTGATTCGCTGCCCAGATAATTGAAGTTTGGGGAGTACAGTGAAGCAGGGCAAGCTGAAGCCCTCAACTCAGTTCACGGATCAGGGTGATCCCAAGCCCAGTGGCCTGGAGTGAGGGACCTGCGCTGGTCTGCGGGTGGAAGGGACCCAGAGAACAGCACACAGACTGGAAACCAGTGTGTTGTCTAGGCACTCTGATGTAGAAGAGCTGGCATATTTAAGGCCAATGTGTGTTTTCTCTAGTTCACATTGTGCTAACATTCTCATCTGTTTTCTCTTGTAGTTGTATGAGTTTGAATTTTTACATTCTAGATTAAAGTTTCTTTTGTCATTCATTCATTCATGCAGTATTTTTCCACTGAGCACCTACTGTCTTTCAGGCAGTGTTCTAGGCACTGCAGATACAGCAATAAATAAGACAAGCAAACTTTCAGTCCTACCCCTGAGGCTTAGTTTCTAGTGGGGAAGGATAGAGAATAAAAAGGATAAGTATATCTTTTCCTGCCCTGCAAATAGGTTCATCAGTATCATTTTTCTGGATTCCATATATATGTGTTAATATATGATATTTGTTTTTCTCTTTCTGACTTACTTCACTCTGTATGACAGACTCTAGGTTCATCCACATCACTGCATGTCACCCAATTTCATTCCTTTTTATGGCTGAGTAATATTCCATTGTATATGTGTACCACACGCAGATGAAGAGAATGGACTTGTGGACACAGAGGGGGAAGGGGAGGGTTTGACAAACTGAGAGTGTAGCATTGACATATATACACTACCATGTGTAAAATAGATAGCTAGTGGGAAGCTGCTGTATAGCACAGGGAGTTCAGCTTGGTGCTCTTTGATGACCTGGAGGGGTGGGATGGGGGTGGGTGGGAGGGAGGCTCAAGAGGGGATATATATATATAACATATAGCTGATTCACTTTGTTGTACAGCAGAAACTAACACACCATTGTAAAGCAAATATACTCCAAAAATAAACAAAAAAAGGTAAGTAAGTGAAACACATTTTTTGTTACAATTATGATAAATGCTAAGGAGAGGGAAAAAGTCAAAGAAGAGGGATAAGAAATGTTGAGTTCTGAGGGTTGTCCTTTTGATAGGGACGCCAGGAAAGACCTTTCTGAGAAGGTGATATTTGAATCAAGATCGGAACAAACTGGAAAGAGTGAGCCAGATGTAGATTCCTGAAAACTGGAGGGTTGCAGGCAGAGGATGGAGCATGAGCAAAGGCCCTGGGGCAGGCCAGGAAGCCAGATCTTAGACCATTGGAAAGAAAGTGTAAGACTTGAGGTTTGAATTCGGAGAACTGTTCCTATGTTACAGTCTTGCGCAGTACTTCCTGCTTAATATCCCTCCCACTAACTACCCCCAGAAAGTGCAAGCTATTTGGGGCCACTAACATTCGACATAAGGAAATCAGTAACGAGTGTAATGAGTTAAAAAATGGTAACATTTTCCAGCTTGCAATCGAGCACCTTCATTCTGATGCTCTGCTCTTCTATTTCTAGCCCAGTTTTTGCATTTCAACCTGTTCTCCTCCCCCTTAATCTTTCCCCTCTTACCTAGTGACTGTGTGATGATTATGTTGGTAAAGTGCTGATCACTACTTTTTGCTTTTGTTACTAAAATGCATGAACATTTATTGACTCATCACACATAGAACACTTGTAGTCTCTCTAGAGGCTACAGAAAAAGTGAAAGCCACTTTCTGCCCAGAGTTGCTTCCAGACTCACAGGAACAAACAAAGCCTGTGCAACTGTAAAATATAAAGCAAGGTTTTTGTTTGTAATAAAAATAAATGATAAGGGTTAAGTAGGAGAGAGCAGGAAGAAATGAAGATGCTGAAAGTAGCTGGCATTTTACATTTGTGTGTGAAAAGGGTTAGGATTTTCAATTCACCCATGTTCTGGGGGTTGCCCGTGGGATGGGGGTTGCCCCTGAAAAAGGAGATTGTGTTTGTTGTATGCAATAAGCAATTTTAATTTTTCATGCTTATGTTATTTCAGGGTCCCCCACGTGGGCCTTCGTGGTTCTCACTGACCTTTCAGGAAAAGCTTTTAAATGAAGGGGTGTTTCAGCAGTCCCTAGAAACATTTTTCTGCTAAGTTGAGTTGCTTCAGACTTCCTGCTGACTCTGCTTAGATCATCCCCTGAGAATTTCTTCTCGGTAGGATTTAAGAGATTTGGCATTCATCTCTAAACTCTAGTTCTAAAGATAAAAATGGCTTCTTTCCTACCTTGGCTGGCTGAAAAGAATCTTGCTACTAAAAATGCTATTAATATAACAGACCCGTCAGAGCAATGCAGGGAGTGCTGTAATTCTTGAAGGTTGGGGCCATTTCCTTTAGGAAACCTCTCCTGAGGCTTTTAACTTGATTAGTTTTCTGTTGGCAGAAACAAGCCTAACCAGAAATTTGTTGTTGAGAATATGCCTGTGAATTTATATTTGCAAACTTTTGATGTATACAGTAGAGGAGGGTACCTCCTAGCACATTTGAGGTGACAGTTTTGCCTTTCTATACCTCAGTTTCTATCACCATCATTCTTTCCTTCTTTTAACTTTAAATCTATGTGATTCTTAAAATGGGACTGTGGCCAACGCCTATTCTAAGCTTTTAATTACTCACTGGCAAAACATATAGATACATAGACACATCCAGAGATCTTAATGTACGCTTAAGAAAAGAAATCAAGAACCCTGAGAAATTGGTCATGGCCTTTAGCGTTACTTTAGATGCTTATTTATTTTACTTGCAAAAATGTAGTACATGATATTCTTAGGAATGTAGATAACACAAGTTATGCATGGACAGTGCATCTTTTCATTTTCCCTACACCAAGTTGAGTTTCTGTGTTTTTTCTTGGCTTCTTAAAGACGTCAGCCAGGGAGGCGTGAACTTATTGCTTTGAAGTATGCTTGCTACTAGTAAAAGGAAGATTCTCTTTCTTGGAAACTTCGCTCTCAGAATCATACGACGTGTGACCTGGTAGGGAATATTCCAGTATGGGAGTAGCTTCACATCTGGTGTCTGTAAGAATTACCTCTGAACTCTTCGGAAGATTCAATGGAGGAGGTTTTTTCCTTCCTGTTGCCACAAATTTCATTTCAGTGAAGATGTGCTTATAGGAGTTTAAGCAACCTTTGAGACTGAACAGTGGGATTATAGAGTGGTTCTGGATCAATGTGAATGTATATTATGTTTCAGGGTGTTTCAAACTGTAATGGTTACAATAAATTTGTTCCTGTTTTCCTCTGGTACCTTTCACTTTTTTGTTTATTGTATCCCTTCCCTGGCTAGAATGTAAGTTTCATGAGCATGGGGAATGTGTGTCTTTTGTTGTCTGCTGTATCTCTGGCTTCTAGAATGTGGTAGGTGCTCAGTATATATTTTCTGAATGAACGACTATGTAGATGATTGGAAGAATCAGCTCAGGGATGTGCCCAGCTACTCTGTTTTTCTTCTTTCCTTTCTGGCCATTTTCATGTGTGTATCTTAAGTGTATACCACTTAACTAGTCTAGAGAAACCTCGTTGCTGAGCAAGGAGAATAAGGCTAATTATAGAGTCACACATGTTGAACTTTGAGGATTTTTCTATTTTCCACTCTGGGTAACAGTCCTCAGACCAATGAGAGAGACTGGAAAAATGTTAAGGAAGGAGTTGAATTAACCTGGGTAGCCCCAAAAGGCTGAATGATATTTAGTGATTTCATCATGTGAATTTCTGTTTGCAGGGCACTCTGTACCAGATTGATGCTCTCAGGTTGGATTTGCTCCCAGAAATAAACCCATTAGTTTAGCTGCTAAGCAGAGAGTGGGGTTCCTATTTCATTTTGCCCATCTCCCTCTCCCTATCCCATGTCACAGCCCCTACCCGAACCTCCCGATCAGGGTTTTCAGAATGCTGTGGAATTAAGCTAAAAACCTTTTCCTTCTTGACTTCGATTTCTCAGGAAGAGTTGATTGGACTTACATCTTGAGCTTTTCCATTTTTGATTGATTTTGAAGTGTAGATGGAGTCAGAATGAAACAAAACCTTTGGGAGAGAGGGAGGTTATCCAATGCACCTCTGAGTTTTGCTTGGTTTTTTGAAATGTGTAATTTCAAACAGAAAGTTACTCATTTGGCAGACACCTTGGTTTGTACTTTTCAGAGTTTTTAGTTTATGGATAGGCATAGAGCTTTAAATATACACCTGTAGAGTTTAAGTAGAAGAAGACAACGGTTGCCAGCTCAATGAACAAGTGTAATTCTCTAATGATCTTATTTATGTTCTTATTTCATATCTCCGCAGGAGTAATCTCAGTACATGATGTTAGTTCTCACCTGCTACCACGTAAAAGTCCAAGTACCTGCCAGGTGCATATAGGCGTGCTGTTATCTGCCAAGCTGGCTGCTGTCCCTGTGTGCTGAACTCTTCCTGTTAACTGCCTATACCCATTGGATGACTCAATGATCCCCTCCTTTTTTTTTTTCTTTGCTACAGACCATAAAACCATGGGAAACGCAGAAAGTCAAAATGTAGTGCATGAGTTTTATGGAGAAAAGCATGCAAGCCTGGGGCGCAAACACACGTCGCGCTCCCTGCGCCTGTCGCACAAGGTGCGGCGGACCAGGCACGCCTCCTCGGGGAAGGTGATCCACAGGACCTCCGAAGTGACCACCCGATCCAGCAGCACTCCCAGTATCCCCCAGTCCCTGGCTGAAAATGGCTTGGAGCCCTTCTCCCAAGAAGGCACCCTGGAGGACTTCGGGAGCCCCATTTGGGTGGACCGAGTGGATATGGGCTTGAGACCCGTGTCTTACACGGATTCTTCTGTCAGTCCCAGTGTAGGCAGCAGCATTGTCCTCGCAGCAGCCTCTGTGCAGAGCATGCCAGACTCGGAGGAGAGCAGGCTTTACGGGGATGACGCTACGTACTTGGCGGAGGGAGGCAGGAGGCAGCATCCCTATACATCCGATGGGCCCACTTTCACGGAGACGGCGAGCTTTAAGAAGAAACGCTCCAAATCTGCAGACATCTGGCGGGAAGACAGCCTGGAATTCTCACTCTCTGATCTGAGCCAAGAACATTTAACAAGCAACGAAGAGATCTTGGGTTCTGCCGAAGAGAAAGATTGCGAGGAGACTCGGGGGATGGAAGCCCCGGCGAGTCCGCGGCAGCTCAGTACCTGTCAACGTGCCAATTCACTGGGGGATTTGTATGCTCCCCAGAAAACCTCCGGGGTGACGGCAGACGGGGGGCGGAGGGGCAAATTTGCAGGCTACTGTCGGAATTTGGTGTCTGATATTCCTGATCTTGGGAACCATAAGATGCCACCGGCTGCTGCCGAAGAGGCTCTTCCGTACAGTAATTATAACACACTTCCCTGTAGGAAATCTCACTGTCTTTCTGAAGGTGCCACCAACCCACAAATGAGCCATAACAACAGCATGCAAGGCAGAAGAGCAAAAACAACTCAGGTAAAGTGACTGGAATCTGTGTCAATATTTTGGAAATGATGCATGGCTTTAAGTGCATGAGTTTGCTCTTACACGATTCCCATCTTTTAGCCGGGTTTTACCGTGTTTGCCTGGTGGGTGCTGCAGCCGATGCCGTTTCTCTGGAGATGCAGCGCTCTTCTGCTTCGCCCTCTTGCAGTTCTGTGGTGAAGGGGTGGGGATTAAGGAGTAAGCGTAGATGTGTGTCGGGAATGTGATGAGAGTGGGAATAAAGCTGATAAGTTCACATTGGGAAGCTGCCTCTCCAACTCAGCTCTTCAACGGCATCTCGCTCCTTCCGAGCTTCCTTCCTAACGTGGTTCTATCCGTGGACAGATGGGGATGGTGGGGCGTGGACTCTGGGAACTTATTTCTTCAGCGCCACAGGTGGGAAGAGGTTAGTCGGCCGCTCGCTGGAGGAGGTGTTTTTGATTCAGGGCGGGCTCTGGTCATTTGTCAGCTTCTCTCAGAGGTTGGCAGGCTGACTGCCTTACCAGGAGCCATTTCAATTTCCTGTTCCTTGCAAGGCTGGCCAGCCCTCTCTCTGGAGGGAGGTGTTGCGGAAGGAATGACATGGGTGGGTTCCAGTTCTACGCTGCAGCCAACTAGTCTTTGACCTTGGACAAACCCTGACTTCTAGTTGCTCTTCCGAACAGTGGGGTAAAGATGCTCGACTCACCTGCTTCGGGGTCCAGGGCATGAAAGAGTGGGTGTGAAAACATTTTTCAAAGACTTAAAACATATCTTACTTATGAAAGGAAGACCCGTTACCTTCGTTAGTAATGGTAATTAACGTGGAGATAATAACGTATCAAGTAGTCCTGCATGCCTCCTTCCTCTTCTGGTTTCTGGTCCTGCAGTTCCCTGTGGTGGAGTTCTGGGAGTCCTAGCTTGTGTTGAGGATGGGTTGGTAGTTTGCAAGGTGGTGCTTCAGATCCGGAATCCAGATTGGGCCCATTTGCCTTGAAAGGTGTATTGGCCGCCAGGGTGTCCAGCGAATACCACTGAGGTCAGCTGGAAAACGGCAGGTGTGCTCTGACCTGGCCAGCAGTGCGTGGTGTTCACCTTCCGGTCTTGCTTCAGTGCAAGTCAGAGTTATTCAAGGGTTATTTTGAGGCTCAATTCTCTTGGGAAGGGTGTCTAAATATAATGGGCAGATGGGATGGTGGGGAACCTGGGGAGGAGGGCAAAGGAAATTGGCACTAGATTGTCTGTGTTCCTGCCCAAGAGCAAGTTTTTTTGTTTTGTTTTGTTTTTAAGTATTCACAATCTCAGGTCTCTAATTTTATTTTGGAATTTTAAATCCCCATATACAAGTCGTCTGGGGATACAGTTTTTTCTTTTTTGTACCACTGTAGATTTCTATATTAGAATAATTGAAATTTACTATATATTCCTCTGGGTTGATATAGGTTAAAGGAGTCTGTGTTTGACCTTTTCCTCTTCTTTTTTAAAAGATATTTTAAACTGTGGTAAAAGTACACATGACATTTACCATCTTGGCATTTTTAAGTGTATGGTTGAGGGGTATTAAGTACATTCATACTGTTGTGTACCCTTCATCTTCAGAACTCTTTTCATTTTGTAGAACTGAAATTCTGTCCCCATTAAACAATAGTTCTCTGTTTCCCCCTTTCCCCAGCCCCTGGCAACCACCGTTCTACTTTCTGTCTCAGTGAATTTGGCTCTAGAGACCTTGTAAGAGTGGAATCACGTAGTATTTGTCTTTTTGTGACAGGCTTATTTCATTTAGGCTGATATCCTCAAGGTTCACACGTTGTACCCTGTGTCACAAGCGCCTTCCTTTTTAAGGCTGAATAATATTCCACTGTATGTATATAACACTCCCCCCACAGCCCCCATTCATCCACTGAAGGACAAGTTTTGCCGATGGTGTCCAAGCCAGATATCCTGGCTCCACGTCTTCTTACCTGAGGAACTTTGGGCACAATTTTTTTTTAATTAATTAATTTATGTATGGCTGTGTTGGGTCTTCGTCTCTGTGCGAGGGCTTTCTCTAGTTGTGGCGAGCGGGGGCCACTCTTCATCGCGGTGCGCGGGCCTCTCACTACCGCGGCCTCTCTTGTTGCGGAGCACAGGCTCCAGACGCGCAGGCTCAGTAGTTGTGGTGCACGGGCCCAGTTGCTCCGCGGCATGTGGGATCTTCCCAGACCAGGGCTCAAACCCGTGTCCCCTGCATTGGCAGGCAGATTCTCAACCACTGCGCCACCAGGGAAGCCCTGGGCACAATTTTTAAGTCTCTGGAAGCCTTAATTTCTTCATCTGTCAAATGGGAATAATAATAAAGTTTCTGAGAAAATGGAATGTGAAGGCCAGCGCTTGGTACTTTAGAAGCTACCCATAAGGGACAATCTGTAAGTTGATGTAATTTTCATTATTATTAGTGTTGTATGAATTGAGGACTCAAGGTAGTTTTGTGTTTATATCAAACTTTGTGTTAGAAACAAAATTATTAAAAAGGCTGATTCTGAGGTTTGAGAAGGTGAGTGTGAATGTTGCCTCTAGGTGCACTCCTTGAATTTTTATCCATTTCTCTTCTGAAGCAAGATTATGATGATAGAAACGACTGAATTACCCCGCTGTGGTCCCCCTGCCTACCCTGGCCGGGCTCTTCCTACACTGGCAACTTGACAGGTTGGGACGCAGGTGAGATAGGTGCCCTATTAAAGGGTCACCTGAAAGGCACTGCAGGCTCTGTCCTGAAGACGTTGCCAGATTGGCATTGCAGACCTGATTGGAAGAAATGGTCTCCTGGCCCTCAGCAGTTAAAAGGAACCTCACCTCTGACTGTCACTTTTACCTGGAACAATGCTAAGTTAGCGCACATTCTGTGTAAGATTTGACGGGGTGCCAGGTGGTATTCTGGCTCCCTATCTCCAGGTCTCCAACACTGGGGGACAGTTGGACCTCTGCTTCCCCCCACTCCCCACTGATGGGGCTGTGAGCCTTTGAGTCATGGCCACCCCCAGAAGAGGGGCAGAGGTGGTATCACTGAAAGTTCTCATGTGTAATTGTTGTACGACATTTCCATTCTTTGGCTTGTCGCCTTCTAACGTTGTTAATATGTGAAAATGAGACCATCTCAGTGTGGTGTCTCATAAAGCACTGTGGTAGCTTAATGTAACGCAAAGTGCAACGGGACTAGGAATCCTAAGAAGTACATTTGTATCCCGGCTCACTCCTTACTAAACGGTGACCTTGGGCAAGTCACTCCACCACTGGCTCCTTCTCTGACCAGGGTGAGTGACACCAGCCTCTGACAGGGCCATTAGGAGAACCAAGTGGGATTCCATGCATGGAAGCCTTTTGCAGAGTGTATAAAGTGAACGGAAGTCTTATTTTTGTATCGACTTTACGTGTTGAGTGAAGATCTTTAATGACTTGAAACAAACCCCAGAATTATTCACAACACTGTCCCTCCACCCACACTTCCTAGTCTAAGTTTGTTGTGTTCACATCCAGCACAATTTCTTGAGAACCCACTATGTTCCAAACAGTGTATTTTAAGAGGCAGTGGGTGTGGAGGCTTCCTTGAAAAGAATTCTTTTTTTCTTTTTTTTTTGTTGGTAAAAGTTTCTGACCCAGGGGCCCTCTCCAGCAAGTTTGGATCGTAGATATTAAGGCCTCCTCATCTGCCCTGGTGATGTGGTTGAATCTGTAATAGTCCTGTCAGCAGTTTTACTCCCCAGAAAAGAGCTCCTGGCAGGCATTTCGCCAAGATCATGGCCTCTGAGCCTGAGAGACAATATGTTTTATCTGAACTAACATGAACAACATCTTTTTATTTGAAAATGATCAAAAAATGTGTCTGCCACACACTAAGTGCTGAGAAATTATATTTGTCCAATTCAGTATACTTGAGTATGTGTCGTGTACCTCCTGCATAAAAGTTTTATCTTGTCAGTCAGTCTGCTACTCATTTGTTGGGAGGATTTACCCAGAGTACTGAAAGCAGGGTTTATTTGTACTGACTTCTGTAAAATCCCGAGTAGCTTGCCCCTTGATTCAATGAATGCCTCATTGGTATTTTGGCCTGAACTTTACTCTCAGTGTTCCCATGGTTAACGGACAGAGGAAGGGGCAGCCTGGTGTCAGGCAAAGAAGAGGTTCTGGAGTCCAGCAGGTCTGAGCTTGTGAGTTTGAACCCTGTTACCTATGTAACCTAGAAGGATCTCAGTGCCTCTTGAATGAGGGTTCCACACGGGAATGAATGTAAAACTCCTGGCACAATATCTTGCATGTATTAGATGCTCCGTAAATAATGGTTATGGGTTATGATGGTAAAGTTTTGTTTAATTGTGTAGAGTTCAGCTCTCCTGTGTTTCTAAGACTATCAGCGGGTGAGGGGGAGCAAGGAAACTGCCATTCGATGGAGTGTCCTTGAGCCAGGTTCTGTGCTTGAAAGGGAAGCTTTGGCTTGGAGCTGTCCTGCATAACGCCTGAGGAGGGCTTCATTCATCCACTTGGGAGATGAAAGAATGTGAACAGCTGTGCTGAGGATGTCTCAGGGGGCCGCCACCTTGGGAGGGAGCAGGGGGGCCCCCCCACAGCTCCTCGCGGGGACGTGGCGCTGGTGCTAAGGTTTGTGTGCTGGTCCAGCTTCTGACACCCTCTTCCCGCCGTGGTATATGGAGTGGGACTGACAGAAGACAGAGCTCCTGGCCCCTGAGCACCTCTGTGGGGGTTCATTTCAGCCTGATTGCGAGTTGCCAACTCTCCCATCACTTTTCAGGGGAGGAAGTCAACCTAAGGAGATTAGGTGACAGGGTCTCACGACTGGATTGAAGTCCAGGTCTTCTGACCCACAGACCAGGGTCCTTTCTTCAGAAGCGAACCCACACCACACTGCCTCCCCATGTTCAAACAGGTTTCAGCTCACGTGCCCTCAGATTTTAACATCAAAACCCCCCAGTTCTGGTACGGAAGCCAAACAGGGTGGTGGGCTGAAAAGAAAATAGTAACTGTCCACTACCGTGGCCCGAATCAGCAGTCCCTGAGAGAGATGACCAAAGGCGACTTTATTTTTTATTTGTATTTTTTTTAATTGAAGTATAGTTGATTTACAATGTTGTGTTAACTTCTACTTTACAGCAAACTGATTCAGTTATACATACATATACATTCTTTTTCATGTTCTTTTCCATTACGGTGTATCACAGGATATCGAATATAGTTCCCTGTGCTATACAGTAGGACCTTGTTATTTATTCATTCTATGTATAATAATTTGCATCTGCTAATCCCAACCTCCCACTCCATCTCCCCGCCACCTTCCCCTCGGCAACAAGTCTGTTCTCTACGTCTGAGTCTATTTCTGTTTCGTAGGTAAGTTCATTTGTGTCATATTTTAGATTCCACATGTAAGTGATATCGTATGGTATTGTCTTTGACTTACTTCACTTAGTATGATAATCTCTAGTTCCATCTGTGTTGCTGCAAATGGCATTATTATTATTATTTATGGCTGAGTAGTATTCCACCGTATATACGCACCACATCTTCTTTATCCATTCATCTGTCAATGGACATTTAGGTTGTTTCCCTGTCTTGGCTATTGTGAATAGTGCTGCTGTGAACATAGGGGTGCGTGTATCTTTTTGAATTATAGTTTTGTCTGCATATATACGCCCAGGAGGGGGATTGCTGGATCATATGGTAGCTCTATTTTTAGTTTTTTGAGGAACGTTCATACTGTTTTCCACAGTGGCTGCACCAACTTACATTCCCACCAACTGTGTATTAGCGTTCCCTTTTCGCCACACCCTCTCCGGCGTTCGTTACTTGTAGACATTTTAATGATGGCCATTCTGACCGGTGTGAGGTGATATACCTCATCGCAGTTTTGATTTGCATTTCTCTAATAATTAGCGATGTTGAGCATCTTTTCATGTGCCTGTTGGCCATCTGTATGTCTTTTTTGGAGAAATGCCAAAGATGACTTCAGAAGGCTCTATCCCTGATGACTTTCTTGCTTGGATAAACAAGTTAATAGGATTGGTGATTTCAGCAAGATAAAGGGTGCAGCACAATCAGAAGAAGATCTTGAGTTCCTATAAAAGTTGTGTTGATTTTTAAAATTTTGTTTTGTTTTACACTTAGTTTAAATGGTTCAGGGATAATAAATATGTTCCCTGAGCTGAGAAGTGACATCAGCATCCAGAGATTCCTAACCTTTGGTCACAGATTCCTTTGCGAATCAGATGAAAAATTTGGATCTTTTGGGATCAACACAAGAGACCACCCTTTTGCATATCATTTCAGGGGATCCACGGGTCCTCCAAGGTCCATCGAGAAGCTTCTGGTTAAGAACCTCAGGTTAATTCTTTTAATTAATTTTTATTGGAGTATAGCTGCTTTACAATGTTGTGTTAGCTTCTACTGCACAGCAAAATGAACCAACCATACACATACGTAACATCCCCTCCCTTTTGGATTTCCCATCCGTTTAGGACAAAACAGTGCGTTAAGTGCATTAACTCCACTTAATGCACTGTGGTGTCCTAAACCGGAGGGAAATCCAAAAGGGAGGGGATGTTATGTGTGTTCCCCTCAGTTGTCTATTTTATACATAGTATCAATAGTGTGTATGTGTGTGTTCCCCTCAGTTGTCTATTTTATACATAGTATCAATAGTGTATATGTATCAATCCCAATTCCTCCCACCCCACTCCCTTCCCCCTTGGTACCCATACATTTGAAGACCCTTAGGTTAATTCTTCGTGAAACAAAATATTTTCATATAAAATCCATTTAAAAAAACCTCTCTTCTTTCGCGGCTCCTGTTTGATGCTTCTTTTTTGCCTTCCTTTTGATTTTTCTTTTTCTGCCACGTAAGTTAAGCAATGAGGTATTTATTTTGGAAAACAGCCCATCCATTTCAACAAGAATATCCCTCTTCTTTGCCAAGATCTTCTTTTGAGGAGTGGGAGGGTGAGAAGGTAGCTGAGACATGGCTTGTATCAGCAGTTCTCAGACTCCTTTATACTCTTAAAAAGTGTTACAGACTCCAAAGGGCTTCTGTCCATGTGGGTTATATCTATAAATATTTATCACATTAGAAATTGAAACAGAAATGTAAAAAAAACCTTGTTAATTCGTCTTAAAATAGCAGCAATAAACCATTACATGTTCACATAAATAACTTTATTTTTTAAATTTTATTTTCTGAAATTAAAAAAAAAAAAGCCAGAAGAAGGGCATTGTTTTGTATTTTTGCAAATCTGTACAATTTCTGGCTTATCAGAAGACACTAGAGTCTCATATCTGCTTCTGCATTCACTCCCTTGCGACATGCTGTTTTGGTTGGACTGTATGAGGAAAGCCTGGCTTCGAACAGATAGTTGGTAAAGGCAGGACCTTAGGGATCCCCTGAAATTATTTAAGGACCCCTGGTCCTCACTTGGAGAGCTGTTTATTTATGCTAATATAGGTTGGGGAGGCCCAAGCCTTTGAAAATCACATTCTTAGTTTAGTCCGCGAGGAGAGGAGCCTCTGTGTCCCTCAGTGTAAGTCGTGTCCCACAGTAACGTGCCCTTGCTGGTTTCCCAGCATAACTGAGGAGGCTAAAGGGCTGGGACCGGGAGCTTGGAGGCCTCCCAGCCAGCCTGCTGTGCAGCCCTGGGAGTGTCTCCACGGATCCGCAGGGCAGAACTTAGGAAACGCCCACCAGCTTTTCTCTCTGTGTTGGGGCCCAGTGTGCTTTGAACTTCCTGTTGACAGAATATCTAGTTTGGGCCATAAAACAGCCCAATATGTCTTTCTCACTTTCTCTCCTTTTAAAAAGATGAAAGAAAAAACATGTAAGTGAGCTCTGGTTGTCTCCATAAAAGACGTACTAAACGCGGATGGCTGGAAGATGTGGAAGTCAAGCTTTCCAGTTGGGGCTCAGTTGTGACTTCAACTGGAGTTGAGCGTGAGTTGAGCCTGGAAATGACTAGACCATTAAATCAAACTAAAATGTGTTCCGTGAGAAACGCTTTTCTTGGTTGGAGAAGAGGGTGGAAGATGAACAGCAGTTAAATTGTTCAACAGTGTTTGTGGGTTTTTTTTGGAAGTGCCTACGCCATGCCAGACACTATTCTTGGTGCTTGGGATGCATCAAGAAGAGATCCCTGAGCTCAGGAAGTTAGTCGGGGTGAAGTGGAGGTGTGTCTGCAGCAAACAGTCAGCATAACAAGTAAATGGCATGCTATGGGGAAAAGAGAGCAAGGTGACGAAGACCAGGCAGTGGGGAATGCGTGGCAATTCCGGATCAGGTGGTTGGGTCGGGCCCCGCCCCTCGGGATGGGCAGACTTGGGTAGGGATTTGGAAGGGAGATGGGAATTGGCCATTGATTTGGAAGGTGGGAGTGTGCCCTGCACCTTTGAGGAAGAACAAAGAGGCCAACGCGGCTGGAGCAGAGTTGGGCGGGGGTGGGATGCTGCAGAGAAGCTGCACGGGGATTGGAGGAGGGAAAGAGAAGGCTTCCAGCTGTGGGAAGTGGGACTTTGAGCTGAACCTTGAAGGATCAGTATTCCTGGAATTCCTGGACGCAAGAAAAGTTGGGAGCATACACCGGCATGAGTTCTTCAGTTTCACTGGTGGCTGGGTGCATCCAAAGGTCCAGTGCTAAGGCTGGACGTTGGTGGAGGGCCTGGATGGACAGCCTTGGGAGCCCTCACCTTGCTCCTGGGAGACTTACCCAGCCATGGCACGCAGGATGGATTGACGGGCGGAAGGTAGTTAGAACAGAGAGTCTGTGGCTGAACCAGGGATGTGGCACTAGGAAAAGAAGAAAAGGGACTAGGGATGTGATATATCCTGAGGTCCTGAGGAGGGGAAGGGTGACGACAGGGTTTGAGACATGCACATAGAAAAACAGATGAAAGGAGAGAAGATGATTCACTGACTTAGACATAGAGCTGTCTCCAATCTGGAGCTACCTGAGGCAACATTTCAAGCATTTGCCAACTTACTTCTGAGACTCTTCTGGGCAGCGGTAAGAACTCCAGCAGTTATAACTGAGAGAAATTTTGAGTCACTCCGTTGTGAATCATTAGAGAGGATGGGACTGAGTGCTGGAAACTTTATAGGGCATGGAGATTTTGCCTTAGGAAGGAAAGAGGAAGGAAATAGAAACAGGGTTTTAGAAATGTCTCAAAGGGAGCTGGGACACATGGTAAAGAGGCTAAGAGTGGGAGGTCAAGAGGTACAGTTTACAAACTTCGGGATCAAAAATTCAAAATGGGGGCTTCCCTGGTGGCGCAGTGGTTGAGAGTCCGCCTGCCGATGCGGGGGACGCGGGTTCGTGCCCCGGTCCGGGAGGATCCCACGTGCCGCGGAGCGGCTGGTCCCGTGAGCCATGGCCGCTGAGCCTGCGCGTCCGGAGCCTGTGCTCCACAACGGGAGAGGCCACAACAGTGAGAGGCCCGCGTACCGCAAAAAAAAAAAAAAAAAAATTCAAAATGGCACTGGCTACTTGTGTAGAGAGAGGAAAGAAAAAACCCTTACAGTGATGGCAAATGGATGCTGCAATATTTCTGTAAATCAAGAGTGGCAATTGTTAGTAGCAGAGCCTAGCGGTTACTTACAGCATAGGAAACATCGTTTTCTTAGTTTACTGTGCAGTTTTGCGAATGTGAAAATAATTCAAGGGGATTACATTGGCTCGCACCTGCCTTGGTGGGCCTGTGTATTTTTCCCATGAGACCTTGTTTTTCCCAAGTTCCTCAGCAACACCCGTTCTTTCATGTTAGTGCAGGAAGCTAGTAAGTGAGGTCAAGCAGCATCTTCTCTCCTTGGGCTGAGCTGTAAGTAAGGCTGAGGATGGACGTGACGGTAATTAGAGTTAACACTCTTGTGCAGGTACTGTGTGCCGGGCACCATTCTAGAAACTTGTGTTACCTCAGTCTCACATCTTACAAAGTGTCTTACAAAGTAAATATTGTCGCTATTCCCATTATACAGGTGAGGAGACTGAGGCACGGATTGGTTCAAAATAACTTGCCCAGACATGACATTTGCTGTATTGAGATTACCACGGGAGGGTATACTAAGAGTATAGTATAGTGTAGTACTGAGCGTACCAAGGAGAGAATGTTGGAAACCAAAGACAGTGCTTATGTGTGTGCATGTGTGGCGGAGGGGAGTCCTTAGATTTGGTGGATAAGATGAAGATGATAAGACAGGGGGAATATTTTAGAATTTAATGAGGCAGAAATTGTTCTAATTCAAGGCTTCTGAAGGTCAAAATCTCCTCCCCCAGGGATGTTCCTGGTGGCCCAGTGGTTAAGAATCCATACGTCCACTGCAGGGGGCGCGGGTTCTCTCCCTGGTTGGGGAATTAAGATCCCGCGTGCCTCGTGGCATGGCCAAAAAAAAAAAAAAAAAAAAAAAATCTCCCTCCATTGAAATTCTGTGAACTCTTTTCTTCTGTATTTACCTTCTTTCTACAGGTGTATTGAAGCAAAGCTGGATTCAACGGGGAAATTAAACAAAGTGACCAACATACCAGTTTCTAACTGCATTCGACTTGTAACTACAAGTTGCCAATTGACCCTCCTGGTCCCTGACTTGTCCCAGGGCCCTTGAACTTTGTGGCTAATTAGCTCTTCAAAATTGTGTCCACACTTCTTTAGCACAGCAAACCTGTCCCTCAGAGTCTTTCTGAATTCCCCGGTGGAAACAACTTGAACCTTTGCCACAATGTGTCTTTAGCCTATGTTCATGCTGGGTGACCTTCCTCCAGTTTTCAAGGCAGTGAAAACAGGCTTTGAATTTACCTCTTGCTGCCTCCACTTTAGCACCAGAGCTCATTTCAGCATTTGCTGCCTGGCTAAAATGACAAAGAAAACTCTTGCCTGGCAGCTGTCGAATGTTTGGGGCAACAGCTGGCCACTTGTGCATCCAATGGGAAAGTGCATGCATTCATGCTGGGAGACTGACAGTGGAATGGAAATCGGTGAGTGCTTGAAGAATCTGGCTTGGGAGGACTTGTCCAGGAAGAGCAGGATTTAAGAGCCTCTGTATTCCATGAATGTTGTTTATAATGGGAAGCCTCTTCTGTGGAGTGGTTCTAACATGGGGAGTTTATTTTGAGCTATTTTTAGGAAATCTTTGGCTGGATCATGTACCATGTTGGGAGTTATTTCTCTGTCTAGCTAGGGTCTTAACCATTTCCCTTGATCTCCTCTGACTTTTGCTTTAAATTTCAGTATTTGGTTAAATATTCTAGGACTGATCGTATGCTAAGACATCTAACTAGAGAAGAAGGAACATGCCTTGCATTTGCAATAAAGACTGCTGGGCTTCCGTGGGAATTTTCCCTGGGGTTGATCATCTGGATTTCTTGCCTTTGGAAGAGTGGAGTGGTTGACAGGGGCTTTTTTTTTTTTTTTTTTTTTGCGGTACGCGGGCCTCTCACTGCTGTGGCCTCTCCCATTGTGGAGCACAGGCTCCGGAAGCGCAGGCTCAGCGGCCATGGCTCACGGGACCAGCCGCTCCGCGGCATGTGGGATCCTCCCGGACCGGGGCACAAACCCGCGTCCCCTGCATCGGCAGGCAGACTCTCAACCGCTTCGCCACCAGGGAAGCTCTACAGGGGCTTTTAAGTGTGGGGAGAGTCAGGTTTCTCACGTGTGAAGTGTCCTTGAGATGGAGGTCGGTAGGAGGAGGAACCCTTCGGAAAGATACACCAGGAATGTTTGCATCACAATGACGCTGTCTTTCTTCTGAGCTATTGGAAGCTGTATCACAGTGGTATGCATCCTGCCATTTGAGAAGGATGGGCATTTAGGATGCAGCCTTGGAGCGCTCTTTCAGTGTGTGAACCTAGTGCCTCTACATCAGTGTATCTGTCTTTGGTTTGTTCTAGAGATTCTGAGACCTGTAAACTTGTAATTCTCGTGTGGCACTTAGGCATCTGGAGCCCTGCTGTAGATGACTGTCTCCCACACTCAAGGTGTAGGGGGATGTGGAGTCCCGTTGACCATTCAGGTGTGGAGCAATGCCTCTGGCTGGGTGGACATCATTTCCCACGATGCTGGAGCAAGGGTTTCTGGGTATTTGGCACATCCCAAGCTTCATGGCCAAATAGAGGCTGGAGCTGGGCAGCCACCATCTGTTTCTGGACAGGCTGGGTCACATATCAGTGGGAGGATGTGCCACTTAGCCTGCTTAACCACTGTGGAAACAAGGGGGAGCTGGCTTGGATCACAGATCCGGGAGCATTCTCCAGTGGCTACGCTCCCAAAGCGTGCCAGCTCTGCTGGGGCCAGCAGGCCTCTTAACCTGGAGTAATCACTTCTTTGCTCGATTTAATAATGGTCGTCCCAGAGTTGAATACACACAGCCTGGGCCATTGCAGGGTTGCAGTGTCAGTTGACACGAGCACGTGTTCAAGTCTGACAAAGAGGTGAGTGTCTATTGAGGCCTCAACTCTTAGTTGCAGTAGAGACATCAAGGCATTCTGTAGGAGTTCATGGTTTGTGGGCATGTAGTAGACTGTTAAGAGACATGCCTGTCCAGTGTCTGCCTCTGTTTCCCTCATCTTCTTTTTCATCTTCTCCTTCTCCTTCCATCCACTTTTGAGTCTGAGCTCTTTGCTGGGAAACTCAAGGCATATAGATGCACAGTCAGTCAGTTGTGCTGGGAAAACCTAGAAGGGGCACTGTTGAAAAACAGAAGGGAAGGCATGGAGTTGACTATTGAGACAGGATCCAGTCAGGTACTCCCTGCGGCTGAGCCATGGGGCCATCTTGTCCAGTGGAAAAGGTCGTTGGAGGCATGGGCTCCAATCTCCAATCTGCCACCTGCCAGACTTGTGACTTTCTGAGCCTCAGCATCTCCATGCATTCACCAAGGGGATGGTTTGGCAAGGTTCCTTCCTGTTCCAGAGCTCTGGGAATTACAAGATGCCTGGAATTAATTTCTCCTTTTTGTTCTGAAGTCTTTCTCGTGTGACCTAGAGAGGATACCTGTGTAGCTGATCTTACAGAGAAGCAGCTCATCTCTTTTCATTTTTGAGGCGAGTTTATAGCTGGTTTTGTCACTTCTTCCAGAGAAGGACTGAGGCATGTGAAAATGAATCCAGATGTTGGTGAGAATCACACAAACTCCGCATCTCCCACCACCCATGGTTATCTTGAATAATCACTGATGGCCAAATTTACTTATTAGATCCAAAGGGATATGTATGGTAAATGTCCTTGCCAGAGAGAAATGTGGGTTGGTAACAGCACTCTCCTGTTTGTATAGAGGACTTTGACCTACTAGATCTGGGTCCTTGATGACCATTGGTGGAGGGTAACAGGCAGGACAGCAGGTGGCCAAGTGACAGAACCAATAGTCACAGGGTCTGCGTCTGAGCCGCATCCATGGTTTCTTTGACACTCTTGAGTCCCTCTACATCCCAGGGACCTAAACTGCATCGCAAATGTCGTTGGTCCTTAGAAACTCGCTTAACCACTTCCTGCTACTATATCCCTTCTTACCTCTTCCTTGTTTTTTCTTTTCTTTTTTCAAAATTTTTTTTACTGTTCTTTTAAAATTAATTAATTAATTAATTTATTTTTGGCTGTGTTGGGTCTCCGTTTCTGTGCGAGGGCTTTCTCTAGTTGCGGCAAGTGGAGGGCCACTCTTCATCGCTGTGCGCGGGCCTCTCACTGCTGCGGCCTCTCTTGTTGCGGAGCACAGGCTCCAGACGTGCAGGCTCAGTAGTTGTGGCTAACGGGCCCAGTTGCTCCACGGCATGTGGGATCTTCCCAGACCAGGGCTCGAACCAGTGTCCCCTGCATTGGCAGGCAGATTCTCAACCACTGTGCCACCAAGGAAGCCCCTCTTTTTTTTTTTTAAATAAACTTTTAATTTTAGAACAGCTTTAGAATTACATAAACATTGCAAAGATAGTAGAAAGTGTTCCCATATACCACACACCCAGTTAACCTTGAGCTCTTGGCCGAGGTGGTATTTGCCAGGTTTTTCCACTGTCAAATTTCTACCCTTTGCACACTGTACTCCTTGTTGTGTGTTTTTGTGTTTTTTGAAGGTGTACAATGTGATGATTTAATATATGTATATAGTGTGAAATGATTACCAAAATCAAATTAATTAACATATCCATCACTCACATAATTACTCCTTCCTCCCTCCCTCCCTTCCTTCCTTTATCTCTCTCTCTCTTTCTTTCTTTTGTGGTGAGAACACTTACGATCTACTTTCCTAGCAAATTTCAAGGATACAACATGGTATCATTAACTAGAGTCATCAGGCTATATATCAGATCCGCAGAACTTGTTATAATAACTAAAAGTTTGTAACCTTAACCAATGTCTCCCCATTCCTCTGGGCCCTCAGCCTCTGGCAACCACCATTCTACCCTCTGGTTCTGTGAGTTTTACATTTTTTACATTCCACATAGAAGTCAATCATACAGTATTTGTCTTTCTATGTCTCCTTTGCTTGTTTTCATGTCTGGCTATACCCATTTTAAGTTGCTCACTTAGGACCTATTCATGACGCAAGTGAACTCTGAGGGCCCTAACTTAGAATTGACCAGGTGAGATGTGCGGAGACATGGGCACAGCACCTGTCTGGGCCTCGTGCAGGATGATATTAGTACGTGGCTTGTCTCATTCTGCCTACCCCGCCATTGCCTCTCATCAAAGATTTGAACGCAAAGCGTTGATTTATATGGCAATCGGAATAGCCCGTTAGTTTTTACATTTTCAAACCATAATTAACTATTTATGAGACTAAAGGCTTAACAAGTGGTTAAGCCCCCAAACCACATATTACTTTGCTATCTCTCCCTATGTCAGACTCACATTCCGATTCTCTCCCTTTGAGAAAAACCAGTCTAATTTCTTATCCATGAGACTGTCGAGCTGTGCTGTCCAGTACTGCTGTCATTATCCTCCCTTGATGACTACCATTATTTAATCATTGTTTATGGAAATGCCTTTAGCACTTCAGAGCAATTAAGATTCTGATTTAAGAACAGATCTGCCTGTCCCGGAAATGTTCAACACGCAAGCAGGCGCAGTGCTTTGGACGTTCCAAATGTTTTTAAACTGGGAATTGATACCCGCCACATCCTGGCAGTGCCCCAAGCTGTCCCTTGGCCCAGGGGCGGTGAGTAGCTTGCTTCGGGCTCCTAGCATCCCAGCTTTGAAAGGGCAAGGTAATTGGAGAGCCTGCATTGGAGCTGTGAGCCCCACAGACTTCTTTAGCTCAATGTGAGAAGTGAGAAGCTGCTTGTTTTCAAGAAGCAAAGCTGATTGGAGCCTGAGGACTCTTCCCTGCTCCTGGGCTGTGGGTCCTTGCTGGGTGAATGGATGAGGTAGCACACTAGTTTTCTTTTTAGTCACCAGATTATAGAATAGACCCCTAACTACGCCCTTTGTTTAAAAAAAAAAAAAAAGTTATCAGTAAAGACTTCATTATCCCTTGGAACCCCCTACCTCTGGAATAACTCATCAGTCAGAAGAATATCCTAGAGCTCCAGGCAGGCTGACGAGGGTGAGGGTGCAGAGCTCACTCAGCAGGGCAGTGGGAGCATCTCAGTAGCTGATTTGCCAATTACCTAAAAGTCAGATAATTGATAAGTTTTCTGAAATCTTGCTTGCGTTTTGAAAAATGTTTCTTGAACATTCCAAATTGTTGGCATTCATACCGGGGCAGCTTCATGGTTTTCCTGAGCTGCTCTGCGGGCAAGTTGGGTTTGTGCGGGTCACGGGGGTGAGGAGTAATTGGTCCAGGAGAGGCTGGGAGCAAAGATGCCCTGTGGGTTGCCTGCAGCTACACAGCCCCTGGCTGGACCGACAGAAGGCCCTGGGTTACTTCTCTGCATGACGCATGTCTTCTTTTTTCTCCCTTTCGGCTCCCAAGGATGTTAACGCGGGCGAGGGTAGCGAGTTTGCCGACAGTGGGATCGAAGGGGCCACCACCGACACGGACCTCCTGTCCAGGCGATCCAATGCCACCAACTCCAGCTACTCACCCCCCACCGGCCGCGCCTTTGTGGGCAGCGACAGCGGCAGCAGCTCCACCGGGGACGCAGCCCGCCAGGGGGTGTACGAGAATTTCCGACGGGAGCTGGAGATGAGCACCACCAACAGCGAGAGCCTGGAGGAGGCCGGCTCGGCGCACAGCGACGAGCAGAGCAGCGGTACCCTGAGCTCCCCGGGCCAGTCCGATATCCTGCTCACGGCCGCGCAGGGCACCGTGCGTAAGGCCGGAGCCCTGGCAGTCAAGAACTTCCTGGTGCACAAGAAGAACAAGAAGGTGGAGTCGGCCACCCGGAGGAAGTGGAAGCACTACTGGGTGTCCTTGAAAGGTGAGAGAGGGAGCATCCTTCCTGCAGTGCCGGGTACATCCTGTGCTCCGTGGTGCACCTGTGCAAATGATGTTTTTCAATTACATGGAACTTCTATTTCATGCTAATTTCAAAACTTATTTTGTGGCGGTAAGAATACTTAACGTAAGATCTACCTTCTTCGCATATTTTTGGGTGTACGTTACGGTATTGTTGACTAAGGCACGCAGTCGTACAGCACAGAGCGTAATCATCCTATCTAGCTGAAACTTTGTCCCTTGATTAGTCAGTCCCCATTTTCCTTCTCCACCAATGTTTTATTTTCTTTACTGTTTCACAGTTAAGCTATTGGAGCCTCTCGTCTAGTTTTCTCATATATACAGCTGGTTCTCCTGACAGTTTGAAAGGCTTGAGTTCTAAAAGAATATTTCTTTGGAATCATTCCAAAACATGTGCCTCCCGAAGTGACTGTTTCGGAGGGAAAAATCACTGGTTTGAATCTTATGAAATTGTCATTTGGGGGGTAAAAAATGATGGAATATTGCTAATTTCATAGGGCTCAACCCAGCGCTTAATGGAATGTCTGAGCCATCTATGTTTGTGAAAAAGTCACTGTTTTATGGTCAAGACTTTGAATATTTGAGTGTGTGTGTATATATATAGATATATATCTATATACATGTATATATATCTATATACAATGGTATATCTGTATACCATCGTCTTTCTTTTCTAATTTAGTAAGCATAATACCTTTATGTCTTGCTATTCATTATCGCTTTACACACACTTTAGAAGTATGTATATGTATTTTTGCACATCTGCATATATCTTGGTAGTGTAGAAATTGTAACACATTTGTGAGCTCTGTGTCTTAAAAAGAAAAACACTTCTCAAGACCGCTTAGAATCTTTGACACAAGATGGATTTGAAGCAGGGTTAGTACATGGCAGGTTAGGTTAGACAGGTTAATAAGCATGAAGGATGGGTCCAGGAGGAAGAAGCCTGGGCTCAGCTGGTGTGGTGCACCCATGACTCCATCTGATACTGGATTTCACCAACTGTGGCTGGTGTAGAACAACCAGTCCTAGAGGCATGGAACAGCCTAGAGCTCTGTGCAGTGGTGTAAATCCCCCAGGGACATGCAGGGTTTGGGTGGGCCCCATTACTAATGCTGCCAGCTGTTGCTTCAGTACCTGGTGAAACAGAAAGGGAGCATGTTAATTAGACTGTAGGTCTTGCTGCATGTAACTGAGACCCACAATGACAGTGCCTCAAGCAAGACAGAACTTTATTTCCCTTCCACCTAGCAGAGGTGGAGCGTCTAAGAGTGATGGGCTGCCTCTTTGCTGTTAATTCATCCAGAAGCCAGAATTCCTTTTGTCGTTGCTTAACTGTCCCTAGAGCATTGTGTTAGTCTGAATGATTAGGATAGCTCACCAGCAGGTCCAGGTTCCAGCGGAAAAATAGGGGAAGTGGAGGGGGTATCCCTCTGCACTGAGGGTACAACCTGGAAATTGCCTGCATCTCTTCTGCTTCCATCGCATTGGCCAGGAATGAGTCCAGCCTAGCTGCAAGGGAGGCAGGGATGGGCCCAGCTGAGCACTGGGGTTTCTATTACTGCAGAAGAAAGGGGGTTGTGTGTTTTAGGGAACAACCAACTGTCCCATAGAGGAGTCTTTCCTCTTGACAGCCAGTGCAGGGTAGCTTCCCCTACTGCCAAGGGCCTGTGTGTCTAATGTTGCTGCATGTTTAGGGTGGGCTGCTGTCTTTCTCTTCATGTCTAGCTTTTAAGACTTGCTGGGTTATTTCATCTTGTTGCTCCACTTCCAAGGATGTCTCAGGAAGAGTTAGGTTCTTTCTCATGTCCTTTTCTCATTCGGAAAGTCTACCTTAGTGGTTTCAAAGTTTGAATAGATGTGGAGTTCTGGCAGCCATAGTATCTTCTGTGGAAAAATCACAGGAATTACTGATATTAAACTCTAAATTTTATTTTCTATACTAAATCAAATACCATAATATAGTCTATATAAAGTGTATATGAAATTTTGAACACACATGTGAAATAAGAATATTGAATTTGAGCAAATTCTATCAGTTTACACGTACGCACAGCACACTTTGCTTTTAGTTTTCCATCGTGAATTGGGAAAAGTGTATTTGATGTCATGGTTCTGCTTGTGAAACACAGATGTTCGTTCTGTGGGAGCATTTTGGAGAACTGCTACTGTTTTTTTTCACACGGGACCTGCCTTGGCTTAATTTAGAGGCACTACAGGGTCATGTCTGAGGGGCCCTGCTCTCTGCTCCTCCCCTAAATGTCCACACCACTGGACGCTGCAACCTCTGTTCCCTTTAGCAGCCCATCTTATTGTTCATTTTGTTAACTAATGCTGAGTTGTTAACAACGTGATTAGAAGACCACCTGCAGTCACGGTCACCTGAGATGCTTCCTGGGTTATATCCATACCTGCCCTATCTCACAGTTTGGAGGTGGGGCCCTGTATTAGTCCCTGTACTAGAGCTGCTATAACAAAGTACCACAGACTGGGTGGCTTAAACAAAAGAACTTTATTTTCTCACAGTCCTGGAGCCTAGAAGTCTCAGATCAAGGTGTCATCAGGTTTGGTGTTTTCTGAGGCCTCGCCCCTGGGCTTGCAAATGGCCGTCTTCTTCTAGTATCTTCATGTCCTCCCTCTGTACCTGTCTATGTCCAAATCCCCTCTTCTTATAAGGACAGCAGTCATATTGGATTAGGGCCCACCCTTATGACCTCGTTTAATTTTAATTACCTCTGTAAAGACCTTATCTCCAAATACAGCCATATTCGGAGGCCCTGGGTTAGGACTTCGGCATAGGAACTTGGGGGGATATAATTCAGCCCATGACAGGCCCGGAATTTGTGGTTTAAACAGGCTTCCCAGGTGATTCTTACACTAAATATGAGAATAACACCGTTAGTGGCATAGAATAAAAATAATTAGGTGATGTTTTACTTGGGACGTGGAAGTGGGGGCTGTTTTGTTTCTGCTGTTCCTTTAGAGAATAAATGATCAAGGAAGGCAAGGTGTAGGTGCTCAGCCCACACACCCATTAGAGAAGGGAGGCTTCACTTTCTTGGTGACCCAGATCTGAGTGACACAATCTGTCAGGATCCAGGCCCAGAGCACAGAGTTGCCGAGTCCTTTGCTTCTTACTCCTGACAGGTCCCATTATATATTGACAAACTTGGGGCTTGTCCTTGCCACTCAAAGTCAGGGCTTGCTGCTGACTTGGGCTTGGATATGGAGAAATAAAAAGCAGAGTACCTGGGAACCGTAGGCTAGAAAATTCTCCTAAGATTCTTTCACTTTTGACAGAATAATTAATTTTACGAAAAAAGGTTTTATTTAGAATTAATCTCTGGAGTGTCTCCATCCACAACTGAAAAGCATACAGATTATGTTCAAGTGAAGATGAAGGTAAATGGACCTGTTACCAGGGACCACGTGGTTCCCAGATTTGCCGCTTCTCATTAATCTTAAAATTGGAACATGTAGGGCTTCCCTGGTGGCACAGTGGTTGGAAGTCCACCTGCCGATGCCGGGGATGCGGGTTTGTGCCCCGGTCCGGGAGGATCCTACGTGGCGCGGAGCAGCTGGGCCCGTGAGCCATGGCTGCTGAGCCTGCATGTCTGGAGCCTGTGCTCCGCAACGGGAGAGGCCACAACAGTGAGAGCCCCGCGTACAGCACCAAGAAAAAAAAAAAAAAAAAAAAAGGAACATGTAGATAATTGAGTACAAGCTGATTTTTAACCACCCACTGTCACGGGCGATTGTAAACCAACTTTGAAAAATTATGAAAACCTCAATTTGGGAAGACATAAGATGTTCAATGTGATGTGTGGATGCCCCGTATCCATTATCTATAGGCTTCAGTCTCTGTTCTCAAACTGTGGTAAAGCTGTGTTGCTCTTTTTCTGTTACGGATTTGTTCATCATTAGCGTAATATTAGTCCTAAGGATTATTTAGAGCAGGGTTTCTCAACAGCAGGCCTATTGACATTTTCTGGATAATTCTTTGTCATGAGGCCTGTCCTGGGCATTGTAGGATGTTTAGCAATATCCCTGTCCGTTACTCGCCTCCTTCTGTTCCCCACCCCCAAGTTGTGACAGCCAAAAATGTCTCCCGACTTCACCAAGTGTCCCTCATTCAGCAAGATTGCCCCACCTCAGGAACCTCGGATTTGGAGGAAAAGGGCCTCCCCTTTCCATTTCTTTTCTTTTTGTGTCTCTGAATCTATGTTAGCTTAAGACATGGAAAGAGAAGGTATAGATGATTCCGAACATGACCTCTATGTTCCTGTAAAAACTTGAGATCTTCAAAATAACAGGAATTATAAGAAAAACAGGGTTGGGGCAGAACACTCCGTAAGTATATAATTAAATTATATGTAAGCAACTTATTACTACAAAACTTAAAGAAATAGAAAACAAAACCCTACTAAAATTACTCTCATAACATTCCTAATTTCCAACAAGAAATATCACAGAAAACGTACAACCTTAAGAAAAAAATGTGAATATAACTTGAATGGATTAGAGGAAGAATTGAAACTCCTGAATTATGGAGACAAAGACAATAGTTATAAAACCATGAAATTCAGGAACACCGTGCGATAGACTTTTAGGCAGAGCTCACGGTCAGGCTGTACCAAGGCAAACACTGTGAAACGAGTGCGCCCCGCGTGCCTGCGTGCTGCGTGCGTCTGTGCTGGGGGACATTGCATCCAGCAGCTGTTACATGCTCCCGTGAAATCTTACGGACTGGGAAAAATCGCCTTTGCACTCATGTGACTTTTCCATTGATCCCCATCATTCTACGTTGTCAGTTACAAATGTGCTTTACAGAAGTTCATACTGCAGGCGAGTAGATTGTACTTGGAAGTCTTTGTGATTCACATAAACGGTGGCCCTTGCTTGTGGTAAGGAAGATGTTGAAGACGGACCAAGTGGCTTATGTTGAAGTTAAAGAGTCAGAAAACTGGGCCCAGGTTTCCCCTGAAATGATGACTTGAGAGCAAGTGCTCAGTGAGTAATTGCTAATAAAGTGCGCCTCACATGTAGGCCATGACGGAGGGTATCTATTGAACCCACCTTGCCACAAATGTAGGAAAGGTTTCTATTGCTCCTGTCTCATTTAGTTTCACAGTATAATTAAGTGTGGACCAGGCCTCTGGCCTCCCCCAGGCCTTCATATGTGTGCCATGTGTTTCCTCTTCCAGGAGGAGCAAGGACATGGCTGATCTCTAGAAAAACATTTTATAGAAAATATCTGAGACTAAAAGTCTGTCATTTCGTTCCTTATCCTGAAAGCACCTAAAGCCAGTGTTATATTTTGTTTTCTCCAAGGGCATAGTCAAAAAACCCAATAAATTGTGTTCTCTGGTTGCATATCCTGTGAGACATATTGGGAGGGACTCCAGTGGGACAGAACTGGTGGCGGTGCTTGCTGTTCAGGCCTGAGAAGCTGAATTTACAGCCACCACTGGCCAGAGGAGCCATCAGACCCCCGTATGCCTGTGAGGATATCTGTCACATTCTAAAACAGGAAGTAAGATCTTAAAGAACTTGAGGGCATGAATGATGAAACTGTGATTTAAGAGTCTTAACATTGTAAATCAACTATACTTCAATTAAAAAAAAAAAGTCTCTGTCCAAGCCCATCCAAGACTTAGTACAAGCATGGCCCCATTCTCTTCACTTCCTAGGTTTCACACTCATTTCCAGCCCTTTCCTGGTAACAGGGCACAAGCAACAGTTTCCACTACAGACTTTTTTGTGGCATGAGCACCAGATACTCACACGGACCCCCATTCTGTTTCCTCAGGGTGCACACTCTTTTTCTACGAGAGCGATGGTAGGTCTGGAATAGACCACAACAGCATCCCCAAGCATGCCGTCTGGGTGGAGAACAGCATCGTGCAGGCCGTGCCTGAGCACCCCAAGAAGGACTTCGTCTTCTGCCTCAGCAATTCCCTGGGTGATGCCTTCCTTTTTCAGGTTTGTTGGGCTCCTCCTTTGCAGAGCATTTCAAATCTCTTACCAGATGCCTCTGTCTCCTGCCCACGTACCTCACCCTGTTTTCCTTTGAGTGGTGGGTTCTATCTTTTGCACATTATAGGAACAAAAACGATGAATGACAAAATAAATGTCTATACTGAGTTCCAGGAATGATTGAACTCACCCAGAGGCCTCCACAGTGAAGCCTGAGGAGGGGTGTGGGTTGAAGGATTTTTCACTGTAGTCTCGATATCATTTGTGTAGCACTTTAGAGAAAGGATCATGAACTCCTTAATTTAGACATGATTTGCACTGTCAAAATTTTTCATCATAATATGTTCTCTTCTAATATTACTCATAAAGTAAAATCATGACATCCCAGAAATGACTAGCTATACCCAACCAGTTTCTCTTCCTCATCTTTTCAGAACTTCGGAATGAAAGTTCTTGAAGTTTGATGGTTAATTGTATTAAAAAATACCAACCTGCTTATCACTTCAGGGTTAACATTTGCTTCTATAAGGAATCCTCTGAGTTCGGTCAGTTGTGATACACTTTTTGTGGTGTTAGTTAGGCTTTCTTCATTTATTCCCATAATACAGGAATTCCTCAAGCCTTTATTCCATGCTTCCTATGTGCTACGCACAGTGATATTGAGAATACCAAGAAGATATTTTGATATGGTTTCTACACTTAAAAGTGTTCACATATAATATGGGAGACACATTGGAATGAATTGATCTTTTGTGGTAAACCTTGACAGCGAATGGTAAAGGAAGAGTAGGGATGAACTGAGTGAAATTGACAGTGAGGATATTCCATGCCACAGAGAGTTGCAATAAAGGCATGACAGAGAGTAATAGGTTATCTCACCATGGTTCTGGGTTTGTCTGCTATAGTTATTTCCATTTGGGCAATTAAAGTAAGAAATATAAAGTAGTGACTTTTTTTGTGAACAATCAAAAAGCGTGTATTTTTTGTCTTTTAATCTATGATGTAAAACACACATAAGGAAGAGTGCACAAACATAAATTTATTGCTCAATGAAGTGTCACAAAGTAACCACCACCCAGGCCAAGAAACAGAAGGTTCTAGCACCCTACAACCTTACATGAATCCATTCAGCTTACTGGTTGAATAGAGTGAACATGTATTATATTATCTAAGCCAGAACACTTTTGTTCATCTGGGAATGTCTTCATTTCTCCTTCATTTTTGAAGATAGTTTTGCTGGATATAGAATTCTTGATTGACAGTCTTATTTCAGTGCTTTGAAAATGTCACTGTATTGCCATCTGGCCCTCGTAGATTCTAATGAGAAATCACCTGTTAATCTTAAGAGGATCCCTTTTATAGATAAGTTGCTTTGTTCTTGCTACTTTGGGGATTTTATATTTGTCTTTAAACAGTTTGATTATGATATGTTTAAATATTGATTTCTTTCAGTTTATTATACCTGGAATTCATTGAATTTCTTGGATGTACTGAGGTATATACGTGTTTGAATCACATTTGGAAAGTTTTCAGCTGTTATTTTTTCAAATAATCTTCCTGCTCGTGTCTCTTCTCTCTTCTCCTTCTGGGACACCTATTATGTTTAAGTTAGTATGCTTGATTGTGTCTCATAGATCTCTGAGACTCTGTTCATCTTTCTGTATTCTGTTTTTGTTTTGTTTCTTAGACTGGATAGTCTCAGTTGACCTACTTCAAGTTCACTGATTCTTTTTTTTTGGCAGTTCAAATCTGCTCTTGAGCCCCTCTGTTGAATTTTTCACTTAATTTATTCTACATTTTAACTTTAGAATTTGTATTTGGTTCTTTTTAAAAGAGAATAATTTTTATTTCACTACTGATATTCTCTAATGATTGGAGAGATTACCTTAAGTGCCCAGAAGTAATAAATCTCTCACTCTTTCCCAAGGACCTCTGTATGTACCTCTTTAACACTTAGGCAGTTCGTTTACAGCTCTGCCATAGTCTTCACCTCTGCTTGCACAGAGCCTCAAGATCAGCCTGAGGGGTGAGCACAGGGCCTTCTCAGGGTTTTCTGAGCGTGTGTACAGTTCTGTGCATGTATGTGATCTTCTAAATTCTGAGGACTATGGATATCTTACTCCCCAGCTTTAACTAAAGTTTCTCAGTCAACTCTTTTTTGCCCCAGCTGTTACCACAACCTCAGGCAACTGTGATATTAAACAGTTGTTGCTGATTGCTTTTTACAGACAGGCCTGGAGTAAAGGGTTGTGTACATGAATGAGTTCTGAGTCAAGTCCAATAGGCTACAAGCCCTGTGAATGGGCATTTCTTTTGCAGTATTAAACAGGTCAGATAATGACTTTTCTGAGAATGGTGTTTTGGGGGAGCTCCAAACCCATTCTGCCCCCTTCAGTGGCTGCTTTTTTTTTTTTTTTTTTGTGGTACGTGGGCCTCTCACCGTTGTGGCCTCTCCCATTGCGGAGCACGGGCTCCGGACGCGCAGGCTCAGCGGCCATGGCTCACCGGCCCAGCCGCTCCGTGGCATATGGGATCTTCCCGGACCGGGGCACGAACCCATGTCCCCTGCATCGGCAGGCGGACTCTCAACCACTGCGTCACCAGGGAAGCCCCTTCAGTGGCTGTTTGACTGCTGGTTTTCAACATGAATGTGGAGATAGAGAGATGATGATGGGAATAGTGCATTAAGATACCCTTATACTTAATATTGTTACTGAGATCAGCCTTTTTTTTTTCAATAAATGCACCTCAAGTCACAAGACTTAATTTCCAGAGTTCTGAAAAAGTCCATCTTGACAATTTTTGCCATTGTTGTTATTGCTTTTATGGAGGATCATCTTTTTGAGGTTCTTATTCTCCCATTCCTTCTGATGGACTCATGAGGACACTTTAGAGACTAGACAATTTTAAGAGTTATAGCAGCACTATTAACAATTACGCCAGGATAATAGGCATAAGTTTCACTAGTCCTAGGCTAACTGGGATGTATGACAACCTTTCAGTATGTACATTTGAGTTGACCCCAGTTTGTAGGGATCCTGAGCTGTATTGCTATGAGTATTCATTCTTCTATCTATGTTCAGGATACATTTGTCCACGTTTCTTTTGGTACATACCTAGGACTGGCATTGCTGGGTCATGGGATATATGCACACATTCAAGTCTGCTAGATACTGTCAGTTTCCAAAATTATTGAAATAATTTATGCTCCCATCAGCAGCCTAGGAGAATTCCAGTTCTTCCTCATCCTTGTCCACACGTGTTATTGTCAGATCTTTTTTTAAAAACTATTAGTGTGAAGTTGAGCACATTTTTATGGGTTTAATGACTATTTCAATATCATCTTCTGTGAAGTTTTTATTTCAGTCTCCTGCCTCTTTTTCCATTTAGTCGTCTTTCTTCTCTTGATGTTTCATAGCAGTTTTTTACATATTTTGTAGATCATCTCTTTGTTGATTATATGCATTGCAGATATCCTTTTCCATGAGGTGGCTAGCCTTCTACTCTCTTAAAGTTATTCTTTGTTATACCAAAACTTTTAGATTTTAATGTAGTCTCATTTCTCAAGTCTTCCCTAATGGGTAGCGCTTTGTGTATCCTATTAAAAAAATCTACATGCTCTGTCTCCTGAAAATATTCCTCTATATAACTTATAAACCATTGTGTTTCCAAATCTAGCATACCTTTTTATTAATTAATGGGGTATCTTGCAAATGAGGAAATGTCTAACTACTCTAACGATAATAACATTATTATGATATCAGCAGTTATCTTTTACTGCGCCCTTATTGTATGCCACTGCCTTGAAAGTGTTTTACAATGTGAATCCACTTAATTCTTCTGGAAATCAGTGAGTTAGATTGTGTATCCATATTTTGACTAATTGATGTGGATTGTGTAGCCCCTTCTGTGAAGCTAAGGCTTACAAAGGCTAATGATTGGATGTCAAGTCACAGTTACTGAGTGTTGGGGCTGGATTCAGACCAAGCCTCTCTTTTGCTGAAGCCCCTTATTGTCTAAGTATATTATTTAACCCAATACTGTTACTACTTACCCTAAGAAGAACATGGGCAAGAATCAGTGATTACGGTAAAAAGTGACTTTTTCTCATTCTTAGAATTAAGCCACTCATTGGGAATATTTCAAAACTGTAACTTGATTTTGGCCATTCTTGCCTCATTATACAGGTTAGATGATAATCTCATTGATTTCAGGATACTCTCTTTTTTACCTGGACACCCATGATGTGAATTCCGTTTGAAAGGACTTTCCTGGCCGTAAAATTGCTAATAGAATCTGAATACCCATTAGGTCACATTGAATAAAATTCTTCTGTGGCAACATAGGACCTTATTCATGAAAACCTCTGTGTCCTCTTGTTACGGTGAAATTTTTATGCTACTTACGTGGGATAGAGCACAAAATGAACCTTTTCAGAGGAAATTACTGCTCTTTGGGATCCATGAGGGCATTTTCTACCTTCTACTTATTGTAATTCACATGACTCTGGAGGGGCTGAATTTGAAAGGAACCTGTGTGTGTAGGGGGTGAGGCTAAAGCGAGGGAGATCAAGCACGATTATGGAAATAATTTGTAGGTTATTCCAGCCCCAGGGCTCAGTTCAGTGCACACAGTTTCCAGAGCTCGTATGCTTCTGATCTGATGCTGTTATTCAGATTCGCGCATGGAAAGGAGATTCATGTTACCAGCAGAAGTAGAAAAGGGGTTTTGTGTGCCGGATGGGGGTGGGAATGGGCATGAATGTTAGAGCAACTTATATAGAGGAAGTGCTACCCTGTCTGCAAAGGGAGGCTATAGCTCCTGCATTTAAACTATTTTAATTAGCGTTCTTCCCTCCAACTGGAAGCCAGAAATAGCACCCATCACCTACAGAGTACCGTTTCCTCTCGGCCCTCTCTTCATCCATTACGGGAGGATGTTACACACAATTCCAAAAAGCTCAGTGACTTTTATGGTAATGTATCCTAATATTAGTTTTAAATTTCTATATTAAAGGCCTTGGGAACATAGTTAGCAGGCAGAGTAAGAATGATGCCTGATTGGGTAGAAAATCATATGCAATTATATATCTAAAGAAGTGTAGAAAATATTATCTCTAAGGGGTCATTGCCTTTCCATAGAATGTTTCTTATCATTAGGAATGTCACTTGTATGAGGCTACAGCATGCATATATATATATATATATATATATATATATTTTTTTTTTTTTTTGCTGATCCCAAACTCCTAATTTTCATAGCATGCATATTTTAAAAAGACCCTTTTAAAAGAAGAATAGTATTTGTATCTTTATGTTGAGTTGGGGATTGGATGTGATAATGCAAGTCAGGTATCTGATAGCAAATGCTCAATAAATGTTATAGTTAGCATTTTAATTATAAGAAAAAGAGACTAGTTCCCCAAGTATCTTTACAGAAGTTGAGTGTGGCTTCTCTGTGAAAAGTCTAAGGCTTTGAGTTTTATCATGCTCTGGGGAATTATCTTCAAGTGCCACATCTAGTTCTGTGTGTCAGACTCGATGAAGGTCATTGGCATATACCCTGGACAAGGGCAGCCAGATTAAGAAAAAATCTGGAAATCCACTTTCACAAGAAGCATCAAGTGGACTTGGTAGAAGAGACTTTAGAAAGGATTTAGTATCTTGGACTTGAGTAGATTAACATCCAGCCTCCCTCGTAAGGTAGGCATCATCTCTGCAAGGCCCCCGCAGCTGGTCAGCCTGGACAGCTGGACAGCTGTCCATCCCTGGGAAGCTCTCAGCTCTTTAACCATCTATTTTGTTAGTTGGCTCCAAGTTCTAGAAAGTTCTTCGCCATGTTGAGATAATACGTTCTTTCCGGTGACTTTTGCCATTTCCCTTTGCTTCCATATTCTCCCCCAGAATTTAAAGTAAGCCTTTCCTGCTTATTCTTTCTCATAACCTTCTAAATACTTGAAAACAGCTCTCATTTCCCTCCACCATGTCTCCTGTTTAGGTCTCCCTGCTTGAGGTTTCCGAGCCAGTCTCCCTATGATTCAGTTCCTCTCTCTTGTAATCGTGTTCCAGAACCTGACACCCTGTCAGGTTCCGCCCTGTACTGCCTACATTTCAGTTCCTGTTCCTCTCATTTCGTCCATGATGCTGGTGTCAATTCCTTAATTTACTAGAAACCACAACAAACGGATGACTCATACCCAGCTTGTGGTCTATCCAATCCTCAGCATCAAGGTCTTCTCCATCTTATTTTAATAGATTTTTTGAAAAGTCCGAATGCAGAACTTAGATTTACCTCTTTGAAATTTTATCTCTGTGGTTTTCGTCCATCTAATGAAATCATCTAGGATCTTAATTTGATCTTCCCTGATGTTTATATCCCTCCTAACTTAGAGTTATCTACAGATATGACAGATTCAATGTTTGGTCTGTATTCTCATTGTTAAGTGTTGACTTGGTCTCTAGCTAAGTCCTGTTTTCTCATCACTGTAGATCGTTTCCCTGCCTCTTGCCAGCCACTTCAGAAATATTTACCTTTGGTTTTGGCATAAATTAGTTGTGAAGAAGGGTCACCAATGGCATGTGTGGAACTCCAGGCCAAATTTTTTAATCTCTGTAGAGAATTGGACTCAACCCAGATCAACTTGTCAGCACCATTCTGGTGGCTCGATCTCATACGATCTGGTGAAAGAAATAGCAGATATGACCCACGAGCCATAGACTCAAGTTCAAGAGCTCCTTAGGGCATCCTATTAATGCCCCATTTGGGACAGAGGATCAGAGAGCTCCCTGAAGGGGAGAAAGTGAATGGGGTCCCTCCTGGACCCCGCCCATTCCCAGTACCAGAGGGGGCCTTTTCAAAGGATGAGGTGCCATTGGCCCTGCTCTAAGGAGAGTATTATGGGAGAGTATGGATGTTGAAGTGCAAAATGATGCACAGGGCTGGTAGTTGTTTGCAGTGCATGCCCTACTATTAGTGTGTTCAGAGGTTTCTCCACATACGTTAAAAGTACAGCACAGAGATATAATTGTGGCTGAGTTAGATTTTAGCATACAATTTGTATTCTGTTATGTATCATCCAAGTAGTGTTACTAACAGTATTCCTCTTCCTTTTTACAATATTTTAAATTTGTATTTAAGTCAATATGAACAGATAGCTTCATTTATTTATTTATGTATGTAATTAAAGTTTAGTTGATTTACAATGTTGTATTTGTTTCAGGTGTATGGCAAAGTGATTCAGTTATATATATATATTCTTTTTCAGATTCTTTTCCATTATAGTTTATTACAAGATGTCGAATGTAGTTCCCTGTGCTACACAATAGAACTTGGTTGTTTATCTAATTTATATGTAATAGTTCGTATCTGCTAATCCCAAACTCCTAATTTATCCCCCTGCCCCCTGCTGCCTTTCCCCTTTGATAACCATGAGTTTGTTTTCTATGTCTGTGAGTCTGTTTCTGTTTTGAACACAAATTCAAAACAATTCTGTTTTGAATTTAAATAATTCAATTAACCTGAAAAGAATTAAAGTGAAATTCTCTTCCCATACTTCCTTACCCTCTCTTCCAATCATCGCTCCCTTAAGCAACTGTACTCCGCTATTTTAACTGGTTGGTTTTTTTTGTTGTTTTGTTTTGTTTGTTTGCTTTTTCTTGCGTTTACCCTCATTTTTCATCCATATGCTTATACTGTTACTGACCAGGATTCTTGGACTCCTTAATCAATAGAAATTGGTAAGAGGCCAGATGAGAAGTTCTGGCAAGGCTTTACTGGGACCGGAGCTGCAACATGAGGGAGAGAAACAAGTAACAGTTTTCCTTGCTCACTCTCTGAAGGGGGGCAAGCTTGACCCTTAAATGGGGTGAGGGTGGGGATGGATTGGTGGGTCGGGCAGGAGGGGTGGTTTGCCCACCCCCTTGGTGGTGCTATGTGCAGGGATCACGCACAGTACCCTGCGTTTGCTCCTGACACCTCAAAAGTGGCAGTTGGGTTTCTGGTCTTTTTGTATCTTATTGTTCATAATTTGCTCCAACTGCACATGTATGCAGTTATTTTTAGTCCCTTATAGTTACTTTGTATTCTACTGCTGGTGGAGATGTTTGTCCAGGGGCAAGTAATGCAGCAAAGGGTCCCAGGTCCCAGCCTGTCTCAGTACTATTTCTTAACTGACCTTAGACATGAACTACTGATTTTCTGTTATGATAGATGAATATCTAGCTGTATTACATGCACATTCTCCTTTCCTCATCTTCTGTATGGTTACATGAAAATTTGGGGTTAAGTCGGTAGTCCCTGTTACGCTGTTTTGATGTCATCATGCTGTATGACCATATAAATAGTATTAGCTGCTGACCCAAATAATGTACTATCATTTTATTTCCTTTCTTGAACATTTTGTTTTTTGCCCGTAGTTAATGATTATCGGTTTTTTTTCCTGTTTAATTTGCTTATTTCTGGTTACTTCACAATATTTTCTAAATCTCCAATTCATTAAATAGTTGATTAGTACTGTTTTTTTTCCACTGGAGCCTGCCCTCCCCTGGCCCTTTATCCTCCTGCTTCAGTCTTGTCTCTCTCTAGGCCTCATGCATGACAGTCACCGTGTTAACTCATCCGTGTGCTCTGGTGTCTGCCTTTTATGCTGGAGGCTTTTCATCACATGTCTGGTGATCCTTAGCTGACCACATTTAAGCATGAGATACCAAAGGAGCGCTTGGATCTCATCAGTGCACATTGTCATCTACTGGGGGCTATGACAGCATGAACAGATTGGGAGGCCTTTTGTGGAGGGGGTCCAGTTGATAATATTTGTTGGCCTTTTCTGGGGGCTACTCAGCTTTGCCATGGCCACTCACTGGGTCAGGTTTCCATGTATTCCTTTGTTTGCAGTAAACAGTTCCTTCTATTTTTGTGTCTGGCTTCCTGGAGCCTGGAGCCTCTCTTATTCTTGAAAGAGTTCACCTGGGGTGGGTGAGAGGTGGGGAGGTAAGGGTGGGAGTGGTGCCCAGTTACATGACTTTCTCCAGTGGATGAGGGGAGCCCCAGATTACAATTATGGGGTCACATCTGTCATTCTCTTTATAGGTAATAACACTGATGGTTTAATTAAGTCTTGTATAAATAAAACTCTAAAATGTGTTAAGCAAGTAAGGTAGATAGCTGGGGGGAAGCAGCCGCAAGGCACAGGGATATTAGCTCGGTGCTTTGTGACAGCCTGGAAGGGTGGGATGGGGAGAGTGGGAGGGAGGGAGACGCAAGAGGGAAGACATATGGGAACATATGTATATGTATAGCTGATTCACTTTGTTATAAAGCAGAAACTAACACACCATTGTAAAACAATTATACCCCAATAAAGATGTTTAAAAAAAATAAATAAATAAAAATAAAATGTGTTAAGCAGAGAACCAATGAGAAAAAAAGACTTTTCAGGAACTCACACAGGAACTTCATTCCCACCTAGCCTCTTCAAATTAACGCATAACTTAATTCTCCTTTTTGTTTTTTTAAAGTGGAAAAAAGTTCAACCTACTTTACAGTTATTCTTGTGCTTCTGTAAACTCAAATCATCTGACATTTTAGTTTCCTAGATCTGGTACCACCTCTCTTGTTTAAAATGAATTTCCCTTTTCCTGCCACTCACGTAAACCATTGATTATCTGGAATCATGAAGTATCCTCCATCCAGTTGGGTGATTGAAGCTGGATCTATTTAAATACATAATGAAGCCCTGTGCTTCATCTTAACTCTGCACTCAAAGGGGCTCTTATGCAAAATGCGCTTTTTGCTGATTCTATTCCTCTGTCAGCAAGAACTGTGCTTATTCCCTTCACTGAACTTGATACAGTATTTATGGCATCCCCAGCAGGCAAAAAGGAAGGAGCACACAATTCACTCTCTCTGCCTGTCTGCTGCTGTTTGTTTCGTGGAAAGTGACGCATGTGGAAGAGGTTGAGACGGTACCACTTGGTGGTCTCTCCTTCCTGCCTTTTTGACCACTGGATTCTGATGGAGGGCGCTGGAGTGGACCTGGTATCCCTAATTAAACTTGCCTGGTTCGAGAAGGTGATGCCAGGTTGGCGGCTTTGAAAAGCTTTTTCTAGCCTGTCAGAGTTTAAATCCTGGCGTGGCCACACTGGAGAACACTGTATCAAGTTAGTGGTCTGCCGTGATCAGCTCAGAAGTTAAGTGTTAAGCCTGCAAACGGCTAGGAACTGTTTCAAGAGTCGTCTCTACTTAACCTACTGCTGACAGCAGTCAGCGCCGTCTTTGCCCACCCTCTGAGTCACACGTAGCCCGTGTATGCCGCTGCCAAAGGACAGACTCTGCTGAAAAGCTCATTTAGTGAAGTGTCCTTCTTAGAAATTGATTTGTCCTAATGGTAGAGAATGGCAGAGACCGCTGTTTTATTTAGGCAGGACAGTTGGAGCAAAAATTCTCTCTAATGGAGCTGCCTTCAGCCTCTGACAGGTTTTAAAAGCAGTTGGAGACTTGAGCGTCCTTAATGGTTACAAGGCTGATGGCTAAATTTTTCATAACGTTGTGGTCATACTCTTCTAAACATCTTTCTCTAGATTATGAGACTTGGTATGTTTTTCCCCCTTCTTTTTATTTTATCTTATTTAAAAGTTTTTAAGTTGTGCTAAAATATACATGACATACCATCTTAACTGTGTCCAAGTGCACACAGTTCAGTGGCATTAAGTGCATTCACGTTGCTGTGTACCCATCACCACCATCCATCTCCAGAGCTCTTTTCATGTTGTAGAACTGAAACTCTGTACCCATCAAACTCCCCATTTTCCTCTTCCCCTAACCACTGGCAACCACCATCTTCCTTTCTCTTAAATAAATAAATTCCAGGATAGCTACACCTTTCAAAGGAGGTTTAGCTTCATCAACTAGTATCGGTTTCCTTCATTTCCACCTCTTAAGTGGGAGGCAAACATAAACTCTCTGACATGAGAATGGGGTGTGTTGCCCCTGGCTGAGTTTGAGGAGAATCTCACAGGCGGAAGGAAGAAGGGGCTCTCTTTACATTAAGTGACGAGACCAAAAAGCTGTTGTTCTGCAGAACCTATCAGCTTGTGGCTCCTCTTGGAGGGTAATACTGTGTTATACAGACTCTTATTTAAAAAAACATCACTTATTTTGAAATGGAATTCTTACTTTGCTAGTGTATCAGTCAGGATGGGTTAGATTATGCTGCAGTAAGGAACAACCCTCACATCTCCATGGCTTAACATACCTTTTCATTCTGGCCATGTGTCTGTAGGACATTGGCTATGAAGCTCTTCTCATCTTAGACACTTAGGGACCCAGGCTGACAGAAGCTCCATCCTGCCCCACAATTCCAGGACTGCAAACAAAGGGACAAGAATTGGGTGAATCAGGCTTTTGTTAACTAGTAACACATGGTCCTTCTACTCAGATTCATTGGCCCCAGCCAAGTGGCATAGCCACACCTAACTTCACAGGAACCAGGAAAATTCCATCCCTCTGTGTCCCTAGGGAGAGCTCAAAAGGAGTGGGCAACAATAAAAACCCCACGGCTAGGTTTTCAGAGCAATTGGTGAGAGCTGGGGGGGCAGGGCTCTGGAATGGCGTGTGTAGCATATTAAAAAAAATTTTTTTAAAGAATAGGATTGACGGAGATCAGGTTTATAATAAATGACTGTGTCATCTCTAATTTTACCGGGCTTTAGTTTCTTCATCTGTAAAATCGTCACCTGGACCCCTTCTAGATGAATATATTTATTTAAAATGTAAAGTTTGTAACTTGTATTTAGCAGAGTTTGTATCAGGAGTTTTAAGCTCTTTCTAACTATTCCTCAGATATTATGTCAGGGTTGTAGGTATTTACTTTTCTTCCCCTGGGCTGGGGGTGGGGGAGGGGAGGGGAGGCAGAGATGAGTGAGGATCGTCTTGGGGGAATACATACTGACCTCTCACTGAGCACTGATGCACCAGCTGTTTTTACTGGAGACACATCCTCTCCTCATTAGTGACATGCTACCTCTGCATGGATTCCATCTGAAACACCCCCCAATATCCTTTTCACATGGGTGAAAACAGCAGCTCCCTTCACATCTAAAAGCTCCTTGTTTCCATGGAGCTGTGCGTACAAAGGGGAAAAGCATATTTTGGCTCAGGGGACTAGCTGTTTATCAGATGCTGCCAGGCACTTTAGAGGACAAAGAAGTGATGCTGGAAAAGGTCATGCTGCTGGGAACTTCCATTACAACCTTGCAGTGACAATTTTTCCTGAAAAATAGACTCTGAAGGGTAATATTTTTTAAGATAGTTATAGAAAAATTATGCTTAAATATTAGGGTAATATATCTTGGAAGGATCTTTTAAAAACTGTCTATTAAAGGATACCATATACACAGAAAAGTACACATCTTGATGATGTTTCACAAGCCGGGCACACCCGTGACATAACACTCACATAACCAGCACCCAGATCCAGAAGCAGAATGTGGCCAGCACCCCAGAGACCTCCCTGTGCTTCCTTCCAGATGCTCCCCCTCTCCCCACAATTCCCATCAAACAACTCTTCTGACTTCTAACAGTGTACGTTAGTTTTTGCCTGTGTTTGTACTTTATATAAATAGAGTCTTATAGTCTATACTCTTCCGTGTCTGGCTTCTTTTCCTCAATGTTATGTGTGTGGGATTTATCCACGTTGTAGTGGGTAGTTACTGGTCTTTCCTTCTCGCTGTGTAGTATGGCACTGTGTGATTATACACATTATTCGCTCATTCTCCTGTAGACAGGTGTTGGGATAGTTTCTAGTTTTGTCCATTGCAAGTTGTACTGCTGTGAACATTTTGGGACATACATTTTCGTGAGCACAGGAACGCATTTCTGTTGAGAACAGACCCGTGAGTGCATTTCGGGGGTCACAAGGTGTGCATATATTCCACTTTAGGAGGTAGTACCAAATAGTTTTCCAAACCAGTTAGACCAGTTTACTCTCCAGCAGCTCATAAGAACTCTGGCTGCTCCATATTTTCACCAGCACTTGGTATTTTCTTCTTGGAAGTTTTTCTTTCAGAAAAGAATCCTTACTTGATTGTTTTCCCATCTGAACTGATTCCTTCTCTAATAAATTTTAGAAAGTGGGGGGAAGGGGGCGGTGAATAACCCCATGCGGCAAAATACCCACTGATGCTGAGGCACGGAGAGACAGCAAACGTTTTAGTTGCACCAGGCAGGAGGAAGCATGGTGGTTTTATATGTTGGGGGATCTTAAACTCTGGGTTTTTCTTGAATAACTTTAAAGTGATACACAAAGGCAAAATGTAACGTAGGGGCTTCCCTTTGGCGCAGTGGTTGAGAGTCTGCCTGCCAATGCAGGGGACATGGGTTCGAGCCCTGGTCCGGGAGGATCCCACATGCTGCAGAGCAACTGAGCCCGTGAGCCACAATTGCTGAGCCCGCGTGCCTAGAGTTCATGTTCTGCAACAAGAGAAGCCACCGCAATGAGAAGCCCGGGCACTGCAACGAAGAGTAGGTCCCCCTCGCCACAACTAGAGAAAGCCCGCGTGCAGCAACAAAGACCCAACACAGCCAAAAATAAATAAATTAAATAAATAAATTAAAAAAAAAAAATGTAACGTAGTTACTTTCCAAGAGGATATTAAGAATTCGAAGTGGCGTTTTTAAATCTCAAAGAATTAAAGGGGGGAATGGGGGGTGAAATGGATAAAGGTAGTTAGTTCTAAGCTTAGTCAGTTCTAAGCTTCCAATTATAAGATGATTAAGTCCTAGGTGTGTAGTGGAAAAAAAGATGAATCTCATATACACACATTGCCTTTTTTCCTAACTTTCTCTACCTACAAGTGTTTGCCTTTGACTTCCATTGTCTTTCTCTCTTCTTCTTTTCCCACTCAGTCCTCACAAAATGATTCCATTTGCTTTAGCAGGTGGTACTTCTGTTGTTTCTTTAGGAGAATGTCTAGCTATTGAAGTCTTCTTTAGATACAGGCAAATATTTTGTTGTAAACATAACAGCTGACAGATTGCCTAGGTTTGTCCAGTGTGTGGTGTCTCTGCTGGCAGACACCATTTGTAACATTTGATGCAGTTTCTTTTGTGGAATATGATGAGATTCAGAAATAACATAGACACCTGCGGTGGTGCCTTCACTTAAATTTCAGTCATGTGGGTGGGGTCCTGTTAAGAGAATTTTGTTTGCAAACCATGGCTCAAATGAGTCAGGAAACTAGGAAGATGCATCAGAGGGGAAAAAAAAATAACAGTGTTTTGTGCGTGAAAAATGATGTCGTCAGCTACTTTAACATTGAAGTAGCCAAATAGACCCTTTGTTCAGATGAGCTAACTTCTGAGCATTTACTAAACTTCTCCAGGTTTGAGGCGATACTCATTGATTGAGTTTCTAAAGAATTAATCATGGCACATTGTTACCCATGAGCTATTCCCCCAACTTTTGCCTTTCAGAACACTGTGAGTCACAAGCAAGCCCACTTTGAGGTTACCTGCCCATTGGTGGGTGTTACCCAGCATTGTCTTTAAATCCCCTTTGACCTGGTCATTCTTAGTGGCTGGGATCGTGCTGAGTGATTGCTATTCCTAGACACTTCCCTAAGACGGTATTGCTTCTCGCTCCTTGAACTACCTTCCCAGCCCTAGTTTTGTCATGGCTGCTTGGCTCTGGCAGGGGACCTGTGGATTGGGGTCACTGTGGTTCACTGGGGGAAGGTTTGTTGCATCTTCCTTGGCCAATAATATCCCTCGGCCTCACTCTCACCATGGAACTGACCAGTCCTCTCTGGAAACTGACCTTTGCTTCATAGCAACTCACTTAACTGGAAACTAAGCTGTCTGTATAGGATTATCACATATACAAGTATTTTAGTGCAAACTACCGTAGACTGGGTGGCTTAGAAACATTCTGGAGGCTGGAAGTCTGAGATCAGGGTGGAAGCATGGTTGGGTTCTGGTCAGGCCCATTCTGTGATTCATAGATGGCTGTCTTCTTGTTGTGTCCTCACATGGTAGAAGGGAGCTAGCTAGCTCTTTGGCCTCTTTCTTAGAAGGGCACTAATCCCCTGTATGAAGGCTCCACCCATATGACCTAGTTACCTCCCAAAGTCCCCACCTCCTAATACCATCACACTGGGGGTTATGATTTCAATGTTTGAATTGGGGGGTGGGGGACACAAATGTTCGGTCCACTGCAACAAGTGAGTTCAGTAAGTACACTGGGTGAGCAGACATGGTGGCCTCATTCCCGTCAGCTGTTGGGGGCTGGGGGTGGGGTGGGGGGGTTGGTGTCTGACCTAAGACTAACTTCTTTTAGGTGTTCTCTGAAGGAGGAGTTCAGAAAGGTTAGCCTTCCTCATGGGGTGTCTAGACCTGCCTCCTTGACTCCCAGCCATGGCTTGTCTGGAAATGCACTGGTTTGTCTATGATAACCTAAGAGGTGGCTGTTTCTTCTCGGCCCCCACCTCCCCCATCACAGACCACCAGCCAGACGGAGCTGGAGAACTGGATCACTGCCATCCATTCTGCCTGTGCAGCCGCTGTCGCAAGGCACCATCACAAAGAAGACACGCTCCAACTGCTGAAGTCGGAAATCAAAAAACTGGAACAGAAGATTGATATGGATGAAAAGATGAAGAAAATGGGCGAAATGCAGCTGTCTTCAGTCACTGATTCAAAGAAGAAGAAAACTATATTAGATCAGGTAATTGTTCTTCCGTGTTTAGACGTGGGCAAAATCCTTAGGTCTTGAAAGTTTCTCTGCTGCCTTGGAATCGAGAAGCATTATCAGTTATCTCACGGTCAGCCTGTCATCCTGACTGCTAAATTCTTTATTGTGACTGTCAGTTTTCCTCACCCATTGTTCACAGTTGATTGTTGTGAGCTAAAGGGAACAATATTAAATTGAATGAAAGACAGAAATCTAATAGCAGAGCCCACCCGCTCCTACCAGTGGCATGCTGTTCTTGGGGATCTGTGTAACTGGAAAGCCTGCAGTTTCATTCCCCACGTTATCAGGTTAACTTGGTGCTTAACTGTGATGGGGATTTATTCCTGACTCCTCAATAAATTTAGACTTCTAAAGTTAGGGGAAAGGTAGAGTGTGTTTTAAAAATATATGTATGAATTGCTGTATATGTACACAAGTATATTTCATGCTGAAAAGGAAAGATTTCGTGAGATAAGAGAGGACATTTTTGCCTTCAATTTAGTTGTTTAAAAGTCAGTGATAGCCACCTAGTAACACTTTGAAACTTTGCCTAATATGTTGGGAAATAATTATGTGAATAAATACTATTTAAATAATTGACCAGCATGTGATCTTCCATATTTCTCTCGGTCTATTCTTTCCCTCTATTACCCGGTACCGTATTGTTTTTTAAACAGAGGTAAAAATCACATAACACAAAATTAACCACCTTAAAGCATACAATTCAGTGGCATTTGGTGCATTTACAATGTTGAGTAACCACAACCCCTGTCTAGTTCCAAAACATTGTCATCTACCTCAAAAGGAAACCCATACCTTTTAAGCTGTTGTTCCCCTCTGTCCTGGCATTCTGTCTCTATGGATTTACCAATTTCGGATGTTTCATACAAATGCACTTGCATAATATGTGACCCTTTGTGTCTGACATCTTTTAGTTAGCATAATGTTTTGGAGATTGATCCTCATTTCAGTATGTATACTTCATTCCTTTTATGGCGGAATATTATTCCATTGTGTGTATACACCACAATTTGTTTACCCATTCATCTGTTGATAGGCGTTTGGGCTGTTTCCATTATTTAACTGTTGTGAATAGTGCTATGGATATGTGTTTACACTAACACTGTATTTTAAGTTGAAGTGAAAAGGTAGCTATCAACCATTAATCAACATCCACATCATAGCTAACATCTCTGAGCCTCCACTATATGCCAGACCCTGGTCCCACTCTTATTCTTGCATTATCTTATTTAATCATCACATCAGCCTCAGGAGGTAGGTATTATTTTGCCATTTTGAAAGATGTGGAAATATCTTGGATATATCCTCTGGTTGGAACTATGTATTCCAGAGTCTGGGTCTACACCATCTAGTTTTCCACTGTCCCACCCTGTGCTCTCTACCACCCACCTCTTCCCAAAAGCTCTTGGCCTATTTGCCTCTGATTTTGAAATCACCTCGCTTTTCTTCTTCTCTGTCTTCCTATGAAAAGCCACCTCTTGGGAAGTCATATAATTCTCCAGTGATGGAAATCCTCCATTTTTTTACGTCTTCTCCCTTGGGTTTGTGGTCCAGAGCCTGGAGCTGATGGACCTATCATGGCCGCAAATGTGAAATCTATGATGGGAGGGAAGAGAGCAACTAAGGATATCTCTTCTATTTATCGTACTGAATTTATGTCTATAGATGTTTGCAGAAAAGCATGTAAGCTATGGAAACAATAATACTTGAACTATTACCTAAGAAATTTAGGGTACCTGGTATTTACCCCTTAGGACTACAATTAATACCTTTATAACAGAAATTTGTACATTTGTGTGGGATAAAATTAACATTTGTTTTCCCTCTTTCTCCCTACTCTTTTCCCGTATTTTCCCCGCTGTAGATCTTTGTTTGGGAGCAGAATCTTGAACAGTTCCAAATGGACCTGTTTCGCTACCGCTGTTACTTAGCCAGCCTCCAAGGTGGGGAACTGCCCAACCCTAAAAGGCTACTTGCCTTTGCAAGCCGTCCGACGAAAGTGTCAATGGGCCGCCTTGGAATCTTTTCTGTATCATCTTTTCATGCGCTGGTGAGTAGAAGCTGATGTATTTTTGAAAAATATTCATCTTGACTATTAATCCTGAACCCGACTTGACAAGAGTCTCTGAAGTAGTTTTCTAGTTTACTGCTCTGTGTGGATTTCTGATATGTCCTCCCTTGGTCACGGATGCAAATCTTCACTTGAATCTATTCTGACATTTATTACTTAAGCCTCTCTTGATGGGCCCTTAATTATTGTGCAAAGAAAATATGAAAGGTATTACCTTAAGAGATCTTTGCATGTGGTGCTTGTGGATAACTCATGTCATTTTTAGGCAGTGTCATGTTTTTAACCCCAATACGTACTTTTTATATCTACCTCATGGAAATGGTAAGTGGAAAGCTCGTTCTCTCATACATACATGTGTTTTTTCTCTCTCTCACTTGCCCACGTGAAAACACATACACCATATATTGAACATAGAGCTCTTTGGAAATCTTCCTTTTCACTTTATTTTTTACTATGGTTTTGGTGACCGTAAATAACTGAGGCATTTGAAGAAGGCCATGACCTTCTGTGTTTATCAGCCCAACATATGTAGTTGCTCGGAGAAGAGAATTTTCATCTGACCTCCAGAGTGGCAGGTTGTGTAGTTGTATGTTTGCAATCTGTAATTTCATGTACACGCTAAATTGCTAACAGCTTTATGTACTTTGGGCCCCTTTCTTCTCAAAAATTGCTATGCGAGTAACATGGTTTTAGCCCATCCAAATCAACACCCACTTAAAATGTACTGCACCTTAGCCATTTGCTGTGAAATTAAATGTTAAGTCCTAGGTTCCAGAAACCGCCTTGAAGAACCTTAGCTGTGCTGCTCTTGGCTTGCCGTGTCAGCTGTACCCTTCAATTGAATTCAGAGCTGTAATTCAGTCAGAGCCGTTTGTATTCTTTATAAATAGATTAGCATCATCATTCAGATAATTGGGGCAGATTTACATTTTTAAAGAAGTCTTAAACAAATTTCTGGAGTTATTAAAACTGGCATCCCGATTTGTTCTACTAATTACAGCTCAGCTCTTGGTCTCCCTGGCTACCACCTCTCCGTATAGCTATTAAGTCCTGTTTTTTTAGTAGGCATGGATCAAAGTGCTGTGATGAATAAATCTGGCAGTTTTCAGTTTGTGGCTCTCGGTCTGTCTCTGTGAGACCTGGACACCACTTTGTAACTTAGCCAAATCTCAGTTTGCCTGTTCTGCAAAAATACTGGGATAAAAATTCTTGTTTACCACACTGAGAATGTCGTAAATTGAGGGAGCATTTTTATTAGGGAAGCTTATGATACCCATGATGTGGCATCAGTATTAATACTAAATCCCAAGCTATCCAGAAGGCTCTTTCCTTCTCCTGGGCTTGGAAGACTTTGGAGAAAATAATTTTGCTGTCTACCTAAAACTTCTATGCCTTTATTATTTTCTTCAAAGCCATTGGAGCTAACCTCTCAGAGACGGGGAAGTAGAAGCCACTGAATTACCCTTCCATAATTTATCTCCAGACCTTCTAATTTCCTCTGTCTCAGTATCTGTGATTTGCATGTACTTTTCTTTTGATGGGCAGGCTATTAAAATCTGACCAGCAGAAGATGGGGGTGGGAGGGTTAGTAACTCTTTTAGGTTTATTTGGTCAGTGATTTTGAAGGAGAATATTTAGTTCCATATGTACCACTCTCTGTTCCTTTGTTCTTTTTTTTCTTTTTCTTTTTCTTTTTTTTTGCTAGCTGCAGCAGTGACATGGCTCTGGGTGTGTATATGTCCTTGCAAACTTCTCTTTTCCATGAGAGGTTTCAATCAGACAGAACAAGTTAAGCAAGCCTGTTGGGTATCTCTTCCTGTTTGTTGCTCTATCTCCTATGGAAGATCCTGGGCAGGGAATTTTTACTGTCTGATTTATTGGATACTTATTTTTTCCTTCTTTCCTTGTCATTTGACCCCAGGGAATTTTTTTCTCCTTGGGGTTGAGACATTCTTCAATTTAGCCTTTGTCCAGACTTTTTTTTTTTTTTCTTCTATTAAGTGGGGAGCATGGGAGGAGGAGGTGTGAGGGCAACAGGGCTAGAGGAGGAGATTTGAGCTACACTTTAAGTACCGTTCACCAGGAGGGCTTCCCATCATGCTCAGTGATTTTCAGTAATTAACTGAAGGGTCCCCGCTGTACTCTTTGAAAGAAGGTTATCATTGTTCTTGTTTGCACAGATGAGCAGAATGATAGAGTAATCAGGTTCCGGCCACAAAGAGAGGCATTGTCTGGGCCAGGATCATTGAGAAACTCTTGAGCTCTTGTCCAGCAGTTCTTTTGCCAGCTTTTTTTCCTCTTCCTCTAAATCCCTTTGCTCATTTTGAGTCATTATTGTCTTGGGAGCAGCAGTAACTTTTGCAGTTTACAAGGCCCCCAACAGTTTAGAGTAGTTACTGTAAGAACTTTAAATAAACAGTCCATTTGTTAAACAGACTAAACTAACTGGTCAGCTGGTAACTGAGAGTATTTATGGTTGTTTGCCTTTCTCTTCTGGACTGTGTTTTTCTAAAATTATACACGAAAGAGTTACTGTTTAATTGTCGTGACTGTGGTATGCAGGATATCTGCTTCTGCTTTTCCGTGTTTGTTTATTTATTCATTCAGTCAACAAATAAATGTGAGTGCCTGGCATATGTCCGTTACTATCCTCTGATTAGGGTTATAGCAGCGAACGACTCCAGAGTTCTTGTCCTATTGGAGCCTATCTTCTTGTGGGAGAGATGATAATAAAGAAGTAAACAATCAGGCAAACACAAGAAGTTCAGATACTGATGTGTGCTGTGACACACACACACACACACACACACACACACACACACACACACAGAGTCAACCCTTTGTTTCCACGGGTTCTGCATCTGGGGATTCAACCAGCCATGGATTGAAAATACTCAAAAAAATAAATTACAAAAAGTTCCAAAAAGCAAAACTTGAATTTGCCCAACTATTTACATAATATTTACACTGTCCTTACAACTATTTATATAGATTTACATAGTATTAGGTATTATAAGTAACCTAGAGATGATTTAAAGTACACAGGACATTGTTATGTAGGTTATACGTAAATGCTGTGCCATTTTATATAAGGGACTTGACGATGGGAGGATTTTGGTATCTTCGGGGGTCCTGGAACCAATTCCCCATGGATACTGAGGGACAGATGTGTGTGGGTATGTGTGTGTATCTGCCTACATGTACGTGTATATGTATCTATAAATATTAGACCGCATGTCTATTTTTTTTCTAGAATTTTTAGCTTTAATACCATTTATACAGTGGTTCTTAGCATCATTTTGTGGCAATTAACTGATATTGGCATAGTTATGTGAACATCTATGTATGTCAACACATTATCATTTATTCCTTTTATAACCTTTGTTTACCTTTAGCTTAGAAAATGATGAAAATAGAGAAGAGAAAATGTTTACATATTTAACGTAAACACGTGCCCTTTGTTGATTTTGTTCCCCACAACACCTTGAGTGTAATAGTGGGTTAGAACTCTTTCTGGGAGCACTTTCCCACCATTGTCTCGAGTACCACATTTTCACATACCCTGATCGGGGTTTTCTTATGTGCTAAGCTGAGAAAATACAAGACCTCTCAGCTCCCTCCTCTTTTTTGTTTGGGACCAAAACTTTCCCCTAATACCCTCATAGAGAAACTGTTTTGATTCCTGGTTTTGATAGATGTGGGGGGTCTTTGCCAATCTACTCATGGGGCTTCCAGGGTGTTTACCCTGTCAGTACTGAAAACCCCAGAAGGGTGTGCCTTGTAACCAACGTGCTGACTGCTGGGGGGGGGGGGTCCCCTGTGTTACCCAACAGTATTCATCCCTGAGAATGCTGCCAGTTGGCAGCCGCCACACTGGGAGTTGACCGTGTGGGAATCTATGACAAGTGGGTTCCGAGATATATACCTCCAGTGACAAAGAGCAGGCGGGGAAGTTTCAAGTTTAACTCGCAGTACCTCCTGACACTCCCTCTTTTGAAAGGAGAGCCCATGGGTGGCCTATTGAGACCTCCTAGCGGAAGTTCCCTCAAGTTTCTGGGACTTTGCTTACAACCTGTAGTATAAAGTTCAAGGCTGAAGGATTGCCTGGGAAGACGCTGTGGAGTCCTCATAGAGATCCTGCATATGCCTGAGTGGCGATCACAGTGGCAGATTTAGATTTGGCATGTTCCCTTCTGCAATATTGAACTATTTATCTGGGTCGCTGACAACCTTGCAAATATCTCAACAGAGTTTAGCTTCCTTTTTTAAAAAAAATACAATTTTTTTTCCGAAGTTAGAATTTGTTTTAATAAAAAGATGCATACCATATTTTAAGTGAAAATGACAGAATTGCCAAATACGATCAGTACATTCCCATTTTTGTAAAACGATTATATAGATATTTGCTTGGAAATAAAGTCTCGAAGGTTGTAAGCAAGAAATTAATAGTGGTAGTTTTCATGTTTCGGGGAAGGAGGAAAGTGAAGGATAACGGAAAACCCCCTCCTTTCGAGGACCATTTCTGGAAATTACAAACACAGTAAGTCCCCTACATACAAACGACTTCTGTTCCAAGAGTGCATTCGCAAGTCCAATTTGTTTGGAAGTCCAACGAAGTTAGCCTAGGTACCCAACTAACACGATTGGCTGTATAGCACTGTACAGTAATAGGTTTATAATACTTTTCACACAAATAATGCATAAAAAACAAACACAAAAAATAAAGAAAACATTGTTAACCTTACAGTACAGTACCTCAAAAAGTATAGTAGTACAGCACAACAGCTGGCATCCAGGGGCTGGCATCGAGTGAACAGGCAAGAAGAGTTACGACTGGAGGAGGGAGAGGAGGTGGGAGATGGTAGCGCTGAAGGATCCTCAGCAACAGGAGACGGAGGACAAGCTGCAATTTCACTCACGCCTGACGTTGATGGCTCAGGTCCTGGTTCCTCGCTGGAACCAGATGCACGTTCGCATCTTTGAAAGTTCGCAACTTGAAGGTTCATATATAGGGGACTTAGTGTAACCCTTCTACTTCCCCTTGACCAGAACTTCATCACAAGCCCATGCCCTGCTACAAGGAAAATAAGTCCACTTCGGTCAGCCAGATGGTCAGCTATATTTGGGGTTTCTCTAAGGCAGAAGGGACATTGATATTGGGGGACAGCTATCGCTTGCCTAATAAGGAAAGTGATTTTATGTAATTCTGAGAAAACTAAGTAGAAGAGATTGGTAAATTTAGATTCAATATGGAATCACAGGAACCAAAATGTGCTGTCTTCACTATTTTTGCTGACACTCAGCCATCATTTTTTGTTAGAGTGAAGAAACAACTCTGTACCATTTGGAGAGAATCTCGAGAAAGTATGGTTAGCTTAACTTGATGCTGGAGTTCAGGGATGTGACCAGAAGGATATCTAATTCTTGGAAACCTAGCATACATTCCATTACTATTTTACGTATTTTTACTGATGTTTTCAGACAGTGATTGAGTTTGCCAACCTTTCGTTTATATTTTGAATCTAGGAAGGGCCCTCAAAGCCCCTATATGTGTAAGTCATGGATGAAATGCTTTGGGTGGTGGGGTCAGGGTTGGCTGGCATGAGGGGGAAGGGGCTTTTGGAGGGGTGGGACTTAGAGGGGGGCTCGGGGAACAGGTGAGTGGTCTTGACACATCTCTTGCTGATGTCCCCTCTTGCCTTCCCTCAGGTGGCCGCTCGCACTGGTGAAACTGGAGTCAGAAGACGTACTCAGGCCATGTCCAGATCTGCCAGCAAGAGAAGGAGCAGGTTTTCTTCTCTTTGGGGTCTGGACACTACCTCCAAAAAGAAGCAGGGACGCCCAAGCATCAGTCAGGTAGGTTCCAGGGTGGATGAGAAAGCAAGCGTAGATCGCTTCCACGGACACCTCACTTTGGGGTGTGCATTGTTCCTTGATTGATACTGTTATATCACATCAACTAGCTGACACAAAGAAGTTAGTTGTGCTAGATGCTTTTTTTTTTTTTTTTTTTTTTTTTTGCGGTACGCTGGCCTCTCACTGTCCGGACACGCAGGCTCAGCGGCCATGGCTCACGGGCCCAGCCGCTCTGCGGCATGTGGGATCTTCCCGGACCACGGCACGAACCCGCGTCCCCTGCATCGGCAGGCGGACTCTCAACCACTGTGCCACCAGGGAAGCCCCTAGATGCTTTAAATAGATAACGTATACCCATAACATTGAACTCTGCTATTAGTCTATCACCAAGCTCCAGTCTCCCACCTGCAACCTTTCCAAACCCTGGGTAATTACAGAGGTACTGAAAGTGCACTTCTTCCTGAGTTTTCAGAAGAAAAGCAGGGCTTGATGATGAAGCCAAGTGGGCACCTGAGCGGTCTTTTAAGCTGCCTCTGGCACTGGATCAAAGGCAGCCTCCAGGGAAATCTGATTGTTTCTTTGCCCTTGACTTTTGGGGGTTGACATTAAATGGGCAGTTCTTCTGCCTACTTACATCAGGAACCAGGAATCCGAGAGCGCTCACTCACCACTGTGACTCCCTTCTACTACCCAGGTGCCAGGGCTTGAAGGGGACCTGCCTCAGTGCATCCTGAATGGCACCACCTAGGGTGCTGCATCACTGGGCCTCTGTTAACCAAATGCTCTGGCCTCATTACTTGGACTTTTTTACTAGCTAAGTCCACTTTCCTGCGGGAGTTACTTCTGGGAAACTCTCCATTGTCATTGTCATCCGCCTTCTTTGGCTTTGAAAAACAAGTGGCTCCAGAGCTGCTTCAGATTTTAAGAACTGGAAGAACATAGGTATTTGTCTTTCAGGAGAAGGAGGATGTCCAGTCCGTGAGCCGTAGAGGCACTGAGCATTTGAGGTCATGACTGGGATTGCCAATTTGACCTATTCACTCTGAGCCCGTAGGCAAAGTGAGAATTCCATTGACTGACTCAATAAAAAAAATCTCATTATTTATTCGACCAGTTCAGCCATTAGTTTACTTAAGAACTGACATTTAAAAAATAAATTAATCGTGAAAGCTGATGTATCACGTCCTTAGCTGACCACCACACTCATTGTTTCCACCTGGAGTGTCTGGACCCTTGGTGGACCTTGCAGGGGACCAGATGAGCAGATGGGAAGAGGCTGAGCATTCCTGCAGTTTGTTCTCTGGTCTTTGGGGAGAGTAGAGCATCATCAAGTTTGCCACCTGGGGTTTTGCTTCTGTGTAAATCCGAAGAAGAAACTGTTGGGAGGAAAGTCAATATTTCTTCGGAAAAACCGCACGAGACTTGATGGCTCTTGATCAAACCTGCAAAAGGGTGGCATTAACAATCAGCATTTCCCCCCTTGTTTCAGGAGGTGGTGGTGTCATTTTGTGTGCATCGTTCGGCATTGCAGGTGACTCAGACGGACACTGTAAATATACGTCAGGGTTCGCAGCTGGAAGTTTGGGTCGTATTTCTTTTCTATTGAAAGCCTTAGTTCACTTGCGTGCTTCTACCTTATGGGTGCCCACTTATGTTACAGTCCATTGCTGCTGAAACATATGCCTGAATTTAAATGAATCCAAGAGAATGTTTTAACTTTTTCTTTTAATCAAAGGACCATGTAATGTCTTACAAACAATTCTTGTTATTCTCTCTTCCAGTAAGAGTTTAAAAAAACCTCTTACTTAGCCGTAAGTATACCAATAGAAAGTTACTTGTTAATTTAGTACTTTGAAATGGATAAAAATTGTATGTTTCTATATATCTCATTTGCATTGGAGCAAAGACTTTTTCTTAACCATGTATATTATACCGACCGTACACAGTCGGTTGAGAGCAAACATATGAAATTTTCCCATGTGTTTAGGTTTTAACTACCTAGTGGCATTGGTACCCTGATGTGATTTTAGTCATATCTTTAAGTTAGCAGGATTCATTAAATTTCAAAGGATAGACAAGTTTCTATTTTTTAAATAAGAAACTTTTCCTTGGTGTATGGTAATATAATTATAAACATATGTTCTCAGGTTCTGAGGTAAAAAGTAAACTAATTATTATTGATAAATTTCTGGTTAGGGCTGTGATGCTGTAGCTGAAATTCTTCACTGTGAATGAAGCTGGTTCATTGCATTTGCAGGTTTATTTTCTTTAAATTTAGATGAATTATCCATATCTAAAGCCAATTTAAAAAAATTGTCCAAGACGTGGGAAGTGATCTGTTATAATGGAGGGATGTTTTTCATGGTCTTTTAGCTAGTAAATTATTTTACCTACTTCAGGATTTGATGTAAGAGTATCTGAAACTTCTGTAATGTTTTCTAATAGTCAGGCCTGTTTTCCATCCCCCTTCTCATGCTTCATTTGCCCTTTTGCCCAAATTTCTCTTTAAGATGATACTTTTGTGTACGCAGGTGTTCGGTGAGGGAACTGAGGCTGTAAAGAAATCTTTAGAGGGAATATTTGATGACACTGTTCCAGATGGCAAGGTAAAAACAAACACATGTTCCTTTTCTAAAAGTACCACAAATACATCAACATTACACAATGCAGTGGTTTCTTGGGATCCTAAGATTAAGTATACTCAGTATTAAAAACTGAAATGGTCGGTCCTTTAAAATTATGTAACAGGTCGAGAAGAGATGGAAAACTTGATAACAGTAAGAATATTCTCCTACTGACGTAACATTTTCAATAGCTATCATTTGAATGTTGAAGTTTCCATGTAGAATATAAAAAAATTGTGGGGTACTGGGTAGCAGAGTATTTTATGCCATTGTTAATTCTTCTCATATACAACTTTCTTCTTAAGAGGTGAGTTCTTACTGCCCTCCCTCTCTACCCACACATGCTGCTTTTTTCCTTCAATTAATTTCAAAGAACTGTTCTGACAGTTCGTTCTTTAAAAACAAAATGCACTTGCCTCCCAAGACAAGCATTTGATTAAAGATCCCCAGACTTGATTCAACCTTGTGCTCAGATTTAAAAGGGTCTTTCAAACTGCTCTGATTGAAAGCCCATAAAGAATATTGATTTTTTTTTTCTAGGCCACTTTTTTTCAGCCTCTAAATAAATGGACATTCCTCGTTTTAAAGCCCCTAATGATGATACAAGCGGCCTCTTGGCTGGGGGCAGTGGGGGGATTCTGGTGTTGATAATGGGACCTTGGTATGATCCTCTGGTTCTTGGACTCAGAATCAATATGACAGAGTTCAGCTCTCGGTTGCCATGCAGCCAAGCAATGGCTTGCCCCTCGTTCTAGATGGAGCTGAGCCTCCAAAAGCAGAGTGTAGTAGGGGAGTTCTGGCTGTTGGGGGGAGGGGGGATAAGAGTGGCCGTGGACACGCCTTTTCTCCCTTGGATACCTAAACTACTCCTGGATTATGTCATCGTGGATATAAAGGCTGCTGTCCTTGGAAATACCCATCCGTAGCACTCTCTCTGAGCATCTGTCTGTTTCTGATGAAATTAAATTGCTGTTCTTATGTGCAGTCCAGGCATAGATGTTTTTGATGTTCATGCAGTCATTTCTGAAGTTAGCTAATTCATCTTGCATACCATTATTAGTGCACTTTTAATTTTCCCCAGGCACACAGATCCTGGAAGCTGCAGAAGTTGTTCCAATAGATTTCTGTGTCGCTTTTTTGTTTTTCCAAGATACCCCTTTATCCTCCTCCTTGGCTGGAATGCCTTGTTCTCAAAGAGAAGGTTAGATGCAAAACTTGGGCTGATGTAGTGCCAAGGGCAGTTATTTTAGGTGGCATGTAAGGACGGAATGGGAAGATTCCGATGATAGTTAATGGGATTTGGGCAAGTTGATTGCGTTCTGACAATTCCTTCCCCGGGGTTCAGTTTATCTATGAAAGCCACACCATTCAAAGGCAGAGCTGAAATTGTCTTCTCAATTGAATTTAGTTTAGTAGCCTTTACAAAAAGGTTTTCCCCATTCTGGGATCTGTTCTTTTTACATATGGAAGTTGTTATGTTACTACTTCTCAGCCTTCGTTTGGAAGCTTGTTTCTTCTTATAATTTGCTGGTAATGCCAAATGTTCAGTAATCTGTAGATATGTATTTACCAATCCGTGGCCTGGATGTAAACCACATATTGAGCACCAGTATTATTTTTCCATTGCTAGAATCTAATGGAATGATTTCTCTGCTTATTTCAGAGAGATTAGGCTCCTAATATTTCATCAATCTATGGAGTGTTTTTAGCTTTAGCTGTTTAGCTGACTTAGATATAACCCAGCTGCTGAAGGGTATACATAGGACACGGCTCCTCCCACCCTTAGAAACTTGGTGCTACTCCCTGATGTAGAGGATGGAGTGATGGCAACAGCCTAAGAAGGCCAGAAAGCTCGTCTTTGAAGTTCTCTAAGCCTCATCTGGGAAATGAGGCTGTCTCTCTCCCAGAGTCACATCAGATGTCGAATGTGAGCACACAAACGATGCTGCTGGTCAGTAGGTAATGCTAGAACGTCATCTTTTCTTTAAAAAGTTCTTTGCAGCCTCGTGGTTGCCTTTGAAACATATAGCTCACATGGTAGATGGGCTTTGCTGGAGGAATCACAGCTCTAAATTTAAATGGGTTTGTGGAAGAAATCATGGCAATGAAGCCGAACCTAATGGATAGCCCATTTCTTTCTTTCTTTTTTTTTTTTTTTTTCCATTTCTTTCTTTCTTCCAATTTTGAAACCCACTCAATCATGCAATGCCCACCCGTGGATGCCGTGGATCAAGTGCAAGGTCTGTCTCTCTTCTGAGACATCTTTCCTACCTCCAGGAAGCTCCTTTCTCTATAATTTCTTCTTTTCTCGGGGGAGCTCTCTGTCCTTCACCACTGCCACCACTTCTGCCCTGGGCCCTTTTCATTGGAGTGGATAATTCCTGTGTGCCATCTGGGGATCTAGATCTTGAGAGACTAACTTGCTGCTCTGCTAACTTTGTTTCTTATCGTAGAGGGAGAAAGAAATGGTCTTACCCAGCGTCCACCAGCACAACCCTGACTGTGACATTTGGGTCCACGAGTATTTCACTCCGTCCTGGTTCTGTCTGCCAAATAATAAGCCAGTTCTGACAGCCGTCCGGCCAGGGGACACGGCCCGGGACACCCTGGAGCTGATCTGCAAGGTATGAGGTTACTTGGGGTTGCTTTCTTGAGAAGAACAGAATGCAGTGGAGGAATCCATGAACACTCAGAAGCGTGTGGCAGGGGAGGGGACTTTCAAGAACATCTCCATTTCATTTCAGAGCAGCTTTGGATTTCTTTGTGATAATATGCATAATAAACGGAAGTGAATTCTTCAGCGCTGGGAGGAGAGGGATTCTTTTAAGGAGCCTCTTTCAACATGTGTACTTGATAGATTTGTGATAAGCATCTTACATGCTCATTGCACAAGTGTTAGAGAATTCAGGTAAAGGACAAAGCAGAAAATTAAGGCACCCTTACTTTACAATTCAGAGATCACCTCAGTGAACACTTTGGCATCACGTTATGTGCACTATTTGTAACCTGCTCTTTTGACAGTAACTCATACACGGGCATCTTTAGGGTAGGGAAAAACTGAAGTAATAAATATAAATTTGACCTCCATGATGAGAAATTCCTCTTCCTAGGAACACACAATTAGCCTCTTTTGTTTTTTAGAGACAAATGATTGAGCTCACTTCCTTTGTTTTTACCTTACGCTGTAGAAACTTCTTGATCTTTTTCAAGGTAATCCCTGTTTCTTTTTTTTTTTTTTTCCTCCCTGAAGGACAGCTGGATGAATTGGATTGCCTTGAGTGAGGGAAGGGAAAGAGGAAAGAAAGGAGCTTTCCTAACATGCCTGCTTTTCTTTTACATAATTAATAGCATTAATAGTCTTATTTAGTAGTCATATCAAGTCTGGGCAAGAACGATACGTCCCCATTGAACAGATGGAGAAGACGAGGCTCAGAGAGCCTTAGTTCCTTGCCTGAGTTCGCATCACAGTCATAATCACTTGCAAAGGAGGTTTTGAATCCATATCTGGCTGCTCCAAACTTAGATGTATCCCTTTGTGCCAAGTGGATGGTCACAAGAAGTGTCAGGAGTCAGGAAGGATGGTCCGTAAGGGGTGGAAGAATCTAGAATATATTCTTAGGAGAGTGAAATGGTCTTCTCTGAGGCCCCTAAAGGGAAAGGGGAAACCTTTTCTGTCATCATTCAACACAGTGGTTTATAAATGTGGAATAACTTTCACTACCTCAGTTCTATAATTCTGCAATCAGCAATTTTTGTACTTAAAAAAATAAATCACTAGGGCTTTGATAAAGGAAAAATATGGCTTCATATGAAGGAGAAATGGAACACTCTGGCTCAGATAAGCCTGTTGGATCGTCTTCTGTGGAGGAAAAGTAGAAGGACCATTTGTTTCAGGACAAAGCTACAATCAGCTCCCACATGGGTGTTAAAAATAAATGATGCACTCTTGCATGCTTTGACTCCTTCAAGTACGCGAATTCTAGCTTTTTAAAGATAATGGTATTTCTGTTCACATTTTTCATTTTAATTACTTAACAAAATTGGTCTATTGAGGATTTCTGCATTCCTTTATTTATAGATTAGCACGATTCTTCAGAGACCCATTAATATTCTGCAGAGCTGTGGGAATTATTCTCAGAACTGCAGCTGAAGGTGTCAGAAGTAGGACTCTGGGCTTTTTGTATAAGCCAAACTCTGGAGGGTCCTTCCAAGGAGTTGCATTGCTTTGGAGCCTGCTGTGTACATTGGCTTTAGACTCCATCAGATATCAGAGGGTAGGTCAGAGTTTAGCCATAAACATTGATTGGTGGAAAATTGAATAGTGAGTGGGGAAAATAGTGATTTTTAGGTACTTCTCAAGCTTTTGCTTTGATAGAAACTGAGGGAATCAGGGAGGAATAATACTGTCGTGGCAACTTAGAGACCATCTTTAGATAATGAGTTAGACCAGTTCCCCTATAAAGGGTTTATTTCTGTCACTTGACAGGGTTTTTAATGGCATCATTACGACACACATGCCTTTCTCTAACAAGAGAAGGTCATCCCACTCAGTTTTTCCTGAATCCTCAGGTTTTTTCCCCCCAAAACATAGAAAAAAATAAGGTGTGGAACAAGCTTACATCTCTTGAGTTTAAAAACAGAAAAATTTTGTGTGCACTTTAAGAAACTGATGGTCTCCAGAAAAGCACCTGTGTAGGATAAATTATATAGTGTGCTTGGAGCCAGGTACCTTCTAAAGCTTGCTGCTTCCTCGGAAAACACTTTATTGTAATGAGTGGAGCCGATTTTATTCTTCAGAGGGAAAGAGATAATGGGGAAAACAGTGCCACATGTTATTAATGATCTGATTAATGTTGAGTGATTTCTCTTTTCTCTTGGAGGAGGGACTGAAAACAACGGTGATTGTCGGAATGTCTGTCTTTTATTTCTTTATTGTCGTTCTCAACTTTGGTGGTGGGTGCTTTCTCTAATATTTAATAATCAATCTTTTTCTTCTGTCTCTTGCATTCAGCCATTCTCTTTCCTATTCTGTCTGATCCACATCATTTCACATCAGTTTGTCATCTGCCATCCGAGCACCAGTCAAGTTCTGGTACAGTAACTGTTTCAAGATCTACATTTCATGTGCAATTCATGTTGTGAGTGTTATGAAAGGAATGTTGCTAAATATAGCAGGTAACCGTGTTAGCCTATGGGTTGTGGACATGTTCTGATCATTGCGATTACTAAAATAATTGCAAAGAAATTCATTTATTCATACTTGTTATTATTCACGTGTGACCGTTGGCATTTATTTCATGGCTTCACTCTGTAGACCTGTGGCTTTGGATATTCTAATAACCATGGACATTAAAAACAATAAAAATCACCTCGAAGGGGAGGATATGTCTCTTTGGAAATTCTGCAGTAGCACTTTGTGTGTGTGTGTGTGTGTGTGTGTGTGTGTGTGTGCGCGCGTGCACGCGTGGATCTCTGGATGTCCTCACTGCGTGCGTTTATGTTTCCTGAAGAAGTTTGATTGAAATGGAAGAATATGAGGAGAAATGGAAGAACAAAACATTGGTGGATTTCAAGATCGTGTTATTCTCTGTTTTAATGGACTCAAACTATTTGTTGAAAAGACCTACATTATGTTTTGTTGTTTCATCCTTTGAAAGAGTCATAGGAAGATGAAAAATTTGAAAAACATGCCAACTAAACAAACAATATTTGTCTTATGGTATGATTTGGGACTGCATTGTCTCAAAATGAATCAAATGCTTTCTACGTACCTTAAGTAAATGAACATTGGCAAACAAATTTGGACCATTTGTTTTCCCAGCTGAATTTCTCTTACGTTGTAACTGAACATTTTACAAGTGTAAAGCAGGCCAAATCGTTAGAATTACTATCTTAAAATATTCATTAACATTTGGAATTTTTCTTGCACATAGATGTATTGTGAACATGGTGAGTTGTTCAACCCGCCTTGATACTGACTTGTAAATCTTGGAGGAGCGTGAAATTCTTGAGAGTTCTGATGATCTGATTTAGTTAATTCATTACGATTTTCCCTTTATGTTAGACCAGCCATGACTAATGGGGGCTCATAATTGAGAAACATTTACCAAAATGATAAGACACATGGGTATGTTGATCCAAAGTCCCATTTTTAAGGTAACTATTTACTGACCGAACCACGGGCTCTTGGGTTACAAATAAGATCATTATAATTGTTATGTCTGTTACATGTGCTCATTTTTATTTTGCGAAGTTATCAAGACATTATTGTAACTTAAGGAAGTTCGAAAAATACGGTGGTGGAGGGGGAGACGGCCAGAGCCACCCTTATTCCTGTTGCTCTGTTCTCTTTGCTTTGTTAAACACTTCAAGGTGTCGGCCGTTATTTGGCGTTCTCTGGGCATCTGTATAAATGTTTTCAGCGTGGTAGCATTTAAGGGATGATGTCTCCATCAGGACCACCTTAAGACGTTTGGTGCCTGCCAGTGGCACCAAACATCTCTCTTTCACACTGAGGTTTCGGGAGCCCGAAGCTTCTTAGGTGAGGTGGCTATTTTGGTCTGGTTTCCAGAAGACTGTCTAAGTGGCAGCCCCACTGGGAGTGTCTACAAAGTGTTGATTAATGATGACGATAAAGTTTCCAGGTGGATTTGTTCCTGTTGACCAAGACGCCATGAAGTTTCATTTCTCTTTCCCTCCCACCTCAGTTGGAAACAGATGGTGAACCAAAATATTTTGCTTCTAATTAAAGATTTCAGTGGGGATCTAGGTCAGTGGGAAGCATTTGCAGCTTTTATCTCTGTGAGGGAAACTTTTCTTGCTTATCGTAGCACCCTAAGTATTATTAATTTGTTGTTTGTCTCAGTGGCTCTTTGACAAGCAGTAAGTAGCACACTTTGAAACTTCCCTGCTTTTGCTTCCCTGGCTTACCCATCCACCCTGGTTATTTGACATCAGTGATCTGGGTCTGGCAGACACTGAGCGTTTGATTTTCAGTACCGACAGCGAGAACCCGAAAGCCGGGTGCAAGGAAGGTGCTGCCTCAATGGTGCCTGTGTTCGGACGGTGGGCTTCAGACTATCACGTTACTCAGAAAAGGATACACGTTGGAGGTTCCCGAGAGTCACTCTAGAAAACTTCTTTATCATTCTGCTAGGCGTTTAGAACAAACTCACTTCTACTTTCCATAACCGTGCTTTTCTCTAGTGCAGGATCCCTGTCTTGCATGTGTGTTTAATTACGAGGCAAAGTCATCACTGTCGCCACCTCCCATGTTCTGTAGGCCCCTTCCCATACTCCTGAAGACTGCTTCATGCAGTATCTGGCACACTTCAGAATTTGTGAGGTGTAATTGAATGACTATTATTGGAATAATTATTAGAATGTTCTTAGCTTGGCTTTAAAATTTGGGGCCGGGTGGGAAGAAGGTAAACAGAAAGAGCACTAAACCAGTGAAAAATTAACTTCACTTATTTCGAAATGATTCTCATCAGTTGAGCTTTTGGTGTGAAGAGATTTTATATTGATGAAACATTTCAAATTTACGAAGAGTAGGCAATAATGTAATAAACTTCTGTGTCACCATCACCAAGGTTCTATAATATCAAATTATGTTTCTCCATTTACTAACTCACTCCCACTCCCTACTCTGAATGATTTTGGAAGCAGATTCCAGACATCATATCTTTACTAGTACTTCAGGATAAATCTCTAAAAGATAAGGATGCTTTAAAAAAAGACTTGATGGAAACATTTTCTCTCTAGCAATACATTTTCATGTAACTTGCATGTAACTTTTGAAGAGCATTTTTTTTTTCCTCTGCATCTTCTTGAATGTGAATTGAGGATGTTAGTTATAAAACCATGTTTCCACTGTTGCCTTTTCCACAAAGTTAATTCACGAATGACTTTCTAGGTAGAAAAATATCATTTGACCCATCCTGACCAGTGGAGAAGGCCTGGAAATGTCAATCCTTAACTGCTTCAGAATTGTTTTCTTTGGGCAAGTCATTCATTGTGTTTCCAAAGTTGGACACATGCCTGTCTTCGCTGCCCCCGGAGGGAGTCTCACTCGGGGTGTATATAAATAAGACTGAAATCCAAATGCCTTGTCTATACACCAGCTCACTTGCAAATGAACTGTGAACAACTGTCCCAGTGTCCCCATGTGGTTAAAAAAATAAGTTTGCCTGGGCACAGCTTTCTTCTGTCACTGTAAATCCTTCCTTGCCTTTCTTGTCACTTTTCTTCTCCAATCACCTTTGTATGTTGGAAATTATGTTTAAAGGCCTTTTGGGTCTGATAGGTTTTCTTGCAAACCCAGCGTTAAAGAGCATAATGGATGAGATAAGCAGAAGTGAAGATGTGACTTTTTTGTTTCCATTGATCATAAGATACCCGTGGGATATTATTAGTATATTCAATGAAAATTAAAGTTTGGTTTTGGGTGTAAACCTTTTAAGAAGTATAGAAATTTTACACCTCCCTTCAGTAGCAAATCATCATTATTCTCAGGAATAGATGACAATACGTCAGTGGAAAACTAATTATGTCTATTTACTATTGAAAAGACATTTTCTCTTCTCCTCTTTTTTTTTTTTGTTTTGGTCCCAGGCACATAGACTGGATCATTCTGCTCATTACCTGCGCCTGAAATTTCTAATAGAAAACAAAATGCAACACTACGTGCCAAAGCCCGAGGAGGACATTTATGAGCTGGTAATGTTTATGTCTGTTGTCCAAGTACATTCTGTAGGAGATTATTTTTAAATTATAAGTGTGCTTATGCTAATTGTGGTTGGTGGAGTGGAACAGATTCTAAAATAAATGAGCCTCATTCAGCGCTCTTAAGTTTGTGGAGATGGCCTTACATATCACAATATTTTTGCAGAGTGAAAATGCCACCTTAGTTTATGCAGGGAACGATGCTGTGCTATCATGAAAAATTGAAATCCAGAACTGACTCTCAGATAGAATTTTAGTTATTATGCCTAGCTTTCCTTGTAGCTTTGACAGTCTTATGTTTTAAATGGGTGACTCAAAGGTGAGCTGGCTGTTGTCAGATAAAAAGTACTAACTCCAATTTTGTATGACTTCTCCCTGCATGTTGAAATTGATGGGTCAAATCCTGTTGGGTGAAAAAGCTGCCGTCTAATTATGTGTCCTGGCCTTTTGGAATTGTATTTATTTTATAGATTCTTGGGCACACTTATGTGGGTTTGGGTTTCATTATGGGACTTGGGTTCTGAACTGTATCTGGATTTTTATATTGACTCTGTTGCTTACTAATTATGTGGTCTTGGCAAAAAAAAAAAAAATGAGGTGATAATACTTTCTAGGATTTCGCAAAGATTAGAGATAACGGTTCACATAGTAGATGCTCAATAAATGGTTGTCATGGTAACATGGCAAAATAATGACAAGTTCCTTTTTTGTTAGCCAAAGGGTGCTTTTTTTCAGTTCCAGGAAAGAAACATTTTGGGAGCAAGGCCCCCTCTCTTGGAGTTTGTTCTTCTTTCTCTGCACTTAGTCATTCCTCTGGGGGCCACCGAGCTTCTTGCCATGGATCTGTGAACGATAACAGTATGACTTCAGACAGGCTTTCACCACAGAAAACAGAACTGAAAATTGAAACCCGAATAGTCTCTTTTTGAAAAGGGGAAGCATGATTTAAAATTTAGTATATTTAGTAGGGAATTTTGTTTCTAATCAATTTTTTTTGAGGTTTACTTTCTCTGCAATAAAGCATCAATTTTGAGCACACAATTTCATGAGTTTTGGCAAATGTATACAGACAGTTGTGTTTCCAGCATTACAGTCATAATTTAGAACTGCGGTCCCCAAACGTTTTGGCACCAGGGACAACTGTTTCGTGGAAGACAGTTTTTCCACAGACCGGGGGGCGGGGGATGGTTTTGGGGTGATTCAAGCGCATTACTTTTATTGTGCATTTTATTATTATTACATTGTAGTGTAGAATGAAATAATTATACAACTCACCATAATGCAGCATCAGTGGGAGCCCTGAGCTTGTTTTCCTGCAACTAGATGGTCCCATCTGGGGGTGATGGGAGACAGTGACACCTGAAGTGTGTTGCTTATGTCTAGTCTACTCCATAAGATGCAGCTTGATTGTCACTCACTGATAGGGTGTTTTTTTTTTTTTTTTTTTGCGGTACACGGGCCTCTCACTGTTGTGGCCTCTCCCGTTGCGGAGCACAGGCTCCAGACGCGCAGGCTCAGCGGCCATGGCTCACGGGCCCAGCCGCTCTGCGGCATGTGGGATCCTCACGGACCGGGGCACGAACCCGTGTCCCCTGCATCGGCAGGCGGACTCTCAACCACTGCGCCACCAGGGAAGCCCCTCCATTTTATTTTTGATGGACTAGGGAAGCTCACAAATGTTTGAAGTCCTGTCCTGAAAAATGACTCCTTCATAGATGACTGTCCCAAAACATTTTATTCTCTGCTACTGTTTTGTCAAGTATTCTTGAGTAGTAAAGTCAATAGTTATTAGCGAAAGTGTGTACTACATTTTAAAGATCTTTTTGGAGGGTCTAGTGCATTTATTTGGTGGGGCTGGGGTTTCTTTTGCTTATGAAAGACCATGAATAGTTAGTTTTCTACTTATCTGCTTTGCTAATATAAGTAATACCCGTTTGGCTACTTTTTCATGATCAGTTGGTTATTGGGTCCAATCTGTAGAATGATAATGAATATGGAGGCACTGGGTTTTTTGAAAACCCATATTAAATATGTTTTTCTTAAAGTGACAGGTGGGAATAAAGAGTTTGCAGAAACACTGACTGATTGATTCATTCATTCATCCCACAAATATTTATTTAGTGTTTATTGTGTTCCTGGCACCATGCTAGCTGTTCTAGGCACTGAGATACACAGAAAAATCTCTACTCTTCATGGAAAATACATTCAAGTTTGTGGATACAGATATAAAAACATGTAAATATTTTTAACAAAGACAAGTAAATGTGTAATATTTCCCGGGATGTTAAGAGTGGGGAAGGAAAAAGTTAGGACAAACAGATAGAGAAAGATAGGCATCTAAAAGCGATCGCGCTGCTCCTTTAGGTGTGATGTTTGAACAGCGTGGTGAGTGAGGTGAGAAGGTGAGTCATAGAGGTATTTTGGAGGAAAGTGTTCTAGGCTCAGGAGACAAAGCTGGGTAAGGCCTGGCAAGGGGAGGGGGGTGATAGTAGAGGTAGTTTACTCATGTTTGAGGAGGATCAGTGAGGAGGGTAAGTGAGGGAGTGGTGGGGAGAGGGAAGGTGGGGTGGGGAGGGGTTTGGATGCACAAGGAGGGAGGATGCAGAAGAGTGACCAGGAGGGCTTCTAGGGCCCAGGTGAGAAGGGAAGTCCCCAGAGAGGAAGGGCATTATTTGACTCCTGTCTTAATAGGCTTGCTGTGGCTACTGTGTGGCCTATGAACCTTAGGGCCTTAGGGAAAGAGCTGGGAGAGCAGGCAGGAGGCTAGTGAGCTGTCGTTCAGGCCATGGGTGATGGTCGCTTGGACCAGGCACGCCAAGGAGACCTGGTAGGAAATGAATGTGATTTCGTGATAATTCAAGTGCCAGGGTAATCAGATTGTTTCTTAACGTCTGATGGTGTTTAATCTGCTTTTTGAAAAGAGGGAAAACATGCAGCATCACTGATTTCATAAAAATAAAGGGGGGCTTCCCTGGTGGCGCAGTGGTTAAGAATACACCTGCCAATGCAGGGGACACGGGTTCAAGCCCTGGTCCGGGAAAGATCCCACATGCCGCGGAGCAGCTAAGCCCGGGCACCACAACTACTGAGCCTGCGCTCTAGAGCCCGCGAGCCACGACTACTGAGCCCCCCACGCGCCTAGAGCCTGTGCTCTGCAACAGGGGAAGCCACCGCAACGAGAAGCCCGCACACCACAGCAAAGAGTAGCCCCCGCTCGCCGCAACTAGAGAAAGCCTGTGTGCAGCAATGAAGACCCAACACAGCCAAAAATAAATAAATAAATTTAATAAGTAAATGGAATGTGTGTGATACTTCTTTGCTAAAGATACATTTAAAACTACGAAATTTCGAAATTTCTGGTTTCAGATATTATGACTGCATCAGAAATATAAAGTGCAGCTCCTTCTTGAAATTTTACAGGTTTTAGAGATTTTTACCAAACCCAATTTTAGTCCAGCCAGCCTAAGGACAGTGGTCAAGGGCCCTGTCTATATTATACTAAGTTATTGTCTGAAACTGGTAAAAAAACACAAAGACTTTCACACCAATTACAAAGAAGAGAGGAAGTAATATTATAAAAGAATAGCAAAAATTATTTACAAAGCTAAATTCCCACGGGATCTATGGACAACCATTTGGAATTTTCCAGAGATGATTAGAACAAGCGGTGATATACTGCCACCTAGGGGGAGAGTTTGGCTCTCAAGGAAATTGAAAAAATAAAACTAAGGTTCAAAATAAGTCGAAGTGAATACATTTCATAACATTTTATTGAGCATTCCATGACATTACAAAATAATCATAAAATTGATTATATTTGGTATGTATAGTTTTGGTGACTGTAATTTTCTGAACTAAAGATCAGTAGATCTAATAGAACTGATTTCTTCTAACTTCAGAATGCATTGGTTTGAAACTTTTTCTGAAGTATAGAAAGAAAACCACATGAAGTTATGCCCTCAACATGAAGTTACGCATTTGGAGGAAGTTGCATTAAATTAGGGAGTTCTAGAGGATCTAGGCTGTTGGGTCAATGTTCCCAGTCCCTGCCCCACCCCTTGGCTTTCTAGTAATACAGCAGCCTGTTTTCCAGACTCCTAAATCCTAAACATTCTGCTCACTTATCCCACCTGTCAACTGCCCTAAGAAAGTGAAGAGAAAGAAACCTGCATTTTTTTCATACTTGTCTGAACAAAATTATTTCTGGACAAATGACTGAGATGGGGGCAAGTTTCAATAATCACCGAGACTTCTCTTTAACACTAAAGGACAGTTTTCTGTTATTGACTTTGGCTCAAAATAGATTTTCGTTTTGAAATTAAATGACAAATTTTAAGTTCTATATGAGCGTTTGACACGTCAATATGTTTTGGAATTTCTATCATAAAGTTTGGAAGTGGCCTTTGGCTTACTTACTGAAGAAGTAAGGTTTGGTACCCTTTACTGTGGTACCCCTGGGTCCCACCAGGAAACAGTCTGGGAGGCATTATAGTGTAATCGGGAGAACTTCAGGGCTGGAGCAAGTGAGACCTGGGTTCAAATCCCAGCTCTGCCCAGGCTGGCCTTTTGACCTTAGGAAAGGTAGCCTTTTTCTCATCATTTGTAAAATGGGGATCACATTTGTCTCAGAGAGAGCATGTGAGGGGCAAGAACACATGGTAAAACCTTCATAAGTTACCGTCCATGATGATGCTAGGTCCAGACATCTAAGCATGAAGTATAACTTAAATTAATTGAAATAAAGTTTCTCTGTGAACTGTTTCTCTTATTTTTTTTTCCATGTTTTCTTGGGTTTCTGAGAGAGGTGATTAATTTATGTACTTCAATTTTTGCAGTAATTTGGTATAATCTAATGGCTAAAAGAGAATACTGTCATTTATATAATCTGTCGTCTGTTTTAATGCTATAATTTTTCTCTGCATATTTGTACTCTTGTGGACTTTTTGAGCCAAAATGGTATATGAACAGAAGAGAATGGAAGCACAGAGATTTCTCCTATTTCTATGGATCCCATATCAAGATCTTTCTCACCTCTTTTTGATGTTAATAATTTTTTCCCCAGTACTGAAGATTTTCGATTACCTTAGCATTATTTTTCAGATGTGTGATAGATAATAGGGTGGGAAAAGACATGCAGAGTGATGTCAAGGAATTATTTAGAAACTGGAACCAGAGCTAAATCTGGGAATGTGAGTTATAAGTTTCCACTTTGAGTCTTAATGGGGTCAGTTCAAGAAAGATACTAGGATGTGATGGAATTTGATTTCAAATTCTGAAAAAATAGATTTACAAATTGATGACTATTTCTAAGTTATTTTTAATGAAGTCTTAATTAGGCTTCTCTTTGTCATTTTCAGCTGTACAAAGAAATTGAAATTTGTCCAAAAGTCACTCAGAACATCCAGATTGAGAAGTCAGATACAGCCGGTGATAATTATGGTATGTTTCCTTTTCTTTGATCTTTGGTGTTCTTCACTTTAAAACAATTCCTGTGTAAACATGCACTTATTTACAATTCAATAAAATGCCTTTGGGGCCTATTTAAAACAGATAGCCCATCTGGCTTCTGTGCTCTGCCCAGCAGCCAAAGTAAGGGGAAAAAGATATTTACCCTGGGTATGATGAAGGTTTTAGCTTTACATTTCTTAACTTTAATCATCGGGGTTCGCCCGTCATAGAAAAGAAATGGATCCATTGGGAGGAGATTATTTTATCTTATGATATACCCTAGTAATGAAGAAATGATCCTTTCGCACCTCTATCCCCCAAATATATGTATTATGCTCCTTTCCCTCACAAATGATGTTAAAGGAACTTGTTTTGGTGGGAGTTGGGGTCCCCAAGACCACCTCTGGGTTTTTTGGTTCACTAAGAGGACCCGCTGGACTCAGCTTAATCATGACCACAGTTTATTACAGCAAAACTATACAAAAGAGCATCAGTAAAAGGGAGAGGCACGTGGGGTGAAGAGCGCAGAAACCCGGTACAAGCTTGCAGGGTCCTCCCCAGTCACACAGAAGTCCATAATTCCCCCAGCAACAAGCTGTGACGATGCGTGTGAACTGTTGTCTGGTAGGAAGTTTGTTAGTGACTCAGTGCCCAGGAATTTTATTGAGAGGCTGGTCAGGGAGGCACCCTCTGCCCAGCATAGACCAAAATTCCAGCCTCCCAGGAGGAAAGCAGGTGTTCGGCGCAAACCACATTGTTTGTACAGATTTTAGACACAATGAGCTACATTAGGGTGTTGGGAACCCTCCCAAAATCCAAGTTCCCAGATGCCAGCCAGGATCCAAACTGAGAAGCAGGCCTTTCAGAGAATAGCAGTCAGGCTTGCTATGTTAAGGCTTTCCTGTTGTCTACCTTCTGGTGTAGTTAAGTATGTAATCCTTTCCATAGATTTAAGACTAGTCGTTTTAGCATTACACTTTATGACTTGGATAGTAGTGAAGTTGGTGCTCGAGTGAAATACATAGGGAAACCCATATGCTATATCAGGGCTAGATCAGTCAGGAGGGCGAGGTTAGCTGAGACAATGACAGTCACCAAAGCCCAGCGGCTCCAAACAGTGAAATTCTTTCTCCTGTTCACCATGCATCCTCTGTGGGTTGGCTGGGACCCTTTCTGTATGTTATCCTCCCTCTAGGACCCAGGCCTGCGGCACCTGCCACCTGGGACATTGTCTGTCTCTTGGCAAAGGAGAAAGAGGGAAGGTGGTGATTTGGGTGCTGGCTCACTCCCAATTCACTTGTCAAAGCACGTGACTGGAGGGGGGGGATGGGTAGGTGGGCAGAAGAGTAGTCCTACTATGTACTGGAAAAGAGGAGAACTAGAAGATCTGGTGGAAAGATATGAAGGTCACTGCATATGCTTGCTTACTGCGTATTTCTCTCTGAATTAACTTATTAGGCTTTTTCACATTTGAAAGCCTTCAAACCCTTTACCGGGCAGCAGCATCTTCAGTATTCCTGCCGAAGCCTCTCCCGCAGGCAGCCAGTCCACCTCTCAGAGCACTCACTGGCGTGCTTTGGCCTAATGAAGAGAACCGAATTTCCAACCCCTGGCCACTTGCGTTACACCCTCACGCTGTTTACTTCTTGACCTTAAAACTAAAGACAGCATTAAAGCCAGAGGACGTTTTTGACAGCAAGGGATACATGTGTCTGAAGGCTTCTTATGCAGCAGAAGCACGACCTCAGTAATTAAAGCAGTAATTGGTAGCAGTGCTACAAATAAGCATCTGGGTCCTCCAAACTGAATTTTACCATATCCCTTACTCTTTTGTCTTTGGTTTAGTTACTTTCTCTTGCGTAAGGGGAAAATGTAGCAAGAAGCAAGAGAGGGCTGAATTTCACAGCTCTTGGAGTCAAATGCCAAGGTGGACTGGTTTTGGGGACTTCCCTGGCAGTCTAGTGGTTAAGACTGCGCTTCCACTGCAGGGGGCGTGGGTTCCATCCCTGGTTGGGGAACTAAGGTCCCGTGTGCCGTGCAGCGCAGCCAAAGAAAAAAAGAAGATGGTTTGGTTTGGTTTGGGGACTCAGAAATAGAAACTGGGCATAGAACCGCTATATTTTTTATACTTTTTTTAATTAAAGTGGCTGAAGTACTCACAGAACCTGTTTAGATTTCCATGCTGAAGCTGTTACAGGGCATCAGACATCAACCCAGAGGGTACTGTTGGCCGTGCTTCTCACATGACCTGACATAAAGAAGCAGGGGTTTGGGGGTTTTGTTTGCATTTCTGATCTGTCATGGAGCACCCCTGCTTTTGTAAACTACAAAATCCCTTGCTTAGCGGTTGTGGCGGTGTCAGACGATGAGGTTCGCAGTGCTTAGTCTTGCTTTCTGTCCTTACATCGCTGTCAGTTACAGCCTATCTGTAGTGGTTCCTGGACTTCACCTTGGAAGGCCACCATGCATGGCTAATAACCTTAGGTAAAATCCTTTATTCTCAGTGCCCAGTTCGATGTTGGCAGAAGGCGTTCCCACAAGTAGCTAAAAGAGTCCCCCAGTCCTAAGAAGACCTGGTTGTCTCTGACCTGAGAATCTACCAAGGATTCTAAATTCAGCCCACCTCTCTCTGACATTAGCACCTAAGTGCAGCTTCCCGCTATACATCAATTTCAGTATATGTAAGTTACTAGCACACATCAGCACACATACAAGATCTAACTCTAAACCAGATGCTGCTTTCTATTGTAGAACGCTTTAGGGAGGAAATCATGACTTAATAATTCCACTGACTAAACAAGTGGAAAGATTTAACACTTGCCTAATTTCTCTCTCTTGCCCCTCCCTCTACCTCAGCCCTCAGGACTCTCTCAGACTTGTTGTTGAAGTTAGTTCAAATAGTTTTGTAATAGACTAAGCATGATCCCCTAGGCCGCCTTGAAGTGGATGAATGCATCATTTCAGCAACTGAGTATTCCTTCTTCTCTGGGGACTGCTTAGACTATTAGACTTTTGGTCTTGTGTCCCCTCTATGTCAGAGGTGTCTGCACTTTTCTCACTTTCTCTCTTTCACTGTGTCCTGGACTCTGGTTCTGAGTACTTCTATTTTGTTTACTTTGTTGTCCTGAATTTTCTTTGGTCATGAATTTCAGTATGAGGAAACTTCTGGTTATTTAACATATGAGTCTGTCTTCTTCGTTTCTTCACTCAGTTTTAATCACTTCCTTCATTCTCAAGGTCATATGCCATTCACGGTGCCTCCTGGTCTTTGTAATTCTAAGCCTTCTGATGGGTATCGGATATATTGGGTTTATATTGAATAACTCTCTCTGTCTTCTGTTGGCAGTCATTTTGGACCGCATTACATTTGTCTGCTGGGAATTAGATTGTTGCTGTCCTATTTAAAAGAAAAAAATATTCTGACTTGTGCGGCTGACATCAGAAAGTCTACAAATAACAAATTTTGGCAAGGATGTGGAGAAAAGGGAACCTTTTTACACCGTTGGTGGGAATGTAAATCAGTGCAGCCTCTATGGAAAACAGTATAGAGGGTCCTTAAAAAACTAAAAATAGAACTACCATATGATCCAGCAATCCCACTCCTGGATATATATCCGGAAAAAACGAAAACGAATTCAAAAAGATACATGCACCCCAAAGTTCGTAGCAGCACTATTTACAATAGCCTGCACGTGGATTGAGTGGAATATCATTCAGCCAAAGAAAAGAATGGAATATTGCCATTGGTAGCAATATGGATGTGCCCAGAGAATATTATTTCACAGCTTTAGTGAAATAAGTCAGACAGAGAAAGACGAATACTGTATGATATCACTTACATATGGAATCTAAAAAATAATACAAATGAGTACATATTTGTTACTGTAGGAGATGGTTATAATCCCCACCTTCCCTCCATTGTGCAAATTATTGGCATCTTGAAATGGAGGCTGCTCCTTGGGACTCTTGACATCCTTCGTAGTAAGGAAGGAAGGTAGCACATGAATACCCATCTCCACTGACTTTGGTTTAAGGTGACTTGCGGTAGGCTGTCAACACATCACCTCTCCTGACAATGTGTTCGTTTTATTTTTAATAGAATAAAATTTGAATTAAAAAATTTGGTCTCAGAACTTTATAAAATGGTAGCATTTTAGAAAGGAAATGCCTGGATTTTAATGAATTCTCTTCATCCTCTCCCTGTTGTAGTCCTTGATTCTTATCTATTCTAACAGATAAAAGAAAAAGAAAATCTCCGCTGCGATGCACCTGCGTTAAGGCTAATGTCATTGAAGTGGCTCGTGTCTAAAATTATTTTTATTTCAGTGGGACTTCTTGAAGAGTAATCTGAAAGTTAGAAGTTGCTGTAAGAATGGAATTTAAAATAAGAGAATAAAGTAAAGACTTTGGAAAGTCCTCAGGGGGTAGGCTCGTATAGTTCCCTATCCGAGGGAGTTTCGGTACCCTAGTGGGTGACGGCATCTGACAATTTTGCCTACGTGTGGGTATCTATTTCCTGGTCCTGTGAATGATACAAAAAAACATGTGTTCATTATGACATGAACTGAGAAGTCTCAGTGAGTCCCTGGGCCCCAGTCTTTTAATTAATTATTCTATTTTGTCGTTAGTTGCCTGTTTGTTTTTTTAAACCACTGTTTTTCTTCCTTTGCCTAAGCCTTATTTTTCTCCCAGAGCTGAAATCATTTGTGTCATATCTTTACAATTGTATTAATTTCCATTGCCCTTTTAAGATTATCTACCAAAGTATTTTATCCTGAGGGAAAGTCGGTGTTGGTTGTGGACATTCCACTGATTGATCAGAAAGAGTTTTACGTGAGACTGTCTAGAAACAGACGCGACCAAGTCTTGTAGCCACAGGATTGGGAGCACTTAGAACCTCAGGGCCTTGTTCTGCCTTATTTTCCGAAGGATGTAGCAAAACCCAAGATTAATTAACGAATGGGCTTTGAGCTCTGGAAGCCGAGACAGGTATAAGATAATCTTATGATCAGACACTAGGAGAATGTGCAGTCCATCAGTTTCAATATGAAGAAGGATTTCTAAAGTTTGTTGCTACTTCTCCCTGTTTGCAGAACTTTACTACTTAAAGCAGTGTCCACACAGCAATATATATGGATGAACACACAGCGTACGGTTGTTCTGTTGTGACATGTCCTAGGACGTAGATTTGCCGAAAAAAGTCAAGGGGACCCAGATGAGATAAGCTGATTGTTTCTGTTTTGTGCTATGGAGGGAGCTGTGAAAAAAAAAAAGGAAACTATGGCATTTATTAGCAAGCAGGGTAAACCAAAATCATTTTCTTCCGTTTGAGTTGGTAGGTAGGTTGTCTGAAGATAGATGTACCTGGTAATATTAATTTTTACAGTGACTTCTTTTAGAGTGATCTAAACATACATTTTTCTGCTTTGTGAAACTATACGAACAAGGAAAAACTATAACCCCAGGCAATGAACATACCTAGTTCACAGCAGATTCTTCTTATTGTTCGCTCAACGCTCAGAGGGTGTGAGCCTTACCTGGCTGTCCCTGTGTTTCCTAGGCTTTTCACTTTCTTCTGTGGAAGAAGATGGTGTTCGAAGGCTCTACGTGAATAGCGTAAAGGAAACTGGCTTAGCTTCCAAGAAAGGTAAGTTATCAAGTGTCTTGTCTTGACTTGTTTGTCTTCAGTTCCCTTTTGGGTTTCTCTAGTTGGTGGATGAGAAGGATATGCCCAAAGGGTTCACCCCTGAAGAGTATTTAAATGTTGTCTCATCGAAAACTCTTCCAGGGAATACGAGTATTATTTCCATCAGCTCAACTGTGCAAGGAATGTTGCCTTCTTGGATTTTAAATGGGATTTTGAGCCCATCTCCATGGGGTTGATGGGAAATTCCCTTCTACTCAGAAGTGGTGGTCCTTCCCTACCATCTGGGATGGAATGGAGGTCCCAGAGATCTTCTTGAAGCAGATTATTCGGGAAGACCCCTCTGTGCTTTGGTCTGCCCTGGTTGAAGCTGACATTGGCCCTTGCCTGAGCTGGCAAAGCTCCATCATGTTCTGTTGCTGCCATTCATAGAGGAATCTTTGTAGAAGTAGAGAACCTAGGGGTTCAGGATCCTGACTTCCTGCCCTCCTCAGAGAGCTCTTCTCTGCTACACCCTGCCTGCGGCCCTAGAAGGGCTCATAGTGTTGTCTGTCTAGGCTACTTGTGGAACCCCAGCTCTCCATACTTTTTCTACTCTGAGAGAATCATTTCAACCTAGAGTTTTTGCTTCCTACGTTAGTTTCCTAGGGCTGCAGTAGCAAATTGCCACAAACTGGGTGATTCAAATCAATAGAATGTATTCTCACACAGAGGCCTTTCAAACTTCCGGCCTCCTGATGTATTCTCATCAGGAGGCCGGAAGTTTGAAATCAAGGTATTGGCAGGGTTGTTTCTTTCTGGAGCCTCTGCAGGAAGAATCTGTTTCATGGTTCTTTCTAGATTCTGCTGGCTGCTAGTAGCCCGTGGCGTCCTTGGCTTGTAGCAGCATCACTCTGATTTCTGCCTCTGTCCTCACATGGCCCTCTTTCCCATGTGTCTCCCCATCTTTACACGGCCTTCTTACAAGAACACCAGTCATTGGCTTTAGGACCCACCCTACTCTGGTATGACTTCTTCCTGACTTAATTACATCTGCAAAGACCCTCTCTCCAAATAACGTCACGTTCTGGGTGGACATGACTTTTGGGGGGAACCTGGGCAGGTAGGTAGGGCTTAAAATCCACCTTCATTTCATTCTTTTTGCTATGGAATTTTTAGCTTCATCCAGGCAGTGGCAAAATAATGCCCATTGAATATGAAAGTCCAACATGTCTTGGTCAGTTACACTTGGATGTGATACCTGTATCTGTTCTGCTAGAGGACACTGGAGCAGCTGGGAGAGGATGGAATGCCTGCCTACCTTTCCCACCTCCTCCCATGTTCTGGGGCAGCTTAGTTCTGCGTGTTCATGGCTTACAAGCTCCCTGTGCAGCGTACTTTGCCCTGTGCTGTCAGCACCGGAGAAGTGCTACCCGCAGACTTGGCTCTGCACAGAGATGGCAAAGGTGTGCCCAATCGGCAACAAAGTCCAAGTAATTTATCCACTGCTAACAGCCATGGACAAGGATTTTCCTTCACTTTCCTTCCATATTTTCGAGGCCAAAGGCAGTCCAGAGGCCAGAGTTTGACGCATTCAAAGCGTATCTCAGCTAAGAGCAGAGGTGACGGGGTTTAGTCCCCTTTAAACCCCAATCTGATTTTTATCTCTTTCAGCACGAATGTGCCGGTTGGCGTGCGGGGGTGGGGAAATACGCTGCCCTGGTTTTTAGTCACATCCTGTTTTAGTCCTTTGAATCCAGGAACACTGGTGTTAGATAAAAACAAACGGTCGTCTGCTGCAACTCCCTTGCCCCATATGACACTGTTCTCTGCGGATGCAAGAGTGATGCCCATTTGTCCACCTGGGTGGCAAACTATTCCCAGTATCCCACCTGCAGAGGGCTGTGTCGGGAGAGATACTTGATGTTAAAGGTAACCGCTATGTGAAGACCTCCCGATAACGGAGAGTTCCCTGTGGACCATACGGCCTCTTTGTGGGCGTCTCTGATTATAAAACATCCTTCTCCCTCAGCTTCCGTTCACTGTTTGCCTCCTCGTTTATAGCCAGCCATTGGTGTTCATGATGTGCTTCATGTTAAAACTGCTAAGTCTTTTCCACATTTGACACTTCCAGATCTTTCAACAAGTCATTAGAATGTAGAATACAACTCTGGTCATTGCCCTCTGGACACTATCCAAATGCTAGTTCTGCTAGAGGACGGTCCAGATTTTAGTGTTTCTGAAAATGACCAAGGGGCGTCTGGTGGCACGCAGCCTAATTAGATCTGAATATTCTGTTTGCATTAATTGAACCTACACTTGATTTATTTTTCTTAGCCACCTTGGGCTTTTGTCCTGTGATGGGCTGATGGGTAATCCCCATATTCCTGCTTTCTCTTGCCTACCTCTTGCTCTGTGCTGGATCTCATGTTGGCTGTACTTGTAGAACTGACTTTTGGAACCAAACTGTGTTTACGCTTATCTGTGTTCATCTTGGGCCTGTATGGCGCATTGTTCTGCTCTTGGAATCATCTGAGGTTGGGATCAGGCATCTTCTTTGCTGTCATCTAAGTGTCTTCCAGATGGCTCCACAGGACACAGAGAAAGCTCTGTGCTGTACTTTTCTAGACAGGTAGATTAGATGCTTCACAACTTTTACCGTGGGTGGTGGGGATCATTTTTGAGTAGGCTCAAAAATTCCAAAAAAAAGTTTTCCTCTTTGTTCTACCAAATATTAATAATGAGAGTTAATGTCTTGAATATCTTCCACATGCCAAGTGCTGTGCAAAGAGTTTTATATGGATTATTTTGTTGAATCTCATTTAATCCATGCCCCTCTTTACGTATGAGGAAACTGAGGCTGGGAGAGATTCAGTAACGTGCCCACAGGCACAGAGCTGTTACACAGTGGGGTTGTGACAGAAGGACCCCAACGAGGTACTTCATTGCCCACCACTGCTGGGCCCCCTGCTCTCACTTATTAATACTGAGACTAGCTCACTCAGGTAGGCCCTGTATTAGTTTCCTAGGGTTGCCATAACAAACTACCACAAATTGGGTGGCTTAAGAAACAGAACTGGATAAAACTAAAAGCTGGTTCTTTGAGAAGATAAACAGAATTGATTAGCCAGACTCATCAAGAAAAAAAGGGAGAAGACTCAGATCAATAGAATTAGAAATGAAAAAGAAGTAACAACTGACACTGCAGAAATACAAAGGATCATGGGAGACTGTTATAAGCAACTATATGCCAGTAAAATGGACAACCTGGAGGAAATGGACAAATTCTTAGAAAAGCACAACCTTCCAAGAATGAACCAGGAAGAAATAGAAAATATAAACAGACCAGTCACAAGCACTGAAATTGAGACTGTGATTAAAAATCTTCCAACAAACAAAAGCCCAGGACCAGATGGCTTCACAGGCAAATTCTGTCAAACATTTAGAGAAGAGCGAACACTTATCCTTCTCAAACTCTTCCAAAATATAGCAGAGGGAGGAACACTCCCCAACTCATTCTACGAGGCCATCACCACCCTGATACCAAAACCAGACAAGGATGTCACAAAGAAAGAAAACCACAGGCCAATATCACTGATGAACATAGATGCAAAAATCCTCAACAAAATCCTAGCAAACAGAATCCAACAGCACATTAAAAGGATCATACACCATGATCAAGTGGGGTTTATCCCAGGAATGCAAGGATTCTTCAATATAGGCAAATCAGTCAATGTGATACACCATATTAATAAACTGAAGGAGAAAAACCATACGATCGCCTCAATAGATTCAGACAAAGCTTTTGACAAAATTCAACACCCACTTATGATAAAAACTCTCCAGAAAGTAGCCATAGAGGGAACTTTCCTCAACATAATAAAGGCTGTACATGGCAAACCCACAGCCAACATCATTCTCAATGGTGAAAAACGGAAACCATTTCCTCTAAGATCAGGAAGAAGACAAGGTTATCTACTCTCACCACTGTTATTCAACATAGTTTTGGAAGTTTTAGCCACAGCAATCAGAGAAGAAAAAGAAATAAAAGGAATCTAAATCGGAAAAGAAGAAGTAAAGCTGTCACTGTTTGCAGATGACATGATACTCTACATAGAGAATCCTAAAGATGCTACCAGAAAACTACTAGAGCTAATCAATGAATTGGGTAAAGTAGCAGGATATAAAATTAATGCACAGAAATCTCTTGCATTCCTATACACTAATGATGAAAAATCTGAAAGAGCAAGTAAGGAAACATTCCCATTTCCCACTGCAACAAGAAGAATAAAATACCTAGGAATAAATCTACCTAGATCTGTATGCAGAAAACTATAAGACACTGATGAAAGAAATTGAAGATGATACAAACAGATGGAGAGATATACCATGTTCTTGGATTGGAAGAATCAACATTGTGAAAATGACTATACTACCCAAAGCAAACTACAGATTCAGTGCAATCCCTATCAAACTACGAATGGCATTTTTCACAGAACCAGAACAAAAATTTTCACAATTTGGATGGAAACACAAAAGACCCTGAATGGCCAAAGCAATCTTGAGAAAGAAAAGCGGAGCTGGAGGAATCAGGCTCCCAGACTTCGGACTCTACTACAAAGCTACAGTAAACAAGACAGTATGGTACAGGCACAGAAACAGAAATATAGATCAATGGAACACGATAGAAAGCGCAGAGATAAACCCACGCACATATGGTCACCTTATCTTTGATAAAGGAGGCAAGAATATACAATGGAGAAAGGACAGCCTCTTCAATAAGTGGTGCTGGGAAAACTGGACAGCTACCTGTAAAAGAACGAAATTAGAACACTCCTTAACCCCATACACAAAAATAAACTCAAAATGGATTAAAGACCTAAATGTAAGGCCAGACACTATCAAACTCTTAGAGGAAAACATAGGCAGAACACTCTATGACATAAATCACAGGAAGATCCTTTTTGACCCACCTGCTAGAGGAATGGAAATAAAAACAAAAATAAACAAATGGGACCTAATGAAACTTCAAAGCTTTTGCACAGCAAAGGAAAGCATAAACAAGACGAAAAGACAACCCTCAGAATGGGAGAAAATATTTGCAAATAAAGCGACAGACAAAGGATTATCTCCAAAATATACAAGCAGCTCATGCAGCTCAATATCAAAAAAAAAAACAAACAACCCAATCCAAAAATGAGCAGAAGACTTAAATAGACATTTCTCCAGAGAAGATACAGAGATTGCCAACAAACACATGAATGGATGCTCAACATCACTAATCATTGAGAAATGCAAATCAAAACTACAATGAGGTATCACCTCACACCAGTCAGAATGGCCATCATCAAAAAATCTACAAACAGGGCTTCCCTGGTGGCACAGTGGTTGAGAGTCCACCTGCCGATGCAGGGGACACGGGTTCGTGCCCCGGTCCGGGAAGATCCCACGTGCCGCGGAGCAGCTAGGCCCGTGAGCCATGGCCGCTGAACCTGCACGTCCGGAGCCTGTGCTCCGCAACGGGAGAGGCCACAACAGTGAGAGGCCTGCATAATGCAAAAAAAAAAAAAAAAAAAAAAAAAATCTACAAACAGTAAATGCTGGAGAGGGTGTGGAGAAAAGGGAACCCTCTTGCACTGTTGGTGGGAATGTAAATTGATACAGCCACTATGGAGAACAGTATGGAGGTTCCTTCAAAAACTAAAAATAGGACTACCATACGACCCAGCAATCCCACTATAGGGCATATACCCTGAGAAAACCATAATTCAAAAAGAGTCATGTACCACAGTGTTCACTGCAGCTCTATTTACAATAGCCAGGACATGGAAGCAACCTAAGTGTCCATTGACAGATGAATGGATAAAGAAGATGTGACACATGTATACAATGAAATATTACTCAGCCATAAAAAGAAAGGAAATTGAGTTATTTGTAGTGAGGTAGATGGACCTAAAGTCTGTCATACAGAGTGAAGTAAGTCAGAAAAAGAAAAACAAATACCGTATGCTAACACATATATATGGAATCTAAAAACAAAACCAAAACCAAAATGGCTCAGAGGAACCTAGGGGCAGGACAGGCAGAAAGATGCAGACGTAGAGAATGGACTTGAGGACATGGGGAGGGGGAAGTGTAAGCTGGGACGAAGTGAGAGAGTGGCACGGACATATATACACTACCAAACGTAAAATAGATAGCTAGTGGGAAGCAGCCGCATAGCACAGGGAGATCAGCTCAGTGCTTTGTGACCACCTAGAGGGGTGGGATAGGGAGGGTGGGAGGGAGATGAAAGAGGGAGGGGATATGGGGATATATGTATACATATAGCTGATTCACTTTGTTATAAAGCAGAAATTAACACACCATTGTAAAGCAATTATACTCCAATAAAGATGTTAGGAAAAAAAAAAAAAAAACCCAGAACTTTATTCTCCCACAGTTCTGGAGGACAGAGTCTGAAACCAAGGTGTGTGCAGGGCTGTGGTCCCTGGGAGGTTCTAGGGGAGAATCCTTTCTTCTTCCTTCATCTGGAGGCTCCAGGTGTGGCAGCACTACTCCAATCTCATCCTCCGTCTTCACATAACTTTCTCCTCTTCTCTCTGTGTCTCTCTTTTGTGTGTCTCTTACAAGGATACTTTTCAGTGGGTTTAGGACCCATCAGATAATCCAGCTTGATTTTATCTCAAGATCTTTTACTGAATTACAGCTGCAAAGATATTGTTTCCAAATAAGCTCACATTCCCAGGTTTTGGGACATGGACATATCTTTTTAGGGGCCACCCTTCAACCCACTACATATTGTTATTCAGCCAGTCACAGCAACCTAGAAATTCTTTTTTTTTTTTAATTATTTTATTTTTATTTGTTTAGTTTTTGGCCGAGTGGCTTGCGGGATCTTGGTTGCCTGACCAGGGATTGAACCCGGACCCTAGGCAGTGAGAGCCCAGAGTCCTAACCACTGGACCACCAGGGAATTCCCACAAACCTAAAAATTCTTTTTAAAAAACAAAAAACTTACAGATGGTTTTAGTTTTTAAGTCGTTTTTTTCTTTTTCTCCTTATTTTACCTCCTCTAATATCTAACGAAAAGAATTGTCTCCAAGAGAACACTTAAAAACCAATAACTGCCTTTCACATGTGGAAATTTTGTGTTTTCAAGTCAAATGCTGTGATGCCAAAATCTTTCACCTAAAAAATGGAATGGTTAGTCTCCCAGAATTCTGCCTCTGACGTGGAGGAAAACCTTCTCATTTCTCCCCCATTGCCTCCTCACCTGCGATGTTTCTTGGAGTATTTTATGATAGAAAACTGATTTCAAGTATTCTGGAAACCTGAGTAAAGCTGGCCGATAGGTGTGACCCGGTGAAGTTGGGAAGTGAGAACTTCTCTGCGGAATTATTTTTCTGCGGAATCAGAGTGAGAACTGCGGGTGTGCCTGAGGGACTGTGTGGCTTTGCATTTGGCAGTTCATCCTTTGTCTCTGCCCTTCAGTCACTCCCTTTTTCAAGTTAGTTTTTTCACAAACAAACTTAGAAAATAAGAAATATTCTTAGGAAATAAGAATCAGACTCCTTTCTTCTTCTTAACTGAAGGGAAACCTTATTTCCTCTCCTGTTCTTCCCTAATCTCTCCCTCTCTCAAACTGCTGGAATGTTCTTGTAATGTCAGGTGGACCTGCCCCGGGTCAGTCACAAGTTCTTGTTCTCCTAGGCTGAGCTGGTTCACAGCCGCTCCTCTGGGTCCCAAGCTTTGGCAGCTCCCCAGCATGCTTTGCAAAAGTAGCAGAACCTTTGGGGACCTTCAAAAGGCCATTCACCCCAAGGTCCTGATGTAGTTTCAAATAAAAGGTGGGGGAGGGGAAAATATGATTGCATTTGGTTCCATAAACTATCATCTCTCAGTGTGTTTGGAATAAGATGACCTTCAGTGGTTGTAGCCGAGGAGACGCCTGCATTTTGATTCCGTAGAAATGATTCATAGACTTTAGCTGACTGTGCACACGTGTCCACCGTAGCACAAGAAGGCATGGAAATGGCTGCAGTCGGGGAGCCTTTCCGTCTTTTCCCCTCAAAGTGCCAGGACGATAGCCAGAATTAGCATTTGCGAGGAGCAATTGGCAGCTGCTTAGAGCACATAGATTCAAGAAGGAATAAATTTGTTTAGCTGGTGTATTCAGGACGGGATAGGCGTGCTGTGACATCCCAGTCTAGAACCTTCCAGACCCAAAGACCACGCGATCACCTGATGATCCCCTTTGCGCACTACAGCCTGTTTGCAGCAACACCTATAACAGGAGAGCTCAGTGTGCCCTTTCGAAACCGGGCGTCTAAGATGCAGTGATCTGATTTGATGCTGCAGCTGCTTTTATGCGTGTGTGACATTAAACATTTTCCGTCTCGCGTTGGCAGGCCTGAAAGCGGGAGATGAGATTCTTGAGATCAATAATCGCGCTGCGGGCACCCTGAATGCCTCCGTGCTCAAAGATTTCCTCGCGCAGCTGTCCCTGGGCCTCCTGGTGAGGACCTACCCCGAGCTGGAGGGAGAAACAGAGCTGCTGGGGAGCCCGCCCCTCCGGCTGGACGGCCCCGCCGACCTCAGCGAGAACCCTCTCGCCTTTCTCACCAGCAACACAGGTATGGCTGCGCACCGGGCTGCCCCTCGGAGGCTGCCCACGTGGCTTGCGTATTTCTGTGGATTTCCTGCATCTGGCAGGTCAGCTAAGATGTGTAAGATGAACAGATTACTGAGCTTCCTGTCGAAATTTCAAAGGGGCCAGGAACTCTTGAGCCGGTGGGTCTGCTGTTTGGCTGCAATGGAAAGCTTTGTCGTGCTGCTCTTGTTGGTCATTTGGGAGAAAGATACGTGGGTAGAGGCCACTGTCTCTTGGCTGTGGATGAGAGTTGGAGACACAGAAGTGCCAGGAGTCACTTAAGATGCTGGGGCTCTTGGTGCTATCTTCCCTGCCGTCCACGGCACCATCACCCAGCCCTGCTTTTCCTTCTGTGGAAGAGGAAGATGTGGGGTGAGATGGCCAGAGCGGAAATGTGCCCAGAACTGGTGTTTGGTCAACTTTTCTCTTGGGCCCTCGTGACCTAGAGTCTGGACAAGAGCCCATCGGTGGAACCCCCTGCCCTGCCCCATCTGCCACTTCTCCTGTTTACACGTTTCTTCCCACTCCATCTGGCAACTTTATGCTCATTCAGAAAGGAACAGCTTGAATGCTCCCTGCCCCGGGGAGCCTTCCTGGCACCCCACCAAGCTCCTCAGGACCCTGCGAAGACATCTTTCATGTGGGCCCTGCTCCTCTTACACTCTTCTTACTTGCTTGCATCTCTCTCCTGAGTTTGTTTCCTGGTACGAGGCTTAGGTTTTCTTCACTTTGCTACACAGGCGCCCATTCTTGTTCAGCGGGAGAATCAGGGAGCAAGCCCATAGGGGAACAGATACTGCTGTCACTTATCTCACCATGACCTGGTTCTAGAGTTGGGCTTGATTTGGTAAGCTGGGGTTTGGGATTTATTTTCTCTTTAAAACTCGGGTTAAAAGAAGTCTTCATTTTCCACTTCTGAGTGTAGGTACTCTGAGTATTCTTATTTTTCGAAGTCCCTTCTGAAGCTTGGCTTGGTAAGAATAAATCACAGGCGGACGCCTTGTGACAGTTCATCCTTTTATTGGATGGTTCCCTAGGAGAATTTGACAAGTTGAGGCTCGAGAGAATCAATCACACTTAGTTACTGTTGACTTCTGACTCATTTTGTCATTGCAGTACCCACACGCCAATCACATCTTTAGAAAAGGGCCCCAGGGAGCTGTGTACCCTTTAAAAAATTTTTTTTAAATTTTTTATTGAAGTACAGTTGAATTACAATGTTGTGTTCATTACTGCTGTACAGCAAAGTGACTCAGTGATACATATATATATATACATTCTTTTTCATATTCTTTCCTCTTATGGTTTATCACAGGATATCGAATATAGAACCTTGTTGTTTATCCATTCTATATATAATAGCTTACGCCTGCTAACCCCAAACTCCCACTCCACCCCTCCCCCGCCTCCCTTCCCCTTGGCAACAACCAGTCTGTTCTGTATGTCCCTGATTTTGTTTCTGTTTCACAGATAGGTCCATTTGTGTCATATTTTAGATTCCACATATAAGTGATATCATATGGTATTTGTCTTTATCTAACCAGGGAGCTGTGTACCCTTCATGATAGGGAATGGATACCATGAAGGTTGTTCTTTTATGTGACCACAAGATGGCAGGCTCAATCCCGTAAAACTCCGTTCACAGTGGTTTCTGTAAAATGACTGAGTAAGGCGTGTTGTGTTAGATTAGGTTATTGAAAGGACTTTATAAGGTCTGGATGTACATACTACAAACAACAGTGTGTACTCAACCTTTTTTGGATGTTTTTTTCCTGTCTGAGCCCTTCCTGTGGGTTATGGATATAAAGTAGGTGTTGGCAAACTAAGACCCACTGGCCAAACCCAGACTATGGCCTGTTTCTGTGAATAAAGTTTTATTAGAACACGGTCACGCCCATTCATTGATGTTTTGTCTCTGGCTGCTTTCCCATCACAATGGCAGAGTTGAGTAGTTATGACTGGGACTCATGGTCTGCAAGGCTGAAAATATTTACTATCTGGCCCTTTACAGACCCCTGATATAAAGTGTGATTGCTCAGGATTTGTTCCTTTAAACACAATCATAGTGTTGATATATTTCTTTCTTTTGAGAAAAGATTTGTGTATGTGTGCGTGTGTTTGCACACGCACACAGTTTGCCAAGTTTTAAAACCTTTTATTAAATTTTTCTTTTAATTTAAAAATGTGTTTGTACATAGGTGTCTGGGGAATATTTGAGTATATTTTGTATATATAGCCCTATCCTGTCAGCAGCTGACCTTACATCCTCCTTCAGACCAGACACCTTTGTAATCTGCATGCTACATCCACTGAACCTACTGTTGTTTAAACCACATTAAAACTTTCATTTTGGAATCATCGTAGAAGATTTAGTTATTTGTTTCCAGATCATAACTTGGAACTGACATTTCTTAAGTATTTGCTCTGTCCCAGACATTAATCTGGATGTGGAAGGTTATAATGATGACTATGACATGATTCTGTCCTCATACTTAACATTTTAGTGTAGTCCTTTGTTTTTTAATTGCTTCACCTTTTAATATTTTGTAGGGATCAAAAATCCTTCAGAGCCAAGTGTGCGTGGTCAAGTTAGGTAATCTACTTGGTTCAGGAATACAGCATGAAAGTAAAGTCACAGTGTGGGTTTTCTGGAAAGTTTCTAAGTTGGTTTCAACATTAATAAGTTCCAGAAGAATTCTCAGATGCTCTCAGTAGTGGCGGCCCCATCAGACTGCCTGGAAGCAAGCAGTCACTCAGGCTCCCCACCTGGGTCTCAGCGTGTCTGCCTCCTGGTTGCTGCCATTTCCTAGTCCCTATTTACCAGTGCAAGATAAAAGAGGGGGCAAGTAAACAGGATAAAATAACCTGAAAGATGGTTCCATAATGAGGCAGAGTTTATGAAGCAGTGTGCACAGACAGCTGCAGTGACAATAGAAAACAACTGAGAAAGTGTGTACAATGGGCAGGCTGGACTATAGCCTTCATCTAAATATAGAAGTAACTAAAAATAAGAAGCCTCCGGAGTGACGGATTTGAGGTTTGATGTCGGGACCATCTTAGGGTGGTCATAGTGGATGTGAGGCAGCCTTGATGGAGGGCCTGGCCGTGTCCACAGGCACCCTGGCTGGTGCCCGTCTGTAGGAGGCTGGTGCCCGTCTGTAGGAGGCTGGGCCTGTGGAATTCTGATTGAAATATGTGATTAGCTTTCCGGGCTGGATTATTTCTGAAGCCTCTTTTATGGAGAGGTTTGTTTCCTCGAGGTAGAACTATCACTACCTAGTGGCCAAGAGTGGGCTCTGGAACCAGGTTCCTTGGGAATGAGTCCTATGTTTATGTTTCTTAGCTTCATGACTTTGAACAGATTATGCTTAATCTCTCTGTGCCCCGTGTCCTTGTGCACAAAATGGGGATCGTACCACACCACTGTCAAACGCGGTTGTTGTGAGGAATGACTGAGTGAGGTGTTTAGAATATGTTCTAAGAGGTACTCAAATGTTATGCATTCAAAGCACAGTCTCTTGTGGGGATGGGAAGATTCTCTAGCTAGTAACCAGAGGCTGCTCGGTTTTGATCTCCTCACTGCCCTCTCTTCCACTTCAATCTGCACCAGGTGGATTGTCTGATAACTGAGTTTATGAAGTATACTTAAGGTAGTTTCCTTCCCCAGGTAGAAAGAAGTAGATTCTGCAGTCTAGAAGGCTGAGACCCCTGGGCCCCTTTTCAGAGATCAGGATTCCCTTGGTCTGAGGTCGGGGCTGTGTTTGCACATGTTAGATGGTTGCTTAAAAATCCTTAGGTGATTCTAACGTGCAACTAAGATTGGAGGCTACTCCCTTAGGTCACCGACTATTCTTGGTTATTGATCCTCTTTTTTTCATCTGGGTGGCATGGTAAGATGATTGGAATCTTATTGTCCCACGCAGACCATCTACAGGGGTGTTTGTGGATAACATTCTGTGGTCTGCTTCATTGAGATTTCTGTAATGACGACCTGGTAGGTAAACTCCTTTATCCTCCTCTTCCTCGGTATAGGAGGGACACACGATGACTAGATTGCCGTGTTGGCTTGGAAAGCCAGGGACTGGAGAATAGATTCCATCCTAAGTGTTCTCTCAATAAGACTCAGTTTCCATTCTTGGCCATTGGCCATCCACGTGTCCTTGCTGAAATCTTCCTGGGGCTATTCATCTTTTTTCTTTTTCTTTTTCTTTTTTTTTTTTTTTTCCAACAGTTGTTTAGGGACAGACTGGTAAGAAAATGGGGGAAGAGGGTCCAGGCAAAAAGCTAGTTCCTTCAGTGGCTATTATTTTAGAAAGAGCCTGAAGTGAAGGGGAAGCTGGCATAGGAAGTTGCAAAACTCTGTTTCTGTGAGCTTTCCAAAAAGCCTCTGTAATGTTCCTGTGTGATTTATTTTGAATACTGATCTCATCTGGTGCTACTGACATTTGGGGCCAGATAATTCTTTGTTGTGGGAGGCTGTCCTGTGCCTTCACGTTACCAGTATTCCTACAGATAACTCTCAGCTAGTCGTTTTTAACCCCCTCCCCCCAAGTTGTGTCAAAAATAATCTTCAGACATTGCTAAATGTCCCCACAGGGGCAAAGTCTCCAGTTGAAAGCACTGGCCTGGTTGATTAGAATGTATATACCTACACTCCCCAGTTAGGGAACTGTTACAGTGAATGTCAATATAGGAAAGCAGGGCTTCCCTGGTGGTGCAGCGGTTGAGAGTCCGCCTGCCGATGCAGGGGACACGGGTTCTATGCCCCGGTCCGGGAAGATCCCACATGCCACAGAGCGGCTGGGCCCGTGAGCCATGGCCGCTGAGCCTGCGCATCCGGAGCCTGTGCTCCGCAATGGGAGAGGCCACAGCAGTGAGAGGCCTGTGTACCGGGGGAAAAAAAAAAAAAAAAAAAAAATATATATATATATATATATATATATATATATATATATATATAAAAGCAAATCTAGATCTAAAATTATTTTAAAAATAAGTTTCAGAAAAACAAAAGCCCCCAATTTTATGCAAGTTACAAAAATCATAATTCAAGGGGCAAACATGGTATCTTTCCAAGGCTTCAAAATGTCTGTTTGTCTCTCTCTAAGTTCTGTCCTTAAGGCTCACATTCATTTGACTTTAGCACTGGTTTCTACCTGTTAAAGACAATTAGGGCCAGCCTTGGGTTTGGAGAGTCAGCCCCCTTGATCTTACTCTGTCTGATGCTGAGTGAAAAATGGCAATCCGCAGTGAGCACAGATAGCCCTCCTGCAGGAAGTAGATGAAGCACCCTTTGCTGTAACAGGAAAGGCTTCTGTGACAGCCAGGAGAGCCAAGGCATCTTGGTCAGAGCAAGGAGTCGTTAAGCACTCAGCAGCCTTTGATTTGCCAGGCAGTGCTTGCTTCCCTGCAGTGCCTGTGAAATGCAAGGTTCTATCTTGGGCTGATGTTCCGTTCGGATTGTCTGGTGCTCCATTCTGCAAACAGAAGACAACCAGACAGCAGGAGGGGCAGCCAAGAAAGAGGAACTGCACAGATTTACCTTCCTACAAACAGATATGGTCCCATTCTCCAGATTCACTGAAGTCTCAGATACCAGTGGCACATGGCCTTCTAGTTGTTTGTTGATAAAATGTGGAGCCATGTGCGTTTCGTAAACTGTCTGTGTGCGATGCTTATCGTCACACAGCACATGGCCCACTTCTGTGGGCCCTGCTAGGGAAACCCTAACACCTAGTCCTGACTTCCAGCTGCATTTGATTAATGACACCCGTTGAGTCCTGTGTGTGGAAAAAAATGTCGGTTCAGAGATTAAGAGCCTCCATCTGTATCATTTTAAAGAACGTTAGTGGATTATATATTATTTGAGTTTCACAACAAGCTGATAGGATTGGGAAGGACTATATCTACAGTTTTTATGGATTAAAAAAATGTTCTCTGGAGAGAAACAGACACTGGGGTTTTGTGAAATTTGGTTGGAAAGAAGTTATTATTTGTCTCCCAAGTTAAAATTGTAGTGTTTTTCCTTTTTTTTTTCATAGTGTATATTTAGCTCTCCCCAGTTTTTTTTTCCTTTATAAATTGTTTTGGTTTTGTTTTCTTAGCTTGGGGGAGGGGCAGGTGTTTATGCTGATCTTATATGAGTGTGTCTATGGAATTCTTATTCTTATATGACAGTAAAATGGCTGAAAAGCAAATTGCTTAATGATGAGATTCCAGCTAAATGTCTTTATTGGCCACGTCTAACCTTTTCTTACTCCCTTCCCCTCAGTCGTTTTTTTCACTCAATAACCAGTTATGATTGGTTCCTCTTCGGAAATGTTTGAATTGGAGAATCTGCTAGTTTAACTTACATTGTTCATGTATCTCATAAGGCAAAGATTTTTTTCCTTCCTCCATTAAATTCTTGGTGAATGCATCTCATCCAAGTAAATCAAAGATAAATCAAAATGTAAGCTTAGGGCTTCCCTGGTGGCGCAGTGGTTGAGAGTCCGCCTGCCGATGCAGGGGACGCTGGTTCGTGCCCCAGTCTGGGAGGATCCCACATGCCGCGGAGCGGCTGGGCCCGTGAACCATGGCCGCTGAGCCTGCGCGTCCGGAGCCTGTGCTCCACAGCGGGTGAGGCCACAGCAGTGGGAGGCCCGCGTACCGAAAAAAAAAAAAAAAAAAAAAAAAAAAAAAAATGTAAGCTTACATTCATGTGTTTGTACTGCCCCTGACCTCATTGTTGTCTATCCGGCTAATGGTGAGTGGGACGTGCTAGCAGCAAAGGTTTCCTCAGTCACAAAACAATCACATTATGATGTGAAAATAATTTGAAGAAGCAGAGAAATGATCACACCTGTTCACAACAATGAACGTTATTTATGGCAGCTTTTGAGATAGTCTATAGGTCCTGTCCTGCTGGGCCTCAGCCCTGCCCTGTACTGCCTCATTCTCTGAGACTGTCCACCCACTGTTCGTCTTTTTTTTTTTTTTAATTGGGGTAGAACTGACATATAACATTATATTAGTTTCAGGTGTACAACATCATGATTTGATATTTGTATACATTGCAAAATGATCACCACAATGTCTAGTTAACATCCATCACCACACATAGTTACAATGTTTTTTCTTGTGATGAGAACTTTTGAGATCTACTTTCTTAGCAAATCTCAAATATACAACATAGCATTATTAACTATAGTCGTCATGCTGTACATGACATCCCCAGGACTTATGCATTATAGCTGTAAATTTATACCTTTTGACCCATTTCACGCACCTGCGCCCCAACCCCCTACCTCTGACAACCCCTAATCTGTTCTCTGTATCTGTGAGGGTTTTTTTGTTTGTTTTTGTTTTGCTTGTTTTGTTTTAGATTCCACACATAAGTGAGATCATACAGTATTTGCTTTTCTCTGACTGACTTATTTCCCTTAAGCATAATGCCCTCAAGGTCCATCCATGTTTTTACAAAGAGTAGATTTCCTTCCTTTTTATGGCTGAATAATTCTCCAGTGTATACCCCTGCTCATCCTTTGTCTCTTTAGTTTTGGCTCTGCTTCCTCTCTGTGCTGCCACGCGTTAACTGGCGCCTCTTTTATGCCAGGTGGTGATGTGCTAAGTGCTGGGCATAGAGTGAAGTGGGACGGGAAGTTCCCTGCTTTGATTACTTCCTCAACCACCTCTCAGCCTTGTCTTCAGCTTTCTGGAGCTGTCTGCATGTGTACTGGTAATTAAATGGGGACAGCTACCTCCACCACAAAGGGAATAATCCCTTCAGGGTCTTCTCTTAGAGGAAGGTTTCTTGTGGTAAAGGAAGAGTAGGAAGTCGCAAATCTGTGTTTGTATGGGGTTGCATAGAAACTCAACAATGGTGTTCTATAAGCCTCTTCAGCTGGAAAGTGTTCAGAGAAGGCCTTGAAGTGTGAGAGCAAAAACAGGACTTTTTCCTGGTTTGGATTCCCTGTTCCTGCCATGCCAGTGTCTCTCTTCAGCATTCTTGAAGGGCACCACTGTCAATTCCTGCCTCTCTGGCTCTCTTAGATGACTAAGTTCCCCCTAACCATGTGTTGGCTATCTACTGCTATGTAACAAACCACCCAAAACAACCATTTAATTTGCTCACTGTGCTCAGCAGTTTGGGCGGGGCTCAGCTGGACGGTTGTTCTGCTCTCCTTGCCTCAGTCACTCTTGTGACTTTGTCATCTCGGCTTGGCTGGGGCTGGTTTAAGATGGCCTTAGTCACATATTTGGTGATTGGTTGGCTGGACCCCTCTTCCCTTGAGGTCTCTCATCCTCAATAAACTAGCTTGGGGGTTTCATTGTATGGTGGGTCCAGGGTTCCTGGGGGACCAGACAAGAACCTGCAAAGCCACTTGTAGCCTTAGCTCAGAAGGCTTCATATATCACCACTTATGTCACATTCTGTTGGCCCAAACAAGTCACAAACCAGGCCAACCCAAATTCATGGGGTGGGGTCATTGACACAAAGATCCGTGCTTAAAGGGATGGGAGGAATCATCACTGTCATCTTTGCCAATTGTCTACCACAACTGCATTGCCTTTTCTCTTTCTCTCCTATTTTATTAATTTTTATCTTCAGTTAAAGGCAGAAGCATAGCTAACAGGGTAAAAAAAGAATATATACTGTAGAATCAGATAGACCCACAGTTATTGATTCATAGGACTTCTTTTATATTCTAGATATTAATATTTTTTGCCAGTTACATGTGTTGAAGATAACTTTTCTCAGTCTATAATGTATCTTGTTGCCTTTATGGTGCCTTTTGACAAAGAAAAGTTTTTAATTTTAGTAAAATCTGATTTTCTATCTCATAGGATTTGTGCTTTTTATATCCTGTTTAAGAAATCCTTCTCTCTCCCCTGGGCAACAAACGTTTTCTTCTATATTTCCTTCTGAAAGATTTATAGTTTGGACTGTTCACTTTCTGGTTTATGCCTCCCTGGTACTGATTCTTATGAATGATGTGAGTTAGGGTTCAGCTTTTTATTTTCCCATGTGGGTAATCTGCTGTCCTAGCCACATTATCAAATGTTCCATTCTTTTCCCCTGGATCTACAGTGACACATCTGCTGTACATCACACTTCCATACACGGGTGGGGCTGTTTCTGGGACTCTCTGTTCCGTTAGCCTGTCTTCTTGCTAATTCTGCACTGCCTTATATTATTGTAACTTTAAATACATTTTGATATCTGGTAGGGAAAGTATCCCAGTCTTGTTTTTCTTCTCTAAAACTGTCTTTGGTATTACTAGCCTTTTGCTCTTTCATAACAAATTTAGTTCCAAAAATAATGCTGCCAGTGTGGTCTGTCTGAATTCGGATTCTTTGGCATTTGTTGAGATTTGTGTTATGGCCTCATATGTGGGCTCTTTGCATAAACTGCTAATCCTTGTGAATAGGGTTTAAAATTCATGGATCAAGCATAATAATTCTTGATGTTTACATCTTCTATAGTCTGACTAAATCTATTTTGTGTGGCATTTGGAGAGCGTTCTTTACGTTTGCCTAATATATTTTCCATCCCTATACTTTCAGTCTTCTGTGTCTTATTGTTTAGGTCTATCTCTTGCCTATAAGCATATAGGTGGGGCTTTGTATGACATTATTTTGGTTTTTATCTAAACATGAAGTTTAAATATTGAGTTTAGTCTACATTACATTTATTTGGAAGATCCCTGTATTTTGTCTCATTTTTATCATCGTATTTTGCTGTCTTCATCTTGTTTGTTCTTCCTGCCCTTTCCTGTACTCTCTTTTGGCTGAATTTCTAAACTCCACTTTCCCCTTTCAACTTATACAGTCTAATTCTTTTCTTTTAGTGGTTGCCCTTAAAATTTTAACATGATTTCTAACAAAACAAGACCAAATTCTTTTTACTTCTCACTTGAAGCATAAAAGGACCATGAAATGGTTTAAATACAATCACCCACCATTGCTTTAGTTTCATCTTGTATGTTTTACCTCCAAATGCCTTTTTGGATGTGTGTGGAGTGTTGTTTTATACACTACAACTTGCCTATGTGAATATCAGCTCTCTATTTATCTCTCTGGTAACCTCGTATACCAGATTATACATGTGTGCGTGTGTGTATATATGTTTTCCCACCCGAAGTACATCCTTTAGAGAATTTTTTTTTTAGCGAGGTTCTGTATTAGTAAACTTTCTCACTCTTTGTCAAATGATTTTTATTATATTTTTCTTCTTGAATACTATTTTAGCTTGAAATACAATTGTGTTGATAGTTTGAGCATTTGAGAATTTCTGTGCTCTAGTGAGATAATGTCTTCAGATAGGCCTTCCTAGCTTCTTTCTTCAACTCTTATTCTTATCCATTGAGTATTTAATTTCAGTGATTATAGTTCTTATTTCTAAAAAATTTACTAATTTACCTGGTCTTTTTTGAAAGTCTCTCTTTTCCTGTCCCCTTTTTTTTAAAGCGTACTCGTTTGACAATCTATCTGATAATTGCGGTATTATTCCTTGGGAGTCTTGTTGTGGCTGTTGCTTCTCCCTCGTGGGGACTTGGTTCTCCTGTGTTTATAATAATGGATTATAGGTTCTTGTTTGACCCAGCTTATGTGTGTCTGACCATTAATATGATCCCATCATTAAGGATGAATCCCTCTAGAGCAGACTTGTTTTGGCTTCCGCCAGATGCCCTTGGAATACAAATTTAGAACAACTTTATGGCAATTTTTCATTTTGAGGATCACGGACTGAATTCCTGTATTGAAGTCCTAACCCCTGATGTGAAGGTTATTAGGAGTTGCGGGCCGTTGGGAGGTAATTAAGTTTAGACGAAGTTATGAGCTGGATTAGTGTCCTTGTAAGAAGAGGAAGAGAGACCAGGGTTCACCCCCTCTCTCCTTGCATACACAAAGAGCGGTCATGTAGGTGCCCAGTGAGGTGGTGGCCATCTGCAAGCCAGGGAAAGGGCCTCACCAAGGAAAGAATCTGCTGGCACCCTGATCTTTGACTTCCAGCCTCCAGAACTAAGAGAAATAAATGTCTGTTGTTTAAGCAACCCAGTCTGCAATCCTAGTTACAGCAGCCTGAGCAGACTAAGACATTGGAGTCCCCAGAATGTAGGACATAGTGTAAATTTGAATCTCAAAACACCCGTGCAGCCAGGCTGTGGTTGTCACCTCCAAGAAGAAACCCTTCTTCCTCCATCCCCACTCATCCCAGAGTATGGGCAGAGTTAAATCAGCTTCCTTTTTCCTTCTTTTTTTTTTTTTCTCTTTTGCCAGTGAGTACTTTTGAAAAAAAATCTTTTTGAGTCTTTTTGGGGTAAAAGTGTAGCCCTTCAAAGGAACCATATGAATGTGGGAGATTTGATTCTAACTCTCCAGTTTGTACTGACCCAACAGTTGTTTTCTGTCTCACGGCTTCACAGTTGACACCAAAGGCTCCAGGACTGTGGTTCCCAAGCTGAGATGGTTCTGCTGTTGGGCTCTGTAGGGGTGTGTGTTTGATTGTCACAGTGGCTGCGGAGTGCTCAAGGTACTTAGAACCCAGGAGCCCGGCGGGGGGGGCGGCTAGTGCCCTGTGTACCTGCCATGTGTACAGTTTTCCTCCTAAACGTTTTCCCCTCCTGACACCAACAGGTTCCCGCTCCCTTTGGGAAACACTGCTCTAGGGTTTGGAGTTTGGGGACTGATGGATTACTCAGCACTGCCATGGCTTTGGGACTGGCCCACCCCTCCTGCTTCCTTTGTCTTCTTCATTTTGGGCTCTGGGGACTTCTTGGAGCTCAGCTTTATGTTTAAAAAGGATTTGGGGAGACTTCCCTGGTGGTCCAGTGGTTAAGACTCTGTGCTTCCACTGCAGAGGGCACGGGTTCAGTCCCTGGTCAGAGAACTATCCGCATGCTGCATGGTGCAGCCAAAAAAATAATAATAATGGGGCTTCCCTGGTGGCGCAGTGGTTGAGAGTCCACCTGCCGGTGGGGCGGACACGAGTTCGTGCCCCGGTCTGGGAGGATCCCGCGTGCCGCGGAGCGGCTGGGCCCGTGGGCCAAGGCCGCTGGGCCCGCGCGTCCGGAGCCTGTGCTCCGCAGCGGGAGAGGCCACAGCAGTGAGAGGCCTGCGTACCGCAAAAACGAAAACAAAAACAAAAACAAAAAATAATAATAATGAAAAAAATATAAAAAGAATTTTGTTCTATTTTATTGATACTTAGAATTTCTAAGTGTTTTGTAGAATTAGGGTTTTTTTGCTTCCTTTTTAGGATACCTGACCCACGGTATTGTTAACAATGAAAATCCTTTCATTCCTTTTCCCACTATTTTGTGAGCAACCTCTAGAGCCCAGGCATTATGATAAACAGTGGAGATATGCAGGGTCACAGTGTTTGGCTGCACCAGCTGGGGGTCGCCATTATGCAGATTACAGCGTGAAGGTGACCTTGTGTACAGCCTCGCCACCCTGCTTAGTGCTGAGGGAGCGTGGTTCCTGCCATCTCAGAGCTTGACGCTGTCCAAATCTTCCCCTTCTTTCTAGCCCCAGAATCTAGGTCATTGCCCCCATTTAAAGTATTCAATCACTCTTTTTTCCTCTGGTGGTGACTGTGTGACATTGTTGATATCCACCAAGTTAAGCGGGCCTGTCTCTTGGATGGCTCCCACCATGTTATTGAGTGAGCAAGTGATTAAAAGAAGTGCAAGAAAATCGTAGAGCCAGAACTCTGCGACTAGGTGCGGGGAGGCGAGGGGGTTCGGGCAGAAACTTACAAACCATAGAAGGTAGGCATTCGCTTCATTGGTGCTTCATTCCAGAGGAGGGGAAGGGGACCACAGGACGCAGCCTTGGAGCGAGGTTTGCTCAGGGATTGGCTTCTTTCCTTAGTTTCCCAACCAACCTAGAATTTGATCAGAAAGTCATGCTAAACAGCTTGTGACTGTAACCGTGTCTTTGGAATAAGGCAGCCTCTTTGCAGACTGAGGCTTTCATCCAAAGAGTCAGAAAGTGGCTCCTTCTCTTCTCTTCTCTTTCTTCCCTTCTCTTCTTCTCGTCTTTCTTCCCTTCTCTCTCATCGGGTTAGAGTGATGGTGCTGTAGTCCCTGACCCAGTGCCTGACATATTCTGAGACAATGGTCATCAAACCACTGTCTTATCAGACTAGCTAGAGGTTTGTAAATATACTAGAGACTTGTTATTCCAAGTGTGGACCATGGACCTCTTGATTGATAACATCTTGGAGCTTGTAAAAAATGCAGAATCATAGGTCCAACCATATACCTACTGAATCTGAATCTGTATAACATGAACCCCCAGGCAGTTCAGATGCTCTTTAAATCTGAGAATCCCCCCAGAGGAAAGAGATCTTAATGTTCTCTTCCCCACTGCAGGGGGCTACCATAGCCAACCACTGTAGTAGGGACTTGGTAAAATAGGAAAGAAAGTTGCCTGCACTTTTGCATACATAGAATATGGTGAGAAGAGTGGGTGAAGTTTGCCAGGTAATCTATATGAAAGTTATTATTTTTTTAGTGTTCTTCTCAGAATGGTTTATTCAGTTATTTTAGCAATGAAGTAATTGATCCAGAAATTAATTTGATTATAAATCAATCAAATAATTTGATTTTATTTAAATTTTATTTCATAGATAGATGGATAGTAAATTATTGTCTTAGTCAGCTGGGGTTGCTGTGACAGAATGCCACAGATTGGGTGGCTGAAACGACAGATATTTATTTCTCACAGTTTTGGAGGCTGGGAAGTTCAAGATCTGGGTTCCTGCTGAGGGCTCTCTTCTGGCTTGCAGACAGCTGCATTTTCTCTGTGTCCTTACATGAGAGGAGGGGAGCTCTGGTGGAGGCCCATCCTCAAGACCTCATCTAAACCTACTTAACTGCCAAAGGCCTCATCTCCACATACAGTCCCATTGGGGATTAGGGCTTCAGCGTATGAAATTGAGGGGGGACATAAATATTCAGTCCACAGCAATGATTGTATATTATAAAATATGTATTATAAATAATAAAAGTATACTATGTTATAAAATAAAAATAATAGTGGTAACAATAAAAACAACAAAAACTGACATTTATTGAACCAAGATCATGGAGCGCATACTTGGAGCGTCTAACAATATATGTACACGTCATGAGCTTGACCCCACACTCCCTGCACTGGCATGGCTTATAGCAATGACTGTACGTGCTGACCCGTGTGTTCTCCTGACTTCACCTTGCAGGGCACAGCCTCTGCAGCCAGCAGGGCAGTAGTCCTGAGAGTGCTCTGGAGGAGACCGAAGGGCCAGACTTGGAATCCTCAGATGAGACTGATCACAGCAGCAAGGTGAGAGATTTCCATTTGCACATCCCATGTCTTGAACCACCAAAGAGTCACAGCTGACACGTCACCTCTGCAGCTGTATGTGGTTAGAAGGCCCCTCCATGGGACCAAAGTGTTTTTACTTCTGAGATGTCACTAAATAGGATATGAAATCCAAATTATAGTCTTGAGAACAAACCCATATGTGAGAATATAGGGCAGAGCTCACTCTTAATGAATTAAAGTCCCATTTCATCCTGTTTCCTTCTTATGCTTCCATATATGTATGATGAAACAGCATCAAAAATGTGTACAATTGGGTCCGTTATACTTTCTTGCTACTCATGGTTTCTGTAACAGACTCCCTTTGCATTATCTCTGTTTAGCTCTTGTGAAAGGTGAGCACCTTTTTTTTTTCATTAAAGGGAAAGAAACAATCTTTTTGTTTAATCCAAATACAGTGATTCTTACCCGGTTGAGCACTGTGACAAAGCTCTTATCCTGACCCTTTGGTGCAACTGCGAATTTGTTTTCCATAATTCATCATGCTTTTATTCCACTTCCTAAAGGGTTCTATGTGTCAATAACCTCTTCTCATCACAGTCTCCAGAGTATAACAATTTGAAAACTCTGTTACCTATATCTCAAAGACCCCTCCCCAGTAAAAACAGTGATATGTGATTATGTCCGTATGTATTCGTCTTCTGTTTTCAGAATGTCGTTGACATATTTATGTTGGTCCCCCTGTCTGTCTCCTATTCTTTTGCTTGACCTTGACCAATCACTTAACCTGAGCAAATCATGTAACTTTAAATTATACCTTTGTTTTTCTCACCTACAATATCAGGTGATTCTTGCCTTTGTCCAGTAATTGGATGATTGGCTGGGTCAAAAAATATAACTGATATTGAAAATGGAAATATACTCTTCAAATCCGAATGGTTATTTCAAAAACCTACATTTCTCTGTGTATACTTTTCTGCCTCTTTTTGTCTTTATATATCTTTGTAGGACTTTCTTGAGTGCATATGTTAGACTATCTTCAGCATTGCTTTTATCCATATGTTTCTCTTTTACCATCATAGGATCATCACTCTCAGTGTCTAAGTTGAGCACAGTATAAAATTTAATATTTTAAAGTAATTTTAATATTTATAAATTTAATATTTGTAGACTGAAAGGGCTTTATGTTGTTGGTTATTAATTAAAAAGCCAGTAAACGGAAACATGCATGTTTCATTTAAAGGCAAAAAAACAAACAAAAGCTGTTTAAAGTTACTTTTTATTTTTGTGGCCTTTTACCTACTTTTTCGGGGAGGTGGGGGAGGGTGAGTGGCCCTCAAAAGAAACAGATATTTCCGTGTGAGGTAAGATATTTTGAAGGCTATTTATTAAATTGTTCTATTATTAAACTAAAAATGTTAATTCTCAGTTTCTAATTTGATTTCGGAGTACAGTTATTTTTCCTGTATCTAAGACATTTATTTCTGAATACTTTTTAACTTGGATCATTTTTACCTCACTATAATAGCCGTGTTCCACTCCCTTTGTGGATTTTGAGAGATTGTTTCCATTTTAAATATAGTGAGTCATGAAGTCCCGAACAGGGTCCTCTATAATATGGGGTTCTGGCAGCAGAGAGGAAGGAAGAGGCCCCAGGGTTTTGTTGACTCATCCCAGGTGCCTCTCTGATTTCATGGTTCCTTCTCCTGAGAACAAGACCCTGAAACTTGCCTGGAACAGCCAGGGTCAAGTATAGGAGCAGGCGATGCTGTTCCTGGATTTCACTGTAGAAATGCGCGGTAGGCTCTCATAAAGGAGAATATCTCTGAAGTTATTGACAAGTTTGGGTAATGATCTGAGTATTTTTAAAGATCATGAGGTGGATTCATTGACACCATAGGTTCACAGTCCTTTTTTTTATAGACTGGATGTACGGAGCACTGTGTGATTCTGTACCTGAAAATACTCCTGGTGTTGGTTTGATTCAGATTTTATCTTCTTTATTTGAATGATTTTGTTATTAGTAATAAATGAGAGCTAATAGTTAGGTAGTGTCTTGTGTATATTAGATGCTGTTCCATATTAACCTATCTCATTCTCACAATACCACTGAAAGATAGATACTGTTATTCCCCCTATTTTATAGATGACAATATTGGAACAGAGAGGTTAAGCCACTTACTGAAGGTCACACAGCTCTGAGATGACAAAACTAGGCTCTCTGTTGTTAACTGCTTTGCTAAAATGACCTTCTGGCCAGATTGTTAAGGTCTGGTATTAAATACCAGGTTTCAAAAAAGGAAGGAAGGAATTAATTAGTGATAGTATAAGCCAGTTTAGATATACAGTTGAACCTTGAACAACACTCAGTTGAATTGTGAGGGTCCACTTATATGTGGATTTTTTTCCCATAGTAAATAGTATTACCGATCTGCAGTGGGTTGAACCTACGGATACGGAACCGTGGATGCGGACGAACCACGTGGATACGGAAGAACTACGTATATGGGGGTAGGGGGGAATATAAGTTATACGTGGATTTTTGACTGCCAGAATATTCGGCACCTCTAACCCCCGAGTTGTTTAAGAGGCAACTGTATACTCGTTAGCCTCTTAAATATTTTTCTAATGCTTAAGCTTCGTGAAATATTTTTCTAACGCTTAAGCTTCGTGTCTTTTTTCATGATTTAAAGTAAGAGCAAGTGTATATCTTAAGTTTCTTGATTAAGGATCAATATTTTTTGATGCGGCTCCTATATCAGTGTGTCATTTTTCTTGAGGATAAACCAAACATTCATAGTTAAGCTGTAAGCTGCCTAAAAGTGGAAGGATGATTTAGCTTTAATTTGAATGCACCAGGCTGGGTGTAGAATGTAAAAGCTAGATAAATAGATAAACAAACGAATAAATGAAATGAAACAGGAAATCATTTTTTATCTGGCTGAATACATGAGGGCTGTCGATTCTTTTTGTTTATTTCTTTAATATTTTTGCTGCTCTTCCTAAATGAATCATTTTGTGAAACAGTGGGCAGGATAAAGAGAATGCATGTTAGAGTTTTGTGTGTTGTTACAAATATTTTTTAGATGGCAGTTTTTGCGGCACGTGGTCTTCGGGGGTTGAGCAAGTAGGTAATTGTGAGTTTGTTGCTGAGCCGTGGTGACACGGGACTGTCACATCCACGGGGCTGGGGCGTGGGACTTCCACACCGCAGGGACAGTCTGGCGGCCTTTCTCTTTGTAAGCCACGTTCTTCCTCTTATGACTGTGGGTGACAACCTCAGAGGACCTCCTCACCCCCCCACCCCCCACCCACTTGTTTCCCTGCTTCTAATTGAAAACTCTTGTCTCTGGAAACGAATGCTAATTAGCTCCGGGCAGTCCTATCATGCATTCCAGACCCCCTGGCAGCTGTGATTTTGTTTTCCACTTAGCCAATGTATGAGAATCATTTTCAGAGCATTTCCAATTGGAAAGCCTTCTTTTTTCTTTTCAATCCAAATTGTTGTTGTCTTGGAAATGTTTGGTTTTTGTAACAAAGCATTCGGGGGACATTGTGAAAATATGAACTGTTAAAAGATGTTTTGGTTTTTAGTGTCTGCTCTCAACTCTGTGAGGGGTGTCTTCAAAGTTTGAGCCGGGCGGGTTTAATATTCCTGTGCAGTGCAGGATGCAGGCCAATCAGCTGATCTCAGTCTGCAGGGTAGAGACGCTCACATCCCCGGGAGGCGGTTTTTTTTTTTTTTTTTTTGCATTATTTTCTTGCCTCCTGGCTCTCCCTTTCTGGAACTTCTGCTGTTTAGCCAGGTGAAAACAAAGCATAAATTCTGGTTTATCGGTTAGCCTTTGACTCCCTCCCAGAGGGCACTGACGGCAGAGGGGGCTGCTGTCGGGTCCGGCTGTCGCTGTCCTTGCTCTGTAGAGATGCAGCCGTAGGTCTTCATGGCACAGCCGGCATGGGCTCTCTGCATGGGAGGATGCTCTCTCAGGAGCCAGAAGGCATTTGGTGCTCTCTGAGTATTTTAAGAAACTTCTGTTTCTTTGTGGAACGTGTCAGGAGGTAGAATTATCATGAGAATACCTTCCCGATGATGTCTGCTTTGTGGAAAATAAAGCGCAAGCCCAGGATTGAAAACAGTGGCAAGTCCGGTGATTCTGTATATCGGACGCTTCACCTGGTGAGCACTGTTTGAATTCTATCTTGCTAGCCTTTGTTTATGTTACGACTTTCTAGCTGATGTGTTTCCCAGTTCAAATGATGGTGATATGCTTGTCCCATGTCTCCATATTGCAGCCTTCTGCCCTTTAGATCCCCTTGTTGATAGAGAATATACATTTTAACATGGGAGTGGGGGGCATCAGTAGTTGGAGTGAAGTCGAGTTTGCCAAGAATCTTTACACATATCTGTTTTTTCATTTCTAAATGACAGAAAGGTGGGTTGTTATTATTATTTTTAAAATTAATCGTCATTTGAATGTTTCCCTTTTTCTTTTGGGTGTTGAGATTTTGAACATGTTTGTGTTATATGTGTGATGTCTCCCCATCTCCACCTCCAAACGGGTAGCCTAAGTATTCAGCAAGCATTTCTGGAAGAAGAATGTTCAACTTGCCTCCTATAAAGTTTTAAGTGCTTTTGACTTTATTTCTGCTTACTTGAGAAGCAGGTGGATTTACATGTGTTGGCCCAGGGAATGTATTAATGATTTAATGTCAACTGACCTATATTGTGTATGCCAATTCCTATGGTAACTGTTGCCTCTTTAATAAGAAAAAATTTTAGTGGGTTAAGGGGGAGGAATAATTTAAAATCAAGTTAAACCATTTAATAGTTAAATATTAATATCAGAGTCTGTTGACTATTAGATTTCGTGTCACTTAATGAAATTGAACTTGGACAGTGAGTACACCTGATTTACTCAAGCAAGCCTTTATCCTTATGGAATATTTCTTCTTCAAAGTTTGTTCAAAAGGAGACCAAAAAGATGCCAGAGAACTATAGGGGTTATCATTGTATATGAGGGTCTCTGAAATTATGGAATATGTTACTTTGGTGTTTGTTTCCCAAAAAAGCTTAAATAAAGACTATAAGATTTCAGGCCACTCTGACCCCTTTTAAATCTGTGGGAAGTGTTAAATCGGTCAGACTCAAAGGACAGTTTTAGAACTCTGAACTCATCCCGAGATAGAAATTGCCTTTAGTGGTTGCATAACAGGAAGAGCTTTAACAGCTGGGTTGCTTGTGTTGGTAGTGTGTACTTGAAAGCCTACCCCCCTCTTTTTGTACTTTCTTTTCATCTTCCACAGGAAGAAAGTGATATTATAAACATTGAACTTCATGCAGACCTCAGTAAACGAGCCCATTTCCTCCTTCAGTTGTCATATTCATTTCTGTACGTTGGGTGGGTAACTCTTCATCCTGACAGTAGAACAGCTCTGCTACCCTTTAACAGTTTTAACTGGCAGCTCTGAAATGCCCATAAGTGCTTTTTGTGTCCATGGTGACTGATGGCAGTCCTCAAACGGGGAGAGGTTTGGACTTGGAGAAACTGTGTCTGTCTTCTTTCCAGCCATCCTTTGCTACTTGTACCGATTCCAGGAAACTTGGCTTTTAGGAGATATGTTGAGGACCTCTCATGGCAGCTCTCTTTCTGGGCTACAGTGCTTGATGTGTAAATGACCAGAATGCCATGTATCACTCAGTGGTAGAGTGAGGAAAGCACTGCACTCAACTCCTTCTACATCCTATATCCTGGCCAAGCTACATGGAGAAGCTCCTAATAGGTTTTTTTAAATTAATTTTTATTGGAGCATAGTTGCTTTACAATATTGTGTTAGTTTCTGCCGTACAGCAAAGTGAATCAGCTATACGAATCCATATATCCCCTCTTTTTTGGATTTCCTTCCCACTAAGGTCACCACAGAGCATTGAGTAGCATTCCCTGAGCTATACAGTATGTTCTCATTAGTTATCTATTTTATACATAGTATCAATAGTGTATGTATGTCAATTCCAATCTCCCAGTTCATCTCCCCCCGCCGACCCCAGGTTCTAATAGGCTTTGATGCAAACAAGTTTGGCCACAGTATGGGGGCAGGGGGACTTAAAAACTGGGCCACAACATGTAAAATCTCTAGGTTATTTATTTGTGTAAAATAAATAATTTTACACAACATGTAAAATCTCTAAAGACGACCTGCATTTCATTTTTTGGGGGGTAATATTTTAGTGAAACAAAATTCGCAAACTTGATGATATCCTTTGAAGTTGTTTCCAAGCAAAAATTTCATTAAGAGCCTTATAAATAACACCCCTTGATGATATATACAATATAACTTGTTATTCTATCTTTTTGTTTGTTTATTTATTTTATTAAATTTATTATTTATTTAGATAACATGGAATTGACAGTAAAAAGATTATGTCCATATTGACCCAGTTCCTTGATAAACCTGAGAGTTTATAACTTGAATCAGAGAAGGGGCTTGCCAGTGGAGAAACTGCTTCCCCCCCACCCCCCCGATAAATCTATCTTAGCTTATAAGGAAGGGATGCCTAAGGCTCTGAACTCTCAGAAGAGGACTCAGGGATATTTTTAGGTATCCCCTGGGATGCTAAAGGTATTTCCTAATATAATCCAGGACTTGACTCAGGACGGGTGTGCCAGGAAGAAGGTGGGGAGCCTGGCTGTTTGACGGGAGGTTGGGTAGGAGATGGCTAGGTGTAGAGCACTAGAGCCCTGGCCCTCATCTCACTAACCTGAGCTTTCCCTGAGCTTTTCCCTGAGCTTAAAACTCAGAATACTGAACCTTAGAGGTGGTGGACTTGACACAGGCAAAGTCAGGAACCCTACTCACACTCTTAAAAATGGAAACCTTAAAGTATTTATCGTGAAACGGAGGGAACGAAAACCCAGAAACTCCGTGTCATGCCTTTCATTATTCGAGCCAGATATTGCTGAGAATGGCAACAAGTCAGCGTGGTGCGAATTGGGAGCACAAAGGGAAATGTCTTTTGAATTTCCTGCCTTTGATATGTCAGAGTCCCAAGGTTATAACTTGCCTTTTTCTTAAAGCGTGGGACATCCTTGGTGTAATCTGTGAGGACATTGGAGTTCTCATGGCAACTTGTCTAAATGATAAGACTGCAGCAAGGTCTCCTGTGTCTCTGATGGGAATATGGGAATGGATTTAGGTATCATGGGTAATAGCTATGTTATTAATTTGTATGTAAATGACAGGCAGCGGTGGTTATTGTTGGGACATTTAGAAAAGCATTGTGTAAGCGAAGGTGCCAGTTATACATTTGTTGTTTTGATTAGTGACAAATCAAAGTGACAGAGGAGAGTTTGGGATTAGCTGGAGGGCAGGGCACTTAAGCTGTCAGCTGTTATCACACTGTCTTTCCTTGGGATTTTCACTTGGTGAGGCATAACCCCACTTCCATGATGTCTATGTTACAATGCAGTTGCCTTTTACAGTTATCATGAGATCATCTAAAAGGCGTGTGGACGCTTTTGTTAAAATGGACCTACTTGTTCCTTTTTAATTATTAGGACAAAGCCATATTTAACTGTTTATATTTAATGATGACACTGAGTTTGTAAAACCCTAACATAACTAAATCAAACTGTTTAGTTTATTTCTACTGAAACAGGCTGTGATTTAAAAAAAGTAGTTTTTCTTTTTTAACAGCCTTATTGGGTTATAAGTCACATGCTTTACAGTTCAGCCCATTTTGGTGAGTTTTTCATCAGTCACCAAAGGGAGAATTCTTTGTGGGGATAGTCAGTGTCTGACACACTGATTCCGTAGGGAACATTTAACAGTGCCACTGACAGGTAACTAATACATCCCGGCATATAAGACCAGGATCTGTGATAGCAATAAATAAGCTGTGTAACCATAAGAAAATTGGATCAATAATTACGTGGATTTGGGTCCTGGCTCTGCTCTTTCCTGTCATGACACTGCTGCTGATGCATCCTTGTTAAGTTCTGATTTCCCATGTCCTTGTCCTGTCTTTATTCCGGGCTTCCTTCCCTTTGGGCTATGCTAATGAGGAGAAGGCATGCTAATGTTAGCTACCTTCCTCTGTGTTTAAGAATTACCCCCATGGGATACACTTGGTTTGGTTCCTCTGCCTACCACAAAATGCCAGCCTTGACGTTCAGCTCTTTGCACCAACAGTTGTTTTTGGAAGGATGGTCTTCTCAGGATGTTACTTTCAAGAGTGAGCAGGTGGGATACCCACCTACTCACTCCTGAAAGTAATCCTTTATCTGCACAGGTCTATATTGGAAATACTTTGTGCCTAGGGATGAATTGGACAATAGAAACAGGGAAGAGCAGTCCAAGAAGATATGCAAGGAGATATGCATGAGACATTTGCAGAGTGGTACATTCGAACAAATACTAATAAACTAATAAACTAGATGTTGTGCTACAAAATAGCCTTTGGAGTAATACCATAGAGAGCTTTAAAAAAATGCTAACACTTGCGCATCCCGTCCTAGAGATTCGGATCGAATTGATCTGGATGGCGCACTGGGCATTGGGAGGTTTAAAAACTCCCCAGGTAATTCCTACATGCAACCAGGGTGGGGAATTACTGATTCCACAGGATTTTCAGTGGTCCATCTTCAACCCTTGCTTTGAAGAACTGTTTTGCATAACTTGAAAAGTTGGTATTTTAGAATTCTAGATTCCCAAACTTCCACCTGAATCATCCTGGACAGAGACTGGGTGGGGAGTGAGCTCTCCTATTGAGGTCTTTTTCAGGGGTCAGTGCCCCTTAGTTTTAGTTGGAGGAGTGGGGAGGTGGTGGGTGCTGGTGGTGGTGGAATCTTTCTGCCTTGGAGAAGTTGGAGAGACAGAAACTTTAAAAAATATATCTATATGTATATGTGTATATGTATATATATATAATCTGTTGTTATCTAGAGAGTTGCCTCCGTGTCAACTTTTAATAGAGACAGAAGACTCTGCTTATAAAATCATCTTCCAGCTTTGCAAAGTAAATATGTATAGTGCAGTGAACTGAGAGTCTGATAATGAATTACCCTTGTATTTTGGGTGAAATGCACTTGTCCGTATCTTCCTCTCCTCATTGGAGAGCTTCTTGCAGAGTAATTAAGGACACAGGCTTTGAGCCATGCTGCCTGGTTCAGATCCGAGCTGTGCAATCTTGGATGAGTTACTTAACCTCTCCTGGCCTCTGTTGTCTCAACTGTAAAATGGGAATGATAATAGCCCTCACTTACCAAGTGGGAGGATTAAATGGATCAGACCAGTGCCTGGCAGGCAGTGATCATTCAGTATATGTCAGCAGTTGTTATTATGGTTGTCATGAGCGTTCAGTGAGCTCTCAGATGTGTGGAGCAATTTGGGGAAACGAGAGATGTGATTCACGTGTGGCAGTTCATTAACCAGGAGGAACATTTTTAGGAGGGACAGATGTCAGAGAGGTCTCTCTAGTGAGGGATAACTTCGTCTGTCTTGCCTTTTCAACTGTGCTCTGAAGAGCACGGAACAGGTGGCCGCATTTTGCCGCAGTCTGCACGAGATGAACTCCTCTGACCCGAGCCCGTCCCCCCAGGACTCTGCCGGGCCTCAGCTGGCCGCCATGAGACAGCTCACGGACGCCGATAAGCTGCGCAAGGTCATCTGTGAGCTCCTGGAGACGGAGCGCACCTATGTGAAAGTACGTCTTCTCCTGCCCTGCATCCTTCCTCCCATCCTTCGGAAGGATGCAGGCTCTGTGTTGATACTGATGTTGACTAACAGCAAAGCCAGATCACGGTCTTGAAGGGTATTTTGGTCTCTCCTATGGAATTTGGCCTTGATTCTGAATGTTACGATCTCCTTTTGTGTTTTAGGGAAGCATATCTATTCTTATAGCACTTCGTTGATATAAATAACTGATTGATTGACTCAGAAAGGAGATGATGGTGGATGTTAAGTGAACCTTCTGACCTTTCTAAATATGTTGTTGAGCTCATACTAAAATTGAATTCGTTTTTGACAAATTCAACTAGTAGTATCTTCACAATCTACTTTGAGTCTAGGCAGAAAGATATCAGGTCTGTTATCATTTGTTCTGACATTTAGTTATATTCTGAAACTATATCATTTGTTCCTATATAATTTATAATACATACAACTATTGTTTAAAAATGATTAAAGAAGACAATTTAAAAGTGATAAAAACTTTATTTAAAACTTTGTTCGTGAAATGGACAGTCTCCTTTTGTAGAACTGTAAAATGGGACAGAAGGCAAGAAGCTTTCATAGGGTAAAGAATAAAGAACAAGGAAGAGACAAACAGACAATACTTGATTGGCTGGGGCCACGTAGTCAACCTTGGTTGGGATGAGAAGGCCCAGAGTTGGCCTGGCATTTGGAAATTGGCTGAGTGGATATACTACGTTCTGGTCAAGTGGTGTATTGACAGGCACACAAAAATGATCTAAATTTGGGTTTGCTGACCCGACACCCCAGGCAGAAATGGCTCCATCTTGGGCCTGGAAAGTTATTTCAACACTATATAATTTATAATATATTCCTATAACTATATAATTCATCTAATTATGATAATTGTATAATGATATACTCCTCTAACTCTATAATTTAGTTATGTTTAGTTCTATGTTACAATAGTATGATCTGTTTTAGTCTTTAAGTCAGAGGTCAGCAAGTTATGGTCCTTGGGCCAAATCCAGCTCTCTGCCTGTTTTTACAAATAAAGTTTTATTGGAACACAGCCACACACATTCACTTATGTATTATTTATGCCACTTTCCTGTATAGCAGCAGAGTTAAATAGTTGCAACAGAGACCATATGGCCTGCAAAGTCTGAAATATCTTGAGAAAAGTTTGGCTCACTTCTGCCTCAATGGACCTCAGTGACGTAAAGACTGAAATGTTAGCATTTGGGACATAATTTTTTTTTCTTTAGATTCTTTATAGACGTTTAGATGTGCTAATCACATATTCTTTCAACCCTTAGGACTTAAACTGCCTCATGGAGAGATACCTAAAACCTCTTCAAAAAGAAACTTTTCTCACCCAAGATGAGGTATGGTGGCAATTGTCTGAACTTCGTGAGGGTCACACTATAGCTTGACTTGGTGAAGAGGAAGGACTGGGGAGTACACACAATACTGAGAGCATTTTGAATTCATTTAATTGTAATAAATAGATCAAATTATTGCCTGTGGAGCTCTTGGTGTGCACTTGGAGAGGAAGGAGGGAGCTGCCCCGCCTTCTGGTGGTGGGAGCATTACCGTAATTTATAAGTATGGGTAGAAAAACTTTGAAATCAGAAGCAAATAAAGGTTCTGCACACTAATGAAATACGGGGTTGATGAAATTCTTTTGCATTTTCCAGCTTGATGTGCTCTTTGGAAATTTAACTGAAATGGTAGAGTTTCAAGTAGAATTCCTTAAAACTCTAGAAGATGGAGTGAGATTGGTACCTGATCTGGAAAAGCTTGAGAAAGTTGATCAATTTAAGGTAAGTCTCATCCTCAAATAGTGTAAAGCTGCCTCTTAATGTCAAGCGTGGGCTATCCTATAGGTCAAGTCGAATCTCCTAATAACACATCGCAGGAGGCATTGTTGCCGTGGTCTTGAGTCTTCACTGAACTGCCAGTGGAGTCATTTCCTAAAGGGAGTCTGAGAGGGGAACGCACTGCATCTTGCTTTTCTGGCTGAGGTAGAACCAGTGCCACTGACTTGCATTAAACTGGTGTATCTGCTGACTTCTGCTTTGGAAGATGTGCCTACCTTTTGTTCTGTTTATGTAGGGGCTTTTAATACTTGCTATTAACAAATTAGACTAGCACTCTTGGTTTTCCAATAAACAAATTAACTTATCTTGTTCTGGGAAACTGGTTAATGGAAGTGCTTATCAATTATCTAGGAGGAAGGCAATCTTCCAGCACACAGTGTCCTTGTAGCCTTTTTTAATTTATTTTATTTTTGGCTGCGTTTGGGTCTTTGTTGCTGTGTGCGTGCTTTTCTCTAGTTGCGGCGAGCGGGGGCTACTCTTCACTGCAGTGCACAGGCTTCTCATTGCGGTGGCTTCTCTTGTTGCGGAGCACAGGCTCTAGGCGCGCAGGCTTCAGTAGTTGTGGTGCACTGGCTCAGTAGTGGCTCCCGGGCTCTAGTGCGCAGGCTCAGTAGTTGCGGCGCACGGGCTTAGTTGCTCCGTGGCATGTGGGATCTTCCCAGACCAGGGCTTGAGCCCGTGTCCCCTGCATTGGCAGGAGGATTCTTAACCACTACACCACCAGGGAAGCCATGTCCTTGTAGCCTTAGTGAGGATCTATGACTAGTACCTTAGTGAGGATGCTGACAGCTTGTCTCCTTCTCCTTGGTTGGCTTTCCCTTATTGCAGAAATGTCCTGTGCTGTGTTTCTGATTGACAAAGGTTCATTGATTTGTGCACAATGCTGTTGGCTTACATGTCACCCTCATGTACTTTTAAAAAACAGATTAATTGAGGTACAATTGATAGACAATACATATATTTAAAGCGTACAGTTTGATGAATTTTGACATACGTGGACACCTGTGAAACCATCACTTCAATCAGGATAATGAACATAATATCACCCCTAATTGTTTTTCCTGCTCTTTCGTGATTCCTCCCTCCTTCCTCTTTACGGCCGCCTCTTAGCCACAGGCAACTATGTCTGCTTTCTGTTACTACAGATTAGTTAGCATTCTGGAATTTTATATAAATGGAAACATATAGCATGTATGCTTTTTTGTGTGGTATCGTTTACTGTGTAATTATATTGAGTTCCATCCCTGTTGTTACATATACCCACACTTATTCCTTTTTTATTGCTCAGTAGTATTCCATTGTGTGGATGCACTGCACTTTGTGATCCTTTCCCCTTTCTTGGGCATCTGGGTTTTCTTCCAGTTTTTGGTGACTACACGTAAAGCTGCTGTGAACATTTATGTACAAGCTTTAGTATGAATATGTGCTTCCATTTCTCTCGGGTAAATACCTAGGAATGGAATGGTTAGGTCATATGGTAAGTGTATGTTTAACGTTTTAAGAAACAGTGGAACTATTTTCCAAACCGGTTCCAGTGTACAGTCCCACCAGCTGTTCGTCCTCATTCTTACAACAAGGTCGGGTCACTCTTTTGAATTTTAGCCATTTTAGCAGGTAGGTGGTGGCACTTCATCGTGGCTTTAATTTTAGTTTCTCTAATGACATGACTATGAGTATCTTTCTATGTGCTAATTTGCTTTGAATATATCCTCTTTGGTGAAGTGTCTTTTCAAATCATTTGCCCATTTATTATATTGGATTGTTTTCTTATCGTTGAGTTTTGAGAGTTCTTTGGAAATTTTGTGTATGAGCCCTTTACCGATATATGAATTGTAAATATTTTCTCCTTGTCATACAGTATCTCCCAAAGAGAAGTTTTTTTTTTAAAGTTGATTTCTTTTTTTTTAATCGAGTATAGTTGATTTACAATGTTATGTTAGTTTCAGGTGTACAGCAGAGTGATGCAGTTACACACATACAAACGTATACGTCTGTTCTTTTTCAGAGTCTTTTCCCTTATAGGGTTATTACAAAATATTGAGTATAGTTCCCTGTGCTATACAGTAGGTCCTTGTTGGTTATATATTTTATATATGGTAGTATGCATATGTTAATCCCAACCTCCTAATTTATCCCTCCCCTGAGAAGTTTTTATTTTTTAATGAAATCCAAGTTTTCAAATTTTTTCTCTTTTGGGTCATACTTTTGCTGTCTTATCTATGAACTCTTTGCCTAAATCAGGGTCATAAAGATTTTCTCCTAAAAGTTTCATAATTTGGGGATTTATATTTAGGTCTCTGATCTGGTGTGAATCGAAGTCAATTTTTTTGCATATGAATATTTAACGTTTCTAGCACTATTTTTTGAAATGACTATCCTTCAGTCCTTTTCCACTGAATCGCTTTTGCGCTTGTGTTGAACTTGGGTTCAGTTGTCCATATAGGTGGGGACCCTCATACACTTTGACTCTCTTCTAACACTTGCAGAAACCTGGCTGTGTAATGTTAGTATGTATACAGGTTTATAGGATGAGATGAAGACTACCCCTTCGATATATTTTTGTGTGTCATCTCTTTACAGTCCCTCTCTGCAACAGGAGTCATTTAGAATGCACACACATATTCATACACATAAGCATATGGACATATATTCATGTATAGTTCTCTATTTTTATTTGGATGTAATTTTAGACTTACAGAAAGGTTGCAAGGATAGTATAAAGAATTCCCAGATAGCCTTCTCCCAGCCTTCTTCCAAATGTTAACACATTTGCTTTATCCTTTCTCTCCCTACCTCCCTTTAACCCTAACTACTGCATATAGTTCATTTTTTGTGTGTTCAGAAATTGCTTGTGTTAGTTTGTTTTTCTTCTCTTCAGGGTAGTTGGACATACTGTCCATTTGAAGTACAGTTTGGTTCATTGATAAATTAATTAATAGGATACTAGAACACCATGATATGGGCCAGTAGTTTGTCAGTTAATCAAAAAGTTGCTTAATGTGGAACATAATAAAGATGCGGACAGACCCGAAAACATTTGGTTTTAATCTAAAATATCTAACATTCATTATATTCATGTAGCAGGCTTTTGCTGTGAGTCCAGTTCTTTGCGGTTAGAGTCAGTTGATCACTTCAGGAGAGTTTAGTTATCAGAACGGTGATATGAACATAACTGTGTCATGAGCAGAGTTCTTCTAGGGAGGGGTTGGTGCGTGATCCTTTTAGCAAGTTCACGCTAAGCAGTCAGTGTTGTAAATTCCATTTAAGTGGAACTTTCTTCCCCGACCTTCATTTCACTAATTTAGTGCCTAACCTGACCCTCTCCATTCCATCTGTCAGACATGACAACTGGTGCACGTTCAATATTCTTGGCCCTGGGGCTGCTCTCTGGCACTTCTGAGTTGGCTTCTGGACAGTCAGTGTTCACTCTTAAACCTGTTGCTGTTGGTTTCCGCCATTGCTGCTTCATTTAAATCCTGATTATATATTTGTCAAAAACATAAACACTTGTTAAAATATTCAAATTGTGTTGCCTAAGACAGTATTAGAAAAAAAATTGGTTCTGAGGTGAAATAAGTTTTGATATAATTTTCCCTTGGAAGTTTGCAATGTCCGTCAGCCAGTGAGAGGCTCTGTGAAGTCCTGCAGAAGAGAAACACAGGGGAAATGCAGTCTTTGTGTAGAAACCCCTCATGTTTGTGCACACTTTGTGCTCTGAGATCATTTTTTAAGGCTGGAAGAACAAATGAATACCTTAATGTTCTATCTGTGTTTGCTGTATGGTATGTGCCTAGTAAGTAATATTAAGTTAAACAAATGAATGGCTTGATATGGCTAAGGTAAGACGTTACAATTAGAGCTTTTTCTTCTATAGTTTTTCTCATTGATTGTTGAATATAGCTCAAAGGATGACTATACCTACAGAGTCAGACTGCCCCTCCCGAAACCCTCTCTCGGTCAAGCGGGTGAGGTTTGGGGAGGGATGGGGCTTGAGGAGTAAAGGAGGAAAAGTACAACATGTAGGAAAAGAATTTAGGCTTCTAATTACCAGTTATGTGTGGTTCATAATAAACCTTTTTTTGTTTTTAATATTCTATCAGATTTCTCTGCATTGTTCATTCAGTAAAGTGCACTTTGTGGAATCCAATTTATCACTCAAATCCAAAACACACATACATGGAGTCTAAAAAAAAAAGTGGTTCTGAAGAACCTAGGGGCAGGACAGGAATAAAGACGCAGACGTAGAGAATGGACTTGAGGGCACGGGGCGGGGGAAGGGTAAGCCGGAACGAAGTGAGAGAGTGGCATGGACATATATACACTACCAAATGTAAAATAGATAGCTAGTGGGAAGCAGCCACATAGCACAGGGAGATCAGCTCGGTACTTTGTGTCCACCTAGAGCGGTGGGATAGGGAGGGTGGGAGGGAGACGTAAGAGGGAGGAGATATGGGGATATGTTTATATGTATAGCTTAGTTTTTGCTTTGAATGTACGTTTTAAATTCTAAATTTAAATAAGCAATAGCTCTTTCTGAACTAGACTAGATCATTGTGAAACCTCATAGATACTTTTCTGAGGCCTGTTACATATATTTCTATAAAATGTGTAGGATAAAAAGTATCCCACCTCAGGCATATTAAATTCCTAATAGGGAAAGCGTCCACCTAGTTTTGATCCTGTTGGGGCAGAGGGTGTGGCCTGGGAGACAGTACTAATTCCTTAGTTGAGTCTATTTCTTATGTTCTTATCTATTCCTGCTGGAAGAGAGCATGGCATTGGAGAGGGTGGAGTTAGTGATTAGAGAAATGTGTTTTCTATTTCGGGAGATTTATGCGTTTCCTGCCTTTATTTGGTTTGTCACTTCTACCTCCCAACAGGAACTAATGAGAGAATAAAGATTTCTGTCTTCTCCAAAATGCCGTATCTGCTTTCTCGGTAACATTCAAACATCCCAGATAGGTCACTGAAAGACACAAGCCTAGAAAACCAGCGACATCTTGACTCTAATTACCGAGAAAGCCAAATCCAGCATCTATTACACAAACATGTAAACCCACACACTTTCCCATAGGCCATCAGTGAGCTGAGACAGGCTGTGACAGGTGTGAGTGGTGCTGATTTGTGGGGAGAGTGAGGCAGCTGCGAGCTCCCTGCTATATCCTGCTGATATTTCCACATGAGGAGGACCCTAACCTAACTGCATTGTTTCTTGTTAAATCCAGAAGGTGCTCTTCTCTCTGGGGGGATCCTTTCTGTATTATGCCGACCGCTTCAAGCTCTACAGTGCCTTCTGTGCTAGCCACACGAAGGTCCCCAAGGTTCTGGTGAAAGGTAAGGCCTGGGAGGACTGGGTAGCAGGTGGGCCTGTTCATTGTCAGTTCACATCTGTGTGGCCAACTGTGGTTGGGGGCTTTGGGACAGAAATCGGAGTCATTGTTGTGCCAGATGGATGTTCCAACAGGCCGCAAATTAAGGGTATGGTTGTTCCTCGGTATCTGTGGAGGATTGGTTCCAGGACCCCGCCCCCGCATGGATACCAAACTTCGAGGATGCTCAAGTCTGTTATATAAAATGTGTAGTGTCTGCATATAACCTATGCACATCCTCCCGTATACTTTGAATCATCTCTAGATTATTTATAATACCTAATAAAATATAAGTGCCATGTAAATAGCTGTCCGTGTGCAACATACTCAAGTTTTGCTTTTTGGAACTTTCTGGAATTTCTTTTTCCCAGATATATCCTATCCATGGCGAGTTGAATTCACAGTGCAGAACCTGTGGATAGAACCTGTAGATACGGGGGCCCGACTGTACTGAGAAATGAAATGCATTATATCTTGAATTAACAGTTTTGTCCATTTTCTTACCATCAACGTTTTGACTCAGTTATTTGGGGCCAGAATTGATGAGTCATTTTGCAATTATGCAGAAACGTAGGGAGTTTAGAATCCCCCTGCTTTATTTCTATTTTTCATTAATTTTGTTATAACCTACCACACTTCATACACCTTTTTGTGGCATTTCATTTTTCCCTCACCTATTTTTGTTCTCAGGTGTGTGATAATAGTCACCATCATCACTACTAAAATTGTTTCAGTTATTTACAGAAATCATTCCAGCTGTAATTATATTTTGCATGGAAAAGAACAGAATTTTTAGATTGGCAAGCTGCTGTTCCTAAGTGTTCTAGGAAGATGATGGGGTGTTCTGAGAGTCTCCAGAGAGTTGTTTCGCTTCCATAGTTCTGCATGTGACTGTTGATAGGTTAAAGGATTAGAGAAACATGTCCTTGGTAAACAGTAGAACCAATAGAAAGTTCGATTTCAAAGAATCTCTGGAAATCAGCCTGCTCTTCTTTAACACTTTACTGTGGCTGCCATGTAAACAGCTGCTGAATTTGTAAGTAATTTACTTATATTTATGTTTGTTGCCAAAGAGAACTAGCTTGATTTAATTCAAAATGTATTATAATAAACATTAATACAACACAGGTCTCTGGACAACAAAAGATCCTGCCCCAGATAATGCCATACTTAATGATGGTCGTAGTCTAGGCAAAAGAGTTCTACTTCAGCACAAAAATTTAAAGGGAACCTGGGAATTTCCTTGTCCTGCTGTAGGACAAGGAAACTGTCCCGCTGTATGGCCTAGTCTGTGGTTTTACACATGCTGAATTGGTCATGTAGTTCCGTGTGTGTGCATCTTTTTAAACTTTAATTGAATGCTATGTTATGAGAGATTTTAGCGTAACAGTTTTAGAGCACTTTGCTCTGTGGTAAAATTATATACTCATGAGAGTTCTTAAAGTAATTGTGTTATTTTTAATCACTTGATTAGATTAAATTCTGCCCCTATAGATTTTTAAAATTCAAAACCATTATTTTTTGCACCTGAAAAATATTAGAAAATCCTTCAAAACCATGCCTTAAGACATTAGGTGTGACCCACAATTTTCTAATGGCCAGATGTGCCAAGAAGATGAAGAGAACTCTTTGAGGACAAATAGCCTATGATTCTTAACAGACTCCCATCTAGGTTGCATGGGAGTGATGCCCTTTACCGCTCAAAGAGCTGAGAAGCATGCCCTCTTTTGCCCTGATGTGTGAAATACACTTGATGGGTTAAACGCGCATGGACGTGTTTTTGGGCATGAGGACTTTAGGGGGAATTCCTAGGCCCCTTACGGGCATGGACCAAGACTTGGGATGTCCACGGAAGCTGCAGCCTCCGCATGCATCAGCTCTGGGCCTGGGCTCGCTTCCGAGGCCATGGGCTTCTTCTCAGTCACCTCATTCCCAGTCTTCTTTCCCTTCAAGGATTTGGTGGCTGGACCCATGGAGTCTGATTCCTCTTAATGGGGCTTAAACAAATGAAAAGATTGTAGTCTTTACAAGGCCTTCCCCACATGATTGCTGTTTTTCTTAATTGAATAAAGATACTGAGAAGAATCATTTTACAGTTTCATGGTGTCCTTTTATAACACCTTCTGTTCTTAGCTCACATTCCTAATTACTGGAGACGGAAATATATTTTTATCAGAAGCTTAAAAAATATATGCCTACAGTTAGTCACTTTGATATATTGTCCTTTCTTCTTCCCATTCTTTGCCCTCACTTCAGCCTCTCTCTCTGCCATTTCTTTGCACCTGGAAGGCATAAGTCGTGTCTTCCTAATTATCCACTGGCAGGTACCTTTGTGATTGTCTGGGGACCCACAACTCCCCAGGGCTGCTTTTCAGCCCCGCTGGGACACAGATGGAAGCTCAGCTGGTGACGAAAGTGCTGCCTGAGTTACCTTAGGTCAGGTGTATGTTTCCCTCTGAAATAAATCCTAATAGCTGGTAGCACCGAATTAACATAGAACAGATCTTAAAAGGCGTTCACTGCAGGGGATCAGCCTTGCTCCACTTACCAGAGCTGCAAGGTGCCGCTGCTGCTTTTTATTTTCCTGCCTTTTCTCAAAAGAGGTTCTACCAGCAAGGAAATGCTTGAAGGATTAGAAGAACTGGCGTAAGGAGTGTTTTCAAACGTAGGCTTTCATATTATTCAGATATGGTGAGGCCAACAGATCAGGAGACAATTGCCATCAGAAAGATAGTTTGTTACTCAGGACTCCCAAGAGAAGGGGGAGCGCTACGCCGTGCAGGGCCAAGGGGGGAAGCACCACAGCCCACCAGGGGACAGGATGAGTGAGGGGGAAGACGTGGGCAAGACCCTTTATTGTGGTTTCTGCAGGAAGGAGTGGGTGAGGCAGGGTAAACAGGTTTAGGATTGGGTAATTTGAATAATCTCAGCAGGCTCTGGGGTGGAGGGGCAGGGGAGATAGTGGCCTAGAGTGTAAAAGGCTAACAGAAGAGGGAAGGAGGCAGGTGGCTCTGCATTGATTGGCTTGCATGTGAAAGGCATGCTTCCAGGTGAGTCCTTTACCATCTAGGAAGTGTCTAGCTCTGAGATGGGCAGTTTCCCCAGGGTCTGTAAGGCCTCAGATGTCAAAGTATCAGAAGAAGAAGACATTCTGAATGCAAGGACGATAAACAGCAGCCCCTGAAAATCCATGTGTATGAGATTGACAAACTCTGCTATCCCTTAACTCACTGGGCCGCCCCTCAAATAAACAACTAAATCTGATGGACAGGCCCTTCCAGTTGTGCCTCTGAGCCCTCTTTCCCCCCTCTGACAACTCAGTGTACTCTCAGTCCTGTAAAAAGGCACCTTGGAATTCGTGAGTGAAATTGTGAGAAAGGGAGTCATTTCCACATCCTGCCCAGACAACCTGTATTTAAACTCTTCCAGCCAAGATGGACGCGGCTTTCAAGGCATTCCTGGATGCCCAGAACCCGAAGCAGCAACACTCATCCACTCTGGAGTCTTACCTCATCAAGCCCATCCAGAGGATCCTCAAGTACCCGCTTCTGCTGAAGGAGCTTTTTGCTCTGACGGACGCGGAGAGTGAGGAACACTACCACTTGGATTGTGAGTCATGGGCCCCTGAGATCTGCTCCTTGCTCGTGTCTCCATGAGAGCCTTCAAACAGCCTCTTCATTTATTTCGTGACCTGTTTTCTTCTAGTGGCCATCAAGACTATGAATAAAGTTGCAAGTCATATCAATGAAATGCAGAAAATCCATGAAGAATTTGGGGCTGTGTTTGACCAGCTGATTGCCGAACAGACTGGTGAGAAAAAAGAGGTAAGGACCCCCGCTTCTTCCCAGCACACCTATCCATAGAGCTGGGTTGGTTTGTTTCTCTTTAAGGTGCTATTTGTAAGTAAGAGAGTTACAAGGATAGTGTTTTTGTTGCTGAAACCTTTTTCTAAGTTAAAGTATAATTAATTTACAGTGTCGTGTTAGTTTCTGGTATACAGCAAAGTAATTCAGCTTCTTTTTCAGATTCTTTTCCATTGTAGTTTATTACAGGGCATTGAATATAGTTCCCTGTGCTATACAGTAAGACCTTGTCATTTATCTATTTTAAATATTAGTAGTTTGTATCTGCTAATCCCAAACTCCTAACTTTCCCATCTCTCTCCCCCCTACTTTCCCTCTGGTAACCATAAGTTTGTTTTCTATGTCTCTGAGTCTGTTTCTGTTCTGTAAATCAGTTCATTTGTATCATTTTTTAGATTCCATATATAAGTGATGCCATACGATATTTGTCTTTCTCTGTCAGACTTACTTCACTTAGTGTGATAACCTCTAGGTCCATCCATGTTGCTGCAAATAGCATTATTTCATTCTTTTTTTTATGGCTAAGTAATATTCCATTGTGTATATATACCACATCTTCTTTATCCATTCATCTGTCAATGGATATTTAGGTTACTTCCATGTCTTGGCTATTGTAAATAGTGCTGCAGTGAACATTGGGGTGCATGTATCTTTTTGACTTAGAATTTTCTCCAGACATATGCCCAGGAGTGGGACTGCTGGATCATATGGTAGTTCTATTTTTAGTTTTTTAAGAAACCTCCATACTGTTTTCCATAGTGGCTGCACCAGTTTACATTCCCACGTTGGTGGAACTTTTATCCTTTACGCAAGGCTACATTGTGAGTTTTCTTTCTCAGCTGAATTATTTCTTAATATAGGAAACATGTCCTGATTCCACCCCTTCACCCTCGGGACCTCTGGTTTTGTTCTTTGTTAAATGTGAGAGTGAATTTCCATGACCGTAACTTGGGCTGTTTCTCTAAACACCAATGAAGGTGGAGGCTATATCCCCAGAGATTAGAATAATAACCGGCATGTAGTATGTACTCAATAAATACTTGTGGAGTGAATGAAAGTTTCAAATGACTATGAATCTTCTTTTTTAAGTCTGCCTGAAAATCTACTTAGAAGAAATAGTCACAGGAACAGATATACTTGAGAAAAACGTAGCATGAACTCTAAGTTGTGCCTGAGTTATTGAGAAGAGCTTATGTGAATAAAAATGCTGATAATCTTAAAATGAATCAATATATCATTACAGATATGATATGTAATGATATTCATCCGTGCCTCTGTACCTCATGATTTGATTGGAATATTGTCCTCGTTTTGCTTTCTGCCTCCAAAAAGGAGACAAGCTGGGAGGGAACTATGAAGAAAAACTCTCTTGCTGTGATTGGAAAGAGGAGGAAAGGCAGTGGGGCGGCGGGGGAGAGAATGGGTGTAAGGCTTGGTTGTTTAGTCTAGACGTGAAAACAGCCTTATCTTCAGAGGTATAAAGGGTTATTATCTAGGTTCACGTTTATGTCCTCAGTGAAACAAGACAAGGTTTCGGACTATTGAAAGATTTTTCAGAAAAAGGTAAATTCATGATATCTCATAGAGATGTACAAGGGAACACATATGAAGGAATTTATTTTACTCAGATGATGTGAGGGAACCAGACAGTCAAAATAGCACAGGTATATGTATGAAGTGAAGAAATGTCAAGCTGATTTGTGAATGGAGACAAATTGGTTTCTCTACAGCACAAGGAAGTCGCTACCAGACTAGAGAGAATTTATACATTTATCTGTTACCTACACCTTACAAAGAGTGGCAAAGGTGTTCAAAGGCACATCGATACAGGGTTGGACTCTGATAGCCCAGGAGGGTGTGCATAGTTTTCCACTGAAATACAATTTATTTTTTCGACATGGATATTTCAGGCAGAGCCTGAGAATGTTCTCAGTCTACCAGGCAGATAATTTAATCTATCAGAGTGTAGAAAGGACGGACACTGCTACTCTTGATGTAGTTCCCATTTTCTTGTAAAACTATTATAGTAAGAAAAACATACTATGTTTATTAAAGAAAAGGGCAAACCTCAGAGAAAGGCAAGGAGAAAAATTATCTATGATCTCAAAACGCAAAACCTCTTGATCTTTTGGTGTTTATTTTAATTTTTACAGAATTATGTATATTATATACTTGAATATTAAATATAGTTCTTTATATATTCTTGAATATTTTGGAAGTTATTTTGTACCTTGAATTTTTTTATAGTGAACAAAGAATTATTTAATTTTCATGTTATTTTAAATGATTCAGAAGAATCCTTGAAATTATTGTAGAATATTTTATTGTGTGATTGAACAATGATTTACTTAATTCCTATTGTCAGGCAGTTCGCTTGGCTTCATTTATTGATGACTATGAATAATACTGCAGACGTTTTAGATCATAAGGCTTCTTCCATCCTGTATTTTGGTTTATTTCATTTTGACAGGAGTGAATTTTATTGGGTCATGGAAATGAACAATTTCAGTGTATTTCATTATATTCTGAATTGATTTCTGAATTTTAATGAGGGCAAAGCACCATTATGCTAAAGACTAGAAGGTGATATGGGTAGCAGATTGCAAAGACTTTAGAAAAAAAGATGAATACGATTAAAAAGTCAGAGACTCTAAAAGGGGATATGGCTTTGGTGAGACTGCCTGTCCTCTAGAATAAAATTCTGTCAACCAAGTAAGAAATCTTTCCAATGAGGAACAAAGAGATACAGTGCTATACACAGCAGTCTCTTGTGAGCAGAGATTTTGTTAGGGAAAAAAAAAAAAAAGTGCAAAAGATGGAAGGAGGGACATTTGATCATATACCAGTATTACAGGGTAGGAAAGTCCTATATCAGTATTAGGATGTCTGAAGACCAGAAAAATGAAGGCTTGGAGAAGATGCCAGAGAGAGCACTGAAAGATTATGTCTTAGCACTATAGGAAGAATAAGAAAGAAATAGGCCCCTAAAAGGGGCCGTAGGTATTGTAACCAAAGACAAATTGATTACTCAAAGAAAATGACTCAGATCTACTTGATCTCTTTTTTTCTCCATAGAAGAGAATGGTCTTCTAACTGGAAAGGATAGAGTGGTCTTGATTCCACAAAAATAAAACCACAGGGAGAACGGTCCTGGGGAAATAGGATGCTCTGTGCCAATATCAGTTATAATTCTGCAACAGTACTTACAGCAAGCAGTATATTGGAACAGCCATGGAAACAGCCTATAGAGGCAGACATTTACAAGTTATGGCCTGATTTTCACAAAGGTGATTCCTGATCCTTGAGTAACCTTTTAATGGCAATATCCAGGAAAAAAACCTAGACTGGTACTGTGAACAGTTGGTAAACACGAATGGGAATATTTATCAGTATCTACTGGGAATGGTAGGTCTATACTGAAATGGTAACATTCCAGGGACACAGAGTACCTGATGCTATCACCAACCAACTGTCCCCAGGAGGTCCCTGAAGACAGATATCCACAGAGGACAAAGAAACATTTTATGATGAAGCTGGACCTTCAGTCCCTACCCCATGTTAAACTCTAGGGAGTTGGGCTGGACCACACAGAGCAAGCATCCCTTTTGCCTAGGTCAGAGGAAGAAAAGGCCAAGGAGGGCATTTCCCCTTAAAAGAAGGGCTCGGAAAACCTGACTCAGCAAGGCATCCCAGTCCTTGTTGGGGTAGAGGCCTTTTAGCGGAACTCAGTCTCAGAGTTGTTTTTTTGTTTTGTTTTTTTTGTGGTACGCGGGCCTCTCACTGTCGTGGCCTCTCCCGTTGCGGAGCACAGGCTCCAGACGTGCAGGCTCATTGGCCACGGCTCACAGGCCCAGCTGCTCCGCGGCATGTGGCATCTTCCCGGACCGGGGCACGAACCCGCGTCCCCTGCATCGGCAGGCGGACTCTCAACCACTGTGCCACCAGGGAAGCCCAGTCTCAGGGTTTTGATAGGATGTTGGGAAGGGGACCAGTGGAAGGCCAGGGGAGAGGCTGTTGGCCAGAGGGAGCAGCCCTGACCCCCTTAATACATTTACAGTGTGGAAACTCGTCAAGAGAGAGGAACCATGTGCATTGGGACTGTATCAGCCTGTTTTTACCAGGTAACAAAGAACTAAAAATCTTAGTGTTCACTAAAGCAAATACTTGTATTTCACTCACAGGGTGTGGGTCAGCTGGGCTTTGGCTTGTCTTGGTGAGCTTCAGAGCTTAGGTCTCAGAGTGTTCCATGTCTCTTCATTCTGGCATCCAGGCTGAAGTAGCAGTGATTGTCTTGAGCATGTCCTTTCCATGGCTGGAAGGCAGAAGCTTATGAGGGCTGGTAGAAACTTCTGATACCAAGTCCACGGCCCAACTCATATGGCCAAGCCCAGAGACTTTGGGGCTTAGCCTAGTCTAGTGGGAAGTACTAGAAAATCACATGGTGGAAGGTACAGATACATAGAGGGAAGAAGTAGAGTTTGGGCAATGATCTACCCCAGTGATCTTTAATCACTTTTTAAAAATTGAAGTATAGTCAATTTACAATTTTGTGTTAATTTCTGCTATACAGCAAAGGAAATCAGTTATATATGTATACTCTTTTTTAATATTCTTTTCCATTATGGTTTATCACAAGATATTGGATATAGTTCCCTGTGCTATACAGTAGGACCTTGCTGTTTATCCATCCTATATATCCTAGTTTGCATCTGCTAGCCCCAAACTCCCACTCCATTTCCCCACTCCCCTTGGCAACTACAAGTCTGTTCTCTAGGTCTGTGAGTCTGTCTCTGTTTCATAGATAAGTTAATTTGTGTCATATTTTAGATTCCACATATAGGTGGTATCATATGGTATTTGTCTTTCTCTTTCTGACTTATTTTAGTTAGTATGATAATCTCTAGTTCCATCCATGCTACTGCAAATGACATTGTTTTGTTCTTTTTTATGGCTGAGTAGTATTCCATCGTATATATGTACCACATCTTCTTTATCCATTCATCTGTTGATGGACACTTAGGTTGTTCCTATGTCCTGGCTGTTGTATCAATAAATAGCACTGCAGTGAACATAGGGTTGCATGTATCTTTTTGAATTATAGTTTTGTCTGGATATGTGCCCAGGAGTGGGATTGTTGGATCATATGGCATTTAATCACTTTTAAAAACATTCCCTCTAAGGCTGTGGACCAGAATGGTTCCAAGGAATTTGACTTATGTATATACCACTCCGCTGTGGTGTGTGGGGCGTGGATAGTGGAGACTATATAGTTCCCTTAGTGGATACTCACCTGGGTGTTTGGTTGACTAGTTACTTAATATGTACAAAGTAATACAGTTGCTTAATGTTTTTAACCACTGACGGTACTACTAATAATATTGCTCAATAATAATTGGAGTAATTATTAATTATTATAATGATCCCAACCATTATAGTGGCAGCAATACCACTGCCACTGAGATGGAGCCCCATCTCCAGCACTGTAGCCTGACCTGGTGGCTTGAGAAGGGCAGTGTCAAATGGCACCGTGCTCCGTGGAGGGCTGCTCGGCAGCTGTTGTATCTAGAAACCCAGTCAGATCAAAAGCAGCAAAAAAAAAAAAAAAAAACCCAGAGCCATTTGTCCTTGAAGCTCAACATCAAGTTTTCAAATATTCAAATTGCTGCTTTGAGGAAGAAGGACTCGGGCTTGGTTTCTGTGGACGCAGAGCAGAAGTGAGAGGCTGGTGGGCGGATGCTTCAGGGAGGCGTACTAGAGGGAGACCCTCCTAACAATGTATGGTGTTTCCCAGTGGGATGGACCGTGGACTCTGATTTCTGCAAAGCCTCGTGCTCTGACATGTTTGCACAGGGAGCACATTGAGAGACCAGATGATCCTTTCGCCTGTGATTGGGCTGCTGAGTGGGTGGGAGGATGGGAATTTGGTAGACTTGGAAGTGGGCCAAGGACTCCAGTGAAAAAGGCACACATGACTATTGTGAGGTGTAGACTCCAGTGGACTCTCAGGATCATCGTGTCTCTACAAGGAAAAGAGGAACTTGTCCATCTGAGATGGTTTAGATTTGACCTTCGGGGAGACAACACTAGACCTCATGGTTTCCAGAGCTGCACAAGCTTAAAGAACAATCTCCCAACTTCTCAGTTGGCTTCTTTTCCCTCTTCTAAAGTGAAATGAAATCTTCCTTAAAATGAGTCGGAAGAAGAAGAAATAATTGATTCCACTGCTTCCCAGAAGACCCTGGCTCCAAAGGGATTTAAACTCACAGGTGGCAATGTCTGCAGTTTCCTGGGCTGGATCTTTGTTGTTGACAGCCATTTGTTCTCCTTAGATAACTCTCCATTTGAACACAAACGCTCTCCAATTTTGTTCATCAATTCTGGCAGGTTTACTGCGTGTGAATTTCAGAGGCCCGATTTGTACCTTTTGGCCACCTTATTCTTGAAATTCTGATAAGGCAAACAGGATAAGGGAAAAAAAGTTGACCAAATGAGAGACATTATTGGGAGACATTATTTTCTTGAAGTTGAATTGACACCAGCCTGTTGAATTTTAAAATGTCATGGATATCTGAGTGTTTTTAACATCGCCCAGTAAGTTTTGCCCTGGATTTCAGGTTGCAGATCTGAGCATGGGAGACCTGCTTTTGCACACCACTGTGATCTGGCCAAACCCACCAGCCTCGCTGGGAAAGTGGAAAAAGGAGCCCGAATTGGCAGCTTTTGGTATGTGTCACGAGAAGGTTTGGAGGGGAAGAGGGAGGCTGGCTTATTTTTCGCAGTTAACATTTCTTTTCCAAGACACAATTTATTAAAATATAGTTAATTACAGTTTTCTGCATTGTCTTCCTGCTATGGCCACCAACATGTCACAGATACTAAATTAAACCTTCCAGCTAAGTATGACGAATGTGGCCACCCACCTACCAAGAGGGAGGGAATGGCTGTTCAGGTCTCCCCCAGGTGTAGACATATGGGCAGGAAAAGATTTTTTTTTAAGCTGCTGCTCTGAATATCTTTTCAAAATAATGAGTTAATAATAAACCAAGGAAAAATCAAGTGAAAAATCAAGACAAAACTATCTCTGTTTGTGAGCTCCCCAGTCCTTTTATTCTCTTCCCAACTCTGTGTTGCTCTGTGTGATGCCAGGATTCAGGGCACGATTCTCACCTCACCTGTTGTGGCGTCACTGGATGCCTTGAGCAGTTACGAGGTGCTTCTCAGTCGCATCGTGGCTAACAGCAGCGAAAGTAGTGATGTTTACGAATGATTAATTTTCCAATAAGCCAGTTCAGATGGACGCAGTTGCTGCAGTTAGAAATCTCATGTGGTTGTGTTGTAAAATGCTTTTTGAGGGTATTTTGACATGCTGGTGGTTTTTGATAGTAGTGGGTATTTTGGGCAGGGGAAGGGATACTGTTTGTTTTGCTTCGTTGTGTTTTCCCATCATTAACAGTTGCATTTCTTATATGGAAATTTCTTCTTGGAGAGGTCTGGGAGTTTTCTGATGCTTCTGAGTAGGTCACTTATGGGGTGTAGGATTCTGAAGGAAATGATCCAGACCATCTCTCTCCCTCTTTCTGATGCTGGGCTATTGGTGAACCATTCCAGAGTTCAACATTGGGATTTTTCATGCCTGTCTCCTGAATTTTACATATTTCCTATAGTTAGAAATAAACAGATTTAGAAAAAGAAAATCCTTTGACTGGGACAAAGTAGGAGGTTGGCAGACTTATTCTGTAAAAGGCCACATAGTAAATATTTTAGGCTTCACAGACCAAGAGGCCATAAGTAGCCAGACGCAGCTGTAGACAGTGTGTAAACAAATGGGCGCTAGTATTGGCGGGTTGTGCGGAAACAGGCAGGCCCTAGTTTGCCAACCTGTGATAGAAAGGGTTCAGGAAAATGCCAGTTTTGAGGTTTGAGGGGCAATGTGTGTGTTTGGCTCAAGGCAGGCTGTCGTCATTGTAATGAGCTTATTTACGTCCTTAAAAGGTGACGTGTTTGGCAGTTTTGGTGTGATTTTTAAGTAGCAAGCAGAACTAACAGAGCCTTAGAAATGTGTTTGTTTTGTTTTGTTTGCGGTACGCGGACCTCTCACTGTTGTGGCCTCTCCCGCTGCGGAGCATAGGCTCAGCGGCCATGGCTCACGGGCCCAGCCGCTTCGCGGCATGTGGGATCTTCCCAGACCGGGGCACAAACCCGTGTCCCCTGCATCGGCAGGCGGACTCTGAACCACTGCGCCACCAGGGAAGCCCTAGAAATGTGTTTTGAAACAAGGAAGAGTTGCTGTGAGGGAAGTAACTTAATTACCACTGAACAGGCAGCTTTGGGGTTAAAATGTGGTTGTCTTGTTTCCGTTGCTCTGATCTCAGGAAATAGTGCTGCTTTCTTCCGAAAACAAAGTTGACCGGCTGCCCACCCAGCACCTTGATGTTTTACTCACAGGACGGCTAGTTTGTACTCAGGGCTGACCATTACCACCTTTAAAAGAAGGAAAGAAATCGTTTGTTTAGGTTTCGGCCTTAAAGGGTGTTAGATGTTCACCTTTGGGGATATCGAGAGAGGGATTTAGGCTGGTCAGGGCAGCCAGGCGTTTTGGACATCAAGGCCATGTCTGAAGGGATGGGCAGCACTTGGAGTCAACTGAGTGACCGTCGGCTGCGGATCAGGGAGGGATCAAGGCGGAGATGCTCATAGCCCAGACTGAGGTCCACTCTGGCCCTGCCGCTGTGATCCTAGATGGTCCAGGTAAACCGAGGCAGACCAGTAGCCTTCTTAGAGTCACAGCAACAACCTCACTGAGCTCTGGTCCCAGTGAGATGGTGGGTCTTCTGAGACTAAGTTCACTGGCAACCTCACCCTCTCCTGCAGTGGAGCTCCCTCCATTTTAAAGGGACCTGCTGTCCTGGACACTGTGATTTCTGAAGGCTTCATGGTAAGGACAGAGGGCCGCCTCGGGTGCTCTGTGCAGCCTCCATGCAGAGCTGGTGTGGCCTCCTGGGGTCAGTGGGAACCTTGCAGTCTGTCCTCTGGGATTTTTACCAAGTCAGGCGCTGTGACAGCCCAGACCCAGTGCCTGGGGTCCGCTTCTTTGTACCCGAAAGGTTTTTTCCTGCAGTCTTACACAAAGGGAGCCTGATGGGTCAGTAGGATAAAAAATGATAAAACGTATACCAGACACGTTGGGTTAGTCTGCAGAGAGCCTGGGAGCCTGGGGAGCCTGTCCCTGAGAATTCCCTGTAATTGTGTGTCTGGTACACCAGGTGTGCCCCCTCCAGCTGCCATGTGACTAACGTGGTCCCTGCTATGCCTTGGGGTCAGAGTGTGAAGGGAGATGGAGACCCTGATACAGGGAGCCAGGGATGGGCTGGGGTCACCCTTCCTTGTCGTTCTGGACACCAGTTCTTCTTTGCAGGGGGGTCAGAATCACTGAGTGCTGAACGTCCTTGGCATTGTTTAAGGAATTCTATGGAGGACTATGCATAACTCCATTGTATCTTCCCCCACCCCCAAAGAATATAAGAATAAAACTACATACTCCCTGCTTCTAAATAGTTGATTGCGATTCATCCTGTTTGGAAAAAGTAAAACTGCATTCTACTTCATAAACTCATTTTTATTTATTGAGGTCGAAAAAGATGAATTACATTTCCTGAATTAGGAGCACTCTGCGTGTGTGTAATATTAGCTTAATTTGCATAAATATAAGTTACCGTAAGCATTATTATTATTGATGTTTGTACTGTTCCTTCCGCTACTGAACTAGTACATTTTTGTTAAATGTGTATAAGCTGAAGTTTTACGCTTGAATTGATACCATAGTGAAAATATATTTTACCCAAAAGTTTCCAGTGGGGCAGGAGGGTTTATTTCCATCTCTTCAGGCTTTTCCTGTTTATCTGGGACCTGGAAAATTTTGTCTTAACAGGTTTTTGCATCTCTCAGATGCGCTGAGTGAGTGGAGGGTGGAATGGGAGCCGATTCACGGGGACTGTCTGTCCTCTTCATAACGGTAGTGTTTGTTACCACAAGTTATTGAAAGTGAAGGGGAAAACCCAACCCCTTGTGTGCTATAACTGCCTTCATTTTATGTTTTTCCAGTCTTCAAAACTGCTGTGGTCCTTGTGTATAAAGATGGTTCCAAACAGAAGAGGAAACTTGTAAGACTTCTTATTTCACCCCATAGTTTCAAAGTATCTCCCTTACTATCTGTTCCTCAGTTTTATCTGCGTAATTGTAATTCTGCACCTTTGTCAGGCGTGAGTGTTTTATGATTTTTTTTGACTGTTTTATGATTTTTTTTGAGTGTTTTATGATTTTTTTTAAGTGATGCTGAGGACTTAAGGAAATTGCCCATCCTGCCTTCCTGCAGGCAGACTCACGTTTAGAGCATGAAAGTAAACAGCTATTGGGCTTACCATGGCCCGAACCTACCTTCCTAATACTATTTTTATCCACTGCCTGTTCTTCCTACCCCTCTGTGCTTGTTTGGGAATCCCTTTTCTCTTTCTTCCTTTGTCTCTCTTTTGCCTGACTGGTTAGCAAGCTTATTTGCGCACCCTCAGCAGATTTGTCCCATGGCCTCTGGCTTGCTGCTGGGTGAACAAAAGTGCACACGGGGGAGTGACCCGGGGTTCCAGCATCACTGCTTTGTTGTTGTTCTTGTTGGGTTTTCTTTTGGAAATTAAAACAATTTATTTATTTGTTTTAATGACATATTTTAAAATTTTTATTATTTTATTGAAGTATAGGTGATTTATAGTGTTGTGCCAGTCTCTGCTGTACAGCAAAGTGACTCAGTTACACACATGTAGACATTCCTTTTGTTATATTCTATTCCATTATGGTTTATCACAGGATATTGAATAGAGTTCCCTGTGCTCTACAGTAGGGCCTTGTTGTTTCTCCATTCTCTATATAATAGTTTACATCTGCTCACCCCAAGTTCGCAGTCCTTCCCTCCCCCATACCCCTCCCCCTTGGCAACCACAAGTCTGTTCTCTATGTCTGCAACATCACTGGTTTAGAAAGTGTGTGCGGGTCTGGTCCGGGCTGAGCACAGACTTCTCACGCACCTAGTTCCTTCTCTTCCTGCAGGTAGGATCTCACAGGCTTTCAATTTACGAGGACTGGGACCCCTTCCGATTTCGACACATGATTCCTACCGAAGCTTTGCAGGTTCGAGCTTTGGCAAGTGCAGGTAAACTCTGAAACAGGTTGGGTACATATTTCTGTGTATGTATGAATTGTTTTTCTGAGTCCACACTCTTGGTTCTAACCACCCTACCATCTTTTTCCTTCTGTGCTTAAGTTTCCTTTCCCTCAGTCTCTCCATTGCCTCTTATTTACCCAGCTGTTTATTAAATGAATGAACTAAGTGAATGGAGGTAGTGCCTTTAATATTGTTCCAAGGAATTCTATTCATTCTGTTATATATATTAATAATACTGCAGGGACTCACATCTAAGTAGCAATGAGTCTTGTACTTCTGGGAAGAATCTTTGTGACCATCAGCAGACAAAGCCCATGTAAATAACTCACTTGCCTTTTAACTGGGAGACCCAAAAAGACCACCCGAAGCACAAAAAACGCCATTGAATACATTCTTTCTTCCTGAAGCCTTACAAATCTTTATCTTTGTATCAGCATGAAATGTCAGTTCTTTTTCTATGACCCAAGTAGCCGTGAAGCAAGTTGTTAGGCAGTGATGAAAGTACTTGCTAAGATGATTCGTTGATGCTTTAGCACATGAGAAGAGAAGTGAATGTCAGCACGGTATTGACTAAGAATACCAATATTGCTATGACTCGGAGGCCCCATCCAGGGCTTAATTTGAGGCTGTTTTAGGGAGGAGCAATCAGCAATGGTTCTCCCGGGCACACCTGAGAGGGAGCAGCTTTGGGGTCAAGTGGAAACTCTCGGGACACCCCTATTCCCGTCCCACTTGGACAGCAGGTACAGCTTTCTGGTTGTAAGAGGGGCCACGGAAGTGGACCTCTGCAGGTACACAGTGGATCTGTATTTCTCTTTTGTGTTTCTGGCATCTAGCACGAGCCATAAGTTCTTCATGTCTGGTTGGTGTCACTCATTTTCTCCCCGTTTTCATTTGTCACCTCCATAAGCCATAAAATTGGCTCTAATCCTTATAGAGCCACCTCTTCCCTAGTCCAGTGTCATGAGGAAAAACCTTCTGCAGTATTTGGGAAACCTCCAGTTACCCACCCAAGTTAAAGTAGATGCCACTTCCTTCTCAGTTGTTACGCATTGCAGGAGGAGAACTCAAATGCAGAAACCACGTCTGGCAAATGTATTGGGGATGATTATTTGCCTTAAGAAGGTTTCTGTCTAACCTACTGGCCCAGAGGACCCTCGTGCCTTTTTAGCTTTGGTTTGATTTGTAAAATTGATTTACACATGAATTTTCAGGCCCTTATAAATCATAGGTCTACAAACAGCTATAATAATATTTTGAGGTGTGGGCACTCAAACACTAGCATTGTCTTACTTTGCAATCTTAGATTATGAATTATCTAGTTCATGTGTTCCCTCGCGCCTGGTTTATAAATAGGAAAGCGTATGCTTATAACAAACCGCAAAGGCTCCTTAGCCAGGAATTTTGCCTTCATTGAGGACTAAATACATGAAGAATTTAAGTTTGGAAAACAAAGCCATCTTTGTGAAAATGATATTCCGTTCCCGCCCTCGGTTTTTCATTCAAATCAAGTTTAAAATCAAGATAAAAGTTTATTTTCATGGACTTACAGAGACTAGCCAACACATCTCTTGTTATGAAATAAATTCCAGTGGATATGAGAATCAGAAGATGGAAATTTCTAGATTTCGTCTTCGTTTGGGAAAACCTGTGAAACTCTCTGCACATGGGTCCTGCCTGGTTAAATAATGTGGGCACGATGAGGGCTTGTAACTAGGGTTTTGAACCATTAGGTAAGGATGAGACTTCACAACCTGCAGTCTTGAGGTCTGCAGTGAACTGTTTCTTTCATAAATACTCATGATGAATAACCCGGCAAAATAATATGATTTTCAGGCACTGAAAGACTTAGAAGTTGTTTCTAAATATAACTGTTTCTCACTTTCTCAGTGTACCATTCTGGCTTCCTTCAGGTTGGGTGCTGTGGGCAGGCTGAGAAAGAGGAACCCCATTCGTTCCCAGGACACGCTTGTCCAGGGCGCTAGTCCCAGTCGCTCAGGGGAAAGGCTGTGCTGCAGATGGCAGGGCCCTGCCTCTTTATATCACTGGCCTGATGAAATCAGCACTGGAATCTTGGGCTCTGTCTAGTCCAGCTGTTGCCAAAACAACTAATCACTTAATTAAAATAGTTCAGCCAAACGGGCTGTGCAGCTAAAAGGGTCAGTTTTTCCATCAATATGATTGACTGACTGTCCTTTTAGACCATCCAGAAGGAGATTTTAGCAACTGGTAATTTTCCAAGCATTCTTTTTCTTCACGCCCATTAAGTTCTCAATCATTTTGTCTCTTGAGATCACGGGATAGGAATGAAGTTTCTTCGGTCATATGTGGCTCTGCTCTATTTAATCCTACACCAAAGCATGGGAAATGCTTTTGTAAAAATGCAAATAAATCTCTTTGAAACATACTCTCACTCGTCCTTGTTTTAATTTCTCTAGATGCAGAAGCAAATGCTGTGTGTGAAATTGTCCACGTAAAATCGGAGTCTGAAGGGAGGCCGGAGAGGGTCTTCCACCTGTGCTGCAGGTGAGCCTGGAGCCGTGAAGTGTGGGAGGTGCCGCCCAGAGGGAAGGGATCTGACAGTGCTTGGTGTCCCCAACGCCTCTGGGTTCTGCACACCAGCCTGTACATCCCTAGAAGCTACATTCTTTCTCTTGTGCACTTGAGAAACTATTTAACACTTATCAAGTAACAGTAATCGGATAAATTAAGCTCATTTTATCAGAATGTAGACAGTAACCTGGTTAATATCTTTCTAAAAGGAAATCGGAATTTTCACGTATATATTTGACATTCGAACGAGGGCTTTCTTCCTATATGTACATTTGGTGGGTTAGAAGGACATGGTTGTCTCATGTTTTGTTTGGGTGTTTGGGTGCATCATTTATACTGTAACATCTCTGAGGTACAGCAGATGGAGAGTCACCTGGGAGGAGGTGAGGGTGTGTGCAGTGTTGCTGGGATTCCTCGTCGTGTAGGGGAAACTTCGACCTAGGGAGGCTGGCTCAAGTGACTCAGGTTCACCTACGGATCTGGAGTGGAAGCTGAACTTACGACGTGGGCTTCCACTTCCTTCTTCTTCTTCTTTCCCTCCTCTCACCATCCCCTCGTCTTCCTCATCTTCCTCCTTTTGGGCTCTGTCGTTAAGAATTTGAGAATTGTACTTTTCTCAAGTGCAGCCAGTTCTCTCTCTCTCTCTTATTTTTGGCCTAAAGACACCAGGCTGAATGGTGCCAACAGCCAGCATTCTGATACATTTGGCTTTCAATATGATCTGTACTCCATGATGCTTTAATTTTATCATAGGTGCTTAGTAATTTATTCAGTACTTATCCCACACCGTGGGTAGTATACTATGGGTTGCCCACACACACAATAGAAACTCAACGGAATCAATATTTTATGGTTGTTAGTAATATTTTATAACGTGGCTGCTGATACAGTAAGAAGGCACATTTAGGGAGATGCAAGAGGGATTACATGCATTATTTCACTTAGTCAGACTGAGCTACTGTTATTCCATTTTACAAATGGGGCGCCAAGGCTCACAGAGGGTACTTGGCTAAAACCTTATAGCAAATGAATACTGAGTTCAAACTCAGTGGGTTTGACTTCAAAGCCCATGTTTTGTGTTTCTTCATTGCCTCTTTGTTGGATGTTGGGTGACAGGGATCAACAAACCAGATCCCAGGAAGCTGTTGGAATTAGAATTGAAATTTTTTTTCAGATAATCTACATGTGGTTTAGCACCATCTTTACAGTCTATTTAGGCTAATCTGCTCGTGACTTTGTTGATAAATCCACAGGGTCCAATGAACCCGCCCGTAGAGATGCCATATTCATTGGTAATAAGGAATGCCAGCTAAAACTTGCCTGGGTAAAGCTATTAAGAACTTAACAAGAAAAAGAACTAACCTCAGAAGCACTTTTTTTATCATGCAAATTGGAAGTTGGGAAGATTTTCCAGTTCTCACCAATGTAACTTTAATATTTACATGTTGACGTGTGTCACGGAAGGTGTTGATATTTAACAGGCATTGATATACAACTCAGAGGAAACGAAGGTTGTTGGGACATCAGTTTCCAAGTGCGCCGCAGAGCAGCAAGAATCTTGTGGTTCCTTTGTCTGTAAAACATTTTAGACTGAAAGGCTCTGCCTTAAGTGCCAAGAGCAGAATCTAGCAACTTTGTGGTGCAAAATCCATCTCTCCGTCAATCTATTCATTTGTGGGCTGCTCGGTCCCAAATTGCCTGCAGGAGATGAATCGCAAAGCATAAAGGGAAAGGAATATGTGTTCTGTATCTCCGGCGGTGAAAACACTGCTGGTCGGCAGTGAAATTGGAGTCGTGGCCTCAGTCTTTAACCTTTGGTCCTCAGGGATATTTGTTTGGCTGCACCCGATAACATCAGAAGTTCCATCGTGTGTTCAGTGCTGTTTCGCTAATCGGTGTAAATCTTCTTTTCATAGCTCCCCAGAGAGCAGAAAGGAGTTCTTGAAGGCTGTGCATTCCATCCTGCGTGATAAGCACAGAAGACAGCTCCTGAAGACCGAAAGCCTTCCCTCGTCCCAGCAATATGTCCCTTTTGGAGGAAAACGATTGTGTGCGCTGAAAGGGGCCAGGCCAGCCATGAGCAGGGCAGGTACTGTGGAGATTCAGACGTTCAAGATCCCTGTCATCCCCACTCCACTGTAGAACTGACGTCCTCATTGAGCAAGACTTAGACGTGTCCTTGCGGGGGCTAACGCTGGAGTACATTCTGCCCTGGTGTGAGGTTCCCGGCCCTTGCCTCCCTCCCTTGGTTTGAGCCTCTTGCCCTCCCTCAAGCTTTCCCTTCGCTGCCCTCCTCCTCCTGGCTGGTGAGCTCCCCTCTCATTTGCCAAGCTGGGAAGTGAGCGCATTCTCTTTCTAGAGGGGCTGTCTTAGCCCGCTTGCCGAATGAGAGTTGCTGCTTTGCATGACAGCCAGCTTTGTCCAGCAAAAAGCAGTGTGTGATGTCTCAGCATAGTCACAGCCCACCATTCTGAGAACGTGATGGCTTTGTCCTCGAGAAACAACAGCCATACCTACTCTCAGTAAGGAGGCCATGTTTGGTAGACCAGATGACCCATCAGATTTTTACCCTCACCTTGGGCCTGCAACTTTATTTTTAGCTTTCGTGTTCATTTAGGGAAGCCATGAGCTGCTATTAGAAAAGAGGAATCTGGAGTTCAAGTAGTCCCAGGGTAAATATTCTTTTAGGACTTATTCTACCACCTTGAAGCAGTAAACATCAATACTACTACCTGTAAATGGCATTAAAGTCTATCTAGGAAGAAAGATATTTTCATAACACTTAGGTATTAATGACGTCAAGACATTAACATTTTTAAATCACCCCTTTCTTAAGAGGCAGTCCAGAATTTTGCAGGGAAGATTCCAATAAAAGAGGCTTCCTTTGCATTTGACAGAAAGGCTTCTGATCTCTGTTCTAAAGAATTTTCCGCCTGTTCTCAATTGTGTTGAAGAGGCAGGTATGGTACTGTGAATGGTTGAAGGTTTTCATAGACATAACCCTGACAGAGTATATTATACTCTTTAAGTACTTTAGTTTAACTAATGTAAAGGGGCTAGTTATCTTATATCTATTCTCCAATCAGTTGATAAGTGTTCACTGAAAATCTGGTATGGTGAACCCCTAGTACTCTTCTGGGCTCACCAGTGCCTTGCATACTTCCCTATCCACAATTTCTCATGGAGTCCTCATGTAAAAAACTTTCTCATCCCTTTAGAGCTCACAGCAGAGAACTTCACCTTGGAATTGTCTCATTTGTTCCTTTCACTTGCCACATATATTTAATTAGGATTGGGAATATGTGTGCCAACCTCAGGAAACCCCACCTGTCTTTGGTCAGGTTTCTGTTGTTAATCGAGGAACCTAAAGTCGGAGCTGCATTTACTTTGAAACTAAGCATTTTTAGTCTAGGACACTCAGAAGTTTTCCTGCTGAGACCCCTCTGGGAAGAAGACAGAGTTGCTACAACCTACCCCATCATCTTGAACATCAAGGGAGAGAGCCTTGATGTCAGAGCCTGTTGGCTTTGGCTGATAGGAAGATTTTTTGCCTGATGGCTCGTTTTTGGCTGAAGAAAGTCTTTATCACTCTGCTTTTGAAGCACCTCACTATCGTCAGGATCTTCAAATTAGATGATTTAAAAATGGTGTTGGAGTGGGTCGGCACAGCACTAGCTAGTCAGTCTTAATAGTGAACAGTGGAAATACTCGAATCAAAGATTGTCTCCTGGAACCCCGTAAGGCTGGCTGGGTTATTTATTTATTTATTTTTTCTCGGTACGCGGGCCTCTCACTGTTGTGGCCTCTCCCGCTGCGGAGCGCAGGCTCAGCGGCCGTGGCTCACGGGCCCAGCCGCTCCGCGGCACGGCATGTGGGATCTTCCCGGACCGGGGCACGAACCCGTGTCCCCTGCATCGGCAGGCGGACTCTCAACCACTGCGCCACCAGGGAAGCCTGGCTGGGTTATTCTTACGCTTCATTATGCATTGTCATGAATACCCAGCTAGTTTATTTCTCTTTTTGCTCAGTAAAGGCAAATAGCCAGTCTCCCTTAGTCTCAAAGCACTTTATGTCTGCCAGTAACCTAACTACACATTTTTTTGTTTTTCCAACATTTTCTTATGAAAATTTTCAGGCATATAGAACAAATGAAAGAATTGTATACATTCATACCTACTGTCTGTAATACTTTTTATATTTTCATTGTCACATATTCATCTGTCATCCATCAACTCATCTTACTTTTGACACATTTCTAGAATAGACATTAGCATACTTTACTCCTAAATACTTAAACCTGCACATCATTGACAAATATTTCCAATATCCCAATTTGGAATTGAGGTAATTCTAATAGAGTGATTGGAGAGAGCCAGGCTCCACTCTGGTGGTACTGAGATAAAATTGAACAGTAATTTCTGCTTCTTTCCAGTAGAGTAATAGTAGTAGTGGTAGTAGTTTTGTTTTTTTTTCATTCTTTCTTTTTTCCATTTTTCCTGGAAATGATTTTCATTCCCCTTCTTGAGTGAGAGTGGTGTCTATTTACTCCGTGCTTTAAGATGATAGAACACTCAGGAATGATGATGGAAGCACAGGGATCTGGGACAGAGGGTGGTCAGAGCAGGTGCCAGTTTAGACCACTGTCCAGCTCACTGACCTTGTACCTGCTGTATTTGAAGTCAAGGCTGCATTTGGCAGTAATTGTGAATAGTCACCTTACTTCTAGCAGCACTGAAGCAGTTGAATGGTTTTTCAGGCTTAGATTTCAGGAAAGTAGCTCCTAAGTGGTGTCTAGGCTCCTGCCTCCCACTGGAAAGCCCATGGTACATTTCAATATCGAGGGAGAAGTGGCAGCGTTTCCATGTGTCGTGTGTGTGTGTGTGTGTGTGTGTGTGTGGTGTGTGTGTGTGTGTGTGTGATTGTTTGCTTGATTGGGTGGTGTCTTTTGTTTGTTTTTAATAATACTGTCTTCCTACAGGGCAGTAGGGTGAAAGAATGAATTCAAAGATTTGTTTTTCTTAACTCTTAGTCACTTTATCTAGCACTTTGTTAATCAGCTGCTTGGGTGTTGTATTATTTATTTCTCCTTCCACTCCGGCACTGGTAGTTTAATTGCTTTGTAGAAGAGAAATTGGGGATACACAGAACAGAGACGGGAGGGACGAAGGCTCACCTTTGCTTTAGCCTCAAGTTCACATGGGTCTTTGTCAGAAAGAGGACTTAATATCTCTGAGACCCACTCTCTCTCTAGCTTCTCCAAAAACAGTGCTGTGCCCTTAAGGTACCTGCAGATCCTCGAGAAATGTTACATTCAGTTTTCTAGAAAGCAATATAACTTGGACCAGTGTTTTTCCCTCCTTGATATATCATGGTGATTTCTACAAAGACAGTGAAACTCTGGAGGCCTCCCCCATCCTTACTAAAGATTTATTCCAGCTAAATGACTCTAGGACAGCCCCGGGAGAGTCCCAGAGCACTGTGGCATGGGCCATGGTCGGAACTGAGGGCACTAATTAATCCCAACATCAGTGTTGCACTCGACAGCAGCAAGAATCTGTGCTCCCTGTCTCCCAGGTGCACAGGGTAGAGAAATTATTTCAGAGGGAGTTGAATCCCCTTTCCCCCGTAACTTACAACCCACCCATATGATGCCCCCAGCTGCTCCCCATCCTTGCCCTTCCATCGATAGCTGATATCCTCCACGTCCAGACACCTGTGCAAGGTAAAGACCCCAAGACAGACTGGTGAAATCCGGACTTTAAGCCCCAAACGACATCCAGGTCCTGAATGCATATCATGTAGTCTTTCCTTTCCTCTTCTTGTATTTGCTTTCTGGATTTGCATCGCACGTAAAGCATGTGGGCGTTTTATTTTTATATTTTTGTGTGTGTGCGCAGTGTCCGCCCCAAGCAAGTCTCTTGGGAGGAGGAGGCGGCGACTGGCCCGAAACAGGTTTACCATTGATTCTGATGCCATCTCCGCCAGCAGCCCGGAGAAAGAGTCCCAGCAGCACCCCGGGGGCGGGGACACTGACCGCTGGGTAGAGGAACAGTTTGACCTTACTCAGTACGAGGAGCACGATGACGTCAAGGAGACAGACATCCTCAGTGACGATGATGAGTTCTGTGAGTCCGTGAAGGGCGCCGCGGCGGACCGAGACCTGCAGGAGCGGCTTCAGGCCGCCTCCATCAGTCAGCGGGAGAGATGCCAGAAGGCCCTGGATAGTCACGCATCCCGCATGACGCAGCTCAAGAAGCAAGCCGCCCTTTCGGGCGTCAACGGAGGCCCGGAGAGCACGAGCGACGAGGTCATTTGGGTTAGGCGTGAAGACTTTGCCCCCTCCAGGAAGCTGAACACTGAGATCTGACTGCCACGTGCCCCGGTAGAGACAGTCCTTGTAGATACGTCTCCCGCCCCGCCCCTACTCCACGCCCCTCCCGGATTCGCGAGGGGGAGAATGTTCCCTTTAAGTCGCACTCTTGCACACACGGTTTTGGCAGCTGACTTTGTTCTGAAGCCATGTAGCCACCCAACTTTATCGTTTCTAACAACATCGGAAAGAATTGTTCAAGAATCCCAAATCAGCTTGAGTCCTATCTCTCTATATTACCAAGGGCTTTTATTTATTCTCAATCAGGGCCTAAAGAATTAAAAACAAAAAAAACAAAAAATTCTATAGCACTGGAAAGCAAATTACCCCAGGAGTTGAAGTATGTACTACAGATTAGTTTAAAGGGTAGCACACGAAAAAATAAAAGATTCTATCTGAAATCAATCCAGGAGCCATCTCCTAGTTGGGGAAACAAAGCAACTGTACAGCTTGCAGTGTTCTTACTCCTTTCCCTCTTAAGTGTCTGAGAATATCTGTGTATTTTAAGAATGTGTGAGGAGAAGGTGGAGATTTATGTTTCCATGAGCCTTTTTCTTTTTTTTTTTTTTTTCCTCTTCTGTTTAGGTCTATGGCTGGTCTTACTCGATGTCGGTGTTCGGAAGTTCTAGTTTTGCATAGAATTATAAAGATGCCAAACTCCTTGAAAGAGATCCAAATTTATCACTTGAAAAAAAACCACTATTTTTTGTATTTTACCTGAGATGCAGGGGGCACAAACAGATGAGACTTACACAGTGTTAGTGTAACTCTGAGTTTAAAAAAATGAGGATTTTACCTTTTACAGAGAGAGTGAGACGTGGTGATTTTATATTTATATATGAAAGGCCAACAAGATGCTTAGGAGAAACTTTTCCCAAGAAGCAGCTTTGTTTTTGTTTTCTTTTTTTTTTAATTTAAATGTTTGAATCTCTATTTGAGATGGGAGCTTGGTTGGATTAAACATGACACCGGGATGGGCAATGTGTGTGTCTGTTGCACATGGCGGGGGAGGGGAGACTCCTCCTCGTGGAGTTGCCATGGTGATCATTGGTTTTCCCATCACAGTTGCATCTTCATCCATAGATTACCTACTCCTTCCCTGACAGTCCATAACCAAACCGTTTAACAAAACCACCTCTTCAAAAACATGTCTTGGGTTTAACACCTTCTTCATGCCAACAAAACAGGGTAAACATGCTAAAAAAATGAATGTTCTAAACAGATTTCCAAATAGGAAGAACAAAAACAAGTTAAAGCACTTTCAGTATTTTCTTTTTTTAAAAAAAAGGTTTATAGCTTTTTTTTTTTTTTTTTTCCCATTTCACAATGTCCACTTCCTAAGAAAGGTTTAAATAATAAGAAAACTTTCTTTTTGGGGAAAATATCTATTTGATGTTTGACACATCAGTAGGTACTTTAAAGACCTGAATTTTATAGTAGCTTTAGGAATTATATTTTATAAAAATCAGTTATGACTTTATATTTCCAGACAATAGAGAGTTCAGACCATCCTGCTCTTGTGCCCCTGCTTGCTTTACCTGCTTTCCCACCCTGTATCCCTCCCCTTTCGGGTTTCCAGGGCTTTGAGCTTGATCTTTTGAGAGTTTTATTCTATTAAATTTTTGCTATATCTTCTGATTTTCTTAAAGAGCTTTAGGATGATTTCTATACCCTTCGTATCACTGCATTGTTCCATTTCATCTCCAGTTCGATTGTGTCTGGGTGGAAAACTGAAGCAGAGGCTTCTAATAGTCCCATTTACCAGTCCCAGTGCAACGGGTTTGTCTGAAAATGCTGGAAAGTCTGGTGCTTGGAGAGGGTGCCATTGTCTCTTGTACATAAGGTCATGATGTGTCTATGTCAAAAGTTCTTATATATTTCTTTTATAAGCTGAAAGAAGGTCTATTTTTATGTTTTTAGGTCTATGAATGGAACGTTGTAAATGCCTGTCAAACAATAAAAAATATTGAAAAGTGTCTGGACGGTCCTGTGCCTTTTTGGGTGGGAGGATGGATATGAACTGTAGAATATGTGGGAGAAGATACCTAAGGATGCCTTTTTTTTGGATACATAAATATCGTGACCATCAAGGGAAAGCGGAATTGGTGGAGCTTGAAGTTTTTTTAATCTTTTTAATTGAGGTATAATTGATATATAACATTGATAGTTTCAGATACTAAACATAATGTATATACTGCAAAACGACCACCACAAAAAGCCTAGTTAACATCCATCATCATCCATAGTTATAAAAAATATTTTTCTGTGATGAAAACCTTCAAGACCCACTCTCCTATGCTACTTTCGAACATGCAATACAGTGTTATGAGCTGTAGCCCCCATGCTGTCTATTACATCCCCATGGCTTATTGCGTAACAGGAAGTTTGTACCTTTTGATGTCCTTCACCTTTTTTGCCCATCCCCCCACCCCACCTCAGGCAACCACCTCTGTTCTCTATATCCATGAGCTTGGTTTATTTGTGTTTTTTTGTTTGTTTTTTAGATTCCACATATAAATGAGATGATAATGGTGTTTATCGTTTGCTGTCGGTAGAGCTTGAAGCTGTTTTTGCTTTAAATTTTATTGGAGCATAGTTGATTTACAGTGTTGTGTTAGTTTCAGGTGTACAGCAAAGTGATTCAGTTATACGTATACGTATATTCATTCTTTTTCAGATTCTTTTCCCATCTAGGTTATTACAGACTACTGAGTAGAGTCCCCTGTGCCATACAGCAGGTCCTGGTTGGTTATCTATTTTATATATAGTAGCATGTGTATGTTAATCCCAGGCTCCTAATTTATTCCTCCCCCCACGCTTCCCCTTTGGTAACCATAAGTTTGTTTTCAGAATCTGTGTCTGTCTTTGTTTTGTAAGTAAGTTCATTTATATCATTTTTTAAAACTTAGATTCCACATGTGAGTGATGTGTTTGTCAGTAGAGCTTGAAGTTTTAACAACAACGCCAAAAAGACATTACAGTTCCTCGATATCTTGGTCTACTGATAGTGGAGAATACGAAATAGCACAGATACGGATCTGTACCCACGCTGAGCACTCTTTTCCGGCATCCTGCGCCCTCCTGGTGCGAGCAGGGAGAGGGGTGCCTGGGGAAGAATTGGGGTGAAGTGCAGAGCTTAGACTGACCTGGGCGGGTGAGCTCTTGAACACAAGATCTGCCTCTACATTTTGTCCCTGGGGGTCTTGCTGCCTGAGTCTTCCACAGGCTCACAGAAAAAGTAAATGCGGTTTTGGGCTGCCTCACCTTTCCCTTTCAGAGCCCCAGATCTTACTCCTCCCCAATCCCTTAAGAACCTTCCCCGTCAAAGTTGACCTCACCCACCCCTCCCCTCCAGGTGAATAGGTTTTCTCTGCCTGCCTTCCCTAAAATAAAAGAGTTCCTCTCACAGCCACAGGTGAGCGGTTCCTGGATGAACAGCATCAGCGTCAGATCCTAGGAGCTTGTTAGGAGTGCACCCAGACCTACTAAAGCGGAACCTGCATTTTGACAGGATACCCAGGTGATACATATGCATGTTCAAGTTTGAGAAGTGTTGGTTTGGCAGTCTCTAAACGTTTTGATGTTGAGCAGTGATCTGGAGCACATACCTTTTTAAGTATATTCAGGCTCTGCTGTACCAATATATACATTTTAAGATACAAAAAGATTTCTTCCTGTACCCGTTGTATTTCTTTGGGGAGATAACTGAAGGACACCTGATGCAACTATTCCAACACTTTGCACTCGGTATAAGTGAGAATTAGGCAGTTTGGGCTGCCTTCCAGTTTCTGAATCTGTCAGTGTGGGAAAATTGAGGACTTGAAGTCAAGTATACAGAAATAACCATTCCTTTTTACCTGAACTTAATTTCTTTTTTGGGCTCGCATCCCACCAGGCTGGCAGAACATGCCCTCGTTTCACCTTTCTCTCCCTGGTTGTCAAGATTTGGAGGTAATAAGGGTGGAGTCCTCCCTCCAGTCTTGGGGTCCATTCATCCACCGAGGTAGCTCTAGCCACGACCATTGTCCTGGTCAATGTCCACAGGCTCTGTCAAGTTGGCTGGTGTGCTCTCCAGTGTTTCCTTTTGCCCAGCTCAGGTTTCCCACCTTTGCAACCAGGTCCGTTGCATGCTGTGTCCCCCGCTGGTATGTTACCAGGATGCCTTTCCTAATCTTGCCCCTTCCACCCCTCAGGCCTCCCTCTCCTGCCTGCATCCCCAGGCAGTGGGTATGCCTGGGTATGCCATCCCCAGGCAGTGGGGATGAGAGTGTGGGGTGCAGTGTAGACTAGCCCTTACTTTTTCCTCAGACTTTTTGTTGATATCCAATTTTTACCTGAGTCTTACAGGCAATTTCTGTTTTTCATCTTGCTACAAGCCTATCCTGGAGTAGGGAATCCCTGTGACAGTCCTTTCTTAGAGGTAAGTATTGGGCAGGTAGGGTAGAGGGAGAAATGAAAATACAGGGAGAAAAATACTCAAAGTATTCGGCCACTTATTTATAAAGCATATGAGATCAGAATTACAGTGTCACATTCTCCACAGCCTTCTCTAAAAGATGCCAATGTTTGAAGGAAGAACAAAGAATATTCAAAACACAAATCATCAATGTGTAGAGTTCTATAAACCCCACGTGAGTGTGGATGCTGTTGGTAAGTTACCAGCTTCGATTGACTGAAGCAGAGGTAGAAACCCTCCCAAAACAAAACCCTGGATCACTTTGTTTATACTGTCCTCCCTGTTAAAACCCTCTGCCGCTAATATCAATAGAATGCCTTATATACTAAATCTCACTCATCTGTAATGGTTTATTCTGGTCTGTTCCACCGTTTCTACAGTATGAAGCAACTTTTAGCCTATAAATTACCCCGTTGAAGTAAGGCAGTGTCACCATCAACCACGGCCACTACCTCCGTCACGTGCTCAGTGTAAAGTGATGGATAGACAAGTCCTCACATCACTGCTTTCAACAGCGGACTCTTAACTGTGGGCTGGTGCTTTCTAACTGGTGGGCTCTAGGTCCTCTGCTGTTGTCCAGTGATTTCAGATTATAATCCGCATATTCACATAGCATTATCTGTATAGTCAATTACTCTCAGATAGGGGAGGCATGACACATTTTTTTTTAAACCTAAATGCAGGATCCTTAATATTTAAAAAATCAGGAACCACTATAGAACATAACCCCTATTTTCCTTATTGTTTCAATATGCTGAGGGAAACTAGCTTTTTCACCTGAGCTTGTATTCAGATTCTTGGGCTGGATACGCTTGGTGAGCTGGGCCTCCTCTCTGTTCCATCCTCCTTCCTCCAGTCCATATTCAGTTTTACTGGAATGTTCAGCCGTTGGCCTATAGGGTATTTATGGTGATTCGAGTTGAATATCAAAGCATTCTCCCTTTCAGAACTCCCGGGATTTTAAATATCCTTCACCCCATTCACGCTGCTTCTTGTTTTGCCTCCAGATTTAAATGAAAGTTGAGCTTTTATAGTAGAGATAAAATCAATTTTATATCACAGACATGCTTGGGCAATCCATTCTTCCCAGCATATACTAATAAAGGAAATGACATTTTCTTTTTGTTTGTTTGTTTGGTTTTGTGTTTTTTTTTGCGGTACGCAGGCCTCTCACTGTTGTGACCTCTCCCGTTGCGGAGCACAGGCTCCGGACGCGCAGGCCCAGCGGCCATGGTTCACGGGCCCAGCCGCTCTGCGGCATGTGGGATCTTCCCGGACCGGGTCACGAACCCGTGTCCCCTGCATCGGCAGGCGGACTCTCAACCACTGTGCCACCAGGGAAGCCCGGAAATGACATTTTCAAAGAAATAAGTATTTATAGACCTTTTTTTTTTTTTTTTTTAGATTTAAATAAGACTTAATTGTTGAAACAGAGATGCCACAGGATCAAGCTCTGGCTCAAGTGGACCACAATTTAACAACTCATTAATAAAATCTAGCAGATGGGAAAATGGTTACAACACCAAGAATAGGCTTCCTTAGTGTGGGGAACGAATGGAAAATCAAGGTAGGCACGGGTGATTGGATGAAATTTTCGTTCACTTGCAATAAATCACGATGTCTTATTAACAGCCATTATGGGAAAAGAAAGCTTTTTGTAGAACAGGGAAAGGGACAATGGTAGATTTTCGATAAGCCATTCAAGTCTCGGGGAGTTTCTCACCACGAGAGAGAGAAAGATGAATAGATGCAACAAAGCAGTGATTTCCTTGAACCAAAATGTGACTTTCCAGGGGGTTCAAGGGAGCCAATAGTTTAAGGAGAATACACACCCAAATATTCTCTCCTAAAATTCATCCACCTAGGAATGTGCCTGTGATGGACGTGTAACTTCCCTCCCTGCTCTTTCACAGTCTTATTTCTACCACTTTATAAAAGAAAGAGACTTCTCATCTTTCCCACATCACACGTAGGGGGAGAAAACCTCTGGGACATCAAACAAATAGACACAGAAAAATAACATGTTGAGAAAGTCAATGACTACTAACCAGGATGCTAGTCCCTTTATAAATCAGGTTGTTTCAAATTTGCTTTCAGTCACTTTGAACGAGGACTTAAGTTGTCAGGTGAGAAATCAGTAAAAATAATTGTCGATGATATCTCTTATTTTTGTTATATAATTCAAGAGGTCAAGGAATCGAGTGGAACCACCGTAATATAACTCCTTTCACTCCCCAGCAAGGTTTCTCTGTGCTTGTATCTATAAAAATGAAAAGTAGAAACACAATTGATGCCAAATTCTATCTGTATCTAGCTAAAAGTGAGAGCCATTCATGGATACATGAACTAATTGGAGAAAAAACCCGAACATTTCTGTGCCATGAAGATATCATCTTCAGTGAAATTTTACCTTTTACATTTAATAATTTTTAATTTATATTTTCATATTGATCAATTATGTACCAATAATAATTATAATCATAACTCAATCCAAAAGTGATTTTTTCATAGTTGGAGGTTTATGGTCATAGAAAATACCAAAACTTTTAACAAATAAACTTATGTAGATATCGTAAAGTAGTGTGTTAGGGTAATAGGGGATTCAAAAACTGAATTCAAAGGAAAAAGAAATGATGTGAAATTTTTCAGTTTTTAAATATATATTTTGAATGGATGATGGGCATAAATTGTCACAGTATTTAGATTATGTTACATACATTAAAAGTGACATAATAGTTTTGTTTTAAAACATCAAATTTTATAGTACATGAGTGAATCAGTTGCTATGTAACAAACCACCCTAAAGTTTAGTGACTTCATACAACAAATATTTCTGATGTTCATGATTCTGTGGGTCAGTGGGCAGTTCTGGTCTTGACTGGATTGGTCGAACTTTGAGGTCAGCTGGTGGCTCAGCTCAGCTGGGACTGGATGGTCTCACATCCTATGGCCTCATTCATGTCTGTCAGTTGGAAGCTTGCTGGGTCTAGGGATCCTCAGATGAGATAGCTTCTTTCTGTTCTATGTGGCCTCTCTTCCACCAGTGGCTAGCATAGGCTTCTTTACATAGTATCTTATTCAGCTAGGGCTGCTGTAACAAACATCATAGACTGGGTGGCTTAAACAACAGACATTCATTTCTCACAGTTATGGAGTCTGGAAATACAACATCAAGTTCCCAGCAGATTGAATTCCTGATGACAGCCCGTGCCCTGGCTTGTAGACAGCTACCTTCTCTCTGTGTCCTCACATGGCCTTTCCTCCAAGCATGTGTGGAGAGAGATCTATCTCTCTTCTATTAAGGGCACAAATCCCCTCATAAGTGTCCCACCCTCATGAACTAATCTAAACTCTGTCTCCTCTCAAAGGGCCCACCTCCTAATACCATCACATTGGTTGTTAGGACTTTAACATACAAATTCTGGGGGGAACACAAACATTCAATCTGTAACACGTGGTGGCCTCAGGGTTCCAAAGAGCATGGGGACCAAGCCCCAATGCACATCCCATTTTCAAGCCTCTCCCTAGCTCAAATTTGCTTATGTCCCATTGGCTAAAGCAAGTCATGTCACCAAACCCAGAGGCAGGTTGGGAAAGAACTGCCCAAAGGCATGGATCCAGGGAGGTGTGACTCATTAGGGACCATTACTGCAACAATCTACCACAGCCAGAAATGACATCCTTTGAAATGATTTAAATTAATCATGGAAAACATTTAGATGTTAACGAGAGAGGGTACATAGTTTTAAAAAAGTATTTGGGGGAGCTTCTGAGAAAAAATTGAAAACTGTTGCCCTAGAAATTGGGAGTATTTTAGAGGGCAGTCCACGCTTTCTCACTTTCCACTCTCCATTGGGCATCAGGGAAGCTGAATGGATGGAAAGTGATGGGCTTTGGCACGGGATGCCTGTGTGCTGAACCCTGACATTTTGTCTACCAGCTGTGTGATCCTGGGCAAGGCACCAAACCCTTCTGAGTCTGTTTCCTCTCCTCAGATGTGGGTTAACAATACCTACTTTATCATGTGACTCAATTAATGGTCACTTTCTACTTCCTCCCACCCCATACCCAGGACCTCAGTCAACCTCATGGACATCTCAATTTATCAATGAGATTATAACCTGGTACCAAGTTTGCTTTGGAACCTTCAAGTGAAAGACGGTCTTTGTTGGGAAACATCTGGAAAATATTCTTTTTTTTTTTTTTTTTTTTTTTTGCGGTACGCGGGCCTCTCACTGCTATGGCCTCTCCTGCTGTGGAGCACAGGTTCTGGACACGCAGGCTCAGCGGCCATGGCTCACAGGCCCAGCCGCTCTGCGGCATGTGGGATCCTCCCGGACCGGGGCACGAACCCGCGTCCCCTGCATCGGCAGGCGGACTCCCAACCACTGCGCCACCAGGGAAGCCCTGGAAAACATTCTTATTAGGGATTTGTATTCACTTGTAAAGTTATTCATCACTCCATTAAATATGCAAAAGTAAATCTAGACTGAACAGTGATATAAATGATTAGAATAAGAAAGTTTTTATAGAGAACTTAAAAGAAATGGAAAAACTGCCTTGCAAGTGCATTTAACTTAGGTACATGATTTTTAAAACAAACTTGGAAGCTTTGATCAAAATAGCAATTAGTGGATGTGTCCTATGTCACTTACCATAGTACTCAATAATTCATAGTTGGATGTCTGAGTCTGATGCACCCCGATTTTAACATCAGAAAAGAATAAAAACCCATTGCACAATCTGTCTTAGGTAGGATAGGAAAAATTTACTAAAATCTTTTTTTCTGCTTGATTTTTATGTAACTCAGATGACTCTAAATATGTAAAGAAATCTAAAACACAAATATGCATAGAATTCCACAAACTATTTTTCATTTTTTTTCCCTTCTTTTTCTTACTAAATCTTATCCAGGGCACGTGCAATTTCTCTCAGTTAAAATCACATCATTGATTCGATTTTTATAAGGAACACATTTGGGAATCCTACCATAGTTTCACTGATACTTCCTTTCCCCATCATTTTTTTTTTCAAAATCTTCAATCAGTTGATGGTTCTTGAAATTATTATGTTTTAGTTGATATATTTTTTAAAATTACAATTATTTTCTTCTGCTCATTTTTCTTAATAAACTGAAGAAGTTGGTTTGGTTTTTATTTATGGAGAGCTGTCTTCTGAAGACCTACACCCTCCAGCAATATCTCTAATCCTGGGAGTCGACCACATGGCTGCCACTACTGTGTGGTGGGGCTGAAGAGGGGGAGCCTCTGCCCTGGATCTTGTTTTCATAAGTAAATAAACGGTAATGACTTTCTTCAAGGAAATGTTCCTACTGTACCTTAGTGGACATTATGTGTAAGAAATCTTGACATTATAAAAATAAAATTCCCTTAGGGAGGTAGAAAGGAAGCTGGCGTGTCAGACTGGAAAAGGCCAGGTCCTTTGTTAGGCTTCAGAATGACAAACAGTTCTGGTTTATTAACTGAGAACTAGATAAGAGACACAGACTTACAGGGCGTTTCTGAGAGGGAGAGGGATGTTTTTAAAAGTGAATTTTAAAATTGAGGTAGGGCTTCCCTGGTGGCACAGTGGTTAAGAATCCACCTGACAATGCAGGGGACACGGGTTCGAGCCCTGGTCCGGGAAGATCCCACGTGCTGGGGAGCAGCTAAGCCTGTGTGCTACAACTGAGCCTGTACTCTAGAGCCCGAGAGCCACAACTACTAAAGCCCTCGAGCCTAGAGCCCGTGCTCTGCAACAAGAGAAGCCACTGCAATGAGAAACCCGCACAACCCAGCGAAGACCCAATACAGCCAAAAGTAAAGAAATAAATAATTTTTAAAAATTGGGGTAGAACAGATATACAAAGTGCACAACATAAATGAATACCTTTGATTTTTATTGTTTTTGGTTTTTTTTGTGGTACGCGGGCCTCTCACTGTTGTGGCCTCTCTCGTTGCGGAGCACAGGCTCCGGACACGCAGGCCCAGCGGCCATGGCTCACGGGCCCAGCCACTCCGCGGCATGTGGGATCTTCCCGGACCGGGACACGAACCCGTGTACCCTGCATCGGCTGGTGGACTCTCAACCACTGTGCCACCAGGGAAGCCCTACCTTTGATTTTTGTATGTTTACCCCATGTTACCACTACTCAGAGCAAGATATAGAACAATTCCTGCGTCCCGTAAAGTTCCCTGTATCTCTTCCAGTCAAAACCCACACCCTTCCTTGGGTCACCACTATTACGACTTCCGTCATTGCTGGGGACTAAATGTTTGTGTCCCCCTGCCCCCCAGCCCCAATCATATGTTGAAGTCCCAGTCCCCATTGGGATGGTATTAGGAGGTGGGACCTCTGGAGATGATCAGGTCGTGAGGGCAGAGCCCTCATGAATGGGATTAGTGCCCTTATAAATGACACGGAAGAGATCATTTCCACCACGTGAAGACATAGCAAGAATGAGGCATTCTGCAAACAGGGAAGGGGGCCTTCACCAGACACTGAATCTGCTGGCACCTTGATCTTGGGCTTAGCCTCCAGAACTGTGAGAAATAAGTTTCTATTGTTTAAGCCACCCAATCTCTGGTCTTTTGTTATAGAAACACTAACTACTGAGATCATCATAATTGATTAGTTCTGCTTGCTTTTGAACTTCACATAAATGGGAGCAGATAGCGTGCACTCTCTTATGGCTGGCTTCCTTCACTCAACTGAAATTGGTAAGATTCGTCTGTGTGTCCTAGTAGTACATTCTGTACATTTGTTGCTAGATTTTATTGCATGAATAACTCCAAGTTTGTCTATCCATTGGTTGATGGGTCTTAGGCTGCCCAAGTGAAGGGATGACACCCATCAAGGCTACAAAGTGACTCATGGGACCAGACTCCACTGCTTGCCTCAGACAAATAATTCATTTATTCAACAAATAGGTATTGATTTTTTTGAATTTAAGTATAGTGGATTTAAAATATTGTGTTAGTTTCAGGAGTACAGCAAAGTGATTTTGTTTCACATATATATATATATATTTTTCAGATTATTTTCCATTATAGTTATTACAAGATATTGAATATAATTCCCTGTGCTATATAGTGGGTCCTTGTTGTTTATCTGTTTTATCTATAGGAGTGTGTATCTGCTAATCCCAAACTCCTAATTTATCCTTCCCTCCTCCCTTTCCCCTTTGGCAACCATAGTTTTTTTCTAAGTCTGTGAGTCTGTTTCTGTTTTGTAAAGATACATTTGTATTATTTTTTAGATTCCACGTGTAAGTGATATCATATAACATTTGTCTTTCTCTACCTGACTTACTTCACTTAGTATGATAATCTCTAGATCCATCCATGTTGCTGCAAATGGCAATATTTCATTCTTTTTTATGGCTGAGTAATATTCCATTATATATATATATATATATATATATATATATAATGGAATATTACTCAGCCATAAATATATCTCACATATTCTTTATCCATTCCTCTGTTGATGGACATTTAGGTTGCTTCCATGTCTTGGCTATTGTAAATAGTGCTGCTATGAACGCTGGGGTGCATGTGTCTTTTTGAATTAGAGTTTTTGTCTTTTCCAGATATGTGCCCAGGAGTGGGGTTGCTGGATCACTTGTGAGCACCTGCTCTGTGTGTGAAGGCCCAGGCACTGTTCTGTGTGCTGGAGGAGTCAAGGAAGCACACAACCAAATCCTTAACCTCATGGAGCTGACACTGTAGTGGGAAGGGATGGGTACGGATGCTGAGCCGCATGTGTGCCCGGCCAATCCTAGCAACCAAATGGAGAACTTGGGAGAGGGTTTCAAGCTCCAGCAAAAGGCTGGCACTTTCAGGGATCAGTGCCGTGGGGACTTTGGAGAAAGGTGAGAGTGACCTCCCCAAGGTCAAGAGAGGTCATCCTAAAGCCACACAGGGAACTGATTTTGAAGAACCTTCTTCACCATCCTTTCTTAGATGGAGACTATACATTAGGAACCCAGTTCTAAAGGACCTGGAGTTTCCATCAATCCTGGCAGGTGCATAAAGTGTGGAGAGTTTGACCTGTTTAAAGTGCAGTCAACACCTGAAACTAACACAACATTGTAAATCAACTATACTCTAATAAAAAGTTTTTAAAAATTGATATAATGAACCCTGGTACACAATTTGAAAAAAAAAAAAATATATAAAGTGCAGTTAAGTTTAGCTCCCCAGAACAAGAACTAGAGGAAATTCCCCAGGATTGTTTCAGATGGAGTCACAGACGGGCTAAGGGAAAGATTAGGATCTATGAAAATGTCAAAACAGAACCTTGACACGGGTTTAAAATAGAAGTTTCATGATTTTTTTTTCCATTTCCCAATTTTTAAAATTGAAGTATAGTTAATTTACAATGTTGTGTTAGTTTCAGGTGTACAGCAAAGTGATCCAGTCATATATATATATATATTTTTTTTCAGATTCTTTTCCATTATAGGTTATTTCAAGATATTGAGTAGAGTTCTCTGTGCTCTACAGTAGGCCCTTGTTGTTTACCTGTTTTATATATAGTAGTGTGTATATGTTAATCCCATAATCCTAATTTATCTCCCTGCCCATCACCTTTGGTAATCATAAATTTGTCTTCTATGTCTTTGAGTCTATTTCTGCTGTGTAAATAAGTTGATTTGTATCATTTTTTAAAATTCCACCTATAGGTGATACATGATTTTTAACTTGCCATATTTGTTATTTTTATTTCCTGTTTCTTCAATGAAATTTCAACTGAAATTTATAAAAATGCTGGTTTATTTTTTGGGGACAGCAATAAAGTGGGGAATCATTCCATTGATACTGACTCCACATCCTCACTGCTAATATCTGGTAACTGAACTTGGGATGTGGCAGCTCTGAAGAGGAGGGACACGTGGAGAATCCCTGGCTCTTTCCGAAGGAGTAGCAGTGAGTGATGCACAGACAGTGAAGGGACCAGGCAAGTGGAAGTCCCCACCCCCATCCTCCCAGCTGCCTCCCACTGCTGCTCCGTGTCTCTGGGCTTCTTGTAGTCCTGGAAGAGGCCAGCCCTTCCTCCAGAGAGGAAGCACATGATAGCTCAATGCGCACGCCGGACATCTTCTGGTGGCAACAGGAGAAATGTAATCAGGAAATCTTACCCATCTGTGGTACTCAACCCCAGGCAGCTTTGAAAATATACTGGGAGACTTGGATTGACATATATACACTAATATGTATAAAATGGATAACTAATAAGAACCTGCTGTATAAAAAAATAAAGTAAAATTCAAAAAAATAAATAGCAAAAAAAAAAAGAAAATATACTAATGCCAGGACTCACCTCAGACCAGGAGAATCACAATCTCTGGGCTGGGATCAGTGCATCAGTGTATTTTTTTTAAATGCTAGGCTATGTAAAATCCCTACTTTTATTCATTTTATATGAGTAGTAGAGAGCCCCAGAGCTTTTTTTCAGTCTTTGGAAAAGCTTAATGAAATGATACATCAACCTTTAAAAAGGATCTGAGATGAACTCAAATATTACATTTCTTCACTTTGAACTGGACTCATAGTAACTCAGTGCAATCACCCTTGTACACTCATGCTGATCAGAATGATGGATATATTTCCCTATCTGTGATACTTATAAAATTAAATGCATGATTAGTAAGTGCGATTTGGCGGCCAAAAGGGAATCCTTTAAATTCTGAGGTGACCACAGTTAGAAAAAGTACACCAGGAGGGAGGGCATTGGTGATAGAAAAGTCTGGAGCCATGCAGTTCATTCATTTAAACTCCATAGCAAGGTGGGATAGATTAGTAAATGAAGAAGCACAGAATCTGGCTTTTGGGATTCTGTTTCTGTGTTTACTATAAAAAAAAAAAAAAGAAGGATGACCCACTTGTAGCCCCAGGGAGAACTTCCTAAAAGCCAAAGAACAGAGGAGACATGCAGAATTGGAAGACCCTCAAAGCCAGATCAAAAAATGTTGAACCCAGGTAGGTTACCTTTAGGCAAAGAGAATTGAAAAGTATCACTCACTGGACTCCTACTACCCCAAGATTAAATTTCACATCCAGTTGCAAAAATAAAAGAGTGAGCCCAACATTAACTATTATATACCTATTACGGACTAATTCTAGAGGTAATAATATCTAACCTCTTTCTTTCTCTCCTTTTTTTCTTTCTTTCTCTCTCCCTCTCTCTTTCTTCCTCCTCCCTTTCTTTCCTTCTTCCTTTCTTCCTTCCTTTCTTCCTTCCTTCCTTCCTTCCTTCCTTTCTTTCTTTCTTTCTTTCTTTCTTTCTTTCTTTCTTTCTTTCTTTCTTTCTTTCTTTCTTTCTTTCTTTCTTTCTTTCCTCTGTCTCTCTGTCCCTCCTTACCTCCCTCTCTCCCTCCCTCCCTTCCTTCCTTCCCTTCTTCCTTCCCCTCTCTTTCTTTCTGTCTCTCTCTTTCTTTTGCAAGAGCTTGGCTCATAAACATTTAATAAATGCTGGTAACAACAACAACAAAAACATTTTTTCCATTTGTGTTGATAGCAGCTCAATTCCTTTGGTTCCAAGATACAGTACTTTTGGACCTCTTAAATATTAGATATAATTGACATGCTGCATTATATTAGTTTCAGATATAAAACGTAGTGATTCCGAATTTGTATATACTGTAAAATGCTCACCACAGTAACTCCAGTTAACATCCACTGCACATAGTTACAATTTGTGTGTGTGTGTGAGATGAAAACTTTTAAGATTTATTCTCTTAGCAGCTGTCAAATGTATAGTACACTATTATTAACCATAGTCCCCATGCTGTACATGACATCCCCATGACATTTGTTTTATAGATGGGAGTTTGAACCCCTTCACCCATTTCGTTCAATTCGCCACTCTTCCTCTGGTAACCACCAATCTGTTTTCTGGGATCCATGAGTTTGTTTGTTTGCTTTTTAGATTCCACATATAAGTGAAGTCATACACTAGTTGTCTTTCTCTTTCTGACTTAGCATAATTCCCTCCAAGTCCATCCATGTTGGCGCAAATGGCAAAATTCATTCTTTTTTATAAAGTTGAGTAATATTTCATTGTATATGTATATACCACATCTTCTTTATCCATTCATCTATTGTGGGACACTTAGGTTGCTTCCATATCTTAGCTATTGTAAATAATGCTACAATGAATATGGGGGGTGCATATGTGTTTTCGAGTTAGCTTTTCACTTTGATGTGGTCGCACTTGTTTATTTTTGCTTTTGTAGCCTTTGCTTTTGGTGTCATATCCAAAAAAATTTATCCTTCAGATAAATACCCGGAAGGGGGATTGCTGGATCACATGGTAACTCTGTTTTTTAATTTCTTGAGGAACCTCTATATTGTTTTTGTTTTCTATAGTGGTTGTACTAATTTACATTACTACCGAGAGTGCACAAGGTTTCCCTTTTATCCTCGTCGTTGGCAACACTTGTTTTTTCTTGTTTTTCTGATAATAGCTATTCTAACAGGTGTGAGGTGATCTATCATTGTGGTTTTGATTTGCATTTCCCTGATGATTAGTGATGTTGAGCACCTTTTCATGTACCTGTTGGCCATCTGTGTGTATGTCTTCCTTGGAAAAATGTCTATTCAGATCCTCTGCCCATTTTTTAATCAGATTTTTTTTTTTTTTGCTATTGAGTTGTATGAGTTCTTTACATATTGGGGTTGTTAACTGTTTATCAGATATATAATTTGCAAGTATTTTCTGCCATCCCATAGGCTGTCTTTTCATTTTATTGATGGTTACCCTTTGCTGTGCAGAAACTTTTCACTTTGATGTGGTCCTACTTGTTTATTTTTGCTTTTGTAGCCTTTGCTTTTGGTGTCAAATCCAAAAAAAATCATTGTCTCCTGTGTTTCCTTCTAGGATTTTTATGGTTTCAGGCCTAACAGTCAAGTCTTTAATTGACCTTGAGTTAACTTTTGTGTACGGTACAATATAGTGGTCCAGTGTTACTCTCTTGCATGTGGCTGTCCAGTTTTCCTAACATCATTAATTGGAGAGACTGTCCCTTCCCCACTGTATATTCTTGGCTGTTTTGTCGTAAGTTAATTGACCCTAACCTATTTCTAATTTGTTTCTTTACATTAACCTTTACTTTAGAAAATAAATGTTTAATATTATCACTTAAGCAAAGAGGCGTGTATAAGTATTATAGGATTTATAGTAGCAGCAAATAAATAGATAGATGGCACAGAGAGAGAGACAGAGAAAGAGAGAGAGAGACAGAAGTTAAATGAACGATTCATGCTAAAGAATTTTACCAGCAGTTAAAAAGAATAGAGCTACGTGCACTGACTTTGGTGTATTTAGAAGCACCCAGGTGATTCTAATGCATCAGTAGAGCCCTGAACTACAGGTCTGTATCAACCACAGGCAAGAAACCTAATCCTTTTTCTTGTTATCTTGTAATTGGATTGAAAATTATTGGATTTAATTTACCTTGGTAATTTGAAAAACCATACATCTAACTAGCATTTATTGAGCACCTATTATATACAAGAGATTGGGGACATAATATGGATAAGCATAATTCCTGCCCCAAGGAGCTCACAATCTGGCAAAATGAATGCATGAAATAAATGCCCCTGGTACACGCATGTCCATATGACACTTCATTCACGGAAGGCCGTTTTCTCTTCCTTCCCCAGCACTTCCTGCAAAGGAGATCGATATCTGAAGTAGGAATCGGGAAGCAAAATGCAACGTGATGATTTTCAAGGGTGTGAAATATAAAATCCCTTGCACTCATTGAAGTACAGTCACTTGAATCATTCTTTTTTGTGTTTGTTTAAAAGTAGTAAATGAATGTAAGTTCAAATTTATGCAGTTTATTTATACTACTATAAATTAATAATAAATTTAAATGGGGGGAAACTCACTTCGTTGTCCCATTATTGTACTTCTTGCTCTTTAGTCTGAAAAGTGACACAAGAAGGCACATGCAATGGATCTAGTTGCCCAGACATAACCATTGCTACCATTTTGGGTATCATCTTCCATCTCCCCACTGCCATTTTTATATGTATATGTATATATCTAGCTAATATACAGACATAAATACATGCATATTTAAAGGGAGTCATATTGTACATTATACTGTGGTCTGATTTTTTTTTCACTTACCGTGCATCATTAATAGTGTCACTAAGCTTCCTTCTAATATACTTTTTAAAAATTCGAGTATAGTTGATTTACAATGTTGTGTTAGTTTCTGCTGTACAGCAAAGTGAGTCCATTATACATACACATATATCCACCCTTTTTTAGATTCTATTCCCATATAGGTCATTACAGAGTATTGAATAGATTTCCCTGTATTATACAGTAGGTCCTTATTAGTTATCTATTTTATATATAGTAGTGTGTCTATATCAATCCCTTTAGGTGGTTATAAAGATTTCTTTTGAGTGGATACACCATATGCACCCTCAAATACTTGCTGCAAAATTGAGGGTCTCAAATTTGATAATTTTGGATGTTTGGATTATTTATGTTTTTGGCTAATTGTAAAGGAAACATTGTGAAGTGACCCTCACCTCTAAAGTAGTTTCACCTGGCATTTGCATCCCTTTTATAGATTTCAAAGCACCTTGTTATATGTTATTCGGTGTGACCCTTACAAAATCCTGTGAGATGGATTGGGCAGATATCTTTGTTGCTAAATTAGAGGTGAGAAAAGAAGTCTCAAGGACATTGTGACTTGCACCACAGCAGCCATTCTGTTAAGTGTTAATGACCAGGATTAGACCCCCACTAAGAGGGACAGACTGGCAAATCCACGCAATTCCAGCCAGAAATTCATTGATTGGCGGTAATAACAATGCTAGAATTATAGGTATCAGGACGCTGTTCCTGCTTCTTTGAAAAAGAACAGACGGAACGTTCTGGCCTCTAAAAGCCTCCAACGGTATTTCCTTTATGGGTTTATCTGGTTAATAAGGATGATAATAGGACTAAATCCGCATTAACCGCCATGTTAAAAGCTCTTTACCAAAGCAGCTTTGAAAGTCCCATGTGTACACCACTGCCCCCTGCTGGAGACCTGCCAGATGGCCTCAAGTTTTTCTTCTGCACCGTTGACGCAGGGAGGAGCTGAACTTGATTTAGCAACGAGACTGTGAGTTCGAGGGAGTGAGGTGGGGGGAGGAGAGCAAGGGAGCTGGAATCTGTCCCAAGTTCGTCTCTCAGCTGAAGGGAGAGCTGTGGCCTCGCAAGGGGTTGCTGCCGCTCTGGGTTGGGATCTGGTCATCAGTAAATTTAAAAGCATCCTGGTGATTGTGATGTATCAGCAGATCCTTGAGCTACAGGTCTACGTCAACCACAGACAAGAAACCTAGTCCCTTTTTCCTTGTCTGTTACATAATTGGATTGAAAATTATTGGATCTAATTTACGTTGAAAATCCATATGTCTGACTGACTCAAACTTCGGCAGTGAAGAGCTAGACAATGCTTTTCACCTTAATAAAGTGATAAAGACTATAAAGATAATAGAAAGTTGGCTGCCAGTGCTGTTTATTGAGCAACTTTTTTCAGATCTATGGCTTTGACTGAGTAATCAGGGTGTGGAAGGATTGTGTTCCAAATCTCATTTTACCTCGGCATCCTGTGGGTCCTCTGGCTGGATGAGGGCCCTTCCACTGCAGCCCTGCACGAGGGCAGCTCTCCGTGTGATAGGGAAGAACGAATCTAACTCCATTTTAGGTCTGTTCCTTTAACTTTAACCTTTGCATTCGCTTGCTTTTGCTACAAGTTAATCAGGAAAGGGATGTTGCCTATAAGCTTTAATTATACATAATGACCCATCTCTGGGCACCCTGCCTCCCAGGTAATGAGCATTAAGCTAAAATACCTTTGTTTAGCTCACAGCAAACATCCTGACCAGATCCACCTGTGAATGGCTGCAGGAAATAAATTAACACATGCTCTCTGGAGGCTGATCAGAACCAGGACTTTACCTTCTCCCCTTTTAGTATAATAGAGTCTGAATTCTAACTTGGAAAAGATGGTTCTTTGGGGCACTAGTCCACCATCTTCTCGGTTAGCTGGCTTTCGGAATTAAGTCTCTATTCCTTGCCCCAGCAACTCATCTCTCTCGATTTATTGGCCTGTTGTGTGGCAAGCAGTACCAGCTTGGACTTGGTAACATCTGGTGCCCCCTGGTGATAGATCAATGAAGTGCCGTGTATTCCTTTTTGGAACCAGAGCTGAGTGGGCTAAGAAGGACCCTTGGAAGTCATCTTTTCTAACTTCTCTCATTTTACAGGCGAGGAACTGAGGCCCCCAGTGGTGACGTGGATTTCCCAGGCTCACACAACACGGTAACTGGGTTAAGTGGGGTTTAGCTGGGGTGCATTGTTCATGGATGGGAGACAGCGACTTCTGAGGTACAAGGCTTGGAGATGAGAATCAGCTGGGGATGGTGAGTTAGAACAGCTCCTGGGGGCCACACACAAGGACCCCAGGTGACAGTTGGTGGCACTCACTGAGCCTGACAATCTGGAAACTTTTTGAGCTATAGACTTACAAGTCCCTCAGGCCATTCCTCAAACTGAATTGATTATATCCAGCCTCACTTTGTCTTCCTCTATTATGTTTCTTCTCAGTAGATGGCATCACCTGCTATCGGACTGATCAAGCTGGACAGCTAGTCACGTCTCTGTCGTCCAATCCATTACTGAGTCCGTCTCTTGAATTTTGAAAAAATAACCAGTTTACTTATTTAGTTCCCATTTCCTACATCGGCTTCCTTGTCTTCCATATGGGGCTCTGTTTCCACCCAGAATCTGTACAGGTCAGCAGCACCTATGCTCCCAAACTCCTGTGCCGGTCTTCCCAACTCCTCAGTTCTACCTGGAGTCTTTGCTTGATCTACAACAAAGCAACTGTTTTTTGCAAGTTAAGAAAGTGAAAAGACAACCTACAGAATGGGAGAAACTATTTGCAAATCATAACATACGATAAGTGTTTATTATCCAAAATATAAAAACACCTACAACTTCAGAACAAAAAGACAAACAACCCAATTAAAAAATGGACAAAGGACTTGAATAGACATTTTTCCGAAAAAGATATACAAATGGCCAATTAGTGCATGAAAAGATGCTAAACATCTTTACTTATTTGGGAAATGCAAGTCAGAATCATAACAAGATACTACTTCACACCTGCTACGATGGTGATAATCAAGGACAGAAAATAAGCAAGGATGTGGGTAGATTGAAACAGTTGTATGTTGTGGGTGAGAATGTAAAATGGTGCAGGTGCTGTGAAAAACAGTTTAGCAGTTTCTCAAAAAGTTAAATATAGAATTACCACATGACCCAGCAATTCTTCTCCTTAGGTATTGAATAATTGGAACAATAATTGAAATAATTGAAAACAGGGACTCAAACGGATACTTGTACATCATTCTTCATTGTAGCATTATTCACAATAGTCAAAAGGTGGAAAAAGCCCAAGGGTCCATCAACAGATGAATGGATCAACAGACTGTACCTACCAGAATATTATTTATGGCTGGAATATAATTCACCCATGTACAGGAAAACAGTTTTAATACATGCTATGACAATGGGTGAACCTTGAAAACAGTATGCTAAGGGAAATAAGCCAGACACAAAAGGTCAAATATTGTATGAGTCCACTTACATGAAAAATCTAGAATAGGCAACTTCACGGAGACAGAAAGTAGATTGGAGGTTACCAGGGGTGCCAGAGCAGGAAGCTGTGAGGGAAATGGGGAGTGACTGTTTGTTGGGTACACAGTTTCTGTTTAGGGTGATGAAAAAGTTTTGGGAATAGATAGCGGTGGTGGTCACACAAAATTGGGAATGTAATTAATGCTACTTCAAAGTCGTTAAAATGATTTGTGCTACCCATACTTCACCACAATAAAAGAAATGTTTCTCTTCAGTGTTTTAAAAGACTAAATGTAAAAACAGAAGAGCTAATACACAAATGTTGGCTGCACAATTTAATTAATTATAGCTGTATTGTACTCAGTGATACCCACCCAGAAAGGGGTCCAGCCTTGCCAAGCCTCTCCTACCTGCCTAGTGCTTCACAAACTCTCTCCTGGAGTCGTCAGAACAAACCCTGAACAGGTGTTACTCTGCCCATTTTACAGTTGGGAAAACAGACTGTTAAGCCTTGGCTCAAAGTTACCTATTTATATAAACCCAGCTTTCAAATCTAAGTCTAACTGGCTCCAAATGGAGCCCAAGTGAGCCATCGTGACCTCATGGAGAACTCATATGTTCTGCCACTTCTGTTACTTTGGAGCAGTAAGTGTAGTCTTTACTCCTGAATTATATTTTGGAAAAGTTCCTTTATCATAAGAGGATAAGTTTGACTTGGCTTTCCATAATTTAACAGGGGGAGAAGATCTCTCTGGAGAAGGGTAGATTGTGAGCAAGGTCATATCTACGTCTGCTTTCTCACTGGGTTTGTTGAAACATTATCCTCCGGCACTGACTCTGAGTTGAGTTTTCTAGTTTATGGGGTTTATTTCAGTGCACAATGGCAGATTTATTAAGCTGTGAATGCAGTTCTTTTTCAATGTATCAATAGTAATTCACCCATCTTTGAAGTTTGAACTTCGCTGAGGGAGAAGTTCTTGCATTTCCTGCATGTGACCAGAAGAGGTCGCTTTTTCACTATGAATATTTTTATGGTCCAAGGCAAATTCAAGACTATTGCTCTGACCAAAAATTATCCTTTTACTCTCTCTCTCTCTCTTTTGTCTCTTCGTTCCTCCTTCCCTTCCTCCATCCACCCTTTTTTTTATCCCTCTCCCATTATTTTAATCAGCATCGGATGCGATAGCAGGAGAGTGATGTTTCTGCTCGTCACATTCCCTGAACCTCTTTCCTACTGAGTACAGCGTACCGCCTAATGGCAAACTCCCCGAGTAAGTGGACCAAATGGCAAAGGCGTTTAACCTTCCCCTTTACTAGCTTTCATTTTTGTGTGTAAACAGTTGAACATTCATGTAGCTGAGGTTCAGTGTTCCTTTTTTTCACTGTCCTGGCCCCAGAGAGGGCAACGGTGGGAGTTGTTTAGAAAAATCCATTGTCAGATCGGGAAGCCTGAGATTCTGACATTTGATAGGTAAAACTCATTTTCTGCCTGGAGTTTAGCTTTCCAGAAGTTCTTTTGTTAAGGAATTCACAGGAAATTTAGGTTTTTCTTTTTTTAACTGATTACGAATAAATTATTTTAGAAAAAATATTTCTTTTAGTTTTTTCACCCCAGTTTTTATCTTCTTTTCTCTTCCATATCTCCACCTGTGTTATTCAAGAGAGATATCCACTTAAGGTTTCAGTTGGGAGTTTTAACAATCAAAATCAGATTTTATCAATTAGAAAAATTTGATTAAACATTAAAAAGAACTTTGGAGTGCAAGAAATAAAGGGGCCAGTGTGTGTGTGTGTGTGTATGTTGGGAGGTGGGAAAGGTGTGTCGCAAATACAAATGTCCTCTATTTTAAATTACCTTGACGTGAGGAAAATTAATCATTTACTTTAAGTGTGAGGTGACCTAGAGCGCCAAAGAAATGTTGCCTGTCTGCAGAGGTGCTGCATCCCCAACTTGGTTGGTGAGACCTTCAATGGGCTTGGTCCTTGTGTCTTGGACTCCATAGTTTTTAAGGACCTGAAATGTCCTGGGGATGAGGGGTTAGGAGGGAGACAATCTTCCTCTGTTGTAGTCAATATTATCCCTGCTTTTCCTTCAAACCAGCAAGAGGAGCCTGCCCACCAGGTGGGTCGCAACCAAATTTTCCTTTGCTTGTGTGACCTTGAGCCAGTCTCTTACTCTGTCAAGTTTCAGCTGTCCCAGTCACAAATGTACATGTGGAATTATGTTATCTGCTAGATTTTCCAAATGCAGTTTTAGGATTCCTACTGTCTTAATCTCTGAGGCAACATGATCTGACGCTGATTTACTATCCCAATTGTATTAGTCAGGGTTCTTCAGAGAAATGGAACTAATGGGAATTTTATATATATATATATATATATATATATATATATATATATATATATATATAATCCCAAGGGATAACAGCACCAGGCCAACAATGCCTAGAACCTACAGCTTCCCCAGGCTTTCTGCCCTGCCAGAAACAGGGACTTTGGAGAAAACCATAAAGAAGCAAAGCTGGAGTGAGAAGTTATAGGTCCCAGGTCAGCAGTAATTACAATATCTGTGTTTATTTTTCTCTTAGTTCTGGAAACCCTTTTGCCCATACTCTAAGACTTTATTTGGACAGGGGTGGGAAAAAGGAAGGTGAACCAATAAAATGAATGAACAAGAGCAGACCTTTGGAGCCCAACTTCCTGGATTTCAGTGCCAATCCTTCCATTTACGATCTAGGTGGGCAAGCTTTAAAAATTCTTTTTGTCATCATTTTCTCATCTCAAAAAATCGGATAAAAAGAACACCTGCCTTGTGGGATTCTTGAGAAGAGTAAATTATTTAAATTTGTATGTTTGTGTTTAATAAGTGACAGCTATCACCACAATAATGATTATTCTGGCCAACTTTTAACTATGCTTTTTAGGAGATCAGCTTCTTCCTTCCTACTTATGACCCACCAACAAGAGTGAGGGGTATTCTTTTCTGTGAAAAACACTGTCCTGGGCCCCAGTTCCTGCCCTCACAGTATTCACTATCAAGTTGAAAGGGAAGCTCAACATATGAGTAAATTCTAAACAAATAGTCCAAGAGAAGGCTGCTGCAGGAATGTGTTTCAGAGGTCACAGGTCACACTTTTGGGTCTCCCGTGGTGGCTGTTTTGCTGATACCCCTTCAGAGAGGAAGAACAGTCATGGCCGGGGTGAACAAGAGCTGGGGTGAACAAATGCACTGGGTGTTATAGGCTGAAAACCACGCAACAAGATGGAAAAGGTGACTATACATGTAGAGTATATTGTATATAATTATAATACATATATTATACTATATAATATATATTATATGTATCTGATGAAGGATTATTATGTGTGATTTACAAATCAATAAGAGGAAAAACTCAAAACAAAAACTGGACATTTCAAATTGGTGATTCACTAAATGTGAAAGCTAAATGTCTAGTCAACATGATAAGATGTTCGACCTCACTAGGAATGAGGGATACACAGATGAATTCCACAGTGAGATAATATTTTGCACCATCAGTTGAGCAAAAAATAAAGACAGATAATACCACGTGTGGATAAGGATCTGGAGAAATGGGAGTTATCAGTCATGATTGGTAGGATTGAGTCACTAGTAACTTGAGAGGGAAATTTGTCACTATTTATCAAATTTAAAGATTCTGTAGTCCTCAACTCAGCCATTCCACTTCTAAGCATGGATGATATTTGACGTACTTAACATCCCAGAGGGCAAGGCACCCACCAATATGGATTTGCACCTTCTCCAGTCAGAATGGAGGCTTCCTGTACCCAGTGGGTGTATGTTTCTTGCTAAAAACATGCTGAATATCAGCCCTGCTTCTGGGAATATTCCCTAGAAACTGTACACAGTGGATACATGGAAAGATAAGTGTATAAGAATGTTTACTGCAACATCATTTGTAAAAAACAAAAAAAGTAATAAAGCAATCTAACTGTGCAGAAATGAGTGAATAAATACACATGTGTCTATTATCCAATAGAATACAGCAGTGAAAAGTGGATAAATCTCAGAAACCTAAAGTTTAGGGAAATAGCAATGGCAAAGCTGTAAATAGAGTTTGAAAACAAAGCAATACTATATTTACATGTAATAACAGTTGAAAGCATGCATGGGAATGACCATCACCGTTCAGAATATTGGTTATTTCTGGGGAGGGAGAGAAAGGAGGGAGAGGGTGAGGGGGACTTCAACCTGATGACTTGTCTCTTAAAAAAAGATGAGGAGCAAGCATGGAAGATGGTTAGGATTTGATCAACCCGGTGATTGGTCCCCAGTTACTCAGTGTGCCATTCTTTCTATTCCGTGTGATGGAAGTATTTTACAGTGCAAATTTAAAGAGTCCACATAAACAAGATTATGAGCTACAGATCAGTTTTCCATGGTCTCTGGGCGAGTGGCTTCTGCAATGCTGAGTTCTTTCTTGCTTTTCACCAGTGGCCTTCAGGAAAGATCCTTCCCCTTCCACCCTTACTCCCACCTGCCCCTCAGCTCAGAGCCCCTTTCCCTTTGCCAGTTTCACCCCTAGGATGAGGCTGAAATGCCATTTTGCGGCTCTTCAATCTCTAAGTGTGCTTCTGTGCTCACCTGTCCCACTCAGAGATCCCTGTTTCCAATGGCGCTGTACTTGAACTTGGGACATCATTACAGACGGCTCCAGAACATTGGTTATCACAACATTCTTAACTTGAAAGTGTCAACCTCTCGTCCTCAGCCAGGCTTCACAAACCTGCCTCGAAAGCAAATGGTGTTCTTTCTTGGCATCTTAACTAGGAGGCTCTGCAGTGCCCATGGGCTGACCTCCACCTGATGGATGCTGCCCATGTAAGATTGATGACTCCACTTGAAAGCCTGAGGCTTTGAAGGACGCGACTGAACACAGGTGCTTCAATGAAAAAGGTGAGTACATCTGACAAGGCACATGCAAAAGCTCTGAGATGTTGCTGAAACACACTGATTTCTTCCAGAGATGACACTTTTCATGCTGCTTTCTGGTATAACATTTAATGTATTCTGTCCTTTCCTTTGAATTGGGTTAGATTTAACGGTGCTCCCAGCCAAACAGAAAGGACCAACTGGAGTTCATTTCTTGACGGATCATAATTTAGAGATTCTGGCTTTGGGGCGATTGGAAATGGATACAAATCGATCACTGAGTTTCTGACTGGAGGAAGCAAATCTGAAGAAGGGACATTTGTATTTGGGAACTCTCTTGACCCTTTCCCCAGTTCCTGGGGTAAGGTGAGAGAGCTGGGTGTGTGTTTGGGGCACCATGGTCTGGCAGACTGAACATGGGCTCTGAAGTTAGACCTGGTTTTGAACCTCGTTGTGTGGCTTTGGGTAATTTATTTTACCTTATCTAAGGGCTTTGATTCCCTCAATTACAAAGTGAGAGAGGGATGACTTCCATTAAGAAGCTGAGTCAGCATTAAATAAGATGGTGGCTAGATGGCGGCCCGTGCAGTACGGGGTACCCGACTCATTCCTTCTTTTCGCCAACCCTCACCCATAGCTCAGACACTTCAAGTCCCCGGGGTCCTACAGTTGATATTCCCTTCCTTACTCATGCAAATCTGCTCGTAGGAAGGTTTTAACTGGGGGCAGGTGGGAGAGGGTAATGGAGGAGTGAGGCAGGGGGCTGCAGGGGAGTCTGTGTGGAGGTGGGGGGAAGGAGGCTGTGAGGGTCTTTCATGGTCATCACGAGTTACTGCCTGGTGTTACCCAGTTATCCAGTTTTTACAAAAGTTAATCTCTAATTATGAAATCAAAAGCTCTCTTGATCCAGTTTCTGGGATGGTGGGAGTCGGGGACAGAGGGCTTTCCCAGCTCCGGAATCATACCCTAGCCTGTTTCCCTTGTCATCCACACCTGTAGTCAACCGCAATAAAAAAAAAGGGGAAGGCTACCCAGGCCTTTTTCAATCCACTTGGGAGCTAGCTGAGTAGAGGCAAAGCTTCACTCTTCTCCTATTGAGGCAAAAAAGGCAATTGTCAGATTCACCAGTTGTGTTTTAATGGACTGAGTCCTGTTTTGGAACAAAAGCTGTTTGGTCTTTTGACTTTTCTGAGCCTCAGTTTCCTCATCTGTAACAAAGCAGGGTGTCATTCTGTCCCAGCCTACTACTGGGGATATGGAATGAGAAAGTAGATGAAAAAGCATTTGTAAACAAGAAAGTGCTATGTAAATCTCAAACGTCATTAGTACCCGTGCCTGCAGCCTTTACAGATGCTCCCTCCAGGGAAGAGGAATGTGAATTGGCCACTGCTTCCAGCAGGACGTGAGGCAATGTCCTTACCTAGTTAACCTCATGTTCAGTACATTCTGCTCTCTTTCATGTCAACAAATCGATTATTTTGTACAGCATCTCCCTGAAGGCCAGAAGAAGGGTTTAGAGATGCTGATAGGAGTCAAATGTAATCACTGACTTCGAGCCAGAAAGACGGGATAACTCAGTGCCTTAGTAGTCAGAACTGGGGTGAAGTCATAGAAAACTGTACCACAAGTAAAATGAAGGTTTTGATTTGTTCTTTCACTTTTTCTTGGTCTAATTTTAAAGCCACAAATGATAGGCATTATTAGTCAAATTAATATTGGCTTTCAGAGTGTTCTCATGAAAGCTTATCAGTTATGTTCTTGGGGTCCAGGGTGTTTTGAGCCCAGAATTTGTTAGTTGTAAGTGAAAGAAAGTGAATCAACTCAAACTAATGAAAAAAGGACATGTTTACCTCACTTCACTGGAAAGCTCAAGGGTAGATAAGCTGGATTCAGGGGCTGCAAGTTTGTCTCAGGGCTTGACCTAGTTTTCTCTCATCCCAGCTCATCTCTTTTCTGTGCTGGTTGATCTCAGCCCCATGTTCCCCTGTGGTCCCAAGACGACTCTCAGGATCCCCATCCAATCACCCATTGCATTAAAAGACAGACAATTGCCTTATACAATCCCTTACAGGCAGACAATGCGAAACCATGGATGATAACCTCATCAGTGTCTCCAGGGAAACTTAGGTCCCTGTAAGGACGCAAAGCTCATAAATCTGCTGCATGTAGAGTTGCACGTTTCATTTATAGTAAATTTAATTTTCTCCCATCTCTGGGTGGTCACCATTTCCTGAGAAGTGCTCATTTCACCGAATGAAAGATAATTCACAGCTCACGTGTTTACACCAGGGTATGTAAGGCCACATTGCTGGGGAGCAGGTCACGTGCATTTTATTTTCATTCAGCCACTTAGTGCTTGGCCCACCTGCACTGACTTTGGCATCATCACTCTCCTGCTTCTCCCAGCTCCCAGGGGTTCTGCGGTAATTAGCAAGAGCACCTGGAAAGCTCTAGGCGCTCCTTAAAAAATTGAAGTGCCACGTGATGTTACTCTGTGACGAGAAAGGATGGTGGGTAACAAGGCGGGGCTGATGCAGGTCTCTCGTGCACCCTCCATCACTGGGAATCAGCCCCTTCGTCACAGTGGATGGAAAGCTTCACGCTTAGTCTGCAGCATTTGGGTGAGTGAGGTCCCATGGTGAGAGCTTTGCATGGTCCTGGGTGTGCACAGTCAGGTCAGATGGGTGAATGCGGAATTAGTTTCCCTTCAGTGGCATCGTCTGTGCGGTGCTCCCAGAAGAAACTCAGGGCCGTGGTTCACTCTTCCCACCATCTTGTTGCCTAAGTGAAAGTTATCAAACCCGCCAGTGCCCCTTCCACGTGGACCGCAGGAGTCTCATAATCTGTCTCTCTGTTGCCTCCGCCTCCCTTCTCATTATCGTCACAGGATTATCTTCTGGAAACGTGTACATATGTCGTCCCTCAGCGGCTCTCTCCCTGCTCGCCTCAAAGCTACCGAATAACAGCCCAACTCTGCAACCTGGCTCTGAACACCCTCCTAGGTCTGGGAGTTACCTACCTCTTAAAAAACTCTTTTTCTTGTCTCTTTGATGATCCCTCTACTCTCCCATATGATTCGGCTTTCTGCTACTTTGAATGACCTTCACTAACTGTGTGTCAGCTTCCTTACTTGTGTAATAAGGTAACGATGATTATCTCCCCTGGACACAGTGGTAGATTAAATGGAATATTTTATAGAAAGAGGCTAGGATGGTGCCTGGCACATTCATGGGAATATCAGAATGCTGGTTGTTATTATTATAATCTCTCCGTCCTGGCTCAGCCTGAGAACTGTTTCTTTTCTGATGCCGTTCCCAGTCCTTGATCTTGAGGGATTTTTCCTTCCACTGAAATCCCAAAGTGCTGTCTCCACATCATAATTTGGTATTATGTAAAAATGATCATGTGTTTAGAGTTTGTATCAAGTCCAATTTTACATGTCTTTCTGATTTGCTAAGCTTCAGATTCCCTTGTGTTATATCTTTATTTTTCTTTTCAATATGTCTCAGACTACAACTTCCTCTGTGGTAAGCGCTCTCTGGGTAGCTGCTGGCTGGCCTCGAAGCCCCTGGCTCACTTCGGCCACGGCTATGCAGCATGGCTATTGTGACTGCCATTGTGCTCATGGAAGCAAGAGCCAGGGCAGGTCCAGGGCTCAAGGGATGCAGAGACGGCCTGTGGCCAAGAAGGGACAAGGTGGAGGTACAGCCTTGTTTTCCTGGGGAAGAGTTGTCTGAAATAGTTTGCTGAGGCCCTGAATGCAGTCACTAAAGAGTTAGGCCAGGAAGCTTTGAGGTTCCGAGCCCCTACCCAAGTCTGTCCTGCAAAGGTGGCTCTAGAGACAGAGGGTCAGTGGTTTTGGCTTTGGAGCTGGCCAAGACCAGACTCATAGGGCACTACTCTGTTCTGAGTCTACCACTTCAGAACTGAGACGAAGGGCCATAACTAGGGTGTTAGAACTGGCTCCCTAGTGGCTGCTCAGAGGGGCCAGGTCACACAACTTGGGTGAACTTGGACCAAAAAGAGGCAGGAGACAGGAATGAGCCTGCAGATAAATTGTTCTCCTTCCCTCCCCCATTTGGTTCTTGGGTCCCACTTTCCAGGCAGCATCTGGAGACAGTCCATGCGAGTGGGCAGAATGTACTTTATGGGTAAGGGTCCACCTTCTATTTGCTATACTTTCTACTCTGCTATCCTTTCCCCCTCACTCTGGCTTCCAACGCATTGCACTCCCCAAGTAAACAGGCCGCAGATGTTGCCTGTTTGTCTCCTAGGGCACCCTGCCAAGAAAACGTTACTCTGTTGTGTTTCTTTTCTCTCCTAGCCTCTCCTCTCCTCTGTTCTTCTTGCCTCCTTTGTTCTCCTCTGTCCCTTTTCTTTTGTTTCAAATAAGATCATAGAGAGTAGTTTTTCGGGGGAGGAGTCCCAATGCTTCTTCATCTTTGGGGCTAATGCCCTAAGGAATCATGGGGGCAGTAGCTTTCTGAGCGGGATTCAGAATGCTGATCTTAATAAAATAAACGTGGGTGCACTCAATTTTAAGTAATCCCTTGTATGTACATTCATTCACATTCATATTTGCCCAAAAGATTAAATGGGAGAGTCATTATTTTCTTTACAAAAGAGTTCACATAAACTTCTATCACATAGATAATGATTTGATTCATCGCTTTCAGCTGGCAATGAACTTTGCAGTTGTAGTCCTAGTGTAAGAGGCCATGAGGAGGCTGGCCATTGCTGAGAGCTGCTGCTCTGAAGTGAAGACAGATCCACTCTTGCTATTCTTCCCTGAAAGTTGGGGGTAGTGCTGGCTTTCCTTTGCTCTCTCATTGCCTCTCTAGTGGGGGAAATGCTAAATACTCTATCTAGAAACCCTCCATCTCAGCACTGGGGTCCTTCACAAATGTCTGACATGGCTACGTAGCCACTCGTGTGTGTGTGTGGTGTGTGTGTGTGTGTGTGTGTGTGTGTATGTATGCCAGGGGGTGGGGCTGGTAAGTAGAATAATGGTCTCCTGAAATATCTACGTCTGAATCCCTGAAACCTGTGACTACGTAACCTTACATGGCATGAGGGGCTTTGTAGATGTGATGTCGTTGAGGGCCCTGTGATGGGAAGATTATCTCGGATTACTCAGGTGGCCCCTAAATGCAATCACAAATGTCCTCATGAGAGGGAAGCAGGAATATCAGAGTCTGAGAGATTTGATGATGCTATTCTGCTGGCTTTGAAGATGGAAGAAGGGCCCGTGAGTCAACAAATGAGGGCCACCTTTCTGGGAGCTGCGAAAGACAAGGAAACAGGATTTCCCCCTGAGCCTCTGGAATGAACATGCCCAAGAGCTCCCTGTGTCTTATAAATGTGGACAAAAGCTAGAGGCAGGTCAAGGTTGCACAGAACGCTTACGAGCTCCCACCGCAAACACGGGAGGGAAATGCTTTTAAAAGCAGTCCATTCACCTCGTCGTTATTCCTCCAGCAAAACATCTCCCTCCTGTGCCCTAATCAGCTCTGTGACCCAAATGTGCCTCAGTGCTTTATTATGAGTTGGCCGAAAAGTTCGTTTGGGTTTTCTGTAAGATGTTAAGTGTCTTACAGCCTTGGACCTTACCAGGGTCTAAATGGGAGGAGAGGAGACTTGGGCTCCCCGTAGAGGTCAGGGTGTGTGTGGCCAGCTCTGCTAAGTGCCTCAAGGGACTCCTGAAATTTCAGAGGATAAATGGACCCCAGCAGGGGGATGTATCAGGAGGTCGGTGGGTCACAGAACCTTTCACAGAGGAAGGGAATGACCTGTGCTCAAAGGATGGAAAAGTATAACTGAGCAGAGAGGAGGATGTGTGTGTTCAGGCAGAAAAGCAAGAATCTGTAGTGTTTAGGGTCCTGATCCTAAACTGTTTTGACCTGACTCTGCAAATGCAAGTCGTCTTGTCTGATTTGAGTCTTTCTGAAAATATGACTATTTATAGGATAGTTCTATAGCTGAAATACTTAAGATGGAGTAAAAAAAAATGATTATGCTGAGAAATCGGGGAAGCTTAGGACATGGATATGCTCTTAATCCTTTTGAATTGGAAGCCCCTGAAGAAATACAGCTGTCTCTGGCCCTTTATTCACCTGCAGATTAAATGAACAGATATTAATTGAATAATGAAACATCTGCAAGGTGGTGAGGATTGCGGTAGTTTACTGTGATCTCACTATTCACGAGCAAAGACAAAAACCAGCAGCAGGAGGTAATGCAGGTGGACTCAGATCTCAGGAATCTACTCTGAATAAATAGTCTGCGGTAACACCTGCTCCTCGTGCTGAGAGGGTACATGATGTATATATTTTTAATATTAGATTTTTCTTTTTAAAATATATTTATTTTTGGCCGTGTTGGGTCTTCGTTTCTGTGCGTGGGCTTTCTTTAGTTGTGGCGAGCGGGGGCCACTCTTCATCGTGGTGCGCGGGCCTCTCACTGTCTCGGCCTCTCTTGCTGCGGAGCACGGGCTCCAGACGTGCAGGCTCAGTAGTTGTGGTGCATAGGCCTAGTTGCACTGCGGCATGTGGGATCTTCCCAGACCAGGGCTCGAACCTGTGTCCCCTGCATTGGCAGGCAGGCTCTCAACCACTGCGCCACCAGGGAAGCCCTAGATTTTTCTTTTGAAAAATTTGAATTAAACCCCAATAAATCTGAGTGTGGAAGTGACTGAGTATAAATTGTCATGGTCTTAGGTACAATATTCAGTAACTGGTTAATTAAGAATCTACACAGAGAGATTCTGTAAGTGTGAGATTTCATAAACCATGGAGATATTCTGGAGCAGAGGTCCTGGATGACACTGTTCAGATGACAGAACAGTAATTTTTTTTTAGACTATTTTTAAAATAATTAATTAATTAATTTGGTTGGGTTGGGTCTTAATTGCAGTATGTGAGACCTTCATTGAGGCATGTGGGATCTTTCATTGTGGTGCACGGGCTCTTCATTGCGGCATGGGCTTCTCTCTAGCTGTGGCACACAGGTTCCAGGGTGCGTGGGCTCTGTAGTTTGTGACACCCGGGCTCTCTCACTGAGGTGCGTGAGCTCAGTAGTTGTGGCGCACGGACTTAGTTGCCCTGTGGCATGTGGGATCTTAGTTCCCTGAGCAGGAATGGAACCTGTGTCCCCTGCATTGGTAGGTGGATTCTTTTTTAGTTATTATTATTTTTTAACATTTTTATTGGAGTATAATTGCTTTACCATGGTGTGTTAGTTTTGGTAGGTGGATTCTTTACCACTGGGCCACCAGGGAAATCCCAGTAGTTGTTATAGATTGTGCTAGAACTTTATAGAACAATCTACTGTAGATATTTTACTTAGTGTACGTGTGATCCCACTATTAGAATCTCACTTTTCTGTGTCTGCAACATTTTCTAGTTCTCTTGGATTTCCTACTGAATTAAAATCTCTTCTAGTAGATGATACAATTTGAGCCATTGTGAGTCATGACCATTTTAGTTGGGATTATCTGATGATGGCAAATGGATAAGGGAAGAGCACATCCTGCAAACACATGTGGAAGGAGTCACAGGCATCCAGGAGAGAAGGACCGTGCAGCCCAATGTTAGCAGTGACATGAGAATGTGTGACTGTGACTCCACATAATATGTCAAGGCTTGGACATATTATGGTTTATCATTCCAGGGACTCAGGTTGCTGGTGACAGAAACTCATTGTACCTAATAAAGGGAAAATAGAGAAATGTATCGAAAGGATATGAGTTGCCCATAGAACTGAAGGAAAGTATGAATAAATAAGCCATAAGCAGGACAAGAAGCTGGACAGAGTTGGAGAAATGATGGGTAGTGTCTGTGGGCCATGTTTGGGATGAATCCAATTGTTTTCCAGTTGTTTTCTCTCTTTGAATCTCTCTGCACAAACTCTGAATCTTGGGTAGGAATGGGGAAAACCTGGCCTTGGTTTATCTCCCATTGGTCAGAGGAGGGAAGGACACCTTGAATGATAAACGGCTTTGTCAAAACCATCAGCCCTAGATGATCTCTATCCCGAGGGAGAAGGAAAGGCAAGGAATTGTTCCCCAAATCAGTGAGATGAGGTTTGGGTTGCCAGCAATGACAGCTATCATCCTGAGACAGCTAGAAGTTCTCTAATGTTTCAAATGGGAGGACAGTTTTGTCTATTCACTTTCTTCGTAGACTTTAGGGTTTCTGAACAAATTTGTCAAGGCTTAAACATGAGGGTGCTTATAAACTGGGTGATAAACACTAGAGCAGAGGGGCGATCGGAAGAGGCTGCGATGACTCTGACTCATACTTTATTTTCATCCTGAAGCACAAAAAGGTAAATGACATCTTGTATAACAAGTTCCGAGTTTCTAAGAGAAGTTTGTACACAGAGTTAATGCATTATTGAGAAAAGCCTGGACTTCTGAGGTGGAAGGATTTATCAAGTTGAGTTTGTTTATTTTTATTTTTTTGGAGGGGGGGTGACTTCTTTCCTTTATAATATGAAATTAAGAAATTAGGAATAGGAAATAATATTTCATAGGGATTTTTGTAAGATATGTGAAGCTCTTGGTATATATTAAGCCCTTAATAAATGTTAGCTTCCTTCTCTGTGTGTTTGTGTGTATGTTTCTCTTTTTATATGAATCGTATGTACTAATGTAGTCTTCCTTTCCCTGTAATGAGCTGCAAAGCAATTCTCTTCCATTTTATTTTTCTGCTTTGGAGCTGGTGTTGGTAAGTGGTGCAAATAGCAGACTAGACTGTGTCTATCCCAAGGTCCGTATTACAAATATACAATCATTTTCCCCTTAACTATAGATGAAGCTATTTATATACCTGGTTGTCTTAAACATCTCAGGTAGCAATTGTCAGCTATAGTTGAAAGGCAAAATGAAATCCTCTGTGGATTTGAATCATACCTAGAAGCAAAATCATGTAGTTATGAGTGCTTGGTTGGGCAAAGTGAAAGAAATGTATTAAAACACCTACATTGCACTGAATTGTAGTTGTGTCATTCATTGCAATTTAAGTATTCTAAAAGATTTCTTTTTATTTGTTCAACCAATTCCTCATATTGAAATGCCTTGATGGGGTGAGTCTTCCAAATATTTAAATGAGGCTGAAAGTAGAAATTGGCATAGAAATAAACAAGAAGCTGTTTAGGGAGGCATCTAGGGGGTGAAGGAAATAACTTTGGAACATGTACTAGGAGGAACAAGTCATCTTGGAAAATACAGTAAACAAAATTTACCCATTGGCCCCAAGCCATGGGAGAAATTAACCCAGGGAACCCAGAACATGGAGAATGGCCTTCAACATCAGAATAGAATTTGAAATCCAGCCTTGCCTCTTCCTGGTAGCTGATTGACTTTGGACACGTTTCTCAGACTATGATTTTCATTGTTCTCATCTGTCAAATGAGGCTAAATAATAACTCCATCAGGAGGGTTATTGTGAGGATTAAATAAGAAAGTAAAGGACTTTGGAGTGATTGGAACATACAAAACATTCGATAAATGATGCCGTGTTACTAGTTTAATACATTGAATAATATGTGTTCTGAGATATAAAAATTTTCATTCATTAAGAATATACCTGAAAATGATGCCTTTGTTTATAATTGATAATCTTATTAATTTGCACATACTAATGCTGAACCTTGTACAGCATGAAAGAAAAAACATGGACTCTGGGGGCAGACAGATTACAATCTCTTCTGCTTGGGAACTGAGAGGTTTGGCAAGTCACTATAGCATGCTGAATCTCAGTGTATTTATCCACACAGTGGGGATAAAAAACTTATCTCTTGGAGTTTTGGGAGGATTATGAAATAACCAATGAAAATTGCCCGAGTATATAGAGTATGCAATAAGCACTAGTTCTTTTCCCCTGTGGTGTTATTCTGAGCCTATCGTAATCCTATTATATCTCATAGTCACCTCAATACGGATAGCATATAGAATCTTACAAATGGTATATAATATATTATAACGGAATCATAGAATATAAAATTTGAAAGTACATCTGGTGAAAATGTAGTTTAAACACTGCTGATTGATGGGCTAATATCTTCTGAAACATCCCTGGCTAAGTAAATCGCTAGTTAGTTTCTGGGATACCTAGACCCTCACTACCTTAGAATGGAGAGGCAGTTCCATCTATAGGCAGCTTTAATTGTCAGGAAGTTCTCTGTATTGAACAGAAAGCTTCTCTTGGCGATTTTCCAGAGTTCTAGATCCTGAGGAGCTCCACATCACAGCCCTCTGGGTATTTCAAGTCTGCTCTCATAGAACAGCACCTGGCCTGTATTGAAGATTTCCTAAATGAATGAAGGAACGAATGAATGAGCAAATGAGACAAGAAATGAGAACCGTTTAACAGTATTAATGCTTTGCTGTCTCTGCTGAGAATGTTAGCACGTTTTCTTTTGCATTATATTGTATCATTCACGGTAAAATAAGGAAAGTAGAGTCATAATGTGTTTTATAGAATAAGATTTATTATAGGAGTAAGGCCTTACACAATTATGGAAGAAGCTGGAGAGGTAAGGGTTTGAAAAGAGGAGCTGAGGGATCAGAGAAACATCATTAACCAGGCTTTCTGAAGCACTAGCACAAGTGGACCAGTGCAGGGCTCACAAAGAATATGAGAAGGCACGGACATTGCCTGGGAAGGGGGCCTGGTGGAGGCGTCTAAGGAAGGCTGTCACCTCTGCACCTGGCTGTTGGTCAGTGGGTCAGTGTATTAGTCAGGGTTCTCCAAAGAAACAGAACCAATGCAGGAGTAAATACATATATATATATTTGTATTTATATATAGATTTATTATATATACATATATATACAATATTTACGTATGTACATATATGTATACATATATATGTATATGTGTATATATAGAAAGGTTTATTATAAGGAATTGGCTCACATGATTATGGAGACTGGGAAGTCAAAAATCTGCAATGTGTGGGGCTTCCCTGGTGGCGCAGTGGTTGAGAGTCCGCCTGCCGATGCAGGGGACACGGGTTCGTGCCCCGGTCCGGGAAGATCCCACATGCCGTGGAGCGGCTGGGCCCGTGAGCCATGGCCACTGAGCCTGTGCATCTGGAGCCTGTGCTCCGCAACGGGAGAGGCCACAACAGTGAGAGGCCTGTGTACCGCAAAAAAAAAAAAAAAAAAAAAAAATTCTGCAGTGTGTGCCAGCAGGCTTGCGACTCAGGAGAGCTGACAGTGCAGTCCCGGTCCTAAGACAGTCTGCTGGAGAATTGCCTCTTGCTGCAGAAGGCCAGTCTTTTTGTTTTGTTCAGGCCTTCAACTGTTTGGATGAGGCCCACCCACATTCTAGAAGGCAATCTGCTTTACCCAGTGTTCACTGATTTAAATGTTAATCACATCCAAAAAAAACACCCTCTGGGGTGACACGTAACATTCACCATCACAGTCATCAGGGCTGGCAGTTAAGAAGAGTTGGATACAGAGGAGGGAAGAGCAAGGATAGAAGCTGGAACCTGCCAGCACTTCTGCCTCTATCCTTTATTGCATCTAACTATGGTGATCTTCAAAGAATAATGGATACTGTTCACTTTGTCTTCCAATTCTTACATTTCCTGGGAGGGGATTCAGGGACTCTTAAAGCTCGTAGACAAGTTGACGTAGTATAAAGGCAGCACATTCCACGCCCTATCAACTTGGCATCCATACACACCCTCTTAACCCATATTTAACTTTCTAACATGATGCAACGATCCCTCAAACAACCTAAAACATGCTACCCCTATTTCCCCCCAAAAATACAAAGTCTCAGCAGTCACTTAATCCATCTCCAGGTGATGTTATTCCTTTTCGAGCTGCACCATGCTGTTCCTTTGATATCTTGTAACTTAAATACTGAGATAAAAGACTAACCAACTATTGAAATGTCTGATGATAGATATTAGGGTGATGGGAGAGGGGGAATAAAAGAAAGATAATTGGTTAATATATGCACAAATATTCATACCAAAGTAAGAAGAACAATGCTTAAAATGACTGCAGTTCTTGTTGCTATAACTACTCAGGTGGACCTACCTGGTTTTTAATTTCCTTCTTCCTCTGCCCATTCTGGCTGGTCATGGTCTTTGCCTGGCAGGATGACCCAAACTTTCTTTCGTTGTTACAGTTATTTAACAATGATACAGCCAGTTATAACTTCATGCTCATAAAGTTTTCTTCCCCCAGCTGGTGCCATAACTGAGTTATCAAAATGCAATTCAATTGTTCTATCAGACCAGTGACTGATCGGGAGTGACTAGTGACTTCCATATACGTGAGCTCGTTGTCACACTTTGTTGGATGTGATATAATTCCCAAGTTGATAACTAGGCTCTGTGGAATACGATGATAAATAATGAGGCATTCTCTGGGTCTATAAATATTGATTTTTGTCAGAAGCATTGTGGGCAGAAAAGGCAAATTCATACGTAGAGCAAGTATCTCTTTCAGTGAGAACAGAGCACTGCCCCTTCCATGATGCCTGTGGATGACTGGATGGTTCTCTCAGGGAACGATTCTGTATCAGAGATTCTGTGTTGGGCTCTGCTGCTGGCAGACTGAACAGTCAGCAGTGGCTGGGTCAGACCAGTGTTACCCCGTGTATAATCTCCGTCCCTGTCACCATGGCCATTTGGTTAAAGAGGCTTTGGGGCAACGGCTGGGGTGTCTTGGAAAAGAGCCCCATAGACATCTACAGAATAGGTCATCTTGTATCCCTGATTATCCTCCTCTGTTCAGTTGGCTCTTTAATGACCATTCACATAAAATCCAAACATCCTCACACTGGGCCCATTCAGAGAGCTCAGTCCATATACCTCTTCCCAAGACCTATTTTATCATGACTTTTTTTCTCTAATCATGTGTTTCTCCTAAGTCTTTGTCCATAAGCTTACTGCCCGTGAGTCAGTGTAGATCTCTATGTCTGGCCATCTGTCCTTGCTTGAAATTCTGTCTACTGGGAGGATTTTACTTCACTGTTGCCCTTTAGGGCCACTCCAGAGTGGGGCTGTGGTGCTGCAGTTGTCTATTTTGGGGTAATGGCAGAATATCCTGCAGAACCATCTATAAATCAGGCCTAAAAGTTTTCTTCCTCAATCAACTGATTATTAGGAACTCCCCATGAGACCATATCTATCACTACATAGCTAACCTCTTACTAAGCCTGGTGGCTTCAAATAACAACCATTTTATTTGCTTGCTGTTCTGAGAGTCAGGAATTTAGAAAGGACACTGTGGGGACAGCTCATCTCTCTCCATGTGATGTCTGCTGGAGCTGGGCCATTCCGTATGGCTTCTTCACTCGCTGGTCTGGTGGTTCAGCTTGGCTGGCTTGACGCTGGTCATATATCTGGGGCCTCAGTTCTCACTGTCAGCTAGACTTCTGGGCTCTTCTCCATGACCTCCCTCTCTCTTTGTGTCATCTCTGGATCATCTTCCAGTAGGACAGCTGTATGTCTTACATGAATTCTCAGGGCTTCTAATAGCAAAAAAGCAGAGGTTCTAGGCCTTCTTAAAGCTTAGACCCAGAACTGGCCCAGTGTTGCCACCACTGTATTCTAGTGCTTATTAAGCAAGTTGGGCCCAGCATAGATTCAAGGGGCAAGCACTGCACAAGGGCATGACTATTGGAAGGCATACATCTTTGGGAACTTCTGTATCTGACTAGTATATATACCACCAAAATGTTTTAAAAGAATATTTTGTTGTTAATATAAAACCCTAATAAAATAAAACCCTAATAGCTCTGTAACTTATAATTTATAGACAGAGGAGATATATATGTATATATATATATATATATATATATAAACAACATACATATATAAAAACAATATTCAGGGCTTCTCCTAACATCAGGCTATAGGAATACACTGATATTGATAGCTCTCGAGTAAAAGGTGAATTCATTCTCTTATGTCCTTGTTTGGCTACCACAGGAGTGGTAAATAAAATGTCCCCAGCCAAAGTCAACTTATTTCTCCTCTGCTGGCCATTGGCTGTTATCAAACCATTGGAATAAACTAGTTTGGCAGGTTTATTGGGCATTGTCGAATGCCCCAAATTACTAGATAACATTTGAAAATATGATCCCATGTGTTTTTTCTTCTTTTTACTCCTTTTGACAATGAAGTTCTTTTATCATTTAAACTAATCCACAAACTGTAGGCTGTCAGGAAAGGAAGGACCCAAAAGAACACAATGTGAACAAACACTCAAATTCTTGGCTTTTAGTTGTAACACAGGCTTTAAAAATTCTTGGTAGAGTCCATAGTCTGAAAGCCACAGCATTATAGGTTTGTAATGCCCAGACATCTTGATAGAGAAAAGTATGTGAGGCTTTAAAGTAGCCATTGCCTGGAGGACAGAGAACATAGAGTTTATATCATAAACAATAGAAAAGGGGGAGATGTGAGATGACCAAGAGCAGTATTCCCTCCAAAAAGCATAAACAGTTGCTTTCCCTTCCTAGCATCACTGAGATATAATTGACGTGTACCTTTGTATAAGTTTAAGATGTACAGTGTAATGATTTGATATGTCTATATTGCAAAATGATTACTATAATAGTGTTAACACATCACCTCACATAGTCACAATTTTTTGTGTGTGTGATAAGAACTTTTAAATCTACTCTCTTAGCAACTTTCAAATATACAGTGATGTGTTGTTAACTATAGTCACCATGCTGAACTTTACAAACCTAGAATTTATCTTCCACCACCTTCACTCATTTCCACACCGCACCCCCCAGCAACCACCAGTCTCTTCTGTTTCTATGAGTTTGGTTTTTCTAGATTCCACATAAGAGTGAAATCATACATTATTTGTCTTCCTCTGTCTGACTTATTTCACTTAGCATAATACCCTTGAAGTTCATCCATAGTGTCACAAATGGCAAGACTTCCTTCTTTATTATGGCTGACTAATATTCCATTGTATATGTATATCAAATTTTCTTCATTCATCCATTGATGGACACTTAGGTTGTTTCAGTTGGCTATTGTAAATAATGCTGCAATAAAGTGAGGGTGCATTTATCTCTCTGAGATAGTGATTTCATTTCCTTTGGATATATACCCAGAAGTGGAAATGATGGATCATATGGTGTTTCTATAAAAAAATTTTTCTATTTTTCAGTTTTTTGAGGACCCTCTGTACTGTTTTCTGTAGTGGCCCATACCAGTATACAATCCCACCAACAGTGCACAAGGGCTCTCTTTTCTCCACACCCTTCCCAGCACTTGTTATCTCTTATATTTTTGATAATAACAATTCTAATAGGTATGAGGTGATAATCTCATTCTGGTTTTGATTTCCCTGATTAGTGTTGCCGAGTACCATTTCATATACCTGTTGGCCATTTGAATATTTTCTTTGGAAAAATGTCCAAGTCCTTTGCCCATTTTCTAATTGGATTATTTATTTTTTGTCTATTGAGTTGTATGTATTTCTTACATATTTTGGATATTAACATCTTATCAAATATGTGGCTTGTGTATTTTCTCCCATTCTGTAGGTTGCCTTTTCATTTTTTTGATTGTTTCTTTCACTATGTAGAAGCTTTTTAGTTTGATGTAGTCCTACTTGCTTATTTTTGCTTTTGTGCCTTGTACTCTGAATCTCATAACCATAAAAATCATTGCCAAGACTGATGTCAAGAAGCTTTTTTTCTAAGAGTTTTATGACTTCAGGTCTTACATTTAAGTATTTAATCCATTTCGGGTTAATTTTTAACCCATTTTGAGTTAATTTGTCAGTTTCTAATTAAGTGAAGCATACATCTACCCCATGATCCAGCAATTTTACAGGTGGATATTTCCCCAGGAGAAATGAAAATATATGTCCAAAAAAGACTTGTATGTGAAAGTTCATAGCAGCTTTATTCATAATAACAGCAACAACAAAAAACCCACCCTGAAAATAACCCAAATGTTCATTCGGTAGCTGGATTAACAAATGGCACACTATTCATAAAATACAATAAAATGGAACAAACTACTGACACACAAAACAACATGAATGAATCTCAAAAACATGATGCTGAGTAAATGAAGCCAGACCCCAAAGAGTATGTACTGCGTGATTTCAGTCACATGAAATTCCAGAACACACAAAACTAATCTTCGATGATAGAAATCACGAGTGCCTGCCTGGGGGTGGGGATTGACTGGGAAGGGCATAAGAAGAATTTCTGGGTGATAGAATATTCTATATGTTGACAAGTGTACACGTTACACAGGTGTATGCATTTGTTAAAACTAATCAAACTGTACGCACTCTATGTTGTACTATCGGTAAATTATATTTCAATAAAAGGAGTAGAGAAAAGTTCACCCAGCTGGTGTGAAGTGGAGATTCAGAGAGAGAGTATATATGATTTGGATGCTGGTAGTTGTTGGAGATGCCTCTCTCCAGCCTTATTCACTATATTTTCTTTCTCATATCCCAAGAATGTCCAACGTGGCATCTGAGCTAGCCAGCTGTGGTGCCCAGGGGATGAGCTGAGAGAGCCCCAGAGTCTAGAGCTCCCTGTATGTGTGGAGCAGGAAAAAGCCACTGAGAGTTGCCTAATGCCTTTTTGCGTCTGCCCCCTGGCTCTATCCAAGGTGGGCTGGGGCATTCTAGGACAGAACTAATGCACCTAGAGACTTGGAGTTGGGTCGGAGGAAGTCAGCTGTGGATGCTGTCTATAGTTGCCTCTTCCAACTGACACAGGTACAATGTAAACCACCCACTATTCGAAACCACTGCCAGGGAGAAAGGGGCTGGGGAAAAGGCTTGTGATGACAGACTTTAAATCTTAAATTGCTACATTTAAAAATGGCAGTGATGGAGTTTACCTTGAGTGGCAAGATTAGGTGTTTCAACTGCCAAAGAGAAATGAGCTCTCAGGAGCCTAGATGATTCAGTTAAAGAGAAATGAGTGAAATCATGTTTCTGCTTATCTGAGTGGTTTAATCATTACACTTGGGTAAAGACTGCTCATACCTGGTCCACTGTAGATGCTCAGGGTTACTTATCTATTTAATTTTATTTTATTCATTTTTTTTGTGTGTTTTTTTAATGTCTTATGGATTTTCAAATTTTGTAAACTTGAAGATTTAAGGTGACCTTAGTAATTTAAGTTTTTCCCAGGGCTTTTAAAAATATTTAATTAATTTATTTGGTTGCACCAGGTCTTAGTTGCAGCAGGCAGGCTCCTTAGTTGTGGCATGTGGGCTCCTTTGTTGTGGCATGTGAACTCTTAGTTGCAGCATGCATGTGGGATCTATTTCCCTGACCAGGGGTTGAACCCAGGACCCCTGCATTGGGAGCGTGGAGTCTTATCCACTGTGCCACCAGGGAAGTCCCTCAGGGTTATTTAAAAGACTCTTTCTCTCTCTTTCCATCGGCCAAATAATCTTCAACAACTTAAGGCTATAAATGTAAAAGTAAGCCCTATACCACCTACCAGTGGTAATGTGGGCTCAATTGAAGTGTCAGGGAAGAACTCCAGACATCAAATTTATAGGTTTCCAAAGATTAATATGAAGTGATATTAAGAAATATGAAATTACCTGTGGAAAGTAATTCCTGTACTTGTAGACTGAAAGATGATTTTTTCCATTAATTTCAGGATGAATGGCATCTGGAAAAAACACTGACAGAAATTTAAAAATTACTTTGTTAGCAACCTTTTATAAGTTTGTAAGAAAGTGGACTTGAACATATTTTATTTGATTTTTCTGATAATTTCAGTTACTTACATCAATGAACAATTTCATTAGGTAATATTCAACGAATTTCCAACACCAAAGTCCTCACTTATGAAAAAACAACCTCTTTATGTGGGGTATAGTAAAGCCCCAGCTAGGTGATCTACATTTAACAGGTAAAATTATTCATAGTATGATAGTTAATGACATAGAAGTAGAGAAATTTTACCCACCGAGCTAAAGTAGGGTCTTCTATTTTTTTTTTTTTTTTTTGTGTGTGTGTGTGTGGTACGCGGGCCTCTCACTGCTGTGGCCTCTCCCGCTGCGGAGCACAGGCTCCGGACGCAGCAGGCTCAGCGGCCATGGTTCATGGGCCCAGCCGCTCCGCGGCATGTGGGATCTTCCGGGACCGGGGCACGAACCCGTGTCCCCTGCATCGGCAGGCAGACTCTCAACCACTGCACCACCAGGGCAGCCCAGGGGTCTTCTATTTTTATTGGGTTTTTTTCAGGCTAATTCATTCTTTCCTGAGTTTCTCCTACGAAATCCATTATTATTTTTCTAAAAGGGACTAGTTTACTCTCTCCTGACAGTTCCTTATGGATGTTTAAGTCGCCTTTCAGGAAAAATGCAGTAAACTGTGGCATTTGAAGCACTAGAAGCACATAACTTTTCCAGAAAGTAGACAAAGCTGTATGGTCAAGGAACACCTAGGCACTGACTCTGTTCTAACCCCCAAGGAAGATAAAGCTTTGCTGCATTGAGCTGGGTTCAAGAACCAGGAGAGCTTGATGTTTGTAAATATTTCATTAAATGGAAGCGCTCAGATACTTTAATGTAAATGCTTTTGGAATGAAGACATAAGCCCTGAGTACAGAAGGGCAGTGGCCTGGCAGTTTTCCAGATTCACCAAGACCTTACCTTGAGCACAAAAGGTCAATGGTGGCCACAAGCCCTGCGTTAGTTACTTTCAGGGTGAAGGGAGAACTTGTTGAAATATGTGGCATTTGTTCCAGCCCTGCATGGTCACTGTACTTTCAGTAAGGTTTGCATCCTTGATGAAGTAGAGTGAGAATTTAATCTCACTGTGAGGGGTAGTTTTGTGGTTATATAGCCCACCAGAAAATCCTTAAAAACTCTGGAAAGATTTTATTCTTCCTTTGCAAAAGGAAGCATTTTTTAGAGTAGGTAAGACCTACGTTTTCAGGGGCTAAGGTTCAGCATGATCACCCCAAGGATGTGAAGGTATTTCTGAAAGTAGCTTGCCATTGTTTCTTGGTTGGCTCAACTCCAGCTGAGCAGGGAGATTTTGGTGTTAGCAGTGCTCAAGTTAAACATGAAAAATCATTTTGAGATTTGAGAAAGACGAGCTGATATAAATATTATTGTATGGACTAAGTTGTGTCCCCTGCCACATTGATATGTTGAAGCCCTAACCCCCAATGTAACTGTATTTGGAGATAGGGTCTTTAGGAGGTAATTAAGGTTAAGTGTGTTATAAGAATGGGATCCTAATTTGATAGGATTAGTGTCCTTATAAGAAAGGAAGAGAGACCATAGCTCTGTCTCTTTTTCTCTGTGCCATGTGAGAACACAGCAAAAAGACAACCATCTACAAGCCAAGAGAAGAGGGCCTCCAAATGAAACCTACCTCACCAGCACCTTGATCTTGGACTCCCCAACCTCCGAAATTGTGAGAAATGAATTTGTTGTTTAAACCACCCAGTCTATGATATTGTATTATGGCAGCCTAAGCAGACAAATATCATTACTGAGGACCAACTTTAACATTTGTTGAGTCCCACAAACTATGTATGCTTGCTCCCTTGTTAAATTTATTTAATCAGATGTTTTGCAATCACACGCGAACACACACACACACACACACACACACACACACACACACAAACACACACAGATGATACCAGTAATAACCTTTAGAAGTGGGCATACTGGTAAAGTCACATCCCAGGTGAAGGGAGGATCTGGGTGACATCAATGGGTTTCACAGTCACTGGCCACCTTACCTGGCTTCATCCTCTTGTTACATCTCACAGTGGAACCACACAGGTCTATAAACACTACAAGTCCCCAGCAAAGCAACCTGTTTCCCTCTAGACCAAGATTTCTTTAAAAAAAAAAAATTATTGAAGTACAGTTGATTTACAAATGTGTTAATTTATGCTGTACAGCAAAGTGACCCAGTTATATATATATATATATATACTTTTTCCATTATGGTTTATCAGAGGATATTGAATATTGTTCCCTGTGCTATACAGTAGGACCTTGTTGTTTATCCATCCTATGTATAATAGTTTGCATCTGCTAACCCCAAACTCCCAATCCATTCCTCCCCCACCCCCCCATCTCCCTTGGCATCACAAGTCTGTTCTCTATGTCTGTGAGTCTGTTTCTGTTTCATAGACATGTTCATTTGTGTTGTATTTTAAGTTCCACATATAAGTGATATTATATGGTATATGTCTCTCTTTCTAACTTACTTCGCTTAGTATGATTATCTCTAGGTCCATCCATGTTTCTGCAGATGGCATTATTCCATTCTTTTTAAAGGCTGAGTAATATTCCACTGTGTGTGTGTGTGTGTGTGTGTGTGTGTGTGTGTGTGTGTGTGTATACCACAACTTCTTTATCCATTCATCTGTTGATGGACATTTAGGTTGTTTCCATGTCTTGGCTATTGTAAATAGTGCTGCTACAAACATAGGAGTGCATTTACCTTTTTTTATTATTATAAATTTATTCATTTATTATTTTTGGCTGCATTGGGTCTTCATTGCTGCACGCAGGCTTTCTCTAGTTGTGGCGAGCGGGGGCTACTTTGTTGTGGTGTGCGGGCTTCTCATTGTGGTGGCTTCTCTTGTTGCAGAGCATGGGCTCTAGGCACGTGGGCTCTAGAGCACAGGCTCAGTAGTTGTGGCGCATGGGCTTAGCTGCTCCATGGCGTGTGGGATGTTCCCAGACCAGAGCTTGGACCCATGTCCTGTGCATTGGCAGGCAGATTCTTAACCACTGTTCCCCAGGGAAGTCCCACATTTACCTTTTTGAGCTATAGATTTTTGGGGTATATGCCAGGAGTGGGATTGCTAGATCATATGGCAATTCTATTTTTAGTTTTTTGAGGAAACTCCATACTGGTTTCCATAGTGAGTCCATCAATTTATATTCCCACCAAAAGTGTAAGAGGTTTCTGCTTTCTCCATACCCTCTCCAGCATTTATTATTTGTAGACTTTTTAATGATGGCCATTCTGACTGATGTGACATGGTACCTCGCTGTAGTTTTCATTTTCATTTCTCTAATAATTAGTGATTATGAGCATTTTATCATGTGCCTATTGGCCACCTGTTTGTCTTCTTTGGAGAAATATCTAAATATTTAGGTCTTCTGCTCATTTTTTGATTGGGTTGTTTGTTTCTTTGTTATTGAATTGTATGAGCTGTTTGTATATTTTGGAAATTAAGCCCGTGTCAGTTGCATCATTTGCAAATATTTTCTCCCACTCCATAAGTTGTCTTTTCGTTTTGTTTATGGTTTCCTTTGCTGTGCAAAAGCTTGTAAGTTTGGTTAGGTCCCATTTGTTCATTTCTATTGCCTGAGGAGACAGACCTAAGAAAATATTGGTACAATTTATGTCAGAGAATATTTTGCCTATGTTCTCTTCTAGGAGTTTTATGGTGTCTTATATTTAAGTCTTTAAGCCATTTTGAGTTTATTTTTGTGTATGATGTGAGGGTGTGTTCTAACTTCATTGATTTACATGTGGCTATCTAACTTTCCCAACACCACTTGCTGAAGAGACTGTCTTTTCCCCATGTATATTCTTCCCTCCTTTGTTGAAGGTTAATTGTCCATAGGTGTGTGGGTTTATTTCTGGGCTCTCTATTCTGTTCCATTGATCCATATGTCTGTTTTTGTGCCAATACTATGCTGTTTTGATTACTGTAGCTTGGTAGTATTGTCCGAAGTCTGAGAGGGTTATGCCTCCTGCTTTGTTCTTTTTCCTCAGGATTGCTTTGGCAATTCTGGGTCTTTTATGGGTTCATATAATTTTAGGATTATTTGTTCTAGTTCTATGCAAAATGTCATGGGTAATTTGATAGGGATTGCATTAAATCTATAAATTACTTTGGGTAGTATGGCCATTTTAACAATATTATTTCTTCTAATCTAAGAGCATGGGATATCTTTCCATTTCTTTGAATTGTCTTCAGTTTCCTTTTTTAATGTTTTGTAGTTCTCAGCATATAAGTCTTTCACCTCCTTGGTGAGGTTTATTCCTAAGTATTTTATTTTGGGGGGATGTAATTTTTAAAAGGGAGTTTTGGCTTATATTCCCTTTCTGATATTTCATTGTTCGTGTAAAGAAACACAACCAATTTCTGTATGTTAATCTTGTATCCTGTTACCTTGCTCAATTTATCAGTTCTAGTAGTTTTTAGGGAATCTTTAGGGTTTTCTACATATAATATCAGGTCATCTGCATATAATGACAATTTTACCTCTTCCCTGCCAATTTCAATACATTTTATTTCTTTTTCTTGTCTGATTCCTGTAGCTAGGACTGCCAATACTATGTTGAAGAGAAGTAGTGAGAGTGGGCATCCTTGTTCCAGTTCTTAGTGGGAAGGCTTTCAGCTTTTCACGGTAGTATATTATATTGGATATGGGTTCTATAAATAGCTTTTATTATGTTGAGATGTTCCCTCTCTACACACTTACAGGGTTTTTTTTTATCATGAATGGATATTGAATTTTATCAGATTGATAAAATTGATGTGATTTTATCAAATGTTTTTTCTGCATCATTGGGATGATCATGAGATTGTCTTTTCTTTTGTTGATGTGGTGTATCAAATTGATTTTGTGTATGGTGAACAATCCTTGAGACCCTGGGATGAATCCAACTTGGTGAGGTATATGATCTGTTATTTTTGGTTTTCTTTATTGGAGTATAATTGCTTTACAATGGTGTGTTAGGTTTTGCTGTATAACAAAGTGAATTAGCTATATGTATACATATATTGTCATATCCCCTCCCTCTTGCTTCTCCCTCCCACCATCTCTATCCCTCCCGTCTAGGTGGTCACAAAGCAGGGAGCTGACCTCCCTGTACTATACGGCTGCTTCCCACAGTTATCTGTTTTACAATTGGTAGTATGTATGTCAATGCCACTCTCTCACTTCATCCCAGCTTATGCTTCCCCCTCCCCGTGTCCTCAAGTCCATTCTCTGCGTATGTGTCTTTATTCCTGACCTGCTCCTAGGTTCTTCAGAACCATTTAAATTTTTTTTTAGATTCCATATATATTTGTTAGCATACAGTATTTGTTTTTCTCTTTCTGACTTACCTCACTCTGAATGACAGACTCTAGGTCTCCACCTCACTACAAATAACTGAATTTTATTTCTTTTTATGGCTGATTAATATTCCATTGTATATATGTGCCCCATCTTCTTTATCTATTCATCTGTTGGTGGACACTTAGGTTGCTTCCATATCCTGGCTATTGTAAATAGTGCTGCAATGAACACTGTGGTACATGATTCTTTTTGAATTACGGTTTTCTCAGGGTATATGCCCAGTAGTGGGACTGCTGGTAGTTCTATTTTTAGTTTCTTAAGGAACTTTCATACTGTTCTTCATAGTGGCTGTATCAATTTACATTCCCACCAACAGTGCAAGAGGGTTCCCTGCTCTCAACACCCCCTCCAGCAGTTACTGTTTGTAGATTTTTTTATCATGGCCATTCTGAGAGGTGTGAGGTGATACCTCATTAATAATAGGTGATGTTGAGCATCCTTTCATGTGTTTCTTAGCATTCGGTGTATCTTCTTTGGAGAAATGTCTATTTAGGTCTTCTGCCCATTTTTGGATTGGGTTGTTTGTTGTTTTGATATTGAGCTGCATGAGCTGCTTGTATATTTTGGAGATCAATCCTTTGTCACTTGCTTCGTTTGCAAATATTTTCTCCCATTCTGAGGGTTGTCTTTTCATCTTGTTTGTGGTTTCCTTTGTTGTGCAAAAGCTTTTAAGTTTAATTAAGTCCCATTTGTTTATTTTTATTTCCATTCCTCTAGGAGGTGGGTCAAAAAGGATCTTGCTGTGATTTATGTCAGAGTGTTCTCCCTATGTTTTCCTCTAAGAGTTTTATAGTGTCTGGCCTTACCTTTAGGTCTTTAATCCATTTTGAGCTTATTTTTGTGTATGGTGTTAGGGAGTGTTCTAATTTCATTCTTCTACATGTACCTGTCCAGTTTTCCCAGCACCACTTATTAAAGAGGCTGTCTTTTCTCCATTGTATACTCTTGCCTCCTTTATCAGAGATAAGGTGACCATATGTGCATGGGTTTATCTCTGGGCTTTCTATCCTGTTCCATTGATCTATATTTCTGTATTTGTGCCATTACCATACTGTCTTGATTACTGTAGCTTTGTAGTACAGTCTGAAGTCAGGGAGCCTGATTCCTCCAGCTCCGTTTTTCATTCTCAAGATTGCTTTGGCTATTCGGGGTCTTTTGTGTTTCCATACAAATTGTGAATTTTTTTATTCTAGTTCTGTGAAAAATGCCATTGGTAGTTTGATAGGGATTGCATTGAATCTGTAGATTGCTTTGGATAGTATATTCATTTTCACAATGTTGATTCTTCCAATCCAAGAACATGGAATATCTCTTCATCTGTTTGTATCATCTTTAATTTCTTTCATCAGTGTCTTATAGTTTTCTGCATACAGACAGGTCTTTTGTCTCCATAGGTAGGTTTATTCCTAGGTATTTTATTCTTTTTGTTGCAATGGTAAGTGGGAGTGTTTCCTTAATATTACTTTCAGCTTTTTCATCATTAGTATATAAGAATGCAAGAGATTTCTGTGCATTAATTTTATATCCTGCTACTTCACCAAATTCATTGATTAGCTCTAGTAGTTTTCTGGTAGCATCTTTAGGATTCTCTATGTATAGGATCATGACATCTGCAAACAGTGACAGCTTTATTTCTTCTTTTCTGATTTGGCTTCCTTTTATTTCCTTTTCTTCTCTGATTGCTGTGGCTAAAACTTCCAAAACTCTGTTGAATAATACTGCTGAGGGTGGCCAGCCATGTCTTCTTCCTGACCTTACTGGAAATGGTTTCAGTTTTTCACCATTAAGAACAATGTTGGCTGTGGGTTTGTCATATATGGCCTTTATTTATTGAGGTAAATTCCCTCTATGCCTACTTTCTGGAGGGTTTTTATCATAAATGGGTGTTGAAATTTTTCAAAAGATTTTTCTGCATCTATTGAGTTTATCATATGCTTTTTCTCCTTCAATTTGTTAATATGGTGTCTCACATTGATTGATTTGCATATATTAAAGAATCCTTGCATTCCTGGGATAAACCCCACTTGATCATGGTGTATCCTTTTAATGTGTTGTTGGATTCTGTCTGCTACTATTTTGCTGAGGATTTTTGCATCTATGTTCATCAGTGATATTGGCCTGTAGTTTTCTTTTTTGTGTGACATCTTTGTCTGGTTTTGGTATCAGGGTGATGGTGGCCTCGTAGACTGAGTTTGGGAGTATTCCTCCCTCTGCTACATTTTGGAAGAGTTTGAGAAGTATAGGTGTTAGCTCTTCTGTAAATGTTTGAAAGAATTCGTCTGTGAAGCCATCTGGTCCTGGGCTTTTGTTTGTTGGAAGATTTTTAATCACAGTTTCAATTTCAGTGCTTGTGATTGGTCTGTTTATATTTTCTATTTCTTCCTGGTTCCCCATCAGATGGTTGTGCTTTTCTAAGAATTTGTCCATTTCTTCCAGGTTGTCAATTTTACTGGCATATAATTGCTTGTAGTATTCTCTCATGACCCTCTATATTTCTGCAGTGTCAGTTGTTACTCCTCCTTTTTCATTTCTAATTCTGTTGATATGAGTCTTTTCCCTTTTTTGATTTTGATGAGTGAGTCTGGCTAATGGTTTATCAATTTTGTTTATCTTCTCAAAGAACCATCTTTTAGTTCTATTGATATCTGCTATTGTTTCCTTCATTTCTTTTTCATTTATTTCTGATCTGATTTTTATGATTTATTTCCTTTTGCCAACTTTGGGTTTTTTCTTTTTCTTTCTCTAATTGCTTTAGGTTTAGGGTTAGGTTGTTTATTTGAGATTTGTCTTGTTTCTTGAGGTAGGATTGTATTGCTATAAACTTTCCTCTTAAAACTGCTTTTGCTGTATCCCGTAGGCTTTGGGTCATTGTATTACATTGTCATTTGTTTCTAGGTATTTTTTGATTTCCTCTTTGATTTCTTCAGTCATCTCTTGGTTATTCAGTAGTGTATTGCTTAGTCTCCATGTGTTTGTATTTTTTACAGTTTCCTTTTTTTTTTTTTACATCTTTATTAGAGTATAATTGCTTTACAATGGTGTGTTAGTTTCTGCTTTATAACAAAGTGAATCAGTTACACATATACATGTGTTCCCATAGCACTTCCCTCTTGCATCTCCCACCCTCCCTATCCCACCCCTCTAGGTGGTCACAAACCACCGGGCTGATCTCCCTGTGCTATGCGGCTGCTTCCCACTAGCTATCTATTTTACATTTGGTAGTGTATGTATGTCCATGCCACTCTCTCCTTTTGTCACAGCTTACCCTTCCCCCTCCCCATATCCTCAAGTCCATTCTCTATTAGGTCTGTGTCTTTATTCCCATCTTACCCCTAGGTTCTTCATGACATTTTTTCCCCCTTAGATTCCATATATATGTGTTAGCATACAGCATTTGTCTTTCTCTTTCTGAGTTACTTCACTCTGTATGACAGACTCTAGGTCCATCCACCTCACTACAAATAATTCAATTTCATTTCTTTTTATGGCTGAGTAATATTCCATTGTATATATGTGCCACATCTTCTTTATCCATTCATCCAAAGATGGGCACTTAGGTTGTTTCCATCTCCGAGCTATTGTAAATAGAGCTGCAATGAACATTTTGGTACATGACTCTTCTTGAATTATGGTTTTCTCAGAGTATATGCCCAGTAGTGGGATTGCTGTGTCATATGGTAGTTCTATTTGTAATTTTTGAAGGAACCTCCATACTGTTCTCCATAGTGGCTGGGCCAATTCACATTCCCACCAGCAATGCAAGAGGGTTCCCTTTTCTCCACACCCTATCCAGCATTTATTGTTTCTAGAATTTTTAATGATGGCCATTCTGACTGGTGTGAGATGATATCTCATTGTAGTTTTGATTTGCATTTCTCTAGTGATTAATGATGTTGAGCATTCTTTCATGTGTTTGTTGGCAATCTGTATATCTTCTTTGGAGAAATGTCTATTTAGGTCTTCTGTCCATTTTTGGATTGGTTTGTTTGTTTTTTTGTATTGAGCTGCATGAGATGCTTGTAAATTTTGGAGATTAATCCTTTGTCAGTTGCTTCATTTGCAAATATTTTCTCCCATTCTGAGGGCTCTCTTTTGGTCTTGTTTATGGTTTCCTTTGCTGTGCAAAAGCTTTGAAGTTTCATTAGGTCTCATTTGTACAGTTTTGTTTTCATTTCCATTACTCTAGGGAGTGGGTCAAAAAGGATATGGCTGTGATTTACATCATATAGTGTTCTGCCTATGTTTTCTTCTAAGAGTTTGACAGTTTCTGGCCTTACACTTATGTCTTTCATCCAGTTTGAGCTTATTATTGTGTATGGTGTTAGGGAGTGATCTAATCTCATACTTTTACATGTACCTGTCCAGTTTTCCTAGCACCACTTATTGAAGAGGCTGTGCTTTCTCCACTGTACATTCCTGCCTCCTTTATCAAAGATAAGGGGACCATATGTGCATAGGTTTATCTCAGGGCTTTCTATCTTGTTCCATTGATCTATATTTCTGGTTTTGTGCCAATACCATAGTGTCTTGATTACTGTAGCTTTGTAGTATGTTCTGAAGTCAGGGAGCCTGATTCCTCCAGCTCCTTTTTTCGTTCTCAAGATTGCTTTGGCTATTCAGGGTCTTTTGTGTTTCCATACAAATTGTGAAATTTTTTGTTCTAGTTCTGTTAAAAAATGCCAGTGGTAGTTTGATAGGGATTGCATTGAATCTGTAGATTGCTTCAGGTAGTAGAGTCATTTTCACAGTGTTGATTCTTCCAATCCAAGAACATGGGGTGTCTCTCCATCTATTTGTATCGTCTTTAATTTCTTTCATCAGTGTCTTATAATTTTCTGCATACAGTTATTTTGTCTCCTTAGGTAGGTTTATTCCTAGATATTTTATTCTTTTTCTTGCAATGTAAACGGGAGTGTTTTCTTAATTTCACTTTCAGATTTTTCATCATTAGTGTATAGGAATGTAAGAGATTTCTGTGCATTAATTTTGTATCCTGCTACTTTACCGAATTCATTGATTAGCTCTACTAGTTTTCTGGTAGCATCTTTAGGATTCTGTATGTATAGTATCATGTCATCTGCAAACAGTGACAGCTTTACTTCTTCTTTTCTGATTTGGATTCCTTTTATTTCCTTTTCTTCTCTGATTGCTTTGGTAAAACTTCCAAAACTATGTTGAATAAGAGTGGTGAGAGTGGGCCACCTTATCTTGTTCCTGATCTTAGTGGAAATGTTTTCAGTTTTTCACCATTGAGGATGATGTTGGCTGTTAGTTTGTCATCTATGTCTTTTATTATGTTGAGGAAAGTTCCCAATATGCCTACTTTCTGGAGGGTTTTTATCATAAATGGGTGTTGAATTTTGTCAAAAGCTTTCTCTGCATCTATTGAGATCATCATGTGGTTTTTCTCCTTCAATTTGTTAATATGGTGTAACACATTGATTGATTTGCATATATTGAAGAATCCTTGCATTCCTGGAATAAACCCCACTTGATCATGGTGTATGATCTTTTTAATGTGCTGTTGGATTCTGTTTGCTAGTATTTTGTTGAGGATTTTTGCATATACGTTCATCAGTGATATTGGCCTCTAGTTTTCTTTCTTTGTGACATCCTTGTCTGGTTTTCGTATCACGGTGATGGTGGCCTCGTACAATGAGTTTGGGAGTGTTCCTCCCTCTGCTACATTTTGGAAGTGTTTGAGAAGGATAGGTGTTAGCTCTTCTGTAAATGTTTGATAGAATTCGTCTGTGAAGCCATCTGGTGCTGGTCTTTTGTTTGTTGGAAGATTTTTAATCACAGTTTCAATTTCAGTGCTTGTGATTGGTCTGTTAATATTTTCTATTTCTTCCTGATTCAGTCTTGGCAGGTTGTGCCTTCCTAAGAATTTGTCCATTTCTTCCAGGTGGTCCATTTTGTTGGCATAGAGTTGCTTGTAGTAATCTCTTATGATCTTTTGTATTTCTGCAGTGTCAGTTGTTACTTCTCCTTTTTCATTTCTAATTCTATTGATTTGAGTCTTCTCCCTTTTTTTCTTGATGCATCTGGCTAATGGTTTATCAATTTTCTTTATCTTCTCAAAGAACCAGCTTTTAGTTCTATTGATCTTTGCTATCATTTCCTTCATTTCTTTTTCATTTATTTCTGATCTGATTTTTATGATTTCTTTCCTTCTGCTAACTTTGGGGATTTTTTGTTCTTCCTTCTCTAATTGCTTTAGGTGCAATGTTAGGTTTTTTATTTGAGATGTTTCCTGTTTCTTAAGGTAGGATTGTATTGCTATAAACTTCCCTCTTAGAACTGCTTTTGCTGCATCCCATAGGTTTTGGGTCATCATGTCTCCATTGTCACTTGTTTCTAGGTATTTTTTAGTTCCTCTTTGATTTCTTCAGTGATCACTTCGTTATTAAGTAGTGTATTGTTTAGCCTCCGTATTTTTTACAGATCTTTTCCTGTAATTGATATCTAGTCTCATAGCATTGTGGTTGGAAAAGATACTTGATACAATTTCAATTTTCTTTAATTTACTAAGGCTTGATTTGTGACCCAAGATATGATTTATCCTGGAGAATATTCCATGAGCACTTGAGAAAAATGTGTATTCTGTAGTTTTTGGATGGAATGGCCTATAAATATCCATGAAATCCATCTTGTTTAATGTATCATTTAAAGCCTATGTTTCTTTATTTATTTTCATTTTGGATGATCTGTCCATTGGTGAAAGTGGGGTGTGAAAGTCCTCTACTATGAATGTTTTACTGTCGATTTCCCCTTTTATGGATGTTAGTATTTGCCTTATGTATTGAGGTGGTCCTATGTGGGTGCATAAATATTTACAATGTTTATATCTTCTTCTTGGATCGATTCCTTGATCATTATGTAGTGTCCTTCTTTGTCTCTTCTAATAGTCTTTATTTTAAAGTCTATTTTGTCTGATATGAAAATTGCTACTCCAGCTTTGTTTTGGTTTCCATTTGCATGGAATATCTTTTTCTATCCCCTCACTTTGAGTCTGTATGTGTCTCTAGGTCTGAAGTGGGTCTCTTGTAGACAGCATATATATGGGTCTTGTTTTTGTATCCATTCAGCCAGTCTGTGTTTTTTGGTGGGAGCATTAAATCCGTTTACATTTAAGGTAATTATCAATATGTATGTTCCTATTCCCATTTTCTTAATTGTTTGGGGTTTGTTATTGTAGGTCTTTTCCTTCTCTTGTGTGTCTGCCTAGAGAAGTTCCTTTAGCATTTGTTGTAAATCTGGTTTGGTGTGCTGAATTCTCTTAGCTTTTGCTTGTTTGTAATTTCTCCATTGAATCTGAATGAGGTCTTGCTGGGTAATCTTGGTTGTAGGGTTTTCCCTTTCATCACTCTAAATATGTCGTGCTACTCCCTTCTGACTTGCAGAGTATCTCCTGAAAGGTCTGCTGTTAACCTTATGGGGATTTCTGTGTATGGTAATTGTTGCTCTTCCCTTGCTGCTTTTAATATTTTTTCTTTGTATTTAATTTTTGATAGTTTGATTAATATGTGTCTTAGCGTGTTTCTCCTTACATTTATCCTGTATGGAACTCTCTGTGCTTCCTGGACTTGATTATTTCCTTTCCCATATTAGGGAAATTTTCAACTATAATCTCTTCAAATATTCTCTCAGTCCCTTTCTTTTTCTCTTCCTCTTGGACCCTTATAAGTTGAATGTTGTTGCATTTAATGTTGTCCCAGATGTCCTGTGACTGTCCTTAATTCTTTTCTTTCTTTTTTCCCTATTCTTCTCTGCAGTAGTTATTTTCACTATTTTATCTTCCAGGTCACTTATCTATTCTTCTGCCTCAGTTATTCTGCTATTGATCCCATCTAGAGTATTTTTAATTCATTTATTGTGTTGTTCATCATTGTTTATTTGCTCTTTAGTTCTTCTAGGTCCTTGTTTAACATTTCTTGTATTTTCTCCATTCTATTTCCAAGATTTTGGGTCATCTTTACTATCATTACTCTGAATTCCTTTTCAGGTAGACTGCCTATTTCCTCTTCATTTGTTTGGTCAGGTGGCTTTTTACCTTGCTCCTTCATCTGCTGCATATTTCTGTCTTCCCATTTTGCTTAACTTACATTTGAAGTCTCCTTTTCGCAGGCTGCAGGTTCGTAGTTCCCATTGTTTTTGGTGTCTGACCCCAGTGGCTAAGGTTGGTTCAATGGGTTATGTAGGCTCCCTGGTGGAGGGGACCCAGTTCCTGTGTTCTGGTGGGTGAGGCTGAATCTTGTCTTCCTGGTGGGCAGGACCATGTCTGGTGATGTGCTTTGGGGGATCTGTGAACTCACTATGATTTTAGGCAGCCTCTCTGCTAATGGATGGGGTTTTGTCCTGTCTTGCTAGTTGTTTGGTATGGGGTGTCCAGCACTGGCGCCTGCTGGTCATTAATGGAGCTGGGTCATAGCATTGAGATGGAGATCTCTGGGAGAACTCTTGCTGATTGATATTACATGGGGCCAGGAGGTCTCTTGTTGTCCATGTCCTCAACTCGGTTCTCCCACCTCAGAGGCTCTGACCTGACACCTGGCTGGAGCACCAAGACCCTGTCAGCCACACATCTCAGAAGAAAAGCGTGGAAAAAAAGAAAGAATAAAATAAAGTTATTAAAATAAAAATAATTTTAACTATTAAAATAAAAATACAAAAAAGTAATAAAAAAGAAAGGAAGACAGCAACCAAACCAGTAAACAAATCCACCAGTGATAACAAGCACTAAAACCTATACTAGGATAAACAAAAATCAGAAACTAGTCAGTCACATACAGCATTCCCCATGTCTACAGTTGCTTCCAGTGTTCACTGCATTCATTTTGGGATGATTCATTGTCTATTCAGGTATTCTACCGAGGCAGGGTACATCAAGTTGATTGTGGAGATTTAATCTGCTGCTCCTGAGGCTGCATGGAGAAATTTTCCTTTCTCTTCTTTGTTTGCACAGCTCCTGGGGTTCAGCTTTGGATTTGGCCCTGCCTCTGCATGTAGGTCACCATCTGGTGTCTGTTCTTCACTCAGACAGGAGGCGGTTAAAGGAGCTGCTGATTTGGGGACTCTGGCTCACTCAGGCTGGGGGGAGGGAGGGGTACGGAATGTGGGCTGAGCCTGCAGTGGCAGAGACTGGCATGACGTTGCAACACCCTGAGGCATGCCGTGTGTTCTCCTGGGGAAGTTGCCCCTGGATCCCAGGACCCTGGCACTGGTGGGTTGAACAGGCTCTTGGGAGGGGAGGGTGTGGATAGTTACCTGTACTCGCACACAGGCTTCTTGGTGGCTGCAGTAGCAGCCTTAGCATCTCATGCCCATCTCTGGTGTCCGCTCTGATAGCCGTGGCTTGCGCCTGTCTCTGAACCTCGTTTAGGCGGTGCTCTGAATCCCCTCTCCTCGTGCACCCCAAAACAATGGTCTCTTGACTCTTAGGCAGGTCCAGACTTTTCTCGGACTCCCTCCTGGCTAGCCGTGGTGCACTAACCCGCTGCAGGCTGTGTTCACACCGCCAATCCCAGTCCTCTCCCTGCGCTCCGACCAAAGCCCGAGTCTCAGCTTGCAGCCCCTCCCGCCCCGGCAGGTGAGCAGACAAGCCTCTCGGGCTGGTGAGTGCTGGTCGGCACCAATCCTCTGTGCGGGAATCTCTCCACTTTGTCCTCTGCACCCCTGTTGCTGTGCTCTCCTCCCCGGCTCTAAAGCTTCCCCCACCACTCCCCCACCCCATCTCTGCCAGTGAATGGGTTCCTAGTGTGTCCAAACTTTTCCTCCTTCACAGCTCCTTCCCAGAGGTGCACGTCCCATCCCTATTCTTTTGTCACTCTTTCTTCTTTTTTCTTTTGCCCTACCCAGTTATGTGGGGATTTTCTTACCTTTTGGGAAGCCAGTAGGTGTTCTGTAGGAGTTGTTCCACATGTAGAGGTATTTTTGTTGTATTTGTGGGGAGGAAGGTGATCTCTGCATCTTACTTCTCCACCACCTTGAAAGTCCTCCTGTTGTATATGACCTTTTTTTATGTGTTGTTGGATTAGGTTTGCTAATATTTTGTTGACAATTTTTACATCTATATTTATCAAAGGTGATGCCCTTTAATTTTCTTTCTTGGTAGTGTCTTTGGTTTTGTTATCAGGGTGATGGTGACTTCATAGAAAGTCTTTGGGAGTGTTCCTTCTTCAATCTTTTGAATGAGTTTAAGAAGGATTGGTATAAGTTCTTCTTTGTATGTGTGGTAGGATTCACATTTGATGCCATCTGGTCCTGGACTTTTGTTTGTATGGAGTTAAAAAAATTTTTTTTTAATTACTGATTCTATTTCACTTCTAGTGATCAACCTGTTCAAGTTATCTATTTCTTCTTGATTCAGTTTTTGGTGGCTGTATGTTTCCAGAAAGTCCTTTTCTTCTAGGTTGTCAAATTTGTTGGCATATAATTGTTCATAGTTTTCTCTTAAGGTTTTTTGTATTTCTGCGGTATCAGTTGTGATTTCTCCTTTTTCATTTCTTACTTCATTTATTTGGGTCTTCTCTCTTTTCTTCTTGGTGAGCCTGGCCAGAGATTTGTCAATTTTGTTTACCCTTTCAATCAGCTCTTGGTTTTATTGACTTTTCTATTGTTTTGTTTTTTAAAATCTCTATTTCCTCTCTAATCTTTATTATCTCCTTCCTTCTGCTGACTTTAGGTTTTGTTTGTTCTTCTTTTTCTAACTCTTTTAGGTGGTGGATTAGGTTGTTTGAGATTTTTTCTTGTCTCATAAAGAAGTCCTGTATTGCTATGAACTTCTAATAACTGTTTTTGCTGCATCCCATAGATTTGGTATGGTTGTGTTTTCATTGTCATTTGTCTTAAGGAATTTGTATATTTCTTCTTTGATTCCCTCCTTGACCCATTGTTTTTTTAGTAGTGTGTTGTTTAGTCTCTGTAATTGTTTCTTGTTTCTTTTTCTGTGGTTGATTTCTAGTTTCATGCTGTTGTGGTCAGAAGAGTTGCTTGAAATACTTTGTATATTCTTAAATTTGTTGAGGTTTGTTTTGTGCCCTAGTATGTGGTCAGTCCTAGGGAATGTTCCACGTGCACTTGAAAAGAATGTGTATTTTGGGGTTTTTTTGGAGGTAATGTCCTGAAAATATCAGTTAAATCTAACTCTTCTATTGTATCATTTAGGATCTCTGTTGCCTTATTGATTTTCTGTCTCAAAGATCTATGTGTTGATGTGAGTGTGGTGTTAAATTCATCTATTATTGTATTCTTGTCAGTTTCTCCCTTTAGGTCTGTTAGTATCCATTTTATGTATTTGGGTGCTCTTATACTGGATGCATATTTGCTGATGAGTGTAAAATCCTCTCTTTGTATTGATCTTTTTATCATTATATAGTGTTCTTCTTTATCTTTCTATAGCATTTGTTTTAAAGTCTATTTTGTTCAATATGAGTATTGCAAACCCTGCTTTCTTGTCATGTTTTCATCCCTTCACTTTCAATCTGTGTGTCCTTTGACCTAAATATGTCTCTTGTAGGCAGCTTATTGTAGGCTCTTGTGTATATATATATATATATATATATATATTTAATCCAATCTGCCATTCTGTATCTTTTGATTGGAGCATTTAGTCCACTGATAGATATATACTTATTGCCATTTTAAACTTTGTTTTCCCATTGACTTTGTATTTCTTCTTTGTCCCTTTTTCTTTTTGTTTTTCCTTTTGTGGTTTGATGATTTTCCTTTGTATTATGCTTACATTCTCGTCTTTTTGATTTTTGTGAATCTACTGTATGTTTTTGATTTGTGGTTGCTGTTTTTCAAGTATGTTAATCTCTTTCTATATCTACTTGCTTTAGATTGGTAGTCATATAGGTTCAAACACATTCTAGAAAAAACAGTGTACATTTTCTTACTCTCCTCCCCCACATCTTATGATTTTGATGTCCTCTTTTATCTTATGATTTTGATGTCCTCTTTTACATCTTCATGTTCATGATTTTGCTGTTCATTGTTACTATCATCACTTTCACAGAATTTTTTATTATTTTTAAAATCTGTGTACTGGCTTATTTAAATGATTTACTTTCCAATTGTGATTTTCTCTTTCCTATAACTTCTTACTTCTTTTCTATTTAGAGGAGACCTTTCAATAATTCCTTTAGGATAGGTTTAGTATTGCTGTATTCTTTTAGTTTTTGCTTGTCTGAGAAATTATTTCTCTCTCTTTCTATTAAATGATAATCTTGCTGTGTAGAGTATTCTAGGTTGAAGATTCTTCCCTTTCAGGACTTTGAATATACCTTACCACTCCCTTTTGACCTGCAGTGTTTCTTTGGAGAAATCAGCTGGTGGCCTTATGGGGTTCCCTTGTAATTAACTCTTTATTTTCCTCTTCCTTTAGAATCCTCACTTTAACTTTTGCCATTTTAATTATAATGTCTTAGTGTAGGTTTGGGTTTATCTTGTTTGGGATCCTCTGTTCTTCCTGTACCTGGATATCTGTTTCCTTCTTTACGTTTGGGAAGTTTTCAGCCATAATTTCTTCAAATACATTTTCAATCCCCTTTTCTCTTCTGGGACCCTATTATGCATAGATTGGCCTGCTTTGTATTATCCCATAGCTCTCTTATATTTCTTTCTTTCTTTTCTTTTCTTTTTTAGTTTCCATCTGCTGTTCTAATTGGATGATTTCCATTATTCTATCTTCCAGATCACTTATTCATTCTTCTGCATTATTCATCTGCTATTCATAGCATTTAGTCCAGCTTTTATCTCCGCAAATGGGTTTTCTCATTTTTCTTGGATCCTCCTTATAGTTTCTAGTTCCTTTGTATAGTTATCTGCATTTTTGTTGATAACTTTTAATTCCTTCAGTAATTTTATTATCTATTTTTTGAACTCTATGTCTATTAGAGTGAAGAAATCTGTTTCATTGTTTGTTCTTTCAGAGGAATTCTCTTGATATCTTAATTGGGAGTGGTTTTTCTGCTTCTTCACTTTACTTATATTTCTCTTCCTGTATGTGTTTAGGAGAAACAATTATCTACTGTGGTCTTGGAGGGCTATTTTTATATAGGAGTATCTCTGTGTAGCCTGCATGGTTTAATATTTTTTTGGTGAGAGGGTGGTTTTTAGTATGAATGCCTATTGCCTCTTTCCTCAGTGTATGCTGGCCAAAATCCTACGTGTGATCCTTCAAGTCTGACCACAGGCAATTGCAAAGCTTTTCCTGGCAGGTTCTACAGGGGAGGCTGCTGTGTCCACGCCAGCCTCAGTGCACAGTTGGTGTACTGAGGTCCCTAAAGGGAGTTGCAGTCAAGGACTCAGGCCTCTCTGATTCCTCCATCTCCATCCAAGCTCATTCATATATCTGTATTTATCTGTATTCCCAGCCCAGACGCCTCCAGCTGGGGGGGGGGGGGTCTCCTTTTCTGGAGACTTAACTGAGACATTTTTCAGGCACCTCCACCAAGACTTTCCTCACTGGGCGGGGGGGGCTTGACTAAAATGATCTTCTCCACTTCACACTCTGACTCTACTTTTCAACTCCTAGCACTTAGCTTCTTCCCTCCCCTGAGGGGCAAAATGGAACAAAGAGGAACCAGCACCGTTCTTTTTCTTTGCCTCTCAGCTTTACTTATGCAGTAAGTTGTCTTAACTGACCACCTTGACAACTGGCAGCTTGACACAAACCAAGGCACTTCATGAGGTCTCTTCTTCAGAATTCACATTTCCCTAGAAGTAACCATTTAGGAGACATCTGCACAGAGAACATGAATATCTTTAGATGGAGGTCTCTTACAGACCTGGTGAAAACCAGGGAGCCCCAAATGACCCTTCTCAAGAGTTCAGGTAGACTCCTCACATGGCCAATAATCTGATTTTGGTTCTATTCAGCAATGGGGAAACTGTTGAACACACCCCATCAAATTCTGGCTTTCTTGGCCAAATCCTCCTGCCACCATGGTCACCCATGGCCTGGAGTGTTACTCAGACAATCAAACTACTATTATAGCAGAAACCTGGTCATCAGAATGGGTGCCAATCATAAGGGTAGGCTCAGCCCAAAGAACAGCCTTGCTTTGCCATCCTTAGGGACACTCACTGATGCATTTATGCACACATTGAGACTTATGTGAATTTATTTCACTCAACAGTGTTTACTGACCTGTTTTGTGTTTTCAGTATCTTGGAACAGAGGCCTTACTGCTCCAGTGTAACTGAGTTGGACGGGAAGAGGAGGGGAGAGAATTTACTTTTTCATTGAGCAGCAAGCTTCAAGATCTATGACAAGTGGGGAGGAGACAAGATAGAGGAGTATAAGGACTTGAGTTCACCTCCTCTCACAAAATCACTAAAGTAACAACTAACTTCAGAACAACCATTGTAAAAAAAAAAAAAAAAAGACTGGAACCTACCAAACAAAACATTCTACATCCAAAGACAAAGAAGAAGCCACAATGAGATGGTAAGAGGGGTGCTTTGGTGCTTTCGTGATATAATCAAATCCCATGTTCACTAGGTGGGTGACCCACAAACTAGAAAGTAATTATATGGTGTAGGTTCTTCCACAGGAGTGAGAGTTCTGAGCCCCACATCAGGCTCCCTAGCCTGAGGGTCTGGCATTGGGAGGAGGAGCCCCCAGAGCATTTGGTTTTGAAGGCCAGTGGGGCTTGAGTGGAGAAGCTTCACAGGACTGAAGGAAACAAAGACTCCACTCTTGGAGGGTGCACACAAAGTTTCACCTGCACTGGGACCCAGGGCAAAGCAGTGACTGACTCCGTAACAGTCTGGGCCGGCCAGACCTATCTTGAGGGTCTTGGAGGGTCTCCTGGGAATGTGGGGGTCAGATATGGCTCACTGTTGGGGCAAGGATACTGGTGGCAGAGGCCCAAGGGACTATTCATTGGTGTGAGCTCTCCCGGAAGTCACAGTTTTGGTACCAAGATCAGGCCCCACCCAACAGCCCATAGGCTCCGGTGCTGGGACACCTCAGGCCAAACAACCAACAGGGTGAGAACACAGCACCACCTATCAGCAGACAGGCTGCCTAAAGTCATCCTGAGCCCACAGATGCCTCCAAACACATCCTTGACATGGCCCTGCCCACCAGAGGGACAAGACCTAGCTCCACCCACCAGTGGGCAGGCATCAGTCCCTCCCCCCAGGAAACCTGCACAAATCCCAGGACCAACCTCACTCACCAGGAGGCAGGCACTAGAAGCAAGTGGAAATATGATCTTGCAGAATGGACAACACAAACAAACACAGAAAGACAAAATGAGATGGAAGACAAATATGTTTCAAACTCCAGAAGCACAGCTAAATAAAGTAGAGATAGGCAATCTGCCTGAAAAAGAATCCAGAGTAATGATAGATCTTGGAAAAAGAATGGAGGCACAGACGGAGAAGATATGTTTAACAAAGAGCTAGATTTAAAGAACAAACAGATATGAACAATACAATAACTGAAATGAAAAAATACACTAGAAGGAATTAATAGAATAAATGAGACAGAAGAATGAGTAAGTGAGCTGGAAGACAGATTGGTGGAAATCATGCCATGGAACAGAATAAAGAATGAAAGGAAATGAGGACAATTTAAGAGACCTCTGGGGCAACGTTAAATGCATGAACATTCACATTATAGGGGTCCCAGAAGGAGAAGAGAGAGAGAAAGCCCCTGAGAAAATATTTGGAGAGATAATAGCTGAAAAATTCCCTAACACGAGAAAGGAAACACTCACTCAAGTCAAGGAAGTGCAGAGTCCCATACAGGATAAACCCAAGGAGGAATACGCTGAGACATATATTAGCAACAATGGAAAAGCAACAAGTAACATAAAAGGGAATCCCTATAAGGTTATCAGATGATTTTTGAGCAGAAACCCTGCAGGGCAGAAAGGAGTGTCACTATGTGTTTAAAGTGATGAAAGGGAAAAATCTACAACCAAGAGTACTCTACCCTGCAAGGCTTTCATTCAGATGTGACAGAGAAATCAAAAGCTTTACAGACAAGCAAAAGCCAAGAGAATTTAGCACCACCAGACCAGCTTTACAACAAATGCTGAAGAAACTTCTCTAGGTGGAAAAGAAAAGGCTGCAACTAAACAAGAAAATTATGAATGGGAAAGTTCATCAGTAAAGGCAAACATACAGTAAAGGTAAGAAATCATCCACAAAAAAAATATATCAAAACTAGCAATCATGAGGAGAGCACAAATGCAGGATATTGGAAATACATTTGAAATTAAGAGACCAGCAACTTAATATTGTACATGTACAGACTTAATATTGTACATATATCAAAACCTCATGGTAACTGTGAACTGAAAATCTATAATAGATACACACACAGAAAAGAAAAAGCAATCCAAACACAACACTAAAGACAGTCATCAAAACACAAGAGAAGAGAACAAAAGAGGAAGGGAAGAAAAAAGAACTACAAAAAGAAATCCAAAACAATTAACAAAATGGCAGTAAGAACATACATATTGATAATGACCTTATATGTAAATGGATTAAATGCTCCAACCCAAAAAACATAGACTGGCCGAATGGATACAAAAACAAGACCCATATATATGCTGTCTACAAACGACCCACTTCAGATCTAGAGACACATAGAGACTGAAAGTGAGGGTATGGAAAAAGATATTCCATGCAAATGGAAATCAAAGAAAGCTGGTGTAGCAATACTAATGTCAGACAAAATAGATTTTAAAATAAAGACTCTTACAAGAGACAAAGAAGGACACTACATAATGATCAAGGGATCAATCCAAAGAAGATATTATAATACTGTAAATATATATGCACCCAGCATAGGAACACCTCAATATATCAGGCAAACACTAACAGCCATAAAAGGAGAAATTGACAGTAACAGAATAATAGCGGGGGACTTTAACACCCCATTTACATCAATGGACAGATCATCCACACAAAATCAATAAGGAAACACAGGCCTTAAATGACATTAGACCAGATGAATTTAATTGATATTTATAGAACATTCCAAAAGAAGCAGAATACACATTCTTCTCAAGTGCACAAAGAAAAATATACATTCTTCTCAAGTGCACAAGGAACATTCTCCAGGATAGATTACATGCCTGGCCACAGAGCAAGCCTCGGTAAATTTAAGGAAATTGAAATCATATCAAACATCTTTTCTGACCACAACACTATGAGGCCACCAACACCCTGATACCAAAACCAGACAAAGATACCATAAAAAAAGAAAATTATAGGCCAATATCACTGATGAACATAGATGCAAAAACCTTCAACGAAATACTAGCAAACTGAATCCAACAATACATTAAAACGTCACACACCATGGCCAAGTGGGATTTATTCCAGGATGCAAGGATTTTTCAATATCTGAAAATCAGTGTGATACACCACATTAACAAATTGAAAAATAGGGCTTCCCTGGTGGTGCAGTTGTTGAGAGTCCGCCTGCCGATGCAGGAAACATGGGTTCGTGACCTGGTCTGGGAAGATCCCACATGCCGTGGAGTGGCTGGGCCTGTGAGCCATGGCTGCTGAGCCTGCGCCTCCAGAGCCTGTGCTCCGCAACAGGAGAGGCCACAACACTGAGAGGCACGTGTACCGCAAAACAAAACAAAACAGGAAACAAATTGAAGAATAAAAAACATATGATCATCTCAACTGATGCAGAAAATGCTTTTGTCAAAAATTGAACACCCATTTATGATAAAAACTCTCCAGAAAGTGGGCATAGAGGGAACCTACCTCAACATAATAAAGTCAATATATGACAAACCCACAGCTAACATCATACTCAATGGTGAAAAGCTGAAAGCATTTCCTTTAAGATCAGGAACAATTTGTATGGAAACACAAAATACCCCCAAATAGGCAAAGCAATCATGAGAAAGAAAAATGTTGCTGGAGGAATTAGGCTCCCTGACTGAAGACTATACTACAAAACTAGAGTCATCAAAACAGTATGGTAATGGAAATTCCCTGGTGGTCCAGCTATTAGGACTTGGCGCTGTCACTGACAGGGCCCACGGTTCAATCCCTGGTTGGGGAATTAAGATCCTGCAAGCTGCGTGGTGTGGCCAAAACAAACAAACACACACACACACAAACCCGGTATGCTATTGGCACAAAACCAGAAATATAGCTTAATGGAACAGGATGGAAAGCCCAGAAACAAACCCACACACCTATGGTCAATTAATCTACAACAAAGGAGGCAATAATATACAATGGAGAAAAGACAGTCTCTTCAATAAGTGATGCTGGAAAAACTGGACAGCCACATGTAAAAGAATGTAATTAGAACATTGTCTAAAACCATACACAAAAATAAACTCAAAATGGGTTAAAGACCTAAATGTAAGGCCAGATGCTATAAACTCTTAGAGGAAAACATAGGCAGAACACTCTGACATAAATTCCTGCAATATCTTTTTGGATCCACCTCCTAGGGTAATGATAATAAAAACAAAAATATACAAATGGGACCTAGTTAAGCTTAAAAGCTTTTGCACAGCAAAGGAAACCATAAAAAAAACAAAAAGACAACCTACAGAATGTGAGAAAATATTTGCAATAGAAGCCACTGAAAGGGATTACTCTCCAAAATATGCAAACAGCACATGCAGCTCAATATCAGAATAACAAACAATCCAATCAAAAAATGGGCAGAAGATCTAAATAGACATTTCTCCAAAGAAGACATACAGGAGGCCAAAAAGCACATGAAAAATGTTTAATGTCACTAATTATTAGAGAAATGCAAATCAAAACTACAATGAAGTATCTGCTCACACTGGTTAGAATGGACCTCATCAAAGAGTCTACAAACAATAAATGCTGGAGAGGGTGTGGGGAAAAGGGAACCCTCTTGCACTGTTGGTGGGAATGTAAATTGATACAGCCATTATGGAGAACAGTATGGAGGTTCTTTATAAAACTAAACATAGAACTATCATATGATCTAGCAATCTCATTCTTGGGCATATATCCAGAGAAAAACATAATTCGAAAAGATACATGCACCCCAAACGTTCATTTGAGCACTATTTACAATAGCCAAGATATGGAAGCAACTTCAAAGTCCATCAACTGATGAATGGATAAAGAGAATGTGGTACATATATATATATACAATGGAATATTACTCAGCCATAAAAAGAACAAAATAATGCCATTTGCAGCAAGATGGATGAACTAAGAGATTATCATACTAAGTGACATAAGTCAGACAGAATGACAAATATCATATGATATCACTTACATGTGGAATCTAAAATAATGATACAAATGAACTTATTTACAAAACAGAAACAGACTCATGGGACTTTCCCCAGTGGTGCAGTGGATAAGAATCTGCCTGTCCACAAAAACAGAAAGATAGATCAATGGAACAGGATAGAAAGCCCAGAGATAAACCCACACACATATAGTCACCTTATCTTTGATAAAGGAGGCAGGAATGTACAGTGGAGAAAGGACAGCCTCTTCAATAAGTGGTGCTGGGAAAACTGGACAGGTACATGTAAAAGTATGAGATTAGAACACTCCCTAACACCATACACAAAAATAAGCTCAAAATGGATTAAAGACCTAAATGTAAGGCCAGAAACTATCAAACTCTTAGAGGAAAACATAGGCAGGACACTCTATGACATAAATCACAGCAAGATCCTTTTTGACCCACCTGCTAGAGAAATGGAAGTAAAAACAAAAAAGAACAAATGGGACCTAATGAAACTTCAAAGCTTTTGCATAGCAAAGGAAACCATAAAGAAGACCAAAAGACAACCCTCAGAATGGGAGAAAATATTTGCAAATGAAGCAACTGACAAAGGATTAATCTCCAAAATTTACAAGCAGCTCATATAGCTCAATAACAAATAAACAACCCAATCCAAAAATGTGCAGAAGACCAAAATAGACATTTCTCCAAAGAAGATATACAGACTGCCAACAAACACATGAAAGAATGCTCAACATCATTAATCACTAGAGAAATGCAAATCAAAACTACAATGAGATATCATCTCACACCAGTCAGAATGGCCTTCATCAAAAAATCTAGAAAAAATAAATGCTGGAGAGGGTGTGGAGAAAAGGGAACACTCTTGCACTGTTGGTGGGAATGTGAATTGGCACAGCCACTATGGAGAACAGTATGGAGGTTCCTTAAAAAACTGCAAATAGAACTACCATATGACCCAGCAATCCCACTACTGGGCATATACCCTGAGAAAACCATAATTCAAAAAGAGTCATGTACCAAAATGTCCATTGCAGCTCTATTTACAATAGCTCGGAGATGGAAACAACCTAAGTGCCCATCATCGGATGAATGGATAAAGAAGATGTGGCACATATATACAATGGAATATTACTCAGCCATAAAAAGAAATGAAATTGAATTATTTGTAGTGAGGTGGATGGACCTAGAGTCTGTCATACAGAGTGAAGTAAGTCAGAAAGAGAAAGACAAATACTGTATGCTAACACATATATATGGAATTTAAGAAAAAAAAATATCATGAAGAACCTAGGGGTAAGACAGGAATAAAGACACAGACCTACTAGAGAAGAGACTTGAGGATATGGGGAGGGGAAAGGGTGAGTTGTGACAAAGCGAGAGAGAGGCATGGACATATATACACTACCAAATGTAAGGTAGATTGCTAGTGGGAAGCAGCCGCATAGCACAGGGAGATCAGCAATACTGATCAGCAAACATAAATTCAGCACAGGGAACCCTATGCAATACTCTGTAATAACCTATATGGCAAAAGAACCTGAGAAATGGATATATGTATACATGTAACTGAATCACTTTGTTGTACACCTGAAACTAACACAATGTTGTAAATCAACTATACTCCAATATAAAATAAAAATAAATTAAAAAAATAAAATTGCATGTCACCCCCTCAATTAAAAAAAAAGATCTATGGCAAGTAATTTCATAAACCTTAAACCATGTAATCCTTCCACTAGTGCCATTTTGTAGAAGAGGATATGGACTCAGAGAGAGGTTAGGCAAATGTCCTGAGGTGACAAGTGGTGCAGTTGGGATGTGATTGCACAGCCTGTGTATTTTCCACCCAGCACAGTGTTTCCCTGTACCATGAGGTCAGCTCAGTGCAACCTGCTGTAGTCTATTAAAGTTATTCATGATGTGATAAGACTATTATATTTATGTTTGTATTAGTCTTCTCAGGCTGCCATAACAAAACTCCACAGACTGAGTGGCTTAAATGGCAAAAATTTGTTCTTGCACTGTTCTAGAAGCTGGAAGCCCAAGATCAAGGTGTCAGCAGATTTGGCTTCTTCTGAGTTCTCTCTCTTTGGTTTGCAGTGGGCCCTCCTCTCACTGTGTCCTCGTGTGGTCTTTCCTCTGTGTGCGGACATCCCTGATGTCTCTCTGTGTGTGTCCAAATTTGCTCTTCTTACAAGGGCACTAGGCAGCTTGGATTAGGGCCCACCTTAACAGCTGCAGTGAACATAATTTTTGAATACTTCTTTTAAGGCCCTGTCTCCAAATATAGTCACATTCTGAGATACTGTGTGTTAGGGCTTCAACTTATGAATTTGGGGGGGCTACAATTCAGCATATAACCATATTCATACTGCCAGAGTTGGGCTGTGGGCTGTGTAGGACCAAGGACCATCCTTGGGGTACAGAGGACCCCAAAGAAAATCATAAATTTTCTCTATTTCCATACAAGCTTTTCAGAGTGGGAAATTTGATTAGAATTGACAAATGGGGAAGAGTTGAAAGGTACATTGTGAAAGAAATAAATGGCAGCGGATGAAACCAGTTCCTCTTCTCCTCCATCCCTCTGCTGCCCCTCTGAGATGCTTACTTATTGATCACTCATTCGTTTATTCAAACATCATTTACCTGGTCCTGATTCTGTACTGAGGCAGCATGCTAGATGTTGAGGATGCACCAGCATTACCCCTGTTTGCATGGGGCTTCCCTCCCTGTAGGGGAAACAGAAGGTAACAAACACAATAATTACACACTGGCATAAGCACTGTAGCTGGGCTGGTGCAGGATGTGTTTGAGGTCGGTGGTTGGGTATGGTTTCTTAAGGTGGTGATGTTTAGGCAGAGACCTGAACCATGAAAAGGAGCTGCCTCCTGAAAAGTTGATGGAAGAGGTTTCCAGACAGAGGAAACTTCTTGGCAAGTGCGAGGTCTTTCAGCAAGAAAGAAATGTTCTAGGAACCGACTGAGCCCAGGTTGGTAGCACAGAGTGAGGTTGGAGAGAAAAGCAGGAAAGAGTGCTCAGAAACTGTTGGCTGTGTAAGAGTATCCCCAACTGGGGACTGTTACCCTTTTATGAAACCCATTCAAGGGATGAGCTTCTGGCAGAGCTGGTGCAGATCAGGCCTTGCTCGTGCAGTAAGATTTGAAGGAAGTACTGAGGGCTGTCCTAAACCAGAAATCTAGCTTTCACAATCCTTAGCATCTATTTATAGAGCCTGCCATTCTATCACTAAAGCATCCTTTATCTTTCAAATACCTTTGCTTTGTCTGGAAAGAGGCTCCTGTTTAAGTACAGATAACCGTGGCAGCTTATCTCATTAGACCTATCCTCAGGAGTGGAGCAGTTTGTTGGGGAATAATATTTGTTTTGGGCCCTGTCTGAACCATATCCAACTCTGAAACTGGCCTCTTTAACAACATCATCTATTTTTTCCCTTGAGTATTTCTGATATTCTTTTCCCTGTCTCCCCACTGTCCCAGTCTGTCCCTGCTCCCTTCTGCACACAGCTTGGGACTCAGTGTGCACACATCATGTCCTCATTTCTGTCTCAGATTTCTCACCTTGCAAACTTCAGCCACACCTATGATGCAGACCCCACACCCTGAGCAATTGGATCATCTGCTTTCTCCATCCTGACTGTAGTTTCTGAGACACACTGAAGAAAATCTCATAGCCTTGCTGGTTGGCTGTGAGATCCCCCTCACTGCTGATACATCTTTGCCAGCTGGACCACTGTCCTTTTTCCAAACTCGAATTCATTAACACATTTCTCTTCTTTAGGCTTCTTGGTATATGCAGAGAAGTAGTCCGTGTTTTGAAATCACAGTTGTGGGTTCCAAACCCCACTGTTCTTCTTTACTTACAGCTGTGTGGTCCTGGCCATGCTATTTAGCTTCCCTGAGCTTCTGCTTCCTTATCTCTAAAACAGGTTTAATAAAAGCCGTTCACTGTGTTCAGTTTGAATGAGGTAAACTGTTCAGCAGTTAGTTTGGTGACTAGACTGGTGATAGATGATAAGCAATGTAGATTCTCTTCTTCTTGTCTCAAAGCTCCAAGAACAGATGATACGTTAGTAGAACCTCCAGAGTCCAAGGAACATTATGCAGCCTCTTTAGAGGAAGCCAGGCCAACTCCTGGCTGTGAATCCCATGTGATTGCCAACATCAGAGGCAAAGGTCTTCCCTCATCAGTCCTGCTCTCCAGCGTGGTGTCCTATCTCTAATCACAATAAATTATGTCTCAGTCTCATAAATTCAAGGAACACTGCTAAATTTTCTTCTCTTTATACCCAAGGCCAAAGTTCATGTTGAATTTAATCAGGATGGAAGTGGAAACAGGATTAAGCAACCTACAAGATATATGTGTGACAACTAATAAATATATTTCAGTACAACTCCCACTGCCTGGAGAGGAAAAAGAGCAAGAGAGCCACGACAGCTATCAAAAAAGGGAAAATAATTAATGGCAATGAGTAGAAACTGATTGCAATGTAATCACGTTGCTCATGACCCACAGGCTGGAAAAATTAATTTAAAGGGCATTTTCCATATCTTCTGAGTAGATATCAAAGATAAAATACAATTTTTATTTGTATTTTTTATACAATTTTTATTTGTATAAAAGGCTTCCCTGGTGGTGCAGTGGTTAGGAATCCGCCTGCCAATGCAGGGGACATGGGTTCAAGCCATGGTCCGGGAAGATCCCATGTGCCATGGAGCAACTGGGCCTGTCTGCCACAACTACTGAGCCTGTGCTCTAGAGCCCGCGAGCCACAACTACTGAGCCCACATGCCACAACTACTGAAGCCCACACGCCTAGAGCCCGTGCTCTGTAACAAGAGAAGCCACCACAATAGGAAGACTGTGCACCGCAACGAAGAATAGGGCCCCCTCGCCACAACTAGAGAAAACCCGCACGCAGCAACGAAGACCCAATGCAGTCAAAAATAAATAAATAAATAAATTTAAAAAAATACAATTAAAAAATGTAGGCAGTGTTTTATGATAGCTGCATGGTCAACTCTAAATTACTCTTTAATGTAGGGAGGTAGGAGGTTGACCAGAAAGCTTGAAAATGACTTACAGAAAGCATGTAACTCTTTAGTACTACTATGTGCCTTGAGTAACTTCTAGGTTAGAGCATATAAAGGGGTTCCATATGCCTGTCTGTTATAAATGTAAGCATGATGAATATCCACTACTGCGATTCTTCAGTATTTTATTTTGAAAGTCAGTCATGTCATAGACAACATTCATAACTAAATAGCATACCATTGCATGAATATAGCATGATTATTCATTCCACCATTGGTGGACATTTAAGTAGTCTCCATTTGGGAACATTCATAGCCATGTATCTTTTCTAGGAGTAAGAGTATACTAGACGTATACGTAGTCATAGAACTTCACCTGAACTCCAAGGTAACTCAACAGCTCCCTTCACTTTTACTCACCCTTACCTATACAGATAGGAGGTAATTTAACGCCAGGATATTTGATCTACCTGATGCTGTCTCTTAAAATTTCCTGGGCCTGGGGCATTTCCACATCAATAATACAGTCAGTGGCAAACTGAGCCCCTTGGTTAAGAGATGGCATCTCTGCATCCTTAAACGCCATTTCATAAACAGTTTCTCTTAAACCATTTTTAAATTTTTCAGAAGGAGAAGCAAGTCCCCTTCAAACATTTACGTTTTTTTTTTATTAACCCTCTGTTAATGTGATTTGGGGGCATTTACTTTTTTCTAACCAAGGATATTATATGGAATCCAGTTAAATGCAGCAACTATTTATTTAGCAACTATTATGAATACTGAATATGCTGAGTGTTGTGAAAGACATCAAGTCACACAAAACAGAGTCCTAGCTCTCATGAAGCAAACATTCTCCTCACTGAGAAAATATTTAAGCCCTTCACCTCATTCAAAAAAATACAAAATGTTATCCACCTCACTCCTCCAAAATCCAGATACCTGACAACTTTGTCTGTTGAGGACTTAGCAAAGAAGCAAACTCATTGTAAAATAGATGCCACAAAGTGCATTCACTACACACATGGGATCCCCTTGGTGCTTACTCATAGACTAGAAATACTTTTTATGTGCCCACAATGTTTATTAAGCTAGCCATCTGGTTTATAAATCTACTACAAGTCAGAACTCACAAATAAAAAGAGGCAAGCAGGGTAGCAAGGACAAGTGACAGCAAACTTTTGACAGCAATGGAAAAAAACCAAAGAACATAAAAAAAAAGCAGGTAAGCACACTGACACCTTTAATGATGTACCCAAGGACAAACTGGCCTTCATGAATCAGTAGGTCCTGAGGCACTTCTGTATTTCTTTCATCAGAGCCCAGGAACAGCTGTGCCTATTACTGGCCTTGGTGCATTGAGATAAAGTCAACTCAGTCTATTCTAGGTAAGAAGGAAAGTGAATGTGCAGTAAATTTTTAAGAATTTCTATATAAAGGGTTATCCTTTTTTTTTTTTTTTTTTTTTTGCGGTACGCAGGCCTTTCACTGTTGTGGCCTCTCCCGTTGCAGAGCACAGGCTCCGGACGCGCAGGCTCAGCGGCCATGGCTCACTGGCCCAGCCGCTCCGTGGCACGTGGGAATCTCCGGGACCGGGGCACAAACCCGCGTCCCCTGCATCAGCAGGCGGACTCTCAACCACTGCGCCATCAGGGAAACCCAAGGGTAACACTTCTTAGAAGCTCTGATGCTTAAATCAATGACATTTTTTCTAGGTCAGAAACTCAGGTACCTCTTACCTGTCATTTCTTAAGCTCTGTTATATGCCACGAGCTATATATATATCCCTCTACCTCAAAGAGAAAGACCGTTATCCTGACTAAATTGAGATTCAGAGAGGTTAAGAAATTTTCCCAGAGTCACACATCTGCTATCTGATTGATTCAAGATACAAACTCCTGACTTTCTGACTCCAAAATCCACGATGTGTCATTATACCACATGGCTTTATTTATCCCAGAGTCACTTTTCTAAGGGTTACTAAAATGATGCCTTTTTCTCCATGTATATTTCCTAAAATTAATAGTAAAGTGTTGAAGTATATAACACGGTTATCAGCACGCTTGATTTACATATTTGCCTCAGGGAATAATTAGATATCCAGGTTGCTACTGTGGTTATTTGTACCTACCACACGCCCCAGTGCCCTGTGGAGGGAACATATGAAGAAGCCTTTCAGCTGACTGCTGAGTTCTCTAGAGTTCTCTAGATCCCGGAGTTCAAACACTGCGGGGGGACAGGGGCAGGCTCACACCAGAACTTCTGCAGGTCAGCCTGGCAGTGAATGAGGGAGGGTATTCTGTCTAATTTCAACACAGATATAGAGGCATATTGACATGGGCATATTGACTTGGCAAATGAAAAGACCTCAGAGTTTTGTTCTAAAAAAGCAGTTTACGGAAAGACCTGGGATAGAAAGAAAGCTCTTGGGTACACCCGGTGACATCCTTTGGAGGAGGGATCAAGGCCAGATCCCGGGAGGTCACAATTCATCTAGACGTATATTTAGGAAGAGCAGGACCAGAACTAAGAGGGAGCTCAAAACTCCAGGATCAAAATAAGTAACATTTTAATGCAATACTTTAAAAAATGAAAATTAATACAAAAAGTTCATGATAAACGAAATATCATAAGTTAAATAAAAACAGGATTAGTGTTACTGTTTTTTCCTTTTGCTTCAGGATTCACTATGGCTTTGCACAACACCAACAGAGAGTTAACGTAAATGTTCCTTGAAAAAAGGAGGGTGAATACATGGCTGTAGAAAGATGGTGATGTGGGGGATTATTTTTAAATTACAAGGGTCACTAGATGGAGGAAATAATAATTACCTTCCTGGAGTCTTTTAATTCTCAGTTGTACCTCTGTTCAAAATATCCCCAGTGAGAGCCATGGCCAAGGAAAGCAGCCTAAAAGTACCATTAAATTGTAGACCTGTTGATGTTGGGCTTGGCCCTGTGACTTACTTGGCTTGTGGAACATGGGAAGAAGTGAAAGTGTGATATACTGAGTCTAGGCCTTAAGAGACATCCCAGGTTTCCACTCACTTTCCTTCTATCATTGCCATGAAAAGAACATGCCCCAGGTAGCCTGCTGGTCCCAAAAGAATGAGAGCCACATGAACCCAAGATAAGCCAAATCCATGGTCTGAAGCCATGCCCAGCCAATCACGTTGGAATCATCAGGGCTGCCCAGTCTCCCTCAGAGATGCATGGATAGAAAAGGCTTATTATTGAGGGATTTTTGTGGTTGTCTGTTACACAGCAATAGTTGACTGATACATTGTCAATAAGCCAAAACATTCAGTAATTTCTTAGGCCTCTGCACAGATCACTGATTATCAACCCTAAGTGTACAGTAGAATTGCCTGGACAGCTTGTTAAAAATAACCAATACCCAGGCCCCCACCTCAGACCAGTTGTTTCAGAATCTCTAGTGGTGGTTCTTGGGCATCAGTCACTTTTAAAAGCTTCTCATTTGATTTTCAAATGTGCAGCCAGGGTCGATAACCTTGATGAAGATTAAGATACAAAAATCTTATCACCAGCCTGAAGAAGTATATCTGTATGTTCATTTGCTATGGCTGGGCCATCCTTCTCCCATACTAGAGAGGTTTGATTGAAAGCAGGCTTGGCTGGGAGTTAAACAGTGTCTAAGATGCCCATATGGTGAGGTAACTAATATGCCTGGTGAGGTGCTAGAAACAGAGGATTATACTATAATGTATGTGCTATGAAAATATTGTGTGGATAGCAAATCTAAACATATTCAACAAAAAACAGAATAGATGGAGAATGGAAGTTAATGTGTGGATTCGAACTAAGGGGGGAAAAGGAGAATTGATGAAAACAGAAATCAAGAACTAGGAGTAGAAAAGCAAAAATTGGTTAGAAGTTTGCTATGGATTCCAACAGTATTAGAACCATCTAGGAAATGTATAATCCCAGGTCCCATCCCACATCTCCTTAATCAGAATCTGAATTTTAATGAAATACCCAGGTGATCTGTATATATATGTATATATATTCAGGTTAGAGATGCACTAGCTTAGAAGGATCCAGGAAATGAAGTGCACGTACCTCCAGATGATTTTTATATTCTTCTTACGTATGACTATATGACCAGGTCAAGTACAATTAAAGGGGATGAGGTGTGACATGAAATGTCAGGTGTGCAGACATCCAATTAATCCAATAGCTATTCTAATTATTTAAATTTCATACTTTAAAAAATGAGGGTTAAGACACCAGAGATTCTGATTTAATCTGAGGTAAGACCCAAGCATAGGCATTTTTTTTAACTACCGAGATAATTCTGAGCAGCCGATGTTGAAAATCACCACTTTCTGTCCTTTAAAATTAAAATCTGAACTGCTGAAAGACTGTTTTTATCAGCTATGATTCCAGAAATAGTATTAATATATATGCTTTTATTTATTTTTTTTCTTATTTTTTAAATTAAAAAACATTTTATTGGAGTATAGTTGCTTTACAATGTTGTGTTAGTTTCAGGTATACAGCAAAGTGAATCAGTTATACATATACATAGATCCACTCTTTTTTAGATTCCTTTCCTTAATATATATGTTTTTAAAACTTAGCTGCCTCTGTATCAATCTTGGTTCAACCCTTTACAAGCTGTATGACTTTGGGCAAGTCACTTAATCTGTTTGCCTCAGTGCTCTCATCCATACAAAAGGGATAATAATGGTAAGTGCTTCATAGCATCCTCATGGAGAGTAAATGACTTGTGTGTATGAAGTACTTAAGAAAAACATCTGGTATAGAGTTAGACTTGGTAAATGTAAGCAAAAATGATGCAGATAAGGCAAATTTGGAATTAGAGGAATGAATTGAGTGTTATGGGCTGAATGTTTTGTATCCCCCCAAAATTCATATGTTGAAGCCCTAGCTCTTGATATGATGTATTTGAAAGTGGGGTCATTGGGAGGTAATTAGGTTTAGATGAGGTCATGAGGGTGGGGCCTTCATGATGGGATTAATGCTCTTATAAGCAGAAGAGGACAGAGAAATCTCTCTCTTCGAACACATACACTGAGCAAAGGCCATGTGAGCACACAATGAGAAAATGGTCATCTGCAGACCAGGAAAATAGCTCTCACTAGACACCACATCTGCCAGCACCTTGATCTTGGACTTCTAGCCTTCAGAACTGTTAGAAATAAGTGTCTGTTGTTTAAATCACATGGTCTATGGTATTTTGTTATAGCGGCCTACATGGACTAAGACCCTGATACAATTGTATATAGTCTGAGAGAATTATGCCAGGAAGCTCATAAATAAAGATAAATTAGTTGGCAAAAATTGAGGTCTACCATTCTGGATAGGATCTAAATAAACTCTTTATGGCAAGAAATTTTCTCCTGAGGTGCTGTCCTATTTCCTTATGATTCATCTGATATTTTAAGGTGAACTGGATAACTGCCCCTGCTGAAGAGAAACCTAGAATCTCTGAAGAGAAGAAATGTGGGATCTGGTATCAGAGGGTCTCAGGTCCTATCCCAACTCTGCTTAAACTCTGACCTCTTTACTACTGGGCATATGCCCAGACAAAACTATAATTTGAAGAGATACACCCACCCCTATGTTCACAGCAGCACTACTTACAATAGCCAAGACATGGAAATGACCTAAATGTCCATCAACAGATGACTGGATAAAAAAGATATGGTATATACAATGGAATATTACTCAGCCATTAAGATGAATGAAATAATGCCATTTTCAGCAACATGGATGGACCTAGAGATTCTCATACTAAGCAAAGGAAGTCAGAAAGAGAAAGACAAATACCATGTGGTATCCCCTATATGTGAAATCTAAACTGTGACACAAATGAACATGTATATGAAACAGAAACAGACTCACAGAGAATAGTCTTGTGGTTGCCAAGGGGGAGAAGGAGTAGAAGAGGGAAGTACTGGGAGTTTAGGATTAGCAGATGCAAACTATTATACAAAGGATGGATAAACAACAAGGTCCTACTGTATAGCACAGGGAACTATATTCAATATCCTCTGATAAACCATAATGGAAAAGGATATGAAAAAAAAATGTGTATAATGGAGTCACTTTGCTGTACAGCAGAAATTAACACACTATTGTAAATCAACTATACTTCAATAAAATTAAAAAAAAAACAAAAACTCTGACCTCTTTGAGCCTCGATTTGTTCATCTACCAAAAGGAAATAATGACAAAGTGGTATACAGATAAAATTAAATAAACTGGTGTCTGAGAAAAACACCCTGAAAGTATCCTGGGAAGGTTGTTATTATTCACAGAGAAACCTTTTCCAAAGCACCTTGAGCATTAGGCTGACTCTTCCTTAGGTTCCAAAAATTTCCTAAAGAAATTGGAGATCTTGTCTCCATCCTAATGTCTCTATTCCCATAATTGCCAGGCTTCTGTTAGACATCTAGTCAGATTTTAAAATAGCAAGTTCAAAGGGGAAGTAATCATTTTCAATGAAGTCTTAAGGTAATTATCTAGTACAGTGAAAAATAAATAGGGACTCGTTTAAATAATCAATAAATCTAGACCTTGACCAGAGACGTGCATGCATTTTTCCCCAGCCATGTTCCACAAGTCTCTGATTGGCATTTATCTTTACTCAGGTTCACCGCATGTAGTTGTGCAGGTCTGCACTGCGTACACAAGGGGGTGACATCACACAGACTAAATAAAGCTCTCTCAACCTATGCAGAGCAGACCTATCCAGCTCTACGTGGCAGCCTGATTTGGCCAACCACTTTCCTGTCTCATGCAGGGAGCTACCTTCTGAGAAAGGACCCATGGATAAATCATCTTTACCTTCCAAATTCCCTACTGATCAAATCTTGTTAATCCCAGCCTTCCTGTCCCCTATAATCACCACCAGCTGATAGATGCTGAGAAAAGCTGGATTCATAGGCTTACCACCTGCATAGTAGCACCAGGCCCTGTACTTGTTTAGTGCTCTGCTGTCTCCATCTTGAAAGTCATAATAATTTTTTAAACAAGGAGCCCCATATGTTCATTTTCTACTAGGTGCTGCAAGTTATGAAGCCAGTCCTCATGCTTAGAGTAAATAAAATTCAAAAGCTCATCAAACTGTATCCAGGTTTTGGAAGGCTTATAAGCAGATTGCTACCGGGGATTTATATATATTAAGACAGTGACCTGCACATACCTCCCTAGGAAAACTACTTCAGAATCATTTGGGGAGTTTGAGAGTATGCAGATTCCTGGGCCCCATAGGCTGGAGATTCTGATACAGTAGGTGTGGGTCTTGGTTATATTCTGTTTTTTTTTTTTTAATACCACAAGTCATTTTGATATGCAGCCAGGTCAGAATATTATTGCTTTGCGACATGCCAGGCTGGTCTTATTAAAAGTGGAATCAGGAGGACTGAATTTGAGTTAAAGCTCATAAGCTTTCCTTTGAGTGTTCACTGAGATTAGGGCAGCTACCTACTCTGAGACTCTATCATAGTTCCTTTTCTAGGAGCCTAAGAAAAGGATCTTAGACCTTGAACATGGGAGAAATGGTTTTTAAAAGCCAGGGGTCTTTTAATTAGATGATGTTAAAACCTAAGATTAAAAGATAAGAGATTTTTGCTTTTTTCCCCCTCCTCCTGTCACTAGATTTTTAGTGACTGGAGAGTATGTCCCAAAACACCCCTGAAGGACTGCGACCTAAGAAGAGAGAAAATGGGGAGAGAAAACGAGAAGATATGTTGGTGCATGAATGCCGCTTCTGGAAAGTTCCATGGATGGATGTTCCAGGTGTATATTTCAAGCAATAACTGAGCACAGGGTCAGATTGTGAGGTGTAATAAACTCTCCTTAGCTGAGGTTTCTAATGAGGACCCGGCCCTGGCATTTTTGTCTTTCTGGAGGGTTCCCAGCTCCCCAAGGTGGCAGCTGGCCCTCCTCCATGAGCTCAGCAAGAGTTCCTCCCCTGCTGCTCCCAGGGCTGAGACTCCTCACAGGAGACCAGAGCTCTGCATGGTCACAGCATATCACATGTGCTGTTTTCAAGTCTCTCTGTTGTTTGTGTGTTTCTTTGTTTGGTTTTGTTTGTTTTGTGACAGGTTTCTATATGTTGTCTAGATGAATAAACTAGTAGGCAAACCACCATTATATCCTAAAGGTCTGTTTGGAGAGAATCATTGTCAGTTTCCCCCCTGCAGGGAAGAAAGAGTTCCTATATATTAGCAAGGTTTATTCAAGGCTAGCTGATATCAGGAAAATTATGACAGAACATCCCTGAATCATTATAGAACATTATTTGCAAGTAGGAGTAGAGGAACAGGGACAGAAACATCTCCCTGGCCAGATTAAATCCCTTCCCATGACTACAACCATCCACTTTAGGACAGCTGAGCTCTCAAGCCTCCTTCCCCAGAGCCCTGGAGAAATGTTTCAGACACCCTGTCTATTTTTGAGAGTTAAACTGGTAAAAGACCCGAGGAGTCTCTTCCTGGTGTGACATCCTCCCACTTCCCAGTGCATGACATGGGTTAAATGGAGCCTGGTCCAAGGTCAGAACTGATGCTTAGTGACTCCCAAGCTCTCACTTCACAGACTTCCTATACAGAGCCAGATTCCCTTCACCTGGCAGTGCTCTGAAGAGACGCGTCGCTATCTTAAGGGAATACTCTAGCTTTTAATTTAATGGTTGCCAAGATCAGCAATCTTAGAAGTGTGGTTGTCAACTCTCCTAGGAGGCTTCTTCAAAGATCAAAAGGATCCCAAGGAACTTACTCTCCAAAGTGTTAAAAGAGGCCGTGCTAGGCTCATAAATCATAGGGAAAAAAGACATCCAAACTTCCCTCTGAGAGGCTATGATCTAGGCTGTCTTAACCACACTTTTTTATCCATTCAAGTAATTAAAATGTGAACAAATAAAATATTAGTAGAAACAGATAAAATATTTACAGATTTCAGCAGAGTTTTTAGTAGCACTAAGTCCGTGTAGGACTGCATAGAAAATTGGAGAAGATCAGCTCTTTGGAATACAAGAGACTGCAGATCAGGGCTCAGAGGGAACAAGAGTGAGAAATGGGCTGAAAATAAGGGATTCACGAATGGTCTTTACTCAGAACAACAGCATTCATTGGGCCCTGTACCTTGGTCACCCACCTACCTCCACTCAAGGCTGGAGATACTGGGCCTGAAGAGAAGGAAATTCAATCTAGTTCCTACATGGTCCAAGAATAACCCACCCTCACAGCTATGTAAACTCCAGCTAGCGGTTTTCAACTTTCCACATCAACTACAAGACAACCGCAGAACTCTTGATGATATTTGCAGAACCACATGAATGTTAAAGATCCTGGCAATGGTGAGAGAGGAGAGGAGGGAACAAGAAGGGGAAAGTCAGGGGTGTTAATATAGAGAATATAGAGGGAGGGAGTTGTGATAAAATTTAGGAAATGCAAAAAACAAAGCACTACACTGTTATTTAAAGTTGCAACGGGACTTCCCTGGTGGCGCAGTGGTTAAGAATCTGCCTGCCAATAGAGTCTGTCTGCAGGGGACACAGGTTCAAGCCCTGGTCTGGGAAGATCCCACATACTGCAGAGGAACTAAGCCCATGTGCCACAACTACTGAGCCCATGCGCCACAACTACTGAAGCCCACGTGCATAGAGCCTGTGCTCCACAACAATAGAAGCCAATGCAGTGAGTGCACCGCAACGAAGAGTAGCCCCTGCTCGCTGCAGCTAGACAAAGCCCGCATGGGGCAACGAAGGCACAATGCAGCCAAAAAAAAAAAAAAAAAGATTAACTTTAGCATTAAAAAAAGAAAATAGTAACGATGACCAACAGAAGTAGAATGATAATAACACAAAAAGAACAATGAGAGGAAGGGAAGGGGGGAATCACATGGTATGAGTGAGCTAATCCTTTATCATCATGAAATAAACAAATCAATAAGTGGCACCTAATTTTTTTTATATCAAATAATTATCTGGAGTTGTGAAGTTAAACAGAAGTAAAACAAAAATGATTACAAGGGCTTTTCTTTGGGGAGTAGAACTGCTGATTAGAAAGGGGTAGAAGTGAGACCATTGCTTTTTATAAAATCTTTAGTATCATATCATTGTTTTCATGCATATGTATGAGGTGATAATGCAGGTGAACTCTGGAGGCCTTACCATCTGTGTGATTTTAGGCAACTTCACCTAATTTCTCCATGCCTCATGTCATTTATATAAAGGTTGGATTAATAATAATGTTTACCCCCATATTGTTGGAAGAATTTAGTGGGATGATGTAATTAAAGCGTTTAGCACCAATGACTGAACAAGAGTAACTTATCAATAAAGACTGGCTATAATCATAATTATTAATCACTTATAACTTGCTTTTATCCACTTAATACATCATTAACAGCTCTACAGATTAAGACACATAGCTCTAACTCACTCCTTGGTAGCTGCATTATAGTCCACAGTTTGGGCTGCCATACTCACAACCCCTTTTGGGTCTCACTTATCTGAAATTCAGGGTCAGAGAGACAGTTGTATTGTGTCTTTGGTCTCAGATGCACTTTATAAGACTTTGGAAAAGAAATAAGGAGTATTATTCAAGGAATAATGTTAACCTCTTCAATCAAGCCAACCAATGGCAAACTAGTAGAGCAATATTATTCATGCTATTGGATCTTATAAACTCCATCATAACTTTATCAAATGAGGTTAAAGTGTGTACAATTTTTGAAGAAGCAGTTAATAGTTAATTTGGCATAAAGAAGCATGTTCTTCCACAAATGTTCCTCCTAACCAAGGCCAACAGCCTTACCACTGTGTGCCAAATGATCCAAGGGATCCAGGCAACTCCACAAAGGCCCAGCTCCAGGACTAGGCAAGGAAAAACATGAAATCCACAACTAAATAACACCAGCTCCACAAGTAGAATCCCAGGATTATATAGCATTTTGATTTAGAGTTGTGATTAGCAAAACTACATCTATGTCTTCAGGGATAGTTTATCATAGTAGTACTTTGCTGATGTAGTTTCAGAAAATTATATTAAATGAAAAATCCTGTAGAACAGATGTGTTCACAAGTCCCTGTCCACCTAGCAGTTGATCCGTTTAATGAAAACACTGTTATGGTCAGAATTAGTGCTTTCTACTGTTACAGTATTGTTATATTAGAGACCCAGAGGAATAAAGAAGGTTGAAAAGGAATGAGAGTGAGGAAATTGCCAGAACTAAGGGTCAGGGATAGAATATCTCCAAGGCAGGTACCTCAATATAGTACGGAGGAAAGGAGATGAAAAAGACGTGTTATTGAAAAAAAGGAAGAAATAGCAAAACGAGGACATAGAGACAGAATGCCTGTTTTATTTAGATAAACAAAATCAAGTAAATAACACCACCTCTGTGCTCTAATACAGTCCATTTAAATATAATTGGAATGTAACAGAGCTACTTCCATTTCTCTCAAATGTATCGAAATGAGATTTTACAAGCATTCACAAGCAATTCCTTCCCCGAATCATCCTTGTACCAGGGGGAGTCCTATGACCACTTTGCTTGTTTTCAAAAGTCATGGATGAATTTCTATTTAGTTCCGCCACAACAGTTCAATTTGTAGTGGCTGTTTGGCTAGCTTTGGAATAATCAATTATGTTTTGTCTCCAAAGCACACAAGAAAACCCCATTTGAGGATTTGCTGCGGAGAAGCGGTCTCTACAGTGCTATGGACTGATTCATGCTCCCCCTAAAATTCGTATGTTGAAGGCCTAACCCCCAATGTGATGGTATTAACAGGTTGGGACTTTGGAAGTAATTAGATAATGACGGCGGAGGACCCATGATGGATTAGTGTCTCTCTCTCCATCTCCCTCCTTCTCTCTCCTCTCATTCTCTTTCCCTCTCTCCCTCCCTACCCCTCTCATTCTCTCTCCTCCCTCTCTCTCTCTCCCTCCCTCCTTTCCCTCTCTCCCCCCTCTCTTTCTCCCTCTCTCTCATTCTCTCCCCCTCTCCCCCCATTCTCCCTTCTCTCTCTCCCTCCTCTCTCCCCACTCTATCTCCCCCCACCTTCCCCCACATGAAGACAGAATGAGAAGGCACCTATCTACAAGCCATCAGGAGAGCCCTAACCAGGAACCAAATCGGCTGGCACCTTGATCTTAGATTTCACAGCCTCCAGGAGTATGAGAAATCTGTCTGTTGTTTAAACCATCCAGCCTCTGGTATTTTTGTTATGGTAGTCTTAGCTAAGACATACGGATTGTGTAACATGTTTCTCTTTCTGTTCTGCATGTGTTTACATGTAACAGAAATCACCCAGCAAGATCCTTACCGCCAAAGAGCTACACTTCCAATCAACACAAAGCCCAATTCCCATCCGTAGATCCTATTCATCTTGAAACCACAAAGAAGGCAAATTTTATCTGATTAGAGATAAGATAATTTTGATGAAAGCCAGTAATTTAATTTGGATGATAGCAGAGTGAGCTAAAACAATAAAGGTTAACCTTGGAAAGAATAACATTGGCAGTTTTAAATGACACAAAACAGAAGGATGAAACATCAACTTATTCTTGAATGCTAACCCTAGCTATGAACAACCAAAAGTGTTGAGATTTTTATCAATAGCATGCCTCCTTCCTTAAGAGGCCACCACACACATTTCTAACTTATTTAGAGTTGTATTTAGAGTTGTTTAGTTAGAGTTAGAAACTTTAGTTGAGTTTCTTTTAAAACATAAAACGTTCAGACCAAAACTGGAAAATGTTTCTCATTAAAAGGAATGTAAAACAAATATTTAAAAATCTATCCCCTAAGATATTTATAAAGCGACACCAACTCTGTATTTTCACATATCTCAGAAACTGCCTGCAATAGAATAGCTCTTGTTGAAAAAAAAAAAAAGCAAATGTCTTATCTTAATTTGCTGATGCAGGCAGCAATAGAGTTCCTTTACATTTAAACCAAAATGTACAGCTTGAATTTGTCTTTTTCCATTGCCTTATTAAAAAGATGAATATATGTATGGTTCTTTTAGTTTGCAATGCACATACATTATTGCATTTACTCTTTCCAAAAAACCTGTAATTTAGTAATATTATCATCCTTATTTTTTTTTCAGAGAAGTAATTGGATGCTAGAGAGGGAAAGGAATTTCCCAATGTTAATCAAGCAAAAGTGGTACAGCTACAATTCAGCAGAACACAGCCTTTTGTAGGGTACATCTTGTTCTCCCGCACAAATGAAGTATGGTCCCTCCCCCAACAAACACCCACACATAGACATAGATGTAACTTGTTTCAGAGACTGATTACAATCGGCCACATATTTGAGAAGATTTTCACAGACTTGAGGTCTTTGATGACCAATTTCTCCTTATGGTCTATAATCCCTGTTTTGATTACTTAGTGACTTGCGAATTAGATTGTCCCCAAGGACAGTCAGACCCACCAAGTCCCCAGTGGTCCCACTTCAACAGCATTTTTAATTGTTAATTCAAATAATACATATACAAAACCTTGAAGCCTGCCCTATCTTTAATATCAATCAACTAATCAATCAATAAAGCTTTCTTTCTTCACTCTCATTAAACAATTTTTTTGGAAGCCTTCCCGTGATGATCAGTTTGCCTGTTAAAATTATGTTATTCAATATTTTAAAAAAAATATGTATTGACTTAAAATAAAGACTGCTCAGCATTTTTCCATCCCTCTGACTTCAGAGACCACCTCGAAGACAGGTTCTAAATGAGAGTACCCTGCTAAATTGTCTAGACTTAGTGAAGAACACTCAAGCACAAAAACAACATGGCAGGCTTCACTGGGCATGTGACTCTCATAAGTGAGAAACTAGCCTTGTAGTTAAGTGCACCCATGCTGGAATGAGACCATTTAGGTTTGCATCTTGACCCTACGATTTTCACTAGCACTGAGAATGGGGGCAAATTATTTAATAGTTCTCATAATAAGGTAATGAGTTAAATATGAAGTGAGTAAATAGAGGTAAGTACTTCAAAAAGCATCAGGCACATAGAAACTGCTATAGAAGCATTAGCTGTTATTATTACTATCATAGCCATGTAAAAAAATTCTCCCACTTGAACCTTCAGGGACAAAAAAATAATTTTTAAAGCAGTTTCATGGCAAAAACTCACTCATTTTTTTTTCCTTTTTGTTTCCAAGTTGGAGCTCTACAAACTACAGCACATGGGCCAAATCCAGCCCGCTACCTGTTTTTGTACAACCAGCAAACTAAGAACAGCTTTTACCTTTTTAAATGGTTGAAAAAATATCAAAAGAAGAAACTATTTCATGTCACATGAAAATTACATGAAGTGTATGTTTAGTGTGCTTAAATAAAGTATAAGTGGTACCCAGCAATGCTCATTCATTTACATAGTGTCTGTGGCTGCTTTTGGGGTACAGGCAGAATTCAATAGTTGCAACAGAGACCAAATGACCCACAAAGCCTAAAGCACATACTATCTGGCCCTTATAGAAGAAGTTAGCCAACCCACATTACAGGTAATTGATGTGTGCTCTATAAAATTCAGAATAATCCAGTGAACTGAGGGAGGTGCAAATAGGTCTTGAAAGAAACAATTCATATTCAGGAAAATCAAGAGATAATATTCAACTGCTTAGTATTATTCCTTCTGAGGAGTTCAAGGAAACATATAGCAAAGAAGACCATTGAAATTATAGGCTAAATTTTAATTATAAACTAAATTTTTTATATTGGGTGGGATTTGCTTATTCATTATAATCAAACATTATCTGAGGTCACATTATAGATGCCCAGTTTTTTATTCTAAAAATTACTAAAAATGTATAGGAAACTCCATTTCAATCTCCTGCACCACAAACTTTAAAGCTTTTTTTCCCCTCATTTTAAACATATTGCATGTTATTCCTCCTTTTAAAAGCCAAATTTTGAATCCAAATAATTAAAAATTAACCATGAGGGCTTCCCTGGTGGCACAGTGGTTAAGAATCCTCCTGCCAATACAGTTTCAAGCCTTGGTGCAGGAAGATCCCACATGCCGTGGAGCAACTAAGCCTGTGTGCCACAATTACTGAGCCTGTGCTCTAGAGCCCGCGAGCCACAACTACTGAGCCCGCGTGCCTAGAGCCCGTGCTCCACAACAAGAGAAGCCACTGCAATGAGAAGCCTGCACACCACAACGAAGAGTAGCCCCCTCTGCAACTAGAGAAAGTCCACACACAGCAAAAAAGACCCAACACAGTCAAAAATAAATAAATTAAATAAATAAATTTAAAAAAATTTAACCATGAAATAAGTTTACCTAGCTTACCCACTCCCTCATTTGTCTCCAGGGTTCTTCTCGTTCCCCTGAGTAGAATTTGTTTTCTTTCTTCAATGGCCATAATCCTATACTTAGTCTTCTAAGTAATTTTTTTCACTCTTTATTATTAAAATATTCACATTTAGAATTTTCCCATCATGATTTCTTCTCACCCAAACCCTTCCTAGCACTATCTTCAATGTTCCTCACCACCCAGAAAATCTTTCTTACACTTTGGTGAGGCAAAGTAGAACAATAAAATCAGAAGTTGCATTCATGTCAGTAGTTTTTACTTGCTTATTTTAAGTGTTTTCTTCTTGCATTAGTCTAATGGATTTATTTTTTCTCCTAGAAAGTTTTTCTTACAAGTTTGTGCAACAACAGCTCTGGATGTGTTGTGGATAGGCAAGAGCCAGGACTTAAGCTCATTTGAAAGGGAAGAGAGATACACACTACTATACATAAAATAGATAAACAACAAGGACTTACTGTATGGCACAGGGAACTGTATTTAATACCTTGTAATAACCCGTAATGGAAAAGAACCTTAAAAAGAATATATATATAATATATTTTACATATATATACTGTATATATACAACTGTATGTATAACTGAATCACTTTGCTGTACACCTGAAACTGGCACAACACTGTAAATCAACTATACTTCAATTAAAAAAAAATGAAGGGAGAAAGGGTCTCAGCCTTGAATACCCCACCCTCTCAGCTATGGCTTCTAACCCCTCCAGGACAGGAGCCAAGGAAGGAGAAGAGGAAAGAAACCACTTAATTGGCACCGATGTAATCTAGCTTTGGTTCTAGCTGGTGTTTAAAGCTGATTCTGTTGTAGAATGCTTTGTGTGTTCTTTAGACAACATGTCCATGTCGGGAATCTCTCACCTGCAGTTGCCTTGATGAGGGTCAATTTACCCTCTTGCTAATAGTTTAGGATGCCTCTGTCAGCCTTGGCATCTAGTGGCATCTCCAACCCCTTCTTGTTGACACTTTCTTGCTTCCCCCAGAAGCCCTTGGGGTGGGATCTAAAACAACTCTAAGCTGGTGCTTTCACAGGTGACCTTCATCTGGCCCCAGGTGACAGGAACTTCTGACCCATGATCAGAGACAGCACATCACCTCCCAAACACAGCCCTGTCCTCTGCTGCTACACGATAGGTCAGCCAGCCTCTCACCCTTGGAGACTTTTTTGTAGGCATATGTTACAAACTATAGGATTTACAGCTCAGGCTCTGCATGTGACCAACTTGAAGCCCTGTCTCTTGACTTGAGAAAGAAGAATCCCTTTAATGTTGGGAGGTGAGAGATCAAGGGAGAGGAATATGAAACTTGGGTGAAACGTGAAACTCAAAGTCCCAACTTTTCCTAAATAAATCCTCTCTCCAAGCTCCAGGCAGGCTCTTCTCCCATATGCCATGATCTCTTTCATAGCCTGAGGTAGGCAGCCAGCTAAGAGTCACAAAACAGGATTTTGACTACTTCCTTTGCAAGTCCTGATTAAGAGGCCCAGTCTCTCACTTTGGAATGTGGGAATAGTTGAGACTTATTACCTAGGAATCTCAACCGAAAATGAGACAACAAAGAGTCCTAGTAAAAGAGAAACTATTTGTCCTACACATTTAAATTTACCTGTGAATTTTTTATCTCAGGATGAATACCAAAAAAAAAAAAAAAAAATTGGTTTTCTCATAATGTCTCTAGTTTATCAACGTTGAAAATCCTTACTCTGAGAAATGAAGTATATACAGTAACCCATTTAAGCATGTTCTTAAAACAAGCCAACAGAACAAATATCTTTGATGTATGGCTAAAATCTGGGGCCGTGATGAAATCTTAATCTCATTTTTCTTCTCAGTCTCTAGGCTTCTGTCCTTTACTTTGATCCACCCTGTATAAAGCTATTGGCAAATGTATCCCTGAATTTGATGTTATAAATTGTATGTAAATTCACACACCTTATAACAGAAATGGCAACTTGTAAATCATGACACAGCAATGACTCAGCAGTTTGAAGCCCTCCCAACAACTATATGGAGCTTCATCCACAATTCTCCCCTGGGAAGCTTCTTTGATGATTGAGGAGGTCAGTAGACAAACAGGCATCTGCCTTCCCTAAGTGCTGCCAGACATCACCCAACGAGAATCCCAAAGATGAGGAGAAAGGAAAATAAAGAATTTTTTAAAAATAAAGAAATATATATGGGGCACAGTCCAGCAGAACTGGATATCTGAATAAGCATAGAAGAGAGAGGTTGACAATTGACATTGAGAGGTTGCCCAGGTCACACTGGGTAGTTATTTTATCTCTCTGGGCCACCACCTGATCATTTCAAAATATAGAGAGATAAGGAAAATAATTCCTAAGATTCTGGGATCCTAACTAGGGTTGAGGCAATTACGTCCACCTTATGCTGATTTTCTTTGAGCACCAAATCTAACTAGAATAGATTCATCAGGATGCATATAAGGAACATTCCATAAGGATTTCCTACAACAGGGATAGGCGAATTGTGGGCCACCAGCCAAATCTGACTGCTGCCTGTTTTTGAATTGATACAACCTGTGAGCTAAGCATGACTTTTGTTTTCAAATGATTGAAAAGAATTAAAAGAAAAATATTTCATGGGGGGGACCTTGAAGATGGCGGAAGAGTAAGACGCGGAGATCGCCTTCCTCCCCACGGATACACCAGAAATACATCCACACGTGGAACAACTCCTACAGAACTCCTACTGAAGGCTGGCAGAAGACCTCAGACCTCCCAAAAGGCAAGAAACTCCCCACGTAACTGGGTAGGGCAAAAGAAAAAACAGAGACAAAAGAATAAATACGGCACCTGCACCAGTGGGAAGGAGCTGTGAAGGAGGAAGTTTTCACACACTAGGAAGCCCCTCCGCGGGCGGAGACTGCGGGAGGCAGAGGGGGGAGCTTCGGGACCGCGGAGTAGTGCACAGCGACGGGTGCGGAGGGCAAAGCGGGGAGATTCCTGCACAGACGATCGGTGCCGACCGGCACTCACCAGCCCGAGAGGCTTGTCTGCTCACCCGCCGGGGCGGGCGGGGCTGCGAGCTGAGGCTCGGGTTTCGGTTTTGGACGGAGCTCAGGGAGAGGACTGGGGTTGGCGGCTTGAACATAGCCTGAAGGGGTTAGTGCACCACGACTAGCCGGGAGGGAGTTCGGGGAAAAGCCTGCACCGGCCGAAGAGGCAAGAGACATTTTCCTTCCCTCTTTGTTTGCTGGTGCGCGAGGAGAGGGGTTTAAGAGCGCTGCTTAAAGGAACTCCAGAGACGGGCGCGAGCCGCGGCTAAAAGCGCGAACCCCAGAGACGGGCGCGAGCCGCGGCTGAGGGCACGAGCCCCCGAGACGGGCGCGAGCCGCGGCTGAAAGCGCAAACCCCAGAGACGGGCGTGAGCCGCGGCTAAAACCGCGGACCCCAGAGACGGGCGGGAGACGCTAAGGCTGCTGCTGCCGCCACCAAGGGGCCTGTGTGCGAGCACAGGTCACTCTCCACACCCCTCTTCCACGGAGTCTGTGCAGCCCGCCACTGCCAGGTTCCCGGGATCCAGGGACAACTTCCCCGGCACAGCGCACGGCGGGCCTCAGGCTGGTGCAACGTCACGCCGGCCTCTGCCGCAACGTCACGCTGCCTCTGCCGCCGCAGGCCCGCCCCGCACGCAGTGCCCCTCCTTCCCCCATCCCCCAACCCCCGGCCTGAGTGAGCCGGAGGCCCCGAATCAGCGGCTCCTTTAACCCCGTCCTGTCTGAGCGAAAAAACAGACGCCCTCCAGCAACCTACACGCAGAGGCAGGGCCAAATCCAAAGCTGAGCTCCTGTGAGCTGTGAGAACAAAGAAGAGAAAGGGAAATCTCTCCCAGCAGCCACAGAAGCAGCGGATTAAAGCTCCACAATCAACTTGATATACCCTGCATCTGTGGAATACCTGAATAGACAAGGAATGATCCCAAATTGAAGAGGTGGAATTTAGGAGCGAGATCTATGATTTTTTTCCCTTTTCCTCTTTTTGTGAATGTGTACGTGTATGCTTCTGTGTGAGATCCTGTCGGTATACTCTTGCTTCCACCATTTGTCCTAGGTCTCTATCCGTCCATGACTTTTTTTTAAAAATTCTTTTTCTTAATAATTAAGTTTAATTGTAATAACTTTATTATACTTTACCTTCGTTCTTTCTTTCTTTCCTTCCTTCCTTCCCTCCTTTAGACAACGAATCACCCCAAATTGAGGAGGTGGTCTCAGGGAGCAGGATTTATGATTTTTCCCCCTTTACCTCTTTTTGTGAAGGTGTATGTGTATGCTTCTGTGTAAGATTTTCTCTGTATAGCTTTGCTTCCAACATTTGTCCTAAGGTTCTATCCGTCCCTTTTTTTTTTTTTCTAAATATTTTTTAATTCAATAACTATATTATACTTTATTTTATTTTTACTGTATCATCTTTCTTTCTGTCTTTTTTCCTTCTTTCCCTCCTTCCTTCCTTCCTCCCTCCCTCCCTCCCTCCTTTCTTTCCTTCTTTGCTTCTTTCTTCCTTCCTTCCTTTCCTCCTTTCCTTCTTTCTTTACTCATACTTCTACTAATTCTCTCTACTTTTTCTCCCTTTTATTCTGAGCTGTGTGGATGAAAGGCTCTTGGTGCTCCAGCCAGGAGTCAGGGCTCTGCCTCTGAGGTAGGAGAGCCAACTTCAGGACACTGGTCAACAAGAGACCTCCCAGCTCCACATAATATTAAACGGTGGAAATATCCCAGAGACCTCCATCTTAACACCAGCACCCAGCTTCACTCAACGACCAGCAAGCCACAGTGCTGGACAACCTATGCCAAACAACTAGCAAAACAGGAACACAACCCCACCCATTAGCAGAGAGGCTGCCTAAAATCATAATAAGGCCACAGACACCCCAAAACACACCACCAGACGTGAACCTGCCCACTAGAGAGACAAGATCCAGCCTCATCCAGCACAACACAGGCACTAGTCCCCTCCACCAGGAAGCCTACACAACCCACTGAAACAACCTTAGCCACTGGAAACAGACATCAAAAACAACGGGAACTACGAACGTGCAGCCTGCAAAAAGGAGACCCCAAACACAGTAAGATAAGCAAAATGAGAAGACAGAAAAACACACAGCAGATGAAGGAGCAAGATAAAAACCCACCAGACCTAACAAATGAAGAGGAAATAGGCAATCTACCTGAAAAAGAATTCAGAATAATGATAGTAAGGATGATCCGAAATCTTGGAAGTAGAATGGACAAAATGCAAGAAACAGTTAACAAGGACCTACAAGAACTAAAGATGAAACAAGCAACGATGAACAATGCAATAAATGAAATTAAAATCACTCTAGATAGGATCAATAGCAGAATAACAGAGGCAGAAGAACGGATAAGTGACCTGGAAGATAAAGTAGTGGAAATAACTACTGCAGAGCAGAATAAAGAAAAAAGAATGAAAAGAACTGAGGACAGTCTCAGAGACCTCTGGGACAACATGAAACGCACCAACATTCGAATTATAGGGGTTCCAGAAGAAGAAGAAAGAAAGAAAGGGACTGAGAAAATATTTGAAGAGATTATAGTTGAAAACTTCCCTAATATGGGAAAGGAAATAGTTAATCAAGTCCAGGAAGCACAGAGGGTCCCATACAGGATAAATACAAGGAGAAACACGCCAAGACACATATTAATCAAACTGTCAAAAATTAAATACAAAGAAAGCATATTAAAAGCAGCAAGGGAAAAACAACAAATAACACACAAGGGAATCCCCATAAGGTTAACAGCTGATCTCTCAGCAGAAACCCTACAAGCCAGAAGGGAGTGGCAGGACATACTGAAAGTGATGAAGGAGAATAGCCTGCAACCAAGACTACTCTACCCAGCAAGGATCTCATTCACATTTGATGGAGAAATTAAAACCTTTACAGACAAGCAAAAGCTGAGAGAGTTCAGCACCACCAAACCAGCTTTACAACAAATGCTAAAGGAACTTCTCTAGACACGAAACACAAGAGAAGGAAATGACCTATAGTAGCGAACCCAAAACAATATATAAAATGAAAATAGGTACATATCGATAATTACCTTAAATGTAAATGGACTAAATGCTCCCACCAAAAGACACAGATTGGCTGAATGGATACAAAAACAAGACCCTTATATATGCTGTCTACAAGAGACCCACTTCAGAACTAGAGACACATACAGACTGAAAGTAAGGGGATGGAAAAAGATATTCCATGCAAATGGAAACCAAAAGAAAGCTGGAGTAGCAATTCTCATATCAGACAAAATAGACTTTAAAATAAGGACTATTAAAAGGGACAAAGAAGGACACTACATAATGATCAAGGGATCGAACCAAGAAGAAGATATAACAATTGTAAATATTTATGCACCCAACATAGGAGCACCTCAATACATAAGGCAAATACTAACAACCATAAAAGGGGAGATCAACAGTAACACATTCATAGTAGGGGACTTTAACACCCCACTTTCACCCATGGACAGATCATCCAAAATGAAAATAAATAAGGAAACACAAGCTTTAAATGATACATTAAACAAGATGGACTTAATTGATATTTATAGGACACTCCATCCAAAAACAACAGAATATACATTTTTCTCAAGTGCTCATGGAACATTCTCCAGGATAGATCATATCTTGCGTCACAAATCAAGCCTTGGTAAATTTAAGAAAACTGAAATTGTATCAAGTATCTTTTCGGACCACAACGCCATGAGACTAGATATCAATTACAGGAAAAGATCTGTAAAAAATACAAACACATGGAGGCTAAACAATACACTACTTAATAATGAAGTGATCACTGAAGAAATCAAAGAGGAAATAAAAAAATACCTAGAAACAAATGACAATGGAGACACAACAACCCAAAACCTATGGGATGCAGCAAAAGCAGTTCTAAGGGGGAAGTTTATAGCAATACAAGCCCACCTTAAGAAGCAGGAAACATCTCGAATAAACAACCTAACCTTGCACCTCAAGCAATTAGAGAAAGAAGAACAAAAAAACCCCAAAGCTAGCAGAAGGAAAGAAATCATAAAAATCAGATCAGAAATAAATGAAAAAGAAATGAAGGAAACAATAGCAAAGATCAATAAAACTAAAAGCTGGTTCTTTGAGAAGATAAACAAAATTGATAAACCACTAGCCAGACTCATCAAGAAAAAAAGGGAGAAGACTCAAATCAATAGAATTAGAAATGAAAAAGGAGAAGTAACAACTGACACTGCAGAAATAAAAAAAATCATGAGAAATTACTACAAGCAACTCTATGCCAATAAAATGGACAATCTGGAAGAAATGGACAAATTCTTAGAAATGCACAACCTGCCAAGACTGAATCAGGAAGAAATAGAAAATATGAACAGACCAATCACAAGCACTGAAATTGAAACTGTGATTAAAAACCTTCCAACAAACAAAAGCCCAGGACCAGATGGCTTCACAGGTGAATTCTATCAAACGTTTAGAGAAGAGCTAACACCTATCCTTCTCAAACTCTTCCAAAATATAGCAGAGGGAGGAACACTCCCAAATTCCTTCTACGAAGCCACCATCACCTTGATACCAAAACCAGACAAGGATGTCACAAAGAAAGAAAACTACAGGCCAATATCACTGATGAACATAGATGCAAAAATCCTCAACAAAATACTAGCAAACAGAATCCAACAGCACATTAAAAGGATCATACACCATGATCAAGTGGGGTTTATTCCAGGAATGCAAGGATTCTTCAATATACGCAAATCTATCAATGTGATAAACCATATTAACAAATTGAAGGAGAAAAACCATATGATCATCTCAATAGATGCAGAGAAAGCTTTCGACAAAATTCAACACCCATTTATGATAAAAACCCTCCAGAAAGTAGGCATAGAGGGAACTTTCCTAAACATAATAAAAGCCATATATGACAAGCCCACAGCAAACATCATCCTCAATGGTGAAAAACTGAAAGCATTTCCACTAAGATCAGGAACAAGACAAGGTTGCCCACTCTCACCACTCTTATTCAACATAGTTTTGGAAGTTTTAGCCACAGCAATCAGAGAAGAAAAGGAAATAAGAGGAATCCAAATCGGAAAAGAAGAAGTAAAGCTATCACTGTTTGCAGATGACATGATACTATACATAGAGAATCCTAAAGATGCTACCAGAAAACTACTAGAGCTAATCAATGAATTTGGTAAAGTAGCAGGATACAAAATTAATGCACAGAAATCTCTGGCATTCCTATATATTAATGATGAAAAATCTGAAAGTGAAATCAAGAAAACACTCCCATTCACCATTGCAACAAAAAGAATAAAATATCTAGGAATAAACCTACCTAAGGATACGAAAGACCTGTATGCAGAAAATTATAAGACACTGATGAAAGAAATTAAAGATGATACAAATAGATGGAGAGATATACCATGTTCTTGGATGGGAAGAATCAACATTGTGAAAATGACTCTACTACCCAAAGCAATCTACAGATTCAATGCAATCCCTATCAAACTACCACTGGCATTTTTCACAGAACTAGAACAAAAAATTTCGCAATTTGTATGGAAACACAAAAGACCCCGAATAGCCAAAGCAATCTTTAGAACGAAAAAAGGAGCTGGAGGAATCAGGCTCCCTGACTTCAGACTATATTACAAAGCAACAGTAATCAAGACAGTATGGTACTGGCACAAAAACAGAAAGATAGATCAGTGGAACAGGATAGAAAGCCCAGAGATAAACCCACGCACATATGGACACCTTATCTTTGATAAAGGAGGCAGGAATGTACAGTGGAGAAAGGACAGCCTCTTCAATAAATGGTGCTGGGAAAACTGGACAGGTACATGTAAAAGTATGAGATTAGATCACTCCCTAACACCATACACAAAAATAAGCTCAAAATGGATTAAAGACCTAAATGTAAGGCCAGAAACTATCAAACTCTTAGAAGAAAACATAGGAAGAACACTCTATGACATAAATCACAGCAAGATCCTTTCTGACCCACCTCCTAGAGTAATGGAAATAAAAACAAAAATAAACAAATGGGACCTAATGAAACTTCAAAGCTTTTGCACAGCAAAGGAAACCATAACCAAGACCAAAAGACAACCCTCAGAATGGGAGAAAACATTTGCAAATGAAGCAACTGACAAAGGATTAATCTCCAAAATTTACAAGCAGCTCATGCAGCTCAATAACAAAAAAACAAACAACCCCATCCAAAAATGGGCAGAAGACCTAAATAGACATTTCTCCAAAGAAGATATACAGAATGCCAACAAACACATGAAAGAATGCTCAACATCATTAATCATTAGAGAAATGCAAATCAAAACTACAATGAGATATCATCTCACACCAGTCAGAATGGCCATCATCAAAAAATCTAGAAACAATAAATGCTGGAGAGGGTGTGGAGAAAAGGGGACACTCTTGCACTGCTGGTGGGAATGTGAATTGGTTCAGCCACTGTGGAGAACAGTATGGAGGTTCCTTAAAAAACTACAAATAGAATTACCATATGACCCAGCAATCCCACTACTTGGCATATACCCTGAGAAAACCAAAATTCAAAAAGAGTCATGTACCAAAATGTTCATTGCAGCTCTATTTACAATAGCCAGGACATGGAAACAACCTAAGCGCCCATCATCGGATGAATGGATAAAGAAGATGTGGCACATATACACAATGGAATATTACTCAGCCTTAAAAAGAAATGAAATTGAGCTATTTGTAATGAGATGGATAGACCTAGAATCTGTCATACAGAGTGAAGTAAGTCAGAAAGAAAAAGACAAATACCGTATGCTAACACATATATATGGAATTTAAGGGAAAAATATGTCATGAAGAACCTAGGGGTAAGATAGGAATAAAGACGCAGTCCTACTGGAGAACGGACTTAAGGATATGGGGAAGGGGAAGGGTGAGTTTTGACAGGGCGAGAGAGAGTCATGGACATATACACACTAACAAACGTAGTAAGGTAGATAGCTGGGGGGAAGCAGCCGCAAGGCACAGGGATATTAGCTCGGTGCTTTGTGACAGCCTGGAAGGGTGGGAAGGGGAGAGTGGGAGGGAGGGAGACGCAAGAGGGAAGACATATGGGAACATATGTATATGTATAGCTGATTCACTTTGTTGTAAAGCAGAAACTAACACACCATTGTAAAGCAATTATACCCCAATAAAGATGTTTAAAAAAAAAAAAGAGTAAATATGTAAAAAAAAAAAATATTTCATGACATGTGAAAATTACATGAAATTCAAGTTTCAGTTTCTATAAACATAGTTGAATGGAACCACGCCACGCTCATTTGTATTGTCTATAGCTGCTTTCACACTACAGTGGCGGAGCAGAGTAGCTGGACAGAGACCAAAGGGTGCACAAAGTCTAGGACATTTATTCTGACGCTTTGCAGAGAAAATTTGTCAACACTGCTCTGTAGTCATTAATAAGACCATGGACAAGGAAGCTGCATCAGTACAAGGGGGTAGTCTGGGTTCCCATTCACTTTCTAAAACCATGGTAGATGTCTCCAAATTAGCACTGGCATCTCTGTCTTCTACTCAAAATGAAAACACTCCCAGGAGGTCTCTTTGGTACTCCAGAAGCATAAAATAAGGTGGGGAGAGGAGATGGAAGAAGGAAAAAAAAGATCAAGGGAGTTGCCTTAGTCATTTCTCACATACAAATGATCTAAAAGTTGAACTTCTTTAGACTCCTGGTAAACCAAAGGGATTGAACCAGCTAATCTGTGCTTCATTCCAGGTCTAAACTGCTCTGATCTCCTCTCTATTTTTATTCTCTTTCAGGCCTCAGAGTTTCAAAATCTTACTCTTATCCTATTAAGAATAACTACGAAAATAGAAGTTGGCCTTAGAATATTAGTTTAGAGATATTGGGGACTTCTGAACTAGAGACTGAAGCCTTTAAAGGATGTGAACTTTCCATCTCCAAATGCTTACTTCCAAAGATTTGTCAGGAACACGTAAACCAAGAAGGAGTTCATACTTGTGGCTGACTACCAACACACAGTTGCCGTTAGAGTATAAACTTCCCAGTGAAACTGTGACTTTCCTTCATTAAATAGATAATCCCTCAAGGGCAGAATCCACATCAGCCTCTGCTCTCCTCAAAGGGCCTTGGACCTTGTAAGACGCCATCATAAACAGTGGTTGAATAAATGTTTTACTTATTCAGAAAGTTTTTCATTTCATGCTGCTTATGTTTGTTAATTCATAACATAATTCTGGATATTTTGATACATTTTAATATGGTAATATTAATTTAAATAAGCATTTGCATGCACACATCACTATGCAGTATGTAAAGAATTCAACATACATAAATGAAATACAACAGACATGCTACCTGTCCCTAAAGACCAATCCAGAAATTTGGGTCACATAGACCAAAATAATATCCATTCACTAAGTGAGAATTCTGTCATGTGAAATTAGCACTATGAAAATAGTTCCCCAAAATGACAAGGAAATATAATCCATTTGTAAATATGCATGAAGTGAACAGCAAATTTGTAGGGAAACACAAATGGTTTTTAACTGTTGAATCTGTGTAAACATTTGGGGACAAGACAAATCAAAGAATACATCTCCTAGGTAATGGTGAAGATATTCTTTGGATAACTCTCTCCTAGAAGTTATTATTTTCCCTCCTGAAGCCAAGAGTATTTATAGAATTTCTCTCATCACAACATGAATTCACCAGTGATTGCAGCAGTGTTATCTCCAAAAGAAATTAGCAGAGCCTACCTCAAGAAGAATTTAGAGGAAGTTTGTACCATCAGCATTTGTATGGAATGTGCAGTTAGCCACTAAGAGCATAAAGCATTAAAATAATAGAAACACAGTGGCTAAAGGTCTCTGTACTGCAGAGACAATTCAGAATATATATGTTCGCTGACACAAAAACTCACTCCTAAGTTCAAAGAAAACTTTCTTTTATTATTGAAAAGAGCTACTGGGCCAAATAGATTCTACTAACCTTTGTCATCAATGTCCTGGGCCCCAGAACAAGAGTAATGTTCAGGGTTTTAGGTGTCATATAGTGGAAACCAACTCTGATTACTTGATGGCAAAAAGCAATTTATCCAAGGGATGTGGAGTAAATCACAGAGTTCAGGCAAAGCTAACCAATCAAGCACAGAAAGTGGGCAAAATAAATGGGAGGCCAGACCACAGGCAAAATCATGACAATGGAACTCTATGTAGGACCCTATTTTGGCCCCATTATTACAGCACCACTGCTAACCTCACTGCCATTAGATAGTGGAAACCACTGCCACCACTCCAGGACGAATTCGAGAATGCCCCCCTGCTTCTTTGTACCACTGCCCCAGAGTCAAAGTCCAAGGCAGGAACAGGGTAGGCTTAGCTTTGGTCAAATACCTACCTGTTCCCTAGCATCAAGGGAATGAGAGAAGAACATCTTGAAATAAACTCTCTTAATGAGCATCAAGGTCCTGCTTCCCCAGATCTTAAACTTTCTTCAAAATAGGGATGGTTTTCAGATGTGAGACTAATATCCTTTTTAGGATGTGCCTCCCTTTTCACAAGGAGTTGTAAAATAAACACAGATATCACTCTTACATAAGAGAGTGAATAAATTACAATGCATAATGAAATATAATTCTGGGAACATGTAACTGTTCCATGGTCAACCCCATCTTATAGGGAAAAAACACTTCACTTCACTTCTGTGTGTGTTCTAGTTCTTCCAGAATTGAAACCAATGAGAAAGACACTGAGGTCAGCTCCTCCCATCCCTTTCACAGCCACATGCTGCAGACACTCCAGTTCCACTGGGCTGTGGCCATTCGGGCAAGATTAGGAAGACAGTAGAGGACAGCAAGAGGGTTAGGTCCCAGGGAAAGGAGGAAAGGCCTCAATGTCCATGTTTACCCCAACAATGAAGTGCGTGAAGGGAGGTGTGCGGGCAACTCTACAGCAACAGGGAAGAAATCCAGAACCGGAGCATCCCTAACTGACAATGAGACAATTACAGATGGTCAGAGCAGCAATATCTTTCATCAATTCCTAACCAGTCCAGATACGGAAGGCTAATCAATAACACCATTATGTGCAGCCAACATTCTGACTTCGGCCTTGGACTACAAGGCCCCAGACTCCATCAGGGACCCTCACAGGCCTGGGGTCCATCAAAACCTAAAGCCATCCAGTTTCCTTCTTTTTTAAAAAATTAATTTTTGTTGGAGTATGGTTGCTTTACAATGTTGTGTTAGCCTCCACTGTACAACAAAATGAATCAGCCATACACATAGAGATATCCCCTCCCTTTTGGACTTCCTTCCCATTTAGGTTGCCACAGTGCATTAGGCAGAGTTCCCTGTGCTCTACAGTATGTTCCCATCAGTTGTCTACTTTATACATAGTATCAATAATGTATATGTTTCAATCCTGGTCTCCCAATTCCTCCCACCCTACCCCTTTCCCCCTTGGTATCCATACATTTGTTCTCTGCGTCTGTGTCTCTATTTCTGTAAAGCCATCCAGTTTCTAATTGTTTCTCTTTCATAATCAAACAGAAACTCAAGACTGTATTTCTAAACTTCTTTAGAATGCTTTGGAAACTCAGAGGAATATTTTGCTTACTCAGTCGCTCAGCTGGATTATGAAGTTCTGACAAGCCATGCCAATAGATAATAAGACAAGAAGAATGGTTTTTGTTTAGGAAAAAAAGGCACCATTTTAAAAATGACATATATTTACTGACACAATGTACATTACAGTATGATAAGTACCTCCACTATATTATTAAAATTTTGCTTTAAACTATCCATATGCCTTTCCTAGGAGAATTATTTCCTAGTGACTGAAACTAGAAACGTTTGTCAGATCTAAGGGAAGGAAGGAGGTGGTCCTTGCTGCTGAGAAAATAATAAGTACCCAATCTTCATAGCAGAAATGATAACCTGGAACCAAAGGATTGAATACAGCCCAGGATCAGGTCTGGATTTACCTGGTTTGCTCTCCAGGTTCCTATCCTCAGGGCACAGATACACAAGGGGCTGGTGGTATACTGGGCTGATGAACTGATACCAGTGAGGCCACATTCATTCAGCCCAGTAGGGAGGAAAGGGGCTGGGTGCCCCACCCCAGAGCCAAGCATACCCAGACAACCCTTCTAAGGCTTGGCAAAGGTGTCCTGTAATTAGGCATTAACATCTAATAAGTAATAAGTGAATACCATTATAAAGCACTTTGCAAATGGAGAAGACCATATGAGTACCTATTGTTAATAATAATGGTGTTCTACACTATTTACAATAGCCATGACATAGAAGCAACCTAAATGTCCATCAACGGAGGAATAGGTAAAGAAGATGTGGTACATATATACAATGGACTATTACTCAGCCATAAAAAAGAATGAAATAATGCCATTTGCAACAACATGGATGGACCTAGAGATTGTGATACTGAGTGAAGTAAGTCAGACAAAGACAAATATATGATATCACTTGTATGTGGAATCTAAAAAGAAAGAGTACAAATGAACTTATCTACAAAACAGAAAAAGAGCTACAGATGTAGAAAACAAATTTATGATTACCAGGGGTTAGGCGGGTATTGATAAATTGGGAGATTGTGATTGACATATACACACTACTATATATAAAATAGAAAACTAGTAAGAACCTACTGTATAGCACAGGGCAGTCTACTCAATACTCTATAATGGCCTAAATGGGAAAGGAATCTAAAAAAGAATGGATATATGTATATGCATAACTGATTCACTTTGTTGTACACCTGAAATTAACACAACATTGTAAATCACTATACTCCAATAAATATTAAGAAAATATAATAACGGTGCTCTAGGTAGTCACAACATTCAGGAAGTAGTTTAGTCCTAGGTAGCCTCAGCATGGAGACCACTAATGTCTGAAGGGCTAAGCACAAAATGTTTCTATACCTTCCCTGGCTGGAAGGCTGCCCAGAAAAGAAGGCAAGCCTACAGAGCTCTTGAGTTGATGTCTGAGAGCTCCAATGAAGATGCAAGCATTTCCAGGGGAAAATCATTACATTTCTTTAACGGATATTTGGAGCAGCAGTCTCCTTTGTAGGTTTATAAAAGTGGCCCCCTTCAGAGCCCATAGAATAAGAAACGGAGAAAATATTTAATATCAAAGGCTCAGCCACGTTTGCAGCCACTTTCATAATCACAATTAATTCAAGGAGGAGGGTAAAGGGCAAATGCTGTCCTCTAGCACAATTTCAACAAAAAAGTATTCCAATTCCTTTACATTCTGGTTTTTTTTAAGTGAATTATTTTCCTTGAAGTAATCATGGCATTTTGCAGAGACTTGAATTTTTATTTTATTTTGTTTATTTCTAGTTATGCAAAAATTTTCATTGTAGCATTTATTGAAATCTGGCAACCTTTATTCATTTGTTCACTATTTGAATGTCTACAGTGCTGAAAGTGGGCACTGCGCAGAGAGATTTTTTTGTCTTATTACATTCTCTAATTTTTATATGTATTTAGACTTTTCTCTTCATCTCCATGATAAGCCTCTAGAGACCAAGGACAATATGCGGGGCGCTGCCTTGGGTTCCTTCTGGGATTCACAGTAATTCTCACTGTGAATCGGTTACATGATGAAATTGACAAAATAAGGGATCTTTTGATGGGACATTTCTAATTTCAATATTCAGAACCCTTCAAGCAATTTTAAAAAATATAATCTAGGCAGCAGTGAAGTTCACCTTTGCTTTAAAGTCCCTCCTTCTTAATTCAGGTTAATCAGTTCAACAGCATCACAGGGAAGAGAGTTCAGTACCTGAGGACAAAGCAAGCGTGCTCAAGAACTTCCCAAGTTCTCTTCTTTTTCACAGTTGACAGGTCACTACGGCTCACTTAAAGGAGAAGAAAAAACCGGTAGTTTTTTCTAACAAAAATTTTTGGAACACTTTGAGGACTTCCTCTTTTGAGTGCTTTTGATAAGAAATATCTTATTGAATTTTCCATTTATCTACAAAAGCAATATACAGTCAGTGCCCCCAAGCAAACAACACAGAGACATTAAGGAAAAACCAGAGAAAAGAACTCATTCCTGCCCCTTCCTATCCAGTGCCCATTTTGGAGTAGTCTTCCATGTTTTTTAATTAAGCTCAAACATATCAAAAGATGTTTATTCACATATCTTTTTGCTTTCTGTTTTGTTTTCAATATCGATATCATATAACACATATTACTTTGTAACTTGCTTCTTTTTTACTCAACAGTGCATAAGGGACACTCCTCCAAGTCACTATACCATTAATTTTCCTTTCTTCTAGTATCTGTGTTATATTCCCTTATATAGCTGTACAATTTTTTTACCCCCAATATTTCCTATCATTGAACATTCAGGTATTTTCCTGAATGTGACACAGGTCACTTCATCTGACTGACCCTCAGTTTGCACTGTAAGCTTCTCTCCACTTTAAAATTTAGAATTTACTTAAAATAAAATCCAGTTCTTTAAAAAAAAAAAAACTTTTTTCTGGGTAAAATTCATAAATATTTATTTAACTGAGTTTCTTAAAACTACTTTGGATTTGAACTTTAAAACACTGTGATAGTCCTGGGGGCATCAGAATATTCTAGAATCATCCTTTATAATAGAGAATGTGCATAATTCTATAATTCCTTTAAAATAATTAAAATAAGGGATTGAAAGTTCTGGCATATTTCTATTACTATGACACAGAAAAAAAATATATATATATTTATATTTATACAAACATTTTCTACTGGGTGTTCTGGGGAACACTGTCCTGGGAAAGGCTAATAGTGATTAAATATGTTTAGGAAAACGCTGTTTTGAACTAAATATGCAATTTTTTAAATTCTGATTTTTCTTCTGAAGGTGATCACTTCCTAACCTCTTCCCCTAGCTTCTCTGTTAAGAAATGGGGGTACCTCTCCAGACTGGTCAGTGCAATAGAGAGAACTTCACACTGCAATCTCTCTATACCACGTGCATACAGTCACTGGGAAAATGCATGCAACACTGCCCCAAGCTCCCTTTTATCCCACACACATTGTCATTGCTGAAACATTAAGCAATCAGTTAAGACAGAAGTAAAAATTCACCTTCCTCAGTTCGTCTGTGCCCTCAATCTCTTTTATTATTAAAGTTGAAATGAAAGTGACATTTGGATTCACTAATCATTCATGAGAAACTACCTGAAAGTACAGGACAAAGTGGCTTAGTTTTAACTTAGAAATCAGAATGTGCCTGAAACACAGGCATATGACAATTCAGTTCTCACCTCAAGCAATAGAGGAAAATGAGGCTTGGCCTTCAGTTACCCACATTGGGGAAAGTAGAGGCCAATCCTGGGAATTCAAAATGGCCTGAGGCCTTTTCACAAAGCCCAGCGTGAGGCCTCCCACCCACCCTCACTCACAATTCAATACTTTCTTTCACAGTGCATCAAAGGAATTCATAGGAATTAATAATTCATAGGAATAATCTTTTTCTAACTGGGTGATATCCAAAATATATGAGTATTCTCTCCCGTGGAAATAACAGTGCTAGAGACTGAGAATAAAAAGAAACTTTTCCCAAAAGACTAACTCTAAGTAGAACAATAGGCCAAACACTCAGAGGTAAGGGCCACGGGATGCTAAGTGACAAGGGCCAAACGGGATCACCGCTATCCTCAGAAATGAGAACTCCTGCATTTTCCAGAACAAAACTTCTCAGGCAGACAGGAGGACCAGCTGAGTCAGAATTACCCTGGGCTTGATTAAAAAAAAAAAAAAAAAAAAGACTGGCCTGACCCAGACCTACCTCATCAGACCACAAAGGTGTGTGCCCTGGAATCAAGCCTTTTTACAAGCATCCCAGCAGATTCTGACAGACACAAAAAATTTAAAACCAAAGGAACCATGGTGGTGCTCTAAGTGTGGTCCCTAATCCAGCAGCATCCAAAGCACCTGGATCTTATTACATTTAGAACGGATAAACAACAAGATCCTACTGTATAGCACAGGGAACTATATCCAATCTCCTGGGATAAACCATAATGGAGAAGAATATTAAAAAAAAGAATGTATATATGCATATAACTGAGTCACTTTGCTGTATAGCAGAAATTAACACAACATTGTAAATCAGCTATACTTCAATAAAAAAAAAAAGAACCAAAGCACCTGGATCTTGTTAGAAATACACATTCTGTAGTACCTCAGACCTACTGATTCAGAAATTCTGGTGGGAGCTCATCAACCTCTCTGTTTAAGAAGCCTTCCAGGTGATCCTGACACATGCCAAAGTTTGAGAAGCACAGCCATGGCACACTTCTGCAGGACTCAGTTTGGAAAATATGGAATGGCCAATGAGAACACAAGAATTTGAAGATGGAAGCCATTACTTGAAGCTGAGATAAAAATGTAGAGCCTTAAGACGGGAGCTCATGTTTAGGGCAGGGGACTTAAATTATGGATGACTTAGTGGAAAGAAGAAGAAAGGGCACTCGAGACAAAGGGAAGAATGGGAGAAAATTATAATGGCAGGAATATGCATCTGTCCAGGGTCAATAATCAGTTCAGCAACCATGAAAATTTCATGCCATTTTTTTTTTAAGTTATTCCTAGGGACTGGTATACTTTTATTTATTTAATTTTAATTTTTTTGGGGCTGCGTCGGGTCTTAGTTGCAGCACAAGGGACCCTCGTTGAGGCACCTGGGGATCCTTTGCTGCAGCACATGGGCTCTTCGTTGTGGCGCGGGCTTCTCTCTAGTTGTGGTGTGCGGGTTTTTCTCTTCTCTAGTTGTGCGCAGGCTCCAGAGCACATGGGCTCTGTAGTTTGCAGCACGTAGGCTCTCAGGTTGAGGCGCACGAGCTCAGAAGTTGTGGTGCATGGGCCTAGGTGCCCTTTGGCACGTGGGATCTTAGTTCTTTGACCAGGGATCAAACCCACGTCCCCTGCACTGGAAGGTGGATTCTTTACCACTGGACCACCAGGGAAGTCCCTCATGCCGTTTCAGTGTTACAGAAATTACAGTTGTACAGTCGTGCTAAACTGGGATCTGGCAGAACTTAAAAGTAACGGTGAAGAGTGTGGACCTTCTTGTTCAGACATTGATGAAACATTAAAGGATAATTGGGTGAGGAATAACAAGCCACAAATGGGTAATTAAAAGTCTTGCAATATTTCAGAAATAAAATGATAAGAGTCTGGATTAGGATGATGGCTGTGAGAAGCAAAGTTATCAAATAGATACAGGAGGCTTCAAGAAGTAAAGATGGGCTGTACTTGGTGTTTGAATGGGATGGGGGAGAGTAAAGGAGGGGGAGGAAAAGAGAGGAGAAGGGAAAAAATTAAGTGACCAAAGGTGACAACCCAACTTCTAGGCTAATAAATCAGGAGCATTTATGAACACGGGAAATTCTGAAGGGGGTGCATGTTTTGGGGGGATCAGAGACTGAGCCTTCTTATTTTCAATCATCTCCACTCTTTACATCACTAGCAGTTCTCAGAACAAATTGATCTGCTGTGAAGGAGAGAAAGACAATTATTCTACAAGATATGTAGCAACTGGATATCAGTCCTCTCTGGCTGACAGAAGGAGAAAGTCTAAAATTACAAAGAAGTGTTTGTTTCTTCATATTACATCTGAAGAACAACTGTGATTGTAAGCCTCAACTCTTCTAGGAAATTCCTCTGGGAAGCTAGGATATTGGCTTTCATTTCAGCTCTCTAAAGATGCCCTGCTTAATCAGATGTATGCCTGACCTAGAATACCTGGAATTTCGAATTTGCCAACAGAAAACTTGTCTTTACCTTTGCCTTCTCATGAAAATATATCGGTGAAGGAGGCCAACTTTGAAGCTGTCTGGCAGCATGTTTTTGCTTCTGTCTCCTCTCATTAATGCTATGCAAGGATATGGCTAAAACGCGTGAAAAATTTGGGATGGGGGCATAGAAAAACCTGCACAGTGCCAGCATTCTTGCTTAATTCTTTTCTCTGTGGCAGGCCTTCTGGAAAGCAGTGCTAACATTCCTGGGTGTACTGATGGGTGCTAGAATAATTAGACAGTAATAAATCATTAAAGGTCACTTTCCGGTTTATGATTTGGAGACGGCCAGGTTCCAGGCAGAACTGACGCAGGCTCTGCCAAGCAGGGTCAGGCCCTGGACCTTGGAGAGGGTACTCAAAGAACTGGCAACGTACACCAGGGAGGTAGGGATGCCTGGGAAAAACTGCTGCTGCCGACTGAAAGAGTTCCCAATGACCAGAGCTGGAAAAATTTGAGCAATACAATAAATAGCGTAGTACTGGATTATATGAATAAGCTCATATATAAAAATTGTATATGGATTACATTCAAGTTGCAAACTTTCAAAGATGCGAACGTTCCCCTGGATGCCAGCTGTTATACTCTACTACTGTACTTCTCAAAGTACTGTACTGTAAGATTAAAAATGTTTTCTTTATTTGTTGTGTTTGTTTTTTATGTATTATTTGTGTGAAAAGTATTATAAACCTATTACTGTACAGTACTATACAGTAAGTCCCCTACATACGAACAAGTTCTGTTCCGAGAGTGCGTTCATAAGTTCAACTAACACAATCGGCTATATAGTACAGTACTGTAATAGGTTTATAATACTTTTCACACAAATAATACATAAAAAACAAATGAACAAATACAAAAAAATAAAGAAAACATTTTAAATCTTACAGTACTCTACCTTGAAAAGTACAGCAGTACAGCACAACACCTGGCATTACAGGGGCATATTTGCATCTTTGAAAGTTTGCAACTTGAAGGTTCATATGTAGGGGACTTACTGCGTAGCCAATTGAGTTAGTTGGGTACCTAGGCTAACTTTGCTGGACTTACGAACAAATTGGACTTACAGACGTGCTCTCAGAATGGGACTCTACAAAAGTCCATATATAAAAAGCATCAGTATCCATAGCCCATACTGATTGCATCAGTTTCCTATGGCTGCCATAACAAACTAGGTGGCTTAAAACAACAGGAATTTCTAAAGTTCTAAAGGCCAGAAGTCTGGAATCAAGGTGTCAGCAGGGTGATGCTCTGTGATGGGATCTATGGGAGAATCTATTCTTTGCCTCTTTTAGCTCCTGGTAACGCCACACAGTGCTTTACTTGTGGCTACATCACTCCAATCTCTGCCTTCATCTTCGCATGGCCTTCTCCTCTGTCTTCTATTACAAGAACACTTGTCTGGTAGGATGAATTGGGAGATTGGGATTGACATATATGCATTAATATGTATAAAATAGATAACTAATAAGAACCTGCTCTATAAAAAATAAAATTCAAGAAAATCATATACAATTTTAAAAAATGTAAAAAAATTAAAAATGATTATCTAGGGATGAATTGGGAGATTGGGATTGACATATATACACTAATATGTATCAAATAGATAACTAATAAGAACCTGCTGTATAGCATAGGGAACTCTACTTCACTCTGCTGTACAGTAGAAACTAACACAACATTGTAAAATAACTTTACCCCAACAACGACAAAAAAGACTATCTAATGATCATTTCCTTATATAAGGAAAAATAAAAGAACACTTGTCCTTGGATTTAGGACCCACCTAGATGATTCAGGATGATCTCATCTCAAGATCCTTATTTAATTACATTTGCAAAGACCCATTTCCCAAATAAGGTCACACTCACAGGCTGCAAGGGCTAGGATGTGGACATATCTTCTGGGGTGCCGCCGTTCAATCTGCTACACTGATATAAACACATGATTGAATACCTACATAAATCAATGGGAGGGAATAGGCAAATCTCCAGTGCTTAAAATTCTAAATAATATATGTAGATACTCCCCCTGAAAGGAGATGGAGCATAATTCCCCTTTCCTTAAATGTGAGCTTCACATAGTGAATTCTGTCCAAAGAGTACAGTACAGGAAGGGGTGGAGAGAGAATAACTTTACTGACAAATGCTAGCTCAGCTGAAGGATAAAGGTTAACATCTACAGTGACAAGTCATGTTAATAACATGTACCTCTCATATGCTATGATGAGAATGACATTTGACCTCTGTGTTCTTCCTTCCAAAAGCCCATAACCCCAGTCTAGCTGTGAAAAAGCATCAGACAGACCTGAACTAAAAGACAGTCTACAAAATACCTGACCAGTACTCCTCAAAGTTGTCAACGGCCTCCAAACCAAGAAAAGCTTGAAAATTTGCCATAGTCTAAAGGGCCTAAGGAGACATGACAACCGACTGTAACATGGGATGCTGGAAGAGAAATGGGTCATTAGCAAAAACTAAGGAAATCTAAATAAAGTATGGACATTCGTTAATAACTAAGTATCAATATTGGTTCATTAGTTGTGCAAATGTTACCATTCTAAGATATAGATCCTGGGTGTATGGGAAATCCCTGTGCTGTATTTGCAACTTTTCTATTAATCTAAAACTATTCTAAAATTTAAAAAAAAGAGGTTATTTTAAGATATGTATATTGTTACATTCCTGTGATAATGGGATGAGGGTCCAATTCAGGGTTTCTGAGCCTTAGCACCACTGACATTTTGTTGAAGCAACCAACTCTCCTGTGCATTGTAGGATGTTAAACAGCATCTCTGGCCTCTACTCACTAGATGCCAGTAGAATCTGTCCCCATCTCCACCCCACTGTGGACAATCAAATGTGTCTCCTTCTGATATTGTCAAATATTAGTTGCTGTTATTATAATTTATTATAATCTTTATTTTATAATAATTCCTTATCATTATTTTACAATTCTATTCTTCACCCTAAGAAAGATTAATAACATCCTACCAGCAAAGGAGAGGCGCCCTTGAATTAAAACACAGCCCCTCAAATCCTGAAGAGTGGAGGCAGCCCAGGAGAGCAATGCAATGCATGTTGGCAGCTCATCCCGAATGTTTTCATCTGTGACCTAAGCTGAGTAACCAGCTTTTTGAACAGCTAACTTTGCTGAGATTCAATCAGGAACAGGCTTTATTTTTTCTCCAGTCACTTCCAACCTGTCTCTTTCGAGCTCTTTTCTCACTTCTTGACGGTGTCTCAGACAGACAATGGAGATTTTCGGTCGGTTTCAGTAGTTAGAAGAGCCTCCTTATAAAATGATCCCAGCTGACCCGACTTACAAATTTAATGGAAGCTTCAGCCTCAGGTCCATTTCACAGCACAAGCCTGGCCCTTGAGTGGGGCTGTGCAGTGTCCACACTCCTCTTCCCTCTGCATCCTGCTTCCTGAACCTCCAGATTCCAGCAGGTGGGAACAGGATCAGAGAAAAAGAGAAGTCTCTCATCCAAAGTGCTGCTGGGTTTCCCCTTGGGCAGAGGGCCACATGATGGCTCTTTCTTGGGGTGCAAGAAGGGTTTTCCAAAGCTCATGGGGATCTCTGCCCTGGGGTTGATCTGCCCCCCTGATGACTTTTTGCCCCAGCCCCAGTCCCCACTCCTGCCCTGGTGGTCCATCTGCACAACTGCTACTGCTGGAATCCCCTGACCACCAAAATCGTCTTGGGACTTGTATCTTTGGGACAATTTTTGCCAGGTTACCACCCATGACTTCATTTTCCCCATAGAAATGCTCACATTGTATCACACAAAAAGGTGAGTGTAGCTCTCCCTAGCTGCCTTCTCTAGCCTTCCAGACATCACAGACTGCTCCTATCAGCCTTCTCCCTGCGCAATTACAAAGACAAGAGGGATAAGCTAGTACATTCCTGTATATGTGCAAACTCCAGGGAACATGGTCAGTTTCTCTCAGGAAGGATCTCACCACCCCTCACTGCACTAGGATGGACCTGTGGATCCTGTCAGCTCAGCCAGCCTCCAGCCAGTAAGGCAGCTTCCCTTCTGGGGGACAAACTCAGACTCTGAGAGGTTACCTTGGAGCCCTAGTGCTCACTTGGCATGCTGGGTGGGGGGCACTACCTCCCTCCCTAAGGCCCTCTACCACATCAAGAACCAACTACTTCCATAAAACCCCCTTCTATAACTCTCCCCTTGAATGAGCTCTCCTGAGACTTCTTGTCTTCTTTATGCATAGAATGTGGGAGTAGCATGTCGCCTTCAACATTCTGTTAATCTGTGTATAGTTGTATTATAAATGGCATTGTTTAAATTCTTGGCAGTTAGAGATGCTGACCACAGTGTATCCCACTAGATATGGTAAGAGGTAGACATTATTGCATACATAGCAGCTCAGCTGGGCGGGCACCATGAAAGAAAATTCAAAAAGGACACTTGGAAAACAGAGCAGTCATGGTAGGAAGAAAACATAAAGGAGAAATAAACCCATCATATGCAAGCATCATGAAGACCTTACTCAGACCCCTTGGCCCTTTGGGGTTCTGCAGTCATACAAGGAAGAGAAGATCAATCTTGTTCATACAAATGGGGAGAGTATGTGGCTGTCACAGAGTCCCTCTCGGGGAGCTGGGGATGACCAGACTTAGCATAGCTCTAAAGTGAACCACTTGAGCCAGGCTCACATCAGAAAGAGGAGAGAAAGAAAAATCTCTATTCCATCACAGCCTCCTGATTTAACCTCCATGACCACAGGGGGAGTCAGGCTGGCACTAATTTGGAGATGTTTGCACTTGGCACCTCCTAACTCATCTTTGACAGCTCCAGGAGACCATGTGCTGCTCACCTCTACATCTTGGCATTTGGATTTTTTCTGCTTAGATCAGAAACATTCCAAATTACATAGATCTTACATATTAAACAAAGGAAGAGTATCTCAAAACATAAGGAACAGCAGGTAATCATGATATATTGTGTTATAGATAAGGAACTAACGGATGCTAGAGGATTGTGACATTACCCAACTAGGAGAACCTTTGGAAGGAAATGTTATCAGGACAACCTGGACTCCAGTCAGTCCCCCATTCCTTCGGGTGGAGGGAGAAGAGTTAAAGGGAATCAGAACAGCTCCTGAACTTCCCCCAAAACATTCCTAGATTCACTCAATTCTGAGATACCATCAACTTTGAGATGCAACCCCCAAAATGGGGTAAAATAAAGAGATATCAAAACTTTAAATATCTGTTTCAATACTAAACTGCTTCCTGCTTTTAGAAATATTAAAATAGGAGGGAGAATCATGAAAACAGAATAATTAAATGGCTCCTAAACTAGAAAAAACTTTGAAAAGTCCTTTAGCTGACCACGTGCATTCAGGCAGGCCCCTACGTTCTCACCCAAATCAAAGGAAGTCTGGATAATTTTAAAGATTAGGCTTTTTTTCATTTTCAGTGGCATTCCCTCAGCGGGAGTGAATTATACTTTGCCACTGATATAAATAAGAGAAAGTAAAAGTGCATATAATTTGCATACTAAAAATTGGAATACTAATGAAGACAAATCACTCTTCTCAGTGGAATAGTCTACCACTAAGTTACTCTCTTTTACTCTACTTTTAACTTGGCTTAGAGAAAAATTAAAACAAACAAAAAACAGAGAGGGAACAAGAACTCTATTTAGAAAGCACCCTAGCTTTGTGATTTTAGTCATGAATTTCAGTAGATGTATTAGTGTTTTTAAATATATGGTACACACATATTAAGCTTCTTATGCTTAAAACCAGCTCTTATAAGAATTAGAAATTAGGATCTGCTCAATTACAGAGAAAAATCTAATCTTGGATTTAATAAATCATATACTGAAAACTTCATTTTACAGCACTGTGAGGAAATGGTGAAGCCCAGTCTTTGGAGTTAGCAGAACTAGGCTGGAAATTGAACTCTCTGACTTACTTGGGTATGCCACTTCTATTCTTGTGTTTTGATTTATAAAATGTTGCAGATAATTCTTAGATATTAAATTCAAGATTAAACCAAATAATGTGTGTAAAGCACTTTACACAGTATCAGGCATTCAGTAGGTTTTAAATCTATTTTATCATCCCTGCCCTTTAAAAAAATTACAGGGTTTCAAAGTAAATGTTAATTTTATTTATTTTTTATTTATTTATTTATTTTTTGCAGTACGCGGGCCTCTCACTGGTGTGAGCCTCTTCCGTTGCGGTGCACAGGCTCGGTACACGCAGGCTCAGCGGCCATGGCTCACGGGCCCAGCTGCTTTGCGGCATGTGGGATCTTCCCGGACCGGGGCATGAACCTGTGTCCCCTGCATCAGCAGGCAGACTGTCAACCACTGCACCACCAGGGAAGCCCGTAAATGTTAATTTTAAAGTGAATTGCCTTGTTATTAATTTAGCTGATTTAGACCTCAACTTTCATGGGAAATTAGAAAGAACTTTGTTTTTATTTAACAAGCAAATGGTACCTACTTCATACCAGGCACGGTGCAAGGGGCAGCTGAGCATGGCAGGTGCCCTCAGAGCAGTGACTGACCACCTAGGAGGCTCTGTGGAGATGGAGGGCTGGAGAATAGCAAGTTGTCTGGGAGGCAGGGGTTGAGTCGAGGACAGTTGACTGCCATATTCTTCAGAAGGGAGGGAATCTATTATCATCATGTCCATCAGCCAAGGACCCAGGGAGTAGACCACGAATTCTGTCTGCATATCTGCTGGAGTATCAAAAGCTCTGGAAATGCCTGGGCTCCTTCAAGTTCATTCTTCCAGGGAATTCCTGAAAGTATTCAAATCAAATTCCTGCCCTACTTGGCTTCCTTTTCTTTTGCCTCAGGATTTCATTTCCCACAGCCCCTGTGTTTTTCATTGTGTTCCATGGCTCTCCCTTACATTGAGTCTGATTCCTGATGCCTCTTCGTGAGATCACCCTCCCCAGAAAAGCCTTGGAAACTCCCATGGAATCTAAGTTTAGAAAAGCAATTTATTTCCAAGAGTGTCCTTGGAGGCTCACTCTAGACCAGAGGCTTACCTTTTGGGACTTAACAATTGTTTCTACAGAATCACAATGACCTCCTCATGCCATTGCAAGAAGGGTCTAGGATCAAATTCAGGGTCCAAGGTAGAAAGGAGGTCAGCATTGAGGGGAAAGGGCCTGAGATGTGAAGCCACTAAGTCACTATGGAAGAGACTGAGCACTGATATACCAGCAAGATGAAGCCATTGGCCTAGGAAAGAAACAAACTCTACAAATTAACATACCAGCTCCAGACCTCTGAGTGTGGAAGTTGATGGATGCAGAGTGCTCCTGATCTCAAGCACAATTGAAGTTCCCTGGGATTTTGGCTTAAGGAAGGCTAATAGAGATCAAAATAAAGAGAAAACCCACTGCCTGCAGAAGGCTCCTGTAGTTAGAAAGAAAATTAAATATTTGGGAAATTTTAAAGACCAATTTGGCAGGGACTCAAATGGAGGGGAAGAATGCCATCCTATGAGACTGGTGAGGTAAGGAAAGGAGTGGAACACGAATTTAAACACCAAAGGAGGATCTCAGACCAAAGACAAGATGGCAGAGTAGAAGTAGAAGGACCTGAGCTCACCTCCTCTTACAAAAACAAAAAGTCACAACTAATGGCTGAACAACTATTGATGAAAAAGACTGGAACCTACAAAAAGAAAAAAAAAAAGATATTCTACTCCCAAAGACAAAGAAGAAGCCACAATGAGATGGAGTGAGAGTTCTGAGCCCCACGTCAGGCTCCCCGCTCTGGGGTACTGGCATCAGGAGGGGCCCCCAGAGCATTTGGCTTTGAAGGTCATTGGGGCTTGATTGCAGGAGCTCCACAGGACTGTGGAAAACAGAAACTCCACTCTTGGAGGGTACACACAAGGTGTTGTGCACACCAGGGGAAAAAGCAGTGATTGCATAGGAGCCTGGGCCAGATCTATCTGCTGATTTTGGAGGGTCTCCTGGGAAAGTGGAGGGCAGTGGTGGCTCACTACAGGGACAAGGACACTGATGACAGAGGAACTGGGGAGTACTCATTGGCTTGAGCTGTGCTGGAGGCCGCCATTTTGATGCCAAGACCTGGCCCCAACAAACAGTCCATAAACTCCAGTGCTGGGAGGCCTCAGGCCAAACAGCCAACAGGGCAGGAACACCACCCCACCTATCAGCATACAGGCTGCTTAAAGTCTTCCTGAGCCCACTGCTGCCTCTAAACACACCCCCTGACATGGTCCTGCCCACCAAAGGGACAAGACCCAGTTCCACTCACCAGTGGGCAGGCACAAGTCCCTCCCACCAGGCAGCCTGCATAAACCTCTTAGATCAGCCTCACCCACTAGGGGGCAGACACCAGAAGCAAGAGGAACTAGAGTCCGTCAGCCTGTGGGACCACAAACAGAAAGTTAGACAAAATGAAACAGTAGAGGGGTATGTTCCAGAGGAAGGAACAAGATAAAACCCCAGAAGAACAACAAAGTGAAGTGGAGATAGGAAATCTACCTAAAAAACAATTCAGAGTAATGATAGTAAAGGTAATCCAAGATCTTGGAAAAAGAATGGAGACACAGACCAAGAAGATACAAGAAATTTTAACAAAGAGCTAGAAGATATAAAAGACAAACAGAATTGAACAATACAATAACTGAAATGAAAAAAACACAAGAAGGAATAAATAAGGCAGAAGAATGGATAAGTGAGCTGGAAGACAGAATGATGGAAATCCTGCCACAGAATAAAGAAAAATGAATGAAAAGAAATGAGGACAGTCTCAGAGACCTCTGAGACAACATTAAATGTACTAACATTCACATTATAAGGGTCCCAGAAGAAGAGGAATAGAAAGGACCTGAGAAAATATTCAAAGATATTATAGCTGAAAACTTCCCTAACTTGAGAAAGGAAACACTCAAGTGCAGGAAGCACAGAGAGTACCATACAGGATGAACCCAAGGAGGTATATGCTGAGACACATATTAATCAAACTGAAAAAAACACTAAAGACAAAGAAAAAATATTAAAAGCATCAAGGGAAAAGCAACAAATGACATACAAGGGAATCCCCATAAGGTTATCAGCTGATATTTCAGCAGAAACTCTCCAGGCCAGAAGGGAGTGTCAAGATATATTTAAAGTGATGAAAGGGAAAAACCTACAACCAAGAATACTTTAGCCAGCAAGGCTCTCATTTGGATTCAATGGAGAAGTCAAAAGCTTTAAAGACAAACAAAAGCTAACAGAATTCAGCACCACCCAACCTTTACAACAAATGCTAAAGGAATTTCTCTAGGTGGAAAAGCATAGGCCACAACTAGAAATAAGAAAATTGCCAATGGGAAAGCTTACCAGTAAAGGCAAACATACAGCAAATGTAGAAAACCATCCACACACAAATATGATATCAAAACCAAAAATGAGAAAAAAGAGTACAAATGCAGGATATTGGAAATGCATTTGAAATTAAGAGACCAGCAACTTAAAACAATCTTGCTTATATATAGACTGGTATATCAAAATGTTATGAGAACTGCAAACCAAAAATCTACAATAGATACACACACAAAAAAGAAAAAGGAAGCCAAACAAAACACTAAACTTAGTTATCAAATCACAAGAGAATAAAACAAAAGAGGAAGGGAAGAAAAAAGACCTATAAAAACAAATCAAAATCAATGAACAAAATGACAATAAGAATATACATACTGGTAATTACCTTAAATGTAAATGGATTAAATGCTCCAACCAAAAGACAGACTGGCTGAATGGATACAAAAACAACACCCATATATATCTGTCTACAAGAGACCCACTTCAGATCTAGGGATACATACAGACTGAAAGTCAGGGGCTGGTAAATGGTATTCCATGCAAATGGAAATCAAAAGAAAGCTGGAGTAGCAATACTCACATCAGACAAAATAGACTTTAAAGTAAACACTGTTACAAGAGACAAAGAAGGTTACTACATAACAATCAAGGGATCAATCCAAGAAGAAGACATAACAATTGTAAATATATATGCACCCAAAATAGGAGCACCTCAATATATAAAGCAAATATTAACAGTTATAAAAGGAGAAACTGACAGTAACACAATAATAGTGGGGGACTTTAACACCCTACTTACCTCAATGGACAGTTCATCCAGACAGAAAATCAATAAGGAAACACAGGACTTAAATGACACATTAGACCAGATGGACTTAACTGATGTTTATAGAGCATCTCAACTGAAAGCAGCAGAATATGCATTCTTTTCAAATACATTCTCTAGGATAGAACATATAATGGACCATAAAGCAAGACTCAGTAAACTTAAGAAAATTAAAATCATATCAAGCATCTTTTCTGACCACAATGTTATAAGATTAAAAATCAACTTCAAGGAAAAATCTGTAAAAATCAGAAACACGTGGAGGCTAAACAATATGCTACTCAACAACCAATGGATCACCAAAGAAATAAAAGAGGAAGTCAAACAACATCTAGAGACAAAAGAAAATGAAAACATGATGACCCAAAACCTATGGGACGCAGCAAAAGCAGTTCTAAGAGGGAAGTTTATAACAATACCATCTTACTTCAGGAAACAAGAATAATCTCAAATAAACAACTTAACTTTACACCTAAGGCAACTAAAGAAAACAAACAAAATCCAAAGTTAGCAGAAGGAAAGAAATCATAAAGATCACAGCAGAAATAAATGAAATAGAGATAAAGAAAACAGTAGAAAAGATCAACGAAACTAAAAGCTGGTTCTTTGAAAACATAAACAAAATAGATAAACCTTTAGCTAGACTCATCAAGAAAAAAACAGGGCTCAAAATGAATAAAATTACAAATGAAAAAGAAGTTACAACTGACACCACAGAAATATAAAGGATCATAAAAGAGTACTATAAGCAGTTATATGCCAATAAAATGGACAAGCTAGAAGAAATGGACAGATTCTTAGAAAGGTACAATCTCCCAAAACTGAACCAGGAAGAAACAGAAAATATGAATAGACCAATCACAAGTACTGAAATTGAAACTGTGATTAAAAAAACTTCCAACAAACAAAAGCCCAGGACCAGATGGCTTCACAAGTGAATTCTAGCAAACACTTAGAGAAGAGTTAACACCTATCCTTCTGAAACTATTTCAAAAAATTGCAGAGTAAGGAACACTCCCAAACTCATTCTATGAGACTACCAACACTCTGATACCAAATCCAGACAAATATATCACAAGAAAAGAAAATCACAGGCCAGTATCACTGATGAACATAGTTACAAAAATCCTCAACAAAATACTAGCCAACTGAATCCAACAATACATTGAAAGGACTGTACACCATGATCAAGTGGGATTTATCCCAGGAATGCAAGGATTCTTTAATATCCACAAATCAACCAGTGTGATACACCACATTAACAAACTGAAGAATAAAAACCACATGATCATCTCAGTAGATGCAGAAAACTTTTGACAAAATTCAACACCGATTTATGATAAAAACTCTCCAGAAAGGGGGCATTGAGGGAACATACCTCAACATAATAAAGGCTGTATATGACAAACTCATGGCTAACATAATACTTAATGGTGAAAAGCTGAAAGCATTTCCTCTAAGATCAGCAACAAGGCAAGGATGTCCACTCTTGCCACTTTCAGTCAACATAGTTTTGGAAGTCCTAGCCATGGCAACTAGAGAAGAGAAAGAAATAAAAGAAATCCAAATTGGAAATGAAGAAGTAAAACTGTCACTGTTTGCAGATGACATAATACTATACTTAGAAAAACCCTAAAGATGCTACCAGAAAACTACTAGAGCTCTTCAATGAATTCGGTAAAGTTGCAGGATACAAAATTAATACACAGAAATCTGTTGCATTTCTACACACTAGCAACAAAAGATCAGAGAGATAAATTAAGGAAACAATCCCATCTAGTATTGCATGAAAAGAATGAAATATCTAAGAATAAACATACCTAAGGAGGCAAAAGACCTGTACTCCAAAGACTATAAGACACTGATGAAATAAATCAAAGACAAAACAAATGGAAAGATATATCATGTTCTTGGATTTCAAGAATCAATATTGTCAAAATGACTATACTAACCAAGGTAATCTATTGAGTCAATGCAACCCCTATCAAATTACCAATGCTATTTTTTTACAGATCTAGAATGAAAAATCTTAACATTTGCATGGAAACACAAAAGACCCCGAATAGCCAAAGCAATCTTGAGAAAGAAAAATGGAGCTGGAGGAATCAGGCTCCCTGACTTCAGACTATACGATAAAGCTACAGTAATCAAAACAGGATGGCAGTGGCACAAAAACAGAAATATAGATCAATGGAACAGGATAGGAAGCCCAGAAATAAACCCACACACACAATTAATCTATGACCAAGGAGGCAAGACTATACAAAGGAGAAAAGACAGTCTCTTCAATAAGTGGTGCTGGGAAAACTGGACAGTCTCATGTAAAAGAATGAAATTAGAACATTCTCTAACACCATACACAAAAATAAACACAAAATGGATAAAAGACCTAAATGTAAGAATGGATACTATAAAAGTCTTAGAGGAAAACATAGGCACAACACTTTTTGACATAAATCACAGCAATATCTGTTTGGATTCACCTCCTAGAGTAATGAAAATAAAAACAAAAATAAACAAATAGGACCTAATTAAACTTAAAAGCTTTTGCACAGCAAAGGAAACCATAAATAAAATGTAAATAGAACCCACAGAATGGGAGAAAATATTTGCAAACAACGTGACCAATAAGGGATTAATCTCCAAAATATTCAAATATCTCATGCAGCTCAATATCAAAAAAAAACAAACAAACAACCCAATCAAAATATGGACAGAAGATCTAAATAGACATTTCTCCAAAGAAGACATACAGATGGCCAAAAGACACATGAAAAGATGCTCAACATTGCCAATTATCAGAGAAATGCAAATCAAAACTACATTGAAGTATCACTTCACACTGGTCAGAATGGCTATCAACAAAATATCTACAAACAGTAAATGCTGGAGAGGGTGTGGAGAAAAAGGAACCCTCCTACACTGTTGGTGGGAATGTAAATTGGTACAACCACTTTGGAAAACAGTATTGAGGTTCCTTATGAAACTAAAAATAGAGCTACCTTATGATCCAGCAATCCCACTCCTGTGCATTTATCCAGAGGAAATCATACTTCCAAAAGATACATGCACCCTGAAGTTCATTGCAGCTCTATTTACAATAGCCAAGACATGGAAGCAACCTAAATGTCCATTGACAGAGGAATGGATAGAGAAGATGTGTACATATATACAATAGTATATTATTCAGCCATAAAAAAGAACGAAATAATGCATTTTGCAGCAACATGAATGGACTTTAGATTATCATACTAAATGAAGTAAGTCAAAGATAAAATATCATGTGTTAGCACTTATATGTAGAATCGAAAAAATTATTCAAATGAACTTATTTACAAAACAGAAAGAGACTCACAGACTTAGCAAACAAACTTATGGTACCCAATGGGAAAGGTGGCAGGGAAGGGATAAATTAGGAAGTTGGGATTAACATATACACACTACTTTATAGAAAATAATCAACATGAACCTACTGTATACCACAGGGAACTCTACTCAATATTATGTAATAACCTATATGGAAAAATCTGAATAAAATAGATATATGTATAACTAAATCAGTTTGCTGTACACCTGAAACCAACACAACATTGTAAATCTACTCCAATGTAAAATAAAAATTAAAAAGAAAGGCACTTCTGGGGCTTCCCTGGTGGCGTAGTGGTTAAGAATCCACCTGCCAATGCAGGAGACAAGGGTTCGAGCCCTGGTCCAGGAAGATCCCACATGCCATGGAGCAACTAAGCCCACGTGCCACAACTACTGAGCCTGTGCTCTAGAGCCCGTGAGCCACAACTACTGAGCCCGCGTGCCACAACTAATGAAGCCTACGCACCTAGAGCCCGTGATCCACAACAATAGAAGCCACCACAATGAGAAGCCCGTGCACCGCAACGAAGAGTAGCTCCTGCTCTCCTCAACTAGAGAAACCCCATGCACAGCAACAAAGACCCAACGCAGCCGAAGATAATAAATATATAAAATAAATTAAAAAAATAAAAGGCACTTTCGTGGCATCCATGTTACCTAGTATACAGTTGGATATGTGCCTCTGAATCTCAGAAGAGGTCTTGGATTGAAAAAATAATTTTATGTTGTTTTTTTACCACAATAAAAATTAAAATAAAGAAAATCCCCTCCCCCCAAATAAAATAACACACCAAAGAACATTTGAAAGAGGAGTCTTCAGAAGATTTAGGAAGCTCTGATGTCCCTCTGAGCCACCTTGTTCTTGCTCTGACATTTCTCTGCCTGCTTTGATTTTTCTTTTCAAGCCACAGATTCACACTGGGCACAGCACTGAGCAGACTCCATGGCCTGGCACATTTTCCCACCAGATATTCACTCCTAACGGAGAATGATTTATGTATAAATTGTCTCAGCATAACAGGTGACAGCTTGTGACTTGGCTGTCCTTCATTGTCAACAAGAGCCCCCAATAAGACCTGAAACCTTTCTTTCTTGCCTGCCTGGTGACTCTGCACCTGTTATTCGCAGTGCCTCCTCACTCACCTCTCGACTTGCTGGCACAGGCTGAGGCTGCTAATGGTAAGTGCTCCCCTCCCCACAGCTGCCCCTCCCAGATTTTATGTCCAAGAGGCAGAGGGAAGAGAGGGAGACACGGGCACCTCCATCATCACATCTGATGAAAACAGTCACCGGGAGTTGGATCAGGCAGGGTCCTTGCAGGGAGACTTCTCTTCCAGAACCATCCCCAAGCTGTTAACACCTTTGCATCTCATTTGGCAAATGCTCTAAGACCAAATGACTTTGGGATAAACTCTTGCCTAAGGTTGGGTCAGTAGCTCTGACTGGATGCTCCCGAATGAGATAAAGAGAGAGAGGAATTTTCTAGATTAAGACCTTCCAGGAAAATAATGTGAGGCTAATAAAAAATAATTTAACTTAAATACAGGTGAGGTTCCCAGGGCAAAACACATCCCTTCTGACTGCAAGGATTAGAAAAATTACATTAAAAAAACCCAATGCTATCAAGCCCAGTTTTCAAGCATTTGGCTTTCCTCTGAATTTTTGCAGGAAATATAAATTGCTAACACATTACAAAGAACCTCACCCAATGCTATCAAGCCGTTTTCAAGCATTTGGTTTTCCTCTGAATTTTTGCAGGAAATATAAATTGTAACACATTACAAAGAACCTCACCCAATGCTATCAAACCGTTTTCAAGCATTTGGTTTTCCTCTGAATTTTTGCAGGAAATATAAATTGTAACACATTACAAAGAATCTCACCCAGCAGCACAAGCCACAGTGCTTACATGGCACAATCTTGATGTTCTCAGCCCACCCTCAGTAACTGATTCGTTCTCATGACATGAATAATTTGTTATCCAAATGCAAGTATGATTAAAACTTTCTCCTAAGAGTCCAAAAATAATACTGTGAGATGCTGAGTTGACTCAGTTACTCTTTAGTTCTTAAAATGCAAGAAAAAAGGTGGATATAAAATGAAGAGTGTATCCCTGAAATCTTCCTATTTGAACCTAATTATTTTATTTCATGATCCATAGCCTACTAATTGCACGTGTCAGAAATAATAGGCATTAGCACTTAACGTGGTACTTACAATATGCCGGTTACTGTTTTAAGTGCTTTTACGAACTCAATTACTCCCCAAAACTATTTTAGGTGTTATGATTATAATCCCCCCTTTTTTTTCTTTTAAAGTAGTTATGTATTCAGTATTTTATTTATTTATTTTTGGCTGTGTTGGGTCTTCGTTTCTGTGCGAGGGCTTTCTCCAGTTACGGCAAGTGGGGGCCACTCTTCATCGCGGTGCGTGGGCCTCTCACTATCGCGGCCTCTCTTGTTGCGGAGAAGAGGCTCCAGACGCGCAGGCTCAGTAGTTGTGGCTCACGGGCCTAGCTGCTCCGCGGCATGTGGGATCTTCCCAGACCAGGGGTGGAACCCGTGTCCCCTGCATTGGCAGGCAGATTCTCAACCACTGCGCCACCAGGGAAGCCCATAATCTCCCTTTTTAAAGGTGATGGAACAAGGGCACACAGAGGTTAAGTGGCATGGTAGAGATCACACAGTTTATCTCGTAAGAGGCTGAGCCTGGATTCTCACCCATTCTAGGTTTGGTGTCTGTGCTTTTACCCATTATGTCTCTTTAAAAATGTCATATGGGTGAAAAAGTGAATCTTTTTCAACATGGTTGGAAAAGTGTTTTTGTTGTTTTATTAACTGGGGGGTATTCAGAGTCTCCAACCAACATTTGATAATTACGTGATTGCTTGTGTTGAAAAGAACCTTGGAGACCATGTCATTTAACCCCTTCCTATTTTTTAACAAGGAAATTGAGGCTCAATAAAGTCATTTCCTTGAGAACCAGGATTTGGGTCTTTTCCTCCCTGTCATTGTGATGGGAGGGCCAGGAAACAGGTGCCTGGATTTAGGTACCAAATACCATTAATTAACCTTGGGTTAATCCTGAACAATTCTCTTAGTTCTAAGATGAAAGACTTAAAATAGATGTGTTCCAGGGTTTCTTCAGGCTCTACTTTCTGTGATTCTAAATTGAGTGACATGCCCAGGATCAAATAGTTTTGTAAACAAGAGAGACACAGAGGAAGGGTAGGAAAGTCAAGTCTAATTTCTAAGAGGAGTCTGGAGGAGTGAGGCTCTATCACTTGAGTGGGAACATAATTCTCCATATTCTCCTCTAGGGACTGGTTTGAGGAGCAAGAAAGGAGGAAATCAGAACATTAACACCTTCACCTGATCTTTGCGTGCATTAAAGCAGGACCTAGAGGGGATGGTCCACTGTAGAGTGGAGCTCAGTAATGCATCCCAAATTATGCAAAGGGAGGTTTGGAGCCGAGCTGGAGCTGGAATTCTAAATAACTATGTACATTCAAGCACAGAGGAATTGCCTTCACTGGGGAGCCTGAGGGTTGAGGGCCTGTAAAACTGCAGAAGAGAGTTGAGTTGTAGGAAAGAAACAAGATGGTCAAGCAACGTGTAGGGATGACTAAAGAAATTTTAATGTCCTCTGTTCTTTTGTGACTATGAAAAATAATACCCTCACACAAAATATACCCACCCCTCCCCTCAAAAAAAGAAAAGTTCAGCAAAGTCTGTTACACTGATGCCTTATTTGGGAAGGTTTTTGTGAACATAAAAAGGCAGGGAGGTCAAGTTCCAAATCTGGTTTGAAGGTGAGTAGAGAGGGAATAACAGTAGGACAGAAGATGGGATTAAAATACGTCAATTTCCTAGGAGAAGAAGACCAAGCCTGAGTGACCTTAAGAACATGAGCTCCCAGACGTTTGCAAAAATCTTGATGGGGACATTGCACCTTCCTCAGAGTTTTGGCTTGACCCCAATATACTGTTATCTTCTCTCCAAGAACAGAGTGAATCTTGGGTGATATCTGGGTTATAGCTAGAACAGTTAAATAGCAGAATGAAGGCTCCCCAGTCTAGACCCATGTGGGAAAAATTAATGATCTTAACCTGAGCGTTATTGACATGTTAAGGTGGATAATTCCTTGTTGTGAGGTGGTTGTGCTGTGCATGGTAGGAGATCTAGCAGCATCCCTGGCTTCCACCCACTGGATGCCAGTAGTATTCTCCGCCCAAGTTGTGACAATCAAAATGTCTCCAGATATTCCCAAATATCCCCTGGGGGCAAAAGTGTCCCCAGTTGAGATCCACTGGAGAAGAGTCAAGTGATAAGAACGTCATCTAAACTTAGAGGTGAGGTGCCGAAACTAAAACAAACAAAAACCAACAACAAACCCCAATAGTCAAAATCAACACCTCATGTAACACTTTAGGGAACTTTACTCACGTTAATCAAGCTGAAAAAAAAACTGGCAATGATTATATTCAATATCTTATCACAAATTATTTTAACAACTACCCTCCAGAGGCCCACTGTGTTTTTCAATTTTATTTTTTAAATACCCATCATTTCTCCCTCTTCGGACTGTCAGCTTTCTTCTCCAGTTAAAATTTAGCAGAAGAGTTATTATTTCATTTTTTTCTCTCCTTTATGCTTGTCAAAGTTTAATCAGCCTGATTACCAGATTGAAAATGAATGGCTGTAAAATGCTAGTTTCTAAAGAGATCAATCAACACAATTGTGCACACCTGATGAAGGGTTCCAACAGCAGGTTCCCTGTTCCAAGAAACTGTGGCCTTCAAGACAGGTTTACTGCATAATAGATTAACCCTCCTATTACCAGAAAAGACTACGAACTAACTTCTCACTTCTTGAATGAATTATAATAGTTAATTAAGCAAAGTGCTGTATCAAAGATTCTTAACTCTCCTTGATGAGGTACAGGAGGTTGGGGCAGAGTGTCTGAAAATCTCAAGTTAGAAGAAGTGTTATGGGTTGAATTATGTGCCCCCCCAAATTCATATACTAATGTCCTAGCCCCCAGTACCTCAGATCATGTCCTGATTTGGTAGTAGGGTCATTGCTGATGTAATTAGTTAGGATGTGGTCATACTGGTGTAGAGTGGGCCCCTAATCCAATATGACTGGTGTTCCTAGAAAAGAGGGGAATTAGGACACAGACATGCAGACAGGGAGAAGGCCATGAGAAGATGAAGGCAGAGATCAGGTGATGCATTGACACGCCAAGGAACACCACAGATTGCCAGAAGACCACCGGAACCTGGAAGTGAGGCCTGGAACAGAGTCTCCTTCACAGACTTCCAAAGGAACCAACCTTGATAATACCTAGATCTCAGACTTCTAGCCTCCAGTACTGTGAGACAATAAATTTCTCTGGTACAGAAGCCCTAGCAAACATCATATTAATATACATAATCTGTCCTCATTTACCTCTGTCCTGTCACATTCAGGGCATGTGGCTAAATGATCTTCCATCAGACTGACATGGCTACAATAATATCTCCCAGTAGGCTCAAACAAATAGCATCAGCATAAATAACCTTTAAAAAGTGAGTACAGTTCAAAGACTCACTCATCTACACAGTCGCATCAGAACCAAGAAGTTCTAGGAACTCTGACACTTCCCAGACGACCTCTGGATTTCAGATATGATTGTTTATGAGGTTAAGCTCAAAGACATTGGCCCTCACAGCTCTAAAACTGGTTTTCCTTTACTACTACCTGGATTAGTCAGGGTTCTCCAGAGAAACAAAAGCAGTGTGCTCCTTTGTATAGATATATATGAACATATAACTTTATACACAAAGTTAGATGAGAGATAGAGAGATAGGTAGATAGATGGATAGACAAAGGATTATGAGGAATTGGCTCACGTGATTATGAAGGCTGAGAAATCCCACATCTACCAATTGCAAGCTGGAGACCCAGGGAAGCCAAATCTGAAGACCTGAGAACCAAGGGAGTCTATGGTATAAGTCCTCATCTGAGGGCAGGAGAAGATGAGATGAGATGTCCTAGCTCAAGCAGTGAGACAGGAAAGAAAGGGGCAAATCCCTCTTTCCTTCACCTTTTGTTCTATTCAGGCCCGCAGTTGATTATGTAATGTCCACCCAGGTTAGGCCATTTGTTTTCCTGAGTCCACTGATTCAAATGCTGATTTCATCTGGAAACACCCTCACAGACATGCCCAGAAATAATGTTTCATCTGGATACCCTGTGGCCAGTCAAGTTGACACATACAATTAACCATCATACTACCAGAACCTATTTTCTATTTCTTTGTGTGAGCTCCAGAAGTTTGTATGAAATAGTTTTTTAAAATGTACTTTTCTTTTTATGTCACTTATATAGCTGCAACTCAAGGAAGGCACAGTGCTCTCAAATGCCTTATTTGAGTGGTTATAAGGAAAATGACTTCAGAAAATGTACAGTTTTCTCCAAAGAGGTCCAATTCCCTTTTCCCAAATCTTTAACTTTCTGAATAACAGGCTTAACAAAGGTAATCCACACCTATCACATGGACTATGTTTTGGATCATATTTATAAATTGGCTGTGTTACGAAGCATTTTCCCATAGTAAAAATAGTATGAAGGAAATTCAGAATCTTGGCAGGTCCAAAAAAACCTATGTAACCCATAATGTTAATGAACTACCATTCTCAAAAGAGCAGGCTGAGTTTGAGGTGCTAGAAACATGGGTTCATGTACTTCAAAAGGGAAAATAATTAAAAAAAATGTTTTAATCCTCATTTTTTATTTTAGTGCCAGACAGATGTGAATGCTTTTCATATTAAGTGCAACAGGTCATTAAATTGGGGCTTCTCCTATCTCAGTATTGATTTGGGCACCACCAAAAAATTCTCATGACTGTGAGACTCAAATCTCCACAAAGGAAATTTACAATGACAATTGAAGACCTGTTCCAAGACTCACCAATTTCAAGAATAGAAAAGTTTAAAGAGGGTGGCAATTTAGAAGAAAGTTTTCTTTGGCAAGAGCTGCTGCCATGCTTCAGTTGACTACCCTGCCCCACCAAGAGGAGAGGATTATGAGGGTGCTGCCTTCTCCATCTCAAGCCTGGTGAGAGGGACTTCTATGTACTCTCAGTTGCTTTAACATGTGTTCTCTGCAGTTGAGTTACTCTGAGGACAGATGAGTATTCACCGCAAGAAAAGCTCAATGAAATTGTGAAATTTCAACTTCTAACTATGATGGCCCAGCTTACATTAAAAAAACTTCCCCTGGGGTAAATGACAAAAGCTGAATTTTGTTTAAAGAAGCTGTTTAAATCATGAAGGGTCAAGCAAGGAAGCCAAGACTTGAGGGGTCAAGATCTAGAGAGAAAGGAAATGCACTGATGTGATAATAGTCTCTTCCACATTTCTCTTACAGGTGGTTGCCAGTTTCTCAGTTGCATGGAAAAGAAAGCTAAAGAGCCAAACATAAACTGGGAGCTAAGAGTCCAAAAAGCTAAACAGGGCTTTGTCTGTTTCAAAGTGCTATAAAGACAAAATACTGAGTTCAAGGCTGCATGACCCCTGAAAGTCTACACCCTGGGAGTAAGGGTATCCAGAGATAGATCCAACCTGGGTTAGGACTGACTGATCTGAATCAAGATGATTTGTTTCCACTATACCTGCCTACTATAAAAAGGGTAGATCTCTCTGAAGAAAGATCATCTAAAGCCTCTATAATTTTTTATATGTAATATCTAACAATCAAAGAATTCCAGGCATGCCAAGAAATAGAACCAAGTGATTGTAAAAAAAAAAGATAAAATAGACAGTAGAAACACACTCAAAGTTCATTATTCCTTTAAAATAAATGTGATTGATATGTTCAAGAATATAGATGGCAAAATGGAGAATTTCATCAGAGAACTGAAATTTAAGGAAAAAATAGAAATTTTAGAAATAAAATAATTCACTCACTGAAATTAATAACTAAACAAATAGAGTCAACACTAGATTAGATAAGTAGCAGAAAAGATTGATGAACTGAAAGATATTGCTCAGTAGAAAAATAGCCATACTGAAGCATGAGAGAAGAAAAAAAAGAAAAAAGAGAAAATACTTAAGAGTGGAACAGCTCTGTGGAACAAGGTAAAAAAGCCTAAAACATGTATAAATAGGGTCCCAGAAGGAAGGGGAAGAGAGAATGAATAGCAGAAATATTTGAAGAGGTTATAAGTGAGAATTTCCTAGCACTGGTGAAAGACACTAAGCCACAGACTCAAGAAGTTCTATACACCACATGCAAAACAAACACGAAGAAAACCACACCTAGGCACATCATGGCAAAAACTGTTATATCAAAGTATGGAATTTCCAGAACACTCTTTTCCTGCTGTAGGCTGGTTTCTATGAAGAGACATCTTGACTCTCCTTTCTTGATCAAAGTCGCCCTATCTAATGGTAACCAGGAAAGGAAAATTTCTCTTTAGCAACTCAGTCAAGCTGCTCATTTCTTGAATTGGAAAATGGACTCATGTTATTTGCTTTAATCTATGGCAGAGAGTGCTGGCTGCCTTCTGAGCTCTGTTCTCTTTACAAACAATGAGTCTAGCTAAAACCAAACAAAAACAGAATCCCTCTGGGAAAACAGATTTCCCAGCATCTATTATAGATGGAAATAGCCACATGACAACTGTCCTTGCCAGTGACAAGTAGAAGTTCTTACATGGAGCTTCCAGTAAGCACCTTAAAACGGGAGTAGAATCAGTTGGCAAACAGCATGTTTGCCCCTTGTGCTTACCTCTTTCTTCCTACCTGAAAAGCAGCTGTAATGGCTGGAGCTGCAGTAGTCATATTACAACTGACAGTAAGAGAAAACCCCCAAATTACAGAAATTGATCTTAACATCCTTGAACTGCTCCATCAGTGATGGGCTACTTATCAAGACTTCTTTGTTATTAGAGAGAATAATAACACCTGTCTTATATAAGTCACTGTTATTTGGGTTGTTTGATATATGCAGCTGAAACCAATCCCTGTTAGAGCCTCCCTCTCTTTGTGGCTTGAAATAATCCTGCAATGAATCCTTCCATTGAGTTCAGCTGTTTGTTACTTTGAGGCAAAGAGAAGCCTCAAAATGCCTGGCCTAAAAGAAAACCAATCAGCATCTTATTCACACACGGTACCCTTTGAACTTAGGGAAGAGACAGTTTAATACAGCATATATGATCATCAAATTCCGGGCCGTTGCTAAATGAAAATCTGAGTGGGGAAGATGCCGGTCAACCTCAGTTTCATTTCTGGGACCTACAGCAGTTCAGAGACCACAGAATTTCATCATCTGTCTCAGATTCAAAACAAAGGGAAAGTGAGGGAACTAGTTTCCTTCTAAATCGGAGCCTAAGGTGAAGGATCAGCTTATTTTTCTAATCCATCACAGTGATAATTTTGTAAAATACAGCAAAAATGAATTGTTAGGAAAGTGAAATTTTAAAAATGTATACAGAATACTAGTCTTAATATTGTATTATTAGATTCTAGAGTCATAAAGCAAATTATCAAATTGCTTTTTTTTTTTTTTTTTTTTTTTTAAGTTTCTTAATCTTGGGTCTTCCCTGGTGGTGCAGTGGTTGGGAGTCCGCCTGCCGATGCAGGGGACACGGGCTCGTGCCCCGGTCCGGGAGGATCCCGCATGCCGCGGAGCGGCTGGGCCCGTGGGCCATGCCCGCTGGGCCTGCGCGTCCGGAGCCTGTGCTCCGCGACGGGAGGGGCCGCAGCGGTGAGAGGCCCGCGTAAAGCAAAAAACAAAGTTTCTTAATCTTATTCTCAATTTCAGTACTTATCATGGTCTGCTAACAAACACTTCATAGCCTGGCCCTGGTTCACAGAACACACTTTGAGTAGACAGTTCTAGATTTGTCTTAGTCTGCTAGGATTACTATCGCAATGTGCCACAAACTGGGTGGCTTAAACAACAGAAATTTCTTTTCTTACTGTTCTGGAGGCTGGAAGATCCAAGATCAAGGTGTCAGCAGATTTGCTTCCTCATGAGGCCTCGCTCCTCTGCACGTAGGTGGCTGCTTTCTTGCTGGCCTTTCCTCTGTGTGAGTACATCCCAGGTGTCTTTCTCTCCTTTTATAAGGATAAGGGCCCCACCCACTGATCTCATTAAAATTAATTGCCTCCTTAGAGGCCCCATCTCCAAATACCTGGGGGTTAGGGATTCAATGTATGAATTTGGAGGGGACAACAAAGATCATGGAGACAAACAAGCTTGTAAATCTCTCCATCTTTATCCCCCCCCTTTTTTCATCTGCTCTGTTTATCTTTAAATAGATTTCTTTCAAAGAATATTTAAAGGACAAAAGACTTTTTTTTAATGAATATTTCAAAGTACAATTGAACAAAGCAATAACTTTTGGACAAATAACCCAACATTTTCTCACTGTGACATTGAACTTGTTATTTTTTCAGGGTTTTTTTCTGTTTACATTTTGCTTAGGTTTCCTTGGTATTTCATTTTGATGTGTGAGTTCTAGTGTGTGTTCCCTTAGTTCAGTGACAGGGATGGAACTAGTAGAGGACAGAATTGTAAGTCAGATGGTTTTCATAACACTTTTGTAAGAATGTGTTGTAATATTTCTGGGCTAGAATCTATCTCTATCCCTTGCCAGCTGTACCTTCTCTCGTGTGTGCCCAAGCAGATCAAATATTTTGTCAGGAAGCACATGAATCACAAAAGGATTGACTTTGTCTTGGAGTAGAGATTTTTTTTTTCCTTTCCCTGTGACAGCATAAATGTGTACTGTCAGACCTCATATTCTGTTCCTAAGGATGTGTTCATTTCTTTTTCTATTTCCATAGCAATCTGCTGATTTAACTCACATGTCTCTAGGAAGTGATTGTTCCAGAGATCTGGCACATTCAACCCAGTATCTGTAATCAGTTCTACTTTTGGCACAATGTCTGGTTCAGTGAGTCTACTCTTGTTGATAACCCTCCCCCCGAAAATGGTGATTGTCAGATGACCTAAAATTGTATTTGTAATCAACAAAAAAAGTTTGAAAATCTTGCTGTACATCATCTACATTTAAAAGCCCTTCAAAGAAAATATAGCCACTCAGAAAGTGCATTCTTAAGTATTTACAATTTTTTTATAGGAAGAAATAAATTAGAATTTTTAAGAAAGCAATTATGTATAGACTGCAAAAATACACTTTTAAATAACTTTTTTTTCCTAATTGTCATGTTTCATCATGCAAACTTTTGGATTTTATTAAATCTACAGATAAAGATCAGAAAAAATTTCTTGTGGTACCCATGCCCACCTATAAGTGTTGTGAATGTTCATATCATGGTTAACATCTGGTCATATTTTAAACTGTATTTCTAATTTTTCTGTTCCCATGGAAGCATTTTGCATTATTAAGACTCACTTATAATGACCTGTCTTAGCCTTTGTTTTTTAATCTGCAAAAATTGGAGAGTTGGACTAAAAGTTTGGAGGCACTTTAATTTTTTTATTCTTTCTACTGAACGGCATGCTTAACATCTTGTTGCTGTTCTTGTTTTAAAATATCACGTTACATCTCTTCAACTAGAATGTGAGTTCCCAGGAGCAGAATTCATACCTGCTTTACATTCCCTATAGCACCGCTACTCAAAATACAGGTCCTCAAACTGATCCCTGATGAGGTCAGGAGCTGGCACCAAAATGTATTTCAACCACGTGGTAAATCAACTTGAACTAAATAAGCACACTATTTAGTTCAAGCCAGATTTTTTTCTTAGCAGGACTTTCTTAATGAAGAAGCTATGCGTTGATTCACCCTCTGGTACAACCTCCTTTCTTATCATAACAAATGGTTTCAGGAAGAGTACCAGTCTGCAGGCCATACTTTAAGCAGCATTGGTCTATAGAGTCTTACAAAAGATTCTCAATAAGCATTTATTGTTTGACAAATGGCTCATCTATTCAATTAATAAACATTGATTGAGCATCCACGATGGAACAAAGAACTGAGAGGGTCTATGGTGGGGGGACACACAAATCTGTAGGTGTTTACAGTCTATTGAACAAGATGACATATTTTTAAATAATCAAGTAGAAAATAGAATCATAAATTTATAAGCAAGGCACAAATATGACTCCATGGGAGTACAACAGAGGGAAAGAATCCATTCAGCAAGGCACTGGCAAGGGGAAATCTGGGAACTTCTTCTTGAAAAAGGGGTAAAATGTTGAATGATGGAGTAGGGTATGGGGGTCAATCTCCAGGAGTAGAAGCAAGAACACAGGAAGCGTTAGGCATGTTTGGGAGACTGCCCAAGTTTGAACAATGCCTTTCTCATTATTTGATGCTGGATAAGTCTTTAACCTCTGCACATTCCCTTTTCCTTTTTATTCCTTATTATTCTGTCAGAAGGAGAATAATAGAAAAAGCATTCATCTCATACGATGAAGATCACATGGCTTAATTCAAGGAAAGTGCTTAGAGCAGTGGTCGGTGCTCAGTAATTGTCAACTCTTGCTGTTCTTATTATCATTCATCATATTATTATTGTGGGATGTTAACTTCACAGTAGCTTTTTGCAGCTTTTAGTGTTTTTGGTTTTATGCTGTGGAAAATAAAAAGCTACTTAAGGCTTAAAACCACTATAGGAGAGAGAGTAGGAAAAAGAGGATTGAGGTCAGAAACGTGATGATTGCCTCTAATTAAGGAGCAAAAGGAGAAAGGAAAAATCAGCAAAGGACACAGAAGTCATATCTAGGAGATAGGAAGAGAACCAGGTAAAAAACCAGCACAAGGATCTGAGCTAAGAAAAAAGGTTTTGGCAAAATAAGGCCATTAACAGAGTCAACTATTGTTAAAAAAAAAAAAAAAAAAGGAGGTTGGTTACTAAAAAAAGAAAAAAAGGTAGTTGAACTTGAGAATGATGAGGTCATTCACAGCAACCTGTAAGAGAATTTCTTTAGGGGTGCTGGACTGTATGAGGTTGAGGAGAGTAAACGGTAAGAAGTGGAAGCAGTAAGGATAATACACTCCTATTCCTTTGTGAGTATTTACTTTCTGTGACTGAATGTCAAGCTTATAGGCCACTGAAATGACAGCCAATCTCCCTTATAGATGTGTCATAGACATCTATTGTTTTGTCTGTTTCACTCCATCCCCTGCCCTTTCTGGAAACTATTTCTACCCCCACGGCAAAACTTAGAGCTGACATGAGGAATGTATGGATTTTTGAGTGTGAAATCAGAGAGAAAGCATGAGTCAGTCTTCTCCCCATTGGAGAATTTTAAAATGAAAAACTTTGGCACTGTCAGCAGTCATATTTCTCCTCTGCTGGAATAAGCCAGTCTGCGAAAAAAGATAATGACTCCAGTTTTCAGAGAAAAGTAGATTTGAGAAATGGAGAGAAATAATCCTAAGGGCAACTAGACCCTAGTTCCAATTATTTCTGAGGCACAGCTATGTTAATGCCTCTCTGGTGGTTTATCCACGTTTCCTTGGATTCCATGAGTCAGCCCGTCCACCTTCTTGTCTTAGGTATTCTGAATTAGACACCCATTCCTTGAGACTTAAAATTCCCTAACACAAGAAGAGATGTGTTGTAGCAAAGGCTTGGTAAATGTTGGATAGTATTAAAACAGTAGTTGAGAATGGCAGCATGGTATACTTGGAGTGAAGAAGGAATAAAAGGCAATAGAACCCCTCTTTTTGTTAACGTGAAAGAAAGAAGATGGTTGAGGACATAGATGAGGTGGGTTTGAATTTCAGGCTTTAACTTGACTGAGCAGTAAATACAAATTGTCTTTTTCTATAACTCAGCCTAATTTGTATTATATGCCCTCATCCCACTGAATTGGTGGAGACTTTATCCCAGTTGACTTTGCTGTCCACCCCCTCTTCCATTCCCACAGTTCCATCAAGGTTCCAGGGTACTTACAGGGTAGTAACACATGGTTGGGGAGGTGGAAAGCGCAGCTGATTTTTGTTCATGTAGGTTTCTACTGAGACATGCTTGTTTCTGCACATGCTGCCTTCAGGTTTGGTGGCTCTTCCTGCTGTTTCCATATCATGCCAGTGGCAGGGGTGTCTTACTGCTGTCTTTGTGCTCTGCCAGGAGTACAGTAATCTCTGCATCACTAAAGACTCATATGCTTAGACCCTGTGAGTCCATTTTCTCTCTGCAATTCTGTTGGGCAAGAGGCAGTGGGTTTCCTCTCTCCAGGACTCACAGAGTCTGTTCTCACCACCATTCCAGAAGAATCTTCTAGTTTGGGGAAGGATTGGGATGGGGTGGGGACAAGAATCCTTCTTCTTCTGTGTTTCATCCAAACATTGTATTGATTCTTGGTTCTCCTCCTTCTCCTAAGAGCCCAGATTCTTTGAAACCAAAGCCACTAAAACCCACCCTGTCCTATCCCTCTGATACAATGAACCTGGAGCTAATTCATTGCTTCTATGCATGGAAAGAAAAAGGAAGAAATGGTGGAAGAAAAAGGAAGAAATGATGGAAGGAAAAAAAAGTTGACATAAGTTGTTAATATCTCAAAAATATCATCCCAACACGAAGAGAACTTTAAAAATGAAAGGGGTTCCTGTTGGATAGACTTGATCCTCTGAACAAGATGAGAGTGGAGAGTTTTCTGGGGTTCGAGGAGAGCTGAGGATTGACAGCTGATTCAGAGGGCTGCAGAGCAGCAGAAGAAGCCGGGCATCCAGATAACTTGAACTCATCTGCCATCCTTCAGCACTGCTTCTCGACTTCCTCTATCAGTTCTTGGCACCTGGGAATGGCATGAGAAAGGGTTTCTATCCAGATATGGATGTAACCAGTGCCGATGAGGAACTTGTGCAATCTAGGCCATGGGGTCCGGTTGGGTAGAGAAGCAGAGGAGGCAGAATGGAGCCCAGAACTCTGACAATGGTGAGAAACTGCAGGAGCACGTGTTCCAAAGAGGATGAGGGGCCTGTCTAGCAGGAATGAGACTACGAGGGGTTGTGGAAGAAGAAAGTCTGGAATTTCAGGTCTGCTAAAGCCCTTGGAGGTGATAATGAATATCACTTGAGAGCCCACATGTCCTGACTCTGCTGAGAGCCAGATCTGATATTAAACCCAGTGGTACCCACTCTGTGACAACATCCACCCCAGGACCTGAACTATATGAGCCTCCATAGGCTCTCTAAAAACAAATAGGATCCCAAATCTCTCAAGAGGCCTGAAACTACCCCTATCGAATATTTGCTTAATTCAGGGTTTCCAAAGTCTTATGAAAACCAGGACTAAGAACTTTCGAAGGACAAGCAGGGCAAACACTGGGAAATGATCAATTTTAAAAGAGTGGTGCGAGGGTCAAGAACTCCACACAGCCTAAGATATACTGTGTGGGGACTCGGGAATATTTCCAGAAAAAGGGCATGAGGTTTTTAATCTTCATTTGCAAATATTTTTTCTCCTCCTTGGGCAAGGTAAGTTTCATCCCTGGTTTTTATATTTTCAGTTTTCCTGTTTACCGAGAATTATACTTTCCACTGGGAGACATTGTTCCAGAGATTAAATTTCATGATGTATTTTTCAAATTTTTGTTGTCAATCATAATTATTTTACTATCTTCATTAAAGAGCATTTTCTTGCATTTCTAGAGAAATCTGAAGCTTCTGAGGGTTTCAGTGTCATCAGCTGGCTGGTACATATGGTCTTCTTATACAATAAGATGGCTCATTCTACATTTCAAATTATAAATGGAAACAACAGGCACATCCTCAACAGAGCTGGCATTTGAACATGTAAATTCCCAGCTTCCTGCCTTTTATTCGGGTAACTCTATTTTTAATCCTGCTTTATAAACCCACACATCTCTTCTTCTTCCCTGTTGACGGTATATTCCAACTGTGTCTGCTTGCTGATGTCCACAAAACACCTTGATTAGATATGCTTCTTGAGAACTGCAGTAATCTTATAGAAAGTCTCACCACTTTCTATCTTAAAATCTGGGACACTGGGCAGCTCCTAACTAGTTATATACCAGGCATGTAAGGAAATAAACAAAGCTTACAGGTAGAATCCCTGGACAGTCAAGAGAAAAAATTCTACTTAACTGGATTGGCAAACAGTATAATCAAGATCTCGCTAAGATTTTGTACCAGACATAAAGCAAAACAGTTTTGTGGAGAACTAACTGTTCTGAGGAAACCTGAAATGCTTAGTGGCCTAAAGGGAAATTTCCCAAATTTTACTTCAAAAGAAATAGGCAAGAACACACAGATACCACGCTGTGATAATTCGATAAAGAACTGCAACAGACTTGGCCAACACCTCACAGTGAGTTACAGGACTGCCAGATTCTCTGAATTACCTCAACTCAGAGCCCAAACTCTCAGTTTAGGAGTGCCAAATGGAGCTCATGCTTACCATGTAAGCTGTAAATCAAACTAAAAAGGACGGATTTTATTTCATTGTTGGTAGTGTGTTGTTTCCATCTTAGTTTACGCTTCTTTCAAGGCATCCACTTCTTTTCTCTACTAAGTAATTGTGAATCATACTTGGACAGTACTATATATTGTGCTTTTTAATCCCTTTTCATGTTTGTTTTCTAATTCATTTTCCATAGATAAGACTGCTCTTGTCTGTATTTCACAGATGAAACTCAGAGAGGTTAAGTGATGCCTTGAGCAAAGTCCACAGCAGAACCCACCACCTGGGAAGGTGTAGGAGGAAAGAAGGTGAGTCCTACCTTTGACATGATGTTCTTGCAGTCCATACAGGCTCTCTCATCCAGGTCATGGGACAACCTGGAGTCCAGTCACTCCTAGAGCATTGTGTGAAGCCTTGAGAAGTACCTGCAGGAAGGGGACACCTGTTTATTACAGCGCTGTGTTAAATATGTGGATCTGATGCCTTGACATCTTGAGGTCTTGCTGACCCTGGAGGGACTGCCTCTCCCACGGCTAGCCAGTTCCTAAAGGTAGTAAAAGATTCACCCTACAAGCATGCCTTTCATAGGCAAACCAACTGACCCATCTCCTACCCCCTAACTACCTCTTTTATCAGGCTCTTACATTCTGGGACCACTATTCCCCTGGCCTAATCACACCAGGGCCAGGTACCAGACAACTAAGGACAGCCTGTATGGTCCAAAGCCCACTGAAATTATTCAAACTAACCAATCCTAAGCCTGCTAACACTGCCTCACCCATTCCTTCATGCAGAAAACACTATAAAGGCTCTTGCCCATGTTTTCCTCTTGCTTCTTCTGCCCCCTGACAGACCCTGGTACTTCCCCTTTAACCCTTAGTGACCCCCTCCTTTAGGGAGCTTTGAGCAACAAACTGTCTTGTCAATGGTAATTGTCTCCTGATCTGTTGACCTTGTCATACCTGAGTAATAATAAAACCTACATTTTAAAATAAGCACATTTGAAAATTAAGATAAACTGGGACCAGACAGATGAAAGATGAGGATGAGAATTGCAGAACAGTCTCCTTTTAAGGGTAGATCCTCTGCCAGGAGGAAATGAATTGATTTCCCTACACCAAACCAGCCCTACAGCAAGTTCCCAATGATCCTAACATCTGAGCTAGCCCTCCTGTACCTCCCCAGAATCATCACATTTGCGATCCATGTGATTTCTGAATTGGAAGATTTTCTGCTCAACTTGACTCATCTCTCCAAGGTGAAACAGCTACAAAAAGCAGAGAAGAACTGGCCCAGCTGATGATGAATGTCTAAATAAAAAATCACAATAGTCTGTATAGCACAGGGAACTCTAAATACTCTGTAATCACCTATATGGGAAAAGAATCTAAAAAAAAGGTGGATAAATGTATATGTATAACTGATTCACTTTGCTGTATACCTGAAACTAATACAACATTGTAAATCAACTATACTCCAATAAAAATTAATTAAAAAAGAAGAAATCACAATAGTCCTCCTCTAACACATCCTCACACATGTTCCCATCATAAGTTTGTTCCATCAGTTCAGGGCTTGCTCAGGGAAGGGATGGGTTAGAAGGTGGCTTAAATTCCAGTACAACACATTTGCATTATAAGGGACGTATTGGGCATCTGCCCTCATTCTTTAAGGCCTGTATTGGAGGTAATTTGGGAACTGGAATGAGCTTTGGAAATTTATTCTGAAGTTGGGAGTGGGAGATGGGGATAGGACCAGCTTTTTTTTTTTTTTTCTACTTGTGGTTTTCTCTAGGTACTTTGACACACGACAGCCAGAGAGAAGAAAAAGTTCTCATATATTTGAAATGCAATCTGCCTGTTAGAGAGTGGTTTTAAGGTATTATATTTCTCTTTTTATTTCAAAGAGCAGATAAAAATGGAAAACTGTTAGCTATTCTAAGAATCACATATTCATAATTATCAATTTGAATTCCTATTGCAAATACTTGCAACCACAGTGAAGTGATTTATCATCAAATATATCTCAGGGTTTTAATTGTGTGCACTTGAATGTATTTGCATATTCTCAGCGCACTTCATCATTTTCATTTCTGATAAAGCACTTCAAAAGAAACTAGGCTCTCTCAGTTCAAAAATGTATTGTTCTTGCATATCTCTAAAAATGATGGGTAATTGCTATCATATTCTGAATATGTTTAGGATTGAAGGTAACCTGGATTTTATAAAATGGTGCCACTTGACTAAGATTTCAAAAATGCTGGTCTAGGTGTCCAACGTTTAATGTTATTCACATCCACACTCTGTATAATGTTATTTAATGAGTTCTTGTGTGGCAGTTGAAAGTGGGGCAGCAGTATTTCCCTTGAAAGTGAAACTTTCTAAAAGCCCATCTCTTTCCTGCCAGGTTCTTAAGGAGCCAAGAAGCTACAAAGGGGAAGAAAGATGCCGACAGGACTCTCCAGACTAAAAAGACATTAACCAATTACCAATTAACCATTAACCCAATTAACCAATTGGGTCCTTTTCTGTGGCTCCCTCCCTCATCTTCCTCCCATCACTGACTCATGGCCCCCAGCATCATGTTTTTCTTCTCAAGGGATAAAAAGACCCAGAAAGTTATGAACAAATTAATGCACCACATATGAAAAGAAGTAATATTAAACCTATTTATAACTCCCACAAGAGGAGTACAAATTCAACTTTCCCATCACCAACAAAAACCCCCCAAAACTAATAATTTGCACAAACCCTGCTGGTGTTATTTACACATTCCACTCATCTAATGCTTTCTTTTATTTGTGCACCTAAAGTGCATATTGGTATAAATTCCTAGACAGTGGAAAGATCTTTGGCAGAGCTGAAGATTTCTCACTGAAAATTAACTCTAGTCTACCCAAATGTATTAACTCAATTCTCCTAGATGCAAAAAGACACTAAGTAACATAGCTTTAAAACATTTAAAGCAAAAATGGACAGAAATATAGGAAATACGTGCAATTATAGTACCATATTTTAACATACTTTTCCCAAGAATAGATCAAACACAAAATAAATTGGTAAGGATATAGATTTGAACAATACACAAAACAGTGTCTAATCCACATTATCTAGTACACTGTGTCCTCAGAATACACAACTTTTTCAAGTATATGAAAAATACTTATAAAAATGGACCACTTAGTACAGTTAATGTAAGTCCTATAAGGTGTCAAAGAATTGGTATTATATAGATCATTTTTTAACTACAAAGCAATTTTGTAATTATTACTTATAATAACAAAAATGTAAGTGAAAATCCACATATGTTCAGAACTTTAAAAGCACAAATTTAACAACTCATAGGTAAAAGAAGAAATCATAAGGGAAATGGTAAAATATTTAGAATTAGAATAATAACAAAAATAGTACACATCCCATAAACCTTGTGAAAGAAAGGCAAGGTAGTGTTTATGGTGAACTTTGTAGTGTAATGTGATTATAATAGAAAAGTAAAAAGGCTGAAAACTTATCTAAGCATCCAGAGAACATTAAAGGACGAAAATATAAAGATAAGAACATAAAATGAGAGCAAACAAATACACAATAGAGAGGAATGGTAATAGGAAAAAGATAATAAAAATTTTATGAATGTGAAAATTTAGATGACATGGGCAGATCCTTGAAAAATATAATTTACAAAATTGCCTAAAACAGGAATAAAAAACAATTAATGTGCTATTAACATTTTAAAAAATTGAATCAGTTAAAAAGTTTTTCTAAGAAAAGAAGAGATACTTCCCAAGTAACTTTAGCATAATCTTGTATAAAAAACTACAGGTCAACTCACTCATGAATAACAATTTCATATACATATAAAATATGGTTCATTTAGAAATAAAAAGAATGAAATAGTAAGCCATTAGAGGACAAAGATATTTACAACATATGTAGCTGACAAAAACTTATATCCATGATTTAATAAAAAATAAAAAATAATTTCTATTAGTCAATGAGAAAAAAGAAATACTACCTAATTAAAGAGAAGAGGAGATAGAAAAATTAGATCTGATAAGTCTTCTCAAAAGAGGATATTCAAATAATTAATCATAGCAAATGTGTGTGTGTGTGTGTGTGTGTGTGTGTGTGTATGTGGGTGTTCCTAGGAATAAATTTAACAGAATATGTGTAAGACCTTTATAGACATGTTGATTATTGAAAAAAAGTTCTAATTAAATGAAGAGATACAAAATATACTATGTTCATGAATTGGGAGAAGCAATAGCAAAACAAGTCAGATCACTGCAAATTGATCTATAGATTAAATACATTATCAATTAAAGTTGCAATGAATTTGTGTGTATGTGTATATGTAACTTGTCAAAAAATTTTTCAAAATATATATGAAAGATCGTTGGGACAGGAATAACCAAGACATTCTAAAAGGACAGAAAGTTATTGAAGCTTACTTATAGATATCAAGAATTCTTATAAAGCTTTGATAAATATGACACTATCATATTATCATCAGGAAAGGTAAATAGATGAATGAAACAAAGAATTCAAAACACACTTGAAATGTGATTTATGTCAGAATAAGCATTGCAAGTTAGTGGGGAAAAGATAGACTTATTATTTTTTTTGCCTGCACGTGTGTGATCTTAGTTCCCCAACCTGAGATGGAACCCATGCCCCCTGCAGTGGAGGCACAAAGTCATAACCACTGGACCATCAGGGAAGTCCTCAAGGATAGACTTTTAATACACATGACTGGAGCAATTGTTATTGGTGTGGAAAAATTGAAATCAAAACCCTACTTTACCTCATGCACAAAAACCAATTCTAGGTTTACTAAAGATTTAAATATGAAGGACAAAACTATAAATTTTTAGGCATAACATAGGATGACATCTTTGTGACATTAGGGATAAGGAAAAATTTCTTAAGCAAAAACTGTAAATAATAAAAGAAGATATGTGTAAATTAGCTAAAGTAAAAGTAAGAACTTTTATTCACAAAAAGGTATGAAAAAGAAAGTAAAAATACAAGCCACAGACTGGTAGAGCATGTTTGCCATATGAATTATTACAAAGGAATAGTATCTAGAGTATATAAAGAACCTCTATGAACCATTAAGAAAAAATGCAGATGATGGATAGAAAACTGAAAAAAAAAAGATTTGCACAGATCTTCAGAGAGAGTAAATCCAAATGTCCAAACAAATATAAGCAAGATTCTCAGCCTTGTTAATCACCAATAAAATGAAAATTTCAACCACAATGAGATACTATATTACAACTACCAGACTGGCAAAAGTTAAGAATACTGGCAAAATCTAAAGTTGGCAAGGATGTGGAGTTACTCTTCTCATGAGATTATAAATTAAGGCAAACATCTTTGAAAATTGCATCACCCAGCAAGTACTTCTAGAAGACAATTGTATATCCATCACAGCACTTTTTTGTAACGGAAGGAAAAAGAGGAACAATTCAAGTGTCCATCAACCATAGGAGGGATAAATAAACTGCATGATAGGCATACAATAAAACACTGTATTCTTGTGAAGAGTAATGAATTACACAGATAAGTAAAAACATGGATAAATCTCAGGAACATAATGTTGAACTAAAAAACAAGTAGCATAAGACATACACTCTATTTTTGTCAATATTAAGTTCAAAACACATAACACTGGAAAATATATTATTTAGGAAATTACCATCTAGGAAAACTAAAAAGAGAGAGAGAGAATGAGAGAGAATGATAAACATAAATTTCAGCAGAGTGGTTTCCTCTGAGCAGAGTGAGAGGGGATGGGACAGGGACTTCAAAGATAACAGTAATTATATTTGGTGGTGGTAACTGGGTAGAATACTTCAATAGTCTTGTGTTATTAGTCTTTATATTTTGTGTATATTTTACAAGTATTTTTACCTCAATATTTAAGAGAAATGTTTTAAATTTAATTTTCATTTTATATTAGAGTATATTTGATTTACAATGTTGTGTTAGTTTTAGGTATACAGCAAAGTGATTCAGTTATACATATACCCATTTTTTTTCAGATTCTTTTCCCATATCGGTTATTACAGAATATATTGAGTAGAGTTTCCTGTACTGTACAGTAGGTCCTTGTTGATTATCTATTTTATATATAGTAGTGTGTGTATGTTAATCTCAACCTCCTAATTTATCCCTCCCACCTTTCCACTTTATCCGTCCCGCCACCTTTCCACCATAAGTTTTTTTCACAATCTGTGAGTCTGTTTCTATTTTGTAAATAAGTTCATTTGTATCATGATTTTAGACTCCACATGTAAGTGATATCATATGATATTTGTCTTTCTCTGTCTGACTTCACTTAATATGACAATCTCTAGGTCCATCCATGTTGCTGCAAATGGCATTATTTCATTCTTTTTTATTTTTAAAGAATCATCTTTAAGAATTAGTTCACAAGTGTTGGTGGGACAGATAGCTGGAACGTGTATATTCTGGCTGAAATATGCCAGGACAATCAAAAGAGTCAGCTGCAGAACCTCAGCCTTGGAAGTGGTGGTACAGAAGACAGAAAACCAGGAGAGAGGCTCAGATGTAGGAAAAAGAGCTGGGGATCCAGTTACTAGAATGAGGTTATAAGAAAGAGTTGGATCCCTAAGAATTAAGCCAGAACCCAATTAGGGCTCAGAACTCTAAGTGATGTAGCATTAAAACTGAGCCACATTGAATTATTGTCCTGGGTTACCCCACCAAGAAAAAGCATATATTATTGAGCTAGTATGTGGGGTTGAATGTAAAGGAGATGCTTAAGAGAATCCAGCTGTGAGAATCAGAAGGCTGTCAGGATGAGAGAGGTTAAGCAGGTCTTTATATCATCTTCCAAAATAAGAATTTTCTTATTTTCTTCTCATCTCACAGGTAGAGACTCTGAAAGAAGTTACAGTGACTTCTCTCAAGTCATTTTATCATCATTTTGGAACCAGAAATAGAATTCACCTGTTTTAACTGCTTTTATTGATGCCACCACTAACCTATGCTCCTTCATTCATAAATGACTTAGTGGTTATACACATTTTACAGAGGAGACCAGCCATGATTTACAGGCCAAGGTGTTTTAGGAAAGGTTTTATTTCCTTGTTTTCATGATTCCCATCTTTTTTATGCTCTGAAAACAGCAGCTGGGCCAGACAATAGTCAACAGAAAAAGAAAAGAACTCATTTATAAAGCAGAGGACAAAAATAGTTTGCCCAGCATTTATACTGTGCTCTTTGGGGTTCAGGATCAAAGAGTTCAGTTTGAGTTTTCTTTTTTTTTTTAATAAATAAATGTATTTATTTATTTACTGATTTATTTATTTATTTTTGGTGCTTTGTGTCTTCGTTGCTGCCTGTGAGCTTTCTCTAGTTGTGGCGAGCAGGGGCCACTCTTCGATGTAGTGCGTGGGCTTCTCATGATGGTGGCTTCTCTTGCTGTGGAGCATGGGCTCCAGGCACGCGAGCTTCAGTAGTTGTGGCACGCAGGCTCAGTAGTTGTGGCTCACAGGCTCTAGAGCGCAGGCTCAGTAGTTGTGGCGCACAGGCTTAGTTGCTCTGCAGCACATGGGATCTTCCCGGACCAGGGCTTGAATCCATGTCCCCGGCATTGGCAGGCAGATTCCTAACCACTGCGCAACCAGGGAAGTCCCCAGTTTGAGTTTTCTTTAGTTACCTAAACTTAATTGTTTTCTTTTTCTACACCAAAATGATTTTCAATGTCTATTTATAAAACAACGGGTGTGAGGTTCTAGCAAATGCCCACCAGTTGGATCACTACTGAAATGGAAATGGCATAGTTTAAACAAATCAAGAGCATATAACTGAGGTCCCTAAAAGACATTTTGTTGGCAAAATCCAAGAGGCTATGATAATGAAATAGGTCTAAAAATGAGAGTAGAAAAACAAACTGTAAAACATTTCCCTATGTAAATGTCAGAACTGAGTCAGACATTAGCTCCATCTTTAGAGGTAATTTTGCCCCAAAGAGTAAGATTTAGGAATCAGGCTTCCTAAAGGAAAGAAGATTTTTTTAAGTAAATAAAAACACGTTTAAACAACCCAAATCTATTACTAGTTTTCTATGTGGCATTATGCAGTCTCCTAACCTCTGGACTTCTGTTTCCTCGCTGGCAAAGGGCTCAGAGACACCTGCCATTCCTAGTTCCCCAAAGAGAAATATGTATGAAAGCACCTCACTGAATATAAAGAGCCATTCAAAGTATGTATCTGAAGTGCAGGTAGAATTGGCCTCCATGAAATTTTCTCATGGTAATTTTAGAAAAATATGGAGAAATTTTGGTAAAAGATAGGACAGCTCATTTTTTCTTTTTTCCATTTTAATCTTTTTTTTCTTTTGTATTGAAGTATAGGTGGTTTACAATGTTGCGTTAGTTTCAGGTGTACAGCGAAGTGATTCAGTTATATATACATATAATCTTTTTCAGATTCTTTTCCATTATAGGTTATTACAAGATATTCAATATAGTTCCCTGTGCTCTACAGCAGGTCCTTGTTCTTGATCTATTTTATATAGAATAGTGTGTATCTGTTAATCACAAACTCCTAATTTATCCCTCCCTCCCCCGCCTTTACCCTTTGGTAACCATAAGTTTGTTTTCTATGTGAGTCTATTTCTGTTTTGTAAACAAGTTTCTTTGTATTATTATTTTTTAGAATCCTCACATAAGTAATATCATATGATATTTGTCTTTCTCTGTCTGACTTGCTTTACTTAGTATGATAATCTCTAGGTCCATCCGTGTTGCTACAAATGGCACTATTTCCTTCTTTTTTATGGCTAAGTATTATTCTGTTTTATATATACTGAATATATACAGAAGACGCATATACCACATCTTCATCTGTTCATCTACGACATGTTTCGATTCACAACTGATTGATCAAATTACCCAAAGAAGGTAGAATGATGGATTTTTTTTTAAACCTGAGGGAATACATTAGTTTTCTATTACTGTAAAACAAGTTACTCTATATTTAGCAGCTTACACAACACATTTTATTATCTCACAATTCTGTAGGTCAGAAATTTAGTGAGCTTGACTGGGTTCTTTACCTAGGATTTCACAAGACCAAAGTCAGCCTGGCTGAGCTGTTATCTGGAGGCTCAGGATATGAAACTAATTCCAAGTTCAAGCAGGTTGTGGTTATAGGTCTGAGGCACCTGTTTCCTTTCTGGCCGTTAGCTAAGAGCTGCTATATGCTCCTTAGAGGGTGCCCACGTTGCTTCACATGGGGCCCCTTTCATCTTCAAAGCCAGCAACTGTATTGAATTTCCCTCATGCATTGAATCTCAGAATTCCTTTTCTGCTACCTGTCTAGAAACTCTCTGCTATCAAGGAGTCATGTGATTAGTCGAGCCCACCCAAATAAGGGTTAACTGTGTCACAACATAACACAATCAAGGGAGTGATATTTCCTCAAATTACCAGCTTCCACGGATTCAGGGAAGAATATTTTTCTGTAGGCCACTGCAGAAATTCTGCCTGTCACAGAGGAAGTAAGGCATAAAATTTAGGAACATGGGTCTTGGGGAAGCTGACTTGGTTTCAAATTCCAGCTCTGTAATTTGACTGGATCTGTGTTTAAAATGAGGTAAGTTGCTAAATCTCCCTAAGCTTTACTTTCTTTAGATTGTCATCTACTTAGGGGCAGGGAGTTCTAATAACCACTTCCCATATGCTCTGCATGGTGTCAAGAACATGTCAGTGTTCAATATTATTCGAAAGGATGAATGACTAACTGAATGAATGGTAGCTAACATTGAAAGTCATCTCCAACACATACCATAAAGCTATATTTGGCTCCATTTTGCCAGTGTTTGTTAGTTTGTTTTTCATTGACTTGGGTCAATGAACTGACCCAAATTGACTTGGATCAACGAATAAGGACATATAAGAAATGCACATTAAAGAAGTAAGTGCAACAAAGCTGGGCCAAGCTTTGGATGACAGAACCCAAGGTTTCTCCATCACATTTACATTTGGGTTAAACCAACAAATTAGTTTCAAAATGGAGCAAAGGGCCCCCTTAGATGTGCAAAACAATCGAGCTCTGGTTGAGGAAAGTGGCCACAGTAGAGACTACTGAGTCACCCACTCCTGGACACATAGAGACATGTGACTGAGCTCTCACCAATGGGAAAGTGAACAGAACTAATGTGTTACATCCCATCCCAAGCAGTGAAGAGAATGTGTGACTTCTCCATGTTCCCTCCTCTCCCTTAAGCATGACTAGAACAATAAGATACAGGATGGAAGAGGCTCAGATCCCTAAGCAATTGCCGGAGAACCCCAAGGAGAGCTGCCTGACCTGTATAAGACTGAGACAAAACTCACAAATAAACCTTACTGGATTAAGCCACTGAGAGTTGAGGGTGTATTTGTTACAACAGCATAGTCTAGCTATCCTAATACAGAAACATTATTTCAAGTCATAAATACAAATAGCCCTTGATCTGAAGTCAACTGGGATTCAACGGTCTTACCACAAATTAGACATTATAGAGGACCTAGCAAAAGCATACATCTTTATTTATAGGTATTTATCATTTATAGTCCAGTTATAATAGATAAGAAAATAACCAATGAATCAGGGGCATTTGCAAAACACATAGTTTCCTTTTTTCTTTTTTTTTTTACTATTTCTAAGCACCTTCCAAATTCGCAAGCAAGAGTGAAAAATTATTCCAGACAGGTGGCCTGAAACTTATTATAGCCCAGATGATTAATGCCAATTTCAATTTGAGCATCTAAGGGTGGTTTTAAAGCCTCAGTCTTAGCATCTTGCGTGGTGGTATGGAATGCTACCCCTTGCTGGGGCATCAGAATGATCCTTGAAGCCTTCCTTTCCAGTATGACATGAGATTGGCACACTATTTAGCTGGTAAGTTGGAAATGAATGTACAGTTTTTTTCCAAGCCTTGAAAGTTTAATCCATCTTATGTGAGATAAATCTCAGCAAACATTCAGGGAAAGTTGAATTTAGGGAGAGGCTCATGTGTGGTATATTTTTTCTGTCAAGTAAAAGATATTAGTCAGCAGTGGGGTCATAAAAGAAACTGCCTGGGAAGATGGCGGAAGAGTAAGACGCGGAGATCACCTTCCTCCCCACAGACACACCAGAAATACATCTACACGTGGAACAACTCCTACAGAACACCTACTGAACGCTGGCAGAAGACCTCAGACTTCCCAAAAGGCAAGAAACTCCCCACGTACATGGGTAGGGCAAAAGAAAAAAGAATAAACAGAGACAAAAGGATAGGGATGGGACCTGCACCAGTGGGAGGGAGCTGCGAAGGAGGAAAGGTTTCTACACACTAGGAGCCACTTGCCGGGCAGAGACTGTGGGTGGCGGAGGGGGAAAGCTTCAGAGCCGCGGAGGAGAGCACAGCCACAGGGGTGCAGAGGGCAAAGCGGAGAGATTTCCGCACAGAGGATCAGTGCCGACTGGCACTCAGCAGCCCGAGAGGCTTGTCTGCTCACCCGCCGGGGTGGGAGGTGCTGGGAGCTGAGGCTCGAGCTTTGGTCAAGAGGACTGGGGTTGGCGGCGTGAACACAGCCTGCAGGGGGTTAGTGCACCACGGCTAGCTGAGAGGGAATGCGGGGAAAAGTCTGGACCTGCCGAAGAGGCCAAGAGACTGTTTCTTCCCTCTTTGTTTCCTGGTGCACGAGGAGAGGGGATTAAGAGCACTGCTTAAAGGAAATCCAGAGACGGGCGCGAGCCGCGGCTAACAGCACAGACCCCAGAGACGGGCATGAGACGCTAAGGCTGCTGCTGCTGCCACCAAGAAGCCTGTGTGCAAACACAGGTCACTATCCACACCACCCTTCCGGGGAGCCTGTGCAGCCTGCCACTGCCAGGGTCCCGGGATCCAGCGTCAACTCTTCCGGGAGAACGCACGGCGCGCCTCAGTCCGGTGCAACGTCATGCTGGCCTCTGCCGCTGCAGGCTCGCCCCGCACTCCATGCCCCTCCCTCCCCCGCCCCGGCCTGAGTGAGCTATAGCCCCCGAGTCAGCTGCTCCTTTAACCCCGTCCTGTCTGAACGAAGGACATACACCCTCCGCTGACCTACACGCAGAAGCGGGGCCAAATCGAAAGCTGAGCCCCTGTGAGCTGTGAGAACAAACAAGAGAAAGGGAAATCTCTGCCAGCAGCCTCAGAAGCAGTGGATTAAAGCTCCACAATCAACTTGATGTACCCTGCATCTGTGGAATACATGAACAGACGACGAATCATCCCAAATTGAGGAGGTGGACTTTGAGAGCAAGATTTTTTATTTTTTCCCCTTTTCCTCTTTTTGTGAGTGTGTATGTGTATGCTTCTGTGTGAGATATTGTCTGTATAGCTTTGCTTCCACCATTTGTCCTAGCGTTCTATCCGTCCGTTTTTTTTTTTTTTAATTCTTAAAAAAATTATTTTCTTAATAATTATTTTTTATTTTAATACCTTTATTTTATTTTATCTTCTTTCTTTCTTTCTTTCTTTCTTTCTTTCTTTCTTTCTTTCTTTCTTTCTTTCTTTCTTTCCTTCCTTCCTTCTTTCCTTCCTTCTACTTTTTCTCCCTTTTATTCTGAGCCGTGTGGATGAAAGGCTCTTGGTACTGCAGCCAGGAGTCAGTGCTGTGCCTCTGAGGTGGGAGAGCCAACTTCAGGACACTAGTAAACAAGAAACCTCCCAGCTCCACATAATATCAAATGGCGAAAATCTCCCAGAGATTTCCATTTCAAAACCAGCATGCAGCTTCACTCAACGACCAGCAAGCTACAGTGCGGGACACCCTATGCCAAACAACTAGCAAGACAGGAACACAACCCCACCCATTAGCAGAGAGGCTGCCTAAAATCATAAGTCCACAGACACGCCAAAACACACACCAGAGGTGGACCTGCCCACCAAAAAGACAAGATCCAGCCTGATCCACCAGAACACAGGCACTAGTCCCCTCCACACGGAAGCCTACACAACCCACTGAACCAACTTTAGCAACTGGGGACAGACACCAAAAACAACGAGAACTACAAACCTGCAGTCTGCTAACAGGAGACCCACAACACAGTAAGATAAGCAAAATGAGAAGACAGAAAAACACACAGCAGATGAAGAAGCAAGATAAAAACCCACCAGACCTAACAAATGAAGAGGAAATAGGCAGTCTACCTGAAAAAGAATTCAGAAGTATGATAGTAAAGATGATCCAAAATCTTGGAAATAGAATAGACAAAATGCAAGAAACATATAACAAGGACCTAGAAGAACTAAAGAGGACACAAGCAATGATGAACAACACAATAAATGAAATTAAAAATACTCTAGATGGGATCAATAGCAGAATAACTGAGACAGAAGAAGGGATAAGTGACCTTGAAGATAAAATAGTGGAAATAACTACTGCAGAGCAGAATAAAGAAAAAAGAATGAAAAGAACTGAGGACAGTCTCAGAGACCTCTTGGAAAACATTAAACACACCAACATTCAAATTATAGGGGTTCCAGAAGAAGAAGAGAAAAAGAAAGGGACCGAGAAAATATTTGAAGAGATTATAGTTGAAAACTTCCCTAATATGGGAAAGGAAATAGTTAATCAAGTCCAGGAAGCACAGAGAGTCCCATACAGGATAAATCCAAGGAGAAATACATCAAGACACATACTAATCAAACTGTCAAAAATTAAATACAAAGAAAACAAACTAAAAGCAGCAAGGGAAAAACAACAAATAACACACAAGGGAATCCCCATAAGGTTAACAGCTGATCTTTCAGCAGAAACTCTGCAAGCCAGAAGGGAGTGGCAGGACATATTGAAAGTGATGAAGGAGAAAAACCTCCAACCAAGATTACTCTACCCAGCAAGGATCTCATTCAGATTTGATGGAGAAATTAAAACCTTTACAGACAAGCAAAAGCTGAGAGAGTTCAGCACCACCAAACCAGCTTTAAAACAAATTCTAAAGGAACTTCTCTAAGCAAGAAACACAAGAGAAGGAAAAGACGTACAATAATGAATGCAAAACAATTAAGAAAATGGGAATAGGAACATACATATTGATAATAATCTTAAATGTAAATGGATTAAATGCTCCCACCAAAAGACACAGATTGGCTGGATGGATAAAAAACAAGACCCATATATATGCTGTCTACAAGAGACCCACTTCAGACCTAGAGACACACACAGACTGAAAGTAAGGGGATGGAAACAGATATTCCATGCAAATGGGAACCAAAAGAAAGCTGGAGTAGCAATTCTCATATCAGACAAAATAGACTTTAAAATAAAGACTATTAGAAGTGACAAAGAATGACACTACATAATGATCAAGGAATCAATCCAAGAAGAAGATATAACAATTTAAATATTTATGCACCCAACATAAGAGCACCTCAATACATAAGGCAAATACTAACAGCCATAAAAGCAGAAATCAACAGTAACACATTCATAGTAGGGGACTTTAATATCTCACTTTCACCAATGGACAGATCATCCAAAATGAAAATAGATAAGGAAACACAAGCTTTAAATGATACATTAAACAAGACGGATTTAATAGATATTTATAGGACATTCCATCCAAAAACAACAGAATACACATTTTTCTCAAGTGCTCATGGAACATTCTTCAGGATAGATCATATCTTGGGTCACAAATCAAGCCTTGGTAAATTTAAGAAAATTGAAGTTATATCAAGTATCTTTTCCGACAACAACGCTATGAGACTAGATATCAATTACAGGAAAAGTTCTGTAAAAAATACAAACACATCGAGGCTAAACAATACACTAATTAATAACGAAGTGATCACTGAAGAAATCAAAAAGGAAATTAAAAAATACCTAGAAACAAATGAAAATGGAGACATGATGACCCAAAACCTATGGGGTGCAGCAAAAGCAGTTCTAAGAGGGAAGTTTATAACAATACAATCCTATATTAAGAAACAAGAAACATCTAAAATAAACAACCTAACCTTGCTTCTAAAGCAATTAGAGAAAGAAGAACATAAAAACCCCAAAGTTAGCAGAAGGAAAGAAATCATAAATATCAGGTCAGAAATAAATGAAAAAGAAATGAAAGAAACGATAGTAAACATTAAGAAAACTAAAAGCTGGTTCTTTGAGAAGATAAACAAAAGTGATAAAACATTAGAAAGACTCATCAAGAAAAAAGGGAGAAGACTCAAATCAATAGAATTATAAATGAAAAAGGAGAAGTAACAACTGACACTGCAGAAATACAAAAGATGATGAGAGATTACTACAAGCAACTCTATGCCAATAAAGTGGACAACCTGGAAGAAATGGACAAATCTTAGAAATGCACAACCTGCCAAGACTGATTCAGGAAGAAATAGAAAATATGAACAGACCAATCACAAGCACTGAAATTGAAACTGTGATTAAAAACCTTCCAACAAACAAAAGCCCAGGACCAGATGGCTTCACAGGAGAATTCTATCAAACATTTAGAGAAGAGCTAACACCTATCCTTCTCAAACTCTTCCAAAATATAGCAGAGGGAGGAACACTCCAAAACTCATTCTATGAGGCCATCATCACCGTGATACCAAAACCAGACAAGGATGTCACAAAGAAAGAAAACTACAGGCCAATATCACTGATGAACATAGATGCAAAAATCCTCAACAAAATACTAGCAAACAGAATCCAACAGCACAATAAAAGAATCACACACCATGAGCAAGTGGGGATTATTCCAGGAATGCAAGGATTCTTCAATATACGCAAATCAATCAATGTGATAAACCATAATAACAAATTGAAGGAGAAAAACCATATGATCATCACAATAGATGCTGAGAAAGCTTACGACAAAATTCAACACCGATTTATGATAAAAACCTTGCAGGAAGTAAGCATAGAGGGAACTTTCCTCAACATAACAAAGGCCATATATGACAAACCCACAGCCAGCATCGTCCTCAATGGTGAAAAACTGAAAACATTTCCAGTAAGATCAGAAACAAGACAAGGTTGCCCACTCTCACCCCTCTTATTCAGCATAGTTTTCGAAGTTTTAGCCACAGCGATCACAGAAGAAAAGGTATAAAAGGAATCCAAACCGGAAAAGAAGAAGTAAATCTGTCACTGTTTGCAGATGACATGATACTATACATAGAGTATCCTAAAGATGCTGCTAGAAAACTACTAGAGCTTATCAATGAATTTGGTAACGTAGCAGGATACAAAAGTAATGCACAGAAAACTCTGGCATTCCTATACACTAATGATGAAAAATCTGAAGGTGAAATCAAGAAAACAGTCCCATTTACCACTGCAACAAAAAGAATAAAATATCTAGGAATAAACCTACCTAAGGAGACAAAAGACGTGTATGCAGAAAATTATAAGACACTGATGAAAGAAATTAAGGATGATACAAATAGATGGAGAGGTATACCATGATCTTGGATTGGAAGAATCAACATTGTGCAAATGACTCTACTACCCAAAGCAATCTACAGATTCAGTGCAATCCCTATCAAACTACCACTGGCATTTTTCACAGAACTAGAACAAAAAATTTTGCAATTTGTGTGGAAACACAAAAGACCCCAAATAGCCAAAGCATTCCTGAGAATGAAAAATTGAGCTGTAGGAACCAGGCTCCCTGACTTCAGACTATACTACAAAGCTACAGTAATCAAGACAGTATGGTACTGGCACAAAAACAGAAATATAGATCAATGGAACAGGAGTGAAAGCCCAGAGATAAACCCACGCACATATGGTCACCTTATCTTTGATAAAGGAGGCAGGAATGTACCCTGGAGAAAGGACAGCCTCTTCAATAAGTGGTGCTGGGAAAACTGGACAGGTACATGTAAAAGTATGAGATTAGAACACCCCCTAACACCATACACAAAAATAAACTCAAAATGGATTAAAGCCCTAAATATAAGGCCAGACATTATCAAACTCTTAGAGGAAAACATAGGCAGTACACTCTATGACATAAATCACAGCAAGATCCTTTTTGACAGACCTCCTAGAGAAATGGAAATAAAAACAAAAATAAACAAATGGGACCTAATGAAACTTCAAATCTTTAGCACAGCAAAGGAAACCATAAAGAAGACCCAAAGAAAACCCTCAGAATCGGTGAAAATATTTGCAAATGAAGCAACTGACAAAGGATTAATCTCCAAAATTTGTAAGCAGCTCATGCAATTCAATAACAAAAAAATAAACAACCCAATCCAAAAATGGGTGGAAGACCTAAATACACATTTCTCTAAAGAAGGTATACAGATTGCCAACAAACACATGAAAAAATGCTCAACATCATTAATCATTAGAGAAATGCAAATCAAAACTACAATGAGATATCATCTCACACCAGTCAGAATGGCCATCATCAAAAAATATAGAAACAATAAATGTTGGAAAGGGTGTGGAGCAAGGGGAACACTCTTGCGGGAATGTGAATCGGTTCAGCCACTATAGAGAACAGTATGGAGGTTCCTTAAAAATCTACAAATAGAACTACCATATGACCCAGCAATCCCACTACTGGGCATATACCCTGAGAAAACCATAATTCAAAAAAAGTCATATACCAGAATGTTCATTGCAGCTCTATTTACATAGCCAGGAGATGGAAACAAGATAAGTGTCCATCATCGGATGAATGGATAAAGAAGATGTGGCACATATATACGATGGAATATTACTCAGCCTTATAAAGAAACGAAATTGAGCTATTTGTAATGAGGTGGTGGACCTAGAGTGTGTCGTACAGAGTGAAGTAAGTCAGAAAGAGAAAGACAAATACCATATGCTAACACATATGTATGGAATTTAAGGAAAAAAACGTCATGAAGAACCTAGGGCTAAGACAGGAATAAAGACACGGACCTACTAGAAAACAGACTTGAGGATATGGGAAGGGGAAAGGGTGAGCTGTGACAAAGCGAGAGAGAGGCATGGACATATATACAGTAACAAACGTAAGGTAGATAGCTAGTGGGAAGCAGCCGCATAGCACAGGAATATCAGCTTGGTGCTTTGTGACCGCCTGGAGGGGTGGGATAGGGAGGGTGGGAGGGAGAGAGATGCAAGAGGGAAGAGATATGGGAACACATGTATATGTATAACTGATTCACTTTGTTATTAAGCAGAAACTAACACACCATTGTAAAACAATTATACCCCAATAAAGATGTTAAAAAAATAAATTTATAAAAACAAAGAAAATTACTAATACTGAACTAAAATAACTTTCAGTAACACAGAGAACATTAACTTTATATCTTTACTTTTCCAAACCTCTTTAATGAGTGAATAAATTACTCTTAAAGTTAATTCAAAGAACGGCATACACCATTTTCTTCAATATATTTGTATCTTCCACAACAGTGTAACAGCTTTTCTCAGAGAATATCAAAGGATAATTTAGCCTACTATATAATTTTATAAATCATTCTAGAACAACTTTTAGGCATCAAAGTTCCCATTGAAGTTCTATTAATGTTCTTTCTAGAATTTTTTTCTTTTTTCTTTTTTTGTCCATGCCGTGTGACTTGTAGGATCCTAATTCCCTGACTAGGGATGGAACCCAGGTCCTCTGCAGTGGAAGCATGGAATCCTAACCACGGGACCGCCAGGGAATTCCCCAGAGAATTTTTTTCTACATTTTTTACTCAGCTAATAATACCCATCCCCTACTTATATCACCAGCAGAACACTAATGAATGCAAACAAAAGCAGTATTCATCGAGCAGAATGTACTTGCAATACAAACTAAAAAGAGAAACCAATAGGCAAGAAGGTTTCCTAATTCAGGTGCTTCACTTCATTTTCTCTGTAGTTACTGTTTAAATTTTTGTCTTATTCCTTCATGTATGATTAGTTCTGTGACTAAAGTAAAGATACCAAAAATGTGTTGATACCCTAAAGTTGGAGCATGGGTAATGAGGAAAAACTTCCCTATTTCTCTCCTAGATTTTAGAGCAGGAACTCGTCACCTCCTTCTCATGCCTCCCTCTCCCACATATGCCCCTACTAGAGTTGGCTAGATTTTGAGTGTCTTAACACTAAAAGCAATGTCATTTGAAACTCCCATATATCCTAGCCTGTGAGGATACAGAATAGGTACTCAAAAAAGAGTCTGGTAAATAATTTGAACTGTCTGTTCTTAGCTGACTCGTTTTAAATTGTACAGTGTTATCAATTTTTAACTATTTTCAATTGGAATATAACAGACGTGCAGAAAAATACACAAAACTATGTCAGCTCAATGACTTATCACAATGAGAGCATTTGAAAAACCCATGACTTAAAAAAATGCAATATTTCCAGCACCTTAGAAGACCCCACTCAGGTCCTCTCCCAGATACCACTTCCTCAAAGGTAACCACTATTCTGACTGCTAACACTGTGTTCTAGGTTTTTCTATCTAGGAATGTAAATAAATAGGCTCATATTCTATTCTATTGTGCCTGGGTTCCCTCACCTAACACTGTGGTTGTGAGATTTATCCAGATCGTTGCTTGTAGCTCCAGATCATATAGCAAGCTCTAGATGTTACTCTAGATTGGTGATTGTCATTGCCATGTAGTATTCTTTGTAAGGACATACTACAATTTATTTTTCTATTTTACTGTTGACAGACATTTGGGTTGTTTCCAGTGGTGCCCAGGAGCACAAGTTTGCCAGTGATATATTTTGCAAATATCTTTTCCTACCCTATGTCTTGCTTTGACAGCAAACAATTTTTAACTTAGCTTTTTGACAAATTGCAAGGTATTCTGCCTGACTCCATAAGGGGAACATATAGAGTGCTACTCAACTATGGAACTCTTGAGGTATTTTTAAGCTCCTGGGACAAACAGAAATTATACCTGGGGGAGAGATGTTCAACGGTAATGTGCGGGTGTGGGGGGGGGGAAGCAATAGGGTCAGTGAACAGACATCATGATTCCAAAATTAAGATGAGGTTCCAGATAATTATTGGGAAAATTAAAAATGGCTCTAGGGCTTCCCTAGTGGCGCAGTAGTTGAGAGTCCGCCTGCCGATGCAGGGGACACGGGTTCGTGCCCCGGTCCGGGAAGATCCCACATGCCGTGGAGCGGCTGGGCCCGTGAGCCATGGCCGCTGAGCCTGCGTGTCTGGAGCCTGTGTTCCGCAACGGGAGAGGCCACAACAGTGAGAGGCCCGCGTACCGCAAAAAAAATAAAAGGCTCTATATTATAGAAAACCACAAACAAGTTTCTTAATCTGCAAACATTCTTTGACTGCCTTATATGTACTAGGTATTGTCATGAACACAGAGCATACAATGATGAATAAGGAATCATAGTCACCTGTCTCCAGAGAACTTAGATCTAGTTCTGTAAAATAAATGAATGGAAACGAAACTATATGTTTGCTCTGCTACTGAAATTAGTTTATTGAAATATGGGAGTTCGTAACATCTTGGTATCTTAAAAGGAAAGAGAGGGCTGAACAGCTTGAAGGGTGAGATTCCAGGTCATTCCCTTTGCTGCTGTTCCTGCTTCCGGTGTTTGCTGCCGGAAATGAGTCCTGATTTTGAAGAGCTCACATGTCATCCTCTACTGGTTTTATCAAGAAAGCAGCTACACGCTGATATATGGGGATAAAAGCACATGAATGTAGAACTAACTCAGGATGATGTGATGATTCCTGTGGTTAGAAGAATGAGTTCACTCTTGCAGTAGATGCTAGATGATCCATATCTTCCATAGCGTGATGGGCGGCAACAGCTGTATCTGTAGCCTCCATGGCCTCAGCCATAGCTCAGTCTGCAGAAGCTGCCACTTCTCTAGCCACAGCCATAGCCATATCCCTAGCCCAGACCTCTGTAGTAGTTGCCATAGTAACTCATGGTGTTAGGAACTGTAGAGTTGTTTGCATATCAAGGGCAAGTTTCCTAAGTATGACTATCACCAGCTTCCTTGGGACTTTTATATACCCTCAGTGATGGGTTGGGCAAACCACATAGACGTGCACCAGTCTCACTGGGTAGATTAAATTGCATGAAAAAAAAAAACTCTCATCCATTTTAATTGTGTAAAACTTGAGGATAATTTCTGATACTAATTAAAAATGCTTTCATTTGATTTCTGTGCAGTTTGGATTCTACAGGATGATTACGCTATCTTCAAAGCCTTCTTTGACCTTTATATTTAAAGATCTATAATCAGACATCACAACATCTAATGTCATCATCTGGAATTTGTTCTTTCATTAAATCCCCTTCCCAGCATCTCTGAAGTTTACTTATTTTTTCATTTTGCAAATAGTTAATGCCCATCTAATGTATCCCAGGTACTACGCCTGGAGCTAAAGATACAACTGTAAATAAGAGCTGCCCTTCCCAATCCCATGAATTTATCCCCTTCATCTTTGTTATCCAAGGTAATAGAAGAATTTAACACTTACAGATAAATTCAACAAAACATAATTGAAAGTACCATAGAACCAAATTTATTAATTAAAAATTTCTTTTTTTCAGATATATAAGTTTATTTGCTCAATGTAGGGCAGTTACATAATGACTCACATTCAAGATATTCCACCACTGAGGAAAACTGCTAAGAATGGTCCATGTGTGAAAAAATTTCTTAGAGAAACACGGAGTTGGAAAAATAATCACTGAATAGACCTTAGAAATAGTTCACTGCATAACTTGACAAAAAACACAAAGCCTCACTCAGAGAACATATTCGTTGTTCTCCTACACTGTAATAGTTATAATTTCACCATGACAAACACCAGACATTAAGATTAAGCTAACACTGGTGTTTCTTTTACTCCCCCTCCCCTTTAAAAACAGAACATATAACTGCATGTCACTGTAGCAATTTCCAAAATAGATCAATTTGTTACAATCACTATTTGTAAGAGCAAACTTTACCCCCAAGAGGAAAAATTAAATAAACAAAACTTTAAAAATTTTGAAGACAATTTTTTTGTCATAGGAATACAAAACACGTACAGTATAAGTTAATAAATTTTAAGCCACTGTATAGACAAACAACATGCACAATATTGTATCAAGAGAGTAATGGAGGAGTAATCCTTTCACTGGAGAGACATCATCATAGACAAGCACATTTCTTTAAAAATAAAGAAAAGGAAAGAAACCGTTCAAACTGTTTAAATATCGTCTCCTCCCATTCTCTCTTCATTTTTAGCCCTCAGATATGTTTTTTTTTTTTTTTTTTTTTTTTTTTTTTGCGGTATGCGGGCCTCTCACTGTTGTGGCCTCTCCCGTTGCAGAGCACAGGCTCCGGACGTGCAGGCTCAGCGGCCATGGCCCACGGGCCCAGCCGCTCCACAGCATGTGGGATCTTCCCAGACCAGGGCACGAACCCGTGTCCCCTGCATCGGCAGGCACACTCAACCACTGCGCCACCAGGGAAGCCCCTCAGATATGGTTTTACCTTGCATTATTCTAAAAAGCAGCCAGAGCTGAAGCTGAAATTTAAAAGAAAAATGGGTTTTGTAATTCAAGTAAATCATTTCCAAATGTTACAAGGAAGGACACAACATTGCTCACTGGACATGAAGATAAATGAAGGAAAGCCCCACCTACCCCCCAGATCTGTTCCCATCCGTGGTATTGACTTAAGACTCCTGTTAGGGCACAGAAGCTGTAAAACTCTCTTCTGCTAGTTCTTCTGGTAGGTTTGGTTGGTTGGGACTTTCTCTGTAGCATGTGCACAGGACCTTCTAAGGAAAGTCATGCTGGGTAAACTGTGCCACGTGACAGAACATCGTCACACTCTTCTATTTCACTGTCACCTGGATCCTGGTCAGCGTGTGCATTTCACAACTGGAAGCTCCATTTTGGTTTTAGCAAAAACAGCTGTCAGGTTTTCCTCAATCATTACTCATTCCTTTCCTTGCCCAAATAAAACAAAGAGACAAACGAATCTGGTGTCGCTCCCTATCTTGGGAGTTCACGCTGTTACTGATCTTAATAAAAACGGCTGAACGCATATGCAATAGGTCATGTGTTTAGAAAGACTTATCCAAAATGAGAAGGAAGGACCTAAGGCTCACTGAAACAGACTTGTGGAAATAGCATTGTGGTTTCCTACAGTTCTAAAACATGCACAGATGGCATAAGAGAAATCAGTCTCCAGCTTCTACGCTTTCATTAAGAAGAAAAAAAATACATAGAAAAAGTTTTGGTCAAATAGGAGTTAAGTATTTATTATCTGATAATGATTTTAGTTTATTTTTCTACAATAATTATTTGGGGAAGGAGTGTTTTCAGGGAGGAAAAACTGACACACTTACAAGGCTCTGAAATTGGACAGAATGTTTATGAACTCTTCCTATAGGATTTTTCTACCAGTAAGCTCCTAGCACCTGAATTTTCACACACTGTACCATGAACTCTCTCAAAATGACCGCCAACTTCTACAATCCAACAGCGTTTCAATCCACCCTAGTCAGTTGCGTCAGCGTAAGGTACAGTGGGGAAGACTCAAGTGAGGATTGAAACAGCAGTGTAATCCCAGAGGAAGGAGCTGTGGCAGCTTAAAAATCAGGATTTCCGTGGAAATATCAACACAAGAAATAAGATACAGACCTGAATTTTCTCTATTTTTGTGGTGTTTAACGTTTCTATTAAAGCGATTAACAATTTTTGTGGTGGATTTAAGTTAAGAAGAAAGAAGGACAAAAATTCCACAGCCATCTGCCAAGCGCCTATTAACCAAAACCTTTAAAAAGTAGCTTTGATTCTCCTCAGGCAAGTCTTCTGGCCTAGGAGATAGATAACAGTAAAACCAACCTGGATAAGGCTGAATAAGGAGGATGTAAAAGCCAAAATAAAGAAAAATACACAATCAGTGGCTTGATGTTACATATGGCTATAATGTAGAAATACTATAAATGGCAATTCAGTGTTAATATTGTCAACTAAGTAGAAACTTGTGAAAACTGGCAAGGCCTAAACCACAAGGATAAATATACATCATGTTCTAAGTCTATCAGCTTGGGTTTTAAACTATTCCATGTCTGGTGGAGCAGGGGTTCCCAGGCCCTGGTCTGTGGACCGGTACCGGTCCTGTTAGGAACCAGGCTGCCCAGCAGGGGGTGAGTGACAGGCAAGTGAGCAAAGCTTCATCTGCCGCTCTCCATTGCTCGCATTACCGCCTGAACCATCGTCCTTCCCTACCCCCATCAGTGGAAAAATTGTCTTCCACAAAACCAGTCTCTGGTGTCAAAAATGCTGTGGACCCCTGTGGTAGAGTATACCCTAAAAAAAATGCACAGCTAAAACAGATGAGATAGAAAGTACCCAAAATCCTTACTGGAACCACAAGACTTATTGAATAAGGGCCATTCCATTTAAGTATTCTTTTCATCTTAAAACCCTGTTCTCTAGCAATAAGTTAAAGAGAGCTCCACTTGCATTAAGCTACATAACAGCCCATATGCCAATGTGAGGCTGCTACTCCAATACAAGCACAGCTAGCCTGACTTTCCACTAGTGGAATTTCAGCAAAAATGTCAGAGGTGATCAAAGACAGCACAGGTCATGGGTTTCTCCCTAGGAAGATCATCCCTCCCTTAGCCTCCCCCACCCAACACTCAACTCATGGTAAAAAATAAAGACTGCAGTAGTAACATCAGCGTGCCCTGCCAGTCCACCTGGGGGCCTTAATTGTTGCCTTCTCCCGTGTAATGGTCTTGCTGATCGCTTGTCTAGAGCAAGAGGTTGTTGCAGAGGGGCTGCATGATGAGTGTGGAGTCCCCGTAGGAGTCCTGTTGAGAGCATCTAGAGCTCGGTGATGGTGTCATTGAGAGCAGTCTTGGCCAAGTGGCAGGCTTGCTCTGGGGCAGTCTGGATTTCATAGTAGAAAATGGAGTAGTTAAGGGCCAAGCCTAATTTAATGGGGTGAGTGGGCTGCATGTTCTCCTTGCTGATCTCATGGGCATTGCTATAGGCTTTCTCAGATGACTCCACAATGGTCGCCCTATTCTCTCCAGTGGTGAATTCGGCCACGTAGCAGTAATAGTGCCCTTTCATCTTCAGGTAAAACACTTTGCTCTCACACTAGGTCTCACTGCAATTCTTGATCAGGTAGTTATCCAGCAGGCTCAGCACACCCTGACATACCACCTCCAACTCCTCCATTTTTTCCCGGTAAGCATGGACAATCTCTATCTTTTTCTCATTACCATTTACAGACGTCTTCTGCTTAGTGCTAATAATGACCGTCCAGGAAGAATGGTGTGCAACTGAAGCAGAATCTGGTCTTTGTACCCCGACACCAAATTAAATCTTGGAGACCGAGTTTTGAGTGAAGTAGAGAAGAATAGCTTTATTACTTTGCCAAAGGGGGCCACAGTGGGCTAATGTCCTCAAAACTGTGTGTCCTGGCCTGAAGGACATAGTGAGTTTTATAATAATTGTTTAAAGAGGGTGTGATCAGCTCTTGGACATTCTTCTGACTGGTTGGTTGTGAGGTAAGTAGGAATCAGCATCATCAACCTTCTGGTTCCTACCAGTCTGGGGTCTCTGTGCTTGTGGGCAACATACCGTTAACTTCTCCCACCTGGTGGGGGTTTCAGTATCTACAAAACAGCCCTAAGATATTGTGACGTGTACCTCTTGATGGGGAGCCAAGACCCTGCCCCAAGGCTGCGCTTTGTTTCTTTTGACTGTTCCTCCCTTGTCTCTGGATCCCCCTCCCTTCCCTAATTAGCAACTGTTTGAACCTGCCCATTGGAACTCAGGGTAGGTCATGGAGGCTGAATGAAGCCTATTTCTTGTAATCAAAGAAATGGGGGACACAGAAAAGCTTTTGATCCCAGGAGCCCCATGGGTCCTTCTCGGTTTCACAACTCCATTCTTGTGGGCCACTGAGAGGAGGTTTCTTTCTTCATTGGACAGTGGCTCATTCAGCTCTGCCATGGCCATGTTGTCATAGCGCTCTGCCAGCCTGGCTTTCTGCACTAGTTGCTTGTGGTCCACCATCTTCATGGGCTGGGTTGGGCCGGACCAGAAGACCTGGGCAGACTAAAGGACTCGGAGGGCAGCTGCAGTGCAGCTGGAGTCCCTGTGCCAGTGGGCCCAACCCATGAAGCGAGTGGCTGAGGGGATGGTGGCAGCGTAGAGGCCCAAACTAATTTTTTTATGAGAAAAAAAAGAAGACTAAATGGCAAAGTTTGTTCCCTTACACGTTATTTGCATGTTATTTTCCAATTTCTGGGCCTCCTTCATCTTTCTGATCTCTAAGGAAACTATATATTATTTATAGAAATCTGAAGTTATAAAATAAAAAATTAAAATAATAGTTAGATATGACTCTTTCTTTCTAAAAATGAAGCTCACTAATATTCTCATGATAAGGGGTTGGAATCACCCTACTTAGCCATTTATATCAAAACTAATTTAAAAAATACCAGCAATAGAAATATATCATATAATATTAATAATGGTTTCAGATAGAATCTTACAATATAAAAACTGGTTTAGCACTCTAATTTTACAGATGATGAAACCAAGACTTAGAGAATAGTGTTCCAAATAGCCCCATGAGTGGCAAAGCCCAGGCTAGAACCTAGAAACTTTCATCTCCATCTCTCACTTTCCATTGTACCACCCTCTTTGTTACATTTTATAAATGTGGTATGAACATGGGTAAAAGCAAGAGGTATTTCATTTTCATAATGGAAGAATGACAACACTCCTTTGCTTTCTCTGTTGGTGAGCTTCCTAATTTTGACTTCTGATCTGTATGCTGAATGGCATTTCCTTTCCTCTTGGCTGGAATTCAAAGGGCTAAAATTAGCAAGTGAAAACTTGAAGCAACATCCACTTATTCTCAATGAGATTGCAGTCAAGATGCTTGTTGCATTGATTAAGAGATGTAACTCTAAGAGGAAAGAGCAAAAATAAGTCCAAAAGTTCTAGAGTGGAAAATTGAGAGACTCCAGAACAAGATAACATAGCAATTCATAGGCTCCTGAATTTCTTTCTTCCTACAGACACACTGAATGTATAGCTACATGAGGAGCAATTCCCTCTGAGAAATCCAGAGACTAGCTGAGTGACTCCTACACATCACGGGAATGAGAGAATACCCACATAAAAATGGGTTGGAAACGTGGAGATATACTTGTGCCATAAAACCCATCTGTAGCACAGTGCCATACAATCTGGAGAGACACCCCTAACTCCCAGTTTCTGCCTGAAGAGTTGATACTGAGCAGAACCCTGTGGGCCTCCTGGGCACAAAAGCCTTTCTGTGTCCCTCATTTCTTTGATTACAGGAAATAGGCTTCATTCAGCCTCCATGAACCCCTCTGAGTTCCAAGGTCAGGTTCAAACAGTTGCTAATTAGGGAAAGGGGGGGATCCAGAGACAAGGGAGGAACAGTCAACAGAAACAATAGGACTTCCCTGGTGGCGCAGTGGTTGGGAGTCCGCCTGTCTATGCGGGGGACACAGGTTCATGCCCCGGTTCGGGAAGATCCCACATGCTGTGGAGCGGCTGGGCCATGGCCACTGAGCCTGTGCGTCTGGAGCCTGTGCTCTGCGATGGGAGAGGCCACGGCAGTGGGAGGCCCGCGCACTGCAGGGGGAAAAAAAGAAAAAAAAGAAACAATAGTGCAGCCTTGGGGCAGGGTCTTGGCTCCCCACCAAGGGACATACTTAACAAGTATCTTAGAGCTGTTTTGCAGATACTGAAATCCCCACAAGGTGGGAGAAGTTAATGGTATGCTGCCCACAAGCACAGAGACCCCAGACTTGTTGGAACCAGAAGGTTGATGATGCTGATTCCTACTTACCTCACAACCAACCAGCCAGAAGAATGTCCAAGAGATCACGCCCTCTTGACCCATTACAATAAAGCTTCTCCCTACCCTCTCCAAGGGTGAGCACACAGTTTTGAGGGCATTAGCCCGCTCTGGCCGCCTTTGCCTGGCAAAGCAATAAAGCTATTTTCTTTTTCTACTTCAACCAAAACTCTGTCTCTGAGTTTTAATTCAGTGTCAGGGTACAGAGGCCAGATTCATTTTCAGAGTGAAGGGTTTGGACCGAACATCCAGCATCCCAACTTTTAAGGTTCCCACTTGCAGGGTGGACACCCCAAAAACCAAGCTCTGAAAGACAATGGTGCTTATGTTCATGAACTTGACTATAGAAAACAAAGAAGCTGTTCTTAAAGTGACCATGAACACTTAATGCAGCAATTTCCCTGGGACTCAGCACAGAGGGAGCAGACAAAACACCCATCTCCCAGCCTTTCCCTGAAAGGAGTTTGACCGCATACTTTACAACCTGCTGCCTAAGGATCCAGTTTTCTAATGAGTATACATCCAGGTGCTGACTGCAATCCTCCCCTGGAGCCTGAAAGAACCAGTGGACACTTCCCCATCTTCTCCCTCTGGCTCATTCTGACAATAAAACCAAGCCATCAGTATCTCCCGGGAAGGAGCTTGTCCACACATCTAGCACCCCACCTACTATGGCTTCCACCTGAGGGACAGTCCTGCAAATCACCTAGCTCTGATAGCTAACGGGGCTTGCATTCACAAGTCCCACTGGACTATAAAAATTTTTTTTTTTAATTGAGATATGTGACATATAACATTATATTAGCTTCACTTGTACAACTTAATAATTTGATATTTGTATATGTTGTGAAATGATCACCACAAATCTAGTTAACATCCATCACCACATGTAGCTACAAATATTTTTTCCTGCAATGAGAACTTTTAAGATCTACTCTCTTGGAATTCCCTGGTGGTGAAGTGTCTAAGACTCTGCCTGCCAATGCAAGGGACACAGGTTCGAGCCCTAGTCTGGGAAGATCCCACATGCTGTGGAGCAACTAAGCCCACGTGCCACAACTACTGACCCTGTGCTCTAGAGCCCACGAGCTGCAACTACTGAGCCTGCGTGTCACAACTACTGAAGCCCACACACCTAGAGCCGTGCTCTGCAACAAGAGAAGGCACCACAATGAGAAGCCCGCACACCACAACGAAGAGTAGCCCCCGCTCGCTGCAACTAGAGGAAGCCTGTGCCCAGCAACAAAGATCCAACATAGCCAAAAATAAATAAATAAATTTATATATAGAAAAATCTACTCTCTTAGCAACTTTCAAATATACACTACAGTATTATTAACTATAGTCACTATGCTGTATATTACATCCCCAAAACTTACTTATTTTACAGTTGGACGTTTGTACCTTTTAACTACCTTCACATATTTCACTAACTACCACCCCCTGCCTCTGGTAATAACCAATCTGGTTTCTGTACCTATAAGGGTTTTTTTTTTTTCAGATCCCTTATATAATTGAGATTGTACAGTATTTGTCTTTCTCTGCTGACTTATTTCACTTAGCATAGTACCCTCAAGTTTCAACCATATTGTGGCAAATGGCAGGATTTTCTTATGTATTTTATGGCTGAACAATATCCTGACATATATCTGACAATTTCATTATCCATTCATCTATCTATGTGCACTTAAGTTGCTTACAAGTCTTGGCTGTTGTAAATAATGCTGCAATGAGCAGGGGGTACAGGTATGTTTTTGATTTAGTGTTTTCGTTTCTTTCAGATAAATACCCAGAAGTGGAATGGCTAGATCATATGGTAGTACTATTTTTAATTTCTGAGGAACCTCCATACTCTTTTCCATAGCGGCTGCCCCAGTTTACATTCCCACCCACAGTGAACAGGGTTGCCTTATCTCCACATCGTCACCAAAACTTGTTATTTCTTGCTTTTTTGATAATACCTATTGTAACAGGTGTGATATGGTATCTCATAGTTGTTTTGATTTGCATTTCCCTGATGATTAGTGATGTTGCACACCTTTTCCTGTTGTCCATTTGTATGTCTTCTTTGGAAAAATGTCTATTCAGATCCTCTGCTCATTTTTGCATCAGATTATTTGTTTGGCATTTGGTTGTATGAGTTTTTTATATATTGTGGATATTAACTCTTCAGATATATGATTTGAAAATATTTTCTCCCATTCCATAAGCTGCCTTTTCACTTTATTGATGATTTTCTTTGCTGTGCAGAGGTTTTTAGTTTGATGTAATCCCACTTGTTTATTTTTGCTTTTGTTGACTTTGCTTTTGGTGTCAAATCCAAAAAATCATCAAGGTGCTTATTGCCTATGTTTTCTTCTAGAAGCTTTACTGTTTCTAGAAGTTTGAACATAAACTTGTTCAAGTCTTTATCCATTTTGATTTCCATTTTGAGTTAATTTTTGTTTATGGTGTAAGATAGGGTCAAGTTTCATTCTTTCACCTGTGGCTGTCCAGCTTTCCCAGCACCATCTATTGAAGAGACTGTATATTCCTTTCCCCCACTGTGTATTCTTGGATCCTTTGTCGTAAATTAATTGATAATATATGTACGGGTTTATTTGTGGGCTCTCTCTTTTGTTTGAATGATCTATGTGTCTGTTTTTATGCCAATACCATACTGTTTTGATTACTATAGCTTTGTAATATGATTTGAAACCAGGGAGTGTGATACTTCCAGCTTTGTTCTTTCTCAAGTTTGCCTTGGCTATTTAGGGTCTTCCATGGTTCCATACAAATTTTTGACTTGCTCATTCTATTTGTGAGAAAAATGCCATTGAAATCTTAAAAAAATTGCATTGAATCTATAAATTGCTTTGGGTAGTATGGGCATTTTAACAATGTTAATCTTTCCAATCTATGAGAATGGAATATCTTTCCATTTATTTATGTCATCCTCAATGTTTTCATCAATGTCTTATAATTTCCAATGTACAGGTCTTTCACCTCCTTGGTTAAAGTTATTCCTACATATTTTGTTCTTTTTGATGCAATTGTAAATGGGATTGCTTTCTTAATTTCTCTTTCTGATAGTTGGTTATTAGTGTATAGAAACACTACCAGTATTTGTATACTGATTTTGTATCTTGCAACTTTACTGAATTTGTTTGTTAGTTCTAACAGCTTTTGGGTGGACTATTTAGGATTTTCTATATATAACATCATGTCATCTGCAAATAGAGAGAGTTTACTTCTTTCTTTCTGATGTGGATCCCTTTTATTTCTTTTTCTTGCCTAGTTTCTCTGACTAGGACTGCCAATACTTCATTAAATAAAAGTGGTGAGAGTTGATATCCTTGTCTTGTTCCTGATCTTAGAGAAAAAAGTTTCAGCTTTTCGTCATTAAATATGATGTTAGCTGTGGGCTTGCCATATATATGCCCTTTATTATAATGGGAAACATTCCATCTATACCCAGTTTGTTGAGAGTTTCTATCATGAGTGGATATTGAATTTTATTCTAAAACATTTATTAACACTAGAATATTTCAATAATTTGTGTGAATTGTGCCTGAAAAATTACCTCTGAGCTGCTTCTGCCAGGGGGTTGACTCACAGTGTCACACAGAACATACCCTGATGCTCTACAGTGAGGAGGTGTGTCTTCAGCCTAGACACCAAGGAGGAAGTATTTCTTTCCCCCTGAAAAGAATTCAAACACCCCTCTTGTTTCCACAGCAAACAGAACTCCAATCACAAAAGGAAAAACAAATGCAGCTGGTAAAAGAAGAACAGAGGTTAGTGAGACCCAGAGCTGCAGTCTGGGGCCAACATTTCCCTAAGGAGGCAGCAAGCTTTTGGCAGATACTGCTGAGCAATAAATATTTCCTTAGAAATAAGTTGATAAAGATTGAGTGGTTGACTAGAACTGCCTTAATGAGGTCCTTGAAGCAAGAAAAAGAGACCCCAATGCAAGAAGCTTGCTGGGCGCAAAGAGGACAACCCAAACTGGAAGAGAATTTTCTCTGAGGAAATGGAGATAATCACTTATTAAAAATTTTCATTGTGCTACTGAGTCCAAGCTCGCTCTGCTCACCGCATGACAGGCCAATAAATTGGGAGAGGAAGTGTTGAGGCAAGGAATAGTGACTTTATTTGGAAACCTGGGTGTCCAAGAAGATGGTGGACTAGCATCCCAGAGTACCATCTTATTAGGGTTTGGATGCCAGTTTCTTTTACAGAACAGAGAGGTGGAGGAGGTGAGGAAGTAAAGTAGAAAAGGCCATTAGTCTTGCAAAATATCTCCTGGCTTGGCCAGCATTGAGGGATGGGATGTGTTAATTTCTTCTTTTCTGCAGCTGTTCACAGGTGGGCCTCCCTGTGAGCTGAACAAAGGCACTTTAGTTTAACATTCGGGCGGAGGGTCAGTGCTCCGAGGGACAGTCCATGTATGCTTACAGCTATAGACGGCATCCTTTTAATGATTATAATAACAAAAGCAATGAAAAGCAAAGGTTAAAGTAAAAGAAACAGATTCAACATGGAGTTGGATTTTGCTCTTCCCCATTACAATTGCTCTTATGAAGACCCACTATGGCTGATTCTGGAGAAACTGGGATTTGTAGATTCTTTATAATTGCTTAGCAGGGATAATAATCTTAGGATATTGAGCCAATGTGCTTTCATTCTTGGGAATCCCTGCTTCCACAATAAAGTATGTTGAGCTGTCTGGGATGCAGACTTGGGAAAGAGGTTTGAAGGTTATAATGTTTATTAAGAAGAGTCAATGGGATGGCTCTGAGGGCAGGAGCAGCAGGAAGCAGAGTTGAGCAGTCTCTGCAACTAGGATGACCCTCTAGCATTGTGCCAAGTAGGGTTGAGGTGGCCTGGCCTTTATACTCCTACATTGATCAGTCATTGGATGTGAGCATGACCTTGGGCGTGTCTCCAACTCTGAGCTGGTACTAGAGGGGATACAGCTGAAAGCTGTGTGCCCACCATACTCCCAGAGGCTGGGGTCCAAGTCTGCCCATGCATCCTGGTGCCAACTCCACATGCTATCTCGGGTTCCTGTTGTAGAGGCTGCCCATCCCCTGCCTTTAGTGTCCAGACCTCCACTGTGGGCAGTCCTCCCACAGTTAGAATTGATATAACTGCCAGCTTTTCGTTGAACCACTGAAAGCAGCTTTGCTCACAAGAGAGACCTGTTGAAATTGCCCCCCCAGCCCCATCTTCCAGCAGCTTTTAATTATTGACTCTTAGGAGTGAAGAAATGCCCCAACTTCTTGGCCTCCCAGTGATATCATTTTGATACGTGTGTTTTACACAGTTCCTCGAGTTTCCATGTGAGATTAAGCTCCCATCACCCACTACAACAACTGTCTTAATAATTCACCCTTTATTGGCCATCTCCCTTTCCCATTCTCAGTCCCCCACTCCTCTGCCAGTGTTCCCAGCCCCTCCCAAGTAAACTACTTGCACCCAAATCCTTGTCTAAGCATCTGCTTTGGTGAGAATCCAAACTAAAGAGTTTCCCATAGTAAAAAAAAAAAAAAATGCTTAGTAGACTCATAGACTCAGAGGACGTTATTTCTTTCATTAAGTCTGATCTGTGGAGGTTAGTGCAGCCTAGGAACAAGAGAATATAATATAAGGAAAACCTACCATTTGGTGCAATGAAATATCAAAGGAAAGGGTGGAGGGGAACGTTGAAGACACAAGTCCTCATCTTCCCCTTCTCAAGGTAGAAGTCTATAGCATGGGGGACATATGGACATATCCAGATACTGTTGGAGAAATATAATTAAAAGCTAAATCTCTCCCAACCCAGAAAACCTCTCCACAAAGGTAGAAAAGAAATAAAACAATTTTACTATTGAATAAGCATTAAACCAGAATGGGGTGTATATGTATCACTGATGATCTGTGAAGAGATTGCAAAGATGGAAAGACATCGTTTTATAGAGCCATTTCATATAGCCAAGCAGATACCACCCATCCCATGCACGGTCTCAAGATAAACAATAATTACTCCTCTACTCCTCCTGACATCACCACTGGTCCCACATAGATCATCCTAGATTCACCTGGTAACTGAACCTGTTAATTAGTCATCTGTGTTAGCTAATTAGCTTTATTCAAAGGAAAAAAAATCAACTTCTCACATCTTCATGACAGGTGGTAGTTTCGGAGTGAGGTGCCAGCCAAAGTTAGGCTCCCACCCTCTCACAGAAATTCGGAGATGGGGCACTTAAGAAAGACGTTCCTGGGTCATAAGGCTGACAAGAGGCTTATTTAGCTTTTAAAAAGATTTACATATGTTTCAAAGAGGCAGAGAAAGAATTTGAAAATTACAAGTTTTCTAAACTAAATGCTCTAAGAAAAATGAGCTCTCTTCCCTATTTTCAGCAGAGAAATTAAGCGTCTTATTTAAATTTGCCCTTATGGTATGTGGGAACCCCAACACCTGAGGGATCTTCCTGGCAGGGGAGAGTCACAGGTTTTTCTAGGTGATACTCCAGTGAACAAGGGGAGAAATTGTGGGAGACAGAGGGGACAAGGGAGTAGATCAAGCTGCCCCTTGTCAACTGCTGCAGGACTTTGGCTTTTACGGTGAGTAAGGTGAAAATTCATTAGGGTTTTCACTAGAGAAGGGATGGGGTCTGACTTCGATTTTCGAGTCACTTATAAAATTGGTAGGTACTGACTGAGCAACTCTTTATTCTCAGAACTCCTGTGGGTGCTAAAGGAGACACAGAATAAACAAAGCTTCATCTTGAGGTTGTCTGCTATGCCAATGAGGAGAGAATGGGGAAAAACAGCCACTAAATAGGACGAGTTCATACAGATTTAACTGCCCAAAGGACAGCAGTCAGTGTACAGAAAAGTCTAGAAGAAAAGAAAGCAGAGTGAAGAGAAGATGATGAAGACTGGAAGAGTCACAGGAAGCATCCAGGAGAAGATGGGATTTGAGCTGTACGTTGAAGGATGCTAATAGTGGGGTGACAGATGCAAGCAGCCTAAATTAGAGGTCGGGGTCACCTTGAATAGAGGCTTTTTGGAGTAGGTTGAGAAAAATTAACAAATTAAGATCATAGAGATGCAGTGGAGACCAGGTGTTACTGATAAGGAAGTATAATGAACAGACCTTCAAGGAACTGACTAGTAGAAATGGACCCATTCTCTGCTCTGATCTCTTTACTTCTAGTGGAATACAATAGCCATGCATTTGCATGATGGCCTTCTTGTTACTTCTTGCCAATTAGTTAGGTTTAACAAAATTATGACAATTACTTTTAGTTATAACAATTACTTTTCATTACTCTGCCATTCCTTCCTTACCCCATCTCCCTCTCTATCCTTAGATAAAACCTCACCCCCATTAATGGGTGAAATTTAAATAACTTGGGACCTTTAAGCAAAACGAAGTTTTGCTGGCAGGATGAGGGCTTCAAAAGAGACAAGAAGAGAAATTGTGATGGTTAATTTTATGTGTCAGATTGACTGGTCTACAGGGTGTCAGATATGTGGTTAAACATTATTCTGGGTGTTGCTGTGAGGGTTTTGGGGGTGAGAATGACATTTTAATGGGTAGATTGAGTAAAGAAGGTTGCCCTCCCTCCTGTGGGTGGGTCTCATCCAATCCAAGCTGAAAGCCTGAATAGAACAAAATGGCTGACTTCCCCCAAGTAAGAGAGAACTCCTCCTGCCTGGCTGCATTTGAACTGAGACATTAGTTTTTTCCTGCCTTTAGACTCAAAGTGGCTTTTCCGGGTTCCTGAGCCTGACGGCGTATGGACAAGAGCTCCACCATTGGTTCTCCTGGGTCTCTAGCTTGCTGACTCACCCTGAAGATCTTGGGACTTGTCAGCCTCCCTAATCATGTGAGCCAATTCCTTAAAATAAATAAACAAATATACATATTACATATATATTGAGAGACAGAGTATATTCATATATTCTCCCTCTCTCTCCCTCCCTCCCTCAAGATACAGGAATAGAAATGCAGACGTAGAGAACAGACATGTGGACCCAGCGGGAGAAGGAGAGGGTAGGATGAATTGGGAGATTAGGTTTGGCATAAATACACTACCATGTGTAAAATAGCTAGCTAGTGGGAACCTGCTATATAGCACAGGGAGCTCAGCTCAGTACTCTGTGATGACCTAGATGGGTGGGATGGGAGTGGGTACGAGAGAGGTCCAAGAGGGAGGGGATACATGTGTACATATAGCTGATTCACTTTGCTGTACAGCAGAAACTAACACAATATTGTAAAGCAATTATACTCCAACAACAACAACAAAAAGATATATCTTGTTGGTCTTCTTTTCTTGAGAACACTGACTAAAACAGAAATGCATCTGAAACTGTTCCTTCTGCTTTGTGATGTTAGTCACCAAAGAATTGAGGGCAGGGAAAGTGGGGGACTGCTGGAGAAGATTTTAGAACACCAAGACTTATAAAAGAAGCTGGGGGTTTCCCTCAGGCACAGATTAGGGTATCTCCTATCCAAGTGGTGTGACAAATCTCAGGGAGTCAACAAAACCTCCCATGATTCTTCTAGGGAATGTCCTCTGTCACTTTGGAGCTTAAGGGGCTGAGACTAGAGGGAAAGACACACACTGTGCCAGTAACAACTGGGGACAGCTGGGGAAGCCACCTGGTGTGACAAAGGATTCCAGGAAGGGTGACAAACATACCTGCACATGGGGTGGGGCAGGGCACAGAAGCCCTTGGACACAGGGCTAAGGACATTTTCCTGTAAAAGTTACAAAGGGAATACCACTTCTGTCGAATACTCGCTGCACAACAGACACTGTGCGAGAGCTTTTTGTCCAGCATCTCACACAACCCTTGCAACAATTTTAGAAGTAAAAATTACTGCCCCCCCATTTCTCAGATGGGAAAACAAAGATCTAATGAGGTTAAGTGAGAAGTTATAGGTAAAGAGATTAGGGGTCTGAGCCTCTAAGGATGTCTTGGAAGGATTAAGTGAATCATCCTAGGAAATGTGAAGAGCTAAGTGTCCAGCATTTAATAAGAACTCAATAAATGAAAATTACTGTTTCCACATTGTCATCAGCCTCACCATTATTCCTTTATTCTTCTTCCATTACAAATACTTTCTCAACCAAATTTCCCTGGCTCTAATAAGGCTAAAATGCTAAAGAGATTACTCTATATTGGCCTTTAAATTCAAAGCTCCCTGAAAGTGTCTTTCTCATGATGTTTTCTGCCAGAGATATAAGAGGGATTTGAGAGTCTCCTTAGCCTGAGAAAGAAACAAAGATCACTCTCCAGTCAGAATTAGGAGTTTGGGGTTAACATATACACAGTAATATATATAAAATAGATAACCAACAAGGACCTACTGTATAGCACAGGGAACTATACTCAATGTTTTGTAATAACCTATAAGGGAAATGAATCTGAAAAAAATAGATATATATGTATGTATAACTGAATCACTTTGCTGTACACCTGAAACTAACACATTGTAAATCAACTATACTTCAATAAAAACTAAGTTAATTAAAAAAAAAAGAAACCTGATTTGAAACTTCTTACCAGTTTCTCCCTGGTCTCCATAGCTCTTTCCTCTTTCCCATTTTCAAACCTCTCCTGACTACAGCAACTAAGCTCAAGGGTATCCATTTGCAAGTATATTTTATTAAAAAAATTTTTTTATTTCTCTAAGACTTTTTTTTTGATGTGGACTATATTTAAAGTCTTTATTGAATTTGTTACAATATTACTTCTCTTTTATGTTGTGGTATTTTGGCCATGAGGCATGTGAGATCTTAGCTCCCTGACCCAGGGATTGAACCCATGCCCCCTGCATTGGAAGGTGAAGTCTTAACCACTGGACCACTAGGGAAGTCCCTATATTTTATTTCATGTTGTAATCATGGTGACAAAACTATGGTGAGAAGCACAGGGACTGGGTCAGGAAACCTGTGTTCTGCTGTGGTCGTTCATCAACAACCCACGCTTCAGTGCTTGAAATAACAGTCTTATTTCTATTTTCACATTGCTGCTGTCTTCATTTGAGGATCCAGGCTGATGGAAAACCATCATCCAGAACATTGCCAGACACAGACGGAAAAAGAGAATGTAGCACAGCTTACACTGACTTTTAAAGCATCTATCCAGTCACTTCTGATCACATTTCATTTGCCCAAAATTTGACATGGCCAGACTGACTTCAAATGTGTGGGCAAGCACAGTTCTACCAAGTGGCCAGAAGGAGAGAGCTGGAATAATTATGAACAAATCTAATGACTACCAAAGAGATATTTTCCATAAAAATCAGGATACCTTTGAGAGACTGGAAGACAAATGCAATTTGGGAGGAATATATAGGAACTCCTGAGGTATATGTTGATGTTCTCTTGACTGGCTGGTGAGTTTATAGGTATGAGTATTCTTTAAACTGTACATACATATTTCCTTATACTCCTTATTCATGTGCTGTATTTCATAATAAAAGATAAAATAAAATATGAAAGAAGAACCCTTTACAATGTATATACCATACATGGTAATATAGTTATAGAAAATATTTGGAAGATTGAAGAAATACTGTCAACCCTTTTAGAGGGAGAAGTTGCGAGAGATGAAAAGGACAATTTTATGTTTCATTTTATACCATTTTGTTTAAATTTCTTGCTTATCATGTACATGATTTGCTTATATAATGAAAGGTTAATTTAAAAAATGGTATTAAAGAAATCAAGACATAGAATAAAAAAAACTACTGGTCTCAGTGTGAGACATGAGTGTTCGCTCCCCAACTATAGATTAGGACCAGTGTTGGAAGAAGAGGGGAGAAGGCATGGAAAGTGTTTCTCAACGTGGAGTGGAAGGAATGGGAGGTCCTCAAAGTGGATGGGGAAGAAGGACCATCCATCACAATATCAGAAAGAGGTGTGAACATGACTTGTCACCAAGCCACACCGGAGCATGGACCTCTGAATGACCCATCACGGTGGATCACTGTCTAACAGCTCAGACCCTCCTCAGACTGCAGGAAACAGAGGCTGGAGAGGACTTGGTCAATTTGTGTTAGGGTGGGCTTCTGACAGGACAGGCTCTTCCTGCCTACAGTGGAAGTGAACCAGACCAACTGGAAATTTCTTAGGAACTGGGCAGAGGTAGATAGTGGATATAGTGTGCATGTAAGTAAAAGCTGATTATGTAAGAAATAGCATAGAAACTGTCTTTCCTCCTGGTTTTTGGGTAAATCTATTTATTATGAGGAAAAAAAGAAAAAGCCAACAACCCTTCATTGGTACATTGAAATTCAAGTCCAAAATGTGGAGAATGTGACCTTTGAATTATTCCTTGAGGACTGAATAGGGTTTATTTTAGAGAAATGAGGCGGGATGTTCTAGTCAAGAAAGCATGGACACATAGCATGGGGGTGTAAAACAGGAACAGGGAATTCACTTTGGCTGGCTGTTGGGGCCTTAAAGAGAAGCACAAAAAGAAAGACGATTTGGGTCCGTATATTAGTTTTCTGTGGCCGCTGTAACATATCACCACAAACTGGGTGCTTTAAAACAACAGAAGTTTACTCTCTCACAGTCCTAGAGGCTGGAAGTTCAACTTTAGTTTCACTGGTCTGAAATCAAGGTGCCGGCTGGGACTCGCTCTCTCCGGAGGCCCTAGGAGAGAATCTCTCTCTCCCAGCGTTTAGTGGCTACCAGAATTCTTTCACTTAAGCTGCATCACTCCGGTCTCTGCCTCTGTCTTCACATCTCTTTTCTGTGTATCAAATCTCCCTCTGCCTCCCTCTTAAAAAGGACACTTGTGATTGCATTTAGGGCTCACCTTGACGAGTCAGGATAATCTTCTCATGCCAAGATGCCTTAATTTAATCATTTTTGCAAAGATCCTTTTTCCTTATAAGGTAACTTTAATACGTTCTAGGAATTAAGACCTACATCTTTGGCCATTATTCAGTCTACTGGAATCCAGATCATAAAAGTTAGTCCTTGAGGTTTCTGTGCCTAGAAAAATGAAGATCTGGGAAGTGCTGGGATTTGTGGACATTATTGTCTGATAAGTAAATCCTGCTGCCTCTAGCCTGGACAGGTGTTACATATTGGTTTATTGTGCCTGCCTGTGTTTTTGTGCAAAAACAGGTATGCGGCCCTTGGACACTGTAATTCCTTCAAATTACCCCATGCCTGAGAAAGAGCTTTTATTTGATAGCTCCTGGTACTATTATTATTTCTTCTGAAAATAGGATGGGGGACATTTGTATGAGACTCATCTGGGAGCCAGTTGGTCTGTACATTTAAACAAAAGGCAAAAATCTTTTCTGAGCTCAGTTTCCTTGTAAGTGAGCATCAATCATATTCATTAGAATTATAATTGCCTTCATCGACAGGACTACATGAGTTGGCCTGGGATTATGGGGAGGTCCTGGTACACGTATCCCATTTATTTCTGTCCCAGTTGGAATCCGTAGGCAAATCACAAATAAGAAGAAAAAACAATTTTACTAAGTGTATTGGTATGAAAGGAAACAATTTTACTAGATGTACTGGTATGTCAAAGAGAATAGAATGATTATTCATAAGTTGGAGCAAGTGATATATTTCTCATTGAGTCAATTTTTGATTCAGTAAAGTTATTGCCTCTTCTATGATTGTTCTTGATGCCTCAATCTTCATTCTTTATGGAAATAATTTTGTTCATGTCTCAGTTGACTGTCATCTTGAAACTCTTAAAACAGTATTACTGGCAGTATTTTTTGTGTTTGTTCGTGGGGGGAGTTAATAAGGCAGAAATGGAAACGGCTCTTGTTTTTGGTGTTTCCTTGGTCACGCTGATTAAAAACACATTTTCAAGCCTTTCAAAGTGCAAACCAAAGACTTCAGAGGAGACATTGCCAGTTAATGCTACAATTTTTGGTCTCATATAGCCCATGAGTGAGTTAGTGAAGATAAAGCCCTGCTTGATGCCATGTGGATAGCAGTCCAGTGGAACAGAACGGCCAGCCCTTGTAAAATTACCAAGTTCAAGATATTGCACACAGCAAATATATAAAATTTAAAAATGCTTCAGTTTTTGGTTGGGAAGATGGCGAAGAATAAGATGTGGAGATCACCTTCTTCCCCACAGATACACCAGAAATACATCTACATGTGGAACAACTACCACAGAACACCTACTGAACACTGGCAGAAGACCTCATACCTCCCCAAAGGCAAGAAACTCCCCACATACCTGGGTAGGGCAAAAGAAAAAAGAATAAACAGAGACAAAAGAATAGGGACAGGACAAGCACCAATGGGAGGGAGCTGTGAAGGAGGAAAGGTTTCCACACACTAGGAAGCTCCTTCGCAGGCGGAGACTGCAGGTGGCAGAGGGGGAGGCTTCGGAGCTACAGAGGAGAGCGCAGCAACAAGGGTGCGGAGGACAAAGTGGAGAGATTCCCGCATGGAGGACCAGTGCCAGCCTGCGCTCACCAGCCCTAGAGGCTTGTCGGCTCACCCGCTGGGGCGGGCAGGACTGGGAGCTGAGGCTCGGGCTTCGGTCAGAGCACAGGAAGAGGACTGGGGTTGGCGGTGTGAACACAGCCTGCAGGAGGCTAGTGCACCACGGCTAGCCGGGAGTGAGTCCGGGGAAAAGTCTGGAACTGCCGAAGGGCAAGAGACGTTTTCTTCCCTCTTTGTTTACTGGTACTCGAGGAGAGGGGATTAAGAGCGCTGCTTAAAGGAGCTCCAGAGACGGGCTGAGCTGCAGCTAATAGCACAGACCCCAGAGACGGGCATGAGATGCTAAAGCTGCTGCTGCCACCACCACCAAGAAGCCTGTATGTGAGCACAGGTCACTCTCCACACCTCCCCTCCGGGAGCCTGTGCAGCCTGCCACTGCCAGGGTCCTGGGATCCAGGGACAACGGGCCCAGGATCCAGGGACAACTGCCCCAGGAGAACGCACGGTGCGCCTCAGGCTGGTGCAAAGTCCTGCCGGCCTCTGCTGCCTCAGGCTCGCCCTACATCGTGCCCCTCCCTCCCCCCGACCTGAGTGACCCAGAGCCCCCGAATCAGCTGCTCTTTTAACCCCGTCCTGTCAGAGCGAAGAACAGACACCCTCTGGCGACCTACAGGCAGAGGCGGGGCCAAATCCAAAGCTGAGCCCTGGGAGGTGTGCAAACAAAGAAGAGAAAGGGAAATCTCTCTCAGAAGCCTCAGGAGCAGTGAATTAAATCTCTACAATCAACTTGATGTGCCCTGCATCTGTGGAATACCTGAACAAAGAATCATCCCAAATCGAGGAGGTGGACTTCAAGAGCAAGATTTATTATTTTTTCCCCTTTTCCCCTTTTTGTGTGTATGTGTATGCTTCTGTGAGATTTTTGTCTGTATAGCTTTGCTTTCACCACTTGTCATAGGGTTCTAACTGTCCGTTTTCTTTTTCTTACTTAAAAAAACTTTTTTTCTTTATAATTATTTTTTATTTTAATACCTTTTATTTTATCTTACTTTACTTTATTGTTCTTTCTTTCTTTCTTTCCTTCTTTCTTTCCTTCCTTCTTTCTTTCTTGCTTGCTTTCTTGCTTTCTTTCTACTTTTTCTCCCATTTATTCTGAGCTGGGTGAAGAAAGGCTCTTGGCGCAGCAGCCAGGAGTCAGTGCTGTACCTCTGAGGTGGGAGAGCCAACTTCAGGACACTGGTCCACAAGAGACCTCCCAGCTCCACATAATATCAAATGGCAAAAATCTCCCAGAGATCTCCATCTCAGCACCAGCACCCAGCTTCACTCAACGACCAGCAAGCTACAGTGGTGGAAAACCTATGTCAAAAAACTAGCAAGACAGGAACACAACTCCATCCATTAGCAGAGAGACTGCCTAAAATCATAATAAGTCCACAGACACCCCAAAACACACTACCTGACATGGACCTGCCCACCAGAAAGACAAGATCCAGCCTCATCCACCAGAACACAGGCACTAGTACCCTCCACCAGGAAGCCTACACAACCCACTGAACCAACCTTAGCCACTGGGGACAGACACCAAAAACAACGGGAACTACGAACCTGCAGCCTGCAAAAAGGAGACCCCAAACACAGTAGATAAGCAAAATGAGAAGACAGAAAAACACACAGCAGATGAAGGAGCAAGATAAAAACCCACCAGACCAAACAAATGAAGAGGAAATAGGCAGTCTACCTGAAAAAGAATTCAGAATAATGCTAGTAAAGATGATCCAAAATCTTGGAAATAGAGAAAATGCAAGAAACATTTAACAAGGAACTAGAAGAACTAAAGAGGAAACAAACAACAATGAACAACACAATAAATGATATTAAAAACACTCTAGAAGGGATAAATAGCAGAATAACTGAAGCAGAAGAACAGATAAGTGACCTGGAAGATAAAATAGTGGAAATAACTACTGCAGAGCAGAATAAAGAAAAAAGAATGAAAAGAATGGAGGACAGTCTCAGAGACATCTAGGAGAACATTAAATGCACCAACATTTGAATTATAAGGGTTCCAGAAGAAGAGGAAAAGAAAGGGACTGAGAAAATATTTGAAGGAATTGTAGTTGAAAACTTCCCTAATATGGGAAAGGAAATAGTTAATCAAGTCCAGGAAGCCTAGAAGAGTCCCATACAGGATAAATACAAGAAGAAACATGCCAAGACACATATTAATGAAACTGTCAAAAATTAAATACAAAGAAAACATTAAAATCAGCAAGGGAAAAACAACAAATAACACAAAAGGGAATCCCCATAAAGTTAACAGCTGATCTTTCAGCAGAAACTCTGCAAGCCAGAAGGGACTGGCAGGACATATTTAAAGTGATGAAGGAGAAAAACCTGCAACCAAGATTACTCTACCCAGCAAGGATCTCATTCAGATTTGATGGAGAAAGTAAAAACTTTACAGAAAAGCAAAAGTTGAGAGAGTTCAGCACCACCAAACCAGCTTTACAACAAATGCTAAAGGAACTTCTCTAGGCAAGAAACACAGGAGAAGGAAAAGACATACAATAACAAACCCAAAACAATATATAAAATGGGAATAGGAACATACATATCAATAATTACCTTAAATGTAAATGGACTAAATGCTCCCACCAAAAGACACAGACTGCCTGAATGGATACAAAAACAAGAACCATATATGTGCTGTCTACAAGAGACTCACTTCAGACCTAGAGACACATACAGACTGAAAGTGAGGGAATGGAAAAAGATATTCCATGCAAATGGAAACCAAAAGAAAGCTGGAGTAGCAATTCTCATATCAGACAAAATAGGCTTTAAAATAAAGACTATTACAAGAGACAAAGAAGGAGATTACACAGTGATCAAGGGATCGATCCAAGAAGAAGATATAACAATTGTATATATTTATGCACCCAACATAGGAGCACCTCAATACATAAGGCAAATATTAACATCCATAAAAGGGGAAATCAACAGTAAAACATTCATAGTAGGGGACTTTAACACCCCACTTTCACCAATGGACAGATCATCCAAAATGAAAATGAAAAAGGAAACACAAGCTTTAAATGATACATTAAACAAGATGGACTTAATTGATATTTATAGGACACTCCGTCCAAAAACAACAGAATACACATTTTTCTCAAGTGCTCATGGAACATTCTTCAGGATAGATCATATCTTGGGTCACAAATCAAGCCTTGGTAAATTTAAGAAAACTGAAGTTGTATCAAGTATCTTTTCTGACCACAACGCTATAAGACTATATATCAATTACAGGAAAAGATCTGTAAAAAATACAAACACATGGAGGCTAAACAATACATGACTTAAAAACGAAGTGATCACTGAAGAAATCAAGGAGGAAATCAAAAAATACCTAGAACAAATGACCAAATGGAGACACGACGACCCAAAATCTATGGGATGCAGCAAAAAGCAGTTCTAAGAGGAAGTTTTACAGCAATACAAATCCTAACTTAAGAATCAGGAAACATCTCGAACAAACAACCTAACATTGCAGCTAAAGCAATTACAGAAAGAAGGACCAAAAAAACCCCAAGTTAACACAAGGTAAGAAATAATAAAGATCAGGTCAGAAATAAATGAAAAAGAAATTAAGGAAACACTAGCAAAGATCAATAAAACTAAAATCTGATTCTTTGAGAAGATAACAAAATTGACAATCATTAGCCAGACTCATCAAGAAAAAAAAGGGAGAAAGACTCAAATCAATTGAATTAGAAATGAAAAGGAGAAGTAACAACTGACACTGCAGAAATACAAAAGATCAGGCGGAGGGGAAGATGGCGGAAGAGTAAGATGCGGAGATCACCATATCCTCCCACAGATACATCAGAAATACATCTACATGTGGAGCAACCTCCTACAGAACACCTACTGAATGCTGGCAGAAGACCTCAGACCTCCCAAATGGCAAGACACTACCCACGTACCTGGGTAGGGCAAAAGAAAAAAAGAAAAAACAGAGATAAAAAGAATAGGTATGGCACCTGCACCAGTGGGGAGAGAGCTGTGAAGGAGGAAAAGGTTTCCACACACTAGGAAGCCCCTTCACGGGCAGAGACTGCGGGAGACAGAGTGGGGAGCTTTGGAGCCGAGGAGGAGAGCACAGCAACAGGGGTGCGGAGGGGCAAAAGCGGGGGAGATTGCCACACAGAGGATTGGTGCCGACTGGCACTCACCAGTCCAAGAGGCTTGTCAGCTCACCTGCTGGGGTGGGCGGGGCTGCGAGCTGAGGCTCGGGCTTTGGTCGGAGCGCAGGGAGAGGACTGGGGTTGGCTGCGTGAACACAGCCTGAAGGGGTTAGTGCACCACGGCTAGCTGGGAGGGAGTCCGGGAAAAGGTCTGGAGCTGCCGAACAGGCAAGACACTTTTTCTTCCCTCTTTGTTTCCTGGTGTGTGAGAAGAGGGGTTTAGGAGTGCTGCTTAAACGAAATCCAGAGACGGGTGTGAGGCGCAGCTAAAAACGCGGACCCCAGAGATGGGCGCGAGCTGCGGCTAAAAGCGTGAACCCCACAGGTGGGCACAAGCTAAGGCTAAAAGCACGGACCTCAGAGATGGGCAGGAGACGTTAGGGCTGCTGCTGCCACCACCAAGGGGTCTGGGTGCGAGCACAGGCCACTGTCCATGCCCCTCATTGGGGGAGCCTGTGCAGCCCGCCACTTCCAGGTTCCCGGGATCCAGGGACAACTTCCCCAGGAGAACGCATGACGGGCCTCAGGTTGGTACAACGTCACACTGGCCTCTGCCACTGCAGGCCTGCCCCACACGCCGTGCCCCTCCCTCCCCCCAGCCTGAGTGTGCCAGAGCCCCTGAATCAGCGGCTGCTTTAACCCCGTCCTGTCTGAGCAAAAAACAGACGTCCTCCAGCGACCTAAATGCAGAGGCGGGGCCAAATCGAAATCTGAGCCCCTGTGAGCTGTGAGAATAAAGAAGAGAAAGGGAAATCTCTGCCAGCAGCCTCAAAAGCAGCAGATTAAAGCTGCACAATCAACTTGATGTACCCTGCATCTATGGCATAAATGAATAGACAACGAATCATCCCAATTTGAGGAGGTGGACTTCGAGAGCAAGATTTATGATTTTTTTCCACTGTTCCTCTTTTTCCATGGGATGACAGGCTCTTGATGCTGCAGCCAGGAGTCAGTGCTGTGCCTCTGAGGTGGAAGAGCCAACTTCATGACACTGGTCCACAAGAGACCTCCCAGCTACACATAATATCAAAAGGCAAAAATCTCCCAGAGATCTCCATCTCAACACCAGCACCCAGCTTCACTCAACGACCAGCAAGCTACAGTGCTGGAAAACCCATGCTAAACAACTAGCAAAACAGGAACACAAACCCACCTATTAGCAGAGAGGCTGCCTAAAATCATAATAAGTCCACAGACACCCCAAAACACACCAGCAGACGTGGACCTGCCCACCAGAAAGACAAGATTCAGCCTTATCCACCAGAACACAGGCACTAGTCCCCTCCACCAGGAAGCCTACACAATCCACTGAACCAACCTTAGCCACTGGGGACAGACACCAAAAACAACGGGAACTACGAACCTGCAGCTTGCAAAAAGGAAACCCCAAACACAGTAAGATAAGCAAAATGAGAAGACAGAAAAACACACAGCAGATGAAGGAGCAAGATAAAAACCCACCAGACCTAACAAATGAAGAGGAAATAGGCAGTCTACCTGAAAAATAATTCAGAATAATGATAGTAAATATGATCCGAAATCATGGAAATAGAATGGAGAAAATGCAAGAAACATTTAACAAGGACCTAGAGAAACTAAAGATGAAACAAACAATGATGAACAACACAATAAGTGAAATGAAAAAGACTCTAGATGGGATCAATAGCAGAAAAACTGAGGTAGAAGAACGGATAAGTGACCTGGAAGATAAAATATTGGAAATAACTACTGCAGAGCAGAATAAAGATAAAAGAATGAAAAGAACTGAGGACAGTCTCAGAGACCTCTGGGACAACATTAAATGCACCAACATTCGAATTATAGGGGTTCCAGAAGAAGAAGAAAAAAACAAAGGGACTGAGAAAATACTTGAAGAGATTATGGTTGAAAACTTCCATAATATGGGAAAGGAAATAGTTAATCAAGTCCAGGAAGCACAGAGAGTCCCATACAGGATAAATCCAAGGATAAATATCCCAAGAGACATATTAATCAAACTGTCAAAAATTAAATACAAAGAAAACATATTAAAAGCAGCAAGGGAAAAACAACAAATAACACACAAGGGAATCCCCATAAGGTTAACAGCTGATCTCTCAGCAGAAACTCTGCAAGCCAGAAAGGAGTGGCAGGACATGCTGAAAGTGATGAAGGAGAAAAATCTGCAACCAAGATTACTCTACCCAGCAAGCATTTCATTCAGATTTGATGGAGAAAGTAAAAACTTTACAGACAAGCAAAAGTTGAGAGAGTTCAGCACCACCAAACCAGCTTTACACCAAATGCTAAAGGAACTTCTCTAGGCCTGAAACTCAAGAGAAGGAAAAGACCTATAATAATGAAACCAAAACAATTAAGAAAATGGGAATAGGAACATACATATCGATAATTACCTTAAATGTAAATGGACTAAATGCTCCCAACAAAAGACACAGACTGGCTGAATGGATACAAAAACAAGACCCATATATATGCTGTCTACTAGAGACCCACTTCAGACCTAGAGACACATACAGACTGAAAGTGAGGGGATGGAAAAAGATATTCCATGCAAATGGAAAGTAAAAGTAAGCTGGAGCAGCAATTCTCATATCTGACAAAATAGAATTTAAAATAAAGACTATTAGGAGAGAAAAAGAAGGACACTACATAATGATCAACGGATTGATCCAAGAAGAAGATATAACAATTGTATATATTTATGCACCCAACATAGGAGCACCTCAATACATAAGGCAAATACTAACAGCCATAAAAGGGAAAATCAACAGTAACACATTCATAGTAGGGGACTTCAACACTCCACTTTCACCAACGGACAGATCATCCAAAATGAAATTAAATAAGGAAACACAAGCTTTAAATGATACATTAAACAATATGGACATAATTGATATTTTAGGCCACTCCATCCAAAAACAACAGAATACACATTTTTCTCAAGTTCTAATGGAACATTCTCCAGGATAGATCATACCTTGGGTCACAAATCAAGCCTTGATAAATTTAAGAAAATTGAAGTTGTATCAGGTATCTTTTCCGACCACAATGCCATAAGACTAGATATTAATTACAGGAAAAGATCTGTAAAAAATACAAACATATGGAGGCTAAACAATACACTACTTAATAATGAAGTGATCACTGAAGAAATCAAAGAGGAAATAAAAATATACCTAGAAACAAATGACAATGGAGACATGATGACCCAAAACCTATGGGATGCAGCAAAAGCAGTTCTAAGAGGGAAGTTTATAACAATACAAGCCCACCTTAAGAAGCAGGAAACATCTCTAATAAACAACCTAACCTTGCACCTAAAGCAATTAGAGAAAGAACAAAAAACCCCCAAAGTTAGCAGAAGGAAAGAAATCATAAAAGTCAGATCAGAAATAAATGAAAAAGAAATTAAGGAAACAATAGCAAAGATCAATAAAACTAAAAGTTGGTTCTTTGAGAAGATAAATAAAATAGATAAACCATTAGCCAGACTCATCAAGAAAAAAAGGGAGAAGACTCAAATCAATAGAATTAGAAATGAAAAAGGAGAAGTAACAACTGACACTTCAGAAATAAAAGAGATCACGAGAGATTACCACAAGCAACTCTATGCCAATAAAATGGACCACCTGGAAGAAATGGACAAATTCTTAGGAATGCACAACCTGCCAAGAATGAATCAGGAAGAAACAGAAAATACGAACAGACCGAATACAAGCACTGAAATTGAAACTGTGATTAAAAATCTTCCAACAAACAAAAGCCCAGGACCAGATGGCTTCACAGGCGAATTCTATCAAACATTTAGATAAGAGCTAATACCTATCCTTCTCAAAGTCTTCCAAAATATAGGAGAGGAAGGAACACTCCCAAATTCCTTCTACGAGGCCACGATCACCTTGATACCAAAACCAGTCAAGGATGTCACAAAGAAAGAAAACTACAGGCCAATATCACTGATGAACATAGATGCAAAAATCCTCAACAAAATACTAGCAAACAGAATCCAACAGCACATTATAAAGATGATACACCATGATCAAGTGGGGTCTATTCCAGGAATGCAAGGATTCTTCAATATACACAAATCTATCAATGTGATAAACCATATTAACAGACTGAAGGAGAAAAACCATATGATCATCTCAATAGATGCAGAGAAAGCTTTTGACAAAATTCAACACACATTTATGAGAGAAACCCTGCAGAAAGTAGACATGGAGGGAACTTACCTCAACATAATAAAGGCCATATATGAGAAGCCCACAGCCAACATCATCTTCAATGGTGAAAAACTGAAAGCATTTCCACTAAGATCAGGAACAAGACAAGGTTGTCCACTCTCACCACTCTTATTCAACATAGTGTTGGAAGTTTTAGCCACAGCAATCAGAGAAGAAAAGGAAATAAAAGGAATGCAATCAGAAAAGAAGTAAAGCTGTCACTGTTTGCAGATGACATGCTATTATACATAGAGAATCCTAAAGATGCCACCAGAAAACTACTAGAGCTAATCAATGAATTTGGTAAAGTAGCAGGATACAAAATTAATGCACAGAAACTCTTGCATTCCTATATACTAATGATGAAAAATCTGAAAGTGAAATCAAGAAAACACTCCCCTTTACTATTGCAACAAAAAGAATAAAATATCTAGGAATAAACCTACCGAAGGAGACAAAAGATCTGTATGCCAAAAATTATAAGACACTGATGAAAGAAATTAAGGATGATACAAATAGATGGAGAGATATACCATGTTCTTGGATTGGAAGAAGCAACATTGTGAAAATGACTATACTACTCAAAGCAATCTACAGATTCAATGCAATCCCTATAAAACTACCACTGGCATTTTTCACAGAACTAGAACAAAATATTTCACAATTTGTATGGAAACACAAAAGACCCCAAATAGCCAAAGCATTCCTGAGAATGAAAAATTGAGCTGTAGGAATCAGGCTCCCTGACTTCACACTATACTACAAAGTTACAGTAATCAAGACAGTATGGTACTGGCACAAAAACAGAAATATAGATCAATGGAACAGGATTGAAAGCCCAGAGATAAACCCACGCACATATGGACACCTTATCTTTGATAAAGGAGGCAGGAATGTACAGTGGAGAAAGGACAGCCTCTTCAATAAGTGGTGCTGGGAAAAGTAGACAGGTACATGTAAAAGTATGAGATTAGAACACTCCCTAACACCATATACAAAAATAAGCTCAAGATGAATTAAAGACCTAAATATAAGGCCATAAACTATCAAAATCTTAGAGGAAAACATAGGCAGAACGCTCTATGACATAAATCACAGTAAGATCCTTTTTGACCCACATCTTAGACAAATGGAAATAAAAACAAAAATAAACAAATGGGATCTAATGAAACTTCAAAGCTTTTGCCCAGCAAAGGAAACCATAAACAAGACCAAAAGACAACCCTCAGAATGGGAGAAAATATTTGCAAATGAAGCAACTGACAATGGATTAATATCCAAAATTTACAAGCAGCTCATGCAATTCAATAACAAATAAACAAACAACCGAATCCAAAAATGGGCAGAAGACCTAAATAGACATTTCTCCAAAGAATATGTACAGACTGCGAAGAAACACATGAAAGAATGCTCAACATCATTAATCATTAGAAAAATGCAAATCAAAACTACAATGAGATATCATCTCACACCAGTCAGAATGGCCATCATCCAATAATCTAGAAATAATAAATGCTGGAGAGGGTGTGGAGAAAAGGGAACAGTGTTGCACTGCTGGTGGGAATGTGAATTGGTTTAGCCACTATGGAGAACAGTATGGAGGTTCCTTAAAAAACTACAAATAGAACTACAATATGATCCAGCAATCCCACTGCTGGGCATATACCCTGAGAAAACCATAATTCAAAAAGAGTCACGTACCAAAATGTTCATTGCAACTCTATTTACAATAACCCGGAGATGGAAACAACCTAAGTGTCCATCATAGGATGAATGGATAAAGAAGATGTGGCACATATATATAATGGAATATTACTCATCCATAAAACGAAATGAAATTGAGTTATATGTAATGAGGTAGATGGACCTAGCGTCTGTCATACAGAGTGAAGTAAGTCAGAAAGAGAAAGACAAATACCATATGCTAACACATATATATGGAATCTAAGGGAAAAAAAATGTCCTGAAGAACCTAGGGGTAAGACAGGAATAAAGACACAGACCTACTAGAGAATGGACTTGAGGATATGCGAGAGGGAAGGGTAAGCTGTGACAAAGTGAGAACGTGGCATGGACATATATACACTACCAAACGTAAAAAATATAGCTAGTTGGAAGCAATCGCATAGCACAGGGAGATCAGTTCTGTGCTTTGTGACCACCTGGATGGGAGGGATAGGGAGAGGGACGCAAGAGGGAAGAGATATGGGAACATATTTATATGTATAACTGATTCACTTTGTTATAAATCAGAAACTAACACATCATTGTAAAACAATTATACTCCAATAAAGATGTAAAAAAATGATTCAATATCATGGGAAAATAATTCTATAAATCAACACTGGAAAGGAATACGTTTTTATTGTATCACCCAGTTTACTACAAGTTCCATATGTGTATACATCTCAGTCTTCAAACTGTGTGTAAGACAAAGTAGGTATTATTATTTCCATTTTATAGATGAGAAAACTGCGAACTAGAGAAGCTGTGATATGACCAAGGTGGCTCCTAGTGGCAGAAGCGGGACCAGAACCCCAGTACTCTTTTCACTCCTCTGTGCTACTGTGGCAGCTGGCAAAGCCTGTTTCAAAGACTTAGTGTTTGTGGGACTCCCCCCTCCCGTCTTTGCATTTCTTGTGTGAACGCCTGGATCCAAACATACAAGTTGCCCTAGTAAGGGGGGTATGTGGTAAGAGGGAAATGATCCTTGTTCTTAATCCAAAAAGATATTGGGGCAATATTATACCAAAGGATAAAGAAAAGGAATAGTTTCTTCCCCAGATCAGTGCTCCTCAAGAATGATGTAAAAGGCCACTTGTACTGGAATCACCTGGGATCCTTACTAACCATTTTGCTTCTCATGCCAAACCTCTGAGGCAGATGGTAATAAAGCACACTACCTAATGTTTGAGTATCACTCTCCTTGACTCTCTTGCCCTTTGATTGATATATATATTCCTCTCCCCTCCTTTTAGTTCCCTATTATCTACCATGTTCACTGGAAACATCAACCAATGTCACTACTATAGCCATCAACTACAGACTTGTTTTGCCGAGGGAGTCAAGCCTATGACATCCCCACCCTCCTCTTGCTTAGGAGTGACAGGTGTAGCAGTTTGACTGAATAGCTGGAGTCTGATGTAAACGACCTGCTGGGTGTGCTGGTTTAGGCCCTAGAGAGCCATGTGGTAGCACAGCAGCAGAGCACCAGCTTCTGAGTCCATTTCCTGGCTGTGCTCCACATAGAGGGTGGAGGTCCTTGACCACTGCAAGGTAGGCACAGATAAGAGGGAGGGCTCAGGGAGACTCTGGTAGTTACTTGGGGACTAAGATCCAATGTTGATTTCTATCACATGCCTCTTGTAAGCAATGTCCTTAGTCAAAAAAGATAAATTTCCTTTTGTTTATATGGCTTATATTTAGGAATATTCTTTTTTGCTTTAGAAGTCCCATTACTACCTCCACCTCAAATCACCCCCCACTTCTTGCCCACCTTCTCCGTTGCTAACCAAACACTCTTTTGCACAATTTCCACTCTTTATGTGCTTTAGGAGAGCAAACCTTAGAATGAACCACAAAACGGCTTCCCTGGTGGCACAGTGATAAAAAATCCGCCTGCCAATGCAGGGAACACAGGTTTGAGCCCTGGTCCGGTAAGATCCCACATGTCGCGGAGCAACTAAGCCCGTGCGCCACAACTACTGAGCCTGCGCTCTAGAGCCCAAGAGCCACAACTACTGAGCCCATGTGCCACAACAATTGAGCCCGCGTGCCTAGAGCCTGTGCTCCGCAATGAGAAGCCACTGCAATGAGAAGCCCACACACCGCAATGAAGAGTAGCTCCCGCTCACCACAACTAGAGAAAGCCCAGGCTCAGCAGGGAAGACCCGATGTAGCCAAAAATAATAAATAAAATAAAATTTATATAAAAAAAAGGATGAACCACAAGGAATGAATAATGATTGATCTAAGCCAACCAAGGAGGATCTGTACTCTTTGCCAGTGATTGGCTCAGACAAGGTCATGTGATATAATTCTGGCTGATGTGATACAAGGGGATGTCTGTGGAGGGGATTCTGAAAAAAAATGTTTTCTTCAGACTCAAAAATAGGTGATCATGAAGAAAAATTATTTTCTGCTGCTGATATTTTTGTTTCTGCATGTGATGCTTGGAACTGGCAACCATCTTGGGATAAGAAAGGAAATTAATATGAGTAGACCATGTGAAGGGTGGCTGAGGGGAAAGATAGAAGGACCACTGGGAACTTGATGAGCTCACTAGGATGCCTAATTGACTAACCCTGCAACCTTCTCATCTCAGGACCTTCTGTTACATGAGATAATGACTCCTCTTAAGTCACTTTGAACTTGTGCATGTGTGTACACCTGTGCATGTCCTTGTTTGGGTTTACTTGCAGATAAAAGCTTCCTAATGGATACATACTATAAAAAAAAATCAATTCTGACCCATTAGCTGGAGGGAAGGAACGTGGCAAATATTCAGATTTGCACGTAATGAACACGTATCAGAAGTCGAGGAGGAAGCCTGTGCTTTAGAATGGAGATTCCAGAGCAGTGTTTTCCAAAATTTAATATGTATTTGAACAACCAGGGGGTTTTGTTAAAGTGCGGATCTGATTGATTAGTTCTGGGCCGGGACCCTACATTCTGCATTTCTGTATGGTCCGAGGAGATACTCTTACTCTTGGTCCACAGACCACAATTCCAGGCATTGAAGGCTACAGACTAATACAACTTGACTTCACTTTGGCAGGGTGACTTTTGGGTCAGGCCACCAAACTTCGAATCAATGGCTATTATGGAAAAAATCCCTTTTCTGTAGAAAGTTTGAGATTGAGTTCTCTAAGGTAAAATAGTGTGGAAAAGCTATTTGACTCACAGGTTGGAAATCTGAAAAGTCTCATTTTGATTTCACACCATCTTACATCTGTGACAAAGACAAGCTTCTCACCTCCAGAAAGGAGAAAGATTTGTAAAAAGTGACGTTCTTTTCCTTCTGTGCCATAGAATGCAATAAGAAATGGGTGAGCACACACCAGCAATTGAGGGTAAATGGTTAGACAGCCATAGCAAACCTAGGGTAATGGATGTTTCAACATCAAGAAAATATGTTGTCATTTAAACTCAGAGATAATGCCACCATCAGTCCCTAGTAGCAGTGCCTTCTCTGGGTAGTGGTGAAGGAATGACATAGAGTCATTCCATATGAAATTCGACTTGTCTTATAAAAGTGATTAGGGCATTAGACTGGTTAAGGGTGAAGATGCTGCTGTTAAGGAAAATGAGACTTATTTGTTCATATGAATGTTGAGGTTGTGACTTTAGTCTCAGGCACACTACGATTCAACTAAATTACATTCCTTCATTTATTCATTAATTCACTGAACAAATATTTAAAACCTACAATGGGGCAGCTACTGTGCTAGGTACAGGAGAATTAGATATAGACCACAGTGTCTCTAATCTCTAGGAATTTAAATACAAACAAATACTGTAGTAAGAAAGGCTGACATGAATGGATGTATACGTTTTAGTGGAGGAAGAATTTAAGGCTGCCCTGGGGCAGCAGGAAGCATTCCACGGTGAAGCAATGTTTGAGCTGTGACTTGAAAATGAGGAGAACATGGCAGGGAGGCTAGGATGCGAATAGAATTGGAGGAAATCATTGTAGAAGAGGTGAAAATTGCGTGCAAAGGAATACAGGTATGTGAGAAGCTGTGTCCAGGCAACAGAAAGAAAAGACCCAGGAAATGAGAAATTTATATGAAATTCATACAAATACATAGCTTTATATAGTTTCTATGATTTCTATGATTTGGTGTCTAGAGAAAAATGTTTAGTGATAGGAAGCCTTAAAACTGCATTTGAAAACACCTGATTGGCACATGGGATGTTCCTTGAACACATTGGATGAACTCTCTTCCGGGGCAGACAAGAACCATAAACTATGGGATGGGTCAATATAAGACAATTGGGAGAGGTAGACTCTCTGAGTTTCTGGAGCGTACCTGCTTCATCTAAAGACACACAGTGGAAATGAAATTAAGCTCTGTCTCTCCATTCCATACCTCTCAACATGTCTGTGCAGGATTTGGCCCATGGGCTACGCATATTTTGACTCCTTTATTGGTTTAATATTGTTTTAAGGAAGAACATTCTGATTAATTCCTACAGATTTATAAACGTTTTAAGGCTAGGATTATTAGGGGGGTTTTAATGAGAAGTGGGAGGCCTACTTTGAATTGGAGTCTAGAAAAGAAAGCTGAGTGATAGGAAATGTTTAAATTGCTTTGGAATCAGCAGATGGGCACATGATATCATGGCTGTAGCTGGCTTCCCCAGAGTTTAAACTAACATTATTACCTTCTACCCGCTTTGAAATAGATTTAATAGCCAGACTTTCATAACTAGAGTCACTTGATAAAGACAGAAACCGCTTTTGCCTCAGAATGTTTCACCATTTCCCCAGGCAATAGGCAGGATTTTGTAATTCTGGGCATCTGGCTGTTCTACTGATGTCAGTCAGGGAGAAGGGATCCAAGGACCAAAGGATTTAGCAGGGTCTAAATCCTTCAGTGCATTTGATCAGTGGTAGGAGATGCTGAAAGTTCGCAAGGAAAATGTAGGAATGGATCTTCTCGGAAAACAGTCTTTGGATTAAAAGAAACCTGCAGTGATAACCTGATATACTCACTCCATCCACCCCACTCCACCACTTGTTACCATCAGTGATGTGTACTTACAACTTGAATCTGGGGGGAATTGTGAAAGGTACTGGAAAACAGTTTTGTCTTCCTTTCTTGTAATCTTTAGTGAAGCTATCCATTGGAATATAGTCATGTCTGAGCTCCTGTGAAGTTGCAGGTACTAGGAGTTTAATTGTCTGGTAGGATTCCACTATCCAAACCAGTCTTTGTTTTCTCTGAAGTTACCCCAGAAACTCACAGGACCACGAGCCACAGAAAAAGATCCCTGCACTGCTGTAGAGTAGGGCTGCAATATTTAGCAAATAAAAATATAGGACACCCAGTTAATTTTGAATTTCAAATAAATAATAATTAACTTTTTAGTATAAGTAGGTTCCACATATTACACAAAATCCCATTAGATATTGTGTCTTTGATTCCCCTACAACTTTCTTGAATTCCACAGAGTTCTACCTTAGAGAAGGAACTCTAAAATTGCACCAGAAAGTCATCTCTCCTATTTGGAAATTGAGTTTTCCTTAATATGGGATTTGGCTGTCAAGAGATTCCTGGAGTGGTAACTACCCATTGTAAACCAGAGGGCTTTCCATGGTTCATACACATGGAATAAAATTTCTATGCTACACAGGGGTCATTATGGAGGAAAAGAGTTGACCTGACTTGTAGAAAGTGGAAGAGTCAGTAATTAGGAAGCTTTCATGACCTTCTTCCTTAGGAAAAAAGAGCAGTGGACACTTTAGCTTCTGAGCCCAATTTTTAAAAAAAACTGTCAGAAGCTGCTGTTTTTGCAGTTTGTAGCATTAACAATTTTGTAAGACTTCCAGAAGTTTTGTGGTTTCCCATCTCTTTTAGTAATCTCTGTTTGCTTTCCCATAGTGACTGGCAGTGAAACCCTTAAAAAATTGAAGAATGGTTTTCTGGTTCAGGAAATGTGGCAAAGTAAATGACCTAAAATTCTGCACACTCAGAAATGTGGAGTAACATCTAACACACATTATTCTAAATGTATAGCTGAGAAAAGAAAAGAAAATCCCAGGCTTTGGAAAGTAAGCCAGAAATAAAAATGAGAGCAGAAAGCATGTGAGTTGATGGCTGGCTGAGCTGGGCTGTCAGTCTTGATGTGAGGGCTTGGATTTTAGCATCTGTGAGGTGGAAGAGGATAAATAAGCCTTGTCCTTGTGAGAGGTGGGTCTCAGAACTTACACGTTTGCCTTTAATTGGATGCTTGAAGAGTGGCACCCATCTGTAGATTAGAAAATAACTGCCCATTGGAATAGGGAGAACACGAAGCATTTTTCCTTTTCTTGCTGGGCTCTTGGTGAGAAATTGAAACTGTAGGTGTCAGCCTCACATAATTTTGTGGTTTGAAGTTTACAACTGGTATAGTCTGAGACTTCAATTCTTTCACTATGAAAGTAAAACAAAACAGTTTATTGGACATCAAAGCAGTCTCTTCCACACTATCCATTTATATTTTAATAATTTCAGAGTGTGAATGGCCCTTTTAGGTATGTTACAAAGCCCTTAGGCCATAACAAGTACTGGTTAAATTTAGTTTCATAAATATATGAGATTACTGCCTGGCAAAGCCACCATGAGCAAAGTCAAAGGATATGATATTATCCAATGCATTGGGAAGTGTTCCCTCCTTTTTTTATTATTTGTAAGAATTTGTGAAGGATTGGTGTTAATTCTTAAACATTTGGTAGAGTTCACTAGTGAGGCCATCTGAGGCTCAGCTTTCCTGGGAATTATTTTTAATATTACTAATTAACATACTTCTTATGTGCTTATTCTGATTTTCTATTTATTTTTGAGTCAGTTTTGATATTTTGTGTCTGTCTAGGCACTTGTCTATTTCATCTAGGTCATCTAATTGGTTGACAAATAATTGTGATTAGCGTCTTATAGATACAGACTGTTGTAAAGTGTTGCTTAAGGTGCAGTACTAAAACTAGAGATAAGTAGTTATGGATTAGGGAAAAATAAAAGAGAACTCACCAGGGTTAATTTTCTCAAAAGAGATAGAGGAAAAAGTGGAACTGTAATAATTCAGAGTATTTTGGGATTGATGTGGGACTCACACTCAGCTGTCATGCACTGGTATAGGCATAAGAATTATTCAGTCTGTATCCACTGGAATTGAGTTTACTTCTGTTCTGATTGGTTGGTGCCTGAGACACACCAATTTTAAATATTTAGGATATAACTCTTGGGTAAATAATAGAAGTAGGGAAAGATGGCGGAGGAGTAGGACGCGGAGATCACCTTCCTCCCCATGGAAACACCAGAAGTGCATCTACGCGTGGAACAGCTCCTACAGAACACCCACTGAATGCTGCCAGAAGACCTCAGACCTCCTAAAAGGCAAGAAACCCCCCATGTACCTGGGTAGGGCAAAAGAAAAAAGAATAAACAGAGAAAAAAAGATAGAGATGGGACTTGCACCAGTGGGATGGAGCCATGAAGGAAGAAAGGTTTCCACACACTAGGAAGCCCCTTCGTGGGTGGAGACTGTGGGTGGCGGAGGGGGAAACCTTTGGAGCTGCGGAGGAGAGCACAGCAACAGGGGTGTGGAGGGCAAAGCGGGGAGATTCCCGCACAGAGGATCAGTGCCGACTGGAACTCACCAGCCCGAGAGGCTTGTCTGCTCACCCGCCGGGGCACGCGGGGCTGGGAGCTGAGGCTTGGGCTTCCATTGGAGCGCAGGGAGAGGACTGGGGTTGGCGGCGTGAACACAGCCTGCAGGGGGCTAGTGCACCACGGCTAGCTGGGAGGGAGTCCGGGGAAATGTCTGGAACTGCTGAAGAGGCAAGAGACTTTTTCTTCCCTCTTTGCTTCCTGGTACGTGAGGAGAGGAGATTAAGAGCGCTGCTTAAAGGAGCTCCAGAGATGGGCGCGAGCTGCCGCTAAAAGCACGGACCCCAGAGACGGGCATGAGATGCTAAGGCTGCTGCTGCCACCACCAAGAAGCCTGTGTGCGAATAGAGGTCACTATCCACTCCCCCCTTCGAGAAAGCCTGTGCAGCCCGCCACTGCCAGGGTCCCGGGATCCAGGGACAACTTCCCCGGGAGAACGCATGGCGTGCCTCAGGCTGGTGCAACCTCACGCTGGCCTCTGCCACCACAGGCCCACCCTGCACTCCGTACCCTGCCCTCCCCCCAGCCTGAGTGAGCCAGAGCCCCCGAATCAACTGCTCCTTTAACCTCATCCTGTCTGAGCAAAGAACAGACGCCCTCCAGCGACCTACATGGAGAGGTGGGGCAAATCCAAAGCTGAGCCCCTGGGAGCTGTGAGAACAAAGAAGAGAAAGGGAATTCTCACCCAGCAGCCTCAGAAACAGCGGATTAAAGTTCCACAATCAATTTGATGTACCCTGCACCTGTGGAATACATGAATAGACAATGAATCATCCCAAATTAAGGAGCTGTGTGGATGAAAGGCTCTTGGTGCTGTGGAGTCAGTGCTGTGCCTCTGAGGTGGGAGAGCCAACTTCAGGACACTGGTCCACAAGAGACCTCCCAGCTACACATAATATCAAACAGCGAAAATCTCCATCTACATCTACACATAATATCAAACAAACAGAAATCTCCATCTCAACACCAGCACCCAGCTTAACTCAATGACCAGCAAGCTACAGTGCTGAACATCCTATGCCAAACAACTAGCAAGACAGGAACACAACCGCACCCATTAGCAGAGAGACTGCCTAAAATCATAATCAGTCTACAGGCACCCCAAAACACACCACCAGACATGGACCTGCCCACCAAAAAGACAAGATCCAGCCTCTCCTCCACCAGAAGACAGGCAGTAGTCCTGTCCACCAGGAAGCCTTCACAATCCACTGAACCAACCTTAGCCAGTGGGGACAGACACCAAAAACAATGGGAACTATGAACCTGCAGCCTGCAAAACAAGACAGAAAAACACACAGCAGATGAAGGAGCAAGATAAAAACCCACCAGACCTAACAAATGAGAGGAAATAGGCAGTCTACCTGAAAAAGAATTCAGAATAATGATAGAAAATATGATCCAAAATCTGAGAAATAGAATAGACAAAATGCAAGAAACATTTAACAAGGGCCTAGAAGAAATAAAGATGAAACAATGATGAACAACACAATAAATGAAATTAAAAATACTCTAGGAGGGCTCAATAGCAGAATAACTGAGGCAGAAGAACGGATAACTGACCTGGAAGATAAAATAGTGGAAATAACTACTGCAGAGCAGAATAAAGAAAAAAGAATGAAAAGAACTGAGGGCAGTCTCAGAGACCTCTGGGACAACATTAAACGCACCAACATTCGAATTATAGGGGTTCCAGAAGAAGAAGAGAAAAACAAAGGGACTGAGAAAATATTTGAAGAGATTATAGTTGAAAACTTCCATAATATGGGAAAGGAAACAGTCAATCAAGTCCAGGAAGCACAGAGTCCCATACAGGATAAATCCAAGGAGAAATATGCCAAGACACATTAATGAAACTGTCAAAAATTAAATACAAAGAAAACATATTAAAAGCAGCAAGGGAAAAACAACAAATAACAAACAAGGGAATCCCCATAAGGTTAACAGCTGATCTTTCAGCAGAAACTCTTCAAGTCAGAAGGGACTGGCAGGACATATTTAAAGTGATGAAGGAGAAAAACCTGCAACCAAGATTACTCTACCCAGCAAGGATCTCATTCAGATTTGATAGAGAAATTAAAACCTTTACAGACAAGCAGAAGTTGAGGGAGTTTAGCATCACGAAACCAACTCTACAACAACTGCTAAAGGAACTTCTCTAAGCAAGAAACACAGAGAAGGAAAAGACCTATAATAACAAACCCAAAACAATTAAGAAAATGGGAATAGGAACATACATATCGATAATTACCTTAAATGTAAATGGACTAAATGCTCCCACCAAAAGACACAGACTGGCTGAATTGATACAAAAACAAGACCCATATATATGCTGTCTACAAGAGACCCACTTCAGACCTAGAGAAACATACAGACTGAAAGTGAGGGGATAGAAAAAGATATTCCATGCAAATGGAAATCAAAAGAAAGCTGGAGTAGTGATTCTCATATCAGACAAAATAGATTTTAAAATAAAGACTATTAGAAGAGACAAAGAAGGACACTACATAATGATCAAGGGATTGATCCAAGAAGAAGAAATAAAAATTGTAAATATTTATGCACACAACATAGGACCACCTCAATACATAAGGCAAATACTAACAGCCATAAAAGCGGAAATCAACAGTAACACATTCATAGTAGGGGACTTTAACACCCTACTTTCACCAATGGCCTGATCATCCAATATGAAAATAAATAAGGAAACACAAGCTTTAAATGATACATTAAACAAGATGGACTTAATTGATATTTATAGGACATTCCATCCAAAAACAACAGAATACACATTTTTCTCAAGTGCTCATGGAATATTCTCCAGGATAGATCATATCTTGGGTCACAAATCAAGCCTTGGTAAATTAAAAAATATCTAAATTGTATCAAGTATCTTTTCCTACCACAACGCTATGAAACTAGATATCAATTACAGGAAAGATCTGTAAAAAAGCCAACACATGGAGGCTAAACATTACGCTACTTAATAACAAAGTGATCACTGAAGAAATCAAAGAGGAAATCAAAAAATACCTAGAAACAAATGACAATGGAGACACGACAACCCAAAATCTATGGGATGCAGCAAAAGCAGTTCTAAGATGAAATTTTATAGCAATACAATCCTACCATAAGAAACAGGAAACATCTCGAATAAACACCCTAACCTTGTACCTAAAGCAATTAGAGAAAGAAGAACCAAAAAAACCCAAAGTTAGCAGAAGGAAAGAAATCATAAAAATCAGATCAGAAATAAATGAAAAAGAAATGAAGGAAATGATAGCAAAGATCAATAAAACTAAAACCTGGTTCTTTGGGAAGATAAACATAACTGACAAACCATTAGCCAGACTCATCAAGAAAAAAAGGGAGAAGACTCAAATCAATAGAATTAGAAATGAAAAAGGAGAAGTAACAACTGACACTGCAGAAATACAAAAGATCATAAGAGATTACTACAAGCAACTCTATGCCAACAAAATGGACCACCTGGAAGAAATGGACAAATTCTTAGGAAGGCACAACCTGCCAGGACTGAATCAGGAAGAAATAGAAAATATGAACAGAGCAATCACAAACACTGAAATGGAAACTGTGATTAGAATACTTCCAACAAACAAAAGTCCAGGACCACATGCTTCACAGGTGAATTCTATCAAACATTTAGAGAAGACCTAACACCTATCCTTCTCAAACTCTTCCAAAATATAGCAGAGGGAGGAACACTCCCAAACTCATTCTTCAAGGCCACCATCACCCTGATAGCAAAACCAGACAAAGATGTCACAAAGAAAGAAAACTACAGGCCAATATCACTGATGAACATAGATGCAAAAATCCTCAACAAAATACAAGCAAACAGAATCCAACAGCACGTTAAAAGGATCATACACCATGATCAAGTGGGGTTTATTCCAGGAATGCGAGGATTCTTCAGTATACACAAATCAATCAACGATACAACATATTAAAAAATTAAAGGAGAAAAACCATATGTTCATCTCAATAGATGCCGAGAAAGCTTTTGACAAAATTCAACACCGATTTATGATAAAAAACCTGCAGAAAGTAGGCATAGAGGGAACTTTTCTCAACATAATAAAAGCCATATATGACAAACCCAGAGCCAACATCATCTTCAATGGTGAAAAACTGAAAGCATTTCCACTAAGATCAGGAACAAGACAAGGTTGCCCACTCTCACCACTCTTATTCAACATAGTTTTGGAAGTTTTAGCCACAGCAATCAGAGAAGAAAAGGAAATAAAGGAATCCAAATGGGAAAAGAAGAAGTAAAGCTGTCACTGTTTGCAGATGACATGATACTATACATAGAGAATCCTAAAGACGTTACCAGAAAACTGCTAGAGCTAATCAATGAATTTGGTAAAGTAGCAGGACACAAAATTAATGCACAGAAATCTCTGGCATTCCTATACATTAAGGATGAAAAATATGAGAGTGAAATCAAGAAAACACTCCCATTTACCATTGCAACAAAAAGAATAAAATATCTAGGAATAAACCTACCTATGGAGGCAAAAGACCTGTATGCAGAAAATTATAAGACACTGATGAAAGCAATTAGAGATGATACAAATAGATGGAGAGATATACCATGTTCTTGGATTGGAAGAATCAACGTTGTGAAAATGACTCTACTACCCAAAGCGATCTACAGATTCAATGCAATCTCTATCAAACTACCAGTGGCATTTTCCACAGAACTAGAAACAAAAAATTTCACAATTTGTATGGAAACTCAAAAGTCCCTGAATAGCCAAAGCAATCTTGAGAACAAACAATGGAGCTGGAGGAATCAGGCTCCCTGACTTCAGACCATACTACAAGGTTACAGTAATCAAGACAGTATGGTACTGGCACAAAACCAGAAATATAGATCAATGGAACAGGATAGAAAGCCCAGAGATAAACCCATGCACATATGGTCACCTTATCTTTGATAAAGGAGGCAGGAATGTACAGTGGAGGAAGGACAGCCTCTTCAATAAGTGGTGCTAGGAAAACTGGACAGGTACATATAAAATATGAAATTAGATAACTCCCTAACACCAAACACAAAAATAAGCTCAAAATGGATTAAAGACCTAAATGTAAGGCCAGAAACTATCAAACTCTTAGAGGAAAACATAGGCAGGACACTCTATGACATAAATCACAGCAAGATCCTTTTTGACCCACCTCCTAGAGAAATGGAAAGAAAAATAAACAAATGGGACCTAATGAAACTTAAAAGCTTTTGCACAGCAAAGGAAACCATAAACAAGACCAAAAGACAACCCTCAGAATGGGAGAAAATATTTGCAAGTGAAACAACTGACAAAGGATTAATCTCCAAAATTTATAAGCAGCTCATGCAGCTTAATCACAAAAAAACAAACAACCGAATCCAAAAATGGGCAAAAGACCTAAATAGACATTTCTCCAAAGAAGATATACAGATTGCCAACAAACACATGAAAGAATGCTCAACATCACTAATAATTAGAGAAATGCAAATCAAAACTACAATGAGGTATCACCTCACACCAGTCAGAATGGCCATCATCAAAAAATCTATAAACAATAAATGCTGGAGAGGGTGTGGAGAAAAGGGAACCCTCTTGAACTGTTGGTGGGAATGTAAATTGATACAGCCACTGTGGAGAACAGTATGGAGGTTCCTTAAAAAAACTACAAATAGAACTATCATATGATCCAGCAATCCCACTACTGGGCATATACCCTGAGAAAACCATAATTCAAAAAGAGTCATGTACTAAATGTTTATTGCAGCTCTATTTACAATAGCCTGGAGATGGAAACGACTTAAGTGTCCATCATAGGATGAATGGATAAAGAAGATGTGGCACAGACATTCAATGGAATATTACTCAGCCTTAAAAAGAAATGAAATTGAGCTATTTGTAATGAGGTGGATAGACCTAGAGTCTGTCATACAGAGTGAAGTAAGTCAGAAAGAGTGAGACAAATACCATATGTATTTGTCATATGTCATGAAGAACCTAGGGGTGCGACAGGAATAAAGACACAGACCTACTAGAGATTGGACTTCAGGATATGGGGAGGGGGAAGGGTAAGCTGTGACAAAGCGAGAGAGAGGCATGGACACATATACACTACCAAACGTAAGGTAGATAGTGGGAAGCAGCCGCATGGCACAGGAAGATCAGCTCGGTGCTTTGTGATCGCCTGGAGGGGTGTGATAAAGAGGGTGGGAGGGAGGGAGACGCAAGAGGGAAGTGATATGGGAACACATGTATATATATAACTGATTCATTTTGTTGTAAAGCAGAAACTAACACACCACTGTAAAACAATTATACTCCAATAAAGATGTAAAAAAAATAATAGAAGTAAATGTAGGATAGTTAGAATAACAAGAGTGTTTGTGTAATAGAATTCTTATTTCTAAAATATGTGTTGTGAAGGGCTAGACATTATAAATTCTGTACAGGACAAAATGAGACAATGCAGCAAAACATTTGACCATTGATATTTGTAAGTGGGAAAAACCATAGCTAGAAACAGAGGCAATAAGAGACATTTAGAATATGTAGCCTTGTGAAAAGGGAAAATAAACAGTGACTAGAAAGCTGAAACTTCTAGAACGTCAAAGAAATAAATGTCAAAGATAAATTAGTGCAGAGTAGATGTAATAGAGGTATAGCAGAGTTCCTTCATATTGTATATGTTGATGAACTTCCCCAAGTAGACTTGCCCTTGTGTGGGACACTTAGAATCATAGACAGTGAGAGCTGGAGGGGACACTTGAGGTCATACAGTCCCTCCGTCTCAGATGGACAGTATGTGGTTGTGGTTATAAATGCCTGCCTGTGACTTCCAAACTTTTCCATACTGTGTGAAGCAACGTGTTTCTGGTTCTTACCTGTGGTTGAAGATCCCACTAGCTTTTTTTACTTTATTTTCAATATTTCTTATGTCTTTCTAAGGGAAAAGCCATCTTTGCTGTGATTGCTATATCTAAGTACTCTATGGAATATTTACGATTAAGATAGTGATTGTTTTATTAGAATACATTTAAGAAAGCTTGGGAAATGGTTTCAAAGCAAATCACTTTGTGATTGGTCCACTTCCTAGCACAGCGTTATTTATCCTGTATCTTGAAAAACTGAAGTATTATACATAACTGAATTTTCTCAAGAATCAAACTTTATTTCTTTAATTATCACATCTTTTAATTTTAACCATCTTGAACAGTGTCTTTGAATGTAGTGAACTTCTCAGCTTTGTTGAACAGAACATATAGAACATGGTTTCAACTTTTTTCAGAATGCTTTTATGATTATCTTTTAAAAATTTCTTTGCTAACGCCACTTAAAGATTGTAGAATATTCAATTGCATGGAAATTTATATTTACCTAGATTTTTTCCACTGTTTGATGATAAGCCTATTTTCAACATTTTTTTTCTTTTTATGAATGCTATGTGATGAGCCCTTTACACAGGCTATTATACAGCACATAATTATTCGGTATTATATAAAGTCTAGTGCCTTCAGGGCCACCAAAGAATATTGGGTTTCTTGGCATTAGACTAAAATGTACAGTGAGTTATGCTTTTGATTCTCATCATCTTTTGTTTTAATTTTTTCTTGTCTCCCTTGATGTCGGATTGTTCGTTGCTCCAAGTATGCCTGCTTCATTCAGCTTTTATCCCCTCAACCTATTTTTTCATGCTTCTAATCAGCTATAAAATGGGAAACCAGGTAACCAAATGTGGTATCCTTATATATGAAGAAAAGTATGTACAGAGTATGTACCATATGGGAGAAAAGTACCTAAGTTTTATTAAATAGAAGTATTCACACAGATCAAATAATTTTTTTGAACTAAACCTCAGGTTTCTTGGATGAAGTTGTTACTCTACTAAATTAAAAAAAAATACCTCTAACTATAATAAGAGAGGGTTTCAGTTGAAGTATATCCCAGGTAACAAAAAAGTCTGTTGAGATTTGTGAGGGAAAAATACTGGCCTGGCCAAAAAGTTCGTTCGGATTTTTCAGTAAGATGTTACGAAAAACCCAAATGAACTTTTTGGCCAACCCAATACCTATTTTTATGACTGGGTGAAGTGGTATGAGTTCAAGAAGGTTTAGTAAAAAGGGAAGTATTAGAATTTATGGATTTGAGGAAATGGAATGATCTGCTTGGTTGCACTCGGGCAGAGCTCACTCCCTAGGCATATTAACTGCCACCAGATTTAACGTGTTGTCGAATAGTCATTTCATCTAGGGTTCCATGATATTTGTTCCATGACACAGAGCCCCCTACCTGATCTATCTGGAATGTAATATATTATCAGCCATGGCTGCTAACGTTAACTACTGAATGTCAAAGCTAATGAGCTAATTTCCATCTCCTAGGTGATTACCCCAGCAGTCCACAAGGGAAAGTACAAACATACAGAGCATTTAACGTGACTTAGAACTTGCTTGCAAAAGCCCTAGGGTGGTATTTTTGAAGTAGATTTGGCTTAAAACAGGGCACAGAATTGCCAAACGTAAATTTGAAGATAGGATGCCAGGGGGTTCTCAAATGGCTAATGGTACACGGTAAGCTTCTCCAGGAGAAACAAGAAATCGCCTTTCAGAGGAGGGGTGGAAGGCAAGCTGGATGCCAGAGGGTTTATATGAGACTGTCTCCTTTCTTCAATAGACCCTGTGTTTGCCAACCACTGTCTTTACCAGTAGATGACCCTAAATTCATTTGGGCAGGAATATAAGTTACATGATGACATCATTGAGTGGAAATGATATGAGAACTGTTACATAATGTGAGAAGACAGACTTGGGAATGTTTGACTACATGTCCAACACACGCACACACACACACACACTCACACACACCAAACCAGGAGATCTGAGTTTTAGTCCTGACTATAGCAATTATTGGTTCTTTGCTTTTAAGTCATTTAACTTTTCTGCTTCTCATCTATGATGTAAATTGAAATGGATTATCTCTAACAGTTAATTCACAATTAATTAGAAGCTGCATATTGGCTAGTGTGTAGGTGAAGTCTCTATAGCAAACAGATTTTATTGGACTTGCTTTAAAATTTATGGAAAATCTTTGACTTCTCCAGACTATTACTTGACAAAATTTCATAGTAGATGACTCACTAGGGTGATAGATTGCCAGTCCAACAAAATCCAGTAATCAAATATTCATTATTGACCATAGACACTTCCTTTTCTTGTTTTGCTCTTGTATAAAATAATCATATGCACAGATTCACTTATCTTAGTACCTACACATTTAAATTCCATACTGATGTTAAGGTCTGTTTACATTTACATTATTTTGAATTCTACCATTCATGTTACTTTAAAAATATTTGCTTTTATACTTAAAGGAAAGTCCTTTGAGCCAATGATTCACATTCATTAATTTAGGGAAAAATGCAACCGAGTGGTAACAACAACAAAAAGAAAACTTACCCAAGAGTAAAACACAAGGATAGGAACCGCAGCTGAGATAAACTGCATCCTGTTAACTAAATCTAATCTGAGGCAAAATGATCTTGCAGTGCATACTCAACCTTGGAAAAGCTGGACAATTAAGAAATTAATGGGATGTTTGCAGAAATCATAACTGAATTTACATTACAAATTTGTAAAACATATTTGAGCAAAATTGTTTCATTGTCTTTTCCTCTGAAAACTGCCTTCCATCTATCCCAGGTATCTTAATAGACACTGGTGTTCACACGATACGTTGAGACAAACAGGAAATTGCACTGAAGGTACTGCTAAAGCTCATGTGGTCAAGTCCCTCCCATGTAAACCAGAGGTTCCCAAACCCGGCTGCATGGAAGAACCCTGGGGGAGCTTTCAGCTCCTGGGGGAGCATAACCAGTGGACAAGGGACATTGGCCCAGAGACCATAGGAGCCAAAAGACTCCTTCAGCCCATTGTCAGAACATCACATGAGCCACCCACCTTCAGGAGAGGAATGTCAAGAAACTAGGCACCACAGCTAAAGAGGCTGAGCAATCCAGATGATGCTATTTAAACCAAAGCCTTGATAGGGATCTGACCTTGAATGGAATAAACTGATCTTTTTAATATCTAGATACATAGGGATGTGAGAGAAGACAGAGTCTCAACATATTCCATTCACAGCTGCTGGGTTGAAGACTCGCTTTTCATTATTGTTCTTTGTTCATGACCTTGTGACCAAGATTGAATAGGTTAAAAATCTGCAAATGCCAAAGGTGATATCTGAGAGGTTTGTCCTCCCAGTGAAGTATGGTAACACTTTTCTTCACGCTGGTGCAGCCCTTCTTGGCCTTTGCTAGCTGCTTTGCTGATGTATGTTTTTCCCGTGAAAAAAACAAGCTTGACTCTTAAAATAATAAATATGAATATTCAATCACTGATAGCTCAGTTAAGAAAGAGAAATTATTTGAAAAAAATCCCAGAAGAACAAATGGACTTGGATATATTGTAATCACATATGGAACAAAGAGAATTGCATTTCAACAGTAATGATTCTTAACCCTGAGCACACATTAGAATCACGCAGGAACTAGGAGCTCGCACAAAATGCCAGTCCTGGGGCCACATCCTGCTGCAATGAGATTAGATTCTCTGGGGTCAGGGGGTGGGGATGGAGGAACGAAAGGGAGGAAGAACAGGGCCTTCAGCCTTTCGTTAAAACCTCCCTGGAGGGCTTCCCTGGTGGCGCAGTGGTTGAGAGTCCGCCTGCCGATGCAGAGGACGCGGGTTCGTACCCCGGTCCGGGAGGATCCCACATGCCGCGGAGCGGCTGGGCCCGTGAGCCATGGCCGCTGAGCTTGCGCGTCGGGAGCCTGTGCTCCGCAACGGGAGAGGCCGCGACAGTGAGAGGCCCGCGCACCGCGACGAAGAGTGGCCCATGCTCGCCGCAACTGGAGGAAGCCCACGCACAGAAACGAAGACCCAACACAGCCAAAAATAAATAAATAAATTTATTTAAAAGAAAGACAAAAGAGAGAGAGATCCAACCTCAAGTGTCCTAACTCTTATCTTAACCACACTCTGCAGTGTGGCCCTCCCAGACCCAGCAGAATGATCACATAAAAAGGCGAAGCACGGGGCTTCCCTGGTGGCACAGTGGTTGGGAGTCCGCCTGCCGATGCAGGGGACACGGGTTCTTGCCCCGGTTCGGGAAGATCGCACATGCCGCGGAGCGGCTGGGCCCGTGAGCCATGGCCGCTGAGCCTGCGCGTCCGGAGCCTGTGCTCCGCAACGGGAAAGGCCACAACAGTGAGAGGCCCGCGTACCGCAAAAAAAAACAAAAAAACCCAGAAAACCTCCCTGGGTCTTTCTGATGTAACAAGTGTTGAGTACCCCTTCTATATAATCTTTATGGACGTAATGAAGACATGGTAATAGAGTGCTGAGAATCCTGAGATCTCCAAAATATAGGAGGAGCCACTGCTGGGCATGCTTATTCATCTGATTATTAGCTGGATTACTTTAAAAAAAATTGCCCAACATCTGTTAGCGTCAACATCCTCACCCATAAAAATGATAATAATTGGCGTAATAATGCCTATGCCAACAGGTTTTTGGAGACTTCTATGAGATGTGGCCAGGGAAGGTCTCTGTTCTCACCCTCATTCTCATGACAAAGAAGGACTCTGGCATTTTCAGTATTTTGTTACACACCCGAAAGCAAATCTAACTTCACACAGTGTTAGCAAGGAGGAAAGAATTTGCTGAAAACATCACAGGGGTTAAGTAGATGTGCTTCATTATACCTCGCACAGCAAAGCTTAATACTAATTCCTATATGACCTCTCTGACCTCTTCCAGATCCCACAGCTGCCTCATCTCCTTGAATATCACCCCTCCAGGAGATTCCAGTCTTTTCCAGAGCCCCCTGGATACCTGCTCCCATCCCCACACTCCATGTGCATTGTTATATGGTTTGCTGGCTTGGAATAAAATAAAATGTGGGGTACAACCTGAGAAAGTGAAATGCCTGCATGTTTTCTCCTTCTATTTGGTGGGGGGCGGGGGGGGGAAGAGGCATGGAGAACATATTTTCCCTGTAGGGCGTGGTTTCTCAGTAGTGGCACCAGTGACATTTTGGACTGGATATATTCTTTGTTTTGTGGAGGCTGTCCTGTGTATTTGTGTTAGTTTTCTATTGCTGCATAACAAGTTAGCATAAACCTAGTGGCTTAAAACCACATGCATTTATTACCTCAGTTTCCATGGGTCAGAAGATTGCACGAAGCGTAGCTCGGTTCTCTGCTCAGGGTCTCACAGGCTGAAATCAAGGTGTTGCTTTTGCTTGCTGCTCATCTGAGGCTTGGGGTCCTCTTCCTTATTGCTGTAGGACAGGTCTCTCCGTTTTCTTCCTGGCCCTGAATGGGGCTTGCTCTCAGCTCCTAGAGGCCCCTCCCATAGACAGTTCTTAACAGGGCTGTTTGCTTCTTCAAGGCCAATAGAAGCATGTCTGCTGGGGCTCCTTGTCTCTTTTAAGGCTCACCTAATTAGGTGAGTCCCACACAGGATATTCTCCCTTTTGCTTAATTAAAAGTCAAGTGATTAGGGGGTCTTAGTCACAGCTGCAAAATTCCTTTTGCTACATAAAGTAGTATAATTGCAGGATCAATATCCCATCGTATTCACAGATTGTCTCCATACTCAAGGGGAGAGGATTATGCAGGGCAGGTGGGAATCTTGGGTGCTGCCTGCCGCAATATTATGGAATGTTTAGTAGCGTCCCCAGCCTCTACCCTGTAGATATCAGTAGCAACGATTACCACTCCCCAAGTTGTGATGCCAAAAATGTTTCCAGGGACTTCCCTGGTGGTCCAGTGGTTAAGACTCTGCTCTCCCAATGCAGGGGGCACGGGTTCGATCCCTGGTCAGGGAACTAAGATCCCACACGCTGTGCAGTGTGGCCAAAGAAAAAAAATGTTTCTGGACGTTGCCAAATGTCCCCTAGGAAACAAAATCACCCTGGGTTTGGAACCTAGTCTTTGGCCAGTTAGATAAGTGAAGAACTCTAAAAACTCTAAAAACTCTAGAATGAGATTATTTCAGAGTTTTCTCCTTTACCAACCCTGGAATAGACCAGCAAAATGAATTTTATAGCTCAGAACAAGATGCAGACAGAATTTCATTTTCTTGAAGCATTCATGGCATGAACAAGACACAGAATCTCTTGTATGTCAGCCAGGTGGGGTGGAGCAATGTCACACTACGAGCAAGGCCAGACACTATATGGAGGACACGGCGGACACTCCAGGATCTCAGGAAGTCAGTACCACAAGGCACTGGACACAGCAAGAGGAATAAGACCTTGGGTCTCACCAGCCACCAAATCCAGCCACAGATGCCAGGAAGAGGAGCATAACCAGTGGACAAGGGACATTGGCCCAGAGACCATAGGAGCCAAAAGACTCCTTCGGCCCATTGTCAGAACATCACATGAGCCGCCCACCTTCAGGAGAGGAATGCCGAGAAACTAGGCACCACAGCTAAAGAGGCTGAGTAATCCAGATGATGCTATTTAAACCAAAGCTTTGATAGGGATTTGACCTTGAATGGAATAAACTGAAAAGAGAACATTTCAACCAGGAGAGATCAAAATGCAGATTGGCTGTTCTAATCTGTGCACATAAACACCATGTAGCAGTAAGGGATATAGAACTATTAGTAAAGAAATAGTTAATTCATTTTCTCTGAAGTTTTACATTCAGTGTGAGTAAATTGTGACCCTGCAACAGTGTAATAAGCATTGTTGGAATAAAAATTCTGTAAATAATAATTCTGTAAATATTACAGAAGAAAAATTTTGCAAATGAGTCACAGAGAGGTAACACACTGAGATTTGATACTATTGCTTGCATTAATCAGGAATGCTTTTGGCTGCAAATAACAGAAAACATACTAACAATGACTTAAACTAGTGGTTTCCAACTTTCCTTGCAGCAGAATCACCTGGAGGGCTTGTTAAACACAGATTGCTGGACTCTATCCTAGGAGCCTCTCATTCCGTAGGTCTGGGGTGCTGCCCAAGGATTTGCATTTCTAATAAGTTCCCAGGTGATGCTGATGCTGATCTACGTGCTTGACTTTCAGAACTACTGGCTTAACTCACAAGACATTCATTGTCTAATTAACAAGAAGTCTGGATACAAGTGGTTCTCGGGGTTGTTTTATCTGCTTAGCAACACATCAGGGACTCAGCTTCTTTCTAGCTTTGAATCCACCAGGCTTAACCTGGTAGCTTTTCATTTCGAACATATCCTGTGACAGTTACAACACAGCTACTGCTGTGCTGGTCATCACGTCCCCACACAGCCTTCAAAGGTAGGAAGTGGGGAAGGGAAAGGAGAAAAGCCCATAAATATTTTTCAAACTAGTTCCCTGGGTACAGGTGTAATTTGAGATGACTGATGAGACCATTTTGAGACTGGCAAATTATCACACATACGTTCTCCTTGGCAGTGTTGGGGAGGAAGAAAACTTTACCCTTCTAGGCTCTTCTGGCTGGTCTAAGAATTGAGATGACTGATGAGACCATTTTGAGACTGGTAAATTATCACACACTGGATACGTTCTCCTTGGCAGTGTTGGGGAGGAAGAAAACTTTACCCTTCTAGGCTCTTCTGGCTGGTTTAAGAATTGAACTGACATGAGACAGATGACTAGGAGAAAATCAAATTTCATTTTATATATACTAGAATCCCACATACATGAGAGGTTCATAGATCCCACATATATGAAATGTTCATAGACAGAAAGGTTAAACGAGGTATATATGCCATCCTGAGCTAAGGAACGGAATGGGGCCCAGGGAGCCCAAGGACAGGAGGTTCATTCACAGGACGATAAAAGAAGAGCAGATGTTTGGTAATTACATATTTACCACATCATACAGATGGGACCACTTAGATAAAACTTATCTCTGGTAGTAATACTCTTGCTGGGGAATATCCCCAATTTAAATTCTTCTGGTTTAGGGGAAGGCAGTAGTTTCTCCTGAGACCACAGGGTCTTCCTTGCCTTTAGCTTGAAATAATCCACATGCCAAAGTGACACATCTTGGGGAGGTCAGTTCTGAACCCCTGCGGCCAAAAGAGTAACCCTGGTTACTCCTGCTATTGTCTTGGATTTATAAACTATTGATATCCTTGAAGTAGGTTCTGTCTCCTATTGAGTTGGCCCTGTCGATGGCTTCCCATAAGTTGGAGTCTTTGGATATTTTTCATCTAGCTTTGAGAACATCCTTGAAATGCTGTTTCTCTCCTTATCTTGAAAAGATGTTGATTGAATTGGGAAAAGAAAACCTCTTTGAGAAAACTTCTTGATAAACATGCTAAGTTTTATCATGCACCACATCTTAATATCTCATTTTTTAAAACATCTTTATTGGAGTATAATTGTTTTACATTGGTGTGTTAGTTTCTGCTGTATAACAAAGTGAATCAGCTATACCTATACATGTATCCCCATATCTCCTCCCTCTTGAATCTCCCTCCCACCCTTCCTATCCCACCCCTCTAGGTGGACACAAAGCACCAAAGTGATCTCCCTGTGCTATGCATCTGCTTCCCACTAGCTATCTATTTTATATTTGGTAGTGTATATATGTCCATGCTACTCTCTCACTTCGTGCCAGCTTAACCTTCCACCTCCCTGTGTCCTCAAGTCCATTCTCTACGTCTGTGTCTTTATTCCTGTCCTGCCCCTAGGATCTTCAGAACCATTTTCTTTTTGATTCCATATATATGTGTTAGCATACCGTATTTGTTTTTCTCTTTCTGACTTACTTCACTCCATATGACTCCATATGACAATCTCTAGGTCCACCTTACTATAAATAACTCAATTTCATTTCTTTTTATGGCTGAGTAATATTTCATTGTATATATGTGCCACATCTTCTTCATCCATTCATCTGTCAATGGACACTTATGTTGCTTCCATGTCCTGGCTATTGTAAATAGAGCTGCAGTGAACATTGTGGTACATGACTCTTTTTGAGTTATAGTTTTCTCAGGGTATATGCCCAGCAGTGGGATTGCTGGGTCATATGGTAGTTCTATGTTTAGTTTTTTAAGGAACTTCCATACTGTTCTCCATAGAGGCCGTATCAATTTACATTCCCACCAACAGTGCAAGAGGGTTCCTTTTCTCCACACCCTCTCCAGCATTTATTGTTTGTAGATTTTTTAATGATGGCCATTCTGACTGGTGTGAGGTGATACCTCATTGTAGTTTTGATTTGCATTTCTCTAATGATTAGTGATGTTGAGCATCCTTTCATGTGTTTGTTGGCAATCTGTATGTCTTCTTTGGAGAAATGTCTATTTAGGTCTTCTGCCCGTTTTTGGATTGGGTTGTGTCTTTGATATTGAGTTGCATGAGCTGCTTGTATATTTTGGAGATTAATCCTTTGTCTGTTGCTTTGTTTGTAAATATTTTGTGCCATTTTGAGGGTTGTCTTTTTGTCTTATTTATTGTTTCCTTTGCTGTGCAAAAGCTTTTAAGTTTCATTAGGTCCTGTTTGTTTATTTTTGTTTTTATTTCCATTTCTCTAGGAGGTGGGTCAAAAGGGATCTTGCTGTGATTTATGTCATAGAGTGTTCTGCCTATGTTTTCCTCTAAGAGTTTGATGGTGTCTTGCCTTACATTTAGGTTTAATCCATTTTGAGTTTATTTTTGTGTATGGTGTTAGGGAATGTTCTAATTTCATTCTTTTACATATAGCAGTCCAGTTTTCCCAGCACCACTTATTGAAGAGGCTGTCTTCTCTCCATTGTATATTCTTGTCTCCTCTGTCAAAGATAAAGTGACCATATGTGCATGGGTTTATCTCTGGGCTTTCTATCCTGTTCTATTGATCTATATTTCTGTTTTTGTGCAAGTACCATACTGCTTGATTACTGTAGTTTTGTAGTATAGTCTGAAGCTGGGGAGCCTGATTCTTCCAGCTCCATTTTTCTTTCTCAGGATTGCTTTGGCTATTCAGGGTCTTCTGTGTTTCCATACGAATTGTGAAAATTTTGTTCTAGTTCTGTGAAAAATACCATTGGTAGTTGGCTGGGATTGTATTGAATCTGTAGATTGCTTTGGGTAGTATAGTCATTTTCACAATGTTGCTTCTTCCAATCCAAGAACATGTTATATCTCTCCATCTCTTTAATTTCTTTCATCAGTGTCTTATAGTTTTCTGCATACAGGTCTTTTGTCTCCATAGGTAGGTTTATTCCTAGGTATTTTATTCTTTTTGTTGCAATGGTAAATGGGAGTGTTTCCTTATTTTCTCTTTCAGATTTTTCATCATTAGTGTATAGGAATGCAAGAGATTTCTGTGCATTAATTTTGTATCCTGCTACATTACCACATTCATTGATTAGCTCTAGTAGTTTTCTGGTAGCATCTTTAGGATTCTCTATGTAGAGTATCATGTCATCTGCAAACAACAACAGTTTTATTTCTTCTTTTCCAAGTTGGATTCGTTTTATTTCTTTTTCTTCTCTGATTGCTCTGGCAAACCTTCCAAAACTATGTTGAACAATAGTGGTGAGAGTGGGACACCTTGTCTTGTTCCTGATTCTAGTGGAAATGCTTTCATTTTTTCACCATTGAGAATGGTATTGGCTGTGGGTTGTCATATATGACCTTTATTATGTTGAGGTAAATTCCCTCTATGCCTACTTTCTGGAGAGTTTTTATGCTAAATGGGTGTTGAATTTTGTGGAAAGTCTTTTCTGCATCTATTGAGATGATCAAATTGTTTTTCTCCTTCAGTTTGTTAATATGGTTTATCACATTGATTGATTTGCATGTATTGAATAATCCTTGCATTACTGGGATAAACCCCACTTGATCGTGGTGTATGATCTTTTAAAGTGCTGTTGGATTCTGTTTGCTAATATTTTGTTGAGGATTTTTGCATCTATGTTCATCAGTAATATTGGCCTGTAGTTTCCTTTTTTTGTGACATCTTTGTCTGGTTTTGGTATCACAGTGATGGTGGCCTCGTAGAATAAGTTTGGAAGTGTTCCTCCCTCTACTATATTTTGGAAAAGTTTGAGAAGGATAGGTGTTAGCTCTTCTCTAAGTGTTTTATATAATTTGCCTGTGAAGCCATCTGGTCCTGGGCTTTTGTTTGTTGGAAGGTTTTTAATCACAGTCTCAATTTCAGTGCTTGTGATTCATCTGTTTATATTTTCTATTTCTTCCTGGTTCAGTCTTGGCAGGTTGTGCTTTTCTAAGAATTTGTTCATTTCTTCCAGGTTGTCCATTTTATTGGCATAGAGTTGCTTGTAGTAATCTCTCATGATCCGACTGCAGTGTCATTTGTTACTTCTTCTTCATTTCTAATTCTATTGATTTGAGTCTTCTCCCTTTTTTTCTTGATGAGTCTGGCTAATGTTTTATCAATTTTGTTTATCTTCTCAAAGAACCAGCTTTTAGTTTTATTGATCTTTGCTATTGTTTCCTTCAGTTCTTTTTCATTTTTTTCTGATCTGATCTTTATGATTACTTTCCTTCTGCTAACTTTGGGGATTTTTTGGTCTTCTTTCTCTAATTGCTTTCAGTGTAAGGTTAGGTTGTTTATTTGAGATTTTTCTTGTTTCTTGAGGTAGGATTGTATTGCTATAAACTTCCCTCTTAGAACTGCTTTTGCTGCATCCCATAGGTTTTGGGTCATTGTGTTTTCATTGTCATTTGTTTCTAAGTATTTTTTGATTTCCTCATTGATTTCTTCTTTGATTTCATCAGTGATCTCTTGGTTATGTACTAGTGTATTGTTTAGCCTCCATGTGTTTGTATTTTTTACAGTTTTTTTTCCTGTAATTGATATCTAGTCTCATAGCATTGTGGTCAGAAAAGATACTTGACACAATTTCAGTTTTCTTAAATTTACCAAGGCTTGATTTGTGACCCAAGATAAGGTCTATCCTGGAGAATGTTCCATGAGCACTTGAGATGAAAGTGTATTCTGTTGCTTTTGGATGGAATGTCCTATAAATATCAATTAAGTCCATCTTGTTTAATGCATCATTTAAAGCTTATGTTTCCTTATTTATTTTCATTTTGGATGATCTGTCCATTGGTGAAAGTGGGGTGTTAAAGTCTTCTACTCTTATTGTGTTACTGTCGATTTCCCCTTTTATGGCTGTTAGCATTTGCCTTATGTATTGAGGTGCTCCTATGTTGGGTGCATAAATATTTTCAGTTGTTATATATTCTTCCTGCATTGATCCCTTGATCATTATGTAGTGTCCTTCTTTGTCTCTTCTAATAGTCTTTATTTTAAAGTCTATTTTGTCTGATATGGGAATTGCTACTCCAGCTTTCTTTTGATTTCCATTTGCATTGAATATCTTTTTCCATTCCCTCACTTTCAGTCTGTATGTGTCCCTAGGTCTGAATTTGGGCTCTTGTTGACAGCATATAAACAGATCTTGTTTCTGTATCCATTCAGCTAGTCTATGTCTTTTGGTGGGAACATTTAATCCATTTACATTTAAGGTAGTTATCGATATGTATGTTCCTATTTCCATTTTCTTAATTGTTTTGGTTTGTTTTTGTAGGTCTTTTCCTTCTCTTGTGTTTCTTGCCTAGAGAATTTCCTTTAGCATTTGTTGTAAAGCTGGTTTGGTGGTGCTGTATTCTCTTAACTTTTGCTTATCTGTAAAGATTTTAATTTCTCTGTCGAATCTGAATGAGATCCTTTCTGGGTAGAGTAATTTTGTTTGTAGGTTTTTCCATTTCATCACTTTAATTATGCCCTGCCACTCCCTTCTGGCTTGCAGAGTTTCTGCTGAAAGGTCAGCCGTTAACCTTATGGGGATTCTCTTGTATGTTATTTGTTGCTTTTCCCTTGCTGCTTTTAATACTTTTTCTTTGTATTTAATTTTTGATAGTTTTATTAATATGTGTCTTGGTGTGTTTCTCCTTGCATTTATTGTGTATGGTACTCTCTGTGCTTCCTGGACTTGACTGACTATTTCCTTTCCCATGCTAAGGATATTTTCAACTATATAATCTCTTTGAATATTTCTCAGTTCTTTTATTTTCTCTTCTTCGTCTGGGACCCCTATAATTCAAATGTAGGTGTGTTTAGTGTTGTCCCAGAGGTCTCTGAGACTATCCTCAATTCTTTTCATTCTTTTTTCTTTACTCTGCTCTGTGGTAGTTTTCTCAACTATTTTATGTTCCAGGTCACTTATCTGTTCTTCTGCCTCAGTTATTCTGGTATTGGTTCCTTCTAGAAAATTTTTATTATCATTTATTGTGGTGTTCATCATTGTTTGCTTGCTCTTTAGTTCTTCTAAGTCCTTGTTAAACATTTCTTGTATCTTCTCCATTCTATTTCCAAGATTCTGGATCATCTTTACTATCATTACTCTGAATTCTTTTTCAGGTACACTGCCTATTTCCTCTTCATTTGTTTGGTTTGGTGGGTTTTTACCTTGCTCCATCATGTGCTGTGTGTTTCTCTCTCTTTTCATTTTGTTTAACTTACTGTGTTTGGGGTCTGCTTTTCACAGGCTGCAGGTTCATAGTTCCCACTGTTTTTGGTGTCTGCCCCCAGTTGGTAAGGTTGGTTCAGTGGGTTGTGTAGGCTTCCTGGTGGAGGGGACTGGTGCCTGTGTTCTGGTGGTGGATGAGGCTGGATCTTTTCTTTCTGGTGGACAGAACCACATCCGGTGGTATGTTTTGGGGTATCTGTGAACTTATGATTTTAGGCAGCCTCTCTGCTATGGGTGGGGTTGTGTTCCTGTCTTGCTAGTTGTTTGGCATAGGGTGTCCAGGAGGGTAGCTTGCTGGTCATTGAGTGGAGCTGGGTCTTAGTGTTGAGATGGAGGTCTCTGGGAGAGCTTTCGCTGTTTGTTATTAGGTGGGACTGGGAGGTGTCTGGTGGACCAATGTCCTGAACTCAGCCCTCCCACCTCAGAGGCTCAGGCCTGACACCAGGCCAGAGCACCAAGACCCTGTCAGCCACATGGCTCAGAAGAAAAGGGAGAAAAAAATAATAAATAAGATGAAAAAATTATTAAAAATAAAAAAGAATAAAAAAAAAGAAAGGAAGAAGAGAGCAACCAAACCAAAAAGCAAGTCCACCAATGATAACAAGAGCAAAAGCTATACTAAAAAACAAAACAAAACAAAAAATAATGGACAGAGAGAACTCTAGGACAAATGGTAAAAGCAAAGCTATACAGACAAAATCACACAAAGAAGCATAAAAATACACACTCACAAAGAGAGAAAAAGGATGAAAAAATATATATATAAAAGAAAAGAAAAGGAAGAGAGCAACTAAATCAATAAACAAATCTACCAATGATAATAAGCTGTAAATACTAATCTACGGTAAACATAAAACCAGAAACAAATTAGTTGCAGAAAGCAAACCCCAAGTCTACAGTTGCTCTCAAAGTCCACCACTTCAATTTTGGGATGATTTGTTGTCTATTCAGGTATTCCACAGATGCAGGGCACATCAAGTTGATTGTGGAGATTTAATCTGCTGCTCTTGTGGCTGCTGGGAGAAATTTCCCTTTCTCTTCCTTGTTTATGCAGCTCCTGGGGTTCAGATTTGGATTTGGCCCCACCTCTTCATGTAGCTCTGGCATCTCTTCACCACCCAGACAGGAGGAGGTTAAAGTAGCAGCTGATTAGAGGGCTCTGGGTCACTCAGGCCTGCAGGAGGGAGGGGTACGGAATGCGGGGCAAGCCTGCAGCCACAGAGGCCATTGTGACATTGCACCAGCCTGAGGTGTGCTGTGTGTTCTCCTGGGGAAGTTGTCCCTGGATCACGGGACCCTGGTAGTGGCGGGCTGCACAGGCTCCCAGGAGGGAGATGTGGATAGTGACCTGTGCTTGCCCACAGGCTTCTTGGTGGCTGCAGCAACAGTCTTAGCATTTCATGCCCATCTCTGGTGTCCATGCTGATAGCTGCAGGTCGTGCCTGTCTCTGGAGCTCATTTCCATAGTGCTCTGAATCCCCTCTCCTCTTGCACCCCAAAACAATGGTCTCTTGCCTCTTAGGCAGTTCCAGTCTTTTTCCCGAAACTCCCTCCTGGCTAGCTGTGGTGCAGTAGCCCCTTCAGGCTGTGTTCACGCAGCCAGCTCCAGTCCTTTCCCTGGGATCTGACCTCTGAAGCCTGAGCCTCAGCTCCCAGCTCCTACCCACCCTGGAGGGTGAGCAGACAAGCCTCTCAAGCTGGTGAGTGCTGGTCGACACCAAGCCTCTGTGCAGGAATCTCTCTGCTTTGCCCTCTGCACCCCTGTTGCTGTGCTCTCCTCTGTGGCTCTGAAGCTTCACCCCTGCCCACCTTATCATCTTCACCAGTGAAGGGGCTCCCTAGTGTGTGGAAACTTTTCCTCCTTCACAGCTCCCTCCCAGAGATGCAGGTCCCATCCCTATTCTTTTGTCTCTGTTTTTTCTTTTGCCCTACCCAGGTATGTGGGGAGTTTCTTGCCTTTTGGGAGGTCTGAGGTCTTCTGCCAGCATTCAGTAGGTATTCTGTAGGAGTTGTTCCACATGTAGATGTATTTCTGATGTATTTGTGGGGAGGAAGATGATCTCCATGTCTTACTCCTCCACCATCTTGAAGGTCCCCCATATCTCATGTTTTTAAATCAGAAAGAGTCTTTGACTTGTTTTTGGCTTTGCTTCTGATTTTCCTTATCAAAACACTGTAAACATTTTTCTTTTAATCTGATCAAAACAGATTAAGTCTGAAATCATAAGTGCTTCTTGCTTTTATATTTTTGGAATTCCATAGAAAATGCTTTCATTTGAGTAAACTGTGTTGTAGGCAGAACACTATGGTCTGAGGAGGTAAGTATGATTGGGAGGGAAGGAAATATAAGGCCTCTAGACTCTATCATTGTATTAAAAGACAAACTGAACTGTTCCTTTAAGATTCTGATTATTTCATAGGCTTCTGTCCAAACATTTCAAGGGGGAAATGTGTTTTGGGGTTGGGTGTTTTGCTCACTAGTTTGGGTTACTGCCAGCTGGAGAAAATGCTGCTCTGGCAGTTTGCAGTCAAACTGGAAGCACAGGATATGTGGAATCTCCTGGAAAGTGTTCTCTTGAAATTCTTAGTAGTCAGTGTGCATTGAATCTGAAGGAGGTACAGGTACATCTGGCTGGAACTGGTGTGTGTTTCATTGCTGGCAGTGTCCCATTAGCCCAGAGCCAAGTACTATGAGCTCCTTGGTGATTCATGTGGGACCCCTGAGGGGTGGGCACTGGCATTGTCTGTGAGCTTCCAAGGCAGGGACTGTACTTAGTCCCATGGAGATTTCTGTCCTCTCAGGAACCTTGCTGGCAACTTTTCTCTATAGGACCCATAACATCTCCTATATGAGGGCAGAGGAGGCTGGTTATGAAACTAGATTGGGAACTTGACTTCTTATTTCTTGTTGAAGTTTTTCTCACTCTGATTCTTCTTCTCAGCCACTGAGATGCAGACTCAAAGTCAAATTGTGTTTTTCCTTTTGATGAAATTTTGTTTCATTAGCTCCTGTGTACTTTGAAAGAGTGGCTAAAGACATTAGCTATAGATGGAAAATACAGGGAAGGGAACAAAAAGCCCCAATCTTATAGATTGGGGGAGAAACTGAGCATGGGAAACTCATGAGAAGAAGTAGAAATGGAAGTGGGGAGAGTTGTCCAAGGGAATTCAGGAGAAATGGGCCTAAAGCAGTATCCCCTTCAAACTCTATTTTGTAAAATCAGAATCACGGGGGTGCTTGTTTTAAACAAAACAATAAAACAAAATAACAAAACAAAACAAAATCACACACACAAAATTTTGGCCCCATCTCAGATTTACTGGATCAAAGTGTAGAGGGGTAGAGTGGGGTGGTGTTATGGACTGAATTGTGTCCTCCCCAAATTTGTATTTTGAAGCTCTGACCCCCATAACCTTAGAATAATCTGACCATATTTGGACATAGTGTCTTTCAACAAGTCACTAAATTAAAATGAAGCCTTAAGGTTGTATCTAATCCAATCTGACTGGTATCCTTATAAGAGGAGGGAATTTGGACCCAATCCACTGATACTGTGATCTTGGACTTTCAGGCTTCAAAACTGTGTAAAAGTACATTTCTATTGCTCAAGCCACCCAGTCTGTGATACTTTGTTATGGGAGCCCTAGCAAACGAACATAAGTGGAATAAGCATTTTTAAGATGCTCCGCAAGTGGTTTTTATGCACAATAAAATGAAAGAATCACTATTTTAGGGTTTGGAAAAATGAATCTGAGTTGGACCCCATTTGTTTTTTAAATTTGCTTGAGCAGCAGATTAAAATGTTCATCAGGAGGAATAAAAAGGTGAAGAGGAGTGAGGAAATTCAAGTCCACAAATCCCTATTGAATAAATACAAAATACAGGGCCAGGTGAGTTTTGTTTGGTCTTCAGGACCAAGCGGATCATGGAATCAGATGCCAGGTCTTGGCACAACATCAAGGGGCTCAGCTTCCAGGGACACGGTGTCCCTGCCACCCTCCTTGACTCAGCTAGGCGTACTCAATGCTGCCTTCTTTATCCTCAAAAATAAACAATTGGTGGTGTCCTGTCCTTAGAAGTAAATTACTAGTTCACTTCACAAGCACCGAGTCTGGACAAGCATGGACAAGCAGGTCACTAGGACATGAACTTAAGGAGGCAAGGTTGTGTAAGTGCTGACTCTGCCTGTGTATGAACCAGAGAGCTGGGCATAGAATTTAAGAAGGTACTCACTTAAAAATTTTTGTTTTTAATTTTTAAATAATTTTTTAAAGTTTTACTTTCCATTTACAGTTATTACAAATATTGGCTATAATTCCCGTGTTGTACAATACACCCCTGAGCCTATATTACACCCAAACAGTTTGTAACTCACACTCTCCCACCCCTATGTTTCCTACCCCCCCAACTCCCACTAGTAACCATTTAGTTCTCTATATCTGTGAGTCTGTTTCTTTTTTGTTATATTCACTAGTTTGTTGTAGTTTTTAGATTCCACGTATAAGTGATCTCACAGCATTTGTCTTTCTCTGTCTGACTTACTTGACTTAGCATAATGCCCTCCAAGTCCATCCATGTTGTTGCAAATGGCAACATTTCATTCTTTTTTATGACTGAGTAGGATTCCATTGTATGTATATACCAATATCTTCTTTATCCATTCATCTGTTGTGGACACTTTGGTTGCTTCCATATCTTGGCAATTGTAAATAGTGCTGCTATGAATCATTGGGGTGCACGTATCTTTTCAATTTGTGATTTTGGTTTATTTCAGATATATACCCAGGAATGGAATTGCTGGGTCATATGGTAGTTCTATTTTTAGTTTTCTGAGAACCCTCCATGCTGTTTCCACAGTAGCTGCACCAATTTCATTCCTACCAATAGTGCACAAGGGTTCCCTTTTCTCCACAATTCTTTCCAACATTTGTATTTGTAGACTTTTTGATGATAGCCATTCTGACAGGTGCGAGGTGGTAACTCATTATGGTTTTGATTTGTATTTCCCTGATGATTACGTTAATAGTGAGCATCTTTTCATGAAGGCTCTCACTTTTGGATCTTGGCAGTGCAAGGTTGAGCACCAGCACAAAATTGCTTCCTTAAATTTCAGGGCTTAGGTACCTGCTTGTCTCATCCTGGTTCAGGCCCTGGCACTGTGCAATGGGAGCTAGTCCATTTCCCTCTAAGCACATCCCCTACCACTTGTATATTTTGGCAAATGAGGAAGGCAATGTTGCATGGATCTGACTGAGTCTAGGAGGGTTGCAGGGACATCGCTGTCCATGGAAGCTGAGCCCCCTCAGTGTTGTGTCAGGCCTGATGTCTGCTTGATTCCTTGTTCTTCTTGGAACTGAAGGCCAAGCAAGACTTTGCCTGCTTAATTTACTGTGGTCAGGTTGAGTGAGGGTTTGGGGACAGGTGGGGATAATTCCTCACCCTTTCTACATGCTTTGTGCTAACAGCATTTTTGTCATCCTGTCTGGTGCATTTAAGGGAGTGCAAAAAAAACCTGGCAATTGTTTTTGTTGAGTTTCCTGTTGGCTGAAGTTTGCTTCTCCTGCGGGATGAGGTCTAGTCTAAGGATCATCCAGTCTTAGCACCAACCCCAAGGAGTCTTTCAAGTTCATCTCATCAGTTCTCAACATCAGATCCAAAAGTAAATGATCATAGAGTGTTTAGGGACTTTGGGATAATTGAGCAGAACCCCTTATTCTGCTGATGAGAAAATTGAGACCTACAGAAGGGAACTGACTAAGCAAGATATCAGAGCAACATGCTGGAAAAAGAGGAGCTAGCAACTCTGTTTAGATACTTAGGCCAAGTTCTGTCTCCCACACTAGGCTGAGTCAGACCATGCAGATGGCCAGGTGGTTTCTTAAAGGATCTATTTAGCTTCCTTAAATGCTGAGGCTCATACAAAAGGACATGCTCAATGCCTCCTTGATAGGTCCCAGATCCACACGGGAGGCACTTCTGAAATACAGTTGAGCAAGCTGATGTTCAGCGTTCTCCCTCCAGCTGTCACTAAACAGGTGATTTCTTCTCAAGAACAAGTGAATGTGTTTTTTCATTAAAAAATGAAAGAATTGCCCTAGAGTATTGCCTTAGAGGACTGAAACTAGAAACTCAGCATTGTGCTAGAGCCAGGGGTTCATACCCTGCTGTAGACAAGGAATCTATAAACCTGCTGAAATTATAGGAACTGTTTTGTATGTTTTGCATGTTGGTTAAATTTATATGTTGACTTGACTGGGCTGAAGGGTGCCCAGACAGCTGGTAAAACATTATTTCTGAGTGTGTTTGTGAGGGACTCTCTGGAAGAGATTAGAATGAGAGAAGGTGGGTGGGTGTCATCCAATGCATTGAGGGTCTGAATAAAGCAAAACTACAAATTGTGGGATTCTCAGCCTCCGTGGTTGCATGAGCTAATCCCTCCTAATAAATTTCTTTCTACATATCTATATATGCCCTACTGGTTTTGTTTCTCTGGAGAACGCTGACTATCGCAGTTTCTTTATTTCATCGTCGCCATTTCTTTTCTCTTCACCAGTATCTGGTGGGAAGTGTGCCTTCACATGATAACACAGCAAAATCATGCCACGAGTGGCAGTTAGAAGTAAATTAGGTTTACTTGTCTTGTAGATGTTACAGTGTGAGGAAGGTAGGATTTCTCTCCACGCTCCCAGTGTGGGGACTCAAGTAAGAACCCCTGGACTTGGACTGACTCTCAAGCAGCATCCTGATCTTCAGCCATGAAGGACTATGGGAGGATGGTACCAGGAGCACAGTGGAGTGGAAAAAGAGGATAATTTGACCAGGGGACAAGGGCTTCCTGGTGCCCATCCAAGGTGACTTTGGCTATGATAAATTTAAAGCCAACCAGTTGGGAAGAGTACGGAAAATTCTGCACTATTTTGTGACAGCTGAGTGTGTTTGTCACCAGCTTTGAGCAAGACTGAATTATTTGTCCCCAGGAAAACAGTATTTTATAGCAGTTTAGGAGTGTGGAGCAGAGAACTGGATAGATCAAATCCAAATCCAGTTCTGCCACTCATTAGAGAGGTAGCTTTGAGCAACTTATCTAATATCTGTGTACCTTTGATTTCTTATCAGTCGAAGGATAACAATCATAGCAGCCACACCCCATTTGGTACTTCTGAGGCTTAAATGAATCAAAGCAGTGTCTGGCACATAGTAAGCTAACAAATATTAGCTATTAAATTGCCAGGGACAATGACATATGCACTGGTCCTGGAAAGAATAGTCATCAGCTCTCTTAAAATACCCAGTCTTGTCAAATACGGTAATGTCCTTAGGGTTGGCACCTCAAGATTTTAAGTTAAATTTTGTCATTTTGTGCTTCAGTAAGGAAGCACTGTTTGCTGTACTTAAAAATTCTCGTTCTGAGTAGCAAAAGCATCAGAAAAGAGGCCCATAGTATGAGTCAAAGGCATTGCTTTGTTTTTATAACCTGGACTCTCCTGAAAGAAGGAAGTTGGTTGGCAGATTTAAGTGCTTATTTCTAAGATGGTTGAAGTGTTATTTCTCAATGAAATTCTGACAGCTTGCTGCAACAACATAACGGGCAGGGACAGTTATAATTCTTCCTCTTGTTTTGGCCAGCACTGATACCCTGTGTGCAGCCATCACTGTAGTGCTGCCTTCCTAATTCTCCAGAGAACTTCTCTGTTCCACCTTCTCCCCTCCCACCCCCAATCAACAACTGGGGATTACGTAAGTTTACCCTTTGGAAAACTTCAGAGGTCAGAAAACTTAACCTGCTCTCTCTCCCCTTTATTCAGGAATGGGACCCAAGCTGCCAGGTTTTAGAAAGCTGGAGCATTTCAAATCAGACCACCTGCTTCTTAAATGTCAAAACCAGCAGCAGTGTTTACCATTCTATACAACAAATATTCTCTAGTAACACCAAAAGCAAATTTCAGGGCATTATGTATCCACTACCAGGTGAGAAGTTTCAAAGACTAAGAACCAGGCAGGTAAATATTTGGCTCTCTATGTACAAATAACATGAAATTCCTCTTTTTCTCACACTTAAAAAAAAAAAACTGTTTCGTTAATGCTGATAAAAGCATGGTATGTTTCCTCTGGTGCTTACTTTAACTTCAAGACATATACAATGAACCTAGTGTTTGTTTTTATATAATAGTCTTATTCATTTCTCCCCTTTGCTTTAGGCCTGGGGAGAGTGCAGATATTTCTGAAATTCAAGGAAATACATGTCTTTTCCAATGCTGCCTCTAGTTTATTGATAGCATTTGTGTAATGAGTAATTCTTGTGTCATCTTGTTCATCATTATATGACCTTTGAGAACATTCAAATTTTATTTAGTGATTCTGTGCAGCATATGTGTTGTCAAGAAGGAGAACACTTAGGGCCAGAAATAGGACATATATACAGGACATACATCCAGTCTGCCATCCTTTTGCATGGATGCTTTTTATTCTTCCTTTCAGAAGTGAGTTTCAGTTTCCAACCACACCTATATATAGGTTGTTAGGTAGTTGGGTATGTCTCTTTAATTTTCACATCTGTTATTTTACTTGGAATTCCATTTTTTTCCCATAATGTAATTGACTTTTCACCTGAATGTCTGAGCATCTGGTCAAAGGTTGCTGTTGGGCTGCACTCCCCAGGCCTGCAAGCCCTGTACTCGCCCAGCCTCAAGACTGAAGAAAGAACCTGGAGTCAGTGACAGAGACATCAGTGGTTTAAGTGATAGGAAGAGCTTACATGTCTGAAGCAATGTCATGGAAATAGTGTTTGCTCCCAGAGGAAGAGGGAGATTACCAGTTATAGGGGGAAGTGATGTCAGGTTGGCTCATCAGTTGCCAGCGAAACCAGCAGAGGAGGGTGTCCCTTTGATAAACTATCAGAGTGGAGGTAGTTCTGATCTAAAGATTAGAACATTCCCTAGCTGGAGCCAAGGGCAAGTACATAGACATTTACTGATTAGGCTCTACGATTTAGAGGGAAGGTCAGTCAGGTGAATAGGGTGTAGGTAAAGCAAGGACTGATCAAGCAGGGGATGCACAGAGAGCAAGAAAACAGCCATCTTGGGTGGGCTGATCATAGTTTCCACCACCAGAGTCTGTGGTAGAAGTAGTGATGTTTGCAAACTAGCGGTTAGGGAACATTCAAGGAAATCTGACTTCTATAAGCTTAAACAATCAGGAAGTTTACTGGGTTATGAGCAGTCCACAGGCAGGGCAGAATTTAGGTTAGAGGATCCTGTGTTCAACAGTGTCACAAACACAGGGCTCTCTGTCTGTCCTTGCTGCCATTTAAAGAATTGGCATCCTTCTAAACTTTGCTTCCTCTCTTGCTGAGGCAATTGGGGCTAAATGCTACATTGTTCACTTCCTCAGGGGACACACAGAGAAAAATCTCTTCAGTTGGTTGAGATCAGATCGGACCAGGGACCCAAGCCTGACCCCAAAATTATTGCTAAGAGAATGTTGTGTGCTGCTTCTTTGGGCTGTTTCACATTCCACAGAGACTGGATTTCCATGATTGGTTTAAACTATTGTTTGAGGTTTGAGGGTGCATCAGAATCACCTGAAGGGCTTGTTCAAACAACCTGTTGGAATCCACTCCTAGAGCCTACGATTCGGTAAGACTGGGTGGGAGCCAGCTAATAATTTGTAGTTCTAACCACTTTCTGGTTATGCTAACATTGCTGGCCTTGGCTCACCTTTTGAGAACAATTGGTTTAAATTCTTAGAATCCATCTCTGAAGCTTATTTGAATTCCTCAAACAAACTTTGCTGCAACAAAACACTCAGGCTTGGAACGGACTTTAGACAGGCATAGTTTTCCCTCTGCAATCTTTTCAGCTATTTTTCTTCTACCACTGATACTGAGCAGAACCCTTTGGGGTTCCTGGGCACAAAAGACTTTCTGTGTCTCCCATTTCTTTGTTACAGGAAGTAGGCTTCATTCAGCCTCCATGACCTCCCCTGAGTTCCAATGGGCAGGTTCAAACAGTTGCTAATTAGGGAAGGGAGGGGATCCAGAGACAAGGGAGGAACAGTCAAAAGAAACCATAGTGTAGCCTTGGGGCAGTGTCCTGGTTCCCCATCAAGAGATATACATAACAACATCTTTAAAACTGTTTTGCAGATACTGAAATCCCCACCAGGTGTGAGAAGTTAAGGGTATGGTGTTCACAAGCTCGCAGACCCCAGACTGGTTGGAACCAGAAGGTTGATGATTCTGATTCCTACTCCACCATCAACCAGTCAGAAGAATGCCCATGAACTGATCGTGCCCTCTTTGACTCATTGCTATAAAACTTCTCACTACACTCTCCAAGGGGGTACACACAGTTTTGAGGGCATTAGCCTGCTGTGGCCTCCTTTGCCTGGCAAGGCAATAAAGCTATTCTTTTCTACTTCACCCAACACTCTGTCTCTGAGAATAATTCGGTGTCAGGATACAGAGGCTGGATTCAACTTAACTTATCTCCTGTTCCCCAGCAACTTTTCTGTCCTCATTCCTGAACTATGGATCCACAGCACCCTCCTCTTGGTAGTTTCTCATTGGAATATCAGCCTTTTCTGATGGTGTTCAATGCTCCAAAATGGTCCTCTTTTCTTTTATTCTCGGCCACTCTCCAATGTAAAATTTTACTCCTTCCATTGCAGATTTCAGTTATTAGGTTGTTATGTGACTAACTAGTATGACTGTCCTTCCCATGATATAGTTACATTTTATAAGAAAATAATGTTAATTCAAATGACCCTCTAGTTTTTGACATGTATAAGGGAAAGTAGTCCATGTATAAGGGGAAGTAGTCCTTCCAGATATCCTTGAACATTTCTGGGCACACTGTTTACTCCAATTCAAATGAGGCAGAATAATGAAACCTAGAATCTAGAAGGTGAAAGACTCCACTTATAGCAATATTTTAGAATCTAAAATCTAGATTTAATAACCTATTTTCTAGTCTTCTGGATTGTAAGCCTAAAACCACTGAGAGGGCAAGCCAGGGAGTCAAGACTTCTGAGACACATACTGCTAAATTGTGATCTAGTAATTTACTTACTTTGGCTTTTTTCTTTTTAAGAGAGAAATTCATTTTGAGAGTAAGTAAAACACATGCTGTGCAATGTAAGTGATACTCTAAATCTTACTGATCCTCACCTTTATAGAAGTAGTTTAAGTTATGATGAATTCTAACAGCCCATACAGCCTTCAAAATAAGCATTTCTATGGAATATAGTTTAGTAAACAAACTTTTATACACTTCTTATGCTTTCTAAAGTAAAATTCATATGCTTTGCTTTGCTAAACCTAGTTTGAAATAATGTTGAGAACAGATGGCAGGGTGAAAATTTTGATGAATAGCATAATTCTTTTAAATGAAAATCTCACAAGCAAATTTTCTTATCTTCTGGGAAGAAACATAGTATTTATGATGAATCAGTCAATGCTGAATTTACTGAAAATTTAATGTGTAGATCTCAACACTGTATTAGGTGCTATAGAGGAAATGAAAAAGGGTAAATACACATCTTACACTCAGCTGTTCCAAACTGGAATGAATGTTAGGATTGAATGTTGTTCCCTACTATAAATGCAATTAGCTTTCTTTTTTAAATAACCATTAAAAAATTTTAAACTATCTGGATTTACTTTAGATATTCAAAAAATGTGAGATAAGAAAATAACCTTCTTGTTCTAAATTGTTTGTCAGTTAAGTCAAAACCATGTTTTTGAGTAGTCCATCCTTTTTATCCTATTTCAACTGTCCCTTTGATCATTTCCTAAATTATTATGTACCTGATATCTGTTACTGGACTCTAATATGTTTTATTGTTCTGATATTATATTTTTATGCCAGACTGTTGTCGACTGAAAAAAAATGCACAACCTAAAACTTGAGAGTTATGTTTTATTCGGTGGACAAAACTGAGGACTTAACCCTGGGATATCATCTCAGATAACTCTGAGAGACTGCTGTGAAGGGGTAAGGTCGGAAGCCAGGATACACAGGAGTTTTTGCAGCAAAAGACCAGATAGTCGGAACATCAGAAGATTACTGTTAATTAAAGAAAACCAGATATCTCAAGTAAAGGAATTTAGTGCTTTTCCATGTATGGGAAGATGCGAAGTCTGGGCTCATTGAAGTCATTTATTTGATATGCACCTCCGCTATCTCAGGTCAGCATCCTGTGTTTTCTCATCCTGAGTCTCCTCAGGGTGCACCACTGGGGAGGCTGCAGTGGCTAACTGTTAGATGGGAGGCAAATCCTACTTCCATCCTGAGTTCCCTCAGGGCTCACCACTGGGGAGGCTGCAGTGTGATGGTTTGATGGCTGCAACATCCTTTGTTTACTGATATGGCAGGTGGCATTTTTAGTTCACACTGTTTTCACCACTTTTCTTATTTTGATTTAAGTTGAAATTTGATTAGGATTGTATTACAGTTACAGATCAATTGGCAGGAAATTAATATTATTACTGACTTTTTATGATGAGGTGTAAAGTGCATGGCTCTAGGCAGACCTTTATAAGCTATATAGGCTACTTATATTTCACATTAAATGTATTAATATGCTTTTATGGGTGTTTTCTAAATGCTTATTTTTGGTTTATGAGAAAACACTTGATTTTTATATTTTTACTTGTAAACAATCATTTTACCAAAGTATTATATTTCTAATAGTTTTTCAATATAGTCTCTTTGTTTTCCAGGGAAAGAATGACCTCTTCTGAATATAGCAATAATTTTGCCTCGAAGATTACAAAAATGTTACAATTTCTCTTTTGTATTGTTGAAAACACTCAGCTGGGTTCCAGTTTCCCCCATATTGGGCAGCAACTAATTCCTTTGCAGGATAGGTGACCCTCTGCTTTCAGACTAGTCCAACTACTGGTTAAGCTTGCCACACTGATGGAAACTGAGGGTTCACTTGGAATTTCTGTTCTGTGATTTTTCCATCAGCTCCTGCAGCTTTTCTGCTGCTGCCATTCTTTAAAGGCAAACAGATTCTAAGCAGATGGTTTGCCTTTGCTTCCATTTTCTACCTTCACCTGCAGTTGTTACTCTTTCAGAGAAAGCACCCCTTCCTGCTCTCCATGCCATCCTTAGACTATGTCATGATGAGGAATCAGGGTCAGAGGAAACAGCAAGGTATCATGTCTTCTGTACTCTTGCTGATTTTTTCCCATAGTCTTCATTTTTTCCTTTAGTGTGAAGAACTTCCTTTATTACTTTTTATATCCTTGAATTTTTGGAGATTTTGTTGGACTGAAAGTATCTTTATTTCACCTTCATTTTTGCAACAGACCCTTGCTCTTTATAGAGTTATTTCAACACTTTAAGATTATTCCATTGTTTTCTGTTTTCTATTGTTTCTGATGAGAAATGAGTGATCATTCTTATTGTGATTTCCTTGAATAGAATGAGGCTTTTGTCTTCTGGCTGCTTTTAAGATTTCATCTTTGTTTTTGGTATTCAGCAGTTTGACTATAATGTGCCTTTGTTTGTTTGTTTTTAAAATTCACTTTGTTGTTTGTCACATTCTTGGATCTGCATGTTGGTGACTTTCATCAGTTTTGGAACATCCTTGGCTATTAGGTCTTCAAAATTTTTTTGCATCTCATTTTCTCTCTTTTCTTCTGTAAGACCAATTACGTGAATGTTAGGTCATTCAATATTTTTGTCTCAGATCTATGATTTTTTTGTTTTTATGGGCTTTTTATTCTGTTTTGTTTTCATTCTATTTCCTCTTGTGTTTCAGTTTGGAAAATTTCTATTGATTTGTTGTTAAGTTCACTGACCCTTTCTTATGCTTTGTCCAGTTTTCTATTAAGCTCATCTAATGAAGTTCTGTTTGGTCCCTTTTTTTTTTTTTTGCTTAAAGTCTCCATTGTTCCTTTAAATTATTTAATCTATTTAAAGTTTATTATAATTATTTAATATAATGTTTTAAAAGTTACTCCATCATCTGGGTCACCCTTGTATCTGACTCCATTGACTATTTTTTTTTATTTTTTAAAATTATTAATAGGCTTTATTTTTTTTAGAACAGTTTTAGGTTCACAGAAAAATTGAGTAGAAAGTGCAGAGTTCCCATACATTCCCTGTCCTCACCCTCCACACACATACAGCCTCCCCAGCTATCAACATCCCATGCCACAGTGGTACATTTGTTACAATTAATGAACTTAAACACATTACTATCACCCAAAGTCCATAGTTTACATTAGGGTTCACTATTGGTGTTGTACATTCTATAGGTTTTGACAAATGTACAATGACATTTATCCACAGTTGTAGTATCACATACAGAATAGTTTTGCTGTCCTAAATCTCCCCAGTGCTCTGCCTATTCATCCCTCCTTCTGCCCAGCCTCTGGTAACCACTGATATTTTATTGTTTTATTTGCCTTTTCTAGAATGTCATATACTTGGAATCATACAGTATGTAGCCTTTACAATTTAACTTCTTTCATTTAGTAATATGAATTTAAGTTTCATCCATGTATTTTCATGACTTGTTAGTTCATTTCTTTTTTAGCACTGAATATTATTCTGTTGCCTGGATGTACCACACTTTATGTATCCATTCACCCATTGAAAGACATCTTAGGGGCTTCCCTGGTGGCACAGTGGTTGAGAGTCCACCTGCCCATGCAGGGGACACAGGTTCGTGCCCCTGTCCAGGAAGATCCCACATGCCATGGAGCGGCTGGGCCTGTGAGCCATGGTCGCTGAGCCTGTGTGCCTGCAGCCTGTGCTCCACGATACGAGAGGCCACAACAGTGAGAGGCTTGTGTACCACAAAAAAAAAAAAGAAAAAGAAAAAGGAAGACATCTTGGTTGCATCTACATTTTGGAAATTTTGAACAAAGTTACTATAAAAATCTGTGTGCAGGTTTTTGTGTGGACATAAGTTTTTAGTTCATTTGAGTAAATGTCAAGAAGCACAATTGCTGGATCATTTAATAAGAGTATGTTTAGTTTTGTAAGAAACCATCAAACTGTCAAAGTGGCTGTATGATTTTGCATTTCCACCAACAAGCAATAAATTAGGGTTCCTGTTGCTCTACATCCTTGTCAACACTTGGTGTTGTCACTATCTTTGATTTTGGGCCTTCTACTATGTGTTTAGTAGTATCACACTGTTGTTTTAATTCACAATTCTATAATGATGTGATATTGAACATCCTTTCCTACACTTATTTGCCATCTGTGTATCTTCTTTGGTGAGGTATCTCTTCAGGTCTTTTTCCCATTTTTTAATTGGGTAGTTCATTTTCTTTTCACTGAGTTTAAAAATTTTTTTGTATATTTAGCATAACTGTGTTTTATCAGATGTATCTTTTGCAAATATTTTCTCCCAGTCTTTGGAATCTTTTGGGACTCTCCCACTTTTCTTATTCTCTTGACGTTGTCTTTCAGAGAACAGAAGTTTTTAATTTTAATGGAGTCCAGCTTATCAATTTTATTCCTTTCATGAATTGTGTCTATGATGTTACATCTAAAAAGTCATTGTCATAGCCAAGGTCATCAAGATTTTCTCCCATGTTATCTTCTAGGAGTCTTATAGTTTTGTGTTTATATTTAGATCAGTGATCCATTTTGAGATAATTTTTGTGAAGGGTGTCGGGTATGAGGTTTATGTTTAGGTTTTTTTTGCACGTGGATATCCAGTTGTTCCAGCACTGTTTGTTGAAGAGACTATTTTTGCTCCATTATACTGTCTTTACTCTTTTGTCAAAGATCAGTTGACACCTGGGGTGGACCTAGAGTCTGGGTAGGACGTCAGTCCATTTCTGACTGGGAACCTGGTTTTGAGGGAGCCATCCTAGACATTGGGGCCACCGGAACCAGCCTGAAGCCTGGGACCATGGGAGTGGGCATAGAAGTTGGGGCCACAGGGAGGGCCTGGTGCTGGAGTGAGTCAAAAGCCTCACTCCACAGTAGTTGGCCTGGTCCTTGGCCCAGACAGAAGCCTGGGTTTGTGGGTGCCCACCTGAAGTGCAGGTTTGCAGGGGCTGATTGGGAGCCTGGTGCCCCAGGAGCTGCTTGGGGCCATGGGAGCCAGCTGGCACTGGGGTATATCAGGGATTGGTCTGGGTTTGGGGGAGCCTGCAAGGAGTCACCAGGGCTGCAGGAGTTAGCCTGATGATGGGGTCAGCAGGTTCTCGGGTTTAAGGTGAAGGCTGACATTCACTTCACTCTCCTTCTCTCTGTTCATGTTGGGCTGTCCGGTCTTGGGGGAGGTGTAATGGGGGTCATGTGAATCTATCTCTCCTACCCTCCTCAATGTGTCCTTTCTTATTTCTGTGTTTCACTCGGTGCTATAATCCCTCACCTGGAATCCTTGGCTCTTGTGAAGGTATTTTCTGGCATGGGAATAGTTGTTCAATTTGATGTGTTTGGGGTGGACAAGAACTAGAAATTCTTATGCCTTCATTTTGCTGATGTTATCCCCATGGAATAGGTTTTTGAGAGAATGCTGGGAGCGGCATGAGCTGATATAGTTTCAGAGGGCTTTGTGGCAGAGGTGGGGCTTGAATTGAACTTTGAAGAACTATTAAGACTAATAAGAGTGTAAGGCAGCAGAGAAAACCTTTCAGGCTTGAGATCAGCATAAAGAACAATTGGAAAGTAGGAAGGAAAATTAAATATTTTGCAGAAGTTTATTGATTGGAGCAGAGATTGCATTATGAGAAATAATGGCTAGGTAGAATAAAAACACTATAAACAGTTTTGAAAATTAGGCAGAGTTGTTTGGAGTTGGCACAGAAGATAACAGATGACACTCTTGATTTCTAATATTTGGAGTGATGTGAGAAATATTGTGTTTTAGGAAGAATACTATGAAAACATTATTCAGAATATATTTCTAATGGAGGTGGTGGTGAAGGTGTGGGATGGGAGTGGGAGATGAGTGAAGAAAAACAAGCATAGCACCTATCTCCCCAAAACAGCTTTTTCCCAGTTAACTAATTAATATCAAATGGAGGTACTTTTATATATCTTCCAGGCAAGAAAACTCTGAATCATTTTTACTTCTCTAACATTTATTTTCTGAATTCATGAAATCTACATATAGTTGAATATGGCTCTTTTGGCATGTATATTTCTTTCTACTCTTTTTTTCCTTCTTTCTGGTATCCCAGACCCTTTCAAAATAGTTAGCTGGGAGGGAGGTGACAGACATGTTTAACGAAACATGAAGACTGGACATCTAAATGGAGATGTCCTCTATGAAGTTAAAAATATGAGACAGAAGCATAAATGGTATTTTAGGATTGGAGAGGATAATGTGAAATCATCCAGCTAGCTGCAGCTGTAGGAATAGATAAACTTACTGAAGGGGTATTTGTCCTGACAGACGCATATAGAAAAGAATATGTATAAAGGGAAAACAAAGTCCTGGAAGATAAATGAGGAAGGAGTATAGAGTATGTGTAGCAATATAAGGGTTATATAGATAAGTTAGAAATGCATAGTTTGAAGAAGGTGAAAAGAAAATCATAAGAAATTAAGCAATAGATTTGAATGCTTCAGAGGGTTAGAGCAGAGTGATGATTCAAGAAGGGATATTGAATTTTAAGACAAATAAGTTATTGTTCTCCAGTAATGATGAACAGGGTAAGTTGGATTAAGCCTCCCACTAAGAACAAATAGAAAATATGAACACAATGTTTAAAAAAATGGTTTATCTGTTTAAAATCATTAGAGAAACAACTGGGTTGACTCACTCAGAAAGGTGAGCCTGGCATTTACGGATGATTTTTTGGCATCTGCTAAATCTGGAAGAGATCATTGAGAAGTTGAGATACTGGGCAGAAATTTTAAAAAATCTGTAGCTAGGGACAAGAAGATTAAATTCCAGGAGTTTCTGGTGGGACAGGGTAACTTTTCTTATTTTGGGTTGAGAACCCAAATGATTAAGCCTGGGGAGTTGAGGTGAATTGGAACTCAGCCAGTCCTTGAAGGGACTGAAGTCACACTCTGAATTTTCTCAATTCCTAAAATTGAATTAAAAGCAATTCCATATGGAAATGAATCACATAAAAAAAATTTACTACTGCAAAACACAAAGTGTAGTATGGAAAGTTAAAATTAGGAAATACAGAGTGTAAACAACACTGTGAAAAAAATGATTTGGAGCCCCTGGGGCACTGAAGAGAGATAATGGGCCAGAAGCAGTGTGGGATAGGGAGCGAATCTGAGAATTTTCTAAAGTTAGCAAAACATATTGTCACAAAATCAATCATCTTTATGGACCCCAAGCAGGAGAATAACAAACAAACCAAGGTAGTCTTGTCATAATATAACATCTGAAAATCAAAAACAAAGAAAAAATAATAAAAGCATCCAGAGGAGAAAAAGGCAAACTACTTTCAAGGGAACAACTATTAGAGTGACAAGCTGACTTTAGAAGAGAAACAATGAAAGCTAGAAGGTAATGAAATGTTATCTTTAAAGCGTTCATAGTAAATAACTGCTGTGGAGAATTCTATACTCAGTGAAAATACCTTCCAAAAATAGATAAACAGCGTTTTCAGATAAGTAAAAGCTAGGAGAATTTATCACTTGTAATCTACACCAAAGAGAGAAGAAACATTATTCCAGATCAAAAGTTGAGCTACAGGAAGAAATAAAGTACATTGAAAATGAGGAACAGATGAACAGGTTTAAATGAATAATGACTATGTTAAAAATAATAGTAGAGCCCCATTAGAAAATAGGACCATATCATACAAGTGGGAGGGCAATGAGTGAAGTTAAAATCTTCCAAGTTCTCTGCACTGACCTGGAAAAGAGAAAAAGTACCAAGTACATTAGACCTTGAGAGCTGGAGGATGAGTACTGTCACCTTTAAGGAAGCCGCCAAAAGAATTGTAAGGCAGATATTACTACGAAGATAATAGTGAGAAAAATAATGGAATATAAAAATACTTTATCCAAAAAACGAAGAAAAAAAATGAAGAATTAATGAGACAAATAGAAGGGGCTGAGTATGATGGTAGATATACACCCAAATATGTCACTTATTATAGGAACTGTAAATGAACTAATTCTCCAGTTAGAACACAAAGTTTGTCAAATGTGTTAAAAAAGTTAATTATATGTAGCTTATAAGAAATGCATCAAAAGTATAAGATTAAAAGTGAATAAAAAATGAGAGAAGGCATATCATGTAAACTCTAACAAAAAGAAAGTTTGCATACATACTCGATTACATACCAGGCAATATGCATTTGTGGGCAAAAACAAGATAAAGAATAAAGATGGAGTGTTCAAAACAATAAATATTCAATTCCCCAACCTGGAAAAATTCCAAATCTTAACAGAAAATTGTAAAATGTCTCTCTCAAAAAAAAAATATTTGAGCAAGCCGACAAGAAAACCAGTAAAGAAATATAAGATCCTAAAAAACATGAATACTACCAAATTAGAGATATAGAAACTATAGCCAACAACTACAAAATATACATTATTTTTAAGCACACATGAAACATTTACATAAATTGATCATATGCAAGGTCATAAAGCAAATTTCAACAAATTTCAAGATTAAAATTATGTGGAAAATTTCACTGAATACAAAAAAATTAAACTATGAATCTATAACAAAAAGTTAACTGGAAAATCTTAACTTTTAGAAATGAATACACTCCAATTGACCTATGGGTCAAAGAAGATTTCATAATGGAAAATAATAGATATTTTGAGGTGAATGAAGTAAAAATACTACTTATAAAATATTGTGGGATTCAGCTAAAGCTGTGTCTAAAGGTTAATATAGATCCTTATACACATATTATATCAAAAGAAATTTAAAAGTCAACAGCATAAATATTTCCAAAACATGTATCTGACAAAGAGTGTGTATCTTACAATCCAATAGTTAGAAAGCAGTCTAATTTAAAAGTGTACAAAGGTTTGAACAGATACTTCACAAATGAAAAGAGCCAATAAGTACATGAAAAAAAGGCATAACATCCTTGGTTATCAGGGAAATACAAAATGAAACATCAAATGAGATATTATCACACATTATTAGAATGACTGAAGTTAAAACAACTGACAATACCAAGGGTTGGGGAGAATGTGGGATAATGTTGTTAGTGGGAATGCAAAACTGTCACAACTACTTTGGAAAACAATATGGCAATATCTTATAAAGTGAAATACTCACTTAACATATGACCCAGAAATCCCACTACTAGTTATTTAACCAAGAGAAAGGGAGAACATTTGTGCACATTTTATGTCAAGAATGTACAGAGCAGTACTGTTCATAGACACTTAAAAGTGGAAACAACCTAAAGGGCCATCAAATGGTGAATGCATAAACAAACAATAAAAAAATTGTGGTATTTCTGTACTATGGAATATTATTTAGAAATAAAAAGTAGTAAAATATTAATGCATGGAACATGAATAGATCTCAAAAATATTACGTTAATTGAAAGAAGTCAACACAACTGACTACAAAATCTATTATTTCATTTACTTGAAACTCTAGGAAAGGCAAGACTATAGTGATATCAAAATTAAGATATTTCATGGAGAAACTAAAAAAACAAGAGTGGTGGACTTCCCTGGTGGTGCAGTGTTAAGAATCCACCTGCCAATGCAGTAGACATGGGTTCGATCCCTGGTCCAGGAAGATCCCACATGCTGCAGAGCAACTAAGCCTGTGTGCCACAACTACTGAGCCTGTGCTCTAGAGCCTGTGAGTCACAACTACTGAGGCCACATGCCACAAATACTGAAGACCGCACGCCTAGAGTCCGTGCTCTGCAACAAGAGAAGCCACCACAATGAGAAGCCTGTGCACTGCAACCAAGAGTAGCCTCCGCTTGCTGCAAGTAGAGAAAGCCCGTGTGCAGTGATGAAGACCCAATGTAGCCAAAAATAAATAAACAAATAAATTTTTTTTAAAAATTAAGAAAAAAGCAACAAGGAAAAAGAGTGACAGAAGATATTTGCTTAAGTAACTGACAAAAAGCTTGTATTAAATTATATAAAGAACCATCAGAAATCAATAAAGAAAACACGACTTAATAGAAAAAAATCAAGAGTGTTGAACAGGCATTTTACGAAAGAAGATATCCAATGGCCAATAAAAATATACAAAAAGTGCTTTGCTTTATTATTTATTAGGAAATTGCCAATTAAGCATACAGTGAGGTATAATGTATACACCAAAGTGGCTAAAGCTACAATGACTGACAACACCAAATATTGGAGAGACCCTGGAACAAAAAGAACTTTCATCTACTGCTGGTGAAAGTAGACATTAGTACAATTGCTGATTATCTATTAGTGTTAATATATGTATACTCCATGCTCTTGAAATTTTACTCCTAGCTATCCAACAGACGTGTGTGCATGTGTGCATTAAGAGACTATAAGAATGTTTATAGCAACTTATTTACAAAACAGAAACAGGCTCACAGACATAGAAAACAAACTTATGGTTACCAAAGGGGAAAGGGGTGGAGAGGGATAAATTAGAGTTTGGGATTAACATATACACATTATTATATATAAAATAGGTAAACAACAAGGTCCACTGTATAGCACAGGGAACTACATTCAGTATCTTGTAATAAACTATAATGGAAAAGAAAAAAAATAAGAATTCTCACAACAACAATATTTGTTATAGTTGAAATTGGAAACAACATAAACATACATCAATAGTAATATGGGTAAATAAAATGGTGGAATAGTCATACAAAGCAAATACCTGTACAACAAAAATAAATGAACTGCTGTTGCATGCGATGGCATGGGTGGATCTCATCACCAGAATGTTGAATGATGTAAGTCAGACACAATTCGTAATAAGGCAGAAACATGATTCCATTGATAAAAACCTGAAAAACAGGGAAAACTAAACTCCAGTGTTAGGCATAAGGATAAAGAACATCTCTGGGGAGAGGGGAGACTTCGTGATTGAGAAGAAGCAGGAGGGAATGCTTCTGGGATGTTGGCAATGTTCAATTTCCGGCTCTGGAAAGTGGTACACAAGTGTGTTCTTTGTGATAAATTATTGATGCTTGTTTTTGTTTCATGCATTTTTCTGTTTGTGTGCTATACTTTATAATAAAATAAGGAAAAAATGTAAAGCAGTCATGGTGATCTTCAAGAGAGCAATTTCAGCAGCGTTACTGAGACAGGTTATTATAGAGAAGCCTTGGCAAGATGTAGAAACAACAGTTAACAAATCACTTTCACTGGTGTTTGGCAGTGGAAGCAAAGGTCAGAAAATAAAATTTTCTATTTTCATTATTCTGGTACATTTTAGCTATTAGTTGAATCTTTTTTTTTGTTCAAGAATCGGAAGACATAAATCTGCCTTTTTATTTCCTGATACTTTTCCATAAAATTCTAATGGTGTTGGTTCCTTATCTTTATTTGAATGCCTCTTCAAATTGCACTAATATTAGGTTTTGGAAGAAATAGACCTTCTCTTATAAAACGCTACTTTTGTAATTTTGTTCATTCCATATGACTGCTGGGACTGGAAATCGAGGGAAGGCAGGGGATGTCTCAGCTGTACAAAAGAAAGCTACTTGGTTGAATTTTTCCATTTTCCCTTTGAGGATTGCTGAAAAGACTTTATGCTCCTAGTGTTGCATAAGATTTTCTGTGAATGAGGAGACTTTGCCCCTATGGCCCCTGAAAGCACCTCAGCTGAACCGAATGTCTAAAACAACCCATGTGCTGATAACAAGAGAAATTGGATGAAAGAGTGCCTACTGCTGTTAGGACTCTTATCACACCATATTATGTGATCTGCTTCCATATTTAAGTCTCAAGAAATAAAATAAAATGAGAGTTAAAATTGGTAGTGCAGCAGTTTCTTACAGAAAGAGTTCTATTCTGGCTCAGAGATAAAAAAAAAAAAAAAGTGGATTAAGAAAAAGAAGAGAAACTTCACAGATAACTAGCCAGAAAAGACTAAGGCCAGGAATGGGATATAATTCTGCTGCCCCGATAGAAGAATTGTTTTATTCAAAGTCCTTTTGCTTGAAAGTGACTATCATTATCATGACTTTACTTTTTGGATCATAGAGGAGAGAAATATTAAGAGAGATACAAATCTAATCAATTTTCATTTCAACTATCTCTATGAGTTGTGGTCCTACCAGCCAGAATTTCATCTGACCAAACATCCAAATCAGATGATTAGATTAAGAATTATGCCAATGATCAAGAAAAGTTACTACTGAATTTACTGCAAGAACATTAATGTCACGAATTTGTTTTACTCCATTATTTTCTACTTAAAAAACACTGAAGCCATCTCAAGCAATTTGGGGTTCCCATTTCAGCAAATGGAAGTGGGAAATTCACTCTAAATTATAACTCAAAAATTCACTTAATATTTAAATCATATTCAACTTTCCAAAGTTTGATCTCAAACAAATCTATGCAACAACAAAGCACCTAGAGCTAAGTGTTCTGCTTCAAACGTCAAGCATCTTGAAGGTAGGGTTAGAATTTCCTTCAAAAGCACTCAATGCAGATATAATAATGAGAATTCTTGATATACTTATCTTAAATGAATGGGTGATACATTTCTAATGACTAATTTGAGGAAATATATCTTTGATTTCCAATTTATTTTTGCACACTCTTATTTAGAACACTGATGATTTTTGTACTGCACTTCTAAGGATTGTAATTTTAGGGAATCTCATTTCTTTACTTACATCTAGCTTGTATATGTCTGCCTTAAGGCACAATCATGATTTTAACCATTCTCCAGGATGTACTGTTTTGTTAGAGAATAATCTTGTATCGTCTTGCGTTGTGAAAAATATTGCATTGCATTGTACATTAGAACAAAGATAGACTTACCATAGTTTCATGTGTTACTGAGATATGAGCCAATTTTGTTTACATATTAGTAGTTAAATTTCATCTGTTTATAATCATAATTATTCAGAGACTCAATTTCAACTGTTTTGAGGTTAGTTGCCTAGATACTCTTATTTGAATGAGTAGTTCTAGATTTGGGGGCCCTAAATGAAGGATTAGGCATGTTATAAAGTAACCATCCTACTCAGGATTCCCTTGATTCAAACAGTAGACAAACTGGCATTAAAGGAGTCCAGTAGAGTGAATGCATTAATGGTTGTTCTCCATTCCACATCCCTCCCTGTACCCACTCCCTTTGCTTTGCTCTGGGTTGGGTGTTTGTTCTATTCCATCCTTATGCTCTGGGCTCAGCATGTGATTTGCCTTGGACGATGGCATGTTAACAAATGTGACCCCCCAAGCAGAGGTTAAGTGCTTGCATGTTTTTGCTTGTTCTCTTGCTCCTCTGTGATCACCCTGAGAAAATGCCTGGCTGGCCTGCTGTAAGATGAGATGTATAGAGCAGAGTCGAGTTGTTCCAGACATCCCAGCTGAGGCCATCCTAGATCAGCCAACAACCATCTACTCCCAAACTTGAGAATACACCCAGCTGAAGCCAAAACTTCTCAGCTGAACCCAACTTGAACCAACAACAAAAACTCCTAAGCAAAATAAGTGCTTATTATTACTGGGTTTGAGTGGTTTGTTACATACCATTATTGTAGATAACTGAAGGTAATATTGTTAACGTCTATATTTTTGGCTAAATTGGCAATGAAGCACTTCCAAAACTCATTCATTTTGCTTATTTGATGGTCAAAGCTGGTGAGTAGGAACCTTCAACACATTTGAAACTTGATCACTTGAAAGTAGAGGAATACAAGGCAGAGGAGTTTGTTTTGCCCCTTCTCAATTGCAGCTGAGTCCTGAGTTTGGGGGACAGCAGGTGTAAAGTCAGGTGATGAAGGAATCATCACCAAAGCTATAGCTGGGTGGCAGCAGGTCCCTCTACTCTGATACAGGTTCCCTCATCAGCCCAGGGGCAGGTAGAAATTGAGAGTGGTTGTCCTTTCTTTGTGTTCCACGTGCTCTATTCTTCATCAACTGGTCAGATACATCCTCACTTAATGGGAAGAGAAAACCACTAGGGAATATTTCTCACCCTAGGAAGCATTTGAAATGTGTAGATCATGCCTTTCTAGTTGCTAAATAATTATTTCATCTTGTTCAGTGAATTATGGGGAGCCTCAGATTACATACCTTTTGAGATTTCTGCCTTTAAGAATGATGTATAATTCCATCCTGATGTTTTTACAGTGTAATATGGAACCCAGTGCAAATGTATTTCTGTAAGTAGATTCTTATTTAATAATAATATTACCTTTCTCATTTTTCTAGATTAGCACTGTAAAGCTCCATGTACTCATCTGAGTTAACGTTATCAGGGAGAAAGGAAAAGCAAAAAATAACCCTGAGAAATAGTGTTTGGTTGATTCTGCTCATAAATCATGTTATTTCACAAGATTCTGGGAAGCGTCATTGCTCCCTGCTGCAACGGGGCTATTTTACAGCTTTAAGTTTTGAGGTGACTCACCTGAAAATTGAGCTAAAAGCACACTGAATGCGATAGTTCACCCACATGACGAATGGGAGATGGGAGACTCACCGAGACTGAGATTCCTAAAGGTGTTCTCTTTCTCTCTCTCATTGCTTTTCTTTCCTCAAGGCTGACTCACTTGGAAAATTTTGGAATTTCTAGCTCATTCGTTAATTTAAAAATATTTATATCGTGACCTTCAGATAATAATGGCTGTGCTAATTTGTATAACACACCACTTCTATCTCAAATTGCCTTAGCAATAGCTGATAAACAATTAAAAAATATCAGGAAGCAGACATCACCATTGCAAATTATGGAAAGGGGCCACTAAAAAGTTGGGAACATTGAATAATTTCTTTTATATTTAATGCAGATTTTTCCAAAATGAAGCAAGGCAAGGAGGATACAGGGTTGACTGATACTTTCAGAAGTGCTCCTCTGGTGGCTAGTCTGGAGGGTGAGCCCTGCAGCCTATGGTGAATTTTGGAGAAAGTCCAGGACATCCACTTGATGCCCGTTCAGGGATGTGGATCCATAGCAGATGAAAGCACTGTATTAGGAGACTTTAGAGTTCATGCAAGATTCACATAAAGAAGAAAACTGCATGTCAGGTGAGATTTCTTCCAGACACATTGAGTTTTCTATTTGATGTGGTAAGCAGCAACCTGGGGAAGGAGATCTTCTATGAACTTGGTATTATGGATGAACCAAAGAGAATAAAAGACCCAAAGCTGATCTTTAGTAGAGTGGGCCACCAGAAAGAGTTCCTCCTTTATTTCCTCAGCCTCTGGAACAGCCAGCTACACATGTAAGTTATAGAAAGTAATCTTGCTGTTTAAAGTCTACAAAGGGGGGACCTTGAAGATGGCGGAAGAGTAAGACGCGGAGATCGCCTTCCTCCCCACGGATACACCAGAAATACATCCACACGTGGAACAACTCCTACAGAACTCCTACTGAAGGCTGGCAGAAGACCTCAGACCTCCCAAAAGGCAAGAAACTCCCCACGTAACTGGGTAGGGCAAAAGAAAAAACAGAGACAAAAGAATAAGGACGGCACCTGCACCAGTGGGAGGGAGCTGTGAAGGAGGAAAAGTTTCCACACACTAGGAAGCCCCTCCGCGGGCGGAGACTGCGGGAGGCAGAGGGGGTTGTTTCGGGACCGCGGAGTAGTGCACAGCGACGGGTGCGGAGGGCAAAGCGGGGAGATTCCTGCACAGACGATCGGTGCCGACCGGCACTCACCAGCCCGAGTGGCTTGTCTGCTCACCCGCCGGGGCGGGCGGGGCTGCGAGCTGAGGCTCGGGTTTTGGTTTTGGACGGAGCTCAGGGAGAGGACTGGGGTTGGCGGCTTGAACATAGCCTGAAGGGGTTAGTGCACCACGACTAGCCGGGAGGGAGTTCGGGGAAAAGCCTGCACCTGCCGAAGAGGCAAGAGACCTTTTCTTCCCTCTTTGTTTCCTGGTGCGCGAGGAGAGGGGTTTAAGAGCGCTGCTTAAAGGATCTCCAGAGAAGGGCGCGAGCCGCGGCTAAAAGCGCGAACCCCAGAGACGGGCGCGAGCCGCGGCTGAGGGCGCGAGCCCCCGAGACGGGCGCGAGCCGCGGCTGAAAGCGCAAACCCCAGAGACGGGCGCGAGCCGCGGCTAAAACCGCGGACCCCAGAGACGGGCGGGAGACGCTAAGGCTGCTGCTGCCGCCACCAAGGGGCCTGTGTGCGAGCACAGGTCACTCTCCACACCCCTCTTCCGCGGAGCCTGTGCAGCCCGCCACTGCCAGGTTCCCGGGATCCAGGGACAACTTCCCCGGGAGTACGCACGGCGGGTCTCAGGCTGGTGCAACATCACGCCGGCCTCTGCCGCAACGTCACGCTGCCTCTGCAGCTGCAGGCCTGCCCCGCACGTAGTGCCCCTCCTACCCCCATCCCCCAACCCCCGGCCTGAGTGAGCCGGAGGCCCCGAATCAGCGGCTCCTTTAACCCCGTCCTGTCTGAGCGAAAAAACAGACGCCCTCCAGCAACCTACACGCAGAGGCAGGGCCAAATCCAAAGCTGAGCTCCTGTGAGCTGTGAGAACAAAGAAGAGAAAGGGAAATCTCTCCCAGCAGCCACAGAAGCAGCGGATTAAAGCTCCACAATCAACTTGATATACCCTGCATCTGTGGAATACCTGAATAGACAAGGAATGATCCCAAATTGAAGAGGTGGAATTTAGGAGCGAGATCTATGATTTTTTTCCCTTTTCCTCTTTTTGTGAATGTGTACGTGTATGCTTCTGTGTGAGATCCTGTCTGTATACTCTTGCTTCCACCATTTGTCCTAGGGCTCTATCGGTCCATGACTTTTTTTTAAAAATTCTTTTTCTTAATAATTAAGTTTAATTGTAATAACTTTATTATACTTTACCTTCGTTCTTTCTTTCCTTCCTTCCTTCCCTCCTTTAGACAACGAATCACCCCAAATTGAGGAGGTGGTCTCAGGGAGCAGGATTTATGATTTTTCCCCCTTTACCTCTTTTTGTGAAGGTGTATGTGTATGCTTCTGTGTAAGATTTTCTCTGTATAGCTTTGCTTCCAACATTTGTCCTAAGGTTCTATCCGTCCCCTTTTTTTTTTTCTAAATATTTTTTAATTCAATAACTATATTATACTTTATTTTATTTTTACTGTATCATCTTTCTTTCTGTCTTTTTTCCTTCTTTCCCTCCTTCCTTCCTTCCTCCCTCCCTCCCTCCCTCCCTCCTTTCTTTCCTTCTTTGCTTCTTTCTTCCTTCCTTCCTTTCCTCCTTTCCTTCTTTCTTTACTCATACTTCTACTAATTCTCCCTACTTTTTCTCCCTTTTATTCTGAGCTGTGTGGATGAAAGGCTCTTGGTGCTCCAGCCAGGAGTCAGGGCTCTGCCTCTGAGGTTGGAGAGCCAACTTCAGGACACTGGTCAACAAGAGACCTCCCAGCTCCACATAATATTAAACGGTGGAAATATCCCAGAGACCTCCATCTTAACACCAGCACCCAGCTTCACTCAACGACCAGCAAGCCACAGTGCTGGACAACCTATGCCAAACAACTAGCAAAACAGGAACACAACCCCACCCATTAGCAGAGAGGCTGCCTAAAATCATAATAAGGCCACAGACACCCCAAAACACACCACCAGACGTGAACCTGCCCACTAGAGAGACAAGATCCAGCCTCATCCAGCACAACACAGGCACTAGTCCCCTCCACCAGGAAGCCTACACAACCCACTGAAACAACCTTAGCCACTGGAGACAGACATCAAAAACAACGGGAACTACGAACCTGCAGCCTGCAAAAAGGAGACCCCAAACACAGTAAGATAAGCAAAATGAGAAGACAGAAAAACACACAGCAGATGAAGGAGCAAGATAAAAACCCACCAGACCTAACAAATGAAGAGGAAATAGGCAATCTACCTGAAAAAGAATTCAGAATAATGATAGTAAGGATGATCCGAAATCTTGGAAGTAGAATGGACAAAATGCAAGAAACAGTTAACAAGGACCTACAAGAACTAAAGATGAAACAAGCAACGATGAACAATGCAATAAATGAAATTAAAATCACTCTAGATAGGATCAATAGCAGAATAACAGAGGCAGAAGAACGGATAAGTGACCTGGAAGATAAAGTAGTGGAAATAACTACTGCAGAGCAGAATAAAGAAAAAAGAATGAAAAGAACTGAGGACAGTCTCAGAGACCTCTGGGACAACATGAAACGCACCAACATTCGAATTATAGGGGTTCCAGAAGAAGAAGAAAGAAAGAAAGGGACTGAGAAAATATTTGAAGAGATTATAGTTGAAAACTTCCCTAATATGGGAAAGGAAATAGTTAATCAAGTCCAGGAAGCACAGAGGGTCCCATACAGGATAAATACAAGGAGAAACACGCCAAGACACATATTAATCAAACTGTCAAAAATTAAATACAAAGAAAGCATATTAAAAGCAGCAAGGGAAAAACAACAAATAACACACAAGGGAATCCCCATAAGGTTAACAGCTGATCTCTCAGCAGAAACCCTACAAGCCAGAAGGGAGTGGCAGGACATACTGAAAGTGCTGAAGGAGAATAGCCTGCAACCAAGACTACTCTACCCAGCAAGGATCTCATTCACATTTGATGGAGAAATTAAAACCTTTACAGACAAGCAAAAGCTGAGAGAGTTCAGCACCACCAAACCAGCTTTACAACAAATGCTAAAGGAACTTCTCTAGACACGAAACACAAGAGAAGGAAATGACCTATAGTAGCGAACCCAAAACAATATATAAAATGAAAATAGGAACATACATATCGATAATTACCTTAAATGTAAATGGACTAAATGCTCCCACCAAAAGACACAGATTGGCTGAATGGATACAAAAACAAGACCCTTATATATGCTGTCTACAAGAGACCCACTTCAGAACTAGAGACACATACAGACTGAAAGTAAGGGGATGGAAAAAGATATTCCATGCAAATGGAAACCAAAAGAAAGCTGGAGTAGCAATTCTCATATCAGACAAAATAGACTTTAAAATAAGGACTATTAAAAGGGACAAAGAAGGACACTACATAATGATCAAGGGATCGATCCAAGAAGAAGATATAACAATTGTAAATATTTATGCACCCAACATAGGAGCACCTCAATACATAAGGCAAATACTAACAACCATAAAAGGGGAGATCAACAGTAACACATTCATAGTAGGGGACTTTAACACCCCACTTTCACCCATGGACAGATCATCCAAAATGAAAATAAATAAGGAAACACAAGCTTTAAATGATACATTAAACAAGATGGACTTAATTGATATTTATAGGACACTCCATCCAAAAACAACAGAATACACATTTTTCTCAAGTGCTCATGGAACATTCTCCAGGATAGATCATATCTTGGGTCACAAATCAAGCCTTGGTAAATTTAAGAAAACTGAAATTGTATCAAGTATCTTTTCCGACCACAACGCCATGAGACTAGATATCAATTACAGGAAAAGATCTTTAAAAAATACAAACACATGGAGGCTAAACAATACACTACTTAATAATGAAGTGATCACTGAGGAAATCAAAGAGGAAATCAAAAAATACCTAGAAACAAATGACAATGGAGACACAACGACCCAAAACCTATGGGATGCAGCAAAAGCAGTTCTAAGGGGGAAGTTTATAGCAATACAAGCCCACCTTAAGAAGCAGGAAACATCTCGAATAAACAACCTAACCTTGCACCTCAAGCAATTAGAGAAAGAAGAACAAAAAAACCCCAAAGCTAGCAGAAGGAAAGAAATCATAAAAATCAGATCAGAAATAAATGAAAAAGAAATGAAGGAAACAATAGCAAAGATCAATAAAACTAAAAGCTGGTTCTTTGAGAAGATAAACAAAATTGATAAACCACTAGCCAGACTCATCAAGAAAAAAAGGGAGAAGACTCAAATCAATAGAATTAGAAATGAAAAAGGAGAAGTAACAACTGACACTGCAGAAATAAAAAAAATCATGAGAGATTACTACAAGCAACTCTATGCCAATAAAATGGACAATCTGGAAGAAATGGACAAATTCTTAGAAATGCACAACCTGCCAAGACTGAATCAGGAAGAAATAGAAAATATGAACAGACCAATCACAAGCACTGAAATTGAAACTGTGATTAAAAACCTTCCAACAAACAAAAGCCCAGGACCAGATGGCTTCACAGGTGAATTCTATCAAACGTTTAGAGAAGAGCTAACACCTATCCTTCTCAAACTCTTCCAAAATATGGCAGAGGGAGGAACACTCCCAAATTCCTTCTACGAAGCCACCATCACCTTGATACCAAAACCAGACAAGGATGTCACAAAGAAAGAAAACTACAGGCCAATATCACTGATGAACATAGATGCAAAAATCCTCAACAAAATACTAGCAAACAGAATCCAACAGCACATTAAAAGGATCATACACCATGATCAAGTGGGGTTTATTCCAGGAATGCAAGGATTCTTCAATATACGCAAATCTATCAATGTGATAAACCATATTAACAAATTGAAGGAGAAAAACCATATGATCATCTCAATAGATGCAGAGAAAGCTTTCGACAAAATTCAACACCCATTTATGATAAAAACCCTCCAGAAAGTAGGCATAGAGGGAACTTTCCTAAACATAATAAAAGCCATATATGACAAGCCCACAGCAAACATCATCCTCAATGGTGAAAAACTGAAAGCATTTCCACTAAGATCAGGAACAAGACAAGGTTGCCCACTCTCACCACTCTTATTCAACATAGTTTTGGAAGTTTTAGCCACAGCAATCAGAGAAGAAAAGGAAATAAAAGGAATCCAAATCGGAAAAGAAGAAGTAAAGCTGTCACTGTTTGCAGATGACATGATACTATACATAGAGAATCCTAAAGATGCTACCAGAAAACTACTAGAGCTAATCAATGAATTTGGTAAAGTAGCAGGATACAAAATTAATGCACAGAAATCTCTGGCATTCCTATATACTAATGATGAAAAATCTGAAAGTGAAATCAAGAAAACACTCCCATTTACCATTGCAACAAAAAGAATAAAATATCTAGGAATAAACCTACCTAAGGATACGAAAGACCTGTATGCAGAAAATTATAAGACACTGATGAAAGAAATTAAAGATGATACAAATAGATGGAGAGATATACCATGTTCTTGGATGGGAAGAATCAACATTGTGAAAATGACTCTACTACCCAAAGCAATCTACAGATTCAATGCAATCCCTATCAAACTACCACTGGCATTTTTCACAGAACTAGAACAAAAAATTTCGCAATTTGTGTGGAAACACAAAAGACCCCGAATAGCCAAAGCAATCTTTAGAACGAAAAAAGGAGCTGGAGGAATAAGGCTCCCTGACTTCAGACTATATTACAAAGCAACAGTAATCAAGACAGTATGGTACTGGCACAAAAACAGAAAGATAGATCAGTGGAACAGGATAGAAAACCCAGAGATAAACCCACGCACATATGGACACCTTATCTTTGATAAAGGAGGCAGGAATGTACAGTGGAGAAAGGACAGCCTCTTCAATAAATGGTGCTGGGAAAACTGGACAGGTACATGTAAAAGTATGAGATTAGATCACTCCCTAACACCATACACAAAAATAAGCTCAAAATGGATTAAAGACCTAAATGTAAGGCCAGAAACTATCAAACTCTTAGAAGAAAACATAGGAAGAACACTCTATGACATAAATCACAGCAAGATCCTTTCTGACCCACCTCCTAGAGTAATGGAAATAAAAACAAAAATAAACAAATGGGACCTAATGAAACTTCAAAGCTTTTGCACAGCAAAGGAAACCATAACCAAGACCAAAAGACAACCCTCAGAATGGGAGAAAACATTTGCAAATGAAGCAACTGACAAAGGATTAATCTCCAAAATTTACAAGCAGCTCATGCAGCTCAATAACAAAAAAACAAACAACCCCATCCAAAAATGGGCAGAAGACCTAAATAGACATTTCTCCAAAGAAGATATACAGAATGCCAACAAACACATGAAAGAATGCTCAACATCATTAATCAGTAGAGAAATGCAAATCAAAACTACAATGAGATATCATCTCACACCAGTCAGAATGGCCATCATCAAAAAATCTAGAAACAATAAATGCTGGAGAGGGTGTGGAGAAAAGGGGACACTCTTGCACTGCTGGTGGGAATGTGAATTGGTTCAGCCACTGTGGAGAACAGTATGGAGGTTCCTTAAAAAACTACAAATAGAATTACCATATGACCCAGCAATCCCACTACTTGGCATATACCCTGAGAAAACCAAAATTCAAAAAGAGTCATGTACCAAAATGTTCATTGCAGCTCTATTTACAATAGCCAGGACATGGAAACAACCTAAGCGCCCATCATCGGATGAATGGATAAAGAAGATGTGGCACATATACACAATGGAATATTACTCAGCCTTAAAAAGAAATGAAATTGAGCTATTTGTAATGAGATGGATAGACCTAGAGTCTGTCATACAGAGTGAAGTAAGTCAGAAAGACAAAGACAAATACCGTATGCTAACACATATATATGGAATTTAAGGGAAAAAAATGTCATGAAGAACCTAGGGGTAAGATAGGAATAAAGACGCAGACCTACTGGAGAACGGACTTGAGGGTATGGGGAGGGGGAGGGGTGAGTTTTGACAGGGCGAGAGAGAGTCATGGACATATACACACTAACAAACGTAGTAAGGTAGATAGCTGGGGGGAAGCAGCCGCAAGACACATGGATATTAGCTCGGTGCTTTGTGACAGCCTGGAAGGGTGGGATGGGGAGAGTGGGAGGGAGGGAGACGCAAGAGGGAAGACATATGGGAACATATGTATATGTATAGCTGATTCACTTTGTTATAAAGCAGAAACTAACACACCATTGTAAAGCAATTATACCCCAATAAAGATGTTAAAAAAAAAAAATAAAGTCTACAAAGAACATTTTAAGAGAAATGTAAGATTCAGTGAGGGGGATCCAAAGAGCATAAGCCATCCTCATTAAATATGGATGTACTACATCAGAACAGCTCAGTGTGGTACCAAATCAAATGTCCTAAGTCCTGAAATGAAAAGGATGGCAAAGAAGTTTTATTTCTTTTTAAAAATTTATTTATTTATTTATTTTTGACTGCGTCGTGTCTTTGTTGCTGTGCGCGGGATTTTTTCTAGTTGCAGCGAGCAGGGGCTACTCTTTGTTTCGGTGCGCAGGCTTCTCATTGCGGTGGCTTCTCTTGTTGCAGAGCATGGGCTCTAGGCATGCGGGCTTCAGTAGTTGTGGCTCATGGGCTCTAGAGCACAGGCTCAGTAGTTGTGGCACACGGGCTTAGTTGTCTGCAGCATGTAGAATCTTCCTGGACCAGGGCTCGAACCCGTGTCCCCTGAATTGGCAGGCGGATTCTTAACCACTGCACCACCAGGGAAGCCCAGAAGTTTTATTTCTAAAACAAGTAATTTCCATAGGAAAGACAACAAATTTAGAATAGGCCCTTTGTGCTTTCAATAAAACTCTAGAAAATATGAAGCAGAACACGAGATAATAAAATAAGAGACAGAGGTTAAAAAGGGAGTTAGGAGATAGAGAGCATAGAAATTCAACATGAGTTGGATGAGGTAGAAAAAGAAGAAAGGGAACTGAAATGTAATAACCCATTTAAAATCTGCATGAGAAGGACTAAAATTTGCATTACAAGGATTAAAATGGAAAAGCTTTTTCTATGATGCAAGGAATCATAATGTGGAAGACAAATTTGAGAAGCTTTTTGAGAATTCAGATGAAGAGGATAAAGGGGTGAAGATGAGAAAGAAGATATGGTCCATGTACTCTGGAGATGTAACAAAAGGACTGTGGTATTTTGAATGATCTCATTCTCAGAGTCTTCTTCTGAAACCTTGAATTCAAGAAGAAATGGGTCTCCATAGTGGTTGTATCAATTTACATTCCCACCAATAGTGTGGGAGGGTTCCCTTTTCACCACACCCTTTCCAGTGTTTATTGTTTCTAGATTCTTTGATAGTGGCCATTCTGACCAGTGTGAAGTGATACCTCATTGTAGTTTTGATGTACTTTTCTCTTATAATTAGTGATGTTGAGTATATTTTCACATGCCTCTTGGTCATCTGTATGTCTTTGGTGAAATGTCTATTTAGGTCTTCTGCCCATTTTTTAATTGGATTGTTTGCCTAAATTTCCATTGACAGATGAATAGATAAAGATGTGGCACATATATACAATGGAATATTACTCAGCCATAAAAAGAAATGAAATTGAGTTATTTGTGATGAGGTAGTTGGACCTAGATTCTGTCATACAGAGTGAAGTAAGTCAGAAAGAGAAAAACAAATACCATATGCTAATGCATATATATGGAATCTGAAAAAAAAAAAGGTACTGATGAACCTAGTAGCAGGGCACGAATAAATATGTAGACATAGAGAATGGACTTGAGGACACGGTGAGGGAGAAGGGGAAGCTGGGGCGAAGTGAGAGTATCAGTGACATATATACACTACCAAATGTAAGATAGCTAGTGGGAAGCAGCAGCATAGCACAGGGAGATCAGCTTGGTGCTTTGTGACGACCTAGAGGGGTGGGATAGGGAGGGTGGGAGGGAGGCTCACGAGGGAGAGGATATGGGGATATATGTATGCATATGGCTGATTCACTTTGTTGTACAACAGAAACTAACACATTATTGTGAAGCAATTACACTCCAATAAAGATCTATAAAATATAAAAATAAAGAAAGAAAGAAAGAAAGAAAAAGAAGAAATGGGTCAAGACTTTCAGAATTTGAGGAAAAAGATATCTGTCCTTAGAATTTTTTTAAAGTATTGAGTTTTCATTTACAGGAAAATGCAGTTGAAGTATATTTTCAGATATAAATTGGCTAAAAAAGTATACCACAAATAAGGTACTCATTTTAAGCCATTAGAGATTTTTAAAAACATAAAAAAGGAAGGAAAACCAAGATTTAGAATAGGACTATTTTTATAGAAAATGACTAATGGTAACTATTGAAAAAAATCTGATAGAATGGAACCTAAATGATTATATATATATATATATATATATATATATATAATATTATATTATTATAATATTATATATATAGTGTAAAATTAATTAAATAGGTCATAAATAGTTATTGAAAGGTGATAAAAAATTTAAAAATATAAAAACAAGGTCATACTAACAAAAATAGAAAGTAGGAAATGAGGGTGGGGTGCAGGTAAAAATAGAAGTGTTTTTAAGTTACATGGAAGAGGATAAATGGATATGTATTTTCTGACATAATTTTATAAAAAATTACAGTTATGTGTGAGATTATTTTTTTCATTGTGAGATATAACATTCTATACAGAATCCTGCACACAACAGTTGTGTAGAGTTTGGCGTGTAATTACAATGTGAACACCAGTGTTACTACCACTCAAGTGAAGAAAGGGCCCTATCCCAGGTCCCCAGAAACTTTCTTTGTTCATCTCTGATCATAATTTCATTCCTCCCCACTAACTTCCCCTCATCCCAACTTCTGTTGCCTTAGGATAAAAATACAGTTTGCTTTTACCTGCTTTTAAATTTTACATAAATAGAATATATGAATAATTTTATGTTTTGCTTTTTTGGTTCAACAATTTGTGTCATCCATGTTGTTGATACAACTTAGTGTGTTTGCTTTTATTACTTTATAGGATTTCATTGTCTATTCATGAAATTAATGTCTTCCACTGTTAGTGAACTTTTGGGTTATTTACAGTTTTTGGCTTTTATGAGAGGTATGTCTAAATATTTTAAAAGGGGATGACATACAGAATTGAAAACAAGATGTATGGTTGAAAAAATAAATTAAAATATAATTTACTCCTCAAAATAATAGTAAAAAGAAAACAGCAAGGAAGTGTAAAACAGGAGCTCTAAAATGGGATGATAAAAGTAAATCCAAATATATGGAATAACTGAGAATATATTATCTTTTACTAAAAGGTAAATACTAGGCTGGGTCAGAACAATGTCTGAGGGAGAGCCTCTTATCATGGATACTCATAAAATGAAACAATTCCGAAAGGTTAAGAGTAAAAGGGTAGGAAAATCTCCATAATCAAAAAACAAAACAAATGGAGTTACAGTTATAATATAAAACAATTAGGATTTACCATTGTTAAAATCAAAAACAAGTGGAGGTCAGCCTTGAAAATTCCCTGTGCAGACAAAACCAGTTTGGTCATACAAATAAAGCCTAATTTAGCTTACTTTGCAAGACTGACTTGACCTGGGTCATTTCTTGCTTATGTTTCTGGAAATCATAAGTGACACTTGAACTGTTTTCCAAGGTTGATATGAGGTAACCATTAACCAAATTCCTATCATTTAAGAAAATTCTAATATTATAACCAATCACTGTGAAGAATATAAGCTTACTATATAAGGTGCTTTATAACAATATACACCTGATCCTCACTTTATGTTTTGGTTTGAGTGCTCCTGGTTTGCAAACTATTTGGTGTGTGCACGATAAAATTTTACTAATTACTACTTTGGTGATGCACTGGTTTTACTTGTTATTTCTGAACTTTTGACACTGTGAAATCGTTAAACAGGACAAAGAAGGTCCATAATATTTTTAAAAAGTGTAATAAATCTTATGCTCCAAACTGAAAAAACACCAAATTATGTAAAACCACAAATTGTTAGAAATTCAAAACAATTTATAAGTACAGTAGAAAAGGAAGACTTTAATATGCTTTTCTCAGTATTTCACAGATGAAGTAGGAGATAAATAAATGTTAAAAAATGATCTGACTTATATAATAAACTAGATGATTTATTCCATATATATTGAGCTATTTTTTTCTATACAAAGGATAAAAATATAAGATAGTATATAGGTAAAAATTAGGTAAAGAATAACAAAATATAACTTTAAAGGAAAATGGAGAAATTATGTAGATAGCAAAAATTAATGAAGTTAGAAAACACAAAAATAAAATAATTGATGCCTAGGTGAAAAAGGGAATGGCAGATATTGAGAAAATGAAAATTATAAGCAAATATTATTTATAACTCTATCTTAAATAATTTTAAAATCTCAAAAAAATGAATAGGAGATAATATAAATTATAAAAAGTTATTCAAGAAGAAAAAAATTGAGCATATGAACAAATAATTGAGCTAAATATTGAAAATGTTTGTCAAAAGTTACTTTCTGAAACTGCTTTGGGCTCAGAATACTAAGCTAATAAATTCTCTCGCTTTGTTAAGGACATGTAAGAACACAGATCCGTGTTGTGATCTATGAATTGTGTTATGGCATACAAAGAGCTGACACTATTTTGCAAACTAGTTGTACCAAAATTTGATTATGAAAGTACAAAAAATTTTGATTATGAAAGTACAAAATAGAAAGCCAAAAAACTAATCTCATTTATAAATATAATCTCAACACTCTAAATAAATTTATAGGAAGTTATATTCCAGAAAAAATATAGAATTACATGTTTAAAATAAATTTATTACAAAACTAGTAGAAAATATGGATGAACATTTTGGAGTGTGAAAGGTCTGTTTAAACATAATTACAAAGGAAGAAACTATAAAAAAAAGTTCATAAATGTTTATCAGCAATGCAATGATCCTAATGAAATACAAGAGCCAAAGAGGGAAAAAAATTGCAAAACTCTGTCCAAGTGCTTGTATGCTTAATACATAAAGGGCTGATATAAATAAAAAAATGAATGCCTTGATATAAAATTGTACAGAGATGAAAGCAGACAATTCACCAAAAAGTTAATGAACATTACCAATAAACACAAACAAACAAACTCAGCTTCTTCAGTAATCAAAGCATTAAAAACTCAAACAACGGCTTACTATCAAGCTATGATCACTTCATTTTGACCTTGTGGAAGTCCAAAGATATTTAGAAGATCTTGATGTATTCCTAGAGCTTATATTCTCATGCCACCGCTGACTCTGGGTCCCCAGGAATTGTTTGGGGAATTATTCAATGCGTGCTATTTTGTCAGCCTTGAGTAGACCAAATGTAAAAGTCACGCCCTTTCCAACACACACACACACACCCCTCCACCCTGCCACCACACACGGTATGAAGCATTGATGGATATCAGGGGGAGGAAGTGAGTAGAGGTCTTTATAAAGCAACAGTTTGGACAATTTCAAATTGGAAAGCAGATACTCCCTGAAATTTCCTTCACGTCCCCATCTTTGGAGGAATTTTTGTGGTCTTGTTCAGTGAGATGCCTCAGGCTTGCCATACTGGATTGGCCCATTTCTTTCTCTCCCACCCGGGCTCTCTGTGGTTTTCCTCTCCTTTTTCTCTTCCCCTCTCCAGCAATTCCTCTAGTGTAGGTGGCAGAGAAGTTTAGCAGTCTGTTGCCTTGGCTTCTGCTGACAAGTGTGCTCTGAAAGTCTCAACTTCTATCCCCAAGAGCCTATCAAAGCAGTTCCCCAAACAGGACAGTTCTTTATGAAGAACTGGCTGCTGACTGTTAGGATAATAATGGTTCTGCCACTCTAGTAAGAACAAACATGAGTCTTTAGCAAAAAGTTTGTGTTGGCTGTAGGCTGCTTTAGATTATTCCCTAATGGTCTCTACCAATATTTCCTAGGGACATTTGTTTATTCTCCAGTGCTGTTAGAATGACTGTGGACAAGTTTGAAAATCCCCAAGGTTTATTTTTTACCACTTAAGGAATCCTCCTTCAGAACTTTAGGTTCTAAAGTTTAGAAGGACTATCTTTACCCCCGTCACTGTGGTGACTAGTGATGACCCAGTGAGCTGTTCTTGGCCATAGCTATGAAGATTATCTTTAATTATAGCCAGCATGGAATTTGAGGATTTGTGTTAGAATCTTGAATCTTATTCCTGATCTAAAATGTGGAACTGTAACTGTTACATATACCAAGTCATTTGGGCTCTATATTTCATTAATTGCATGCTATATACATATAGGTAAAAAGTTATGTGTGATTAAGAATTTATTATTATTTTAAGTAAATTGAAATTTTTATTTGGCAAAAACCAGACCCCTACAAAGCCTTGACTTAAATAACAGAGAAAGGGGAATAGAGAACAATTATTTAGTGAGCATCAAAATGTTGCCTCACCAGACTATATGGTATGTCCTATTATCATTTCCACTTACAGGCAAGGAAAGAGACTTCAGGAGGTTAATGCTCAATGTCACACAGCTAGTTGAGCCTAGTTTTTCTATGTAATCTTCACAGAAAACTGAGATAATACATGTTTTTTGCTTGCTGAATCTAAATTATGCAAATTACCTGGATAATTGGGTTTTCTATAATGGAAATCCGGCAAGACTTTTGATAAACTGGAATTTTTAGCATTTTTCCAGGAGAAGCTCCTTGGTCTTCTTGAGTCTACTGGCTACCCTTCCTTGATTTGAAAGTTTTTTTTAAAATCATTTCAGTGGTTGTTAAAAAAAATTTTTTTGACACTCTTTACTTGTTGCTAACTTCTATTCCCAGTATGTCAATTATAGCTAAGACATTGACATTCACCACTGGATCAGTGCAGTTATGGCACTCTCTTAATTGGAAGAGGGTGAGTGTTAATCGTTTGAATTATTATTATGATATTTTCAGGCCAAGAGTGCCAGGGAGGCTTTTTAATATGGAAATCCACCAAATGATAAAAGGAAAAAATTTACTCCTTCCCAGTGTAGTTATAATTTAAAGGTGAAAATAAGTACAATGCAGCTAAATGGAATTATTAGTTGGTCAAACATTGTGACTTTACAAGCTATGAATAATGTCTTTCCTCAGAGTCTCCTCCTAAGATGTTTGCAGGAACTTTAAAGTACAACATAGATACCTCACCATCACTTTGTACAATTTGGAATTTAGTTTTTCAGTTTTAATATTCTCTGGTATAAGAACAAACCTAATAGGATTAACTCTTAATTTATTTACCCCTAAGACATGAAAACCATTGCTCCAACTTTAGGAAGTATAAACTCAATATCAAATTTGGGTAGGTGGCTGAAAACTAGGAAGATTTTTTATCTTTAATTCTCTTAAGCTGGATTCCAGCGGGTAATTTGAAAGCGGCAAACTCCCTTGTTACTAAATCCCAGAGCCAAGAATTTCCTTTATGTCTCTCTTTTTTGCTTCTCCTTGCACTTATCTGTGAATGACATTTCCAATTCCTAGAACAAAACACTTGAGTCAGCAATTGTCCACCTCAGTTTTGAAAATTCTCTGGAACTCCTACTTTTGGAAGCTTAGGATAGTCATCTCTCCTTACTTTAAGATAATTGGGGTGAAAACTGTAATACTCAATGACAGTTTGCTTTCTTGTCGAGCCTTTTATGTATGAATCACAAAGCATTTTGCAAACTATAACTTAGTTCTTGCAGCTCCCTGAGGAGGCAGATCCCATTAACACTGTTTTACGGATGCTTATGAAACAGGAGCAGGGAGTTTCAATGAGTAGCCTCTGTTCAGGCAATGAATCAGTGGGAAAGACTGGTAGAACTTTTGACATGCACCTTGAATGTGATGCCTTAAGAAGGGTGAGGAATTAATAAATGAGCAAGATAAATGGAATCCATTTGAAGAACTGTTTTGCAATGAGCAATCATTGTTCTAATGAATTATTTAAAGTATGTCTTAGCTTAAATGAATCTGAAATTGCACTATATTTTTTTCCTGGCAGCTCACCATGGCATAAAACTTTTTGGGTCTATTGGTTTTTGAATTTAACGTTTATGTGTGTATATAAATGGGAGGCTGTGGGACAACTACTAGGGTAATTTTTGGTGGCCCCTAATAGGTGATGTCAATAACTAAAAAGGAAGATATTTAAAATATGCAACAGTAGAAAATACAATGGGAGAAGCAAAAAATAATTTCAATTGATTTAGTGTAATATTTAGGTATGTAACAGTGAACAATTAGAAAACTGGAAGCCACTTTGCATAGAGGTCATTTAGTTCAACCTCTGCTACACTTAAAGCATTCCACTTAGGAGAGAATTCTATTTGCTAAAAGTAACTGAGGAGGCAGGACTTCATTAGATAATGTTAGAAATGGCCTGTAATTGAAATGTGTACGTCTATTTGCTGCTGGTGAAATGATTTAGTCATTGAGGGGGGCAGAACAGCTATCAAGGTTGGGCCTGGAGGCTGCACTTTGATTGGAGTTGCCAGAGGACCAGGGTCTCAGCTTTGCCTTCTGAGCCTTTTGGTTTTGTTAGTTTACCTGGGGTTAGCAGGCTCTGGAGGACTGAGTCAAGTTAGCCAAACTTGAAAGAGACTGATGTATAAATGAAAGTGAAAATTTAATTCACATTGAAATCAGATTAGTTTATTTGTGCTGGATATTTAGCGTGTTGTATTTCTAGTAGGCGAGGCCAATTGGGAAATCAAATTAATATCAGAATTCTACTTGAAGAGTCTAGTTCGAGGGTTGGATGATCTGAATGACATGTTCATTATGTCTGAAAAAGATGCATTTGCCCAGTGGACAATGAGAACATCTGCTTGGCTGATCGGATACCCTGTAGGCCTCTACTCTTCTGCAAAGATTACATTACCCTTGACATGTTTCCATTAGTTGAACTGCAGGTTCTCTAATGATAATTATTTGCCTGGGTATTGAGATGTAGAAGACAATTTAGTCTGAAAAAAATACATTTAGAAGGCATCTTTTCAAAAGTTGATTATTTCTGAAGCCGTGCACACATTTCATTCATTTTATCTCTTTCATTTTAGATTGATTCTTATTGATTTCTATTACTATGCCCATCTTCTGATTTATAGCCCCAGAATCTGGATGGCACTAAATTGGGACTACTGTTATACTTAAATTACATATAACATAATTTCATCTCTCAAATTGCATATTAATCATTCCTTTTAGCTCTTCCTAGTTATTTTTCTTTTATGCCCATTTTCTATTTCTTTTTTTTTGTGTGTGGTACGTGGGCCTCTCACTGCTGTGGCCTTTCCCATTGCGGAGCAAGGCTCCAGACGCGCAGGCTCAGCGGCCATGGCTCACGGGCCCAGCCACTCCGCGGCATGTGGGATCTTCCCGGACTGGGGCACGAACCCATGTCCCCTGCATCGGCAGGCAGACTCTCAACCACTGCGCCACCAGGGAAGCCCTTCTTTTTTTTTTTTTTTTTTTGCAACACCTTAGCTATTTTTGTACCTCTCCTAGAATAATATCTAAATCTGAAAGCTTCAGAACCAAAAGTCATTTTTTACTGTGGAGCTTACAGTAGATTTCTGGGCCAATAAAGAGAAGTTGGTGGCTGTATTGGTATCAAGAGGGGAAAAAGATACTAAAGCTAAGGGAGGAAATGAAAGATGAAATTGGGTATCCGGCCGAGTTGATTTTTTTTCCTGTAGGATCATTTGGTCAACCTTTAGTTCTTTTGTTACTTAGCAAAAGCAATTCCTGTCTTTCGGATCACCTCATAGTTCAATATCAAAGATAACCATGGTCAGAAAAGCAAGGACAGAGCATTGTTCTAGGATTCCTGTAAGAAGACTGGCCCTTTACCTTGAACTGTGACCTTCCTGACCTGTGGCTAAGTTGCATGCAGGAAGAGACACATCGTCTTAAAACACAAACAATATTTGTGTTCTGTTTCACCCTCACCCTAAGTAAAGAGACACCCCGAGGAAGCTGACTCTTAGACTCTAAAGCTGAAGTGTAAAGTGGAAGGCAGTCTAGCAGTTGGGAACAATTCACTCTTCTCAGCCCTACTACTCGTATTGGATATTCTTCGAATTTTAATTGCACCTTCATGATTTCCAAACCACAACAAATCACAGAACAATTCCATCTGAAATATAAGACTGCATAGTCTTCAAAGGGTGGGTTGAGACTGGTAGAGTTCTCATGGTTTCCAGTGATACCTGAGGCTCCCATATGTCTTACTACTTCATCTGTTATAGAACACACTGATTGTCCGTAAAGTCTGGCATTTCATAGTGTTTAATGAGAAATAAAACCAGAGGAAAAGATTACTATTGAATGGCTGAAGCTACTTGAACGTATGGAGAATTGTCTTTAGCCAGATGCATTGTCTCTGCGCATAGGCCTGCAGGTAAGTGGCTGGTACTCTGAGTCAAAAACTTGTCAAATTGGAGAGTTAGAGGGAGCTGTTGAGGTCATCGCATTGGTATCAATTCGAGTCACCTTCATGGGAAACTCACAGGAGATAATGAACTGTCTGTCTACTTTGAACATGCCTAATAATATAGAATGTGAAATTCAGATTTTTCTCTGAGGGTACCCTAAGTCCATGTCAGGGATTTCTGGTTCAGTTCTGGCATCCTGGCAATTCAGGGAATAAGGTAATTTTAGTTTCATGGCCAAAATGATATTTTCAGTCCCACACTCTCATCTAGAATTTTGCCACTCCCCCACCAAGAAGTGACGTCTACTTCACATTCCCTCAGACGTGGGCCTTTGGGATGCTCTGAGACAGAATGTGGCCAAAGTGATGTTGCATGACTTTGGAGCCTAGGTCAGTAAAAATGATAAAGCTTCTGCCTAGCTCTTGCTTTGAGGATTCTCACTCTTGGAGCCAGCCTCTTTGTTGGAGAACTCCTGGCCACACGAGGAGGCCATGAATAGGTATCCCAGCTGATGGCAATCATTGACTGGCAGACACATGAACAAGTGATACTTCGGATAACTACAGCCCCCCAGCTCCCGACCCCCCGCATCCCTCTATGCAGCCTGCAACAGAGACAAACCAGCCTTGTTGTGCTTTGTCCAAATTCCTGAGCCACAGAATCCATGGGCATAATAAATGGTTGTTTTGTCCACTAAGTTTTGGGGTAATTTGTTACACAGTAATTGATAAGCAGAAGAAGGAGTAGGGCTTTTGGATTATATATGTATGTGTGAGTGGGGTGTTTTTAAGTGGTAACATGCTCAGAATTAAAATAAGTTAAACTTTTAAAAATATTTATTAAACCATTTAAAATGTTTATTATTTAGATATTTATTAAGCTATCTTATTAAACCATTAAAATATTTATTAAACCATTACCATGATTTCTATCCTGACAATTTTTGCCATATTTTCATATTAAGTTCATTATTATTCAACTAACTTTTTAATTTATATGAATTCACCCTTTTTTTTCATTAGTCATCAATTTTATACACATCAGTGTATAGATGTCAATCCCAATCGCCCAATTCAGCACACCACCATCCCCACCCCACTGCAGTTTTCCCCGCTTGGTGTCCATATGTCTGTTCTCTACATCTGTGTCTCAACTTCTGCCCTGCAAACCGGCTCATCTGTACCATTTTTCTAGGTTCCACATACATGCGTTAATATATGATATTTGTTTTTCTCTTTCTGACTTACTTCACTCTGTATGACAGTCTCTAGATCCATCCACATCTCAACAAATGTCTCAATTTCGTTCCTTTCTATGGCTGAATAATATTCCATTGTATATATGTACCACAATTTTTTTATCCATTAGTCTGTCGATGGGCATTTAGGTTGCTTCCATGACCTGGCTATTGTAAATAGTGCTGCAATGAACATTGGGGTGCACGTGTCCTTTTGAATTATGGTTTTCTCTGGGTATATGCCCAGTACTGGGATTGCTGGATCATATGGTAAATCTATTTTTAGTTTTTTTTTTTTTTTTTTGGCGGTACCCGGGCCTCTCACTGTTGTGACCTCTCCCGTTGTGGAGCACAGGCTCTGGACATGCAGGCTCAGTGGTCATGGCTCATGGGCCCAGCCGCTCCGCGGTGTGTGGGATCTTCCCAGACCGGGGCACAAACCCTTGTCCCCTGCATCAGCAGGCGGACTCTCAACCACTGTGCCACCAGGGAGGCCATATTTTTAGTTATTTAAGGAACCTCCATACTGTTCTCCATAGTGGCTGTATCAATTTACATTCCCACCAACAGTGCAAGAGGGTTCCCTTTTCTCCACACCCTCTCCAGCATTTGTTGTTTGTAGATTTTCTGATGATGCCCATTCTAACTGGTGTGAGGTGATACCTCATTGTAGATTTGATTTGCATTTCTCTAATAATTATGATGTTGAGCAGCTTTTCATGTGCTTCTTGGTCATCTGTATGTCTTCTTTGGAGAAATGTCTATTTAGGTCTTCTGCCCATTTTTGGATTGGGTTGTTTGTTTCTTTAATATTGAGGTGCATGAGATATTTATATATTTTGGAGGTTAATCCTTTGTCCATTGATTCATTTGCAAATATTTTCTCCCATTCTGAGGGTTGTCTTTTTGTCTTGTTTATGGTTTCTTTTGCTGTGCAAAAGCTTTGAAGTTTTATTAGGTCCCATGTTTTAATTTTTGTTTTTATTTCCATTTCTCTAGGAGGTGGGTCAAAAAGGATCATGCTGTGATTTATGTCATAGAGTGTTGTGCCTATGTTTTCCTCTAAGAGTTTGATAGTGTCCAGTGTTACAGTTAGGTCTAGAATCCATTTTGAGTTTATTTTTGTGTATGGTGTTAGGGACTGTTCTAATTTCATTCTTTTACATGTAGCTGTCAGTTTTCCCAGCACCACTTACTGAAGAGATTGTCTTTCCTCCATTGTATATCTTTGCCTCCTTTGTCATAGATTAGTTGACCATAGGTGCATGGGTTTATCTCTGGGCTTTCTATCTTGTTCCATTGAACTATGTTTCTGTTTCTGTGCCAGTAACATATTGTCTTGATTACTGTAGGTTTATAGTATAGTCTGAAGTCAGGGAGTCTGATTCCTCCAGCTCCGTTTTTTCCCCTCAATACTGCTTTGGCTATTCGGGGTCTTTTGTGTCTCTATACAAATTTTAAGATGATTTGTTCTACTTCCATAAAAAATGCCATTGGTAATTTGATAGGGATTGCATTGAATCTGTTGATTGCTTTGGGTAGTATAGTCATTTTCACAATATTGTTTCCTCCAATCCAAGAACATGGTATATCTCTCCATCTGTTGGTATCATCTTTAATTTCTTTCATCAGTGTCTTATAGTTTTCTGCAAACACGTCTTTTCTCTCCCTAGGTAGGTTATTCCTAGGTATTTTATTCTTTTTGTTGCAGTGGTAAATGGGAGTGTTTCCATAGTTTCTCTTTCAGATTTTTCATTATTAGTGTATAGGAATGCAATAGATTTCTGTGCATTAATTTTGTATCCTGCAACTTTACCAAATTCATTGATTAACTCTAGTAGTTTTCTGGTGGCATTTTTAGGATTCTCTATGTATAGTATCATGTCATCTTCAAACAGTGACAGTTTTGCTTCTTCTTTTCCAGTTTGTATTTCTTTTATTTCTTTTTCTTCTCTGATAGCCATGGCTAGGACTTCCAAAGCTATGTGGAATAATAATTTTGAGAGTTGACATCCTTGTCTAGTTCCTGATCTTAGAGGAAATGCCTCTAAGATTCAGTTTTTCACCATTCTCATATATGGCCTTTATTATGTTGAGGTAGTTTCCCTCTATGCCCACTTTCTGGAGAGTTTTTATCATAAATGGGTGTTGAATTTTGTCAAAGCTTTTAAACAAAAATAACTTAATCTCCATCCTATGTAATGATATCCATGAATTTATGGCTTGTATAACCTAGCCATACTTTATTAATACACTTAAAAATAAATATATAACTCTTAAGACTAAAAATTGTTTAGTTAGTAACTAAAATTATCACCCATTGCATAGTTAGTGTATATCTCACTTTGGAAAAAAAAAATCCTTCATTTTGGAAAACAACTGTGACATCAAGCTGACAATGAGATCTTTTAACCTTTTAGTGTTTGGGGTGTCAACTCTTAGGGACTAGCCTATTTGAGGAAACAACACAGTGTGATTGACATTACTTGGGAGAAATTAAAAATCTGCTTATATTGTAGCTGTGTTTAAGCACTTTTGCAGTTCCTCATTTGGTCATTTCAGAAATTGCTGTAAAAATGCAAATGTTACTTGTTTGATGCTCAGTTTGTGTACAAGATATTCCTTAGGCTTACATGGACACAGACATGGATGTACCTTGAGGGGTTCTGAACTAAGGATTAGAAGGACCAGTTATTATTATTATTATTTTTTATTTGCACCATTCAGCTTGTGGAATCTTAGTTCGTGGGTCGGCAGTGAAAGCGTGGAGTCCTAACCACCAGACCGCCAGGGAATTCCTTCACCAGTTACTTTTCTTAACTCAAATAGAAAGTGTTTGGAATCTGGTGTCTCAATCTGAGTTCTCTAAAAGCAGAGCTTGAGACAGTTAGTTTAGGAATCTTATTTCGGGGAATGCAGCAAAGGGGGAGTGAAATAGAGGAGGGGGGAAGGCCACCACAGAAATTGTTATTGAATCACCACTATCACAAGCAACTCATGCATGGTTTTGAGGAACTTTCTGAAATAGTCTCAGAACCGTCTACCTGGAGGGTGAAAGGTGGGAACACTTACCCATTGGTTTGCATTTCCTGTTGCTCAAGCAAGACCCCATTTCTGGGCAGTGCATACAGGAGTGCAGTCATTTAGCATGGACTTCCTTTGTAGCGGTGTCAGAGAAGACCTAGGACTGGAAGCAAGAAGTAAGTGAGTGGCCCTAAAATGAAGGAAGAAGTGTCTGGGTGCACCACCACAATGTTGGCTTAAGTCTGTGCAAAGAGGATGCAGTAAGAGATGGGATGAAACAATTTTGAACTAGTGTACAAGCATGTCTGATACACTTGGCAATGATGCTCCCTCTCTGAGACTTAGTTTCTCATCAGTCAGATGAGAGAAATAGACTAGAGGACTTTAAGATCCAGTTCTGATTGTCCAATTACTAACCTGAGATAGTACTGGCCTAATGCTTTACTCCTAATCCCCTGGATAGGCAGATAAGACCAAGAAGGGTTGGGCTGAAAGAGCATAAGCACAGGTCAGCTAGGTGATGCTAAGACAAGACTTACACTTCTCCTGTCCCTTACGTAGCTCCTAGCATCTTTATCCTGCTGGGTACTAAGTAGGCCCTGAATATTTCTGTATCAGGGAAGGATAATACATCTGTGTGACCTGGAGACTTCTCTCTCAGGCCCTATGCATAAACATTACTCAGGTCTGGTCACAAGTGGGTTCACCTCTTATTACTTGAAAGACTGGACATGGAGCACATGCCAGCTACACATTGGATGTCCTGCAAGAGAGTTTGCTGTTGTCTCAAAACTTGGGATTCTACCCATTTTTATTGATAGCACCCTGATTCTGATTCCCAGTAAAGGCATCCATGAAAAAATACATGAATTTGAAAACTGGCATCAAGAAAAAGAATGGTGGTTCAATTTAGGATTTTTCAACCTTGATATTATCCTCTGAGGGTTTATTTGTCTACAAGTCATGTAGTTGGTGATTGCTATTTTCAAGTTCTAAAAGCAGCGACTATTTTGCTGGTCTTTGTTTGCTTCTTTCACTTACCTGCTTTCTGCCTTACATTTCCCTCCAACCCCAAAGATTCAAACCTTCTTATGATTGATGTTTTTTGAAAAGAGTTTGGAAAATGAATTTCAGTTCAGTTTTGGTGCAAATCACTCAGCCTTTGGGGGTTTATAATATCTTGGTTAATAGGATTCTGGAGATTCAACCCAGAGGTCTGTGTGAAGTTGGGTAAAAAATGGCAGAGCAATTCAGCCAAGATGTAGTTAATTTTTAAAGCAGTCTTTATGTTCTGTATTTAAATTTCAAATTCTCTTTTTATATTTCGTAAGAGACAATGAATAGCTTCAATTTGAGAATGTGAGCATCCTGAAAAAGTGCAGAATGACAAAATCTCATTTTATGATTTTTAATTTTTCAGCAAGTTAACTATTCCTCCATTTGATGAGACTAAGTGATTTTTTTGAACCGGCATTGGTCAACATTATTACCCCAACTTTGTGATGAAAAGTATCCTTCCAGCATATCAAACCTTCAACCTCCTACATATGCTTAACTCTTTTTACTCTCAAACACTTGGCCTTGTAAGTGATTACTGTGATTCAGTTTTGAGTGAAAGAATTGCTCATTTCCAGTCTGTGATAATTATTGTATAAGGTTTAGATTATTCTAAACAAACGAGAGAAAATTACCCATCACGGATGAAGATAATGGGTAGTAGTTCTTTAATCTCTCCTCATCTGCTCTCATCACACCCTACTCTCACTTCACACCCTGCAGACACAAGAATAATCTTCACAAACCTTTTCGCTGGGTTAAAGTTTCATATTGCATATAACTACGTCATGATAGCTGCTGTCCGCATAAAATTTTCCACACATTCCAATGAAAGGATGATTTATTGATTTCATTTAACATTGTAGACTCAGATTTGTGTAGAGTTTCTTCAAGCTTCATGTGGCTGTCAGTGCATGTTTCTTCATCTTTGCATCTTACAGTCCATGCAGATGAAGAGTCTAGATGCTTACATTTAAATATTGAATGTACGAGAGTATAGAGTAGCTTTCCTAACTCTTCGTAGGATACTGTAAGACATGAGCCTCTTCTGTTTTCCAGAGAGCCTGCCAGGTGCTAAATGGAAAGCAATCTGTTGAGGAGATCCCTAGATTTAATTACTTAAAGAATCTATTTGTTTTGCTTACTTTGTGACTGGAAGAAAACTAAAATGTCATCTTAAAGTGATTTCAAAGTTTGTGAATCCTGTTTTTCAGAAGGGTCTTGCCACCTACATCTGAAAAATCAATTCACTCCTCTGCTGTTCTCTAATAATTAGTTGTACGCTTTGCCATTTTAAATACTTTTAATTTCAAATCATAGCTCCTAGCCATTAAAGGCTTTTTGTCTCTTCCTGTTTTTTTTGTGGTGACCTTGCATTTTATTCTAATGAAGTAAAATTGTCAAAAGTATATAGAATGTAAAAACACATGAAGTTTAAAGATAGCAGTGCTTGTAACTTACTTTTTAAATTTTTATTTATTTTTGTTGTCAATTGATGAAACTGGAGTAGAAATAAAGACTACAGTCTTTGTAGTATCATCAATGGAACATTGATTGATTGATTTTTTAAAATGAATTTTTGCTTGAACTGTAATGAAGGCATCTCACCATGTTTAAATATTCCCCGCGTAGGTTGACAGCTCATGGCTCTGTTTTATTTGCATCTCATCTTAGTCAAATATAAGTTGTGTGACTTTGACTAGCCATTCAACCTCCCTGAACTTCAGCTTCTTTGTGTGACATGATACCTAGTCCATAGGGTTGCTGGAAGCATTCAGTTGTGATGGTGTGTGTGAAGCCTCTAACTTAATGCCTGGAAGAGGCTCAAAAAATGTTCATTTCCTTCCTTCTGTAGCTGATGGAAGATATTTTCTAGAATATTTTTTTGCTTGTCATTTTCACGCAGTGGAAAAGAAGAATCAAGGCAGAGTACTGATTTCTACAAATCTCTTCTATTTCAGAAATGTGGCAATGGGTGCTGAAAACTTCTCCTGTGTCACTTTACCACTAACTTCACGTTTTCACTTGGTTGCTTGATTAATTTACATGATGAAGTACTTTTCCACATCAGCCTATGAATCCATGGCTGTTAGAAGCCTGCAAACTACGCATCTATTTTCAAACAAGCAAGCCAGCCCTTGTAGCCAGGAACTGGGACCCTCAAACATCAACTGGGACATTCCCCATGGTGGGAAGAGCATAGTCCCAACCTTGTGGAAAGTAGTCATCTCATTAATTTCTCTCCATACCTGAGAACACTCTGCGAGTCACTGAGGGAGTGATGGTCTGATCTTTGGGAATTATAATAACTCCCACAGCACAGCATCGTCTTGTTGGGTTGTGTTATTAGCTTCCAAATTAGGGCCGTGGGAAGCTCCCAACATGGCTTCAGTGGGATGAATAGAGAATGAAGCATTTGGCAAAAGGACTTCTGATGAGTTCTAACATAAAGCCGTTTGCTTTGTGCATGTGTAAAACGCAGTCTACTGTAGCCCTCGAATATATGTAAATCCATTGTTGTCCCTCTTTCCTACCCCAAATAAGCCAGTTTACAAAATAAGTCAGATCTTACAGCTGTTTTGATGTAGAAATATCACCAACCACTTAGGCTGTGTTGAAGTGACTTATTTTGCCAGAGTTGGAATGGTTGTGTACAGACGGATCAAAAGGGTCAGTCATTTTGGTGTTGAGGATTGACTCTATTCTAGCAAAAGGAAATAAAGGAGAATGATATCTTTCTATGGTTTCCCCAAGAATAAAAAGAATAATTAAATGTTATAGTACACTGTTCACACATCCATTCATCACCAAATATTGATTAAAGGCCTACTTTCACCACATCAGTAAAGACTGCCATCTGCCATCCACTGTACAAGGAGGGGTGTTGCTCCAGGACCTTGCTTCAGATGTGGAAAAAAAAGAAAAAGGAGCCAGAGATCCTGGAATTTCATTTTGTCTCTGATACTTCCTAGTTGTGTGATCATAGCAAAAGCAGATAGCAGGGGGAAGATGGCAGAAGAGTAAGACGCGGAGATCATCTTCCTCCCCACAGATACATCAGAAATACATGTACACGTGGAACAACTCCTACAGAACACCTACTGAACGCAGGCAGAAGACCTCAGACCTCCCAAAAGGCAAGAAACTCCCCACGTAACTGGGTAGGGCAAAAGAAAAAAGAATAAACAGAGATAAAAGAATAGGGACGGGACCTGCACTGGTGGGAGGGAGCCATGAAGGAGGAAAGGTTTCCACACACTAGAAGCCCCTTTGCAGGCAGAGACTGCAGGTGGCGGAGGGGGGAAGCTACAGAGCCACGGAGGAGAGCGCAGGAACAGGGGTGCGGAGGGCAAAGCGGAGAGATTCCCGCACAGAGGATCGGGGCCGACCGGCACTTGCCAGCCCAAGAGGCTTGTCTGCTCACCCGCCGGGGTGGGCGGGGGCTGGGGGCTGAGGTACGGGCTTTGGTCGGAGTGCAGGGAGAGGACTGAGGTTGGTGGCGTGAACACAGCCTGCAGGGGGTTAGTATACCACGGTTAACCGGGAGGGAGTCCGGGGAAAAGTCTGGAGCTGCTGAAGAGGCAAGAGACCATTGTTTCCGGGTGCCTGAGGAGAGGGGATTAAGAGCGCTGCTTAAAGGAGCTCCAGAGACGGGCGCGAGCTGTGGCTAAAAGCATGGACCCCAGAGATAGGCATGAGATGCTAAGGCTGCTGCTGCCGCCACCAAGAAGCCTGTGTGTGAGCACAGGTCACTATCCACTCCTCTCTTCCCAGGAGCCTGTGCAGCTCGCCACTGCCAGTGTCCGGAGATCCAGGGACAACTTCCCTGGGAGAATGCATGGCGCACCTGAAGCTGGTGCCTGGTGCAAAGTCCCACTGGCCTCTGCTGCTGCAGGCTCGCCCTGCACTCCGTGCCCCTCCCTCCCAACGGCCTCAGTGAGCCAGTGCCCCAGAATCAGTGGCTCCTTGAACCCCATCCTGTCTGAGCGAAGAACAGACGCCCTCTGGCGACCTACGCACAGAGGCGGGGCCAAATCCAAAGCTGAACCCCTGGAGTTGTGTGAACAAAGAAGAGAAAGGGAAATCTCTCCCAGCAGCCTCAGGAGTAGTGGATTAAATCTGCACTATCAACTTGATGTACCCTGCAACAGTGGAATACCTGAATAGACAACAAATCATCACAAATAGAGGAGGTGGACTTTGAGAGTAAGATATATTATTTTTTCCTCTTTTCCTCTTTTTGTGAGTGTGTATATGTATGCTTCTGTGTGAGATTTTGTCTGTATAGCTTTGCTTTCACCATTTGTCCTAGGGTTCTGTCCTTCCATTTGTTTGTTTTTTACTTAAAATTTTTTTTCTTTCTTAATAATTATTTTTTATTTTAATAACTTTATTTTATTTTATCTTACTTTATTTTATTTCATTTTATCCTCTTTCCTTCATTCTTTCTAATTTTTCTCCCTTTTATTCTGAGCTATGTTGTTGAAAGGCTCTTTGTGCTGCAGCCAGGAGTCAGTGCTGTGCCTCTGAGGTGGAAGAGCCAACTTCAGGACACTGGTACACATGAGACCTCCCAGCTCCATGTAATATCAAATGGCGAAAATCTCCCTGAGATCTCCATCTCAACACCAACACCCAGATTCACTCAACGACCAGCAAGCTACAGTTCTGGACACCCTATCCCAAACAACTAGCAAGACAGGAACACAATCCCACCCATTAGCAGAGAGGCTGCCTAAAATCATAATAAGTCCACAGACACTGAAAAACACAACACCAGAAGTGGACCTGCCCACCAGAAAGACAAGATCCAGCCTCATGCACCAGAACACAGGCAGTAGACCCCTCCACCAGGAAGCCTACACAACCCACTGAACCAACTTTAGCCACTGGGGGCAGACAACAAAAACAACGGGAGCTACGAACCTGCAGCCTGCAAAAAGGAGACCCCAAGCACAGTAAGATAAGCAAAATGAGAAGACAGAAAAACACACAGCAGATGAAGAAGCAAGATAAAAACCCACCAGACCTAACAAATGAAGAGGAAATAGGCAGTCTACCTGAAAAAGAATTCAGAATAATGATAGTAAAGATGATCCAAAATCTTGGAAATAGAATAGAGAAAATGCAAGAAACATTTAACAAGGACCTAGAAGAAATAAAGATGAAACAAACAATGATGAACAACACAATAAATGAAATTAAAAATACTCTAGGAGGGATAAATAGCAGAATAACTGAGGCAGAAGAACGGATAACTGACCTGGAAGATAAAATAGTGGAAATAACTACTGCAGAGCAGAATAAAGAAAAAAGAATGAAAAGAACTGAGGGCAGTCTCAGAGACCTCTGGGACAACATTAAACGCACCAACATTCGAATTATAGGGGTTCCAGAAGAAGAAGAGAAAAACAAAGGGACTGAGAAAATATTTGAAGAGATTATAGTTGAAATCTTCCATAATATGGGAAAGGAAATAGTCAATCAAGTCCAGGAAGCACAGAGTCCCATACAGGATAAATCCAAGGAGAAATACGCCAAGACACATATTAATGAAACTGTCAAAAATTAAATACAAAGAAAACATATTAAAAGCAGCAAGGGAAAAACAACAAATAACACACAAGGGAATCCCCTTAAGGTTAACAGCTGATCTTTCAGCAGAAACTCTTCAAGTCAGAAGGGACTGGCAGGACATATTTAAAGTGATGAAGGAGAAAAACCTGCAACCAAGATTACTCTACCCAGCAAGGATCTCATTCAGATTTGATAGAGAAATTAAAACCTTTACAGACAAGCAGAAGTTGAGAGAGTTCAGCATCATGAAACCAACTCTACAACAACTGCTAAAGGAACTTCTCTAAGCAAGAAACACAAGAGAAGGAAAAGACCTACAATAACAAACCCAAAACAATTAAGAAAATGGGAATAGGAACATACATATCGATAATTACCTTAAATGTAAATGGACTAAATGCTCCCAACAAAAGACACAGACTGGCTGAATGGATACAAAAACAAGACCTGTATATATGCTGTCTACAAGAGACCCACTTCAGACCTAGAGACACATACAGACTGAAAGTGAGGGGATAGAAAAAGATATTCCATGCAAATGGAAATCAAAAGAAAGCTGGAGTAGTGATTCTCATATCAAACAAAATAGACTTTAAAATAAAGACTATTAGAAGAGACAAAGAAGGACACTACACAATGATCAAGGGATTGATCCAAGAAGAAGATATAACAGTTGTAAATATTTATGCACCCAACATAGGAGCACCTCAATACATAAGGCAAATACTAACAGCCATAAAAGCAGAAATCAACAGTAACACATTCATAGTAGGGGACTTTAACACCCTACGTTCACCAATGGACTGATCATCCAAAATGAAAATAAATAAGGAAACACAAGCTTTAAATGATACATTAAACAAGATGGACTTAATTGATATATATAGGACATTCCATCCAAAAACAACAGAATACACATTTTTCTCAAGTGCTCATAGAACATTCTCCAGGATAGATCATATCTTGGGTCACAAATCAAGCTTTGGTAAATTTAAGAAAATCTAAATTGTATCAAGTGTCATTTCCGACCACAATGCTATGAGACTAGATATCAATTTACAGGAAAAGATCTGTAAAAAAACTAAACACAGGGAGGCTAAGCAATACACTACTTAATAACAAAGTGATCACTGAAGAAATCAAAGAGGAAATCAAAAAATACCTAGAAACAAATGACAATGGAGACACGACGACCCAAAACCTATGGGATGCAGCAAAAGCAGTTCTAAGAGGGAAGTTTATAGCAATACAATCCTACCTTAAGGAACAAGAAACATCTCAAATAAACAACCTAACTTTGCACCTAAAGCAATTAGAGAAAGAAGAACAAAAAACCCCACAAGTTAGCCAAAGGAAAGAAATCATAAAGATCAGATCAGAAATAAATGAAAAAGAAATGAAGGGAACGATAACAAAGATCAATAAAACTAAAAGCTGGTTCTTTGAGAAGATAAACAAAATTGATAAACCACTAGCCAGACTCATCAAGAAAAAAAGGGAGAAGACTCAAATCAATAGAATTAGAAATGAAAAAGGAGAAGTAACAACTGACACTGCAGAAATACAAAGGTTCATGAGAGATTACTACAAGCAACTATATGCCAATAAAATGGACAACCTGGAAGAAATGGACACATTTTTAGAAATGCACAAACTGCCAAGACTGAATCAGGAAGAAATAGAAAATATGAACAGAGCAATCACAAGCATTGAAATTGAAACTGTGATTAAAAATCTTCCAACAAACAAAAGCCCAGGACCAGATGGCTTCACAGGTGAATTATATGAAATATTTAGAGAATAGCTAACACCTATCCTACTCGGACTCTTCCAAATTATAGCAGAGGGGGAAGCTCTCCCAAACTGATTCTACGAGGCCATGATCACTGTGATACCTAAACCAGACAAGGATGTCACAAAGAAAGAAAACTACAGGCAAATATCACTGATAAGCATAGTTGCAAAAATCCTCAACAAAGTACTAGCAAACAGAATCCAACAGCACATTAAAAGGATCATACACCATGATTAAGTGGGGTTTATTCCAGGAATGCAAGGATTCTTCAATATATACAAATCAATCAATGTGAAACACTATATTAACAAATTGAAGGAGAAAAAACATATGATCATCTCAATAGATGCAGAGAAAGCTTGTGACAAAATTCAACACCCATTTATGATAAAAACCCTGCAGAAAGTAGGCATAGAGGGAACTTTCCTCAACATAATAAAGGCCATATATGACAAACCCACAGCCAACATCATCCTCAATGGTGAAAAAATGAAAGCATTTCCACTAAGATCAGGAACAAGGTAAGGTTGCCCACTCTCACCATTCTTATTCAACATAGATTTGGAAGTTTTAGCTGCAGCAATCAGAGAAGAAAGGAAGTTAAAGGAATCCAAATCAGAACAGAAGAAATAAAGCTGTCACTGTTTGCAGATGACATGATACTATACATAGAGAATCATAAGGATGCTACCAGAAAACTACTAGAGCTACTCAATGAATTTGGTAAAGTAGCAGGATAAAAAATTAATGCACAGAAATGTCTGGCATTCCTATACACTAATGACGAAAAATCTGAAAGTTAAATTAAGAAAACACTCCCATTTACCATTGCAACAAAAAGAATAAAATATCTAGGAATAAACCTACTTAAGGAGACAAAAGACCTGTATGCAGAAAACTATAAGACACTGATGAAAGAAATTAAAGATGATACAAAAAGATGGAGAGATATACCATGTTCTTGAATTGGAAGAATCATCATTGTGAAAATGACTCTACTACCCAAAGCAATCTACAGATTCAATGCAATCCCTATCAAACTACCACTGGCATTTTTCACAGAAGAAGAACAAAAAATTTCACAATTTGTATGGAAACACAAAAGACCCCGAATAGCCAAAGCAATCTTGAGAACGACAAATGGAGCTGGAAGAATCAGGCTCCCTGACTTCAGACTATACTACAAAACTACAGTAATCAAGACAGTACAGTACTGGCAAAAACAGAAATATAGATCAATGGAACAGGATAGAAAGCCCAGAGATAAACCCACACCCATATGGTCACCTTATCTTTTTTTTTTTCAGCAGTACGCTTGCCTCTCACTGTTGTGGCCTCTTCCGTTGTGGAGCATAGGCTCCAGACGCGTAGGCTCAGTGGCCAGGGCTCACGGGCCCAGCTGCTCCATGGCATTTGGGATCTTCCCAGACGGGGGCACGAACCCATGTCCCCTGCATCGGCAGGCAGACTCTCAAGCACTGTGCCACCAGGGAAGCTGGGTCACCTTATCTTTGATAAAGGAGGCATGAATGTACCGTGGAGAAAGGACAGCCTCTTCAATAAGTGGTTCTGGGAAAACTGGACAGGTATATGTAAAAGTATGAGCTTAGAACAGTCCCTAACACCATACATAAAAATAAAGTCAAAATGGATTAAAGACCTAAATGTAAGGCTAGAAACTATCAAACTCTTAGAGGAAAACATAGGCAGAACACTCTATGACATAAATCACAGCATGATCCTTTTTGACCCCCTCCTAGAGAAATGGAAATAAAAACAAAAATAAACAAATGGGACCTAATGAAACTTCAAAGCTTTTGCCCAGCAAAGGAAACCATAAACAAGACCAAAAGACAACCCTCAGAATGGGAGAAAATATTTGCAAATGAAGCAACTGACAAAAGATTAATGTCCAAAATTTACAAGCAGCTCATGGAGCTCAATAACAAAAAAACAAACAACCCAATCCAAAAATGGGCAGAAGACCTAAATAGGCATTTCTCCAAAGAAGAAATACAGATTGCCAACAAACACATGAAAGAATGCTCAACATTATTAATCATTAGAGAAATGCAAATCAAAACTACAATGAGATATCATGTCACACCAGTCAGAATGGCCATCATCAAAAAATCTAGAAACAATAAATGCTGGATAGGGTGTGGAGAAAAGGCAACACTCTTGCATTGCTGGTGGGAATGTGAATTGGCACAGCCACTATGGAGAAGAGTTGGAGGTTCCTTAAAAAACTACAAATAGAACTACCATATGACCCAGCAATCCCACTACTGGGCATATACCCTGAGAAAATCATATTTCAGAAAGAGTCATGTACCAAAATATTCATTGCAGCTCTATTTACAATAGGCAGAACATGGAAGCAACCTAAGGGTCCATCAACGGATGAATGGATAAAGAAGATGTGGCACATATATACAATGGAATATTATTCAGCTATAAAAAGAAATGAAATTGAGTTATTTGTAGTGAGGCAGTTGGACCTAGAGTCTGTCATACAGAGTGAAGTAAGTCAGAAAGAGAAAGACAAATATTGTATGCTAACACATATATATGGAATCTAAGAAAAAAATAATGTCATGAAGAACCTAGGGGTAAGATGGGAATAAAGACACAGACCTACTAGAGAATGGACTTGAGGATATGGGGAGGGGGAAGGGAAAGCTGTGACAAAGTGAGAGAGTGGCATGGACATATATGCACTACCAAACGTAAAATGATAGCTAGTTGGAAGCAGCCGCATAGCGCAGGGAGATCAGCTCGGTGCTTTGTGACCACCTAGAGGGGTGGGATAGGGAGGGTGGGAGGGAGGGAGATGCAAGAGGGAAGAGATATGGGAACATATGTATATGTATAACTGATTCACTTTGTTATAAAGCAGAAACTAACACACCATTGTAAAGCATTTGTACTCCAATAAAGATGTAAAAAAAAAAAAAAAGCACAAGCAAAAAAAGCAAGAACAAACAAGTGGGACCACATCAAATGAACAAGCATCTACACAGAAAAAGAAAATATCAACACAATGAAAAGCTAACCTATGGATTGGGAGAAAATATTTGCAAACCATATGTCTGATAAGGAATTAATATCTAAAATTTATAAGAAACTGATACATATCAATAGCAAAGAAAAAGATAATTTTATTAAAAATTGGTCAGAGGACTAGAATAAATATTTTTCCAAGAAAGATATACAAATGTCCACCAGGTATAGAATGTTTTAAAATTCCTAACCAGACCCTAAAATCCTATAAATATCTTCAATGTATTTTTCTTTTTAACACACTATTATCTTTAAAATGGTATTCTCTCAAACTGCATTAAATCCAATAAACTTACTTTGTTAGATTAACAGAAATAAAAAACAAAAACAAAAAACCCCACAAAAAAACAGCCTGCTTTCTCCCACTTTCTCCTTCCCTTATCCTTGATGGAGACAGTGACCTTAAAGAGCCTTTGGTTTGTTCATAATAAAAGTGCATCCTATCTTACGTTTTTGTGTGAAAATAAATATCTTTTGAATATATTGAGCATCTTGGGAGAAAGACACCCTACCCTTTCAAATTAACGTTATAATAATTTAAAAAATTAACTAAGCCTGTTCCACTGGCATATTGATGAATGTTATGAGCCACTCTTATCCATTGTTACAAGATTAAACATTTTAGGAATAAAGCTCATCCAATTTATTTAGAAAGAAACTTGGCTACAAATGCAGTCCCACTTAATTAGCTTCCAATTTGCTTTGCTGCTTGGACATAAAAGGCAAGTCTCACTGCCCTCTAACGGGCATCTTGCTCTGATCACCTAATTGATTTTCCAAGCCAGTTTGTACAGGTGTTGTCATTGTCATTTTGAAGCATATTCAAGAATGTTCCTTGTTCATTAGAAGCTCCGTTAGCTATGGGAGGGTGACTGATTAAGTTATGCCTAAAACATTAAGTATCAACAACAACCCAAACTCCGTGTGGGTGTGTAATTAGTCCCAGTCAGAAGGGAGAGAGTGTCATGGTGGAATGGTGGCATGTTTGATGTTACTGTCAGATGGACACTCATTGTATCCAAGCAAAATGAATGAAGGATGAAGTGTGGGCTGGGATGACCAATAACTTTGAAGCTGTCAACCAACCTTCTTAATCCTGGAACTAAGTACAGTCCAGAAGCCTATGATTTAGTTACCAAACTACTAAACTTTCTTTATGAGGATGAAGGCTTCTCAAGAGACAATTAACCTGGAGAGTCACAAGATGTTCTAAGGCAAGCCAGTGTGAGCCAAGGAAGCCAGGAAGACCAGGGTGGGAGCCCCACCCACCAGCAAGGATATATAAAAGCTCGGGAGCCTGAAGTGGCATTTACAGTTCAGGAGCCAGTTTCTGCAAGTTACTCACATCTCTCCGTCCGACACCATGTCCTACAACTGCTCCACAAACAAACGCTCTTCCAGGCTGATTGGAGGACAATACACTGTGCCAGTGGCCCCAGTTGCCACAGTTTCTACCCCGGATGTCGACTGCCTGAGTGGCATCTATTTGCCCAGCTCCTTCCAAACTGGCTCCTGGCTCCTGGACCACTGTCAGAAGACCTGCTGCGAGCCCACTGCTTGCCAGCCAACCTGCTACCAGCCAACTCCTTGTGTCTCCAGCCCTGTCCAGGTGACCTGCTCTCGGAAGACCACTTGTGTCTCCAATTCCTGCTCAACTCCCTTCAGCCGACCGCTCACCTTTGTCTCCAGTGGCTGTCAGCCCCTGGGCGGCATCTCTACTGTGTGCCAACCAGTGAAAAGTGTCTCCACTGTCTGCCAGCCGGTGGGAGGAGTCTCCACCATCTGCCAACCAGCCTGCGGGGTCTCCAGGATGTAGCAGCAGTCCTGCGTGTCCAGCTGCCGAAGAATTTGCTGAGTTTGCAGGGGCCCGTGAACGAATCAAGACTCCATGACCTGCCAGCTGTGTTTCCAGGATCTTCCAACAAGCTGCCTGTCCCTGAATAACTCTTCATTGCTGACCCCCTGTTCTAACTGTCTGATTGCTGGCTGCCAGGCTTGAATAAGCTGACTTTGGCAATCTAACGTTTTTCTGGCCAGCACCAATCTTGTTTTAAGGGTTTGATCACTGGTGGCACGTATACCTCTGGATGTTTCCAGAAACTTACCACCCATGCCCCAGTCTCTAATGGCTTTGACATGTTTTGACCTAGCTGCTTTGTCTTCTGACTTGTTTTTGTGCCTCAGAAAAAGGGAACTTGTTTCGCTCTGTATTTCTCAATAAACCTTAATTACTTGGCATTGCAAATGTACATCTCAGGAGAGTTCTTTATTTGCAAGAATTTTTGCTGTCTGTGAATCATTCTTTGCTGATTAGGGTCCGATTTTCTTTTCCAAGAATGGAGTATGGGTTCAGTCACTGTGTTTAATGACAAGCAAGGGATTATCTTATATTTTACTTGGTTAGAGAGTCTTTGGACATGTACTCAAGTAGAGTGAATAGTCCTCTATATTTCCCCCATTTTTTTATGGGCTTGCAAAATAATTTCCATGCAGGACAAAGAAATGTTACCTGAGAAACCAGGTAGTTTGGGGAATTGTACAATGAAGGGGACAATGGAGTCAGTTAGAGGTTCAGAGTCTTACTTCATCAGAGGACCACAGTGGAAAACTTTGCAAAGGATCCCTCCATGATTAGATGGGAGGCAGGGAGAATGAGGAAGGATGAAGAAGTCAGTTTCTAGGCCCTGAGATTTATGGCATCAAAAAGGTGGCTGTAGCTTTCTAGTTCCCTCACTTGCTGCTGTGTATTGGTAGACCCCCAAACATGTTCTGAGTAAACTAAAGTTCTGCGTTTTAGTTAATCTGGGCAGGGAAGACTTAAAAACAAATTTCAAACACGTGTTGGTTTATTTTAATACTTAGAGCCTTATTTTGTGCTTGCTTTCAATTGGAGCCCACATGCAGATAAAACAAGCCATCTGGACTGGTGGTCAACATGCTAACTCCTTCTGCCTTTTTTAGAAAGTGAGAACTGACCGCCAGTTGGTTTCCTTTTGTCCTCATTCTCTGTTATGTCCAGAAACACATCTCTATATTTCCTTTTCAGAGTTGCTCAAGGACAAACAGTAGAGAATTTTTTTTTTTTTTTTTTACAGAAAATGGAGGCACATGAGGTGTGCCTGCCAGGAGCAATGAGTGCCTTTTCTCATAACAGAGGTGCTTAGTGCCTTGTGGAGAATCTGACCATCCACTTCTTTTGTCAGCACAAAATGTTTTTCTTATTTCACTAACAGTTTTTCAGAGAGGCAAAACGTATGGACAATTTCTGGAGGGAAAATTTTCATTTCTTCCTATTACTGACTCTACTCTTAGAAGAAATGTTCCCTCTAATCAAAGAAATGTTAGTATGTGTGACTCACTGTACTATCTCATTAAAGCAAGTCATAGCTTTTACTATACATTGGTTTCATGACTCTTCTTTTTAAAAATAACACCCTGGCTTTCAGAAATGCTCTGGTTTACTCTATAATGGAAATCACTAGGAGAACCCTAGATGGCGCGTTCAAAGCTGTCATTTACTGAACTCTCACATTGTTTATTTTGGTCACTTCACATATGATTTGGAAAATCTTAAGTTTTTCAGAGGCTTACACATCATTAATAATTCTTTTGCTCATGTTTTTTTCTTCAGCTTTCCAGTTTTCAGTAAAAATTACTAGAACAGAGATGCGTTTTTTTTCTTTTTCTTTAGACAGCTAATCATCTTTAAGATTCATGTAGTAGCAATATTTAATAACATAGATTTTATAGACTGAGATGAGTGAACTTTTGCTTGGGCTATTTATTTTGATGGTGTGAACATCCAAGAGTATTGTAGGTATCCTGCCAAGCTATTTCCTTGCTTTTATTTCTGTTTGGGGAATCATCTATTTTGCTATTAGAGCTATTCTATTTGTACTTGAACTTTGAAAGTTCTCTCCATTCTTTGCTTTATTTCATAATAAATTGTAAAATTGCAAAGTTTGTCTTTGAGGACAGTCTTTTAAAAGATAGAGCAATGATGATTTCTTTCTCTTCTTGGTCTAGGACCCAGAAATATGTCTTGTATGTAATAGTCTGTAGCTGTGGGGAAGCAGTTCAAGGGACTTTGGTTCAAATCCTGGTTTCTGCCCCTTGGCTGCATGTTTGTTAAGCTCCCTAAACTCTAGCTCATCTGTAAAACAAAGATAATGATACCGTCGTATGCCTCTGTTTCAGGAATAAACTGAGACAATAAATGTGCATCCCATGTATCACTGAGGCATCCTGTCATTTGATATTGAAGTGAAATTGGTTTTCACCATTTTTCTTCTTTGGTGGGAATCCTGGCTACTCCTAGCATTGCTGAGGAATCCAAGGGTGGAGAGGTTGGAGGATGGTGACTTACTGTTTTATTTCCTAATCTTCTCTGGCTCTGAACTTTTACTTTAGAAGAATTAGTTCATTTTATTGATCTTCTTCCTAGTCTACACTCTGTTTCTGTTCAGACTGTAATGATTCAGACACCACAGCACTGTTTCCTCTCCTTGATTTCCACAAAATCTACTTACACAGGCATTTGTATATCGAACAGACTTTACTGAAAGTCTGGATGCATAGATGATACTTATACTTTAGTGACGAAAACAACTCAAAATTAAATTTTAGACATAAAGAAGTTCCTTGGCCATTGTCCCTGGGACATTATCACATTCAACTCAAAACAAAATCGCTCCCTCCTTTCCTTCCTCCCTTCCTCCCTCCTTTCCTTCCACAAACGTTAGGGTACCTCTAAAGTTCCAGCTTCTTTGCTGGGTACTGGTTATATGGTTGTGACTTCTGCTCCTCATGGAGTTCATAGCTTAGTTATGTAGAGCAATATCTCTAGATCTTTTATATTTTCCTCTGTATCTTCCACTTAGGGATTCCATGTGCTTTGACTTTTCCCTACAAATGCTTGTAAGTGCTTACCAAAGTGCTATATCCCATAAATTCTCTAAAAAGGTAAAATTTTCTACCCTTTTCTCTTATATGATGCTTCTTAAAATAATACAACTACAGTAAAAGCTGAAAATTCATATAACCAGCCTCTGGAATTTGACTTTAAAAATGGTACAAATGAACTTATTTACAAAAGAGAAATAGAGTTACAGAGTAGAAAACAATCTTATGGTTACCAGGGGGGAAAGGGGGGAGGGATAGATTGGGAGATTGGGATTGACATATACACACTACTATGTGTAAAATAGGCTACTAATAAGGACCTACTGTATAGCACAGGAAACTCTGCTCAATACTCTGTAATGACCTATATGGGAGAAGAATCTAAAAAAGAGGGATATATGTATATGTATAACTGATTCACTTTGCTGTATAGCAGAAAGTAACACAACATTGTGAATCTACTATACTCCAATAAAAATTTTTAAAAAGTTTTAATCATTAAAAAAAATCTGGGAGTCAGAAAGCTTGTGAGACTCAAGGGAATGTACTGATAACCAACTGAATGGCAAGAATGAATGGTTGGCACATTGGGGTGGAGACCCAGACTGGTGCCCTCTACAGTTGCCCTCTGCCTTCAGTAAAGGTGGGCTCTGCAATTTGACCTTCGTCTTGGTAAATATCACTCCGCCTCTTTTTATTTTTAGGAAGCTACAGCTTGTGCTTAGGAATTTATAAATGGTCCCATATCTAGAGGGCATCGTGTAGCTTTTATGAAAATGAGGTCTTCACTGATTAAGATCCAACTTCTTTCATATACTCCACTTTCCTATATTTAACTGCCTTATGGGCATTTCCAAAAATATGTCTTATAATCAAATTCAAAGAAATTTTCAAAACTCAAATTGGCCATAGTGTAACTTATTAATCAGGGATGTGATTTATTAATCAGGGTTTGTATTGCACACTTCAGATTATAAAGCAGTTAGGATTGGGAACAAGCTCCCATCAGCACAGGTGAGAATCTATTATAAGCAAACACAATTGCTTTGTGTAAGTTGTTCTGTGCTTTATTATAAAAATGGATAATCAAAGTGACAATCTAGTATAAAAATCGTGATAATGATAGTCTTAACGCCTGTAATAAAGACAAGTGATTACTCTAGAGCAGAGCTGGGGGTAGTCAAGGGTGGTCAAGGGTAGGACTTGTTTAGAAATGTGTAGGTTTCATAGCCATATACTTACAACCATCATTTATCTTTGTGTAAATTTATTTTGGAATTTATTATTGAAATTCCTACATAAAAAAGTGTATCATTTTGAGCCTGAAAGTCAAGCCCATAAACTCTCTTTTCCCTCCATTAAGCATGTTAATGCAAGTGTTCTTAGGAACACATCAATTGCATAATCGTAGAGAAGGCCGTTTCACTAAAATGAAATATTCTTTTGCTAAAACTTCTCGTCATATTGATTTTTACCTCTTGATTAATGCTGCCACCATCTTCCAAGTCACCTAGAATTGAAATCCTGTCATTGTTTTTCACTCTTCTTCCCCCTAACTTCACACATTTAATTCATTCTACCATAACAATTCTTTATGTCTTTTTCTTAGCATTTCCTCTAGTCTTACCTACTGTGGGAACTCATTGCCTTTCACTAGAGTATTGTGATTAGCTCCTATGTGATCTAAGTGTCATTCTTCCCTTTCTGTACAGCACTCTCAGATCTATCTGTATTAGTTTGCTAGGGCTGCTGTAACAAAGGATCACAAACTGGGTGACTTAAACAACAGAATTTTGTTGTCTCAAATTTCTGGAGGATGGAAGTCTGAGATCAAGGTGTTAGCGAGGTCCATTCCTTCTGAGGACTGTGAGAAAGAAACTGTCGCATGCCTCACCCCGAGCTTCTGGTGGCTGCTGACAATCTTTGGTGTTCCTTGGCTTGTAGAAGCATCACCCTGAACTCTGCCTTCATCTTCACGTGCCATATTCTCCCTGTGTGTGTGTTCATGTCGTGTCCAAATTTTCTCTTTTTATAAGGATGTCAGTCATATTGAACTAGTGACATACCCAACTCAAGAATGACCTCATCTTCACTAATTCTATCTGCAGAAAACCTTACTTCCCAGCAAGGTCACATTATGAGATACTGGGGCTTAGGACTTCAACATATGAATTTGTAGGAGGCACAACCTAACCCATAAATCTGATAATGTCACTTTTCCACTCAAAAATATCAAAACATGTTCATTACCTGATGAATGCTGTTAAGACTTGCTGGTGTGACATTCATAATTCCCAGAAGAGTATTTAATAAATGTTAATAAATATAAGAAGACTATAATTTTTGAACTTTTAAGTTCTTATTTATTTCAATAATTGAAAGTCTAATTAATAATAGTACAGAGAAACAGAACCAATAGGATGTATGTGTGTAGAAATAAAGAGACAGAGAGAGAGAAGGGGAGAAGGGAGAGAGCAAGAGGGATTATTTTAAGGAATGGGCTTATTGGATTATGGAGGCTGGTAAAACCAATCTCTGAAGGGTGGGTCATCAGGATGGATACACAGAGAAGAACAGATAATACAGTTAAAGTCCAAAGACTATCTGCTGGCAGAATTCCTTCTTGCTTGGGGGAGGTCAATCTTTTATTCTATTCAGTCTTCAACTGATTTGATGAGGCCCAATAATGTTATGGAGAGTAATCTGCTTTGCTCAGTGTCCACTGATTTAAATCTTAATCTCATCCAAAGCACCCTCACAGAGGTACCAGAATAATGCTTGGCCAAATATCTAGGCACTGTGGTCCAGCCAAGTTGACACATAAAATTAACCATTACATGCACCTTAAAATTTATTGGAAGAAATAAATGTGAGTAATAATCCTAAAGAGAAGAAATAGTTTTTCAAAAAAGATTGTAGTGATTTTCTCACAGAAAGGTTGTCACCAAACTGTTCTGGGTTTTCATAAAATAGGTATGGAAACATTACATTTTATGGATTTGGGGAGCTTAATTGGGTTAATTACAAGAACAACACTTTTTGTTCATTTCTACATTTTCCCAGAATTCTTCTTTTGATTAAAGTAGACTTGGTAAACAGGTATAGTCATGATCTATGTTGCTGTGTCTTTTTTACCAATCAGATTCATGCAACTATACATTTATGAAAAGGTAAAAGGTTGCTGAGAGACCAGAAATCATATTAAACATTAATGTGTTCAATAATCTTTGCATTCTTCTTTTTTCCATAGTAGATAATGAAATATGGAAATAAAACTCACCAGAAAGTAAAGCTACTTTACCTTAAAACTTACTCCCTGGACAAAAGCTATAGTTATAAATCCCAGGATTAAGAGGTGCATTCATTTTCAAATTGATTTGATTAAAATTAGGACAGAACTCAGTTCTTCTGGTAGCCCTTAGCAAGATATTAATTCACTGATTCTTCCCTTATGTCAGCATACTGGAAAGGGTTTGGAAAATTTCTTTTTTTAAAGAAAAGCCTGAAAATGGTCTAAAAAGCATATATAATGTACTTCTGGAAATCAGAAATTTTGGAAGAGCGGCAGCTCTCTTCTAGAAAAATCACAGGACTTGGGGTTAAGTCTGGTGATAAATTCAGTTCTACTACATTGATGTTAAGTTAAGTGGTTTGATCTCTCACAGCCTCTGTTCCCTCATGTGTAAAATGGCTATAATAATTCTATCTTCAAGTATTAACTAAGGTGATGCTCATTGCTGCATAGTTTCAACAGTTTCAACAGAACACAATAGGAGTTTATTTCCTGTTCATCCCCAGTCTTGAATGGGTGTTCCTAAGCAGTGGGTAGCTCTTCTACAGCAGCTGATTTGGAAACATAGGCACTTTCTATCTTGTGACTTTTCTAACCAAGGCTTCTAATGTGGCTACAGAGGGGTAAAGAGTGTGGGATTACAGGTGGGGAGTTTTTATGGGCCAGACTTGGAAGTGGCATGCATTGCTTCTGCCCACTTTTCAATGTCAAGTTCCCAGTCATATGGTCACACTTAAGTGCAAAGAACTGGCTCATATGATCTAGATGCAGGCAAAAGAGGAAGAGAAAAGAAAATGAGTTTGGTGAACAGCAAGCCTGTGTCTGCAATGTTTCATAATGTGGTTGTAAGATCGAAGAGCACATACATGAAATAAATCAGAGAAAGACAAATATGGTATGATACCACTTAACATGAAGAATCTAAAAAATACAACAAACTTGGGAATATGGCAAAAAAGAAGCAGACTCACAGATATAGAGAACAAACTAGTGATTACCGGTGGGGGCAGGGAGGGGCAAGAGAAGGGTGGAAAAGCAGGAGGTATATACTATTTGGTGTAAGATAGGCTCAAGGATGTATTTTACAACACGGGGAATATAGCTAATATATTTTAATAACTGTAAATGGAAAGTAACTTTTAAAATTGTATAAAAATAAAAAAAATTGAAAAAGGAATGACAGTATAATATAAAGATCTGACTCATGGTGGGCACTCTGAACCTGGTGGATGAATCTGAATTAGATTTCTATTTGTATCCGTCCACGAAAGGAGCTCTATTTTGAGAAGCAGAATATATGAGAAGGGATTCACTTAGGCACTAATCTAACACTTCATAGGCTGCTCACAGCATTGAAGGATCTAACTTTCTAAGAGTTGTTATTTTTTAAACTCAAGGAAAATACTTCTACATGGTTGAGATGTAAATAATTCTGGTAATGTCTACAAGGACTGGGAATTATTTAGATATTTCTAACGAAGTAAAATGGGAATTGACCAGCCAACATCTCTGTAAATAAAACGCAGACACATAATGTTATATTTCCATCTAGTAAACATAAGGCACATAATATCTTCTTGAATGATGGAGTCCTCCATTCTGACTGCTATTTTCATTGTGTAACAATATCTTTTTTTTTTTTTTTTTTTTTTTTTGTGGTACGTGGGCCTCTCACTGTTGTGGCCTCTCCCGTTGCGGAGCACAGGCTCCGCACGCGCAGGCTCAGCGGCCATGGCTTACGGGCCCAGCCGCTCTGCGGGATGTGGGATTTTCCCGGACCGGGGCACGAACCCATGTACCCTGCATCAGCAGGCGGACCCTCAACCACTGCACCACCAGTGAAGCCTGTAACAATATCTTTTGTAAGATATTAGTGCTGGAAGAGACTTTAGAGGTCAATTTATATGACTCCCTCATTTGACAGATGAGGAAATAGGACAGGAGTGACTTGTTTGTCCAATAAACATAGTCAGTGACGGAACCACTAAATGATGTTTAATTGAGTGTTTTTTTTTTAATAGAGATATGCAAGTCGCACAATTCAGATACTGCAGCTCCTTATTCGCTCTCATTTCTTGACGAGTTGCTCTGCATGTAGTCTGTCCAGGAGTATCACATGCTATGTCACCACTGTCAGATTCTATATTCTTTACAAGGGGCCCATAAACCTTTTTCATTCAGCAAAAAATGATTGGTAGTTTATTTGAAATTCAAATGTAACTGGTAGTCCTTTATTTTTGTTTGTAAAATCTGGCAACCTTATGCAGGATACACTTAGGGAACTACTCTTTTCTCTAGAGGACTTAGCTGGCTCTCTAACAACAGAGGCCTGACTACCCCTCCTGATGTCCATCTTGTCCTGTTGGACACGCCCCCCCCCTCCCCTGCCACCAGCGGTCCTCAGGACACATGATGGGGCAGTGAGGCTAAGCTGGCATACAACTCACCACATGCAAAGTGGTAGGCTGTTCTAGTTGAAGATTCTACCGAGCCCTATCTCTCACAACCAATCTCTTGTTCTCTTTGTCGACTCAAGACATCTTCCCTACCCTCATCCTCTACTGTGTCTAATTCTCACTACTAGTAGTCTTAGTCTCTGAAGTCTTTTTTAAAAAATTATAGGTATGTCCCAGTTGAGACAAGTATTTGTTGACAAAAATTTGTTGTTTATTTGAAATTCAAATATATCTGGGATTCTGTATTTCATCTGTAAAATTCTGCAGAAGTCTTGTTTGATGTTATACTAATTTTGGAATGGAAAGAAGGAGTTCCATAGGGTAAATGTTTGAAAAGTTCAGGTCCAATTCATTTTACATGATTTGCTTTCTCACTCCTCTCAGATTCTTAATATTGCTACTATGTACTGTGATTCTCGGCTACAGAGACATAGTATTCAAATGTTCATCCATCTATCATCTATCTATCTATCATCTATCTATCATCTATCTATCTATCTATCTATCTATCTATCTATCTATCTTCTTTTACTGTTTTATCCATGAAACCCCTTCATCTTGGAGCATATAGTGAGACTATCGTTCTGTGCAATGTATTTTGTAGAACACTAATGAAGAGCAGTGTTAGTTGACTCAGAGAAAGCAGCCTGCAAGATGTATTCCATTCTTTCTCTAATATAAGAGAAGGATGAGATATGGGACCATACGTATATGTATAACTGATTCACGTTGTTATAAAGCAGAAACTAACACACCATTGTAAAGCAATTATACTCCAATAACGATGTTAAAAAAAAAAAAAAAAAGAGAAGGATGAGAAGACCAAGAAGGTTACATGAATTTTAAGAAGAAAAATAGAAATATCCATATGACTTGCTGAAGAGCCTGTACCGCGTAATTTTGATGGATCATTGAATTGTTTCCTCTTCTGCATTTTGTAATATGAAGGGTCAGACAGTCTGGCTGATCCAATTCTTCTCCGATTTAAAGTTAAGTCCGCCAACTTCCAGTGTTCCATATGTACTGTTAAATTAACACGTCTAGGCCGTGTCTTATACGAGTGGCTCTCAACAAAATTATTTGAGGCTGCTCGTACCTCTGGTGCAATGAAAAGGCAAACTACATTTATGAGTGAATAGTGCTGACTGAGCTGTGTAATCTTTTGATGGGTAGTTTGGGTCTTTCAAAGTGAGACGTGACATTTGAATGTCAAATAAAGCCATTGTAAAACAACCAAAAACCTTTAGCATTTTAGAGTAGTTTTTTGATTCTCTTTATTTTTCCCCAGAGAACTTAGTTCTGTGCAGAACCTATCAAATGAGTGATTTTTCAAAGCTTCTGACTAGTCTCTTCAAGATCATAGGAAAGATTGATGTTTTAGAATTTTGATTAGATTCTCCTCCTATTCCTTCCTTCTTTATTTCTTATTTGATGGCTTTATTTTCTCATTTTATCCCCTAACTTTGCATATCCCCCTGAGAGGAGATGCATAAGATGGCCTCAGGAGACATCGTATTGAAAAGGGAGTTTCTGGGAACTCTTGACGTTTCATTTACACATTTAAAATTGGGGACACTAGAATGACCTTATAGTGTAACCTGTTCAGTTAATCATTCATTTACCCAGCTAATATTTATTGAACATATGTTGGTAATTGGACAGTCTCTCTTTCTTATGAAGATTCTAATATAGCAGGGAAGCAGATATATAAACACCCAACCAACGTCAAATAAGTGCCTTAGTAGGGAAACATAGATAAAGTGCTGTGGATCTAGAGGATTAGTAGGACCAATTTTGCTGTGGGTGGAGACATATGGGAGGGTTTTCAGAGGAAAATAATTTGAATTGGGTCTTAAAGAATAGATGAATTCACAAGGTCCAGTTAGTTAAGGGAGTAGGGGTGTTGGGTGGGTTTAGAGTGAAGGGAGAAAAAGGAGGGTAGCTTCCCATAGTTTAAACAGTAAGGCCCAAGTTGTGGAGGCATGAAAGCTTATAATGAGTTCAGAAAACAGTGAGTTCCAATGTGACTCCAAAAATTATCATAAATGAATGTTAGGCATGAAAGACAAAGCATGAATCAAGAAACCCTTTCCTGGGCTTCCCTGGTGGCGCAGGGGTTGAGAGTCCGCCTGCCGATGCAGGGGACATGGGTTCGTGACCCGGTTCGGAAAGATCCCACATGTCGTGGAGCAGCTGGGCCCGTGAGCCATGGCCGCTGAGCCTGCGCGTCCAGAGCCTGTGCTCTGCAACAGGAGGAGCCACGACAGTGAGAGGCACGCGTAACGCAAAAACAAACAAAAAAGAATCCCTTTCTTGGGTATCTCGAATGTCATGTGACGCATTTAACCTTTTAGCTTAAGTAAGAAGGAGCCATGCAAGGGTTGTAAGAGTTCTCTTTATCTGATAACCACAGAGACCTGTGACGATAGATGCTTGAGGTGAGCTCTAAAATACTGGTGCTCAAAGATGACTTTGAAGTTTCTATTCTGGAAGATTGGTGGTCTGTGATGTCTTAGCCATGAGAGGGCATATAACAGAAGGATGAAAGAAATTGTTAGAAATGATTTTTCTAACAAATCATTGGTAGGTTTTGGATACTGTGGATAATATAAAGTATTAGGTTGACAATGGCTTGGCAATGATACACCCCCAAGAAACAAACTAATAAAATCGTATCAACAAAGAGTAGTCCCTTGATAAATATCAAAAGTGCATGAATTTAATAGCTCACTGCTACTCAGTGACTTTGAAAATATGTTTTGTATGGCTTGGTTAAAGTGGTTTAATTTCTCTCCAAGTTAAGGTACGTTTCTTAATGAGCTAGGAAATATTAAGCTTAAGAAGAAAGGATTTTTCAAACAATTAGTATGCATGTGGAGAGGGAAGGTTCTGGGAGTGAAGCCACACTTTTTAATGAGGGAAAGGATATAGATAAATCTATATCCTTTAAGCAGAAGGGGACATCAAACTCCAGGAATTTATGTTTCCCTTCATATCTTATCTTTCTCTCCTGACACAGAGAGCCACAGTTCTTTCTCTGGGATTTTGCTCTTGGCGTCTTTAGGGACCCATAAGTCATGAGGAGTGGGCCTTGGAGGTATACTGCAAAAGAAAATGTGGGCACAGTGTCTTCCATTGGTTTTGAGTTCAAATCTCAAATTCCGAGGTCCATGGTCCTGGTTCTGGAGGTTAGGGGTCAGAGACCATGGCTGCAATTGTGTCTACTGGCCATGGCACTTTCTTCTGAATTCAATGGCTGTTGAAGAGTTTGCAAGTAGATCCTGAATCTTCACACTCTTCTTTGCCTATACCTTGGAATTCAGATTTCTGCAATACTGTCGTTTATCTTTGTACTTCAGTGAGAAGAATCCAGATGATATTCACCCAGAGTGTAGTTTGTGTAATATTAAAGATAAAATTACTTCCCCAAATATTTTTTAAAAATCAGCATTTTTCTCTTTTATCTTTTCTGCTTTCTTAGTTTCTGTGCATATTTTTATGTTTCTTGTTAAAAGTAATGACTCCAGTTCACTTGACATGGTTGGCACATCTTGTCATTTATTTGGATCATTTCATTTAATTCACATGATGACTGCTTCTTGCACAAAGAAAAAACGTTTTGTTTTTCCTTGAAGCAAGCTCAAAATAGTTATTCTGCTGAGGGCATGTTGACTTAACATGTTAGAACAGAATTATATAGTGCTCTAGTTCCATGAATTATCAAAAATAAATAACTCTTCTCTCTCAAAAAAATCAATAAATTTGAAAAATACTGGATGAATGAAAGTAAAGCTGGTTTCTTTACTGTAGATTTTATCTGAGCTTTTAATATTCTAATGTACATCCTCTTTTAAGAATGGAATGTAACTTGGAATGCATCCCAAACACTTTTCCCCCTAGGATATCTTGAAGGACCAGAGTCCCATTAAACACACTTTCTAAAGCAATGGTCTCCAACCTCTTTGGCGCCAGGGACCGCTTTCCTGGAAGACAATTTACCCACGGACGGGGGGGGGGGGGGGGGGGGGGGGGGTGAGGGGGTGGGGATGGTCCAGGCCGTAATGTGAGCGATGGGGAGATGTGGGAGCGGCAGATGAAGCTTCGCTCACTTGCCCTCCTGCTGTGCAGCCCGGTTGCTAACAGGACTGGCACTGCTCTGTGGCCTGGGGGTTAGGGACCCCTGCTCTAAAGCCATGCATTAAGGTATAGAGACCCAATTGAACATGGATAATTTTTATTAAATTGTGGTTTTCTATGTTAGCTATCTAATTTTTGGAAGTTTTGAGATGTATTCATTTTCAGTATTTTAAATAGTTATTGCATAAGAAAGAAGGCTTTTCAGATTTCAAGTTTCAGTCTTAGCCAACCCTCTTTCTCACTCGCCAGAGTGATAACAGTTTCTTATAGTCTCTTTCAATGTATGTGGTATGTGTCATCAAGGTATTTTATCTGAGCTCATACAAGTACAATAGGTTTAGGTAACTGACACAAATTCATGGTTGCGTGTGTGTGTGTGTGTGTGTGTGTGTGTGTGTATGTGTGTGTGTATCTAATCAATTTGAATTCTAGAATCTCTTAATTAGATTTCATATAGGCTAAATCCTACCCTATGCAAAGATGAGGTTAGGAGTTGCTAGTCCTTTGGGGAAAAAACGGTATCCAAATTGCCTAGAAAATTATGCTAAATGGATAAGCAGGAAGAAGCATAATATATTTCAGTAGACTTGAATGCAATTAATGTTTATATAAATCCCAAATGGGAAAGGATTTAAGAAAATATGACAAAATTTGGGCAGTCATGATATACACCATGTGAAATATGTAGGCTCTATGTCACTATTTCCCTTATGTACCCTTGTGTATCTGAATCGACACCGTCTTTGAGGCAGGAGATATATGGGCTCCAGGCTAGGCATTTACAACTGGCCTCCTGTTTACACCTCCTGGGGTGAGAAGAAGATGAGCTCCAGACCAGACATTCATTACCAGCTCACTATTTACATTTCCTGAGGTGAGAGACAAACGGGCTCCAGGACTACATATTTATGACCGCACTCCTGTCTATATTTTGAGATCTGCACCCCGATATAAGAAACAGTAACAGGAATAATGTAGATAACTGGACATTGGGCACTATTATGGCAGGGACAGAGAGGGACTAAACCCTGTTAAAGAGGTCATACATTTCCCATCCTTGGAGCAAGGGAGACACTGTGCATGCACAAAAGCCTTCATGGGGTCAAAAAGGCAGGGGATGCCAGACCATAGTCAGTCCTGCTCCCGCTATCTTCCTCCCAGAGGCCTTTACTATGAAATCCATCTTGACTGAGGGACGCGTGTGCACCCAGGGGAGGGTCCAGAGGTAAATTAGCCATGGGGGTCAAAACAATACTATTGGCCAAGAAGACAGACATCCGGAAAACTGCCCCCTTAAAAAGAATTTAATCTTCCCAAAGGTGCGATTCTCGTGATTCTCTCACTGAGTTCGCCAGTGTGTCTTTCTTCATGTACTCTGCTTTTCTAATAAACACTTTCCTCTATACCTTCCATCACCTTGTCAGATTCTTCCTTTCAAAGTAGACAAAGGACTGGGGAGTTGGACTCCAGCTGCTGGCCCCGTGGTCTAGTGGGTAAGATCCTGGTTTCCGTTCAGGCAACCTGGGTTTGATTCCTAGTCAGGCAGCTGAGATCTTGCTTTCAGCTACTGCTCACTGCTGCTTGCTGCAAGCTGCTGCCTACTGCTGCCTGCATCCGAGATCATCTTGACCTTGGCCCTTATTATCTTATGTCTGAGTGTTATAATAGCTGGCTAATGGGTTTTGCTATCTATAACCTCTTATCCAAATTAGTATTCTGACTGCACTATTGTGATCTCATAATCAAACTTCATTAGTTCCTAATCATTTATTAAAGTCATCAAGGTGTAATGGGTAGGGCATTGGATTTGGAGTGAACAGTCATGTTTTTGAGAACTACTCATGATCTCTGCAACCTTGAGCAGGTCATTTAACATCTAGAGGTGAAACTATTTCCACCTATAAAATTCATATAATAATGGCCTTGCTGCCTGATTCATAAATTTGCTGTGGGTTTTAAAAAATATGTAAAGGGTCTTTGTAAACTTTGAAACAAAACATACATGGAAAGTACTACTTTCGCTCTACCAAGTCTATATTTCTTAGGCTGGCAATCAATGACTTACTAGGCCAGAAATACCTTCCAGCGTATTGACCACTTGCTTGTATGAATAAGATACTTCATTTAAAATAGAAAGTTATCTATGAAGGCCTTGGGCTTTTATACCTAAACATCTTTTTTAAGTTCCTTTTCCTGCTGAAATTGTGCTGTCCTTCAAAGACGCATTGAGCTATTATTTCTTCATGAGGTCTTCTGTATTAGTTTCTTAGGGCTGCTGTAACAAATGACTCTACACTGGGTGGCTTACAGCAACAGGAATTTGTCTCACAGCTGTGGGGTCAGAAGTCTGAAATCAAGGTGTTAGCAGCAGTGTTCCCACTCCCTGCTCTAGGGAAGAATCTTTCCTTGTCTCTTTCAGGTGACCCCTGGTGTTCCTTAGCTTATGGCAGCATCTCTCTGGTCTCTACCTCCGTCTTCACATGGCTTTCTCCTGTGTTTCTGTGTCTTCTTTTCTGTTTCTGATAAGGATATTTGTCACTGGATTTAGGGCCCACCCTAAATCCAGGAGGATCTCATCTCAACATCCTTAATTACTTTTGCTAAAACCACAGTGTGTGTCCTGGGCGTCAGGACTTGGACATACATTTGGGGGCTACTATTCAACCCACTGCACCTTCCTAGGCCATTCCAATCTGATTTGTTTGGCTAATATTACATCTAAGGTTATACCTCATATGCAATCTTAGAAGAGCTGAGAACACTGGCAATGGTAAAAAGTACGTTTTACTTAGAAAAGCACATGAAAATGTATAAGAGGAAGTTTTTAATAAAGGCAATTGTGGAACCTGTTTGTACAGAGAGTAGAAAAAACTGAAGATGAAAACAGTATCTCTAGTCTTCCACAACACTTGCCATTGTGGGTGATGTGCAAGTTCTCCTTCATGTTTCTGGGGGCTGGCTGTTTTCACCAAGGGGACTATCACACCGGCCAAAACTCTGTTGTCAGCTCTTTCTGGTCAATTTCCTTTTCCTGCAGGTGTGTGATATTGTGTGTTCTGCAAGGAAAAACAAAATCTCTCTGCCTCATATGTGACAAATTTAATTTTATAAAAGAAAATTAACCTTTTTATTTTTTTGAAATCCAAGTTGCCAGGCACAGTTAGTTTTTGAATGTAGTGATTGCTACTTAGGAAAGGGAAGGCATGCCCCTTTCTAGATTTTTAATTTGACTACAGAGTCATAATTTGATATGGTTTATGGTATAACGTGTGGTTTTAAAAAAATATTATTTTAATTGAAGTATAGTTGATTTACAATATCGTGTAAGTTTCAGGTGTACAGCGCAATGTGTGTGTATATATATATATTTCTTTTTCAGGTTTTTTTCCCTTATAGGTTATCACATAATATTGAGTATAGTTCCCTATACTATACAGTAAGTCCTTGTTGGTTATCTATTTTATACATGGTAGTGTGTACATATTAATCCCAGACTCCTCCATTTATCCCTCCCCCCACTCCCCTTTCCCCTTTGGTAACCATAAGTTTGTTTTCTGTGTCTGTGAATCTTTCTGTTTTGCAAATAAGTTCATTTCTGTCTTTTTTTCTTTTAAATTCCACATGTAAGTGATTTCTGATAAAGCATTTTTTTTCCCCTTGAATGTTAAACAGTTATCTCAGCACGGCTATTTGACTAATATTCTCCTTTACTAACTGATTCATGATTTCATATTTGTAATATATTAAATTCTCAAATACATGAGAATATATTTGTGTTTTGAGGCTCATAATCTTCAATAATATAATAAGTAATCTTTTCTATGTCTTCCCTTGATCTTTAACTAACACTAAAATATGATAATCAGCATTCTAAAAATCATTAACTTTTTTTTTTTTTTTGCATTACACGGGCCTCTCACTGCTGTGGACTGTCCCGTTGCGGAGCACAGGCTCTGGATGTGCAGGCTCAGCGGCCATGGCTCACGGGCCCAGCTGCTCCGCTGCATGTGGGATCTTCCCGGACCGGGGCACGAACCTGTGTCCCCTGCATCGGCAGGCGGACTCTCAACCACTGCGCCACCAGGGAAGCCTAATTAACATTTTTAATGTAATTAAAACATGCAAATTAAATAGCACAGGGTGATTTTTAACATAAAGTGAAAATTCTATTCTTGACTCCTCCTCAGTCTTGTTCTCCAAAAGAAGGCGCCTTACTTTATTTTAGATTGTTTCTTTAGTAAATACTTACTGCTATATCCTTAATTAGTATAGTATGCTGCCATACAATTGATGAAGATTTAGCTCTCTTACAAAATCCAATCCCTGGTAACTCCCCATCAACATGTTCTTTCTATTTTTTTATCTATTATTTGGCTAATCAATAATCATTTTCATGTTGTTAAGACTATACGGCTATTTTGTAGAGCCAAGTAGCACACCATGATTATATTGGCTTTCTTAAATAGCTTGATGTTTTTCCTGTACTTTCTAATGACATCATTTTTTTCTTGCACTACTTGCCATCACTCTATCTTGTTTTTAGTGTCACTTTTTCCTAGAAATTTTGGAGATGTGTGGGTTTTATTTGTTTCCTTCCAGAGATCTTATTTTCTGTCTTCTAAATTTCTACTCAAACTAAACTGATGATTGGCTGTCATCCTAGGTTTCCACTTCTCTATTATTCTGGGTTGGATCTATAGTTTGACTGCCCCCATGTCTCCTACTCTTTGGTTAAATCCTTTGTTTTGTTGGAGCACATTCTCAAGGCAATCTACAAGAGTGCATGGAGGATAAACTTTCTGAATCATTGGATGTACGTGAAAATGTCTTATTATATTTCATAGTTGAATTATAGTTAGACTAGGTATCAAATACTAGGTTGAAAATAATTTTTCTATCACAGTATAGACAGTTTTCTTTTTCTATCTTTAGCTCCCTGTGTTTCAGACACAATATCTTTTGTCAGGCTGGTTCTCTTTCCATTGTACTTACAAAGTACAAAGTTATTAAAAATTTTTTTCCTCTGGATGCATTTAGCCTTAGCATTATGAAATTCCACAGTGATGTATGTAGAGTTCCCATTTTAAAACATGGCCCCCAATTCTTTGACATCATTCTTATATAGAGATAGGGTCCATGTCCCCTCCTCTTGAATCTGGAGAGCCTTGTGACTGCCTCAATGATTAAAGCCTGCAGGAAGTAACACTAAGTGACTTCTGAGGCTTGGTTATGAAAGATCTTGTTCTTTCACCCTGGGGCTCTTGGAATTCGTGCTTCCCAGAAAGTCTGCCTTGGGATTTCTTCTCTCAGAAACTAGCTGCCTTGTTGTAAAAAGCCAAGACCATGTGGAGAAGTCATATGTAGGTGATCTATTGATAGCCTGAGCTGAGATCAATCTTTAAGTCATCCCAACGTAAGTGCCAGACACATGACTGGAGAAACCTTCAGATGATCCCACTCTCCAGCTGTTTGGATCATTCGCATCTATTCAAGTCTTCCCAGCTGAGGCTCCAGACATTGTGTAGCAGTCAAGGCATCCTTCCTCTATGCTCAGTCTCAATTCTTGACCCACAAAACCATGAGCATAATAAAGTGCCACTGACTTTTAGGTGGTTTGTTACACAGCAGTATATAACTGAAACACTAGGTATGGGTCTTTATTCATCATCTGAAAGCTTCTCCATTCACGTGTCTGGTACTTTGGATGTTTTCAGAATATTTCCAATTAAGTGTTCAGCCTTCTTAACATTCTACAAGGCAGAGCAGCCTCTCCTTTGACTTTATTCTCCTCATGAACTTAACATTGCTCCACTCTTCTCTATCAGCTATGCCATCTTCCAGAAATTTGTTGAAACACTTTGTCCTTTGATGGCCCCTAAGAACTTATTCTGCATTATTGAATATCCATTATTGCAATCCATTATTGTGAATCAATGGCTGTTTTATTCCTTTACTAACATTTTAATGGACTCTCAGAAGAGAAAGGACATAAATTAATGTGGTACATAGAGTATCCTGGATCTTTTAAAGACTGCATAACAGACAGTACCATGTTGGTAATAATGGAAGACTTCTAGTTGGTTATCAATATCCATTCTCCACGTTTTCAATATCAATAGAGTTTCAGCTGGCATGTAGCTACTCAGCTGAAGCCTACATTTTCCAGCATCCCCTGCAGCTAAGTGTGGCCATGTGACTAAGTACTGACCAACAATGGGATACAAGTAGAAGTGATGAACCCTCTAGCTCTAATTCTTAAAAGCATTGGGTTTGTTTTCCTCTGGCAAGTTTCTTGTTTTCTGAGATGTGGCAAAAGTTAGGAGCAGCTGATTTAAACCTCCATGTGGAATCTATCTTTTTAGGATGGTAGAACTGTCTGCCAACTTTGCCTACCTTTGTACTATTATAAGAGAGAAGAATAAACTTCTGCTTTCTGAAGTCATACTTATTTGGACTCATAGCCGCTGAAAAAATAACTTGCATCATATAAGTGTAAAACTCACCAACACACCATCTTGTGACCAGAATTTAGCAGCAAATTTTAAGATAATTATTATAATAACATTTATACATTTATTTAGAACTTACCATGAGTCAGCAGTACTCTAAGAGTTTAATGGATTAACTAACTTACTCCTCACAACAACCCTACCCTATGAAGTAACACTATAATTGTTCTTACTGTGCAGATTTAAAAATCGCAAAACTGGTTAAAGAACTTTCTCAAACCCACATAGCTAGTGTGGGACAGTTAGCTTCAATAGAGGCAATCTGTCAAATCACATTGATACAGTGTTTATTCTTTGTGCAATGCTTTGTTGTACCTGGATCTCCATAGATTGGAAATATATGCAATCAGGAGCCATTTACCATATGTTTCAGTCACATGTCAATTTGAAGCCATTAGTGATAAGGGTAGATTTAAGTGCAGGGAGATATATGCCAACCATATTAAATAAGTACTAACAGGAGTTAATGAATATGAATTTACTTGATCTTCTAAAATTACTCCGGTGGGCAGTGAATTGGAAGTTTATACTATCCATTGACTTTTTAAATGCCAATTTTATTGAAATATAGCAAAAAAGCAAAAAATATACAGAAGAATGGCAACAAAGTCAATTTTTCACAAAGTGAACACATCCATTTAATCTGTACCCAAACCAAGAAGCAGAACATGACCAGCTCCCAAAGGATCCGCTCATCTCATTTCAGTCACTACACATGGCTGTTTGATGGGACATTCCCAATTTACTCAGTCAGTAGTTGGAATTCTATCATGTTGTGCATTTGTATAAACCCTTCCTGGGTATGTTTGTTACTTGTCTGTCTGTCTATCTATCTATCTATATCTTTTGCCTCTTTAAACAGATAAATGTTCCAAATAGACAGGTGTGGATGCTGAGAAAGAGTGGTAAAGTTTCATTTTTTAGTGCCTGAGAGAAGAGCTCTGGCAGTCTCCTGGCTCAACAAACCTCATCTCCAGCTCCTGACACAATGAGCCAAACCTCGTAACTTGGGAATTTCCATTCTAGCTTTTAGAATACAGTCCTTTCTTTGATCTTCCATCTTGGGATTTTTTTATGATGATGCTTATGGGCCTGGCCATGTCAACTTGGCGGGTTTTTGATTGTTCTATATTGTTGGGTTTGGCAGATTTAGTTCCAGTGAGAGTGGCCTTGGATCAGTGAATTATGGTTCCAAAGAAAAAAAGGATTGGTGGCAGTGCTATGTCAAGGGGATCTGGTTCTGGCTGAGGTTGCGACGGTTACTAAAAATTGAAAATTCAGCTGCATTGGGGTGGGCAGTGTCTACCAAGCCACACTTTGGATTCCATGGAATACAAATATATACAGATTTATACTATCATTTTATGTTTTTCAAGCTTCAATAGTCATTTCTTAGCTAATGACAAACGCTGTCTTCTTTTCTCCAATGTAACAGATACCATCTGTAGCTGTCAGAATTCCAGATTTTATTTATTCATCACTGAGCTCTGCGTATGTTGATTAATGAGTTCACTTTTCTAGAAGGAAATTCTGAACACATCACCTTCTTTATTTCTCCTCTACTCCTTAAATAAATATACTGACTTCATCAAACTCAAAAAGATAATCATATATCTCTATTCAGTTAGCTTCCTGTAGCAGATTTTGTGTTTTCCATGTAGGAATCTGAGATATGTGCTGAGCAGCTACTGATTAGAACTTGGGAAGAAGGCTTGCTTTCTTTGTTTTTTTCCTCCAGCTTGAGTTATAATTGACATATAACCTTGTGCAAGTTTAAGGTGTATAGCATTGATTTGATACCTTTAGAAATTTTGAAATGATGAGCACCCTGGTATTAGCCACCAGGGAGAAGGACTTTTTAATTGTGACCATGGCCTCTTGCTCAGGTTCAGACATTTCAGAAGGTATGTGCCATGGGGCTGAATAGGCATGGGATGGGGTTGCAGGTATGGTCCTGCCCAAAACTGTCATGGTAAGGAATAGAAATAACTGGGATTTCTACTGGAGGCCTGGGAAAGTCAAAAGGGGCCATGACATCTTTCCTTGGGTGCCCAGTTATTAGTCAAACCTAAGTTTTCATACCAGAATGCTGAGGTTGACATTTCCCCAAAAGACACCTAACATAAATGGTTTCCATTTCAACCAACAACTTAGTTGACTTACATATCCGGATTATTGGGGGTTTTGTTGTAGAAAGTTTCTATTCTGTTCCTGCCAAAAATTTAACTACAAATTTCATGGCATTTGGGTGTAAGAGGTCAGCTAACCACTTATTCCTTTAGGTTTGGGGTCACTGAGCCCTTTCGGCAGTGTCTGTGACATTAGGAACTTCAAGTCCATTTATTTTAAATGGAGCTAGTTTTGAAACCAACATTGTATTCAGTGTTTATCACGTATTAAATTTTTTTTTCTCATGTTTAGGTCTTCAGCCCTTCCTTTTGGTTTCAAGACTTGATTGGATATGACTAATTTGTTTAGAGTCAAACTCTCCCTGAATATTTTTTGTATTTTTCCTTTTGGCCAAATCACAGCTGATAGATTATAAGGTGCCATTGATTGCATTCCACATATCTTTTCAGGCTTTGTCTGTATGATTCCAAAACTAAAGTCCACTTAAAGAGAGGCTGCCAGGAGCTCAGTTCTGTGTTATACTGTTATCAATTAACTGGGCTTCAAGATGCTGCCATCACCCTACTGTGTCATATGGTTCTTGCTTTCAAACTGTATTTTAGGAGCCTTATTATATGCGTGTGTATTCTTTGGAATTAATTCATTAACTCACACCATTTTAGAATAGGTGTTGTGTATTTATATGTGTATGTTTATATCTTAGATGTGTATGTGTGTATATGTATATGTGTGTGTCTGAAAAATGCTTTTCTTTCTCTTCTTCAGTGCAGTATTTTCTTTTCATTTATTACAGTAAAAATAATTTCATTTTGTGGTGATATTTCAGCCCATTTTCTAAGAATAGCTATGTTTCATCCACCTATTTATAGTAAATTCACCATAAACTAAATATATATATGGAGGAGAGAAAGATAAAAGGATTTAAAGTAAGAAAAGTTAAGTTTTTTGGCCAGGGGTTATCAACAGGCAGACAGTAGGCCCAATGTGGCTAATATGTATATTTTTTGGCCTGCACATTTGCTTTAAATTTTGATTTTTGAAAGCATTTGGATACAGCATGTTTCTTCCGTTTGCTTCAGTACCCCCAAGCCTTGATTCTCATTCATCTACCATGATTCAGATATTTACATTTTTGCATAACTGTTATAGGTATTTGAGTTTACCATTGTTGCTTTAAACTTTTTAATACAATAAGCAAACACTTCTATTTTTAAAATATTAAAGCCAGGACTTCAGAATTCAGTGTATTTTACTTTATCTCATCTTTATTCTGTTGTGGTCCATTCATCTCCAGGCAGAAATAGGGATCCACTATTACTATTTTATTTTTTTTTCATTTTTTCTAACTTCTGCATTTCGAGAAGACTTCTTAAGGTTATCCTTCATATTACATAATTTTTTATACAGTTAATTCTGCTCTTTATTCAATGTGATAAAGATATAAATTCTACTACTCCGATTTTGGGATAATATTTTATTATTTTTAGGGAACTTTCACCACAACTTACTTCTCAATAAAGCGCCCCATTCATCTCATCTTGTCATTTTTATCGTATTTTCACCTTTTATTTCCTAGTTAATTTAATTTTGTTGAGGTCACAACATATGCATTCTTTAAAATGTTCTCTTTCCTACAATCAATTATTTGAAAAATGCTTTGTTTTCTCTTTTTGAGTGCAGTATTTTCTTTTCATTTATTGCAGAATTCTTTCATAGGCAGTAAAAAAAAAAATTCATTTGGTGGTGATATTTCAGCCCAGTTTCTAAGACCAGCTGTGTTTCATCCACCTATTTATAGTAGATTTGCAATAAACTTTTTGCCCTAAATTTAGGCAACAGCTACCACATATAACTTTTCAAAATTCAAATTTTATTTATATAAAGAACAAATTTCACTATATGTTGAATAAGGATTTGTTTTTCTTTTTAATTTAGCATGTGTCTATTTCCTCTTTCCTGCTTTCTTGAGTTTTGTGAATGTTTCTGTTCCCAAATAAACATGCTTACTGCAACAATGCCACCCTGGGTTTGAATATAATGTGTTGTATTTCTGTCATTTGGGTAAAACTTGTGCAGGTTTAGGAAGCAAATGATTAATCATATCTCTTTCCCTCACTATAGCATTTAGAGCCAATTTCAAAAAATAAACATAGATTGCCTACAGATGGAGATTCAAACAAAAATAACAGCTTGGTTACTTATAAATCGATTTAGAAAATGCAGCCTGCATCTGGACTCTTAATATTTCTCTCCACCTATCCCCAAATAATGCTTCTGGCATCTTTGCAGGTAAGAGCTGTAAAACTACAAGGTGCCGCATCAGGGCGGGTGGATGACCACGTGGCAAAGGAGAAGAAAGATGTGTGTTTTAGAGCTCAGAAAGAATTGATTCTCCCCTGCGTAGGCTTTTCTTCCAGTCTCATCAATAAGATAATCAAAGAGAATGAATGGGCCTGGAAGTGTTATTCCTATACCTGTACCTTCCAAGCAGTGAAAGTTTTCTTATTTTTCAGGAAGCAGGAGGAATGGGGATAATTGCTCTCCCCTCATTGCAGAATCAATCATTTATTTTTAATTAGTATTGGGGATGTTGAGTGACACTCTGCAGCATGGAAAGCCCGCTAGGGTCCTCTGAGTGTATCTCATGAAAGGACATTTAGCATGCAGTGTGTGTGTGTGTGTGTGTGTGTGTGTGTGTGTGTGTGTGTATAATTATTATTTTTATCATATTTAAGTTTGTGAGAGGACAATTTTTACTTAGTCAATTTTTTTCCTTCTAGTGCCAAAGCAAAATTCCATCTTTAAGTTGTGGAGCTATACTTGTAAAATATGTAAACGAGCATCATGTAAAATTGTTGCCCTATTTCAGCTGAGTATATTGTATTTGTTTTACATTGAGCTGTAAAAGAAAGTTAAAAACCACAAAATCTGAGTTGTGAGAGACCTTTGTATGTAATGTAGCTAACTTTTTCCATCCCACCTCCTTTGATATTTAAACCCCTTCTGAAACATTTCAGTCATTGTCTGTCCTCTTAAAGTGTAATTCCAAGAACTCACAATACTGGTACAGCTATTATCTGTCAAGAGCATAGCATAATTTTGTACAATGTGATTTTACTAATAAAACCTGAGAGAATGAAATAACAAAACCTTTAAAGACTCCTTCTATTTTTACTCTCTTCAAATTATAAAATCTATCATTAAAGCCTAGCTCAATGAATACAAATTTCATTTATTTTTTGCCATTGTATGATAAAAATTATATTAATGATTATATTTAATGACAGTATTATTAAAATTTTCCACATTAATCAAACAATGTATTTTATAATTTTAAATGTTTAGAATCCTTAACTTTGGCTAATTTATATCTAAGTTAATATGATGACAATTTATCAGAGAGTGACTGTTTAGGTTATGCCTTATCTGATTTTCCTAAACCTTTAATATAAGATTTCAAGGCTCAATTTTTATCCTTGGGGTTTCAATACATAATGCAAATGGAATTTCATTCAGCAGATTATAGACGTCACTCTTAGTTGTAGGAGTATTTGCATTAATTATGAGTAGGTGACAACAACAAATTATGCTTTACTGTTTATAAAACATATTTCATCCTCATCATCTCATTTAACTGCCAAACTGTCCTTTTAAAATAACAGCTTTATTTTCATAATAGAGATGAGCAAACAGTAGCTAGTGTCTGAGTTAGGAAGACTTTGACCCCTGCTCATTCAATCCAGATCCTATACTTTTCCTTCTGCCACTGGGACCTCTTTGGACCATGGATTTGAATTTGTCAATCCTTTAGTAATGTCTTCAGTGGGACATCCATTGTGTTAGCTGCGGGTCGTGGGGCCCTAGTTCTTCCTGGACTACAATGTGTTCTTATGACCTTGAGTCCCGGGTCATGGACAAGGAGCTTCTTGGATGAGCTAGTGTGCTTTGGCTATGTGTGCTTTGCAACAGCGTTTTCCAAACCGGCTAAGTTTCAAGCTCAATTTGTATGAGCTTTGAATGCTTGCTATCAGTACATTAGCTGCATGAACAGTTCTTAAGCATCCAGCTTGTCTTTATCCAGAAATTATCTCCTTAAATATTGAATGACCAAGCACAAGTTTTTCTAAATTTTCAGAGCTGCCTGCTTATTTATTTTCTCTATTTGCTCTGCTTAAGGGAGGTAAAGATTTTTTTGTTTTTATTTTCTAATAAATAGTCACATTTGGTAAAGCAACTGTGGCATTCACATCTTTTCACTTACTTAAATTGTTTCAGGTGGTGTACCTTGGGCATGCCAATAGCAGGCAGCTCAAGGAATCACTTCATATCTATTTTCTTCAAAACATTTACTCTTAGATGACAGCAATGAGCAGTGTGTTGAATGTATATACTTTATGTAAGTGATCAAACCTTTGCTAAAATATGATGGTGCATATTACTTTACAACTCCAGTCAGTGAGATCTTGGATTTATTGTCTTAGACTGTTTCAGTCTCGAGATTTTTAATCATCAAAGAAGGAGGCATGCTGTTTTAAATGTCATGGATAAGGTTAATTCTTCATTAGCCAAGTTTTTGACCAGGCTAATTCAGTTTCTTCTCAAGTGAGGCATGGGAGAGAATAGAGGGTATTGCAGAGTTCTCCCCACAAGGAGCCTCCACTTTACTGTGAGTGGAATAGTACCCAGTCAAATTCTTCCCTTCTTCTGTGACTGAAATTTCACCAATTAAAGATTGATGGTCTTAGAAATTAATTTCATACAATTGATTTATTCAGATTCTTCCACCTATTCCCCAGTCCCCACATCCTGCTGCTTGGGATTGTTTGGCCCTGAGAGAATGGAAATTTTGTGAGGAAAGAGAGGTGCAATTTTATAGTTTTAAGTATTAAAAAGAAGGGGACTCAGAGTGCCTTGAAGTTTTCTTGGCAGACAAAATATAAATTTATTAGTACAGTAATAAAAAAACTCACTGACAAACTTCTGTTAAGTTCTGATTCTGTTAAGTTCTCTATTCTGATTCTTACTAGAGATGGAGGCATTTATTTTATTCTTTTTTTTTTCCTCAGCAAGTCAAAAAGTGATGCTCTTTGCTAATGTAAAGTACAGCCCACCTAAATAAAACAAAATTTTGTTCAGGCCCAATTCTGCAAATGGATTCTGCTTCTACAATTCTCAATATTAGATGGAACATTGGCTGTGAATGTTAATTTGTTCCTGCTGCTAAGGTACTACTGTCTTTCTTTAATAATACCTGAAGGGCTTCATTTTATATGGGAATCTTATAAAGATAATGAAATTAATAGTACAGAATGAGTGAATCAAACCTTCATCAAACCTAGCTTTAGCAGAGCCTATAGGTATACCCAAACCAATAAATGATTCTGTGATGTGGTGTGATTCTGGAATTAACTGTAACACACTGGAACTGGACTCCCTTGCATCAGCTGCTCTTACCCAAGGCTGACCTATGCCAATCTTGCAAGCAGTCATATCACTATAAATTTCAATGTCAAGGTAGTGATGAGAATGAAGAGGAAGGGATTATATCACATCCTTTGCCATTAAAGTTCCTGAAATCCCTCTTTTCATTGCTTTCTCCTTCTCTGAAGTTCCATTCCCCTTGGATTTTCCACTGGATTTCTTCTCTTTTGCCAGCGTTTTTGCCTTTTCACTTCCTACTTTCCATCCTTCTCCTCTGCTTCCTTTTTGTGTTTCTCTCCAGCTATGCTTGTTCCAACCTCCTTCTTCCCTTCTGGGCTCTTTCCTCTACAATAGGTCCGTTATCTCTGTTGTTACAGGCAAGTTAATTTATAATTCTCTCAGTTTCCCAAAGTTTTACCTACATGTCTCACCCACCTCAGCAAAGCAGCAATCACTCACAGGTATCTATTGATACTTTTAGAGAGTTTAGCTGGAAGGGGTTGACGGCTGTTGCATAACCCTCCTTCAATGGAACTTTGGCAAACCCACAGCTAGGTGGGTTTAAGAAATATGTCTTCAATCCTTCCTTTTAAGGACCTCGTGGTCTAATTTAGGTACTTCAAGTTTCTAGGTAAAAATATAAAAGGAGTTCATTTGTTCTAATAGTGGGTCAAAGAGCGAGGCAAAATAACTTCTGATAGATTGATCAAGTTATTTTCTTAGAAGAAGTGGCATTTAATTGAATCATGATTTAAATGGGGGTATCTCAAAGGCGCAGATGATTTCAGAGAAAGGGCCATTCCAATCAACAGAGTCAACAGGAACTAAAATTTTATAGTAAAGGGCTTCCCTGGTGGTGCAGTGGTTGAGAGTCCGCCTGCCGATGCAGGGGACACGGGTTCGTGCCCCGGTCCGGGAGGATCCCACATGCCGCGGAGCAGCTGGGCCTGTGAGCCATGGCCGCTGAGGCTGCGCGTCTGGAGCCTGTGCTCTGCAACGGGAGAGACCACAACAGTGAGAGGCCCGCGTACCGGAAAAAAAAAAAAAAAAAAAGTTATAGTAGGAATCAGCAGTGCACATACGGAAATGGTGATAATTCTAGTTGCCTGGTGCACAGAAAGGAAGAGGAATAGTGGAAGCTATGCTTGGGGACAAATTGTGGAGGAGCTTAGGAGCTAATGAGAGGTTTGAATTTCTTGGCATTGGGGAGCCAATGACAGCTGTTGAACCTGCAAATAACAAAATGGTGCTGGACTTTGTGAAGACACATTTGAAGAATTGCAAAATGGGTAGGAAGAAGAAAGAGTCTGGAAGCAGAGATATTAGAAGCCATTGTGATATTCCTGGAAAGACATACGGTTTTTAATCATTTCTGACCATGGTATTTGATATTTTTTCCCCCAAAATGAAGATCTTCTTTCTTTCTTTCTTAGAAACTGATTTAGAGCTCACATATTTTGGCTTGCTCTTTGAACAGATGTGATGGTTTATTCGTTAACATCTCCCTGAAGTTCAAGCATTTATGTGGAAAGATGTTTTAGAAGCTTCATAGTCTCTTGAAAGGAAATAAAAGGGTAAGACTGCAGTATTTCTTGGAATAGTACTTTGAAAGAAAATGAAAGTTGTTAACTGCTTAATTAGTTTTTCTATTAGGAGATGACATCCAGAAGAGCATTTCTGAGAATATTAGAAAATTAAATGAAAAATCTCTCCCCTTTATTTAAGTGTTACAACATACCACATCACACGAAGTTCCTGTTGAACTTTTCACTAGGGTAGTGAAAATTTTAAAGTGCAACGCAGGTTTCTGCAGCTCAGGGGCTATGATAACTCTAGGGGCTGTTCATTAGACTAACTTTTATTCATATATTTATGAAATAAAGCCACTGTAAAGTGAATTTGTTAAACTTAAAAAGGGTTCATTATTCATTGTTAGAAGTGAATATATTTTAAGAAAATGTAGTCTTCCATTTAACAGTAAACTTCTGATTTGAATTTCTCGCACTCAGTACGAGATATCCCACAGAACAGATCCCTGTTCTTTGGCAGATGGGTTTAACTGTTCTCTCTTACAGGCATAGGACTGCCATTTTGTCTCAATCTTTCAAAGAGAAGTTATGGATATTAAATTTTTTGAATGAATTACAGAGTTCTCCTTTTGGTGTCTAATTATCTTAAGTTTCCTTCTGAAATGTTTTCTTACTTTCTTCTCTTAAGTTGTAAATATAAATGCATCTCTCTCTCTCTCTTTTTTGGAGTATACTTTCTTCATCTACATTTGTCTTAGCCTAAATATTTTAATAGGAGTTACATATTTAAGATGACTCAGAATAAAAGTATTTATTTAAATCATATTCAAATTCTGTGTGTAGAATTTTGTAATTTTCATCTGTTACTTTATTGATGGTGAGGTCAATAAGCTAATGGATTTTTGCAAAGTCTCAATACTTAAGGCAAATGAAAGAGAAGAGAAGGAACTCTCAGAAGTCAATGGGTTTTTGAAATAATACAATATGATGACAGGTAGTGCTATTATTTTTATTAAGTTTTATTGTGAAAAATTTCAACTTACACAAGGCTAGAGAGACAAATCATATAAACACTCTTGCTCCCATCACAGCTTCAACAATGATCAATCCTTGCCTATATTGTTTAGCCTAGCTTCATTCACTTTTTTCTTTTGCTTAAGTATGTTATAATGAATCTCAAGTGTTCTTTTACTTTAAATACCAGTTGTTTCCATATCTCTCTACAGCATGTTGCCAACCACCAGTGTCTGTAATCTCTGTGCCTGAGCACTTTCCCCTGGAACTGTGGAGAACTCTTGCATGGAGCAGCCTGGAAGCGTCAAGGAACTAACGGGGCAGCATAGTCCACAATCAGCGATGTGAGGAAGTGGGTGCATAACAACCGCAGCTTTCTCAGCTCTCTGATAGTTAATTCTTAGGCTTCAGTTTTGCACTGTCTCCCAGACACCTTGATAGTGTTTCATTTTTTGCCTTCCTTCTTTTCTCTGTGTCCCTTCCCTGTTTCCATATCAATATTATCTGCATTTCCCAAATGAACTATTTGTACTCAAACTTTATCTCATTTACTGCTTCTGGAGTAACACTAAGATATTTGGGACAGGAAATAGTCCTAGGAAACATATCCTCAAGTTGGGATTCTGGATCACTAACTAGTCAGATGGCAAAAGAGCTCTATTGCTGATGAGAAGTGGAATGAGATTAACCCATTCTGGATTTGGCTGATCACTTCCCTGTGTTTCATTTAACTTGTTTCTGGAGATCTAAAGTTGTGGTTTTACACTGGGTTGATTTTGACCCGTCTGGAGAGAGTTTTGGTCATCACAACTTGGAGAAGGTTGTGCTACTGGCGTCTAGTAGGCAGGGGCTTGGATGCTGCTAAATAAACATTGTACAATGCATATGGCAGCCCCCAACCAAAGAATGATTGGGTCCCAAATGTCAATAGTAACAAGGCTGAGAAACCCTGATCTAGAAGCTTGGTTAGACTTAGGCTGTTCCTTTTTTTTTCCCTCTCCTGCCCTCTCCTCCCCTTCTCTTCCTTCCCTTCCCTTCATCTCCTGTCCTCTTCCCCTGTCATATAGATGTCCTAAGTTTACTTTGTACATTTCCTGCCAGACTTGGAATCAGTCATTTCCCTAAAGAGTTCTTTCCTTTAGATCCAAAATGGTGCTAAGAACACACAGTCTGAATGCTATCTGTCCTCATTGCTACTGAGCTGCCATTGAAGACAATTTTAGTAGACAGAACCAGGAAATCTATAATTTTTTAAGGAGAAAATTATGTAATGAATTTTTTCCCTGATATTTCTAATTCAGATTTACTTAACTACTTTGACTTTAAGCCTTTCTGTCCCCGTCTTAAGCTGAAAAACTTTGTTTTTTATTTACTTTATCTGATACTTGTAATAGTTTCAGAATAACAAGACAAATATTACTACTAAAAATAAGGTTACTGAACACACTTAAGGTTTTAAAAGTATTTCTTTTCATTTTAGAATTGTTTTGCCTCCAGGGAGGCATAGCCCAAATTCTGATGTTAGAATCACTTGAAATAACTCTTTGAGTTGTTATGCCACCAACATGAGATGTGGTTAGATTCATTTGCTTCACACTGCTTTCAGATTCCTTTCTTCTTTCAGTTTAATTTTTAAAATTTATTAAAATAGTTACATGATTTCAAAGTCAAAAATATAAAATGAGGTGTATCCTATGCCCTTCATTCTGCTCTCCTTGCTTCTATTGGTAGCTATTTTTACAAGTTTTTGATTCATTTTTCCACTCTTTTTTAAATACTGTAAGCAAATATGGATAAATACTTGTATATCCCTATTTCTTACCCCATACGTAGCATGATGCAAATACTCTGCACAGTGCCATTTTTGCTTAGAAATTCTAAATTAACTCCCTGTGGGTACATAGAGATCTTCCCCCATTCACTTTAGAGTTGCTTACTACCAAATTGTATGGATGTAGCATAGTTTATTCAACCAGTCTACTATTGGTGGGTTGTTTTCAAATGTTTACCTTTACAAAAAGTGATGCAGCAAATAGCTTGTGCATATGTCATTTCTAATTTTTGTCATTGAATCAGATAGAAACTTAAAAAGAAATCTCTGAGTCAAAAAGTAAATGCATGTCAAATTTTGCTAGATAGTGCCAAATTACCCTTTAAGGGAGTTGTGCCGTTTTTCTTTTCTGATGGTGACATCATTAATAAACCACAATATAAAACAAGCACTTCTGTGAAAGTTGTACAGTGAAAGGCTATTCTCTTCCCTATGTGCGTGAGCATCAGTTCAGTTTTATCTAGGTACCATTGTTACCCAATTTAATTTGGCTTTTCTGAGGTAGTTCAGCATCTCTTGCCATTCTTAACTCCTTTCTTTGTACTAGAACCCAACCTTAGGGAATGCAACAACCCTTATAGTCTACTCCTTCTTTCTGAACCACTATTTACTGCTAAAAAGTGCAATAAAATCATAATACAAAATACAGATTCGTGTGCCTTGAGTCAAGCTTTGACCTTGATTTTGTCCTAAGATATTGTTTTATTAGACTCTTGCTTATTCTATCATTTACTCTTATCATTTTACTCATATCCCTTGGGTTCAACTTCCAGCCCTGACACTTAAGAGCCATGTGACCCTGGGTAAATTACTTCACTTCTCTTTTCCTCTGTGTCCTCAACTGTAATGTGGGAATAATAATAGAAGGTGATCCCTCATTGGGATTTTGTTAAGTTTACAAGAAATAATACCTGTAAAATACTTAGAAGAGTGCCAGATATATTAAGTATTAAATAATAATTTTTGCTGTTATTCTTATTGGTGCTAGTTATAATATTAATAATATCCAGTCTGTCAGAACAGTCCTTCTTGGGTCTATGGGAACTTTACCGATGGTCCAAATGTGGTGAAAGGTGTCCACAAGAAAAAGTATAAATTTTAAAGGTCACAAAATCCAGGTCTTAATCATGACTAGCAGTCATAATTTTAGTGTTTTTTTAAAAAACTGCTCTCTACTTCTTTTTTCATACCCAATGAAATAGTGATATTAAGTGATATATCACTTCCTTGCTTAAGAGAATCGTTTGAATTTTATAGGCTTTTAGAAGATGCCTCAAAGCGTTTTAAAGTATTAATCCAATGCTCAGACTCTTTGTGTAGGAATAGTTCTATTTTCTATCTCTGCCATAAGAGAGTGTTCAGAAAAGAAAAGATGAAAATAACCTATATATAAAAATCTTTGGGCAACTTGCCTGGGACTAGTTAAAAATAAGTATGGTTTTATTGGTGAGAAGATGTCTCAGTCCTCTGTTAGACCTGGGAAGGAAGCTTGGTTCTCTAGGCTTAATATGAATCCTTTGTTTCTCTGTGGCTTCTTTAATCCAACTATTTGTGTTATTTCAAAGATAAAGTTCTTCAGTGCTCCTGACTGGACTTGCTATTTGTGCTTCTCTACTTTTAGAAGTGATAGTTTATTTTATTTTAATTTTTATTTCTATCATGGTTATTATTATGGCATACTTCCCCACAGCTTCTCCCAACTATTTTCATGAATCTCAGGTCTCCAGTCTGACTCCCATCCACCCCACTCTCAACCCAGACTAGTGAATTCACTTTCTGATAGCTCTTGGTATTCCTAGGTATCAGCATAATTTATACCCATCTCCTTTATTCCCGCTCCCTCAACAAATTTCTGAAAGTCTGTGACTGTATCTTTTTTTATCTGTATAATAGTATTTATTATTTTACATGATCGCATTCTCTTAGAATAGGGCTAGTCAATCGAGTGAGAAATCATGGTCCATTACTAACACTATCTTCATTCTTCTGACAAAAATTCAATGACTTCCATAATTTATCTATTCTAACACGATTCTTGTTTTTACCACAGTCCCTATCAGCATAACTAAATCAGTTATTTCCTCTTTTTTAAAATCAAACCAATCAGCATAGAGATCTCTCTCTGATTTTAATTGTAGAGTTGTTTTTATTTTCACTACAGTCACAGTCAGATTGTCCATTTCAGTCATAGACAGCCTCCTATAGTTCCTCAAATGGCATCAAAGGATAAACGATTAAGAGCTTTTTAAAGGATAAACCAACATTTCCTCTACAAGTTGTACACAACTTAAAATAACATCTTTAAAAGGGTATGTGTGACTGTATCTTTTAATGTTTATATTTTCAACAGTGACTAGGAAAGTCACTTTCCAGTGACTTTCCAATACTTTCTACATAAAATATACTTAATAGATATTTGTTGACTGTCTGAATAAATACATTTAATGATGATGTTTTTCTTGAATCATAAGACAAAATCTTTAAAAAAATCTTTTTCATGATACTGTAGATAAGAGCTTTCCTTGTTCACTGCTGGTTTTGAACTTATCTCCGAATTTTCTGACTTTCAAACTTCAATTTTATAGAGGACATTAAGTCCGGTATGGTAAAAGTTCTTCTTATGTTTTGATACAACTTTTGTGCACTGACAAAGAAGTGTTCTACTGAGTCATATATAAAATAATGCATAGAATCATGAGACCAATCACTACGAGGTGATCTAAGGCCCACCGTTTTATGACATTTAGGAGCCCTGATAATGTTTTTCAATTATTTATTTATTATTTATTTTAAATTGGTTTGTTTCTCTGCTCGGGAGACCAAGGAAACAGATATTCTTGGACTAACTGTGCCAACAGCCATCTCTCCGTTCTTACCTAAAGCCACGTTAAGTTCTTTGCTGATAAAACTGAAGAATGGAAAAATTCAGGAGGAAAATAGCCAAAGGCCACATAAGAATAATTGTTCTAGGACAATTGTTCTAGGTCGATCTCTGCTCTGAAAGGTAGACTAGTAACTCAGAAACATAGCTAAGTTAGATTAAAGGTATTTAGTAAGAATCGATGGGTTGCTTTTTGGGAGTTAATATTTCCTGGTCCCTCTCTGTTGGCCCCAGTCTGTATTATCCCTGTGAAGATACTGGAACAAAATGAGCGGGGGTGATTCAAAGTGAGATGACTCCCGCATGTGAGGGAGGAACTGGAGGCCGCCCAAGGCCCGGCTCCTCTGAGGAGTGCCGGTGACGATGACAGTCTGCAGAGGGCAGCAAGCTTTAGGACATGGCTCCCAAGACTGTTCAAGGTTGACATTGCCTGTTTGGCACAATAAAAAGGCTACAATATTGATTTCATTCAGAACATTTTTTTACTTTTTTAGTCAGTTAGCACCAGTTAATTAATATATTTTAAAAATGCTCATTATTAAAAAATGCACACTTTTGTGTGCCAGGCTCTGTGAAAGGATATGTCTCAAAGTCTAAAATTTACAATGCTTTTCTGATCCCCTTCCTTTCCTTCCATTGACCCTTTGATCCTGTTATTCCTTTGCTCAATTGTCTTGGTTCCCTTCTACTCACCTTTAAGAATCAGCTTGTGTCCTATCACAGGAAGCCTTCCAGGACTTCCATAGTCTTGTTTAGTGCCTCTCTCTCTCTCTCTCTCTGTGTATATATATATATATATATGTGACTTTCTCTCTTTCTACTTCTCTGCCTCTTGGGGCTTTCCCAAGGTCCATTTCCAGCCCCCTTTTCTATTTTTCTTGTGAATATCATTCAATAGTATGGCTTAAAATTTCATCTCAGGGAGGATGAAGATTCATACAGTTTTTAATCCCGATTTATTACTTACCATATAGTGTGAGAATTTGGCAATGCCATCAAATATTCTTCATAAATATAATTTGCAGTGGCTGCATAGTACTTACAAGAGCCATTATAAAAAGTCCCTGCCAGAATTTAGTTCCAGGAAAAATGTCTATAAATGGATTTGGGGGGAAGCAGCATAATATAGCGAAAATTACTCTGGAAAGGGTATTGTATCAAAATGACAGACTAAACACAGGCACCTACCTCCTACTCTTTCTCCATATCCCTAGAAATGATAGAAAAGATAATTTCTTTTTTACAAAAAGAACAAATCATAACAATCCTGGAAAAATAAAAAGATTGCTATCAGATGAGAGCAGAAATAAGGCATCTCTTAAAGATGGAAAGCAGAGAGGATTGGTCACATGCAGGACTGTTGAAACAGGTGGAAGCAATTATTTTTTAATTAATTAATTATTTTATTTTTGCTGTTTCGGGTCTTTGTTTTTGTGCGAGGGCTTTCTCCAGTTGCGGCGAGTGGGGTCCACTCTTCATCGCGGTGTGCAGGCCTCTCACTATCGCGACCTCTCTTGTTGCAGAACACAGGCTCCAGACACGCAGGCTCAGTAATTTTGGCTCACTGGCCCAGTTGCTCCGCGGCATGTGGGATATTCCCAGACCAGGGCTCGAACCCATGTCCCCTGCATTGGCAGGCAGATTCTCAACCACTGCACCACCAGGGAAGCCCCGATGGTGGGAGCAATTTTGATAGCCTCGTGCAATGGTGAAGAGGGCAGTTATTTAGGAGCAACTGTATCAGCTGGTATATACCCCTTCTTCCTTGTGCCATGCAGGGTGCAGAAGACTAATTCACCTCGAATTTGAAGCGGTGAGTACAGAGCAAAGAGATAATGGCTTTTGGTGGCTGGTGACATTGGTGATGGAGAAATATGAGAGGATTTGAGATCTATTTTGGAGCCTTTTGGATGAGTGACAAATTGCATCTGTGCTTGTGTGAGTGTGTGTGTGTGTGTGTGTGTGTGTGCGCGCATTTGTGTGTGGGTTGTACTAGTTTTCTCTTGCTGCATAACAATACCAGCACAGACTTAGTGGTTTAAAACAGCACACTTATATTATCCCAGTTTCTGTGGGTCAGGATTCTGGGCACAGTTTTGCTGGGTTCTGTGTTTTAGTGTCTCATTTGAAAGCTGCAACCAGAGTGCCTGCTGGGGCTGCAGCTTCATCTCAAGGCTCGAATGGAGAAGGATCCACTTCCAAGTTCACATCATTGTTGGTGGAATTCAATTCTTGTAGCTTATTGGACTGAGGGCTTCAGTTTCTTTGGTTGGCTGCTGGCTGGAGTTCCCTGCCATGTGGGTCTCTGAAACGTGGTACTTGTTTCATCAAAACCAGAAAGGGAGAGAGCCTCTCAGCAAGACAGATGTTACAATGCTGTGTAATATAATTACAGAAGTGATATGCTGTCACTCTAGTCATGTTCAATTCATTATAAGCAAGTCACAGGTCCTGCACACTCAGAAGTATTTCTCAAGGGTGTGAATACCAAGAGATAGGAGTCATGGGAGCCAGCTTAGGTTTGCCCACCAGAGGAGGTAAGGTGCAAAAAAGGAATCAGTTTTTTTTTCCCTGAGAAACTGGTTGGATTCCAGTCTGTAATAGACAAGGACTCAAAACTTCTTGATTTTTTGTGTATAAATGAGTCACTTTGCTGTACAGCGGAGATTGGCATGACATTGTAAACCAACTATATTTCAATAAAAGAAATAAAAAAATTTTAAAAACCCTTGACTTTAGGCTCAAATCAACACTGATAGTGTGACATGGGATATTTCACTTTCTTCCCTGAATCTCACTTTCCTCATATATAAAATGAAGAGAGAGCTGGACCAATGTTTCCTCTAGCTTTAACATTGAGGAAAATTTCAGTGAAATAAAGGGGAGAATCTTCACTGTAAGTGATTAAGAATTGCACCAATGGAGCTACTCAAACTGTATGTGATATATGTGGGTTTATGTGTGTGTGTGTGTGTATATAAATATATATTTGTGTGTATACATATATATCACATATAAAACATATTACATATATGAAACATATATATAACATATATATCATCCATAGCAGAAACTAATGCTTGATCCTTCTACCCTTTGAGCTCTTTTCTCGTCATTTTTCTTTCCTTCCTTAATCATCATCTGTAAAGGATAGTCCATGTTTATTCATTTTTAAGAATCATCGGTGCAATTCTGACTTCCCCATTATACTCTGACCCTCATTTACTGACACCTCTGACTTCTGTTGTTCCTTATCCCCCTAAAAATTCCAGTGTCTCCAGTGTTTTGTTCTCAGTCTTTTTCTTCTACCCAGTGGATCTTATTTACCAATATTGCTTAAAGTATTACTTTAAGAAAGATGAAAGCCTGATCATTGTGTTTAGCTTTTTTTATTCTAAGCTGTTTTTCTTTATTTCCAAATGCTTATAATCTGTATATAAATATATATATATTTATAAATATAAAATATTTATAATTTTAAAATTAAAATCCTTCTCCTGATGTCTCTATTGCCATTACTAGAAGCACCTTTTACCCGGGTACCAGAGGTGATTTTTTGGGTTCCTTTCTTTCCTTCATAGATGATATCTTATTTATTGCTAAATAAGTCCCATACAATTTCCCTCCATAATGTCACTCAAATCTGTCTTCTTATTGCCATTTTTATTGCCAAGCTTCACTCAGATGCTTGATTATTTTTTTGAATTGACAATTCTAATAGAATATTAATAGGTGTCTCTCCATAGCTCTCTCCTACAATCCATTATTCAAACTAAGCCAGTTCTAATCACATCATTTCCTATTAAATCTTTGGAAGCAGCTCTTTATCTCTTCCCACACCTGCCCTGCATGTAAGACCATCCTTTCTCTAACTATGGCACTGGTTTGCTGGAAATTTCAACTTAACTTCCCTCCATATGTACATTCCTCCATCTAAATGGATCAGCTCACCAATCCCTAAACCAATACAGACAATTCTGCTCTTTCCTTGCTGATGGTGTTCCTTCATCCTGAATATCTTTTTATCTTCACCTGTCCAAATCATACTCATCTTTCATCACACACTCCAACAGCTATTTCATTCATTCATACATTTAAGAGATTAAGAGATATTTATTGAGTTTCAGCTATGCATTAGTTAGGCACAAATAAGACAGACAAGGTGCCTACTGCCAGGGGTGACAGACAGTGAGGGGGTGACCATTGTGGCTGGATCATAGGAAGGGAGGAAGAGTAGGATGAAGTGAGGTTGGAAGGTTAGACAGGAACCAGGCCATGTCAGAAGTTTGAATTTTTATTTTTCTAAGAACAACAGGAGGTCACTGAAGACTTTTTAAGTAGGGTATAGCACACTTTATTTTGAAAAGTTCATATTAGCTTAGCTGAGGGAGGGAGACTAAAAGATGGGAAAGGGAAACCAGAGAGGACGCTATGGCAATAGTCCTAGGTAGAGATGGTGGTGGTTTGACTATATCACAGCAATGAGAATGGAAAAACATGTGGATTTGAGATGTATTTTGGAGGCAATGCTAATTGGACCTGGTGACAGATTGGATAAAGGAATTATATGAAAAAAAGAATTAAGTTTTTGTTTTGGGCAATTATATAGCAGTGTTACTTACTAAGATGGGAAAGGCTAGGGGAGGAATAGGTATGTGGGAGAAAATTAGGAGCTCAAGTTTTGACATGTTAAAAATCATTTTTACACAAATATTCATGGCAACATTAATCATAATAGCCAAATATTCGAAACAACCCAGAAGTCCATCTACTGATGAATGGATTAAAAAAACTATAGTGTATCCATAAAATGAAATGCTATTTGGCAATAAAAAAGAATGATTCATGATTCAGCATGAATACTGATGCATGCTACAACATGGATGAACCTTAAAGACATTATACTAAGAGAAAGAAGCCAGACACAAAAGACTGCATGTAGTAGGATTAAATGTATGTGAAATGTCCAGAAGAGGCAAAATCATAGAGACAGAACTTAGATTGGTGGTTGTGAATGGGGTGAGACTTTAATGATGCAGTTTCTTTTTTTTTTTTTTTTGGAGGGGTACATGGGCCTCTCACTGTTGTGGCCTCTCCCGTTGTGAAGCACAGGCTCCGGACGCACAGGCTCAGTGGCCATGACTCACGGGCCCAGCCGCTCCGTGGCATGTGGGATCCTCCCAGACCGGAACACGAATCTGTGTCCCCTGCATCGGCAGGCGGACTCTCAACCACTGTGCCACCAGGGAAGTCCCTGTAGTTTCTCTTTGAGATGATGAAATTGTTCTGAAATTGAATAGTGGTGATGGTTGTTCAGCTCTGAGGCTATAAAAATCACTGAATTGTGCACTTTAAAAGAGTGAAATTTATCATATATGAGTTCATCTCAGCAAAGGTATATTTAAAGGAATTTTTTTGAGATGCTATTTTGGTCTAGGTTCTTCAGAAAGCAAAGTTTCTGGTGAAGGGATGATGTATTTTTTCTTTCTTAGGGAGCAGGGAAGTGAAACAGGGAAGGGTGGGCACCTCAGATTAAGATGCTTTATTAAGTTGACTACAGCTAAATACAACTAAGTGCTTGATTCTATAGGACCATTTCCCAAGAAATTGCCTAACTATCCAGGACAGTCCATTGACTCCCATCTCTCTTGTACAAAGGTTCACCCCTTAGAGCATTAACTCCCCACACTTCCAGACTATACATACATGGGTACCACATAGGCTTGTCAATGTCTTTTTTAGATGTTAGAGGTGAAACCTTTGGGTGTGAGGTAAGAGATATCTTGTGAGGGAATGGGCAAGCACCATCATTTTATATCTACTTGACACTGGTTAGAGCCTAAACAAAGATGATTCTTGTAGGAGCTGAAGGACTATACTGTAGAGCCTAATTATTGTCTGATAAAGCTATCCATTAAATATTCAGGTATGTTGAGCATCTTTTCATGTGCCTGTTGGCCATCTGTATGTCTTCACTGGAGCAATGTCTATTTAGGTCTTCTGCCCATTTTTTTGATTGGGTAGTTTACTTTTTTGATATTGAGTTGTATGAACTATTTGCACATTTTGGATATTAACCCCTTGTCAGTTGCATAGTTTGCAAATATTTTCTCCCATTCCGTGTAAAACTAATTTTTATGGCAACATTTCCCTCAATTAGATTACATAGTGACTAGGCAGATGTGGAGGAAAGAAGAGAAAGAAAAGAAATGAAAGCTATCAAGTAATCCATAAGCGTGTACAGATTGATAGTGAAAGAACTGCATAGAAAAATATGTTTTACAACATAAAATATTAGAACTATTTTAATTTATATTATGTAAAGTCTTAAAAAACCCTTTTTATTTGTTTTTATCTAATTATCTAAATTTTGGAAAGTGTGTTTAGAAACATTGCTAAACTATGTTTTAGAAATTATTGTAGTCTGTGTAATGAGTATAAAGTCTCCATGGGAGTCATTAATGCTGCTGGGCAACATCGTGGACTTCCTCCTCTGGGCACACAGTGTTGCTGGTATGGCCAGTGAAGTTAGGTAGGGCTGTGCAGTGGGAAGAGTGTGGCAGTGATGCACAACATTGGGTGGAAGTTTTTGGAAGCTAGTGTATGATTTGCCACATGCCCTTCCCCTATTAGTAATATTTTAGATGACAACTGTCAGCTTAAGCCTTTGAATGAGAATGTCATCCATCTAAGACACCCACCAACCTGAGGGGATGTGTAGTGTGAGCAGGAAATAAACCTCTGATTCTTCCAAGCATCTAAACTTTGGGTTGTTTGTCACGGCAGAAAAAACTAGCCTTTCCTTGATCTGTTCAAGAACATAAAGTGATCTGAGGCACTTTATAAGCTGAAACTCTTTAAAGTATCACTAACATCAAAGGCAGTAGAGAAAAACTGGGAAGAACATGGCTTTGGAGCTATATGGGTTAGATTTGGAGTTTGATTCTGCTGATTATTAACTGTGTGACTTAAACTTTCTGGCCTCAGTTTTCTTATTAGAAAAATTGTAATACCCATATTATAAGATCATTGCAAGCATTAAATGAATTAACATTTGTTAAGTGCTTAGAGAAGTGCATAGCAGGACATCCCTGGTGGTCCAGTGGTTAAGACTCCACACTTCCACTGCAGGGGGTGCATGTTCCATCCCTGTTTTGGGGAACTAAGACTCTGCATGCTGTGTGGTGCAACCAAAAAAAAAATGTGCATAGTAAGTCCTCTTAATATATATATATATGTATAAATATATATATAGATGTATAAATATACATATATACACAATGTATATGGTAAGATATATAAACAAGTAGTATACATAAAGTGTTTAGAACAGAACTCACAGAGTGAGTCCTTCATGTATATTTATTATTACTAATATTTAAAATAAAAAATATTGAATCAAATACTTGGCTAAGGAGTTTCTCTGGGAAAGTCTAAGAGGAGATAGGAAAATAAAAAACAAGCAAAATAGTTTTTGTTTTTATTTTTTTTAATTGGGGGTAAGTGATTCATAGGCCAGCTCAGGTGGGTTTTACCTCCTGGTAAAATATGCCTGGACACACTGTAGTTACTTCCCTTTCTATTCAGGTGTGACCTGAGAAAAGAAACAGAGCACAAGGGAATGGAAAAGACAAACTAAGGTTTTTTTCTTTAATTATCTCTATCACCCAGAGAATAGGTCACCTGTGACTGACACTGAACATGCCTGTCAAAGAGAAATAAGCAGCTCAGGGCAATTTCACACAGCCAAGCAAAGACAGAGTCCTTGAAATCTCATGAAAGACTTGTCCAGAATTTATCAGGATGATTTATTCATCAGAATCACCTGAGATACTCATTAGAAATACAGATTTCCAGGATCTCATGGTGGTAGAGGGAGAGGATAGCTCTGGAAATCTGAATTTCAAACAAGTTCTTTAGGGTGTTCTTCTGCTTGTTTACATTTGATAACCCTCCAACTCCAGTCCTATAGTTCAGACTAACTGAAATAAATACCACTGCCACCTGGTGGCAGTAGATCCAAATTACAGGTTCAGAAGTTATTGCATGGTAGAATCAGCAGTAAAAATTTTCAAGTAACCACTGAACAGTCACAATTAAATGAGAGCAGTCACCTCTGCCCTCTCTGACTCCCACACATATTTTTGAATTTTCTGGATTAGCTTATGTAGAGTTTATATAATTTGGACTCTTGAGGATACAGCCTCTTATTTTAATTCATTCCTTTTGTTAAAAATTGAATTTGAAAATAGACCTTATCTTTTTGACTTTCTCTAACTATAAACTCTCATAACGTAATCAGTTTTTAGAATTAAAAAAAAAGCATGTCCAAACTTAAATAATATGACCTGTAGGAAGTTCCTGTGTCAGAGAACCTCAGGGAGGAGGAATTTTAACAGAGAAATGTCTGGAATATTTTGCCCTTTGGACTCTATGGTTATCCATTAAGGGAGGAATATACAAAGGAGTTGGTATCCAGGAAGTTTTCTTTATCTATTTTCAGAGAAACTAGGATGTATAAAAAAGATTCTTTCCTAAACATTTGAATTAGAATAGACTTAGCTTTGCTGAGCTCAAATTCTTTCTGGTTTACTTTTGTCAAGAAAAGTGGACATACTTCTGCAAAAGGGGAGCAAAAGTAAGTGCTGCACTTTTAAATATAACTGGTATTTCATAATGGATCATGGTATCCAAGCTTGTTTTACTAGGAGTCAATAAGAACCAAGCATGGTATAACATGACTTTAAATTGGGCACCATTCCACTCAACCCCAGTGTGGCAACTCCACAACAAGACAGCTTGGCAATGTTCAAGATGATTTAAACCAAAGATTGTATGTTCTCCATGGAAAAAAAAGACATGTTAACAAGGATAATGCTCATAAATGAAATACGTGAAAATTACTACTACGTTATCCATAGCTATCCTATTATTTAGTGTTCTTACAGCCTCTGTAAAAAAGACTTGCTCTGCTGGATTTCTGTAGCAATGCTTTAAAAATTAAAAATAATTGAGATGAAATTCACATAACATAAAATGAGCCAGTTTTAAAGTGAACAATTCAGTGGTATTTAGTACATCACAATGTTTTGCAACTACCATCTCTAGTTCCAAATATTGTTCTTTACTCCAAAAAAACCTCCATACCCATTAAACAGTTGGTATACCAATGCTTTTGAATGATATATGGAGAGAATTTCAAGAAGCTGTAGAAGTGTTTACATGGTTGCCAAAACTTTTTTTAGTTTAGCTATATCAGTTGGGAGGAGTTTATAATCAGAGGATTTAAAGAATCTCACATGATGCAATCAGAACACGGGTTAAACCATGGAACACCGATGAAAAGAATTCAATTGTGTGTCAAGGATGGCCGCTGGCTTTGAAGATATGACACATTCCTTTGCAGATAGAAAAGCCAACAAAAATGTGGGCAGTGAGTCTGTGGGTTCCTTTATATGCATTTTATTAGCAATAATAGAATTATCTATGTAAATTTATCATAAGATGTCTAGGCAAGCATGTCATGCCCACCAGCTTGAGGTATAAAAGGCCCTGTGCAGGACAAGAACTTCATTCATTCTTGGGTAACTTTCTCTTTGCAATCTATCCAAATCCTTCTCAACTCCTGCCACCATGACTCATTACTTCTGCTATGGAAGCTACTTCCCAGGTAATCCTTGCTAGGCAACCGATTTCCACAGGACATTCAGAGCCACACTCCTAAACTGCGTCATGCCCCTGGGCTCTCCCCTGAACTACAGTTATGGATGAAATGGTTACAGCTCCCTGGGCTACGGCTTTGGTGGTAGCAACATTAACAACCTAGGCTATGGCTATGGTGGCAGCTTTTGCCGACCATGGGGCTCTGGCTCTGGCTTTGGCTACAGCACTTATTGATGGACCATGGCTGCAGATGACTACAGGACTCTTCGATCATTACTCTGTGCACAGAACAACCTGAAAAACAAAGTCTGTCTTCCTGCTTCCAGATATGCTTGAGAGATACATCTTCCATCTTCTCGCTGACTTCTTGCTGAAATCCTGGTCTTTGATGATGCTGAACAAGTCACCCAGGCATAAAATGCTGAACTGGTATTCATCTACAGCTGAAGCAAGATATATTTTTCCAATATACCTGAATTTTTACTAGTGAAGCAGGCAGTTTGTCTCTTATGGTTGCTCTGCCCATGTATCATTAATCTCTACATCAACATCAATGCATTACAATTAGGTGTGAGTAGGAAGGGGTTTTGCTGTTCATCTCAATAAATCAAATTCATTTAGCACAAATATTTTTGTTCTGGTTGTTTATTTTATGATGCTTTTTTGTTTGTTTGTTTTGTTTTTTGTACTCATCAACCACTTTCAACCTGTAATGGTGAACTTCAATCAAATCTTATTCTGATTTCAGACTGTACAGCAAGATAGGGTGATACCTAATAATTTTGTCCCTTTATGTTGAGATTTCAATTTTTAAAAATTCCCTAAAAAAGTCCTAAATTTAATCCAAATACAGATGACCCTTGAACAATGCGGGGGTTAATCCATGTATAGTTTATGTTCAGCCCTCTGTAGCTAAGATTCAGTCTGACTCTGTGGATTCAACCAACTGTGGATTGTGTAGTACTATAGTATTTACTATTAAAAAATATCCACATGTAAGTGGACCTTTGAAGTTCAAACCCACTCTGTTCAAGAGTCAACTGTATAGTCTGTATACCGCAGTTGTTAGTGTTTCTCTATGCTGATTATAAACAGGAATATTTCTTAGTTGTTGAATGTTAAAAAACATTTCTTTCCTTCTTTCATTAGTGACACAATTCCATTTTGTTTTATCCCCTTTTCCTGCTGTTTATAGAACTCAGTCCTAGAGAGATTTGAACCCCATAAACTGTTGGAAAAAGTTCACTAAATGGACTGAGTTATGACACTCTGTTTTTAAGACATCCTAAGATTTGGTCAGTAAAGGGAAGCTGACAGCTAAAATCACATAGTATTTTTTTCCCTTTTTGATTGATGGGTTTTATTTTTCCTACCTTCTTCACCTCTGATTATATATATAGCTGTATTTAAAATGAAGCTTTTGTTCTTTGGAATGATAGTTGCCATCAGAAGCACTTGAAATGATATGTGGTCCGCACTTAGAAAATGCTTCTTATCTTGTTTCCTGAGAAACCTCTGCTCTGCTTGAATGAAAGCTCATGCATTCATGTATCAAGTATTTATTGCACCCCTGTCTGTGTCAGAGAAGATGCTCAATAACTGTTCATTGATTTGTTAAATCTCTGCTTTATGGGTGCAAAATATTGTAGAGTCCAATATAAACTTCATTTATGTATGAAGTTATTGGGCTCTGGTCACTGTGTTAAAACTTGAGGTGCTGTAAAAACCTGCAACAGTCTCTGGCCTGAGACACTGAGTATCTTCAAGAGATACTCATTCAAAAGACACTCACCAAGCAGCTACAACACCAAGCATTGTCCTAAAATTTGGGGACAGAGAGATAAATAAAACACAATTCTGACCCTTAAGAGTTAAATATACTTTATTCAATATTTACGGGAAATTTAATAGTCTTCTATTTTATGCCAATTAACGTGTTATAAATGATTATCCACTCATTTCCTTCCAAGGACACAAAATATAAGACAGCCTATAAGATATATATATATATATATATATATATATATATATATATATATATATATATATATATATATAGCTTGACTTGGGTTTATCCAACTTTCCTCATGATTAGATTCATGTTTAGCATTTTTTGGTAGAAATGCCATAGAAGTGATGCTGTATCCTTTTCATTGCATTGTATCAAGAGACACTTTATGTTGGTTCATATAAATTTGGTTGGTGGTTACTTTGATCACTTGATGAAAGTAGTGTCCTTCACGTTTCTTCACTGCAAATTTGCTATTTCTCCCTTTGTAATTAATTTGTGTCGATACTTTGACACTATGTAAATATTTATTCTATTCCTTATCAAGCTTTCACCCACTATTTAAGGATCCATTCACAATTTTCTAATTTTCTAATTCCTTCTATATTTATTATTTGGCATTCTACATAAGAAATTTCTCTTCTCCCCACTTATTTTCTGTGTGCTTATTTATTAGTATCAATATCTATATCAATATGGGCTTGAGGATTCTTATTTTACTCAATGTGTTACCATCCATATCATTATTGTTAATTTTGATGCTCAAATTGTCCCAGATTTGGAGAGTGGGGACATCTTCATGCTGGCTCCTTTGTCCTTCAGAAATGGCTCCCATTGCTGTTTGATCAATGTCTTCCTTTCTGGCTCAACAAGATATTCCAGGATTATCTTGAACTTTTCTCCTTCAGTCATGGAAGCACTAGATCCCTTAGGTGAAGACCGGTATTTAGAAACTATGATATAGGTGTTAAGTGTACTTATTGCTATGGTATCATTGCTACATATGCTAATTTCTATCCTCTCATATGTTATAACAGTCATTGCTATGATTGTAAGTCATTCTTTCAGATTTAATAATGACACACTGACGAGCTGCACTGGAGCTCTGGGTATGAGGTAAAAGTTCACTGACAGGCAGAATTCACTTTAGGGTAAGAGAGGGGTGGCTGACCTTTAGGCTGGATGAGGTCCTCAAATGCCATTGTGTAAAGATCTAAAGTTTTACTCTAAAGTTCAAGTGACAACACAAGTTGCCCTAGTACCCCACCCTGTTCTTCAATGAGATTTTCATTTAACCACCTTATCTCTGTTTCAGCCCCAATCCTGGTATTTTTCTTAGTGTTCTGAAGCCCAGTCCTCTCTGGGAATTTGAAGGGAAGATCAACTTACTGTTGCTTGTAGTCCCCTCCTCTCATAGTTTCTCCTTCTTTCTGTTTTCCCTTCATCTCCTTTCCATCATCCAGACCTTTAGTTAATCTCCCTTCAACTGATGTTGTCCCTACAATTCTCTCTGTCATTGTTGGCTTCCAGCCTTTGCTATAATTTAATGTGTTCTAGGGAAGGGGAAGGAAAAAATCTGTATGGTTGGTCTGCCTGTCATCTTGAACCTAACATAAATACCTTAATGAGGGACAAGAAGGGATTAAGTACAACAAAATCTTATCTCTTTTTCTCCTGTAGTAATTATGTAACAGATACAACAATAGATAATTTTAATAAAACAATAACAGGTTTTTTGAGGCAGATTTCATTATCTACTATATTACTGAAGAGGAAACCAGTGTCGAAAAGTTTAATTTGTTTGAGGCTGCATCATTCATTTGTAAAGAAAATGTCAAGCTATAGCTAGCCAAGGATGATCTGACTCTAAATCCATCTCTCCACTCTATCATATAGATGAGATATATATTTAATATATATTATATATTAATATATTATACAATATATAACAATCATATATATAATATAATATATACTTTATATATTAATATATATTTAATATATGTCATACATATAAATTATATATATATATCATGTATATATATATATAAAATATCATATATATATATTTTTGGCCACATGGCATGTGGGATCTTAGTTCTCTGACTAGGGGTTGAAGCTGGGCCATGGCAGTGAAAGTGCTGAATCCTAACCATTGGACTGCCAGGGAATTCCCGCTCCCTCCATACAGCACATTTGAAGCTATAGAACCTTTCCCAGAAATACCCCTGCTTGATGTACTTTTTTTTTTTTTTGTGGACCATTTTTAAAGTCTTTATTGAATTTGTCACAATATTGTTTCTGCTCTATGATTTGGGTTTTTGGCTGCAGGGCATGTGGGATCTTAGCTCCCCAACCAGGGATTGAATCCGCACCCCCTGCACTGGAAGGTGAAGTCCCAACCAGTGGACCGCCAGGGAAGTCCCTAATGCACTTCTTATGCCATAAATAACTGTACCTAAATGTACATATTGATTAACAGTTTACAGAATACATCCATATAATTTTATTTAATTCTGACAATTGTCTTGGGAAATAGGTATCATTAGGAATTTGATGGAAATTAAGTAATTTTCCCAAGTGAGAAAATATTTACCAACTGGGAAAGCTGAGCCTTGAGCCAAGGTATCAAGCTGAGGTCTTCTGATTCCTTCCAAGCACATTATTCTACCACTGATAACAGAGGCAAAACATTCATTATGTGCTTACTGATTTGACCCTAAATGAGGTTATGAAGGTCCTCCAGTATTTCATAAGCTTGCCAAGTAATCTTAACAATTATTGGGCTTCATTCTTTACTTTGGTACCAGGTCCTTAGGTTTTCCTATCTCACTATCTCTACAAAATGGTGGCAGATCTTCACTCCTAATTTCTGCCTCCATTCATACCCTTATCGTTTCTTGCCTGGATTAATACACCTGCTGCCTATCCAGTCTGCCAGGTAATCTCCAAACCACCTTCCATACCACAGATGAAATCATCTCTTAAAATGCCAATCTAATAACATGATTTTCTTTCACAAACTCTGGTTATTTTGTGGTTACTTACTGATTTCAGGATAAAGATCAGTTTCAGGATAAAGATCAATTAGTGACTTATAAGAACACTGATTTCTCTAGTCTCATTTCCTACTTCGTTATAACATGCTTCCCTTTCTCCTGCAATGGTTCTTTGCTGTCTTCTGCCCTCTTCTTCATCCAGTGAACTCCTGTGGAGCTTTCAGAAGGCCTTCCTCTACCTCAGGGGCCCTCCCTTGTTCCGACTGAAAAGTTTCACCTCTGTTTAATATGGCAGTGCTCACACTACTCTCTGCCCACCAACCAAGACCACCTGGAACACATCGTAGTCAAACAAAGTTGGGTTTATTACTTACTGTGATGATGGAGATCATGCAATATGAGAAACTCTAGGATGTCTCAATAAGAGGGTTAGGAGGGGCTTGTTCTAGGATTTGGGCTTGAAGGAGTTGATTTTGGAGAGGATTAAAGGAGGCAGTGGTCTCTTCTGGATTGGATACCATCTGTAAAAACTTTCCACAAAGTTAGTGGTTTAAAACAACACAAATTTACTCTTACAATTTTGGAGGTCAGAAGTTCAAAAGTCAAGGTATTGGTAGGGCTGTATTCATTGTGGACGATTTCACTTCCTTGCCTTTTCCAGATTCAAGATGCTGCCCCACTTCCTTGGTTTGTGTCTCCTTCCTTCGCCTTCAAAGACAGTAGCATAGCATCTTCAAATCTCTCTCCCTGATCTGACTCTGACCCTCCTACCTTCCTCTTTCACTTTAAGGATCCTTTTGATTACATTGGCCCCACCCCAATAATCCAGAATAATCTCTCTACCTCTAGGCTTGTGGATTAGCAACCTCAAAGCCCTTTTGCCATGTAATATAACATATTCACAGGCTCTGGAATTAGAATGGCGATGTCTTTGGGGGACAATTAGTCCACTTCCCAGAGGTAACATCAGGAAACAGACCTAATTTCTATGATTGGGTATTTTAACAACTTTTACTGAGGAACTGAAACAAAACTAAAGTTGTCATTGGTAAAAAAGCAGTAGGCACTGAAGGTGAGGTTTAGTCATTTTTGTGGTTTGTACAGTGTTCTTGTTTTCATCTGTTCTCTGGTACGGCTACAGAGTGGCCTTGTTTTTGTCTCTCTCCATCATTGTCACAGAGTGACCTTGTCTGATTTGATGTTCTGAAGATTCTGTGCATGGGAATCAGGGAACGCACTGGTTTACCATTAGTGTTTTCAGGGCTGCTGTTTATCTTTCTCACCATCATTAATTGGCAGGTCTGATTCCCTCACAGTAGCCTATATGCTGTAAGGTTTTTGAGGACAAACACCATGCTTTATTCAATGTTCCATCACCAGTGCTGTATCCCAGACACTTGAAAACTATTTGTTGAATTAATATAATTGTTTAAAGCCATAGAGGAAAAAGCCTACTCCCTTGTTACTTAAAATATGGTCTGCAGACAAGAAATATGGGCATCACCTGGGAGCTTGTTCAAATTGCACAATCTCAGGCCTTCCTCTTCCAAATTATACTCTGCACATTGACAAGATCCTCAGGTGATTTGTGTGCACATATAATTTGAGTACTGGCCCAAGTCCTGTTGATTCTTATCCCAAAATAAGCAGAGAAGGAGACATATCTCATTGTTGATGTTTAAAGTGTTGATGAAATGGTGCTAACATTTTCAGCAAAAAAGGAAAGTATAAAAAATTATTTTCCTATACTTTTGTTCAATTTTTTATTGCTATTTACAGAAAAACTAGTTCATGTTTTTACATTTCTATTGAGAATAGAAAAAAAAAAACACTTAAAATTATAGCAGGAGAGCTTTCTATTAGATAAATGGAAATATTTCTTGCTTCTAAGGCCTGCCAGGCAGAGACCACTTAGAATGTTCTATGACTTCTGAGTACGTTGATTATGGCTGTCTCTAAAAATACCGTTATTCCTCAGACACCAATTCCTTTTCAATTCCTTGACTTGCCTCTGAGGCTCCTGACATTATCTTTGACAATGATATTTGCATTGCAGTGTTCTGTTCCATTTTCTTCCCTTTCCAATCATCCTCCCCTTTAATAATCTGCTTTATGCCTCATTATTTCCATTTTGAAGCTTCTATGTCCTATGCACTTGGTTGCAATGACAGAATTTTCAACACTTTCCTAATGAACAGTCTTAAATTTTTTTTTTTTTTTTTTTTTTTTTGTGGTACGCGGGCCTCTCACTGTTGTGGCCTCTCCCGTTGCGGAGCACAGGCTCTGGATGCGCAGGCTCAGCGACCATGGCTCACGGGCCCAGCCACTCAGCGGCACGTGGGATCCTCCTGGACTGGGGCATGAACCCGTGTCCACCGCATCGGCAGGCAGACTCTCAACCACTGCGCCACCCGGGAAGCCCCTTAAATTTTAAGATAAAGAAATCTTTGGGACACAGGTCCTAATTTTTTAAATTTAAATTTATTTGTTTTTATATTTAGTTTTTGGTCAGCAAAGACTTTGAAGAAATGATGCTTTTAGTAGATTGAACTTGCCATCATGTTTTGTTTGGCTGCGATAGGAAACACTATTTTCAAGGTCATCAGAAGAACAGCATCTCAGGCCTTCCAAAGGGTAGCTAACAAGCAAGTTGAAATGTCATGCTTCTACTCATCAGCAAGTCTGTCTTAGCAACAAGGTAGCACAAAAGACCATAATTTCTCATACTTGATCCTTTTCACTAACTCAGCTTGCTGGTTGGTTCTGTGCTTTAATTTTATACATATTTCCAGTTTCTGGCTCTAACTCTTTCTTTGTGTCACAGGTAGTAGACCTCAGCTCCTCCATTTTACATCAGCAGGAGTAGAGGGTAGATGCTAAAAAGGACCTTCAGATCCTACTAGTGACTAAAAGCTTGCAGCAAAAAATGTACTTTCCTTGGAATTTCTTTTTCATATTGATTCTGAAACACATGTGAAATGTTTATGACTAGAGTCAGTGGGCCTATTATGCATCCAGGCATTGTGGTGTCACATTATTTCTTAAGAAAACCACATGGGTTCTACATTAAATAGCAAGCTTCGTTAATTAGTTGCTTGCTCTGATAATTAACTAAGTAGCCTCACAATGTGGCTTAGCTCCAAAAGTGCTGAGCTAGCAAGGCGTTGAAATTGTGTCTCAAGTTAGTCCCAAGTCTTGGTCAGCAAGTTCTGGCCCATGTCATGTGACACTTTTGGGGTATGTTGCATGGCAATCATATTTAACTGCGTGTGATCTTGACTTTAGACCAGCGTTTTTGACTTTGGCTCTGTTGACATTTCGGCTGGATAATTTTTTGTTGCTGGGGGGAGGGGAGTGTTTGGTGTATTGCAGAATGTTTGACAGCATCCCTGGTAAACCAGCATCTCACCAGTCATGACAAGGGGAATTGTCTCTAGTCATTGCCAAGTCCCCTGGGGAGCAAAGTTACCCATGATAATAAGTTACGTCAACTTTGCTTATTAATCCTGGCTAAGAAGGTGTCTCCTTTTTCTCCTTCACCATTTTACACTCATCCCATTTTAAGTTGTGTGTTTTGTTAAAGAGGACACATTTTCAGATGGCTAACTATTGAATAGTACAAATTTCTCAAGGAGTGACCAAAGCACTTTATTTATTTATTTATTTTTTGGCCGTGCCATGTGGCTTGTGGGATCTTGGTTCCCTGAACAATTATCGAACCCAGGCTACGGAAGTGAAAGCGCTGAGTCCTAACCACTGGACTGCCAGGGAATTCCTCCAAAGCATGTTATTGGAATCACTTGGGCTGCTTATTTAAAATGCAGATTCCTCGGCCCCAGCACAGACCCAGGCAATCAGAATCTACAGGAACAGAGCTCAGAAATATGCATATTAAACAAGTATCCAAGGAGATTCTTGCACAGACTAAACTTTGAAACTATTGTGGTGGAATGTCTTGTAGAGGTTTCAACATTTCTCTTCTGCAATTCTGTCACTGCATTTTGTGTTTTAAAGTGATGGCAGCTGGGCACTCATGAGTGTGTCTTAGCAGGAGTGTGTAACACAGTGAACAAAAGTACTCTATATAGTTGCATGCTTAATTGACCAAATCCAATGGGAGAGGGTTGAATTGAAATCTTAGCTTATCAGTAATTTTGATGTTAGAATCATTCAATGGCTAAGGTGGTGAGTCCCAGGGTTTCAACTTACCTCCTGTTAACAGTGAAAGACTTGGGACCCAGGCAAGTGATTTGCATACATTCTTACAGCAAGTCAGTGGCCAAATTTGACTTGGAATATTCATTCATTCACTCATTTATTCAACTGATATTCATTGAAAACCTACATCATGCCCAATAGTGAGCTAGGCACTGAGGAATCAGGGCTGATTAAAGACGTCATTTTTGCTCTCCTTGAAACAAGCATGTTGCTGAGGCAGGTATTAATCACACAAATAAAGGTTAAAGAACTACAAGTAGGAAGGAGATGGTGGCCACTATGATAGTGTAGGTGGACTTTGGCTACTCAGGGACATCAGAAAGGCCTCCCAAGGGAAGTGATTGAACTAGTATCTGAAGGTGGATGGGAGTTGAGGAGGACAGAGGAGGGAAGATAATTCCATGTAGAACAAACAGAAAGTGGCAAGACACTTGATATATTGAAGATTTAAGATTTAAGATAGTCAATGATGTCTAATCAGAGTGAGTTGGGGGCTTTTAGGTCAGATTAAAGATTTTAAAAAAAATCTAAAAAGCAATGGTATGCTATTGAATTTTTTAAAAAATTATTATTATTTTTTGGCTGTGTTGGGTCTTTGTTGCTGTGCGCAGGCTTTTCTCTAGTTGCTGAGAGCAGGGGCTACTCTTTGTGGTGGTGCGTGGGCTTCTCATTGTGGTGGCTTCTCGTTGTAGAGCATGGGCTCCAGGCACGTGAGCTTCAGCAGCTGCGGCACTCAGGCTCAGTACTGTGGCACGCAGGCCCTAGAGCATGGGGTCTTCAGTAGTTACAGCGCGTGGGCTCAGTAGTTGCGGCATGCAGTCTCTAGGGCACATGGTCTTCCGTAGTTGTGTTGTGCGGGCTCAGTAGTTGTGGCTCGCAGGCTTGGTTGCTCCACAGCATATGGGATCTTCCCAGACCAGGGATTGAACCCTTGTTCCCTGCGTTGACAGGTGGATTCTTAACCACCGCACCACCAGGGAAGTCCTGAAATATTTTTAATGTTTGTGTGTGTGTGTGTGTGTGTGTGTGTGTGTGTGTTCGCATTGTAACCAGATCTGCATTTTGTAAACACTTTGGCAATGGGAAGCAGTGTGTAAGGAGGGAAACTGTGAACCTGATTAGTTTTTCAATCACCATAGCAGTGTCGGTACATAAAGCTTGAAGTAGGTAGTGTGCCAGGCTGAATAAGTTGTCCACTCTGAATTTCTGCAACCCATGAAAATGCTACCTTACATGGTAAATGGGGCTTGGCAGAAGTGATTAAGTTAAAGATCTTCATATGGGGAGAGTATTTTGGATTATCCAGGTGGGCCCAATGTAATCACAAGGGTTCTTATAAGAGGTGGGCAGGAGGGTCAGAGTCAGTAGTAGGAGATGAGATGATAGAAGGGAGAGATTGGAGTGATGAAAGGAAGTGGTCACTGGCCAAAGAATGCAGGCCACCTACAGAAGCTGAAAAAGGCCAGAAAACAGGTTTTCCCCTCAGAGCTTTCAGAAGGAACTGGCCATGCCGACACTTTAATTTCAGACTTCTGACTCTTGGAACTTGTGATAATAAATTTGTGTCTTTTTTAGTCACCAAGTTTGTGGTAATTTGTAGCATTAGGAAACAATAAGAAATAGAGTAGTGAAGTGGACATTGATAGAAATTAATGGATCTAAGAGAGTGTTAGAAGGTAAAAGTGACAGCACTTTGTGACAGATTGTATTTGCAAATGCAGGGGAGAGGGTGTCAAGGGTGACTCCTAAGTGTCGAGATTCTTATTATTCAGATAGTATCACCTCACTGCGTGGGTGTAAATCTTAATTTCATACCAAAAACCAGATGCAATTTCTGAATATGAGGCCCTAGACAACAATAATTAAATTTTGTATGCAAGTTAGTAAATTACCTGAAAGGAAGTCATATTTTGAGGGTCTCAGTATCTGATTACCAGATAATAGTAACCCGAAGGCATTAGGAGGATTTTATATCAAGGGTCTAAGCAAGCATCCTCCTTGGGACAACTTTACATTCTGGAAGCGTGAAAATTTTCTTTATTTTCTTCTTGCAGCAATGATTAGATGTTGTCTCTACTGGCTATTTTATTATCTCTAATTGTCCCAAATATCTTACAGAGCCTTCCAATTGGAGGACTTCAGCACTGAATTACAGGTGTGCCAGAATGTTGCTACTCTTAATCCCCCAGCTGATCTGGACAGGACCTGGGGTGCCAGAGCTCCCAGGATGGCTGTCTCTTCCCAGTGAGTCTTGTCAGATTATCCCACTGTATCCTAAAGATGTGTAATGTACTTTGATGCCATAATGGGAGACTGATTGAGAAGCACTGCCCTTTGGTATTCCTTCTCCCAGTGTCTTCCACGGATGTCTTGCATCAGAATTCCTGGTAGGGATATGATCCTGATAGATGGTTGTTAACCCACTTGTTAAATCTACCTCCCTAACAATTCTTAAATTCATCCCCTTGCTAATACTGTCACTTAGTGAAGTGGCTTTTGTGTAACTGATTATCAATCCAGTGACTATTCCTCCTCCTTCTTCTAGGTTGCCAGAGCCTGTTTCACATGATACAGTGAGAAAGTGCCCAATACACACTTTTCTAGCTTCCCTTGTAGTTCAACCCTGGGATATGATTCAATTCTGGACAATGGGACATAAAAGAAATCCATTGGAAGACAAATATGAAATGAATTCCTGCTCATTGCACAATGAAAAGGAGCTTTGAGAGAAGTCCCCCCCTTTTTTTTTTTTTGTAACTCCTCTATTTTTAGATGCTGATGTGAACGAATCTGAAGCATTGACCTGCTGCAGTGATTTTGCAGCCATGAGAAGACAGAGAATCACACCTCTGAACCCAGACGTTGTCAAGCCCTGGAACAACCTGGAATTGCTTACGTTCTCATTTTCCATTATTTGTGAAAAATAAACTCTTTTCATTTAGCAACTTTCAGCTCGTTTTGTTTTTGTGTTTTTGGTTACTTGTAGCCAAAATAATCCCTAAAGGATACAATTTTAAACCTGGTTTTCATACCTCCAGGGTTTCCCACTTCTAATTCATCCTCCACCCTGTCAGAGTAGTGATCTCCCTAAAATGCAGAACTGATTATGCCAACCCTAGCTTAGTGTACGAGTGGCTCCCTTTTCCTCCACAAAACACACAGTCTCATACGTCCCCTGACTGTCTCTCCAGCTCCAACTTCCATTAATTCTTCTGTCACATGCAAGGTTATGGCCCCAATAAATTATCAGTGTCTCTTGGAAGGCATTGTACTATTTAACACCGCTAAGACTGCTTCAAACACTTCTTTCTGGAATATCCTCCAAATCCACTATCTTCCTAACTGATGTCCATTTTCAAGACCCAGTTCAAATATCTATCCCTTTCATAATGAAGCTTTCCATGGACATTACCCCCTACATCACGTAGAGTTGTCCACTCTCTGTTTCACCCCCTGCAGTCTACAAGAGGGCAGTGTGGACTTCCAGGGTAGAACATATAACATCGCATTTTCATTTATTTATCATTTTCCATTTAATTACCATTTCTAATTTGTCTTTAGATTTCTAGCACCTAACAACATGTCTGGAATATAGGAGATGCTCAATAAATATTTGTAAGAATAAATGAAAAGAATGAAATATAATTTTTTATATTACAGAGTAACACTGATGTATATTCTAAAATTCATTTAAAACATTCCCTTGTAATTTCTCTTTCATTTTTAATGAATTATAATATCTTGAAGCTGGAAACTTTATATCTGAAACTGATAAGAACTGTTTTATTGTGCACACTGGAATCGAATATTTCTATGATCTGTACACAATATATTCTTGTTCCTTTGTAGAAAATCAAATTTTCCCTATCTTTATGCACATCACATTTTATTTGAAATAAAAGAAATATGAAAGAAGAAATCATATTATTTATTAAATAACATCTTAACATTGTTATTAAAAGATAAAGGCTCATGAACTTTATCTAAACCAATAAATACCCAGCAATGATTAGTTCAATACCATGTCATTTCATATGTGAGAATATCATATTTTTCTGTTTTTCAAACCTCCATGCCACATGACCCTAGTTTTTTGAGAAACTCACAAAAGTAAGACATTTTAACTGCAATTGGTTTAGCCCGCTGCTGCTTTCCACCTGGGGTTCCCTACAATCACACTTCCCCTCAAGTTGGAAGGCATTAGAGAGACCACGGACCTTTCTGGGATCTAGCTAAGGAGAAGTTGAATTTGGATATGGGAGATAGATTTATGCGGTTTGCAGTTACTTCTGTGCCTAATTAGGCTATTTCTAGCCATCCATGTATGGGGATGGCTTCCAGGAATTCTCTCCCATCTACTCTACCAATTCACCCAGAATTTGTGACATGAATGTGCAGGACCAGAAGTCACATCTCAGTATGTATTAGCCCTATGGCATCCAGTGTAGAATGAGTAGTGGAGGAAAAAATTTGAAATGGTGAAGCCCAAAGCTCGTCTATGGAAAAAATATTATAGAAGCGTGTCAGGCAGTTATGTAGTAAAAACATTTTTTCAAAATTTTATAATATTTGTGACTTTTATTAGTGTTTAAATTTGTGATTTATCATTTTAACAAATGTTTATTTTTGTACTGAGTTTTATATTTTTATGTTTACCGTTTTTCATCAAGAGGCTTCTCAACATTGTATAAACTTCAGGCTCTACAACACCTGCATCTAGATAAACCTATACCATAATAAAGATTTCATAGACCCAGTGTAAGATTAAGCTAGCTACCTATTTTGTTTTTAAATAACTTGATAAATCATGTATTTCCCTAAAATTTTCTTGTGTTATGATTTTCTGCAGAATTTCTAGAGAAAATTCAGAATGTTCTTTGTAAATACGGCTTAAGTTTTTAAAAAGACAACATATTTTAATTTTTATTCACCATTACTACTCAGATACAGAGTTGGGTATTGTGCCCAGAGTTGGGTATAGGGCAAAGCTACCATATTGTCTGATTGGGTAGGCAAGTGAGAGGGGAACTTATTTAAACAGAGCATCATAATTGAATTTTAACATTAACTCAATCTTTTTTCTTTCCATTGTATGATGCTATTTTTGTTCAATTTTTCTTTTTTCAAATATTACCAGTTTTTTCCTTTATGGAGCAGGGCAATGTGATGACGGCAGAAATAAGACATAAATTATTCTATGATTTTTAGAGAAGGATCTGCTGTTGAATGCCTTTATATTTTGTGAGTGAAGCTAATTGTAATTCCCTGGTCTTATTTAGCTATAAGTCACATGAAGTGTTTGAATTTTAAATGTTGAATCACCCTAGGTGGCCATACAGCTTTGTTCATGAACAAGGATGGTGCAAAAGAACGGTGTATTTTCAAAAATACCTCTGTTATAATGAACCAATTAGTGGTTGAAACACTGTCACAGTTTTGTATTTTTCCAAGTGTCTCACCTGGTCCTTGGAGTCAGCCTGTGACCTCTATATGCCTCCAGAAATTTAGGTCTTAGCTGCTAGCAACAGGAAGAAAATTTACATCTGAAATCTAAAATAAAATTTTGGGGCTTCCCTGGTGGTGCAGTGGTTGAGAGTCCGCCTGCCGATGCAGGGGACACGGGTTCGTGCCCCAGTCCAGGAAGATCCCACATGCCGCGGAGAGGCTGGGCCCGTGAGCCATGGCCGCTGAGCCTGGGCGTCGGAGCCTGTGCTCCGCAACGGGAGAGGTCACAACAGTGAGAGGCCCGCGTACCACAACAAAAAAAACGCACACAAATAAAACCAACCCACAACTCAGTTACCTGAAGCCCAGTTTTTCTCTTAGTCTGTGTGTACTTAAAGGGTTTAAGTCTAAAGTAAAATTTGGGGGGCTAGTATGTAATACGTATCTGTTCTGTGCCTTTCTAAGAATGATTCCTTGCAGTTCTGTGCCTTTTTATTTCCGTGCCATATGTCCTCTTTTGCTGTATTTTCTGTAAATTTTCTCTTAAGTGCCATTCCGAGGAATATTAATGCAGGTATCTGAGAATAATTTTTTAAGTCTTGCATGACCCAAGATGGGTTTGATCAATCTTATTCCTCCTTTAATTCATATTTGAGGACTAAATTTCCATTTAGAGAGAGGACTGATTTTCTTTCCCAATCCTGGGGTGCATGATCATTCTAGATGTGAAATAACTTTGATTTAAATATTGTCCATCTGGCTCTTTACAAGTTCATCACATTTGGTAGATAATCTGGTTTCATTAGATCTAATGGGAAAAAAAAGTGTACATTTTAAGGTAAAATTTCCCATTAATATTTCTGTTTTTATCCTGTTATTATTTTCAACATATACTTTGAAAAGCATATTAGACCAACAGATGATATTTGGCAATTTATTTCTAGGATCAATCCACAAGCTACTTTTTTTTTTTTTATAATTACAAGATTATTAGTTCAGGCAGTGGTTTAGAAATATGATGTTAAATATAGTCCAGGCAGGTACTATAATTAAAATTAAAATTTTATCCAGTTTTGTAAACAGGGTAGCTATAGATAGAGGGGAAAAAAGGAGTCTTTCCAATGAACTCTTTGGCATTTATCTTGCATACTGCAAAAAATTTCAGGTGAATACTAAGAAATACCTCCATTTTGAGGCGGTCTTACTATGTATTTGTTATTTCATTTATTAATTTATTCAACACATATTTTTTGAATTCCAACTGTGTGGTATGGATGTTCAAAGAGCAAGAGGACTGAATGACAGTTAACAACCTCAGAAAATTTCTTGGTATTGTAATGCCTGCTCACAGAGGCTTGTATCTAGGACCTACAAGACCCAGTGCTTTGAAGTCTCTGCAATGCATATTTTAATGAAGGGACACAATTTGTTTGAAGGAATCCTGCCCCTATGTTCCATCACATGAGAATTTCTTAAGCAAGTGTAAAGATGTCTTAAGCAAGCAAAACAAACTAATGAGCTATTCGTGAAGCAAACAGGTGTCAATGAAAATGAAGCCTTGTGTTTTTCGCCACGCCCCATAGCCAGGGTATATAAAGAAGGATGGAGAGTAGGGAATCCATCACACTGAGGAAACGCATTCCACTGCTATCTAAGCCCCCAACTCCAGACACCATGAGCTATAACAACTTCTCCAGCACTGTCTTCCCAGGATGCTACTGGGGCAGTTACAGCTACCCCCTGGGGTATAGTGTTGGCTGTGGCTACGTCAGTACCCACTCCCCAGTGGGCTATGGTTTTGGCTATGGCTACGATGGCTGTGGGGCTTTCAACTACAGAAGATTCTGGCCATTTTCTCTCTACTGATTTTCTGAAAAACCCGAGGCATGGAATCTTCTCTCCCAAGGCTGAGAGGCATAATTCCAGGTCCTCATGTGCTCATCAACCTCCCAGTCACTGCTTTTCAGACCTAGCACCAGAGTCTCAAGGGAAGAAAATGAAAAACCACTTGATGCCTCCAGCTGCCTTCCCTGGATGATGTTAGTGGGGACATTTGCAGAAACTTGATACCCAAACATGTATTACTTTTGAATTTTTCACCATGCTCATGATGTTTGTCATCATCAAGTTGCAGAAGTGTCTGTCAAATTCTCAATAAACTTGTCTCAACCATCATAATATTCTCACCTGAGAGGAGTTTCCTTTTTTGGTGGCTACATTCCTTTTTTGGTGGGTATATTTGGTGGGCATATTTTTTGGTACATTGAGTGGGGAGGGAAGTGGATTTATTTTTCTCATGTGTGTGTTAGAAGCAGTGAGAAAGCAAATAATCCTTGATCTTTTGTGATAAGCAGGCAAGAAGGGTTTGCTTATGATTAAAAAAAATCCTGTCTTAACCTTCCTTTAACTCTGTGATAGCTACCTCCAATTCTGGTGCCAACGGCACACCATTAATTGCTTGCAGTACCGTCTCACCACTTCTGCTCCTCTGCAAGAGAACGGAACATTGGTGGCCGATTTCACTTATTTCTATATTAGTGCAAAGGAAACCCGCTATGTTCCCTCTTCCAGGGACGAAGGATTGTAGAATAAAATGCTATGTCCCCTACTTAAGGATTCTGGGGCATCTAGAATAGCTAGAGATGTATTTTAGGAGTCTGAGAGTCTTTTAGGGGAAGGATAAATCCCTTATCTCAAACCACCTAAGGTATCTACTTTACAGCTTAGAAGCACCAGTTTAGAAACAACGATGTAAAGCTTCTTAATCTTTGTAGAATCAATACCAGGTAGTGAATTTTACTCTTAAAAGAGCCCCTTTTCATAGACCTGAAGATATATCAGCCTTTCTCTGTGTTCTTTTAGAGAGGAGAGGAGTATTCTTTTTATAAGCCAAGTCAATAATGTCTCAGTCCTCTTGTTGAAAACATTTTATGTAGAGTACAAATATTCTTGGTGACAGCAGGATTTGGCTTAACTCTGCTATTCTATTGAGTGTCTGCATGTGGCATGCTGCATATTTTTCACCTTAGTTATAAATGTAAAGGCTATTTGGAGAAATCATTTTAGAAAACAGTATTTTCTGCACAGTATTTCATCCCACAAATATCTGTTAAAAAAATTCAAAAGACAATTTGTTTAAGAATTGACTTAGTAGATTATTTTCCAGTAGACTATTGTTATAACCAGTAAAATGTCCAGTTTGAAACTTTCTAGCAGCCGCAGGTTGATGCATGCTGAGAACTGTAACTTAATGAAACATGCAGGTTAGAATAGCATAAGAAAAGAAAAGGTTTTGTTTTTTTTTTCAGGAATTAGAGGGTCAGATTGAGGTTAGAAACTATATGACTGTTCTAGAATGATGACTGAGTTATAAAAAATTTGTGCTTGAAGAGACCACAGAGAACATCTAAGTCAGTGTTTCTGAAGTTACGGCATGCAGGAGCATCACCTGGGCAGCTGGCTTAAAATGTAAACTCTTGGGCCTCACGCCCAGGAATTCTACTTGGTATATCTGAGGTATGATTCAGAAATAAATTTCTTTTCCCAGCTTAATTGAGGTATAATTGACAAATAAAAATTTTATATATTTAAGGTGTACAACAGGATGTTTGATATGTACATTGTGAAATGATTATCACAATCAAGTGAATTAACATATCATTCACCCCAGATAATTACTGACTTTTTCAAAAATTTATTTTATTTTAAAAGCATACTTTATTTAAGGTGTGCCTTATTATAGTACAGCTTTTATGGTTACTTGAGAGACACATCTGCATGGCCCTTGGGTCGTTCCCCCCCCCCTTTTTTTTAACATTTTTATTGGGGTATAATTGCTTTACAATGGTGTGTTAGTTTCTGCTTTATAACAAAGTGAATCAGTTATACATATACATATGTTCCCATATGTCTTCCCTCTTGCGTCTCCCTCCCTCCCACTCTCCCTATCCCACCCCTCCAGGCTGTCACAAAGCACCGAGCTAATATCCCTGTGCCATGCGGCTGCTTCCCACTAGCTATCTACCTTACTACGTTTGTTAGTGTGTATATGTCCATGACTCTCTCTCGCCCTGTCAAAGCTCACCCTTCCCCCTCCCCATATCCTCAAGTCCGTTCTCCAGTAGGTCTGCGTCTTTATTCCTGTCTTACCCCTAGGTTCTTCATGACATTTTTTTCCCCTTAAATTCCATATATATGTGTTAGCATACGGTATTTGTCTTTTTCTTTCTGACTTACTTCACTCTGTATGACAGACTCTAGGTCTATCCATCTCATTACAAATAACTCAATTTCTTTTTAAGGCTGAGTAATATTCCATTGTATATATGTACCACATCATCTTTATCCATTCATCCGATGATGGACACTTAGGTTGTTTCCATCTCTGGGCTATTGTAAATAGAGCTGCAATGAACATTTTGGTACATGACTCTTTTTGAATTTTGGTTTTCTCAGGGTATATGCCCAGTAGTGGGATTGCTGGGTCATATGGTAATTCTATTTGTAGTTTTTTAAGGAACCTCCATATTGTTCTCCATAGTGGCTGAACCAATTCAAATTCCCACCAGCAGTGCAAGAGTGTTCCCTTTTCCCCACACCCTCTCCAGCATTTATTGTTTCTAGATTTTTTGATGATGGCCATTCTGACTGGTGTGAGATGATATCTCATTGTAGTTTTGATTTGCATTTCTCTAATGATTAATGATGTTGAGCATTCTTTCATGTGTTTGTTGGCATTCTGTATATCTTCTTTGGAGAAATGTCTATTTAGGTCTTCTGCCCATTTTTGGATGGGGTTGTTTGTTTTTTTGTTATTGAGCTGCATGAGCTGCTTGAAAATTTTGGAGATTAATCCTTTGTCAGTTGCTTCATTTGCAAATATTTTCTCCCATTCTGAGGGTTGTCTTTTGGTCTTGGTTATGGTTTCCTTTGCTGTGCAAAAGCTTTGAAGTTTCCTTAGGTCCCATTTGTTTATTTTTGTTTTTATTTCCATTTCTCTAGGAGGTGGGTCAAAAAGGATCTTGCTGTGATTTATGTCATAGAGTGTTCTTCCTATGTTTTCCTCTAAGAGTTTGATAGTTTCTGGCCTCACATTTAGGTCTTTAATCCATTTTGAGTTTATTCTTATGTATGGTGTTAGGGAGTGTTCTAATCTCATACTTTTACATATACCTGTCCAGTTTTCCCAGAACCACTTATTGAAGAGGCTGTCCTTTCTCCACGGTACATTCATGCCTCCTTTATCAAAGATAAGGTGACCCAGCTTCCCTGGTGGCACAGTGCTTGAGAGTCTGCCTGCCGATGCAGGGGACATGGGTTCGTGCCCCCGTCTGGGAAGATCCCAAATGCCATGGAGCAGCTGGGCCCGTGAGCCCTGACCACTGAGCCTACGCATCTGGAGCCTGTGCTCCACAATGGGAGAGGCCACAACAGTGAGAGGCAAGCGTACTGCCAAAAAAAAAAAAAAGATAAGGTGACCATATGGGCGTGGGTTTATCTCTGGGCTTTCTATCCTGTTCCATTGATCTATATTTCTGTTTTTGTGCCAGTACCATACTGTCTTGATTACTGTAGTTTTGTAGTATAGTCTGAAGTCAGGGAGCCTGATTCTTCCAGCTCCGTTTGTCATTCTCAAGATTGCTTTGGCTATTCGGGGTCTTTTGTGTTTCCATACAAATTGTGAAATTTTTTGTTCTTCTTCTGTGAAAAATGCCAGTGGTAGTTTGATAGGGATTGCATTGAATCTGTAGATTGCTTTGGGTAGTATGATTGATTCTTCCAATCCAAGAACATGGTATATCTCTCCATCTTTTTGTATCATCTTTAATTTCTTTCATCAGTGTCTTATAGTTTTCTGCATACAGGTCTTTTGTCTCCTTAGGTAGGTTTATTCCTAGATATTTTATTCTTTTTGTTGCAATGGTAAATGGGACTGTTTTCTTAATTTAACTTTCAGATTTTTCATCATTAGTGTTTAGGAATGCCAGACATTTCTGTGCATTAATTTTTTATCCTGCTACTTTACCAAATTCATTGAGTAGTTCTAGTAGTTTTCTGGTAGCATCCTTATGATTCTCTATGTATAGTATCATGTCATCTGCAAACAGTGACAGCTTTATTTCTTCTGTTCTGATTTGGATTCCTTTAACTTCCTTTTCTTCTCTGATTGCTGCAGCTAAAACTTCCAAATCTATGTTGAATAAGAGTGGTGAGAGTGGGCAACCTTACCTTGTTCCTGATCTTAGTGGAAATGCTTTCATTTTTTCACCATTGAGGACGATGTTGGCTGTGGGTTTGTCATATATGGCCTTTATTATGTTGAGGAAAGTTCCCTCTATGCCTACTTTCTGCAGGGCTTTTGTCATAAATGGGTGTTGAATTTTGTCACAAGCTTTCTCTGCATCTATTGAGATGATCAATCATATGCTTTTTCTCCTTCAATTTGTTAATATAGTGTTTCACGTTGATTGATTTGTGTATATTGAAGAATCCTTGCATTCCTGGAATAAACCCCACTTGATCATGGTGTATGACCCTTTTAATGTGCTGTTGGATTCTGTTTGCTAGTATTTTCTTGAGGATTTTTGCAACTATGTTCATCAGTGATATTGGCCTGTAGTTTTCTTTCTTTGTGACATCCTTGTCTGGTTTAGGTATCACGGTGATGGTGGCCTCGTAGAATGAGTTTGGGAGAGCTTCCTCCTCTGCTATAATTTGGAAGAGTCCGAGTAGGATAGGTGTTAGCTCTTCTCTAAATATTTCATATAATTCACCCGTGAAGCCATCTGGTCATGGGTTTTTGTTTGTTGGAAGATTTTTAATCACAGTTTCAATTTCAATTCTTGTGATTGCTCTGTTCATATTTTCTATTTCTTCCTGATTCAGTCTTGGCAGTTTGTGCATTTCTAAAAATGTGTCCATTTCTTCCAGGTTGTCCATTTTATTGGCATATAGTTGCTTGTAGTAATCTCTCATGAACCTTTGTATTTCTGCAGTGTCAGTTGTTACTTCTCCTTTTTCATTTCTAATTCTATTGATTTGAGTCTTCTCCCTTTTTTTCTTGATGAGTCTGGCTAGTGGTTTATCAATTTTGTTTATCTTCTCAAAGAACCAGCTTTTAGTTTTATTGATCTTTGTTATCGTTCCCTTCATTTCTTTTTCATTTATTTCTGATCTGATCCTTATGATTTCTTTCCTTTGGCTAACTTGTGGGGTTTTTTGTTCTTCTTTCTCTAGTTGCTTTAAGTGCAAAGTTAGGTTGTTTATGCGAGATGTTTCTTGTTTCTTAAGGTAGGATTGTATTGCTATACACTTCCCTCTTAGAACTGCTTTTGCTGCATCCCATAGGTTTTCGGTCGTCGTGTCTCCATTGTCATTTGTTTCTAGGTATTTTTTGATTTCCTCTTTGATTTCTTCAGTGATTACTTCGTTATTAAGTAGTGGATTGTTTAGCTTCCATGTATTTGTATTTTGTACCGATATTTTCCTGTAATTGATATCTAGTCTTATAGCGTTGTGGTTGGAAAATATACTTGATACAATTTCAATTTTCTTAAATTTACCAAGGCTTGATTTGTGACCCAAGATATGATCTATCCTGGAGAATATTCCATGAGCACTTGAGAAAAATATGTATTCTGTTGTTTTGGGATGAAATGTCTTATAAATATCAATTAAGTCCATCTTGTTTAATGTATCATTATAGCTTGTGTTTCCTTATTTAGTTTCATTTTGGATAATCTGTCTATTGATGAAAGTGGGGTGTTAAAGTACCCTACTATGAATGTGTTACTGTCAATTTCCCCTTTTATGGCTGTTAGTATTTACCTTATATATTGAGGTGCTCCTATGTTGGGTGCATAAATATTTACAATCGTTATATATTCTTCTTGGATTGATCCCCTGATCATTATGTAGTATCCTTCTTTTTCTCTTCTAATAGTCTTTATTTTAAAGTCTATTTTTTCTGATATAAGAATTGCTACTCCAGATTTCTTTTGGTTTCCATTTGCATGGAATATCTTTTTCCATCCCCTCACTTTCAGTCTGTATGTGTCTCTAGGTCTGAAGTGGGTCTCTTGTAGACAGCATATATAAGGGTCTTGTTTTTGTATCCATTCAGCCAGTCTGTGTCTTTTGGTGGGAGCATTTACACCATTTACATTTAAGGTAGTTATTGATATGTATGTTCCTATTCCCATTTTCTAAATTGATTTGGGTTTGTTATTGTAGGTCTTTTCCTTCTCTTGTGTTTCTTGCCTAGAGAAGTTCCTTTAGCATTTGTTGTAAAGCTGGTTTGGTAATGCTGAACTGTCTCAGCTTTGGCTTGTCTGTAAAGGTTTTAATTTCTCCATCAAATCTAAATGAGATCCTTGCACGGTAGAGTAATCTTGGTTGCAGGTTTTTCTCCTTCATCACTTTAACTATGTCCTGCTAGTCCCTTCTGGCTTGCAGAGTTTCTGCTGAAAGATCAGCTGTTAACCTTATGGGGATTCCCTTGTGTGTTATATGCTGTTTTTCCCTTGCTGCTTTGAATGTGTTTTCTTTGTATTTAATTTTTAACAGTTTGATTAGTATATGTCTTGGCATGTTTCTCCTTGTATTTATCCTGTATGGGAGTCTCTGTGCCTCCTGGACTTGTTTAACTATTTCCTTTCCCATATTAGGGAAGTTTTCAACTATAATCTCTTCAAATATTTTCTCAGTCCCTTTCTTTTCCTCCTCTTCTTATGGGACCCCTATAATTCGAATGTTGGTGTGTTTAATATTTTCCAAGAGGTCTCTGAGACTGTCCTCATTTCTTTTCATTCTGTTTTCTTTATTCTGCTCTGCAGTAGTTATTTCCACTATTTTATCTTCTAGGTCACTTATCCGTTCTTCTGCCTCAGTTATTCTGCTATTGATCCCTTCTAGAGTATTTTTAATTTCATTTATTGTGTTGTTCATCATTGTTTGTTTCATCTTTATTTCTTCTAGGTCCTTGTTAAATGTTTTTTGCATTTTCTCTATTCTATTTCCAAGATTTTGGATCATCTTTACTATCATTATTCTGAATTCTTTTTCAGGTAGACTGCCTATTTCCTCTTCATTTGTTAGGTCTGGTGGGTTTTTAATCTTGCTCCTTCATCTGCTGTGTCTTTTTCTGTCTTCTCATTTTGCTCATCTTACTGTGTTTGGGGTCTCCTTTTTGCAGGCTGCAGGTTCGTAGCTCCCGTTGCTTTTGTTGTCTGTCCCCAGTGGCTAAAGTTGGTTCAGTGGGTTGTGTAGCTTCCTGATGGAGGGGTCTACTGCCTGTGTTCTGGTGCATGAGGCTGGATCTTGTCTTTCTGGTGGGCAGGTCCACTTCTGGTGTTGTGTTTTTCAGTGTCTGTGGACTTATTGTGATTTTAGGCAGCCTCTCTGCTAATGGGTGGGATTGTGTTCCTGTCTTGCTAGTTGTTTGGGATAGGGTGTCCAGAACTGTAGCTTGCTGGTCGTTGAGTGAAGCTGGGTGTTGGTGTTGAGATGGAGATCTCAGGGAGATTATCGCCATTTGATATTACATGGAGCTGGGAGGTCTCATGTGTACCAGTGTCCTGAAGTCGGCCCTTCCACCTCAGAGGCACAGCACTGACTCCTGGCTGCAGCACAAAGAGCCTTTCAACAACATAGCTCAGAATAAAAAGGAGAAAAATTAGAAAGAAAGAAGGAAAGAAGTTAAAATGAAATAAAATAATGTAAGATAAAATAAAATAAAGTTATTAAAATAAAAAATAATTATTAAGAAAAAAAAATTTTAAGTGAAAAACAAACAAACAAATGGACGGACAGAACCCTAGGACAAATGGTGAAAGCAAAGCTATACAGACAAAATCTCACACAGAAGCATACATATACAAACTCACAAAAAGAGGAAAAGAGGAAAAAATAATATATCTTACTCTCAAAGTCCACTTCCTTTATTTGTGATGATTCGCTGTCTATTCAGGTATTCCACAGTTGCAGGGTACATCAAGTTGATAGTGCAGATTTAATCTGCTACTCCTGAGGCTGCTGGGAGAGATTTCCCTTTCTCTTCTTTGTTCTCACAGCTCACAGGAGCTCAGCTTTGGATTTGGCCCTGCCTTTGCGTGTAGGTCGCTGGAGGGCGTCTGTTTTTTGCTCAGAGAGGACGGGGTTAAAGGAGCCGCTGATTCGGGGGCTCCGGCTCACTCAGGCTGGGGGTGGGGTGGGGGAGGGAGGGGCACTGCATGCGGGGCGGGCCTGCGGCGGCAGAGGCCAGCCCGATGTTGCTCCAGCCTGAGGCCCGCCGTGCGTTCTCCCGGGGAAGTTGTCCCTGGATCCCGGGAACCTGGCAGTGGCGGGCTGCACAGGCTCCGCGGAAGAGGGGTGTGGAGAGTGACCTGTGCTCTCACACAGGCCCCTTGGTGGCGGCAGCAGCAGCCTTAGTGTCTCCCGCCCGTCTCTGGGGTTTGAGCTTTTACCCGCGGCTCGTGCCCATCTCTGGAGTTCCTTTAAGCAGTGCTCTTAAACCCCTCTCCTCGCGCACCAGGAAACAAAGAGGGAAGAAAAAGTCTCTTGCCTCTTGGGCAGGTGCAGACTTTTCCCCGGACTCCCTCCCAGCTAACCGTGGTGCACTAATCCCTTCAGGCTATGTTCAAGCCGCCAACCCCAGTACTCTCCCTGCGCTCCGTCCGAAACCGAAACCCGAGCCTCAGTTCGCAGGCCCACCCGCCCCGGCGGGTGAGCAGACAAGCCTCTCGGGCTGGTGAGTGCCGGTCGGCACCGATCCTCTGTGCGGGAACCTCCCCGCTTTACCCTCCACACCCGTCGCTGTGCACTCCTCCGCGGTCCCGAAGCTCCCCCCTCCGCCTCCCGCAGTCTCCGCCCGCGGAGGGGCTTCCTAGTGTGTGGAAACTTTTCCTCCTTCACAGCTCCCTCCCACTGGTGCAGGTGCCATCCTTATTCTTTGTCTCTGTTTTTTCTTTTGCCCTACCCAGGTACATGGGGAGTTTCTTGCCTTTTGGGAGGTCTGAGATCTTCTGCCAGCCTTCAGTAGGTGTTCTGTAGGAGTTGTTCCACGTGTAGATGTATTTCTGGTGTATCCGTGGGGAGGAAGGCGATCTCCGCGTCTTACTCTTCCGCCATCTTCAAGCCGTCCCCCGTTCCCCCTTTTTTTATTTTTGTTTTTTTACATCTTTATTGGAGTATAATTGCCTTACAATGGTGTGTTAGTTTCTGCTTTATAACAAAGTGAATCAGTTATACATATACATATGTTCCCATATCTCTTCCCTCTTGTGTCTCCCTCCCTCCCACGCTCCCTATCCCACCCCTCTAGGTGGTCACAAAACACCGAGCTGATCTCCCTGTGCTATGTGGCTGCTTCCCACTAGCTATCTATTTTACGTTTGGTAGTGTATATATATCCATGCCACTCTCTCGTTTTGTCACAGCTTACCCTTCCCCCTCCCCATATCCTCAAGTCCATTCTCTAGTAGATCTGTGTCTTTATTCCTGTCTTACCACTAGGTTCTTCATGACATTTTTTTTTCTTAAATTCCATATATATATGTGTTAGCATACGGTATTTGTCTTTCTCTTTCTGACTTACTTCACACTGTATGACAGACTCTAGGTCCATCCACCACATTTCAAATAGCTCAATTTCATTTCTTTATATGGCTGAGTAATATTCCATTGTATATATGTGCCACATCTTCTTTATCCATTCATCTGATGATGGACACTTAGGTTGTTTCCATCTCCTAGCTATTGTAAATAGAGCTGCTATGAACATTTTGGTACATGACTCTTTTTGAATTATGGTTTTCTCAGTGTATATGCCCAGTAGTGGGATTGCTGGGTCATACAGTAGTTTTATTTGCAGTTTTTGAAGGAACCTCCATACTGTTCTCCATAGTGGCTGTACCAATTCACATTCCCACCAGCAGTGCAAGAGTGTTCCCTTTTCCCCACACCCTCTCCAGCATTTATTGTTTCTAGATTTTTTGATGATGGCCATTCTGACTGGTGTGAGATGATATCTCATTGTAGTTTTGATTTGCATTTGTCTAGTGATTAATGATGTTGAGCATTCTTTCATTTGTTTGTTTGCAGTCTGTATATCTTCTTTGGCGAAACGTCTATTTAGGTCTTCTGCCCATTTTTGGATTGGGTTGTTTGCTTTTTTGTTATTGAGCTGCATGAGCTGCTTGTAAATTTTGGAGATTAATCTTTTGTCAGTTGCTTCATTTGAAAATATTTTCTCCCATTCTGAGGGTTGTCTTTTGGTCTTGATTATGGTTTCCTTTGCTGTGCAAATGATTTGAAGTTTCATTAGGTCCAATTTGTTTATTTTTGTTTTTATTTCCATTTCTCTAGGAGGTGGGTCAAAAAGGATCTTGCTGTGATTTATGTCATAGAGTGTTCTGCCTATGTTTTCCTCTAAGATTTTGATAGTTTCTGGCCTTACATTTAGGTCTTTAATCCAATTTGAGCTTATATTTGTGTATGGTGTTAGGGAGTGATCTAATCTCATACTTTTACATGTACCTGTCCAGTTTTCCCAGCACCACTTATTGAAGAGGCTGTCCTTTCTCCACTGTACATTCCTGCCTCCTTTATCAAAGATAAGGTGACAATATGTGCGTGGGTTTATCTCTGGGCTTTCTATCCTGTTCCATTGATCTATATTTCTGGTTTTGTGCTAGTACCTTACTGTCTCGATTACTGTAGCTTTGTAATATAGTCTGAAGTCAGGGAGCCTGATTCCGCCAGCTCCGTTTTGCTTTCTCAAGATTGCCTTGGCTGTTTGGGGTCTTTTGTGTTTCCATACAAATTGTGAAATTTTTTGTTTCTAGTTCTGTGAAAAATGCCAGTGGTAGTTTGATAGGGATTACATTGGATCTGTAGATAGCTTTGGGTAGTAGAGTCATTTTCACAATGTTGTTTCTTCCAATCCAAGAGCATGGCATATCTCTTCTTCTCTTTGTATCATCTTTAATTTCTTTCATCAGTGACTTGTAATTTTCTGCATACAGATTTTTGTCTCCTTAGGTAGGTTTTTTCCTAGGTATTTTATTCTTTTTGTTGCAATGGTAAATGGGACTCTTTTCTTAATTGCACTTTCAGATTTTTCATTATTAGTGTATAGGAATGCCAGAGATTTCTGTGCATTAATTTTGTATCTTGTTACTTTATCAATTTCATTGATTAGCTCTAGTGTTTTCTGGTAACATCTTTAGGATTCTCTATGTATAGTATCATGTCATCTGCAAACAGTGACAGCTTTACTTCTTCTTTTCACATTTGGATACCTTTTATTTCCTTTTCTTCTCTGATTGCTGTGGCTAAAACTTCCAAAACTATGTTGAATAAGAGTGGTGAAAGTGGGCAACCTTGGCTTGTTCCTGATCTTAGTGGAAATGGTTTCAGTTTTTCAACATTAAGCACAATGTTGGCTGTTGGTTTGTCATCTATGGCCTTTATTATTTTGAGGAAAGTTCCCTCTATGTCTACTTTCTGCAGGTTTTTTATCATAAATGGGTGTTGAATTTTGTTGAAAGCTTTCTCTGCATCTATTGAGATGACCATAATGTTTATCTCCTTCAACTTGTTAATATGGTGTATCACATTTATTAATTTGCGTATATTGAAGAATCCTTGCATTCCTGGGATAAACCCCACTTGATCATGGTGTATGACCCTTTTAATGTGCTGTTGGATTCTGTTTGCTAGTATTTTGTTGAGGATTTTTGCATCTATGTTTATCAGTGATATTGGCCTGTAGTTTTCTTTCTTTGTGACATCCTTGTGTGGTTTGGGTGTCAGGGTGATGGTGGCCTCGTAGAATGAGTTTGGGAGTGTTCCTCCCTCTGCTATATTTTGGAAGAATTTGAGAAGGATAGGTGTTAGTTCTTCTCTAAATGTTTGATAGAATTTACCTGTGAAGCCATCTGGTCCTGGGCTTTTGTTTGTTGGAAGATTTTTAATGACAGTTTCAATTTCAGTGCTTGTGATTGGTCTTCATATTTTTATTTCTTCCTGATTCAGTCTTGGCAGGTTGTTCATTTCTATGAATTTGTCCATTTCTTCCAGGTTATCCATTTTATTGGCATATAGGTGCTTGTAATAATCTCTCATGATCTTTTGTATTTCTGCACTGTCAGTTGTTACTTCTCCTTTTTCATTTCTAATTCTATTGATTTGAGTCTTTTCCCTATTTTTCTTGATGAGTCTGGCTAGTGGTTTATCAATTTTCTTTATCTTCTCAAAGAACCAGCTTTTAGTTTTATTGATCTTTGCTATCGGTTCCTTCATTTCTTTTTCATTTATTTCTGATCTGATCTTTATGATTTTTTTCCTTCTGCTAACTTTGGGGTTTTTTGTTCTTCTTTCTCTAATTGCTTTAGGTGCAAGGTTAGGTTGTTTATTCGAGATGTTTCCTGTTTCTTAAGGTAGGATTGTATTGCTATAAACTTCCCTCTTAGAACTGCTTTTGCTGCATCACATAGGTTTGGGGTTGTTATGTCTCCATTGTCATTTGTTTCTAGGTATTTTTTGATTTCCTCTGATTTCTTCAGTGATCACTTCGTTATTAAGTAGTGTATTGTTTAGCCTCTATGTGTTTGTAGTTTTTACAGATATTTTCCTGTAATTGATATCTAGTCTCATAGTGTTGTGGTTGGAAAAGATACTTGATATGATTTCAATTTTCTTAAATTTACCAAGGCTTGATTTGTGACCCAAGATATGATCTATCCTGGAGAATGTTCCATGAGCACTTGAGAAAAATGTGTATTCTGTTGTTTTTGGATGGACTGTCCTATAAATATCAACTAAGTACATGTTGTTTAAAGTATCATTTAAAGCTTGTGTTTCCTTCTTTACTTTCATTTTGGATCATCTGTCCATTGGTGAAAGTGGGGTCTTAAAGTCCCCTACTATGAATGTGTTACTATCAATTTCCCCTTTTATGGCTGTTAGTATTTGCCTTATGTATTGAGGTGCTCCTATGTTGGCTTCATAAATATTTACAATTGTTATATATTCTTGGATCGATCCCTTGATCATTATGTAGTGTCCTTCTTTGTCTCTTCTAATAGTCTTTATTTTCAAGTCTGTTTTGTCTGATGAGAATTGTTACTCCAGCTTTCCTTTGCTTTCCATTTGCATGGAATATGTTTTTCTATCCCCTCATTTTTTGTCTGTATGTGTCTCTAGGTCTGAAGTGGGTCTCTTGTAGACAGCATATATATATGGCTCTTGTTTTTGTATCCATTCAGCCAGTCTGTGTCTTTTGGTGGGAGCATTTACACCATTTACATTTAAGGTAATTATTGATACGTATGTTCCTATTCCCATTTTCTTAATTGTTTTGGGTTTGTTATTGTAGGTCATTTCCTTCTCTTGTGTTTCTTGCCTAGAGAAGTTCCTTTAGCAGTTGTTTTAAAGCTGGTTTGGTGGTGCTGAACTCTCTCAACTTTTGCTTGTCTGTAAAGGTTTTAATTTCTCCATCCAATCTGAATGAGATCGTTGCAGGGTAGAGTAATCTTGGTTGCAAGTTTTTCTCCTTTATCACTTTAAATATGTCCTGCCACTCCCTTCTGGCTTGCAGAGTTTCTGCTGAGAGATCAGCTGTTAACCTTATGGGGATTCCCTTGTGTGTTATATGCTGTTTTTCCCTTGCTGCTTTGAATGTGTTTTCTTTGTATTTAATTTTTGAGAGTTTGATTAATATGTGTCTTGGCATATTTCTCCTTGTATTTATCCTGTATGGGAGTCTCTGTGCTTCCTGGACTTGATTAACTATTTCCTTTCCCATATTAGGGAAGTTTTCAACTATAATCTCTTCAAATATTTTCTCAGTCCCTTTCTTTTTCTCTTCTTCTGGAACCCCTATAATTCGAATGTTGGTGCATTTAATGTTGTCCCAGAGGTCTCTGAGACTGTCCTCAGTTCTTTTCATTCTTTTTTCTTTATTCTGCTCTGCAGTAGTTATTTCCACTATTTTATCTTCTAGGTCACTTATCCGTTCTTCTGCCTCAGTTATTCTGCTATTGATCCCTTCTAGAGTATTTTTAATTTCATTTATTTTGTTGTTCATCATTGCTTGTTTCATCTTTAGTTCTTCTTGGTCTTTGTTAAATGTTTCTTGCATTTTGTCTATTCTATTTCCAAGATTTTGGATCATCTTTACTATCATTATTCTGAATTCTTTTTCAGGTAGACTGCCTATTTCCTCTTCATTTGTTAGGTCTGGTGCATTTTTATCTTGCTCCTTCATCTGCTGTGTGTTTTTCTGTCTTCTCAGTTTGCTTATCTTACTGTGTTTGGGGTCTCCTTTTTGTAGGCTGCAGGCTCATAGGTCCTGTTTTTTTTTGGTGTCTGTCCCCCGTGGCTAAAGTTGGTTCAGTGGATTGTGTAGGCTTCGTGGTGGAGGGGACTAGTGCCTGTTTTCTTGTGGATAAGGCTGGATCTTGTTTTTCTGGTGGGCAGGGCCACGTCTGGTGGTGTATTTTGGGGTGTCTGTGGACGTATTATGATTTTAGGCAGCCTCTCTGCTAATGGGTGGGGTTGTGTTCCTGTCTTGCTAGTTGTTTGGCATAGGGTGTCCAGCAGTGTAGCTTGCTGGTCTTTGAGTGGAGGTGGGTCTTAGCATTGAGATGGAGATCTCTGGGAGATTTTCGCTGTTTGATATTATGTGGACCTGGGAGGACTCTTGTCGACCAGTGTCCTGAAGTTGGCTCTCCCACTTCAGAGGCACAGCACTGACTGCTGGCTGCAGCACCAAGAGCCTTTCATCCACACAGCTCAGAATAAGAGGGAGAAAAATTAGAAAGAAAGAAAGAGGATAAAAAATAAAATAAAATAAAGTAAGGTAAAATAAAATAAAGTTACTTAATTATTAAAAAAATTTTTAAAGTAAAAAAAACACAAACAACAACAAAAAAGAATAAAAAAAACGGATGGATAGAACGCTAGGACAAATGGTGAAAGCAAAGCTATACAGACAAAATCTCACACATACACACTCACAAAAAGAGGAAAAGGGGAAAAAATAATATATCTTGCTCTCAATGTCCACCTCCTCAGTTTGGGATGATTCATTGTCTATTCAGGTATTCCACAGATGCAGGGTACAAGTTGATTGTGGAGCTTTAATCTGCTGCTTCTGAGGCTGCTGGGAGAGATTTCCCTTTCTCTTCTTTGGTCGCACAGCTCCCGGGTTTCAGCTTTGGATTTGGTCCCGCCTCTGCGTGTAGGTCTCTGGGGGGCGGCTGTTTTTTGCTCAGACAGGACGGGGTTAAAGGAGCCTCTGATTCGGGGGCTCTAGCTCACTCCGGCCAGGATGAGGGAGGGGTACAGAGTGCGGCGCGAGCCTGCAGCGGCAGAGGCTGGCGTGATGTTACATCAGCCTGAGGCGCACGGTGAGTTCTCATGGGGAAGTTGTCCCTGGATCACGGGACCCTGGCAGTGGCGGGCTGCACAGGCTTGCGGGAGCGGAGGTATGGAGAGTGACCTGTGCTTGCACACAGGCTTCTTGGTGGTGGCAGCAGCAGCCTTAGTGTCTCATGCCCGTCTCTGGGGTCCACGCTGTTAGCCGCAGCTCGTGCCCCTCTCTGGAGCTCCTTTAAGCAGTGCTCTTAATCCTCTCTCCTCGCACACCAGGAAACAAAGAGGGAAGAGAAAGTCTCTTGCCTCTTCGGCAGGTCCACACTTTCCCCCGGACTCCCTCTCGGCTAGCCGTGGTGCACTAAACCCTTCAGGCTGTGTTCACGCTGCCAACCCAGGTCGTCTCCCTGCGCTCTGACTGAAGCCCAAGCCTCAGCTCCCAGCCACACCCGCCCCGGCGGGTGAGCAGACAAGCCTCTCGGGCTGGTGAGTGCCAGTTGGCACTGGTCCTCTGTGCGGGAATCTCTCCACTTTGCCCTCCGCACCCCTGTAGCTGCACTCTCCTCCATGGCTCCGAATCTTTCCCCCTCTGCCACCCGCAGTCTCTGCCCACGAAGGGGCTCCTAGTGTGTGGAAACCTTTCCTCCTTCACGGCTCCCTCTGAGTGGTGCAGGTCTCATCCCTATTCTTTTGTCTCTGTTTATTCTTTTTTCTTTTGCCCTACCCAGGTACGTGGGGAGTTTCTTGCTATTTGGGAGGTCTGAGGTCTTCTGCCAGCATTCAGTAGGTGTTCTATAGGAGTTGTTCCACATGTAGATATATTTCTGATGTATCTGTGGGGAGGAAGGTGATCTCTGCATCTTAGTCTTCTGCCATCTTCCCCCTCGCCCTTCTACCTTTTTTTTTTTCAGGTATATGATGTTGACATCACTAATCTTCAGGGAAATAGAACAAAACCACAATGAGCTATCATTCCTGTTGGAATGGCTTTCATCAAAAAGATAAGAGATAACAAGGGTTGTTATCTCTTATAGGTTGTTGGAGAAAAGGGAACACTTATGCACTGTTGATGGGAATGTAAATTGATTCAGCCACTATGGAAAACAATATGGAGGTTTCCCCAAAATTTAAAGTAGATTTACCAAATGATTCAGCAATCTCTCTTCTGGGTGTACACCAAATGGAAATGAAGTCATTATCTTGAAGAGATATCCACATTCCCATGTTCATTGAAATATTATTCATAGTGGCTAAGAAATGGAAACCACCTAAGTGTCCATGGAGGGATGAATGGATAAAGAAAGTGTGGTATAAATATAATAGAAAATTGTATTTCTTGTTTTATATTGTATTCAGCCTTAAAAAAGAAAGAAATCTTGTCATTGGAAACAACAAGGGTGAACCAGAAATCTAAAGTTTATAGAATTACCCCAGGGATTCTACATCAGGTGGTCTGACCCCCATGCTTTAAGAAGCACTGCTTCAGGCCATTACCCACACACATGCACGTGCACAGACACACACTTTTTATTTATTTATTTATGCTCAGGTAACTGAATCTTGATAAAGGAAAATCATCTACATCTCAACAGGATAAGGGCAGAAGAAGGAGCCCTTTATATCCCCAAGGACATATAAGAAGTACACTGAAGTACAGTATCTGTGCTTGGCACCCTTCAAACACAGACATGGTACTGGGACTGAAGTTTCTGATGACATGTTCTGCTTAGAAGAAAAAATATATATTTTTGGTTGATTTGATAAATTCATACTTTCCTATGTAATAAGAAAATGTTCTACATTACTTTATGTCAGGTATTTTTAACTGTAATTCACTCCTATTACATATGTTTTTTAAAAAATGCTTGTACTCAGATCCCACCCTTGGAAATTCTCACAGGCAGATCTTCTAAGCATTCTGGAAATTTGTATTTAAAAAGTTCTCTATAAGTAATTTACCTTTGGGCTACCAATTTGGGACAGTTACAAGGTCCTTTTTCATTGCTTTTTATTTCCCATCATTTTCAGCCTCCTCCACTTATCTTGAATCTAGGAATGAAGAGGTTCCATCTATATTTATATAGGATTCATAAAAATGAGAACAGAATAAATACCATTTTACGGATAAAGTGAAAAGAAAGAGTAGGAAGAACATCTGATGTTGCATTCAGGCTCAGCTGTGTTCTGTAGGGAGTATGGCTAGCTATTTGTTTCTAATTGTACATGAGTTTTGGTATTGAGCTGGGCCAGTTAAGTGTTTTTCACATAGTAGAAACTCAATAAATATGGCTGGGTTATCTGACAAATTTCCCCAACAAACATGAAAAAGATATCAAACATCCATTTGCTAACATCTCATAACTATTCTTTAATTCATAGCCATTTGCAGGTTGGAAGCCTGATGTCTGCGCATTTTATAAGTTGGATTCATCGCAGAAGGTCACACATGAAGAAAAGTGTTGTTTTTATTTCCGAATTTCCCATTAATTGCTTACTTCTCCGAATTACCTGAAAAACTAATCTATGTATATTTAAGATTTCCATGCTGAATAAAACCTGTAGCTGAGAAAGGTGACTTGAATACTTAAAGACACCTTATTTACAGAAGAATGAGAGAAAAAGAGGGAGAGAAAAAAATATTTTCCTCCTGTATTTTAGGATGTTTCAGAGTAATTCTTCCTGGAAGAAAGGCATGGCTAGAGAATATTCTGGAGTACTTTCTTGAATTATGAGTCTGTGACTAACTGTTGCACTTAGAATCATACCACATAACCCTTGCTTGAATCCAGAGTGCAGTGTTATTTCTACTCTGCTTACTATTTTCCTAATGACTTATTTCCATAATCACCTTGTCTCCACAAAGGAGGGGTTTCAAATGCTGCAAGTTTCTTTAGAAATTTGTTTTTCACATTTTCACGTTCTATGTATCAATTATGTACTCATGTCTCTCACGAACATCTACCACATGGATTCCGGATTTCTGTCCTTTTACCTAAACCCTCTACTCGAATTGTTAGGTTTCCCAATTCCTTGATTACTCAGAAGTAGTGATTCATTAGCCAAAGCTGAATATATGAATGCTGATTTGTGCTTACCCATGTGGTTCACAGGAGTGGTTTAGAGCCCCAAAAAGTTTTCCAAGACTAACTTTGATAGTAAATCTATTAGTGATACCCTGCTAAACATTTCCCAAGTTTTCTCTTAAGGCCATATTGAATGAATCTAATATCTGCCTTCTGTCACAAGTTGGTGGACGAATGTTCTCCAAGTGTGACTCTTTTTGTGACTAGAGTATTTGATTACACTAACCAATAAAGTTGTTGGCCATAAAATTACTACAGTGGAGAATGCGAAGATGGCAGAGTCATAGCGAGCTTGGTACTGGTAGGAAATTTAATACCATATTTACATTGTTCTTGCAAATAAGAAATGACCAAATAATTTTCCCTCCCTCCCTCATATTTTTTCCTTTGTCTGCATTTTCTTCTCTTTTGCTTCTATATCTTTGTCCTCAAGTTTTTACTTCTTAGAGGACCACAAGATTCACCTCTATTCCTATAGATCATATGAAGGCAGGGTCAATTTCTAACTAGATTTATGAGCAGTTTCTCAGCAAGAAGAGATCAAGAGAAGCCCCTTCCTAGCACAGAGAAATCTCATAGTTGCAAAAAGTCATCATTTTCAAAGATTCACACTGGCTTTGCCTTGTAGACTCGAATAAAAGCTTTCAGCTACAATGGATACCTAAGGAAGATTACCAAGTACATTACAAGTCAAGAGTTCTTCTTCACCTACTGAAGATACTAAATGAACATAAACATAAAACACTGAAGAATCAATGGATGACACTGACATTTGATAAAATTATTCAAAGTGAATCTTTTTCTTATCCAAAGAAAGTTTTGCTTGCTCTTTTGCCCCAAGCTTCAGACACAGGAAGCAAAGCTGAAACTGGAAATGCTTCATACTTATATGGCTCTGATTTTTGATTTCCCATAATTCTCCTTCAGCCAAAAGAGCCGTCCCAAATGTGATAGCTGCTGTCCAGTGGATATGTTCAACTCATGGCTTTATGGTGGCAAATGTGTAAATAAATTTTTCTTAAAACCAACCAACCAACCAAAAAACTGCCCACCTAACTACCCACCCAACCTTGTGTACAACCTAGAATAGCATAATAACTTTGGAGCTAAATATTTGGTAAGCATGTTTTCATCCCATTGCTCTCTTATGACACTGAAAACCTTCTGAACTGGGTTTATTTGAGGTTTTAGGTGAGGTCATCATCTTGAACATATTCTAGTATAATTTTTCAGTCATTTAAATGATAAAAATAATTAGGCAAAAGAACTAATATTTTATATATTCCTGGGCTTGTAGTACACTGCTCTTCTTCACAACCCCATGAGTTTGGTTTTATTCAAGGTTCTGTTGTCCTCACTTTACACAAGAGGAAACTGGAATTCAGAAAGTTCAATGACGTGTTCATAGTCTCAAAGCTGGAGAATGGCAGAACTGGACTTGTAATCTGGGTGTGTTTGATGCTGAAGCCTTGCTATCTGCCTCCCACTAACCAGAGTCGACTCGAATTGCATTATATAGAACTGTGTGCTCCATGAAGGATTATTACCTATCTTGATCACCACTGTGTCTCCAAAATAAAGCATTGGACTCATATTAAGTCCTGGATAAATGTCACATGAATGAAAAGACAAGATGTTATTTTCAAATTAAAATAAAGAATTCTTAATCATGGCAATGAGATCCTTAGAAAATCCTTTGTTCAAATCTGAAAACAGCACTGTTTGCTTTGTTTGTTTTTTTTACACTCAAGAGAGATTTTATGAATGTGTTGATTATGAGCCCAGAAACAATTTCCTGAGATTGAGGAGTGGGCTGCCAATGCCGTTTGCTTAGGATCTACTGATAGGATGAAGCAATGACATCATGCAGCAATTTCACGTCCCCAGCTCTCTCGGTGTCATTCATTCAACTGTGTCTCTTAGAATTTTAGAGATATCAGTTATAGAGTATTTTTCAGTACCATTCTTCATAAATGTCAAAAATGATTTGATGTTCTGCCTTAAAGGAAGACATGAGTAATCTATGCAAAATTGCACAGTCCAGAGGTAGAAGGCCAGTGAAGAAGGAAGTAAAGGGAAGGGAAAGAGACTTGCTCATCTGAAAAAGATTTCCTCCTTGATCAAACTCTAATCAGACCCCACTGAACCCTCTTCTCAACTAGGCTCTGACTTTTGGTTTCCCGTGTTTGTCTCTGCATTGTCCAATTTTAGCAAGAAACCTGCTAATTCAGTTAAACCAGAACCCCTCTACCCCCTTCCCCACCCCTCAACCTCGATGTCTCATCACCTTCAATACGTGATCTGGTTCCTCATCTTCAACCACTTCCCAGTCTGATCTCTCTGGACTGCCTTCAGCAAGAAACCTGTTAGGTTGGTTTAGCCTGAAACCAACCCCCTCTCCCCTTACCCTTGATATTTCTTCTTAGTAATTTTCCATCCACAGATTCCCTCCTGCTCCTTGGCTAAAAATTCCCACTTTTCCTTGTATTCGAGGTTGAGCCCAATCTCTCTACACTATTACAAAACCCGTACTACGACATTGTGGTAGCTCCCCCTGAATAAAGTTGGCCTTACCATCTTTAAAAAGTGTCATGAATAATTTTTAAAACACATCTCAGTTCTCAGTTTTCCTTGTCTGTTTTCAAATTTTGTTTTCATAATTTAAAATATCAAGAGAAACTTTCCTTTGTTATCTGAGTGCTATGCTACACACTCTCTGGTCCTAACATCAATCTTAAAGTTTAATTCATCTTGTAATTTTATAGCTACACAAACTCCTACTAGAATCTCTGCTCCACTAGGTCCACACAACATTTTATAATTATGGGATTTAGCTGCATATATATATATGTTGATTGTAGGCTTGTTTGTTTTGTCTTTGCTTCCAGTTTGAAAGGTTTGCTAGATCTACGAACTCTTTGAAATCTATATCTCAAATCCTGGTGTAGAGCTTTATGAAGCATGAGGACATTCAGTAAATTCCCGTGGACTAAAAACATGGTTTGGTGTTGCAACCAGCACAGTTTTTGTTGTTGGGAAGTCTGATAATTGGAGGATTGAATTTGGAGTCCGGTTTAACCCCAGATTTTGAAGACATGGCAGTAACTTCTCATTTACAGAGACAAAACCCATAAAGAAGAATCCTTGAGAAGTTAATCAAGCTCAAACTTCTTTCAAGAATAATGAGTATCTCTTCTTTTTTCAATGAGATCTAAGAGTTTAATAAGAATTTTAATTCCCTTGATTTAAAGAATGAAGGAGGTACATTTCTTCATCACAGCTATATGAATCACTGAGGAAGAAGGATCCCATTACGTGCTGTAGCCATCAAACTTGCTGACTGATCAAATCCTTGTCTCCTGGACAATTTATTATGACTTATTCCCTGACAATTTCAACACCAATGGCTACTGGGGAAATTACGTGTATTCTTTGGGCCACTGTACTGACTGTGGATATGGTAACATCCTCTTACTTGTGGGCTATGTCCTGGACTATGGCTATAGAGGTTACCAACCACTTGGCTATAAAAGATATTGGGCAACAAGAACCTATTGATAAATCTGCATATCTGAGACCTTGGCACTTCTGGGACATTTTGCTCTTTTGTTTCCTGTCTGATTCCACCTTTCTTTGAGCCCAAAGATGATGCTTGACCAAATCCAGGTTCTCTATACACTGGATCAGTTTCACTTCAAGATGTATCATGTTTAGATGATAAGTCTTTGAACTTTTCCACAAGTTCATCATTTAGGCTGTGATTCTTATTTGAAATATGTTCTGCTCTAATACATTTGAAAGTGGTTTTTCATCTTGAGGGCACTTCTGTTTTCGCCTCAAAAATTTATCTTAGTTGACAAAGAACCTGTGGTCTGAATATCTCATTTTTGGTTTAAATATGTTTATGGTGGTCATATTTTCAGTTATGTTGTACAATAAAAATAGCATTTTAAATCCAATAAAATGAAGATTTATTTTTATAGATTACCAAATGGTGTTAGCTCTAATATCTGGGCTAATTCAAATGGGATTGGTGATGTCCAGGTTAATTTGATTTGATTATTAACATGTAAAGTTCAGTAATGAAGTCAAACCAATTTACTTTGGATCCTAAATAATACAGAATGACTGTTTATGTTGAAGTATACATTATGTATGGCTATGAACATATATTTCTCTATCTTACTATATTCTCTTTAATTTTATCTCCTCTCTAGAACCATGTTCCTCAATGTGTGGTTTCTGGACCAGCAATATCAGTATCAACTAGGAATGTTTTAAAACTGCAAATTCTCAAGCCTTTTATCTCCTCCCGCCAAGACCTAAAGAGTCAGCAGTATGTGTTTTAACAAGTCATCCAGAAGACTCTGATGTATGTTATATCTGTGAAATACTGCTGTAGAACATTTAGTGTATTTGTTCATCAAATTAATATAGAATAGTTTTAGTTAACTGTAAGATTAATTAGATTTGGAACGACAAAAGAAAATAATGATCTTAACATACATTTATACTGCACCTTATGATTTCACTGTATATTTATCTACATTATCTTATTAGAGCATCACAAAACCTCACAAATTAGGAATAGTAGTGCCTCTTCTTTACAATTTTGCAACTGAGGCAGAGAATGTGGTGTTATTATCAAAGGTCAGGCAAACAATATATAAATTTAGACCAGAATTTATATTTGCTACCATTGTGGTCCTTTCATTATATTACATGTTAACCAAATCATACTCTAATAAGTGATAAAAACAGAAATATAAGCAAGTACATGTGAGGCTTAAATACATTCTTGGATATTTTATGTACTTTTTGGAATAATAAAGAAATACATTAGTTCATTTTGGCCTTTATACCTTAAAGGCCAACACTTTGTTCTTCTACCTAATATTAAATATAGTTCCAATAGGATCCTTTATACCATTTGAACCCTGATAGATTCAACTTGATCAACCCAGAATTAGATAGAAAATCAAATATATTCTTTTCATTAACCTTTCCAAAATATACATCAAGCTCCATGCCATATTCTGTTACACTTTTCTAAACAATGAGGTATTTTAAAGAACTAAGTAAACATTGGAAAAGTTATTATTGTTTTATTAAATTCATACTTTGATACAATAATCTAGCTTTTTCTTATTTAAATCATCTCAGTGGGCATTTTTCTGGCAATATTGATCATATCCTAAGAAACAGTTAAGTGAAAGCCAGTTGGTTTAATAATTTAAATATACGTAAGATGTAAAGCATTTTCACAAATGCTTTAAGTTTTGTTGAAAGGCTAATGCTACATTTCTGATGTGTTCTTCTCATTCTCAGTGCAAGCGGGTAGTTAATCATGCAAAGTCATGTTTCTTGAGGGTAGGTTATTGAGAGAAACATGAGGGAAACTACATTTGTAATTTATCTCACGTGGTTGACCCTGTAGAATGCTGCATTCTTCTAATTACTTATTTTCTCATGTCTGGTAGATCTTGGTTAGCCTCAAGGCTATTTAATAAACTTAGAGCCTAAATGTGGTTCATTATTTCATGACAAAGGAAAAACAGTGAAAACATTGAAACTTCATTAAAAAATTAGTTGAAGATAGTGGCCATTCTCAAAAACTGATTACTCATAAACATAAAAATATATTTCCTCATCATTGATAAATATCAAGTGATCACTGAACACAAAGTAATTGCAATTAAATTGTGGACTAGATTCTCAATGAAAATAAAGGTTTCTAGATCTCATGAGATATGATTAACAGAAGATTTGCCTTAGTTTTTGAAAACATCTATAATGGGTTCAATCATGTATCAAAAAATTCTTGGCAGAACAATCTTTGGTATCTTTAGCCACACAGTTTAGACAACATTAATAATCACTTTTGTGTGGCCAGAAGATGTCTGCAATCTCACAGACAATATTAGGTTATATAGTAAGAATATTCCTCGTTGTTTGGAAGCCTGAGTTTTGAAGGTTAAATTGGGAACCTGCTTTTACCAAAAACGTTGATGACTCTTCAGTAGCTTCCCCATTATAGGGGCTAAACAATTCAAGGAACACTGGGCAGTCAGTCATCCTCAAACAATTTTAAAGAGTAATGAAAATGCCTAAGAACAGGTGGATATTTTTTGCCATACTCTTTAGTGGGGGTGTATAAAAGGCTTGGACAGATAGAGCAGGTCATTCCCAGGAAACGTTACCTTTGCCACTCAACACTCAACTCTTAACAAAATGTCCTGTGGCTTCTTCAGTGAGGACATCTTCTACCCAGCTTCCTACTGGGGCAGTTGTGGCTACCCCCTGGGCTGCAGTATTGACTGTGGATATGGCAGCAGCTACTCCCCAGTGGGCTATGGCTTTGGATGTAGATATGGCACCTCCCAGCCACTTGACTACAGAAGATATTGGACATTTGACCTCTATTAATCAACTTCTAACCACAAGAACTGTACAATGTGTCCTCAGGAACCAAACTTGAAGCAATGTTGTACTAACAGCTTTCCAGAGGATAAAACATGGTCTTCAGATTCTCCATGTGTTAAACTGTGCAAAGTAGAGTGAACATAAACTTTGTGGATTGAACTTTATTTGAAGTCTTAATTTTTCTTGATAGATTACTGTACCTTAAGATTTTAAATTCCCAGTATGTTTGATTTTCATGTTTCTCCCTAAATTCTAGTTCAGTTTTTTTCATTAATTTCCCAATTCTAATAAATATACTTAGCCTATAAATGTGATTTTCAATTTCGTTGTGTTCTCTTGATTCATTCTTTGTGGATATCTTTTCCTCCTGCATTTTGCAGTGAGGGTAATACTTTGCTATTCTAAGCATTCTATCTATTAAAGGGATATTGATTTAAGAAAAAAAGTAGACAGTGAGTGGTGAATGTTCATGGATTCTTCTTTCATTCCCTTATTCATATTATAATCTTGAATAAGAAATCTGGAGATTAAATTTAGCCCTAACCTCTCTAATCTCCATTGTGTTAAGTGTCACTATAAAAGGTTTTTAGCTTTTTAAGAATACTTTCCAGTTTCCTGTTGTCTTCATTCTGGCTCAGTGCTGACAATGCCAACTAGAAGAAATAGTGTACAATCTTAAATTTGTACACAGTGTGAAATCTTAAAATTTATATCCCTTATATGTCCATCATTTTCTGTTTTCAGTTTGAGTTTTGTTTATATGGCTAATTTCTTGAATCTGTGGTATGAGTTTAATGGTTAGAAAAAGAACAAAGATGTGAATTAAAATAAATCCCAATGATGTTACAGTGGTATTTGCCTCACACAGCAAGCTACAGAAAGGTTATTCTCTTGAGTATTCTCAGTGGACTGCATGAAGGAAGATGAGAAATACATTTTAAATTCCTTTAAATATAAAAGGTCAAGAAAGGTTGTTACAGTAAGTTTTATTTCACATTCTGGTTTATTCCTGAACCACCAAACTTGACATAAAAATGGACACATAAGAGAAATGGCAGAAGATTCACTGCATTAGATCAAACTTGACCAAAATTACAGTTCCCTGAATAATATTCACATCCCCCTGGGTCCATAACTTTGTGCATTCATGGTCTTACATTGAATTAGCTGTCAATGCTAAATAATTTTTTTAAGTGTTACTATTATTATTAAATATCACTTTAAGAACACTTCCATAATTAACATTATAATGAGTTTCTAATGTCTATTTCTTTTTTTTTTTTCTGCACAGGCTCAGCGGCCATGGCTCACAGGCCCAGCCGCTCAGCGGCATGTGGGATCTTCCCGGACCGGGGCACGAACCCGTGTCCCCTGCATTGGCAGGCGGACTCTCAACCACTGCACCACCAGGGAAGCCCTGAAAGTATGTTTATTACACTGACAGTTAATTTATATATTGACTGGTTTTCTAAGCTAGAAATATATACTTTTTCATCTTACTAAAAAAATTGCTTCATTTTCTTCTGGCTTACAATTTTGCTTTTGAAATATCTAATATCATTCTGATCTCTAGTCCTTTGTATGAATGCTTTTTTCTCCCCTCTGTGAAATCTTTTAGGATTCTCTTCATAGGTACTGGCTTGGAAATACTTTTTAAGTTAAATTTTACTACCAGGTTAGATCATGTGGAACAGATTCCTGTGACTTTTCTTCTAGAATATCACATTTATTAATATACTTGTGTTCTCTTTTAAATACTGTGCATGTGATACTCTTTTTTAAAAAATTTCTATTTCTTTGTTAGAAGATTCTTGCCACTACTTATGACCCATAACACAACCCAACTAAAGGAGAAGAACAAAAAGCAAAAAACAGTAGTGTGAGAAGAGCAGGTAATAAAATGGCAGCGACCCCTCCTGTAAACTGACTGGTTGGTTGATCTAAACATTGTTTTGTCAGTCAATAAAATGGTGAAGCCAACACTCAGGGCAACATGACACAGAAGTTAAACACTACTTCATAGGAAGGGAGCAGCAATATTTTTCACTGACTGTTGACAAGAGGCAGGATTGGGCAAGAGAGCAAAGAAATGTTTGTGGTAGCTTGGAGGAAAATCACATTCAGACACTTGCCAAAATGTTGTTTCTTGTAATCCTACTAATCCTGACTTTAAGGCTTCTCTAATCCCTGCAATCCTTTATGTAGGTTTAACCTTCCTTTAACAGTCCATACTCAAATGTGCCTGTGTTTCTACCACTACTATATCATTTTTTTAGTGAACATTATGTTAAGCAGTACCATTGGCTCTAATTTTGCCTTGAAAGGAAAATGGCTTTCCTTATTACTGAATTTATTGATATATGTATAGTTATTTCTATTTACTTTCTAAACTTGTACTTGTGATAGCACAACTGTTTACTTTGTGTTTGCACAGCAATTCAGAGTATTTTATTGATTGTACCAGCAATTTGGTGACTCTCTATGAATGTATCAGCACATTGTACTTCTCACCATAATATAAGAAAAATAGAAAAGTAGAATTCTGGATCTAGAATGGAATTTCTGTAGGCTTCAAGGTCCAGTCTAGAAACCTATTGAGTAGATAAGATTTGTTTATGTTGCTTTACTGTTAACTGTGACAAAGTGTAGAATAGGTTTCATTTTCAAAAACTCTTTTTGAGCAGGGCCTTGGGATTTCTACTTGAGCTGTTCATCAATTCAGGGACCAGCAACTGTTAATTTTAATATGATTCCTATTGAGCAGAGATATTCACTGAAACACCTGTACATCCAGAAAAGTAAGTGAAGCCATTTATTATTGTTACGGAGTCCAAGTTCATACTGCTCACCATATGACAGGCCAATAAATCCAGAGACTAGTTGTAGGGGAAAGGAATAGACACTTTATTCAGAAAACCAGCAGACTATGAAGATAGTGGACTAGTGTCCCAAAGAACTATTTTAACCGAGTTAGAATTCAGACTTCTTTTATACTAAAAGGGGAGGAGGTATGGTTGTTGCAGACTTCTTGGTGTCAGAATCCTTTGTTCTTGCATCTGTCCACATAGGTCAGGTCATGATGTTCCTGTAAATCTCCAACAAGACAAATGTTATTCTCTGTTCTGCAACTTTTTATCTCTATATGAATGGAAAAGTGTTATACTTTTAAAGGTCAGAGCCTTGAGAATGGGCTATCCTGTAAATTTCAGGCTGTAGGCAACATTCTTAACTTGTAGCAAAAGCAATAGAATACAAAGGTTAAAATAAAACAAACAGATCCAATATGGAGTCAGAATAGTTCTTCCCTATTACATTACCTGGATGCTTTTTGAGAGAAATAGCCATGGCTTCAGGTCAACAGTGTTGGTTAATGCTGGCAGTTATCTTGGCTGGGGTCTGTCAATATCTCTAACAGTTGTGGGCAATTGCTACATTTGGACACATCCTGTTGGTCATTCAGCTTACTGGTGGGAGTGCAGGGTGTGTCAGTGTCCAGAAACCCTGTGTTGGGAAGGCAGCATTCTAAACAAGGGAATTTGTTCAGAAACTCCCAGTTTCTGGGAAGGTTCATCTAGTCAAAAGTTTTGAGAGGGGATATGAGATCTTATTAGAGGGCAAGGAAATTTCAGTATGCTGTATGTGAACAGAATCAAACAGTCTAGTTTCAGAGCTTTACCTCTGGGGTCAAAAAATTAAAGATGTTCTCTTCCTAGTATAGTTTACAGACTGAGATGGGTACAGAGAATTTGCAACTTGACCTCAAAGAATATTGTGTCTTTAAATGTGTAGCAAGTTTGTGCTCATGTAAAAAGAAAACTGGTTAATGAGGTTTATTATTATTATTTTTTGCGGTACATGGGCCTCTCACTGTTGCGGCCTCTCCCGTTGCAGAGCACAGGCTCCAGACGCGTAGACTCAGTGGCCGTGGCTCATGGGCCCAGCTGCTCTGCCGCATGTGGGATCCTCCCAGACAGGGGCACGAACCCGTGTCCCCTGCATCGGCAGGTGGACTCTCAACCACTGTGCCACCAGGGAAGCCCTATTATTATTTTTTAAATACATTTTTAGAATAATGAGTTAGGGGATTTACTTGCAGTATCCCACCCACCGCTAGGTAGATGTATTAATAAACAGACTTACAGACCATGGAAACCGCGATGGTCTAACTTTGATTACATGCTCCGGGATATCAGAGGGCACACTTAGTTTCAATATGACTTATTACAACGATTGCTCTTCTGACTGGTTATCTCCCTGCCCCCAGGTTTTTCTGGACTTTGTGACTCTAGATATGGTGTCTTTGAGACCTGAGTTATTGCTGGGGCTCTGGGGCTCTGGTTATGGCTGCAAAGTTTCCAATGACTTGGATATAACTGGATGTGTCTTTGCTGTTGGTTAGGCCTATATGCAAGCCCCAGTTTAATTTGGAAGATAATGGTCATCTGGACTCTCCCACGTTTTAACTGGGGACTTCTACACCTTGATCACTATGACCTGTCATCTTATCTGCCTGCTCACTTCACACCTAGCTGCCAGTTCCTATATTATTTTTTGGTAACTAATTTTCCTGTTCTTTCTTGCACTTGGGAATCCAAAGGCAAGTGTTGAACTGACTTTTTAATTCAAAGTGAATTGACTGCAATGAATTTTACCTGAAGTTCCTCAGATACTCTCTATTTAAAAGTCCATTTGCCTCTTAATGGAACGCTATGCTTGAGTGATGGAGCTTAGAGTTCACTGTCATTCAAGCTGGGGACCACTTTGCTATGCGGATTATTCTAAGTATTCTTTTCCTGGAGTAGCAATTGTTGGCCCCTCTTTCTGATTTTTTGTGTCTATTTTGTTGTATTGTTGCTATGCATTTTTTTCATTCTGTATTCAATTTGGATTGTGGATTTATGTCTGTACCCTGGATCCCAGAATAATTTATCTTCCAGTTTTGCCTCCTTCTTTCCTGAATTTGACCTCTGTTTCACTTGTTCATGATTTTGAACTTTCAGAGGTTCACATTTGGGCAGATGTTTCTGCTATTCTGAAAAGCTGATCAGATCTATGTCTAGATTTTGGCCTGTTTTTTTAGGATTGTGATTCTCTGAGGGTCCTTTCCATTTGATCACTGTTAAATCACTAAGGTATTTTGACCTGTATGGTCCCCAAAAGAGGAGCATTCCTGTGTCCTGAAATAATGTAACACACTTCCTTTGGATCCAGGGCTCAAATATTACCTAGGAAATTCTCCAGAGGATGGAACACATTTGTTGTTTATACTAGAATATTTCTAATATTCAGTTAATATCAATGATAAAAGATTGAAGTCCTTAATTATTGGATTCTGTTATTTTTAAAAATCATTTTATGTGTTGAGTACCTAGAGAAATGAATGAATAACACATATGTACTCCTCCTAAAATGTAGCACCAAGTGGGCTATGGTTAGCAGCCTGATAATTGATCATTTCAGACTGTTTTTTTCTGATTTGGTCCTGAATGTTTATAGATTATATAATTGATTAAGGGAAGAACCTTACTCTTCCCTGTGTGCATTTAGAAGGCATGATCATATTTTTTATATAAAGGTCTTTTAATTATTCTTGTTAATTTTGGGGGGCATGAGAATAATATTTCTAAAGGTTATGGCATTCATGTGATATTAATTAATCTTCATGAGAAAAGCACAATACACGTAACACTCTTTATACTACCATATTTAATTTTTCAAGATATTGATATGGGTTATTTCATGGAAATAAAAGAACATATCAGTATATAAGAGGGTAGAATTCATCCTGGCTGAAAGATGCAGTATGTTTTCATTAGAAACATGTTGTCCTGCACACATAAGTATATATTCTGTTTTAAGAGGAAACGTAACAGAAAAAGAAAGAAAATGTCCAGGTACGTAGAGAATAACATTAACATTTGCCTTGGCTTCAGCTTCTGGAAATCTGAACAGCCTAATGTCCACTCTCTGAAATTTTCATTATTTCTGATCCTATGATGGTTCCACTCCTGTGGTGATTATCAGTTATCTAGACAAGGCATGTTGTTAAGATTTGTAGTTATTGTCTGAATATTCCCTTCAAATACAGGCAGACTGTCCAGATGTAAACTGAACTGCTCATGTTTTTGTAGATTGACGTGCTAATTGAGGTATTCATGATCATAAGAGAAACATGCTGCAGTAATTAGCAATGATTGTGAAAGCTGTTGATTTTTGGATCAAAATTATTAGAAATTGATAAGCATTTAAATAGAGCATTAATAACCAATCCAAATATTATGGGAGTATATGCTATCTAGATCAGTGTTTATCAGTCTTTAATGTGGGCCTGTGATATTGTGATTTATAATAAGAAATATGTATTTGATCTATGTTCCTGTTTCTGCCAGAGTTCCTAAAACCCTAAATTTTTCTAAATGATGAGAGCAACAAAAGTGTCTTTTGTTATGTTAATGAGGTTATATTTGAATGTCACCTAATGTTGGGTGCTGGTTGCCAGGGAAGCCAATCCTGTGATTAGAGGGCTGGGACTTTCAGTCCTATCCCCCTGATCTCCAGGGGTGGGAGAGGGTATGGAGGTTGAATCAGTAGCCAATTACCAATGATTTAATTAATTTGCTTATGTCCTGAAGCCTCCATGAAAACCTGAAAGGACAGGATTTGGAGAGTTTCCACATTGGTGAACACATGGAGATTTGGGGAAAGTGGTGTATTCCAAGAGAACGTGGAAGCTCTGTGCTTTTTCCCTATACCTTTCCTTATGCATTCCTCCATCTGGCTGCTCCTGAGTTATATTCTTTTGTAATAGACTGGTGCTCTAGTAAGTAAAATGTTTCTCTGAGTTCTGTGAGCTTCTCTAGTAAATTAAATGAACTCAAGTAGGTGGTTGTTGGAACCTCTAATTTATAGTCAGTTGCTGAGCTTGTGATTGGTGTCTGAAGTGGGGAGGGGGTGTCTTGCAGGACTGACCCCTTAACCTGTAGGATCTGACACTATCTCTAGTTAGATAGTGTCTGAATTGAGTTAAATTGTAGGACACCTGGTTGACATTCGAGAATTGCTTGGTGGTGTTGGGGGGTATTCACTGCCACCCACCCCCACCATTGGAATTGGGTGCAGAACCAAGGCCCAAATCACATAAGTTTTGTTAAAAATCAGATTCCAATTCAGTGGGTCTGGATTGGGACCTGAATTTCCTCTTTTCTAGTGTTGACTAGAAGAAAAGCTGCACAAAGTAAGAGCAGTGAGTTAAGTTTTATTCAGTCTTACTGAAATTTTAAACAAGAGGGTCAGTGAAGCTTTCCCTGATAAGATGGCATTCAAGAAAATCTTAAAGGAAGAGAACATGTGACTCCTGTTTATGTAGGGAAAACATCTGAGGCCAAGTGAACAGCGAATGCAGAGGCTGGACTCTGCTTAGTGTATCGAAGAGAAAAGAGTTGGAATTTGGTTACAGAGGAGTGAAGTTGGTGGGTGGGTAGTAGGAAGTGAGGTCAGAGAACCTACAATAAGGGTTTTAGCTTTTATTCTAAGATGGGAGTCCACAGCAGGGTTTGGAGCAGACTAGCAGCAAAACCTGACATATTTTAACCGGATCTCTCTGACTGCTATGTTCATAATATTCTGCTAAGGGGTAGGGACAGGCAAAACTGGGATCAGGAAGGCCAGTCAGAAGGCTACTGGCTATTGCAATTGGCTTTTGGTGATAGCAATGGAAATGAGGATATAGTTCAAAGGTAGAATTTACCAATTTTGCTGAATGATTGGATGCTGAAGTGTAAATGAGGTGTTAAGGATGATTCCAAAGTCTACGCTGAGTGACAGGAAAGATAGGCCAGTCTTAAATTGAGGTAAAGTAAACTGCAAGATGAGTGGTTCTGTGGGGCAAGATCAAGAGGTATAGTTTGGACTTTTTATGTTTGAGATGGTCATCAGATATTCAAGTAGAGACGTTGATTAAACAGTTGGGAAAGATGTCCAGGAAGAGGTCTGGGTCAGAGTTTTAAGTTTGGTAGTTTCCAGAAACTACCAAAAATAGACAAGTATTTAAAACCATAAGACAGGATTAGACCATGAAGGAAATAAATGCAGGCAGAAAAGGGAAGAGGTTCAAAGAGAGAATTCCAGGTGCTCTATGTCAAAATCCTGCTTCAGCCTAACTATATCACAATTCTCCCTATTTTCTACCCTCATATAATTTTTCTTTCCCCCGGAATATTTTCCATGATTCTTTGTCTTATGGTATCTTACTTATCCAAGCTTCTCAGAACCCTCTAGCTTAACCTAGAACCCATCTCTATGTTCTCCTTGTGATATTACCTTGGATTTTCCAACTTACATGTTTATTACATGTATGATCCTTGAGGATAGGGATTATTTTTCATTTTCATGATTTAACACATGTAAACTTTTCAATTAATATTTATTGCACAATCGAACGGATGCTTTAGTTCATGTAATGCATCTGCTTATCAGACGGTAGTAGTGGGAGACCAGAACAAAGGTTTTGATTATATGATCCAGCATGTTATTGCAATATTAACTATTTGAAAGAATATGGTCTTGTGTTACTGTAGAAAGAGCCCTATATGTTGAACAAGGAAATTTTAGTAATAATTTGCCCCTCTATTCACTATTTGCTTGGCCATCTGAAAATAATTTAATGTCTCCAAACCTTGGTTTTCTTTTCTGTAAATGGAATTCATAGTTTTTAATCACTATGTAAGATCATCCTCCTGCTGGAAATCAGAACACATGCTGCTTCATAGAGTTGGGGTGAAATCAGGGAATTAGCTTCTCTTTTGTATTTGAAATACACAAAGATTACCTTTAAATTTTCTCCCTAGGTCTGGTTTGCCTGCACATACAGCAGGCATTTGCCTTCAGGAGTGAAAACTCTGGTGGCTTCCTGCTCTTCTATGAGGCTCACTTCTCTCTTGAATTTGGTTCACAAGGTCTTCCTGCATCTACTGTTCTTTGTTAACCCCATGGAGGAGTATGATTTTCATTTGTTAAAGCTTTTCTGGTTGTTATGGGAGGAAGATCTTTCTTAATGGTTTCTTTTTTTTAGTTTATTAAAAAATCTTTTTATTGGAGTATAGTTGCTTTACAATATTGTGTTAGTTTCTACTGTACATCAAAGTGAATAAGCTATACATATACATATATCCCCTCTTTTCTGGATTTCCTTCTCATTTAATTCACCATAGAGTACTGAGTAGAGTTCCCTGAGCTATACGGTACGTTCTCATCAGTTATCTATTTTATACATAGTATCAATAGTGTATATATGTAAATGCCAATCTCTCAGTTCATCCCACTCCCCCTTCTCCCCCTTGGTATCCATACATATGTTCTCTATGTCTGTGTGTCTATTTCTGCTTTGTAAATAAGATTGTCTATACCAATTTTTTCAGATTCCACATATATGTGTTAATATACAATATTTGTTTTTCTCTTTCTGACTTACTTCACTCTGTATGACTTAATCTTTTATATGACAACTGGAAATAAAACTCTCCTCATAGAGTTCTTTATTCACACTCTACCTGTAAATCAACTTAGGAGTTTTGGGGTTTCTGAACTTTCTGATTGTGGCTCTTTTCACTTTTCTATATTTCCTGGTGCAATTGAATTATCTGCTGGGGAAAACTCAGAACTTTGGAGAAATACTGAGTGTAAAAGAGCATCTGGTCCAATTAATGATTCTTGTCTATGATTCTCTCAATAATGTGGAGGTCTTAGGCATGATTCTTACTTGGTGAGTTGAGTGTAATGTATTCCATCACCATGGCTTGGCATCCAATCCAGGTTAATCACCTTTGATCTGCATGTTGGCATTTCTAAAGGGAAAAAATATGGATTAATTATTTCTATTCTGTTTCTCTTACAAATAGTTATGCAAGTATATCTTCTATTGATGGCTTATTTCTGTCATATTTATGAAAAGGAAAAACTATGTAAACACTAATAGAACAAGATAAAGCTATTCAAAACATGCCACATGCCTTCCTAAAAAATGTTTTCAGTTTTCAGAAACATTAGTAGGTAGCATATTAAGCCATTTTGTAAGTGAAAAACTCAGGGAAAATAAATTTATTTCATTTCTTATTTTCCACAATGGCTTTAAAATCCTGGGGAAAATATTTTATCTTTCAAAATTAAATATATAAAGCATTAAATTAAAAACTACTTTATTCATATTAACAGTCACTTATTTATATATGTTTCATCCCCAGAATTTTCTAAATGCATCCTATTTGTATTCCATGATTGTTAAACTAAAACTAATATTCAAGACCAACTGTTAACATTTCTATGTAATATTAACTTACATTTTGCCTCAGGTAAAATATAGCAAAACTAATAACTATTTAATAACTTCTAAAAGTTTCACAGTCCCAAAGGTACCTATTAACATTCTCTGTCCTTAATTCTATGTATAATCAAATAGTACTGTTTTAGTTGTTTTTTCAATATTATATTTGTTTTACTTCTGAAGTGCCATAGGCCATAAAGATGTGTTACTCTTCTCTCTCTCTCTCTCTCTCTGTGAATGTGTATTTGGTTTTAATATATGGAATAATAACCATAGCTAACACTCAATAATATAATAATAATTACTATTTCCAGACATTGTTCTCAATGCTGTACATATAGTAACTCACTTAACCCTTAACACTTACTTACAGATGAACCAATTTGAGAGACAGAGAGATTACACTTGTCCAAATTTACACAAATGATAAATAACAAAGCTTGGATTTGAACCTAAACAGGCAGACCCTCAAGTCAGTGATAATAGAACACTCGTAGAATTTATTATCTAAGCCAGAATACCCCTGAGAATAAAGGGTGGCAATATTAATAATTATACTAATGAATTAAGTACATGGCCCCACTAGCTTTATCTTGTGACTGAACTGTGATTTTATGGTTGCTTAGTTAAAAAACACATTTAAAATGCATTATACTTATGATTATGTTATTTCTTCATTTGGGTATGGCAGTGTTTGTGCCAATCGCCAAAAGATGAGTGATGTTTCATAGTGGAAAAAGAGAAACAGAATGAAGGGCAGGAATTTGAAGAATACATTGGAAAATGTTAAACATTTTTTATCAGCTTTACCATAGGAATGAATTTTGAATAATAGAAATACATAAAACAATTACATGAAGGATGGATAAATTATCAAAATATGGTTAACAATTAACAAGTTAGATGAGATATTAAAAACAGAAAAAATAAATTATTTGTTTTTAAGGCATAATTTTTGATAAAAGTGTTGAAAATTTTACTTATTAATTAACTCTATAGATTTGATGACACATGTGACCTAATCACAGTTGTACTTTTTTTTTTACATATACATATATCTATTCTTTTTCAGATTATTTTTCCATATAGGTTATACAGATATTGAGTAGAGTTCCCTGTGCTAGACAGTAGGTCCTTGTTGATTATCTATTTTATATATAGTAGTGTGTATATGTTAATCCCAAACTCCTAATTTATCCCTCCCTCACCTTTCCACTTTGGTAACCTTAAATTTGTTTTTGAAGTCTGTGAGTCTGTTTCTGTTTTGTAAATAAGTTCATTTGTATCATTTTTTTAAGATTCCACATATAAATGATATCATATGATATTTGTCTTTCTCTGTCTGACTTACTTTACTTAGTATGATAATCTCTAGGTCCAACCATGTTGCTGCAAGTGGCATTATTTCATTCTTTTTAATGAGTGAGTGAAATTCCATTGTATATATGTTCTTCTTCATCCATTCCTGTCGATGGACATTTAAGTTGCTTCCATGTCTTGGCTATTGTAAATAGTGCTGCAATGAACATTGGGGTGCATGTATCTTTTTGAATTATTGTTTTCTCCAGATATATGCCCAGGAGTGGGATTGCTGGATCATATAGTAGCTTTATTTTTAGGTTTTTTTTTTTTTAAAGGAATCTCCATACTGTTCTCCATAGTGAATGTAGCAATTTATATTCCCACTGACAGTGTAGGAGGGTTCCCTTTTCTCCACACTCTCTCCAGCATTTATTGTTTGTAGACTTTTTGATGATGGCCATTCTGTCCAGTGTGAGATGATAACCCATTTGATTTGCATTTCTCTAATGATTAGCGATGCTGAGCATCTTTTCACGTGTTTTTGGTCATCTGTATGTTGTTTAGACAGCAGGTGGGCAAAGACATAATTCTGTCTCTGAGGCTTTATGCATTAATAGGAATGTAACTCCTGCCTAATCTGATGTGTTAAATTGCAGTGAGGAAGAAGTTGAGTTTATGGTCTTAGGTAAAATACCATGATAATGAAAGAGCAAAAGAATTTGTTGTAGTAGCTTTCACATAGTTGTGTGTTCACAGGGGAACTTCACATTAATAAAAGGTGTCACACTGCTGATTATGTATAATAAAATCTGAATAGTACATTTCATAGTAATAGAACTTATCATTTTAGACTGAAGATTTATTTTGGGGACACCCATGTTAGCAGGAGGTGACCTTAAAACTTCCTTAACTGCTGTGACAAAGTCTTTTTTTAAGAGGGCACCACAAAATAATGAGAGGCTGCTACACAATCGGATGCATTTAGTGGGAAGGCAGAGTCCGTGTGAGACATGGTCCACCCATTCCTGGCAGTGGATGTATGTATAGGTCTTGGAGCTCTGAGTGACATCAATCTTCTTTTACAACCAACTGAAAATTCACCTTTTGACATCATGCATTCCAGTCATGGCAAGAACTCTTGGCAGAACCTGTAGATGTGGCCTTGGTAGTGGCTATAATATGGATGCAAGAACTGCCCAGGGCCAGGTTGTAGTTTATGCTCAAAGTATGGTGGTGACTGTGGGTTTAGCTATGGCTTGAGCTAGATACAGCTCTAGCTATGAATACTCTTTTTACTGACCATTATATTCCCAAAGATGTTGGTCATCTTGTGGCTATTTCAAATATATATATTTATTTATTTATTTTATTTTGGCTGTGTTGGGTCTTCATTGCTGCGTGCAGGCTTTCTCTAGTTGTGGCGAGTGGGGGCTACTCTTTGTTGTGGTGCACAGGCTTCTCATTGCGGTGGCTTCTCTTTTTGAGGAGCACAGGCTCTAGGCACGTGGGCTTCAGTAGTTGTGGCACTCAGGCTCAGTAGTTGTGGTGTACGAGCTTAGTTGCTCCGCGGCATGTGGGATCTTCCCAGACCAGGGCTTGAACCCATGTCCCTTGCATTGGTAGGCAACTTCTTAACCACTGCACCACCAGGGAAGTCCCTTGTGGCTATTTTTTGACTTTCAGAGTTTTTATGCTTCTCACTAGTATCCTGTGACAAATTTCAGGAGGCCCGTGTTGATCTTCCTTACATTTATCTTCATCTCTTGTGGACAGTGGGCAACAGCATGACATGGCAGTTTACACTTCAGCCTCTGGGACAGAGTTACCAATATTTTGTTACAATCAACATTTAAGCAATTGCTCTTAAACTGTTAAACTCTGGTGTTCCAACCACTCTATTTAGTTTATGTGTTATAGCACAGTTCTTTAATAAATGCATTTAAATTCATCTCACTATTTGTTCTGCTTGTTTTTGTTAAAGACTTTATGATTCTTTTTAACCATGAACTGGGCCATGTTTAACAGTTGTAATCGTCCAGAAGAATTGGTCAACCTACAGAGCTGGACACAGGAGCAATCAAGGATTAGATTAGATGAAAAAGCTTGTGTTGCTTTTGGTCTCTACTTCCAATCTTATACGTCTTATATACCCATTTTTTAAGTTTCAAGTGCTACAGAACAATGTTATTTGAGAAATCTTCTTTGTCTTGGTTTGTTATAAAGCAGAAAAATGATGATTTTCTTTCTACCATGATGTTTATAAAAGTCACAGTGTTTCTTACCCCTTTAACACATGAAAACATTACTATGTTTATTAATTTCCATCACCTGACCTACCTTGAACACTGTTTACTGCTTAACCTGCACTGTGGGTATGTATTTTAGTGAGTGCGTTATAAAATCAACTGTAGAGGCCTTCCTTATAATTTAGAAAGTCTATATTTCAAGCACAATGTTCATGCTTGAAATATAGCTTATACTTCAGTGAGTCTAGATAGGAAACTTTTGGGGCAAGTAAGCCCAGATTTTGGAAAAAAATAAAATGGGAGATTCTGCACATGAAAGAAGCTATTGGCATATTAAAAGTAAAATGTAAAAAGGAGCTTTTTAAGGCTTTAATATTCCAACAAGTAACGAATTTTATAGCAGAAGTTCACTCAATAACCAGAAGTTTTTATGTATAGTGCCAAGCACTAGTGCTGTTTTGTTTTCATTTTTACAATTTGGTAATTATTTTTCTTATTATCACTTTAGATTTTGGAGTGATTATTATATATGTAAATTTGAAAAATAAAAGAATACAAGGCCTAAATTTGTAGTCTGAAAACTCTTCTAGCTGGAAGCTCTGTAAAGTCTGAGACTGTTGTCTTATTTCTTGTTCACCACTATATCCTTAGTCCCAGAACAGTGGCTGGCATAATGTGGACTCAGTAAATATTTGTGAAATAAATTCATGTGTAAGTTTTTTACTATAATGATGCAAATTGTATTTGCCTTCAACTTTTTTTTTTTAAACCCCACATTTTGTTTATTTATTTATTTTTTTGGCTGTGTTAGGTCTTCATTTCTGTGCAAGGGCTTTCTCTAGTTGAGGCAAGCGGGGGCCACTCTTCATCGTGGTGCGTGGGCCTCTCACTATCGCGGCCTCTCTTGTTGTGGAGCACAGGCTCCAGATGCGCAGGCTCAGCAGTTGTGGCTCACGGGCCCAGTCGCTCCGTGGCATGTGGGATCCTCCCAGACCAGGGCTCGAACCCGTGTCCCCTGCATTAGCAGGCAGACTCTCAACCACTGCGCCATCAGGGAAGCCCCACCTTCAACTTTTAATAGCAGAAATAAAAACACTTTTGCAAAAAATATTTCACTCTATCCTCATAATAGCTCAATGAATTGGGCAAGATTGGCATTAACATCTCATTATTTTAATCCCCTCACTCTGCTGTCCCCTTCCCCTCATTCACTTTATTTATTTTTACCTGTTTATTTTTTATTTTTTTTAAATTTTATTTATTTTTTAATTTATATTTGACTGTGTTGGGTCTTCGTTTCTGTGCGAGGGCTTTCTCTAGTTGCGGCAAGTGAGGACCACTCCTCATCGCGGTGCGTGGGCCTCTCACTATCGCGGTCTCTCTTGCTGCAGAGCACAGGCTCCAGACATGCAGGCTCAGTAATTGTGGCTCGTGGGGCCAGCTGCTCCACGGCATGTAGGATCTTCCCAGACCAGGGCTCGAACCCATGTCCCCTGCATTGGCAGGCAGATTCTCAACCACTGCACCACCAGGGAAGCCCTATTTTTACCTTTTTATTTAAAATTTTTTAAAATTATATATTGGAGTATAGTTTATTAACAATGTTGTGTTAGTTTCAGGTGTACAGTACAGTGGTTCAGTTATACATATACATGTATCTATTTTTAAAAAATTTTTTCCCCATTTAGGTTGTTACAGAATATTGAGCAGAGTTTCCTGTGCTATACCATAGGTCTTTGCTCTTTATCTATTTAAAATATTAGTAGTGTGTGTATGTCAATCTCAAACTCCCAATCTATCCCTCCCCACCACCTTTCCCCTTTCATAACCATAAGTTTGTTTTCTAAGTCTGTGAGTCTGTTTTTGTTTTGTAAATAAGTTCATTTGTATAATTTTTTTAAGATTCAGCATACAAGCAATATGATATATTTGTCTTTCTCTCTCTGACTTACTTTACTTAGTATGATAATCTCTAGGTCCATCCATGTTGCTGCAAATGGCATTAGTTCGTTCTTTTTAATAGCTAATATTCCATTGTATATATGTACCACATCTCCTTCATCCATTCCTCTCTCACTCATTTTAAAAACAAAGATACTACATCTCAGTGAGCTTAAATGACTTATTTAATATCATATGAGCATGGCTGGAGCTTCAGTGTCACATTTTGATTTCCAAATCTATGCTCATTTTCTATGTGATTAATTACTATAAAATTCAAGGACATTGTTTAGTGTGTTTTCAAAATATTAAAAATAATTTTTGTGTTGATTTACCCACAGCATTTTAATTTTTTTAAAATGTGTATTTTATCTTTAGTCCTCTGCACAAAATCCAATGTTCATTGACTAAATATAAAAGAATAAATAAATGAATTAAAATTATAAAATACAATAATACCGATTACAGAGTCCTTATAAAACTTTGACACACTTATGAGCTGAATACTTTGTGAATGTCAGTGTATCCTTTCTGTAGTTACAAAAGAACAATACATTCAATAATTTATGCTGGAAATTCTTAGAAAAGCACAACCTTCCGAGACTGAAACAGGAAGAAATAGAAAATATGAACAGACCAATCACAAGCACTGAAATTAAAACTGTGATTAAAAATCTTACAAAAAGCAAAAGCCCAGGACCAGATGGCTTCGCATGTGAATTCTAACAAACATTTAGAGAAGAGCTAACACCTATCCTTCTCAAACTCTCCCAAAATATAGTAGAGGGAGGAACACTCCCAAACTCATTCTACAAGGTCACCATCACCCTGATACCAAAACCAGACAAAGATGTCACAAAAAAGAAAACTACAGACCAGCATCACTGATGAACATAGATGTAAAAATCCTCAACAAAATGCTAACAAACAAAATCCAACAGCACATTAAAAGGATCATACACCATGATCAAGTGGGGTTTATCCCAGGAATGCAAGGATTCTTCAATACATGCAAATCAATCAATGTGATACACCATATTAACAAGCTGAAGGAGAAAAAACATATGATCATCTCAATAGATGCAGAGAAAGCTTTTGACAAAATTCAACACCCATTTATGTTAAAAACCCTGCAGAAAGTAGGCATAGAGGGAACTTACTCAACATAATAGAGGCCATATATGACAAACCCACAGCCAAGATGGTCCTCAATGGTGAAAAACTGAAACCATTTCCACTAAGATCAGGAAGAAGGCAATGTTGCTCACTCTCACCACAATTATTCAACATAGTTTTGGAAGTTTTAGCCACAGCAATCAGAGAAGAAAAAGAAATAAAAGGAATTCAAATCGGAAAAGAAGAAGTAAAGCTGTCACTGTTTGCAGATGACATGATACTATACATAGAGAATCCTAAAGATGATACCAGAAAACTACTAGAGCTGATCAATGAATTTGGTAAAGTAGCAGGATACAAAATTAATGCACAGAAATCTCTGTCATTCTTATACACTAATGATGAAAAATCTGAAAGTGAAATTAAGAAAATACTCCCATTTACTATTGCAAAAAAAGGAATAAGATACCTAGGAGTAAACCTACCTAAGGAGACAAAAGACCTTTATGCAGAAAATTATAAGACACTGATGAAAGAAATTAAAGATGATGCAAATAGATGGAGAGATATACCATGTTCTTGGATTGGAAGAATCAATATTGTGAAAATGACTCTACTATCCAAAACAATCTACAGATTCAGTCCAATCCCTATCAAACTACCATGGGCATTTTTCACAGAACTAAAACAAAAATTTTCACAATTTGTATGGAAACACAAAAGACCCTGAGTAGCCAAAGCAATCTTGAGAAAGAAGAATGGAGCTGGAGGAATCAGGCTCCTGGACTTCAGACTATTCTTCAAAGCTACAGTAATCAAGACAGTATGGTACTGGCACAAAACCAGAAAGATAGATCAATGGAACAGGATAGAAAGCCCAGAGATAAACCCACGCACATATGGTCACTTTATCTTTGATAAAGGTGGCAAGAATATACAATGGAGAAAAGACAGCCTCTTCAATGAGTGGTGCTGGGAAAACTGGACAGGTACATGTAAAAGAATGAAATTAGAACACTCCCTAACACCATACACAAAAATAGACTCAAAATGGATTAAAGACATAAATGTAAGGCCAGACACTATACAATTCTTAGAGGAAAACATAGGCAGAACACTCTATGACATAAATCACAACAAGATCCTTTTTTTTTCTTTTTTTTTTTGTGATACGGGGGCCTCTCACTGTTTTGGCCTCTCTCATTGCAGAGCACAGGCTCCAGATGCACAGGCTTAGTGGTCATGGCTCATGGGCCTAGCCGCTCCGCGCCATGTGGGATCCTCCCAGACCGGGGCACGAACCCGTGTCCCCTGCGTCAGCATGCAGACTCTTAACCACTGTGCCACTGAAAGCCCCAAATTCATACAGCCACTATGGAGAACAGTATGGAGGTTCCTTCAAAAAACTAAAGATAGAACCACCATACGACCCAGCAATCCCACTACAGGGCATATACCCTGAGATAATCATAATTCAAAAAGAGTCATGTAGCACAACGTTCACTGCAGCTCTATTTACAGTAGCCAGGACAATGGAAGCAACCTAAGAGTCCATGGACAGATGAATGGATAAAGAAGATGTGGCACATATATACAATGGAATATTACTCAGCCATAAAAAGAAACGAAACTGAGTTATTTGTAGTGAGGTGGATGGACCTAGAGTCTGTCATATAGAGTGAAGTAAGTCAGAAAGAGAAAAACAAATACCATGTACTAACACATATATATGGAATAATAAAAAAAAAAGTCATGAAGAACCTAGGGACAAGATGGGAATAAAGATGCAGACCTACTAGAGAATGGACTTGAGGACATGGGGAGGGGGAACGGTAAGCTGGGACAAATTGAGAGAGTGGTAGTGTATATATGGACATATGTAAATACAAATGTAAAATAGATAGCTAGTACGAAGCAGCCACATAGCACAGGGAGATCAGCTCAGTGCTTTTTGACCAGCTAGAAGGGTGGGAAGGGAGGGTGGGAAGGGAGGGTGGGAGGGAACGAATGGGGAAGGAGATATGAGGATATATGTATATGTATAACTGATTCACTTTGTTATAAAGCAGAAACTAACACACCATTGTAAAGCAATTATACTCCAATAAAAATGTCAAAAAAATATTTGTGCTGGAACCTCTGATATCTACATGCAAAAGAGTAAAGTTGGACCCCTTCTTTTCACTGTATACTCTTAATAGAACTTAGACGTAAATATTAGAGCTAAAATTGTCAAATTCTTAGAAGAAAATATAGCAGTAAACTTCAGTACATTCAGGTAAGACCTTCTAAGTTATGATAATAGAAGCACAAGTGACAAAAGAAAAATATATAAATTGCACATTATCAAATTAAAAACGTTTGGTCTTCAATTGACATGATCAAGATAACTCACAGAAGGGGAGAAAATATTTCAAATCATATACCTTATGAAGGATTTATCTAGAATATATAAGGAACTCTTACAACTCAATAATAAAAGACAACCTAATTCAAATATGTGTATAGCATCTGATTACAAACAACATCTGATTCTACAAATATGCAATAAGAACATGACAGGATGTTCAGCATAATTGGTCATCAGAGAACTGTAAATTAAAATCCCAGTTGGATATTACTTCACACTCAGTAGGATCACTATAACCAAAAATCAGGTAATAATAAACATTTGAGGATGTGAAGAAATGGGAACCCTCATACAGTACTTTGTGGGAATGTAAAATGGTGCAGGTACTTTCAAAAACATTCTTTCAGTTTCTCAAAAGTTTTAAACATAAAGAAACCACATAACCCAGCAATTCAATTGCTAGGTATATATATCCAAGAGAAATGAAAACATATGTCCATACAAAAACTTTTGCTTGAATCTATATAGCAGTATTCATATTAGTAGAAAAGCAGAAACAAACCAAATATATGCCAACTGATGAATGGGTATAGAAATGTTATATATCCATTTCAATGGAATATTATTATTTGGCAATAAAAAAGAATGAAGTACTGATACAAGAAGATACAGTTGTGCCCATACTGGCCATATGAAACATTGTATGTGTACCTGAGCATTGAAACCCATGAAAAGACTCATCATAACCTATACTTTAAGACAGGTAGCAGGATAACTGCTAGTATGACAATCTCTATTTTACAGGAGTCAGTTCTTCCAACATCAGGTTGAAAGATGCCTCCCAACAGTACTTGGTGTACCCCCATTTTCTTTTGTCTGTATTCAGGTGTTTTTTGAGTCTCTGGAAATTTCTTACAGAAGTTTGTATTTCTTATTCATAAGAAATATTGCGGAAATAAGGGAAGAGTATTAAATAATACTCTGGTTCCTAGGATTGCAAGGAGCAGAGACTTCATTTCATTAGTTATTATTGGCATTATTATAACATGAGTTCCAAAGGAGTTCACTGGAAAGAACAGCCCACTCGACAGTAAGGTTGTCAGACGGTTAAAACCCTGTGTTTTTGTGGATATTTTTCCTTCTGTTTATTCATTTTATTCATATCCATGTTTCAGTATGTTTGTTTCCATAGATCACCCCCTACCTAGTGTGGACTGAATACCAAATGAAGTTTTCCCTCTTGAAAAAAAAATGATATATGTGTTTTAATACTTTTTGATTTCCTCCTCAGCATTAAACTGGAGTTCTTAAATTGCCAATAAAATCAGGGAGTGCTTAATCAGATGTAATGATCTGGTACTCAGTTGATTGCATTAATCAATCGCCTGAGGGGTTCCTCAGAAATGGAGTGTGTGGCTACTCCATCACATAGTCTGATTCTTTCTTTTTTCTTTTTTATGGGCCATGACAAATATTTGAAAATTAGAATTTTTTAGCAAATATAGATACAGTGTGTAAGAGCTAAACAATTCAAATATTTAAAATAGCCAGAATATTATCTAATTTTTTTCTTCAGGTTTCAGATGTGACATTTGATCACGTGAAGACAAGGTCTAGGTATTTTCCTAGATATTTAGGTTTATTTAAATTCTAGGTATTTTCCTAGATATTTATATTTATTTAAATTCTAGGTATTTAAACTGATGAAAAACCCAGAGGTTTCTATGAGCTGGATTTTATGAGGTGCCAATGAGAGGCATAATTTTGTATTTATTACAATTTATCTTATATTTAATGAAGCACCTATGTTGAGGAATTTATTACCTGAAGTAACAGTTCAAAACTTAAAATCTAGGTAGGGAGATAAAATCTAGCTAGTGTTATAGGGAAGGAAATAAAATTACTTACTGGTTTTAGAAAGGATTCATCTGCCAAACTATGTCAATTCTTTTACAGTAGAGATATTTTAGGCATAAGAAGATGAAAAGAGGAGGTAAGAGATCTAAAATACTGTTACCTGCTTATTTTTCATTGACTGAGGGTAAGAGTACAAAACTCAACGAAACCTAATTACTTCCCCAAAGCCCCATCTTCAAATATCAACACTATCACACAGGGGATTGGGGCTTCAACATATGAATTTAGGGGGACACGATTCAATTCATAGAAAGAACCTATGCTAATTGCAAATTGGGAAAGTTACCAAGTGTCATATGTACTACGGAGAGAGCCATCATGAATCCTCTTGCTGCCTATTTTAAAGTCTAGTTTATTATGCGTCTTTTCATGGATTTCAGTTCTCAGCTGCATACACAACATTTCATAGGATTGTAGGGGCACAGTTGTATTTCCTTGAGATAATTTTCTTTTTCTTTCAACAACATATGCAACGTGTTGCTATAGATTTCTCTTGTGAAACACAGCAAAATTATACAATTGGCACAAAAAATGTCTTGACTGTAAAATATAACAACATGGTTTGCCATTCAGTTCTAGTTTTGGAGGCTTGGTGGTTGCAAACACAGTCTCAGTACTTGTGAAAGAAGAATTTCTTGCTTTTCTAATATCAGCATCAGCACAACTCAGGCCACAAGACATGCCCTCCCTTGGGTTTCTGTTCTGCACAATTAGGAGTGCAACCCAATACTGGCTTCCCTGGGTTCTCCTGTAACTTTAAAGAAGTAATGACCAATTATCATTGAAACTTACATTCCCTCAGACATTTAGCCAATTACAGTTTGCTGGTGAACCTGAGATTCTCAGAAAGAAATTATCTGGTATAAAATTGGTAGGGTCATTCCTAATAGGAACACTTAGGCAGGCCCACATCTATACTTCATCATGGTTACCTCACTTGCTGTTATACTAGGATGACAAAATAAATGATGTAACAACTGCAAACTGTGTTTACAATAAGGGATTGCGGTGGCTACAAGAGTAGCCAAAGGTGTAAAGTTAATAACTAGATCATTTCTTTTATGAGCATCTCCAGGGTGTGAAATACCCAGTGGAGATGAATATCAGAGCTTCCATTGTGGGAATCTTTCCTTGATCCCAAAGATCTTACACATAGAGAACTGAAATCATCTTAACTTTAAAAGTAAAGAAAAGTAAAATAATAGATATTAAAATGTTGTCATCTTTGCCAAATTGCAAAGGTCTGAAAGTTTAACATCATCATCCAGTTGTTTTTCCTTACCACCAGAACCAATCTCTTGTCAAATTCTGCTTGTATTTCTTTTAATTTACTCTTCCTTTGAGTGTCGTTTCAACTGTCTGGGTTGGAGATTCTTTGCCTTTTATCTAGTAAAATAATTTTATAAATGTTCTCTATGACTTCAGCTTTTCTCTTGTGTAATCCATCCTAGACCTTACTATAAAAATTATTTTTTTGTATCCAACCCAATTCCACTCCATCCCATTTTATTCCATTTGATGTAGCAAATAATCAAGCCTATATATGTACCACTTGCTGTGTATGATAGACAATGGGAGACTATAAGATAAATGAACAAACAAAAAATCATTTCACCCAAGGTATTCCTAGACTTTATAAAAAAAGGAACAAAACCAACAAGATGACAATTGTAACAAAGTTATGCTCAGGATACTAAGTAGTTGTTTTTAATTAAGACATCTTTACTTTGTGTTTAAAGTTCAAAATGAATAATAAAACAGCAGATAAAAGTAATTTCTCTTTGTAACTCATGTGTCTACTCATCTGTAAAGCCATTAATGGAGTGCTATGCTGGACACTGGCTGGTATGAAAGGACATCCTAAAAACTTCACAAAAGAGGTGAAGGCTGATTTTGCCTGATAACACCCTGATGGAGATATTCCAGGCAGGCAAGGTAGCATGTGAAAAAGCAGGAAAGTATGAAAACACTGGTATTCTTCTTGCCAACTAAATACAACAGATGTTTACTAAGATCCTCCTGCAGGCTAGGATTCATATCTTTGTAGTCTGGCAAAGTTAAGGAATACGTAGTATGTCATGTTGTAATTCAAAATGTGTGTTTCACTCTCATGGTGATGGGGAGTGTTGAATTAAATGAGTGAAGACACACAATAAACCTTGTAGCTTAGAAAACTTATGGTAGTGGTTTGTTAAATGGGTTAGTGTTAGACCAAATTTATACTAATAATGCAGGAAAGATGATGGTGATGATGATGATATATGAATAGAGCATGGCCTGAGGGGACATGCAGATTCCAGAGATATATGTACGACATAGAATCAAGACTTGATGACTGCATGGTGGTTGATGGAGATGTCATTGTGAAACATGACTTTCAGGTTTGTGGCTTGGGTGATTGGGTTGTACCAATCATTGAGAGTAGAAACATGGAGGAAGAGGAGATTTAAGGATAAATAAGATGTATTTACTCTTTCATCCATATAAGAAATATTTATTGGATCTAACAAAGTTCTGGACACCACTTAAGATCCTAGGAAATACAATGGTGAAAAAGATCTATGGAATTTATGGTATTTCAGCAACATTCACGAGAAATTTTCTTTTTTAGCAAGCTGGATTTATGTACTTGGACTTACAGGTAGTTCAACAAATGGGAAGAGGAGAGGTAATTCAGTAAGCATGTAAAGAATGAGAAATAAGTGGTGTAGACAGAATTAAGGCAACCCTAATAATTAAAAAGCCAAACAGGAGGTACATTAAGAGGAGCCAATGAGAAATAAGAATTTTTCAGAGAAGTAAGATCGGAACTAAAAAAGCCTATTATCACGAAACTGAAGATTCCAAGTTTTCAAGAAAAAGGCATGGTTACTATGCTGGAAAATGGGCATGTAAAAGAGAAACTGAAAATGTAATGTGGGTCATTATTAATGTCCTTACCAAGAACAGTTGCAGTAGATGATGGTGTTGAAGTGTAGTCATGAAGAAGTGGAGGTTGATAACATGAAAAAGAAGTGTAATTGAGTCATAGGCAGGTGACATGCATGGTCAAAGGGGAGTTCCTGAAATAGAAGTTTAAACCTGGAAGACAGGGAAACATTTTTAAAATTCAATATGTTGAGGCCTTTCAGATTGTATGTGCTTAATAAATGCTCACCAGTTGTCTGATGACCACAGAAAAGCAAGAAAATTAATGCAAATAAAGATTATTGTAATAAAATCTACTTTGTAGCAATGGTAGTGGAAAAACACATTTATAATAAATCCTGGAGTCTGGAAGTATTGATATTTCAGAAGATAATTATGAAAGAGTAATCATAGCACCCACAATAATTAAACAGGCTGAAGAAGGTTTGAATAAAAGGCACATTTTGCCCATGGAAGTTGTGGATTTATGACAATTATTACATAAGATTCAAAATTAAAACTGTTAGAATAATCACTGTTCTTTCTCCTTAACTCCTAGTGTTACATAACTCCTTTTCATAAAAATAATGAGGCCCCTCCCTCTAAAACCAGACAATAGCATGACATTACCACAAGAACATAACACTTTGAGTTTGAAGGGAGCCTTGCAGTGAATGTAAGTGCTCAGTAAGGGGGTCTACTTAAGAAGCATTCGTGGTTTCACTGCAGTGGTGGAGGTCAAAAAGGAGATTAAAAAAATTGGTATATAAAATGAAAGAATCATAAATTTTTGTTACTTAGAAAAACCTTGGGAATAAATCACCTTATTTATCTTTCTCTTGTTTTGAGGCATTAAGGAAAAAGTATAGATATTATATTCAAAAGACCTGATTTAAGTTCTGCTGCTGAAGATCTGAGTGGTCTTGTAAATATCTTAACCTCTAACATTGGTCTGTTTATTTATAAAATGATAAGAACAAATTATAAAATATTTCTCACAGGACTCTTGAGAATAACATGGGCTAACATGGGTGGGAGTACTTTATAATCAAATCAAATAATCAAATATAATTGTTAATATTTGTTTTATTAATTATTATTGTTGAAATTTGTGTTTTAATCTCTAACAAAAATAATAAAAATTAAATATTAGAATTGGGAACATCTTAAATATTATCAGATCTAGTGATTATTTGTCTTTCATTAATTCATTCATTTTCTCATTCATTCTTTGCTTTATTAAACCACAATTTTCTCAGTGCCTCTTTTGAACCAGATGTTGGGCTATGTTCAATAAACAAAAGGTATTTCAGGTATGCAAATGAAATTCAGTAAGGTAGGTAGATAAAGAGAAGACTATAGTATAATGTGCAGGGCTCATGATATAGTATAGAGCTACATCCTCCAAGAAGGGCTATGTGAATCAGATTGTGGGAACCAGGGAAGACCCTCTGGAGAAGGTGATGTCTGTGTTGATTCTCAAATGATGAGTTAGGTTTTCCCAGACATTACTCTGGTGGGAGTATGTCTTACACATTTGAAGCATCATATAGGGAAATATTGAATTTAATCTTCAGTATTTCTGAAAGTACTATGGAAGAGAGATTAACAAGGAGATGGACTGTTGTAGGTTAAAACCAAGGTTGCTGAATATGTTTTAATAGCATGGACTTGGGTGATGTTGATTTCCTTCAAGGTTGCTGACTGTCTTTATATACTTTTTCAATAACAGCAGATTAAATAGAAAGTTTACAACAAGTTTGAAGTCACCAAAATAATGAGTTAATTTTATTCAAATTTCTGTGATGAAAAAAAGATTCTTACTGAGGTAAGCCCCACACATTCCTCACAGTATATGAGTCCCAGGTGTGTGAGGGACATTAGAAAATTCTTACTATAACCCACTAGTCCTGAAACCATGGGCTGCTGTGGTTAGGACTACAGTAATGGCTGTGGATGTGGCCGTGGCTATTGCTACGGATGTGGATGCAAGAGCTACAGAGGACTAAACTGTGGATATGGCTCCAGATATGGCTGTAGCTATCGTTGTGGATTTGGATCCAAGTATGACTGTGGATGTGGTTCTGGCTATGTCTGTGGTCCATTTTGCTACAGAAGATGCTATTTCTCTTGTATCCAAAATATATAAAGAATTATAAAATTATCAGGAAAAAGGACAGCCTGGTAGAAAAACAGACATAAGACTTGGAGGTTTTACCAAAGAGCATATTCAAATAGCTTAGTAACATTTAAAGTTTTTTAATCTTCACTATTAGGGAGATGGAAATTGAAACTATAATGTGTTATTATTACTTACTCACCAGAATGGTGAAAGTGTAAAAACAGATAATATTGAAGGTAATTAAAGATATGGATAAATAGGACTTCCATTTACTGCCCCAGGGAATATATATTAGTACAATTTTGGACTATTGCTTGTCAGTATCTTTTAAAATGGGCTTATGCATACCCTACGATCAAGTACTTCTACTAAGACTATTCCCAAAAGAAATGCATACATATGTTTATAAAAGGATGTAACACAGAATACTCCTGGTAGCATTATGTTTAAGAGCCAAAACATAAAACAACTCAAATGTTTATCAACAGTAACATTTATAATGAAATGTGGTATTTTCATAAAGTTATATATTATGAAGAAGTGAAAAAGAACACATTACTTTGACATATGCCAAATGGGAAAAGAATTGTACAGTTATAATTATGAACAAAAGTCAGACACAAAATAATGGATGGGCAAGATTTTGTTTATGTGAAATAAAAAACAGGTAATACTAATTTATAATATTGAAACTCATGGTATTGGTTATAATTTTGGTTCTCCTTTTTGGGAAGAGAATTGAAATGGTAGCTAGGAGGAGGAGAGGGGTGGCTTCAGAGAAGCTGATGTGTTTTTTCCTGATATCGATGGTGGTTTCCCAGTTGTGCTAACTTTATGAAAATTTATTGAGCAGCACACTTCAGATTTGTACTTTTCTATACACATGTTATATTACAATGAAAGATTTGTAAATATTCTGCCATCTGTCTCATTTCTCTCTGACCAGTTCTCTCCTCATTAATCACCATTCACTATGTCACCTCTGTTCCCCCCTTCCAAATTCTCTCTCTCTCTCTCTCTTTTAATATGCAGAGTAATTTAGTTTTCTTTGTAGCCATCATCTAGGTTATGCTTCTGGGACCTTACTTTTTTCTACTAAAAATAAAAATAACCTACAAAGTTGCATTCCTAAATTAAGATACCATTTATTTCCTGGAGATGAATCCTCTCCACTCTTTCTTCTCATAGAGGTCTGGAATTTAATACACAACATTTTTTCATTGTAGTTGTTAATTGTGGCATTCACGAAGGGCATAGGAGAGATTTTCAAGTTTATTTAGAAAGATTCATGATAGAATTATTTAAATTAAATAGGTATTCATGTGCATTAAAACAAGATGCTATGGAGAGCAATGAAAGAGTATTAGGAAAAATCATATATTTATCGTTGTGTGATATTTGGGACACTCTGATTCATGGGAACCCTTGTATTCCAGAAGAGTATTGAAAGAAACATTGATTACCATTAAAATCTCCTGTTACAAGAAATAATGATTTCAGTTCATTAAAAAAGCATTTCTAAGCCTAAACTTAATGACATACAATGATTGAAATTCCAGGATCTAGCATGAAAACAGGATTTTCTCTCTGTTATTTACTTGATTTGTGGTCTTGGATAATTTACTTTCCTTCTAAACTATATTTTTAAAAATAAATTATAAGGAATAATAGTGCCCATTTCATAAGAGTGTTGTGAGGATTAAATGTAGCTTTTAGAGTAGGGTTTATTAAATTCTAAGAGTTAATCATCTAAAAGTCATCAAACTCATTTAATGGTAATAAAATTTCAAGGAATAATTGCAGCTATTCATAATTAAACATATAGAAATAGCTCTAACTGGAATATTATGTAAGGATAAAAATTCTTCATCCCTTAGTTACTGAACTCCAAAGTATCATATTATACCAGATTGCTTTCATTACATTTTCAATAATATATTATTATATAAAACACTTCAGGCAAAGTGTAATAAGGCCACTAAAAGTAAGAGCTTATATTTCCATGATATGACCATTTTATTTCCTGTTTCTTTGTAAAATAATAAAGGAATTATTCCAAAGCATCAGTTACATTGACAAGTAGTTCAATTATGGTGATTTCGTGAGAATATTGAATATTTTCTTAGAGAGGTGAGAGTGAATACAGTTTGCTTAACTTGGGACTGAAAGGATAGTAAAGGAGTGAATAAAATGAGTATCAGTTACTATTTTAAGAAGCATCATGGTCAAGGGGAGGAGGGAGATTGACGGTCATTCATCAAAGAGGAAATTCCAAAACACTCAATGTGAAAACATAAGGTGAAGAATATATGTATTCTTCAATTTTGCAGTTCCTCAGAGATTCATTAGCTATGGCTGTGTAACAAGTTACTACACACTTAGTAGCTTGAAACAACATACATTTATTATCTGCCAGTAGGTCAGGAGTCTGGGAACAACTTCACTGGGCCTCTGCCTGGGGTCTCACAAGGCTAAAATCAAGTTGTTGGCCAGGCTGAATTCTCACCTGGAGGCTGAAATAGAATGCATTACTTCAAGTTTCCTCAGGTTTTGGGCAGAATCCATTTCCTTGATGCTATAGAATTCATGTTTCATTTGACTCTTTAAGACTAGCAATGGAAGGAGAGGGGAGAGAGAAAGAGAAAGAGAGAGAGGAGAAGAAGGAGGAGAAGAAGAAGGAGAAGTAGAGAGAGAAAGGGAGAGAACGTGTCACGTCAAGTTCTTGCCTGATGGGATCATGAACACCAAGGATAATCTCCCTTTTGATTAATTTGAAGTCAACTGATTACGGACCTTAATTATATCAGAAAATCCCTTCACTTTTGCCATATGAGGTAACACAGTCTTGGGAATGATTCCCATCACTTTTGTGATAGAATACTTGTTAGAAGGATGTTACAGGTCCTGCCTATAATCAAGGTGAGGGGATTGCAAAAAGCATGGATGCCAGTGAGTGGGACTCATGGGGGCTGTCTTAGAATTCTGCTGACCATGACATGACTTATATATTGTCTGGGTTTAATGAGAGCTGTTCCTTATTAAGACAATCAGCAAAATTAATTAAAAATATCGACATTACAAAACTATTGAGAGAGAAGAAATGCGAGAAACAAATGCAGAAATATGCTTGGCTGCAGGAAGAATGGAGGGAAGATGGCTACTTTTTAATGGGTAAAAATTGTCAAAGTTTACCATTCATGAATGAATAATAAAGAATTTCTACAAATAGTTGAGAACTTGAGGCTCTGTTTTTAGGATGGGTATTCTTTGATCTTTGGTATTCCACTTTCCTTTACTATATATAAAAAGGGAAACTCCTGGAGTGATCCCACTTTTTCTTCCTATATTCTGCCAAACTTTAACTCTTATAAAAGAATAACAGTGGTAATAATATTCTGTAACTCAGAGAAGATATACAATATGTTTGTGAATTAGTCATAGTGATCTGCTTGCAAAACAAACCATGATTAGATCAATAAAGATAAAAATAATAGAAAAAACAAGATATGGGAAATACATGGAAAGAATTTAGTGTTAAATTATCAATATGTTGAATATTCACATTTGAAAATGGAAAAAATGGGAGATTTCCCTTACTAGAAAAAAAGAAGCCTGTTTCCATAGTATTTAAAATGATAGAAATAGGGGCAGGAAATATTGTCTGGGGTGCTGGATATTTGAAAAATATTAGATAACTGTATTTTATTTGCTTTTCCAACTCAAGAGGTCATAATCATTAAGAGTAAATGGAAGATTCAAGGAGTTAGACTTCTTGACAATAGAAATTCCTCTAAAAATTAGTTCTGTCTGAAAAGTGGATTGGCAATATGCTTGGCTCCCTTGTCTCCAAAAGTTTTAAACTAGTTCAGGTCACCAATTTGTGGACATGTTGTGGATGGAAATGCTGTATCAGGAGAGAGTTAGAACTAATTGTCCTCTCAACTCTCTTCTTACTGTAATACTCTGGGATTTTGCAGGCAAAGAGTGGCACTGAAATATAAAGGCTTGAGAAGAATAATGATGCTGGATGTAGAAACACAAAAAAAATAACATGATTTTGTACAAGTTTCTGTAATGGATGGCGAAGTCAAATAGTATTAGTTAGTTTTAAGAAACCTCATCACATTGTGGAGAGATATCTTCTAGCATTGAATACCTTTGAGATCCAAAGTAGGGAGCAGATAAAATGTGATTGCGTGAGAGTGTATGTGTGTGTGTGTATGTGTGTGTATGTATGTGTTCATGTATGTGTGTGTATGTGTGTGTGTGTGTATGTATGCGTGTGTGTATGGATGCTTTGAGGAAAGACAAAAATTCACCTTTAATGAACCAATCTCTATTTTAGATTCTGAATTATAAACTTTCATTCATCAAACATTCATGAAATATGATGTATTGGACTTCACTAGGGGCTGTGGATTTAACGGCATAAGTTAAATTTCTAGACCTTAAGGAATTCACACTCTGGGGTATGGGAGAGGTAACAAGATCACACATGCCATTTTATAACACAAATAGAACTTCTTAAATAGCACTTACTGGAAGCCAGGTGTTATTCTAAGTGATTTACAGATATTAACTCAGATTTTCTCAACAACTTTAAGAGTTAGATACTATCATTTCATGTCCTCATTTTATAGGTGAGGGAACTGAGACACAGAGAAGTTCATTGAATTGCCAGAATTTGAAGCCAGGATTCCTGTTTTTAAAGTGCCACACCAAGAGGCCTCTCTTGCAGAAGTGTGCAGAAGCCAGCCTGTACCAGCTTGGGAAGGTTAACAATGTGCATCTCTCCCCAGCTCCACATCAGTGACATCCTGTTGGTCGTTTGAAATTAACCAAGATGGAAATATTTAATTTTTTTAGTGAGTCAATTACCTAGTGCCCTACTGGCAGCTTACGGACTGCTTACAGGTCAAGGACTAATTCCTAAAATATCGTTGGAATTTTGCTGGTCTGAGCACACCTGCTCTTCCTACTTAATCCTCCCAATCCTTGGCACCGTGTCCAGGACCAGCTACATAATCTGCAGAGTCCACAGCAAAGTGAAAATGTGTCAAAAAGGCAGGAAAAAAGATATGTTGCCTGTATTCCGTGGTCTCTTTTGACATATTATGATGCTTTTTGTTTTCTACTTAGTGTCATGTGCTTTTGGGCATGAGGAGAGCTGTTGAGTGAATCTAGACCCTCACAAGTACCGGATCCCAACTTTCCCATGCCCGTACCCAGGTTCCTGTCAGGCGGAGGGGGTAGAAGATAGCAGCAGTTATAGGACTACTGGATGGGGCTGAGGCAGTGGGAAACTAAGGACTTATTCTGGGGAGGTGGGGAAGTGGTGAGAGGTGGGACTGCATGCGACATAACACCCCAAATCCTCTGCACATGTTCCATTGTCCCAGCAGACTTCACTTACAAACCACAAATTTAAGGATGAAGAGTGTTAAGAACTTAGAGATGGTGACGATGGAGCGTTTAACACCAAGCACAGGGAGCCTTCTGAGCACTGGGCCTTGTGCACATGCACTGGTTGCACAGCCGTGCAGTTGGCCCTGATTGTGCCTCATAAATGGTGTGTACTCAGCATATGTTGGATAAATTGAATTGATTTGCTTCATGACTGTCTAGCGAAGAATCCAATTAAACTTGTGTAAGCAAACATCATTATTCAAAACTTGTTTGGAGAGAAGGCAGGGAAGAATTTGCTATGTGGGTGGCATCATAGCACCGATCCAATTTTAAAGGATTGCACGTGTATTGGGGACTTCTTTGGGGGCAGGGATGGGCATAGGCAATAATGATGGAAGTCTAAGCTTTAAGATGACATTTACTTTATGGTTTAATTTTATAGGATCATGATTAAAGTTTTACACAGGTTCAGATCCAGAATTAAAGCACTTATAAACAGCCATATTAATTCTCTCTTAAACCTATCTTTGCCTATCTCTCCTTTCAGTAGGAAGAAGAGTAGGCAATTCTGACCTCAAAGGACAAAGCTTAGAGCAGTATGATTGGAAGAGAGAGTAATAATGATATTTTGCTCATGAAGGGATACTTGGAACTCACAGAAACATAGTTAAAATTATCCACTCACAGTTTGTTTATACAGACCTATGGAGGGAAAAGTGAAAAGTAAGAAATGCTCTGTTAATATAAAAAAGCAAAGCATGGAGGTTGACAATTTACAAAATGCAAATATTGGCATTTTGATATTTTTAATGATAACTAATTTATTAAATTCTGCCTCTTCTTGAAGTCAAACTTGAAGCATATGGAATTTGGAATCAAATGACTAAGTTATATTTCTATCATTAAACAGCTGTGCTATTCTGACCAAGTCACTTAATTTTTTAAATCTCAAATTATTGGGTGTAAGATAGGCTCAAGGATGTATTGTACAACAAGGGGAATACAGCCAATATTTTGTAATAACTGTAAATGGAAACTAACCTTTAAAAATTGTATGAAAATAAAAATATAGGGACCAATAAATAAAATACCCTCCAATTTCTCTGGATCTCCAAAAAACCCCTCAGTATTGTAGTATTATATTATTTTATATAAAGTGTAGATAGTGATAATAATATTACTAGTCTTGCCTAATAAGGATAAACATATTCACACACTATGCAACATATATGCACATGCACACACATGATTTCAAAGCCACTGAATTTAATTAGGGGACAAAATATTTACTGTGGTCTTTGTAAGGTCATGAGTCACATGAGAGATATGTTTTCAATAGAGTTGGGGTCATGAAAAAGAAGTCAATGTTATTCCAGGCTTATTGTTAACTAGAGAAAACTCTGGGAAAGAGCAAATTAAAGAGACTTCTTAACAAATTTGAAGTGCCTAGTAAAATGAGCTCTTTCAAAGCAAATTGTTATGTCACTGAGCGGCTGACTCAGTGTTTCCCATCCACACCTGACTGCATGTAAAGGTCTGAGATTGTGGGTAACACTCTGATTTTCAGACTCCCTTGCTTCCCACATAAACCTTCCACTGACACTTTTAGCTCCTAAGCATCATGAGTTGTTACTGCTATGGAAATTCCTATGGAGGTATAGCTACAGCTATGGCTCTGGCTATGTCTATGAATAAAGGCCCTGTGGTAGTGGCCATATGGGTCAAGCTATGGATCTGGCTGTAGTTGCCATGGCTACTATTCATTTTGCTACAGGAGATGCAGTTTCTTTTGCTGTTAGTAAATTACTACCAGAATATCCTTTGCTACTGAAGTGACAAGTGGAACTCTGTTCCAAGGAGGAGTCATTGAATATTTTTATTCCTTTCAAATGTTTTTGTCATAGATGGGCTTTGATAACAATGGAAGAAAGAAGATAAAATTCCATTTGTTTTCTGAAAGTTAACCCTTACATCTATCTCACGCTTCCTTTCTACATTGTGTCCTTGGCCATGAGCATTAGTGCTCCACACTGGGACAAACTGGTTTCCCAATGAAATGCTTCTTTGAATCTATCTAGTCTGTGTCATTAATCTTACTATAATGCATCACTAACTACAGGTTTTGTAACTTCCCTGTTTTTTAATTTCTTGTGCATCCCTGTGACTTCATTGGTTCCTCCAAACATTTCTCTTCAATAATTTACTGTTTAGCGATTACTCATTTCTAAAATAACAAATATATACTTGTATATGCATATACACAGAAAGAAGAATTATTTATGTGTTTATGGGGAATGAAACTGGTATTGTCTTACAGAATGGATTGAAACAGAAAGAGATATGAGTCTAGGAGAATTCAGGGAAGCTGTGATGTGGACCTGAATTGGATATTGACACAAATAAAGGGAAAGAAGTGATAGACTTCTGAACCCCTTGAGAGGGTGAATCTCTCAATTCTGGACATGATGAGGGGGGAAGATAGAAGAGATGTCCAAGGAAGAGAAGCAGTGGAAATGTAACCATATAATATCTAGACTTGTGAGGAAAGAAGTGACATGAGTTATCAAAGCATATTTAAAGGCTTATAATATGGCAGGAGAATTGGATTTGCTTCTTGTGTCCCAGAAATCACAATTGGAACTAATAGGTGATAATTACTGGGAAAATGACTTCTAAATATAAAATATGTTTCCAATAACTATGGCTCTGAGAGCTGAACTGACTATTCCACTGGAATGCATGTGATGGAAGTTCCCTGATCATAGGCAAGGAAGGCAAGATCACCACAGTGAGAACTCCAAGGTAAGTGGTGACCTAGGGTACATCCAGGCCTGACATTCTGTGAACTGTTCATCAAGAATGACTCAGAAGTATTGAGCCTGACTTGCAGAGAAAATGATGTTAGTACTCTAGAAACAAGAAAGGAAAGGGGGATATTCTTTCTCTGATTTGCATCTTCCATTGCAGGAGTAAGGAGAGTGGATGGAGGGGAGAGTCAGCTTTTCACACTGCAAAGTATTGTAGAAAAATAGGAAAAATATCATGGCTTGTGTGAGCTTCAGTCATTCTGTCTTTAAGTAAAGTCATGTCAGGTCTTCTGGATCCTCAGCAGTGTAAGAAGAAGTTGTTGTCCAGTGTAGAGGCTAAGGAAAGAGAGGTAAGGTTTGTGGTATGGCAGATGTTGTGGACAACTTATCTGTGTATCTGTTTATTATTTATATTCTATCTATCATCTACCTCTCTATCATATCTATCTATATCTATCATATCATATCTGTCATCTATCTATCATTTATATCTATCTATCTATCTATCATCTATCTAATCTGTCTATCCAAATGGGCTCAGTTCTCAGTGAATTCATAATCTTGTGTAGGAGTAACATAAGATTAAAAATAGAATGAAGTAATTGTTTTTATAGCCATATGTTGTGAAAGTTATAAAATATGGAGGGTTATTTAGTGTTGTGAGCATCAGGAAGGAGATCTGAGAAGAGGAGGCACTTGAGTTGAAGCCTGAGTAGGAATTGGCCAGTCAGATAGGGGAGTGGGAAAATAAATCTTTGTGTCCATTTATTATCACTCCTGGGGGATGTGTAATCACTAAGCACATCTAGAGAGGAACTCTCAGGCTTTCCCTGTTCTCATAAGAGTACCTAGAGCACAGTGCATACCTCTTCTGCGAGCGGGAGAGGGCCTGGCCAGAGGAACATATGCCAGGGAACCCACCAGCAGAAGACTATGAAGACTTGGCTCTGATACTCCTCTGCTGTGTGACTTCAGGCTAGTGGCTTGATCACTGCGAGGCTCGGCTTCTTCCTCTGAACACTTGTTTGTCAAGTACCCACTCTGTTAATTTTACGAGGTTGTGAAAATGAATTGATAATGTGTATACAGACACTTTCCAACATACAACAGAGATGGACTGATTAGAAGGAATGTTTTCATTGTTAAATGAGAGTTTAGATTAGAAGATTTTGGGGGATTTGAAGCTAGAAAAAATATACTCTAAGGGGGAAATGTATGTACATTCCTAATTCTGGGAATCTCTAGAACATATTTCACATGGATAATGAAGATTTACTGCTTAATAAATCTTTGATCTTGACTAAAATGTTTTACTGCAAGATGATACTTAATCCAAGCTATCAAAATAGACATAGTCTTAAAAATAAAATATTTTTCTGTGGACTGATCTTTTTACTCTTGTGGATTTCAAAAAAAGTCCACATCAAGTTTTTACATGATATGTACCTAAACATGTTCCCAAGATATATGCTTTCAAAATACAACATAAATTTCTGAACTTGAAAATATGCATGATTCCATGTCCCATGACATAATGTTGACATTGTATTTTTGGTAATAAATTACTATACAAAATGGCTCAGTCAGGTTGCAAAAAGGCTGCTAAGAAGGTAATTTTATTCTGGGGTGATTTCCTTCCTTATCATAAAAACAATTTTAATTAAGTCATATATATATGTATCATAGAATGACCTCTTTTGAGTTACAAAGCTATTACCTTAAATTCAGACTAAATCAACATTTCAGTACAAATAAATATGGGTATCTGAAATCTATTAGTAGACAAGAGTTTAAAACTATGGGGTAAGAAAAATGAGATTTTTTAAAATTAATTTTTATTGGAGTATAGTTGATTTACAATGTTGTGTTAGTTTCTGCTGCACAGAAAATTGAATCAGTTATACATATATCCACTCTTTTTTAGATTCTATTCTCATATAGGTCATTACAGAGTACTGAGTAGAGTTCCCTGTGCTATACAGTAGGCTTTTGTTAGTTATCTATTTTATACATAATAGTGTGTATATGCCAATCCCAATCTCCCTATTTACCCCTCCTGCCCTCCCTTTCCCCCTTGGTAACCATAAGTTTGTTTTCAACATCTGTGATTCTATTTCTGTTTTGTAAATAGGTTTATTTGTACCATTTTTTAAGATTCCACATATAAGGGACATCATATGGCGTTTTTCTTTCTCTGACTGACTTACTTCACTCAGTATGACAATCTCTAGGTCCATCTATGTCGCTGCAAAAAAAAAAAAGTAAAATTATTTAAAATTAAAACTTATGTTTGGATTCTAAAAAGCACATTCTTAAATAACATGTATTAAAATGATAATCACAAAAATAAATATTTATAGCCAAGGGGAAAAAAACAACTGAAATAAAGGGAATAGCATTTACTGAGTAATATTCCTGATCCAGAGCACAAAATAGGCATGCAATATATGAAAAACAGTTATGTAAAAATAGTTAGGTTCCATTTTAGAAAGAAGAAATTGGTGTTCAGACAATTTAAGCATATAATCATATATCTTATATTTATAAGTGGCACGCCAAAGTTTGAACATATGTTTGACTTGATCCATTCATTTTTTTCTTTTTTAATTTTTTTTTTTGTGGTACGCGGGCCTCTCACTGTTGTGGCTTCTCCCGTTGCGGAGCACAGGCTCCGGAAGCGCAGACTCAGCGGCCATGGCTCACGGACCCAGCAGCTCTGTGGCATGTGGGATCTTCCCGGACCGGGGCACGAACCCGTGTCCCCTGCATCGGCAGGCGGACTCTCAACCACTGCGCCACCAGGGAAGCCCCAGATCCATTCATTTGTTATGGAGAAATAGTAACTTCAAATTATGTGTCAGTCACTGTACTCATAGCTGGTTATTCAGGGATGCACAGAATAGAGATTGTTTCTACTGTTATAAACCAGTATCCAAGATCTGAATGGAAAGGTATTAGAAATAATGCAATAAAGATAAAAGACTTTTTCAATAATCCAGGGGTACTGTGACCAAAAAGTGTGTGTTGGCAGTTGCATTGAAAAGTAAAGTGTCTATTCCAGAGAATTCGTGAAGTAGAATTTATAGTTTTGGATTTTAAGGAGGACAGAAAAGGTAAGAAACTGAAGAATAAGAAAAATTAGAGTGGGAATATATTTTCTTTATGTTTATGGTTAGGGATGAAATATAACAGAGTGATCATTAGACTGGAGACCAATACCAGAAAAAAATAGGTTGAATGATTTCTCTGAAGGAAAAATGTCTAATAATGGGAGTTCTCAAAAATTGAAATTGGCAGCTTTGTGAAAATCCCTGTTGAAGGCATTCAATAAAGTACTCAATCACCACTCATTCCTTTGTTGTTGAAATTCAAGTATCCAGTAAAAAGAATGACCTTCTTGGCTTATATTCCCTTCCAACTTGGACTTCATGGTTGTTACAGTAAAAAATAATGTAAATTTTAGAGTCTTCCTGATTCTGAAGTTGTTGATTTAAATAAAACCTAGAAAGTAAGATAAGCAAACAAATCAAAATAAAACAACCCCCTCCCATGAAACAAACAAAAAAAGCAACACTTTTGTTTTGGACTGAATGTTTGGTCAGGGAAAGACTGAATGTTTGGTATAGAGTGACATGTTTTAATTAATGAGGCAAGACATTGTTTCAATAAACCTTGACAAGTGCTATGACATGTATCTGCACATAGGAGCCAAGAAGAGGATGATCCAATCCAGATGTTAGCAGTGAGGAAAGGCATCTCGCAGGAACTTATCACAGATGTGAATTTTGATAGGCAAACAGATTTATTTTTTAGCTGAGAATTAAGGTGGCAAGAAAAACATTAATAGCAGAAGAAATGATGCTCTTTTCCCTCTTTAATATGTTGAAAAGGTAAACGTGATAGGATTATTTGGAAGAAAGGGGACACATTATATTTCAAAATCACAACAAAAATTTTTGTAGAAGGTTGAGAACTTCTGATTAATGTACATATAAATACAGGGTAAAACTGAGTTTTGTACTACTTTATGTCATGAGGGTGGGCTTTTGCTGTAGGTATCAATGTTATCTCCTAAACTTTAGCTTCTGAACTAAACATACAAGGAACAGTAGTGATAGGAGAAGGAAAGAATGATTTATCGAATTAGGGGAATGCACTAATCTTTCATAATGCAAAACTCTGATAAGATATGCATATGAAAAATATTAGACTCTGGTCTGAGGTTTCTGATTCTTCAGCCAAATAAAGTTGGTTAGGTTGTGAAAGTCTCCTCAGTGGTATGATAATACTTATATAGCTACAAAAAATGGGAGAGAAAGGAGGGCTGCCTCACCTGTGAAGGACCTTACTTTGCCTGGTACATGGAAGAAGGAAATATAACAAGAAAACACTTACATACAGCACACTGTCTCCACACTTATAAGTAGTTATTTTTCCAGTGGATGGGCTTGGCTTTGAATGATCAGATGTTGATCTGTCTCTTGGGATTTGAGGAGAGTTGGACGTGGAGGAGGTACGGAGCACTGAGAGTGTTGGAGAAGCCTGGCAAGAAGTCAAGAAAGGAGACAGGAGTATTACCTTTCCTATGGCTGGAAGCAGGGGTTTTGGAAAGATGAGAGAGAAAAAGGGGCAAAAATTTCCTTCATTCCCCAACAAGCTTGTTTTATAAGATACATATTAAATGAAAGGAGACTTTGAAAATGATTATCAGTTTTGGAGCACATGATTCCACCGAGACAATTCTTCAGCAGAACATATTAACACGATGCTCTTTAAATAAAAGTGGAGTCTCCAAAACAACAAGCTATTTTAAGCAAATCATTATTGATTGTCAACAGTGACTGGCACATAATGGTTACTTACATATTTGTTGCCTGTGTCAAGGAATGAATGTTATGCTCTGCCAATTACTGACAGTATATAAAGGTCCATGGGAAGTAGTGACACACACACTTCAGAAACACTCTCTTGCAACCCACCTAAATCCACTTCCCTTGACAACATGTTTTGCAACTACTATGGCAATTCCTGTGACTACAGGTGTGGAAACAGCTATGATTGTGGATTTAGTCCCTATTATGGCTGTGGATATGGCTATGGATATGGCTGTGGATATGGTTCCTACTATGGCTGTGGATATGGCTCTGGCCCTGGCTACTGCAGCTACCGGCCAGTTTGCTATAGGAGATGTTATTCTTCTTGCTACTAGAACATCACCATCCAAAGTCCATTTGCTTCTGAAAAGACATCTAAAGATAATGCTGATTCAAAGATCTTTAGGACATAATTTCTATATCCAAGAAATTACATGTCTGAGAGAGGTATTGACCTCCAGCTACCAATTTTTAGATTAGCATCTTTGTGGCCTGAAGTCCATGGTGGTATCATTTGCCTATTTTCCAATTGTTAGCCTTTACTCCCTTAATCTCTGATTCTCTGTATTGATGATCCTAACATCCTATTGTTGGGGAAATCCCTTGTTATCAATAAAAATTGTTCATTGTTTCTAACAAATCTCTGTGTATTCATTTGTGAATTAGTCTTTTTTGAGATGTTATGGCCTCTGTTGAAAATTGGGCTAATATCTTGTCTGAATCTCGAGTTTTTCCTTGATATAATATAAGCATTTCTTCTTATATTTGCATCAGAAATAATACCTCTACACTTATTTCTCATATCCCACATGCTCAGGCACTCACATACTCAAGCACAAATCTCACAGTATTTCAGAACTGTGGTTTGCAAATTGCTCTTTGTCTGCGAGGGAGCTGGAGAGGAAAAGAGGAGGAGGAATGACACTTTAATCAGGATGTTAATGCAAAGTCTAAGGTAGAGAGAAGGTGACCTGCGTGCTTAAAGGAATAGTGGAATGAAAGAGAATACTTTCCAAAATTAATGAGAAATTATAAGCAGAGTTAGGTATTAAAGTACATGAAGAAAAGAGAACTAGGAAAGGATAAGTCAGAATAAAATTATTCTACCGTATCATCTGCTTTTGATGGAATTGCAAATATATTTACTTTCACATATTTATTGGGATTGAGGAAATTTATTCAAGCCACTTAATTGACAAATAGTTTTGAGTAGTTGTGAAAGAGTCTCATTCGATACAATGAAGACACAGTAGGAAAATTATAGACAAGTTTTCTGCTCTCACAGTGTTTATATTCTAGTATGTGAAGATAAAAAAGTATAAAAAATAATTAAGAAAATTTCAAACTGACAGTTTGGGAGAATAAAACAGCTTAATGGGAAAGAGAGTAAGGACTGAAGTGTTAGAGGGATAGTTCAGGGAGGAATTTTGAACTTGTGACAAATGAGCTGATGTCAATTGTAAAGAAAGACAGAAAGTACAGTAGTAAGTGTAAGGGGTGAGAGAAGTTCACTAAGTTTTGGAAAAATATGATTTATTCAGCATGTATGAGATAATTTGTGTATCCAGAAAAGAATCTTCACACACTAGCTCTTAACATACCTTCAAAATCTGAAATGTTGTGACTCCTTAGTTAAAGAACATTTGAGACACTCAGCTTTATAGAAATGAGAAAATGGTGATAATATTTACAAATATCCTACAATTTATATGTGCCACACAAATGTTTGACTTCATCCATTTTCTTATTGGAGAAATATTGATTGAGTGCAAATTATGTGCCAGGCACTGCTGTGAGAGATGATTATTCAGTGATGTATAGAATATATATATATATATATATATATATATATATATATATATATATATATATATATTTGTTTTGGATCAATATCGAGAGGTTTGAATGGAAAGGTATTAGAAGTAATGCAATAAAGATAGAAGAATTTTCAGTAATCCAGGAGTATAGTTATTAGAAAGTGTGAGTTGGCAGTGGTATTGAAAAGTAAAGTGTCTAATCCAGAGACTTTGTGAAATAACATTGATAGTTTTAAATTTAAATGATGACAGAAAAGGAAAGAAACTGAAGAACAATAAAAATTGGAATGGAGATATATTGATATTTTCTTTATGCCTATTGTTGTGGATTAAACATAGCAGAGTGATCAGTTTATACCAGTGACCAATATCATAAAAAAGATATATTCATTAACTGAAAGAAATTTGGCTAATAGTTAATGTTCTCAGAAAGTGAAATTGACAGCTTTGTGAAAATTCCTGTTGAAGGTATTCCATAAACTACTGGATCACAACTCATTTTTTGTTTCAAAATGTGAGTGCCCAGTAGAAGGAATCATCTTCTGGAGTTTATACTCTCTTCCAACTTGGATTTCCTAGTTGTTACTATAAAGTTACTTTAATTTTGATAAGAAATGAAAGAGGAGAAATAACAAGTGATACCACAGACATACAGAAAATGATAAGAGAATACTATGAACAGTTACATGCCAACAAATTGGACATCCTGGAAGGAACAGACAAATTTCTAGAAACATACAGAATGCTGAAACTGAGTCAAGAAGAAACAGACAATTTGAGCAAACTGATCACTTGAAGTAAAATTGAACCTGTAATCCAAAAAACTCCCAGGTAATAAAAGTCCAGGACTGTAGGATTTCACAGGGCAATTCAATCTAACATATAAGAAAGAATGATACCTATCCTTCTTAATTTCTTCCAAAAAACTGAAGATGAAGGAACACTCCCAAATTCATTCAACAAGGTCACTATTGCCCCAATATGAAAACTAGACAAAGATACTACAGAAAAAAGAAAATTATAGCCCAATATTTTGAAGAATATGGGTAAAAAATCCTCAACAATATTTTAGCAAACCAAATTCAATAGTACAGAAAAAGTTCATATACAATGATCAAGTTGTATTTATTCCAGGGTCACAAGGATAGCTTAACATATGCAAGTAAATCAATGTGACACACCACATTAACAACAACAAAAAAAAGACAAAAATCACATGATCACCTCAATAGTTGCAGAAAAAGCATTTGAAAAAATTCAACATCTATTTATGATAATAACACTCATCAAAGTGGGTGTAGAGAGAAAATATCTCAATGTAGTAAGGCTATTTATGACAAACACACAGCCAGTATAATACTCAATGGTGAAAAGATGAAAGCCTTCCTGCTACATTCAGGAATAAGACAAGGATGATCACTCTTGCTACTTCTATTTGACATAGAATTGGAAGTCCTAGCCACAGCAAACAAGAAGAAATAAAATATCCAGATTGGAAAGGAAGAGGTAACACCATAACTATCTGCAGATGATGTGGTACTTTATGTAGAGGACTCTAAAGTCTCCACCCAAAAACCATTAGAACCAGTAAATGAATTCAGAAGGTTGCATGATACAAGATTAATATACAGAAATCTGTTGTGTTTCTATATACTAATAATAAAATATTAGGAAGATAAAGTAAATCCCATTTAAATTGCATCAAAAACACCTAGGAATAAACTTAAACAAGGAGGTGAAAGACCTATACTCTGAAAAATATAACACCGAAGGAAATTGAAAATTATACAAAGAAATGGAAATATGTCCTGTGTCCTTGGATTGAAAATATTAAAATTATTAAAATGGCCATACTGCCAAAAGAAATCTACAGATTTAATGCAATCCCTATCAAAATACTTTTGACATTTTCCATAGAACTAGACCAGATAATCCTAAAATTCACAGAACTAGAACAAAGAATCATTAAATAATTCTAATATTCATAGAAAAATATTCCTAAAACTAGAAGAACAAAAAACCCCCAATTGCCAAAGCACTCTTTAGAGAAAAAGAAGAAAGCTGGAGGCTCAACCCTCCCAGACATCAGACTATTGTACAAAGGTACAGTAATCAGAACAGCATGATATTGGCACAAAAACAGACACATAGATCAGTGGAACAGAATACAGAGCCCAGAAATAATCCCACACACCTATGATCAATTAATCGATGACAGAGGAGGCAAGAATACACAGTGGATAAAAGACAGTCTCTTGAACAAATAGTACTGGGAAAACTGGGTAGCCACGTGTAGAACAATGAGATTAGAACATTCCCTCACACCATATACAAAAATAAACTTAAAATGAGTTAAAGACCTAAATGTAAGACCTGAAAATATAAAACTCTTAGAAGAAAACATAGGAAGCACACTCTTTGACATAAATTGTAGCATTATTTATATTTTTGGATCTGTGTCCTAAGACAAAATAAATAAATAAAAGCAAAAGTAAACAAATGAGACATAATTACACTTAAAAGATTTTGCACAGCAAAGGAAGCAGTTGAAAGGATGAAAAGACAACCTATGAAATGCAAGAAAATATTTGCAAATGATGTGACTGATAAGGTGTTAATATCCAAATTGTAACTCATACAACTCAATATAAAAAAGACAAACAACCCAACAAAAAAATAGGTAGAAGACCTGAACAGACATTTTGTCCAAAGAAGACATACAGATGGCTAACAGGCATAACAAAATATGCTCAACATCACAAATTATTAGAGAAATACAAATCAAGACAACAATGAGATATCACCTCACACCTGTCAGAATGGCTATCATCAAAAATCTACAAGTAACAAATGTTGGAGAGGATGGGGAGAAAAGGGAACCCTTATACACTGTTGGTGGGAATGTAAATTGGTACAACTACTAGGGAAAATATTACGGAAATTCCTTAAAATCTATAAATAGAACTACCATGTGATTCAGCAATTCCATCCTGGGTATATATCTGGAAAAAATTAATACACTAATTTGAAAAAATACATGCACTCCCATGTTCATATTAGCACTATGGAAAATATCCAACACATAGAAGCAGCTCAAGTGCCCATCAACAGATGATTGAATATATCCAATGCATACAATGGAGTATTACACAGCCATAAGAAAGAATGAAATACTGCCCTTTGCAGAAAAATGGATAGACCTAGAAAATATTATGCTTAGTTAAATAAGTCAAACAGGGAAATAAGTCAGACAGAGAAAGAAAAATACTGTATGATAGCATTTACATGAGGAATTAAAAAAATATAGAAGTGAATGTATATGAAAAACAGAAGAATCACGGGCATAGAAAAGAAACTTGTGGTTACCAAAGGGAATCGAGAAGGAGGAGGGCCAAATTAGGGCTGTGGGATTAACAGATGCAAACTACTATATATAAAGTAAATAAGCAACAATGATATACTGTATACATAGGGAAGTATACCCATTATCTTTTAATAACATTTAATAGAGTATAATCTTCAAAAATACTGAATTACTATGCTCTACACATGAAACTAACACAATATTGTAGATCAACTATACTTGAATAATAATAAAAATACTTAAATTTTGGAGACTAATTCTGAAAATGGTGGTATCAGTAAAATTTATACAAGTAAGATAAGCAAAAAATCTCTCCAAACAAACAAAAAAAACTATACTTTTTTGACTACATGTTTGGTAATGGAAAGGTCAAGTGTTTGTTTAGAGTGGGTAGATAGGTTATGTTTGGATTTAAACATCTATAGGTATATAAAAAGCATATTTATAAATGCATAGCTGTAAACCAAGATTCCTATTCATAGCACTAATGACATTTTGGAACAGACATTTTTTTCTTGTTTGGGGCTGTTTTGTGCCCTGTAGAATTAGCAGCATCTTTGGTTTCTACACAAGATGAGATTCAATACCCGGCATGTAGGTACCTGGGTGGGAAAAGCCTGGCAAGAAGTTGCAATGATTCAAGAAAATGGAAAGAAATATTCTGTGTTCATGTGGTCAGAGGCAGATGTGAAAGTAAAGAGGAAAGACAAAAAGAAGCAATTTGTTTTTACATTTCCACCCAAACCTTTTAATATAATATATATATTAAATGATAGGAAGTTTTGAAAATGGGTATCAGTTACTGGGCACATGATTCTACTGAGACAATTCTTTGGCAGAGCATATTAAAATGATGCTCTTTAAATAAACTGAAGTCTCCAAAATAATGACCTATTTTAAGCAAATCATTGTTGATTGTGAACAGTGACTGGCACATAATGGTTACTTACATATTTGTTGTCTATGTCAAGGAATGAATGGTATGTTCTGTCAATTACTGGCAGTATATAAAGGTTGAAATGAAGTAGACGACACACACACTTCAGAAACATCCTCCTGCAAGCCACCTGAATCCACTTCCCTTGACAGCATGTGTTGTAACTACTACGGCAACTCTTGTGGCTATGGTTGTGGATTTAGTTCCTATTACAGTTGTGGATATGGGACTCACTATGGCTGTGGATATGGCTCAGGATACGGCTGTGGATATGGCTCCCGTTATGGCTGTGGTTATGGAAACAGATGTGGCTGTGGATACGGTTCTGGCTACTGCAGCTACTGGCCAGTTTGCTATGGGAGATGTTATTCTTCTTGCTGCTAAAACATCACCATCCAAACCCTATTTGTTTCTGAAATGATACATCTAAAGATAATGAGATTGAAGGATCTATAACCCATGATTTCTATATCCGAGAAACTACATGTCTAACAGAGGCTTTGACCTCCAACTACCCATTTTTAGTTTAGCAACTTTGTGGCTTGAGGTTCCATGATAGCATCTGATTATTTTCTGAAAGTTAGCCTTTAACTTCCTTAACCTCTGATTCACTGTTATGACTGTGTTGATGATCCTAACATCCTAAGGTTGGGGAAATCACTTATTCTCAATAAAAATGGTTCATTGTTTCTAACAAACCTTTGTGTACTTGCTTGCGAATTAGTCATTTTTTGAGATCTTATGGCCTCTGTTGAAAGTTGGGCTAATATCTTGCCTGAACCTTGAGTTTTTCCCTGATATAATACAAGCATTTCTTCTTATATTTGCACCAGAAAAAATGTCTTCTCCTATTTTTTGTTTCTCACATACTCAGACACTCCTATACCCAAGTACAAATCTCACGGTATTTCACTACTGTGCTTTGCAAATCCCACTTTGTCTAGGTTGGAGCTAGAGTGGAAAGAGGAGGAGGAATGACACTTTATTCAGGATGTTAATGCAGAGTCCAAGGTAGAGAAGAGGTGCCCTGAGTGCTTAAAGGAATTGAAGAGATATTTTCCAGAATTAATGAGAAATTAGAATTAGACATAGGTATTAAAAACACAAGAATAAAGAACTAAGCAACAGATAAGTGAGAATAAAAAAATTCTGTTATGCTCAGTGCTTTGTGACCACCTAGAGGGGTGGGATAGGGAGGGTGGGAGGGAGACACAAGAAGGAAGAGATATGGGGGCATATGTATATATATAACTGATTCACTTTGTTATAAAGCAGAAACTAACATACCACTGTAAAGCAATTATACTCAAATAAAGATGTTAAAAAATATTCTGTTATATCATCTGCTTTTGATGGAACTGAAAATGTATTTGTTTTCATATACTGAGGTTGAGGAAATTGATTTCAGTCACTTAATTGACAAATAGTTTTGAGTAGTTTTGAAAGGGCCTTATCTTAGTGAAGACAAAGTAGGAAAATTATAGACAAGTTTCTTGCTCTCACAGTGTTTATAGTCTCATACATTAAGATAGAAAAACAAACAGTAAAAAATAATTAAGATAATTTCAAACTGACAATTGGGAGGGGGGAATAAAACTGGTTTATGGGAAAGAGAGTAAGGATCGAAGTATCAGAGGGATAGTTCAGGGAGGTATTTTGAAGTTGTGATGAGCTGATGCCAATTGCAAAGGAAGATTAGAAAGGTCAGTAGCAAGTGTAAAGTGGGAAAAGAAGTCTGTGAAGTTTTGGCAGGATATGATTTATTAGGCATGTATGAGTTAATTTATACATTCTGAAAAGTCTTCACGAACTCTTAACATACTTTCAAAGTCATAAATGTTGTGACTCCTTAGTTAAAGAACATTTGAGACACTCAGCTTTACAGAAGTGAGAAAATGGTGATAATATTTACAAATATCCTACAGTTTATATGTGCCACATAAATGTTTGACTTCATAGTCTTATTGGAGAAATATTGTTTGAGTGCAAATTATGTGCCAGGCACTGTTCTCAGAGCTGATTATGCAGTGAAGTACAGAATAGATATTGTTTCTGTTGTTTTGCATCAAAATCCAGATGTTTGAATGGAAAGGTATTAGAAGTAATGCAATAAAGATAGAAGAATTTTCACTAATCCATGGGTATTGTGGAAAGAAAGTGTGTGTTGGCAAGGTATTGAAATATAAAGTGTCTATCCTAGGGAATTTGTGAAGTAAAATTGATAGTTTTGAACTTAAAAGATGACAGAAAAGGAAAGAAACTGAAGAATAATAAAAATTGGAATAGAGTTATATTTTCTTTATGCTTATTGTTAAGGCTTAAACATAGCAGAGTGATCAGATTAGACCAGTGACCAATATCAGAAAAAAATAGGTAGAAAGATTTGTCAACTGAAAGAAAATTTTCTAATAATGAATGTTCTCAGAAAATGAAATCAACAGCTTTGTGAAAATTCCTGTTGAATGCATTCCATAGACTACTGGATCATAACTCATTTTTTGTTGTTGAAATGTGAGATTCCAGTAGAAGGAATCACCTCCCAGAGTTTATACTCCCTTCCAACTTGGATTTCATAATTGTTACTATAAAAAGTTACTTTAATTTTGATAAGAAAGGAAAGAGAAGAAATAACAGCTGATACCACAGACATACAAAAAGTCATAAGTGATACTATGAACAGTTATATGCCAACAAATGGGACAGCCGAGAAGAAACAGACAAATTTCTAGAAACATACAGAATGACTAGACTGAATCAAGAAGAAACAGAAAATTTGAACAGATTGATCACTACAAGTGAAGTAGAATCTGTAATTTGAAAAACTCCCAGCAAACAAAAGTCTAGGACCAGAGAGCTTCACAGGGGAATTCTAGCAAACACAAAAAGAAGAACTTATACCAATCCTTCTTAAAATGTTCCAAAAAATTGAAGATGAGGAAACACTCTCAAATTCATTTGACAAGGCCACCAAAACCAGATACCAAAACCAGACAAAGAGATTATAGAAAAAAGAAAATTATAGTCCAATATCTTCGATGAATATAGATTCAAAAATACTCAACAAAATATTAGCAAACCAAGTCCAATAATACAAAAAGGATCATACGTCATGATCAAATTGGATTTATTCCAGGGTCACAAGGGTGCATTAGCATGTGCAAATCAATCAATGTGATACACCATATCAACAAAAAGAAAGACAAAAATCACATGATCACCTCAATAGATGCAGAAAAAGCATTTGAAAAAATTCAACATCGATTCATGATAAAAATTCTTGTCAAAGTGAGTGTAGAGGGAATATACATTAACATAATAAAGGCCATTTACGACAAACCAACAGCCAACATAATATTCAATGGTGAAAAGGTGAAAGCCTTCCTGATAAATTCAGGAACAAGAC